>NC_138082.1:7840000-9194166 GCF_964212035.1 Myotis nattereri
AGTATGTCCTACCCATGTCATTAAAAACACAGCTGTGTTCAATTCATTCAGTATCTGTCCTATTTTAAAATCATACTGATTTCATCAGGTTAGATCTTACAACGTTTCTCTGCTCCTTGTATTCAACAAAATTAACTAGGAAAACCACCCTACAGGGATGTGTCTCTTGAGTAGAAGCAGATAATCAATATGTATCCAGATCATTTCACTACGTTTTCATGTGTTCATCGGAGACTACAAAAGCACACCACTTAAAATGGTGTAAATCCTAACTGGTTCATATACACAGAAATAGAAATTATTATTAAAACATCTTTAGGTAACTGTTCAGACCAAAAGAATCATTGTAAAGTAATTTACTTCAATTTTGTAATATCCTTAAATGTTGTCCAGTAAATAGGATTACACTACTCCTTTGGAATCTCAATAATTGACTATTAAAAGCCTCAGATCAGTAGCCATTACAAAGTATTAATTAAGTGCATGCATCATACTCATTAAGCATTATTCTAAGTTTTTTAAATGCATTGCATCTTTTAGTCCTACAACCATATGAAGCAAGGACTATTCCTATTCCCATTTTATAGGTGAGAAAATTGAGGTGCTGAGAGGTTAAGTAATTTGCCCAAGGTCATACATGCAATGAATGAGAGAGCCAAGATTTTAACCCAAGTGGTTTGTCTCCAGAATCAATCATCTTAATTGCTGCATTAACCTATAACCTGTAACCTTAAACTCTGGAGGAGGCCAAGTAGAAGAAAGAAAGTAAACACATTCTTCATTTAATGAGCAAGAAGAGGGAAGATTTCTGTACAGTGCCCACTGAGTCTAACTGTATTAGATATTAATTCATTCCACAAAATAACGGGGGGCATTCTATGCCAACTTAAGGCAATTTCATTTTTATTTAAAACAACTGAATGCACTTTGGTTCTCAAGGAAAAACCATCTTGCTTTGCTCTTTAAAAGCCAGTATAGCATCAATGTCTAATTCCACCCTCAACTTCTTACGCACACGCACGCCTACCCGTGTGCACACACGCGTACACATGTTCACACACACATACACATGTGCACATACACATTCCTAAGATGCAAGCTCGATCTAGGTGGTTTGGTGTTTCTGGAGTGAAAAGGCAGCTGACCGATGTGCTCTTCAGTTCTGGGGCTTCCTCCTGAAGACCATAGCAGGAGCAGAACCTTTAGTAACTGACCGATGTGGTGGCTCTGTGAGGCTGAGGAGGCAAGAAGACCGGATGGGAAGCCTTCCACTAACTGAGTTATAGCTCATGCACTTTATGTAATTCCTCTGAGCTTCAGGTCCCTTGTCTAAAAAAAAATGAGAATGATAACATCTACCTCATAAACTTATTGTATGTAGGACTGGCTGGGACAAGAATACAAATAGAGACCCACATACCATATGTCTAAATATTTAAACGTTGTGAATCAAGCCAACAGCCTGTTAAATAAAATATGTTCTCCTACCTTGACAAATATACCTTCATAACGACAAAAATCAAAAACAGTATGTGTAAAGCTATGATTTTTATAGGACCAAAAGTTGGCAAATATCAAAGACCAGGCCTTCTGTTGATGGGACAGCAGTTTTGGGATGAATGATAAAATAAAAGCTTATAGAATATAAATTGTGATCCATTTATTCCGTAACATTTTTTGTCTTCATTTTAGCAAAATGATTATGTTATTAAAAAATCGCGATTTTTACATAATGTGTTTTATATCAGCTACAATGACTCAAAGATTCTTTAAAATTATAATTAAATATATCTAATCAGACTGCATATTTAAAATAAATATAAAAATCAAAGTGATTTTTTCATGTTTTTGTTATTTCCTTTGAACATTTGTTTATCAATTAAAATTAACATCAACAAGAATCAAACTTATAAATCAAAATTCTTTAATAGAGATGAACATTGTTTTAAAAATATAAAATCTTATTAAATATTTTAATACACTTACTCATAAATTCTAGTGTTCAATCCATCTAATTGCTACTATGAAGAATAAATATGTTTCATGTCATGCTACCTCTATATATGTCTATGTGTGTATATATGTATATATACATACATACATATATATACATATATACATATATATACAAACTTAAAAGTAACATAGACTGTTGGTTTTTTAAATATATTTTTATTGATTTCAGAGAGGAAGGGTGAGGGATAGAGAGATAGAAACATCAATGATGACAGAGAATCATTGATCGGCTGCCTCCTGCATGCCCCATACTGGGGATGGAGCCCTCAACCCCGGCATGTGCCCTGACTGGGAATCAAACCATGACCTCCAGGTTCATAGACAGACACTCAACCACTGAGCCATGCTGGCTGAGCAAAAGTAACATAGACTGTTTTATGACAAAATGTTTCCATGTGCAAGTGCTACAGAATCTCTGCCAATTGATGACTACTGCTGGGACTGCTAATCAGAACACAGAAAAGGAGGAGAAGAAAACTTCTGGAAAGCAATCCTTGTTATGCAAGAATCTTTGTACTTACACCATGAGAGGAAAATTGCACTAATTAATCAGTGGGTCTTCTCCCTTACCTGAAACCTCCCACTGTTCAAATCCTCCCCATACTCCAAAGCTCTGTTTACTTGTGAAGTTAACAGCAGCACGATCAACGTATCTGTGCAACACTTGGAGGCACCGCCCTTCACTTCAGAGACACGGGGCAAGAGCTGTGGGAAGCATTGCTCTGGGGCCGTGAGAGCCGATGCTTATGGCCGAGGATCACATTGTGTCCATGCTGAGTGTCTGTCCTTTAGGAGTTTGCCATCTAATCTTGTCCAATCTTACACTGATGGTATCAAAGAATCTAACAAAGGTACAGTCTGCTCTGCTCTGTTCTGTTTTGGTTTTGTATTTGTGATGTGTAGGGCTCTCTAACACACAGGATGCAAGACCGGGGCCCCTCTTGCCCAGGCTTAAGGGAAGTCCTAGGCATATGGATTAAACATGCAGATAGTAGAGCATGTCAGGTATGTAGTCAGTGTCCACTAAATGGCAATCATTGTGGTGATGAATTTTAAAGTGTTTGCTCAAACTGAATACTGCCTATGTACAGTATTTTATGGAACTTAAACAATATTTTAAACATCCATTGTAGAATTAAGAGATTTCTAGTCATTCATTCATTCATTCAATGAAAATTTACTAGGTACCTATTATATGCAAGGCATTATGTTAGGAATACTGGTAGTACAGAGATGTTGCCCCTGTTTTAAAGAGGTTCACAGTCTACAGCCATTATTTTTAACCAATTTGGGCAGCCAGGGGATGTTTGGCAATGTCTCAAGACATTTTTTATTGTCACAACTGTGGAGAAGTTGGGATATGCTACTGGCATCTAGTGTGTAGAGGCCAGGGATGCTGCTAAATATCCTACAATCCATAGGACAGCCCACCACCACAACACAAAATTATCTGGCCCTGAATGTCAATAGCGCCAAGAATGAGACATACTAGTCTACTAAGAGAAATAAATTATGTGTCAAGATATAATAGATGCATGTACAATGTGCATCTAAAGTAAAATAAAGCTTGCTCTAGGTTTATCACTGCAGAGCTATTCTTAATAGAGAAAAATTAGTGAGAAAACAAAATAAAACAGAGATACTAAATTGTGGAATGAATCATTTCAAGTTAACTTCTTTTATTGTCTATCTTTCCCCCCCCCCACCCACCCTTCTATTTAAATTCTACTAACTTATGTTATGATTAAAAGCTCCTCATGAAACCTTCTTTGCTATTCATCCCCAAGAGAGCTTCTCTTTGAACCTTCTATATTAGGACTTGAGTTTTGAAAACTACATATTTTGGCCATTAATTATATTGTTTTCAAACTGCTCCAAATGCTCTTGACAAATAAAATTTAAGTTCCTGATACAGCTCTCCCGTTTTACATTTGTTTCACAAATGTCCCACAAAACCTTTCATAGCCTCAGGCACATGAAAAATACCTTTTGTTTAAAGGGACTATTAGCTAACTGAGCTCAGAGGCTTCTCAATATGTTTATCAAACAGGCTTGGAGATGTAATTCCAATTCAGGTGAAACAGTAACACATATTGACAATACAGAGAAAAATAAAGTGTCTCCAAATCCATTAGTCACATTAAAGCCACCAAAACAAGCATCAGTACAAACAAGATGGAGGAAAAAAAGAAAGAAAAGAAGGGTCCAAATTTCTAGTCCATGTAAAGATGAAAAGCCTGCTAAACGTTATCCCTGGTGGGTGATGGATCAGATGGGGTGTCACCGTACAGGTCCCTCTGCCCTTGGACTACACAAATATCATCAAGGGAAGAGCTGACGATAACCCTTTAAATAATATGGGAGGAGCCCTAACTGGTTTGGCTCAGTGGATAGAGCGTCAGCCTGGGGACTGAGGGGTCCCAGGTTCGATTCTGGTCAAGGGCATGTACGTTGGTTGCAGGCACATCCCCAGTGGGGGTGTGCAGGAGGCAGCTGATCGATGTTTCTCTCTCATCGATGTTTCTAACTCTCTATCCCTCTCCCTTCCTCTCTGTAAAAATATCAGTAAAATATATTTAAAATAAAATAAAAATAAAAATAAATAAATAAATAATAGGGGAGGACATTCAGATCACATGCTCTATGTGTTAGGCGTTATACCACTGCAAGCTGCTCTTAAGAGACCCCGGAACCTTGAATATAAACATAACTAGTATGAACACTGATTTATTTAAGACATTTTTACAGCCAACTGATGTTCACCATCTCTGTCTTTTCTCCACAACACATGCCCACATGAGCATAGTATTGCTCCTCTTAGAAACTTCAACTTGAATCCAGCATAAATGCTAACTTTATACTGTCAACAGAAATAGCAGCCTGGCTGGTGTGGCTCAGTGGTTGAGCATTGACCTATGAACCAGGAGATCATGGTTTGATTCCCAGTCAAGGCATATGCCTGGGTTGTGGGCTCCATCCCCAGGGTCGGGGCAGGCAGGAGGCAGCCGATCGATGGTTCTCTCTCATCATCGATGTGTCTATCTCTCTCTCCCTCTCCTTTCCTCTCTGAAATCAGTAAAAATATGTATTTTTTTAAAAATAGCATCTTGACTGCATGATCATTAGCACTTCTGGTCTCAGGGCCACACTAACTTAGTTTTTGAGAAGTAAAGTAAGGTGGCCTTAATTGATTTCATCTCATGTGGGGGTGGTAAGTAGGAAATCAAATAAATTACATCTTTAAAAAATTTTTATATGTTTTTATTGATTCTGGAGAGAGAAGACAGGAGAGGGAGGGAGAGAAACATCGATTGGGTGCCTCCTCCCGTACGCACCCCAGCTGGGTATCAAACCTGCAACCCAGGCATGTGCCTCGACTGGGAATAAAACCAGCCACCTTTAGGTGCATGGATGACACTCAACCAATTGAGCCACATAGGGCCGGGCCATATCTAATCTTCTTATAATCGTTATTTCTTAAAGGGGTTAGACGTAAACTTGCAGGAATTTTCAAATCTAATACATATATTTTAATCCATGGGTCTCAGATGCTGTCCTTCCTGTCTTTAATTCCTATCTAAAGTAAGAACTGCATTTTATAGCCTCCAAACTTTGCCAAAAATGATAATGTGCCTTCCCTTTCATTTCTATTTATTCCTAAAAGTCTTCAAAGTACATTTTGTACTCTAGTTGATTTGGTACAGATTTCATGTTTTTACAAAGAAATTACTTTGTTAAATTTTTAAGTGGTTCAATTTTGAAAAATTCTGCCAGGTTCCTAAAACAATGGCACATTAACCATAATGTCACGATGCAACCAAACTCCATAAAAATAAATGAGCCACTAAGTCTCTGGCACTCACTTAGTAATGCGTGAGAGTGTTTGGAAATAATTATCATTGCCCTATATTCTTACCTGGTGTTAACATTGTTCATATACCTACAACTGACTGTCTTCTAAACATGTTAGAAAAAATATGATCTGCTGAAATGTTAATTGCCATCTTGGTCTCTTCATTCTAAGTAAACTCTAACACTGAAAAAAAAAAAAAAAAAAAAAAAAGTTGTCCCTTGCCCTCCATCCTGGAAGAAAAACCACACTTTCAATTACTATATCCTTAAGTTTTCCCGGTCGCAACTGAATTGGTTTCCCAAATCATAGGCTCCTGGACCAGTGACTCAAACTGTCTAAGAGGGTGTGAGGTCCAAGATTTGAGGCAAGAGGCAATTGCCCAACTATAGGGACTAGCAATGTGACATTTTTTTCATTGCAGGGGTCATAGAGCAAATTTACACCTATTACCATAAGATATTCATTCCACCTCCATTCACATTTACAGCCATCGCTCTATTTCTGGGACACAGCCTGCTATTCTCTCTAAGATGAGTAATTAAGTGATTCTGGCTACGCACATACCAAAAGTCACTGTACTCAAGTTTTCTCCTCTCTGAGTCCTGATTGCAATGAGTGGCTCATGATGTGCTTCCTAAAATACGTTTACTGACTTCGCTGGTCTTTTACCGGAAGAAGTTATTTTCTGAGATACTGCTTTGTCCTTTTTGTCAGTTAACCTTTCAATAGAATACCCAGAGGCAGTCCTCTTCTCACCACCTCCATCCACAATACGAATATCCTGGTTTCCTGCCTGGTACGAGTGTTCAAAAACAAAGGACAGGGATGAAGCACATTCGGGTTTTCAGAAATCCCTTACGTGGGTAGAATTACTTACAAGAAAGACAGTTCCTCCAAGGGTTGTATTTCCCAGCATAAGTCAATATTCCATAACGCAAAATGGTGCATGCGAGCCCATATAAAAAAAATGAAATATTTGCTTGGAAAAAACACAAATTAGCATTAATCATCTATCTCCTGAGTGAAGCATGTCATTCACGAAGAACTTAATGAAGACAAATCTAGGGTGCTGAGAAGTGCCCTTTCACAACTATCTAACAACAAACGCCTTCGTGCCATTCTCATGTCCCCCCTAACGTTTCCTTATTTCCAAATAATGACCAAAAATTGACCTTGATTGCAGTGTTCAAACTGGATGAATTTAATAAGGCAGCCAACTGAATCAATTTTACAAATAACTATATTTGTATTGTCTACATTTTTTCCAGAAAGAAGCCCAAACTTCCCTTGTATTTCTCAGTTATCTAAACTGCCTCAGTAAAAGCTGGCCTTTGCTAAATGTAAATAGACTCAGATACACAGTGGAGGAATTCTGTTAAACAAAGGCCGTTTATTTTTTAGATTTGAGGCAGCTTCCAGTTAAAAGCTAAAGACCATATCAGCAAAACCAAAGTAATATGGCATTACTTTTCCTCCCAAATGGATCTAATTTATAAATATACTGTATATGACTTTCCTCATAGCTCACAAGCTCTTTAGACAAAACCCATACCACAAATTTTCTCCAAAATAAATGACAACACATGATGATTTATCATATCTCCTCAGGCTACGATGTGTGTGTTTTACATGGTATATGATGTAAAGTATATAAATTGATTGAGCATAATATCTGAGATCCTCAAATAACCTTATCAGGTCACACTGTTATGTATTTTCAAATAGAATCTTATTTTATTTTTTAATGTAGAAACTTTAAAGTTAAGAATGCCAGATGACAAAGTTAAATATTCATTCAAAGCATACTTTTTCCATGTTTTCACTCCACCCCCAAAGTGCTTGCAGAGAGTACCCATTTTGAGAATTACACAGTGCTAAGCACTTAGAGGTTTCCAATAACTCCAGGAAAATATCTCCCTAACCTCACTGAGGTACAGTTTTAAATTGCCACCTTATGTATTAATTCAGCATGTTAAACTCACACAAGAGGATGCCTGATGCCATGCGGAATCTAGAATTTAAAAGTTCTTCATTGACGCTCATAAAATTGCAAACAATACTGAGTCAACAAAGGGGATTTCATGCACTTAATTAAATCGACAGTCAAAAGCTTTCTATATTATGGGGTTGTTATCATATGATTTTTATTTTAAAAGATACTCTTCCAGCAATAAACTCCAGTATTCTTGAGCACTACTTCACCCTTTCCAATAAGTGAAAGCTATAAAGAAATATGAAGGGTCTATTTGTTGCTAAATATTACAGAGACATTCTATTTAGCAAAAACCCATTATCTTTATGCTTTGTATCCAAGACTGCTTACTTGAATCCTGTCTGAATGGAGAAGTGTACAGCACTTGGCATCTCTTAGTTGACAGTGGGTGCTTAAATAGTATGCATTCATCAGTGCCCAATTGTATCAGCTTTTGTCCACTCTCCTCTCCAGGTATAGCTGTCATTAGCCGAAAGTGCAATGTTAAAAATTAAAATGGGGACAGATTGGCTGGCAGGGCAAAGGGGAATCCTACTTCCAATGACAGGTATCCTCTGGGAAAAAAAAAAAGTATTCATAAGAAAACCAGCCCTTGCATATATGTACATTCAGGAAATGATTCAGTCTTTATTTTATGGGGCATTTTCTCCCTGCCTTCAAGAGGAGGATGAGAGACCGAAGTTGGCTATGTGATAAGCTATCACAAAGGAGAAATACAAATAGGAGCTTTGGGTATACCTATTCATTCCCTCAAACAACAACAACAAAACAGGAAAGATGCTTGGTGTAATATCAATCTTCTTAAATTTATTAAGACTTGTTTTGTGGCCTAACTTATGATCTCCTCTGTAGAATGTGTACTTGAGAAGAATGTGTGTTTTGCCCAAACCATTTTCAATTTAAAATTACAACATTTTGACCCCATGATCTCACTTGGGACTCCAGTGATTCTTTTTAAAGCCCTCTTCATGTATTTAAACAACAATATGTTGGAAGATGCTCTTTATTTTTTAAAAGTCAGTTTTCCCAAGAGAAGTACATTAACTCTGGCTTTCTCTCGCCCCCTCAGTGAAGGCTGCTCTCAGGAAAAGTACCCTATCTCCTCTGGAAAGAACTGAATTTTAACCTTAATCATTAACATGCCACTCAATCCAGCTAATGCTCGTTCCGAATTGATAATGAGCACTAAGATGGTTTCTGTATTAATGTAATCCAAAAACAGCCAGAAAATGGAGCGATGAAAGAACTGTCCTGTATGAACTCCCCTCTAAATCTCTGCGGTCAATTGTATTAAGGAGAGAGGCAAGGGATGAGCTCCCAAGAGCATAACTGCCCTTGTGGACAATAAAAGGCTTTCCTGGCATTAGTTCCATATGCTGAAGATGGCATCTTCTTTTGCTTCCTTAGAACTAGAAATTGGCAGTTAGCACAGGCATTGTAATCACATCTATTTCTAGAAACCACCATTTCTGTGTTTAGTTTTTAAACACAGAAATAAAAGTGCAGCCTTCACTCAGTGTTAACCAGTGGGCTCCAGCCTCCACCGTCTCCACTGTCTGCAAAAGTTCCCTTTGCCCATTTCAAAAAACAATGCTTAAGTTTTCTGGTACAAGAGTGTACATCCCCACACTATTAATGCCCTTAACATTTCTCCAGGTTTAAAATGGCTCTCTACCACAGATACAGCCTCATGAATGCACCCTGATAATTCAACATTTTCAGTATCTTCAAATACTTCCTAACCTCCTCAGTAGAGATTGAGAGTAAATTACATTCAATAGGATTAGGAGCCAGTGAGAATAGCCAAAAAGCAGTAGCTGAATTTTTTGTTTTAGAATTTTAAAACTCTTTACCACTGAGCAAACCATTTCCTAGATTATAAAGAGAAATATATGGCTTCCATAAGAACAATTAAAATGCTAAATGCATGTAACTCATGTTTCCTATACCATGCCAGCATGGAAATGGGAGTGAAAGGATGGGAGCAGTATCGAGAGTCCCAGAGAATCGAGGAATATAATTATCTTTTCTCTGAGCCCAGAAGTGAAATCCCTGTAACCCATTAACCTACAAATTCCTCCCTTCCTCATCTTTAGAATGTCAGAGGCAGCTAAGATCAGAGCCTAAATGGGATCAAATATTAGAACATTCAAGTCTTGTTTCTTACTTGGGCACTTGACTCAGCCTTCTAAGACTTAAGTACTTTATCTGCCACATGGAAATATTGATTGCTTTGAGGATTAAAAGAAATAGGACATGTAGCCTAAACACAGCACCTAGTGTTTAAATTCTCTGAGTTTCTCCACTCTCTTCTCCTTTCTGTCACTCAAGTTCACCTCTTCCTGTGTTCTCATCAGTGGTTGCATTGCTCCTATTCTTCCTTAGGACCCACATATAGCAAAACGGTGCATCTGGATCTGTGGATCCTGAAGACAAAGCCAATGCAAGGCCTGGGAGGAAAGTCGAAATGTAGGTTTCCTGGGAGTCTCAGAAAGCCTCCTTGCCTCGCACCCGTAACAGTTTGGGTCATTGCCTATACTTCTGACCAACTCCCGTGGTCAGAGGACTAAAATTATTGATGGGCTTAGGTCTAAATCACACTTTTGATTCTTGGAGAAATTGGGGATGCTCTACCAAACCACATGGACCAAATAAAGGAAGGAGTAGATCCCCAAATGACTACTGCCAGAAGTGGGTTTAGAGAAGATCCATCCTCCTGTATCGTCCATCTCCCCATGATCACTCCTCTTTAGTGGCTATGTCATGAGTTTGCTAAAGTCTCCCCAAAATTCCATAATGCAAGTAATTACATATATAATCCAACGTGTCTGCTTCCTGGATACTATCAGGTCTTCTAGCCTCTGGGGAACTCATTCCTGTCACAATCAAACTAAATGAACTAAGTTCCCACCCCAACTTCTTGGGGAAGGCCATAACTCCCCCAAATATTCCACACATTCTCTCATGGGTAGATGGGATCTCTCACTTGGGCCACTCTCACTTGGGCCATTTTCATCCCTTAGCTTCTCACTTTCTCAGCTTCTATCTTCTCACCATATCAACCGGACTATCCTCTTTTACTCCACAAAATAGAATGCAGTTTGTCAATTTTATTAAAACTTTAGGTGGAATGGGAAAGGATCGCAGAAAAAGGTAGATCGGGAAATAATTTAAAACTGGGTTTAAAAATTTCTATTCTCAGATGTTTCTTGGCTATGTGCCAAACTTAATTCCCCGCATCCCCCACCCACCCCTCAAACTTGATCTCCTGCCAGGCAGCCACCTCTCCAGCTATCTCCCCTGCTCCACATTTTAGGAGTAACATCCTACCTCGCCAACCCATCAGGGAAAAATCTTAAGTATTCACTAGTACTGCCTGCAGAACACTTTAGCTCCACATCCCCATTCAAAGGAGTGTGTCTCTCATTCATTTGATAATATAAATTCGGTGTAGTGTAATGACAACATCTCCAATATTTAATTTCCTTATGCTGAATTTAATTCCTTGGCTCTAATATTTAAACTAAACAAAGAAATAAAGACATATTAAACCACATCTTATGGGCTTTTTGCAATTTCAAATTTTAAAATTAAAAGAAGAATACAAACAGCTGGTACTTGGTCCCATGATCCTGCAGCCCCAGAAGTAGTCTGTGGAGGGAGGGGAAAAGGTGGGGAAAATGGTAGAGAGGAGTAATACTATCGACTATAAAAACACAGTTACAAAAAAAAAAAAGTGGTTCGTGGGTTTCCCCTATTGCTTTAATATATAAATTGTGTCTGACAGTAAGGACTAATTCTCCATGTCAACGCTTCCCCAACTTAAAGTGTTTGTGTATACCTGTTGGAAATTCTGTCCCTATGAACCCCATAGCCATTGTTCCATTCCTCTTCTTCTGAACTACAAAGTATTACCATCATGTCCAAGAAAGCTAGCATATTCCTTAAAAGCACACCTAGTCCGGTGTTCTGCTTCCACAGGTGAGCTGTTAAGTGTAATATAGTACCACCGTTGACATATGTATTAACTGAGATTCCGACATACAGTGGCTTATACTGTTGCAGGAGAGAGACCAGAACTTTATCTTCTGATTCCTGGCACTGGGCTTGGACTCTGTAGACTCGGTAGATTCCAGCAAGCACCCGGTAGATGCAAACAGCGTCTCAGTGCTACTGCTCCCCTCCCAGGTTTCGGTGGCCCTTCATTATTCGCAGACATGTTTCCACCCAGCACTCTCTCCACTGAACTCCCTGAAAGTCACAGTCCCCTTTCCTTGGTTTCTGCTCCCTGAGGCTATGCTCAGCCTGGCATCGTGAGCTTTAAAATAAATTTCCAGCCACTTTCCAGATGTCTTTCCTGGAATCTGGAAGCTACTAAGAAAAATAGTCAGTGCCTGGTGCAGGGTAAGCTTGACTGGGTATCCCCCCAAATCCTATGTTGCTGATCAATACATGGCTTCATACCTAAGGGTCTCTCGAGAGTCTAGCAAATGCATTTAGGGGGAAGGGTGGTGCTCTTTAAACTGATGTTAGGTTTGTGTTTAATAGTTTGTATATAATGGTTCTTGTATTTAAGAACCATTGTATTTGATTGTTGTCCTTCTTGAAAAATTTATTTTATTGAGAATATTATAGATGTCCCCCATTCCGCCCCCCCTTGGTCCACTTCCACCCATCTCCCACCCCACCCCAGGCCTTCACCTAATGTCTGTGTCCATGGGTGATGCATATCCTAAATAATAAAAGCATAATACACTAAGTGTCCAACTGACCAGTTGCTCTGACACACACTGACCACCAAGGGGCAGACACTCCCACTGGTACATTAGCTTACTGCTGGAGTCTGGCTGATTGGGACTGGGTGAGAGGGCCAGACACACCTTGGAGCCCTCCCATGGTCCTTCCCCAGCTGGCCGGTCCCCATCGGCCCCGATTGGGACTAGGCAAGACGGCCCCTATCGGCCCTGATTGCCAGCCAGGCCGAGGGACTCCACCCATGCACAAATTTGTGCACCGGGCCTCTAGTATGCTTATAAGTTCTTGGGTTAATCTCCTCTCATCCTTCCCCGCGCCTCCCTTCTGTTTGAGATCTGTCAGTCTGTTCCATGCTTCTATGTCTCTGGATCTATTTTGTTCATCAGGTTATTTTGTTCATTCGATTGCACATATAAGTGAGATCATGTGATACTTGTCTTTCTCTGGCTGGCTTATTTTGCTTAGCATAATACTCTCCAGGTCCCTCCATGTTGTCTCAAAGGGTAAGAGGTCCTTTATTTTTACTGCTGCATAGTATTCCATGGTGTAAATGTACCACAGCTTTTTATCCACTCATCTACTGACGAGCACTTGGGCTGTTTCCTGATCTTAGCTACTGTAAATAAAAATTAGAGGTCTGGGCAGAGAATGGATGGAGGAGAAAGAGAATAAAGCGGAACTGCTCCGAGGCTACTGCTATCAGGTGAGAGGTGATGGCTACAGTAGGGATCAGCGGATTCAGATGTGTTTTGGAGACAGAGCTGGCAGACTTGCTTGCAGTGGTTGTGAGGGTGGGGAGGAGAGAAAAGTGGCAATCAAAAACGCCCCTTGGGCTTGGCTTGAGAAACTATATTGGTGCTTATTAATCGGATTCAGAAGACTTGGAGAGGTGCAAATTTGGAGGAGAAAACCCAGTGCTCTTTTATGGTACTTCTATTTTGACAACATGCACTGAAGAAGAGACATTTGTATTTTTCTAACTGGGAAATACTTAAAAACTCATATTTTAGTCTCCTGAAATGTTAGCATTTGGTGAAGGTAGTCCTCCTGACTGACCAAAGAGACAATGCCGCCCTCCCTTCACTTACTGACGTATACGTTCCATTTGCACCTGTCCGACACTGTCTGCCGTCCACTTGCCCCAAGAGCAGCGCTTCTCAACCTGTAGGTCGCGACCCCTTTGGTGGGCGAACAACCCTTTCACAGGGGTCGCTTAAGACCATCCTGCATATCAGATATTTACATTACGGTTCACAAAGTAGCAAAATTACAGTTATGAAGTAGCAACGAAAATAATTTTATGGCTGGGTCACAACATGAGGAACTGTATTTAAAGGGCCAGAAGGTTGAGAACCGCTGCCCTAGAGCTTGCTACTGAAAGTGTTAGGAAGCGTCAGCTCAAGAGAAACTAAGACTCATACCTGCTTCCGTGACATGGTACCAACCCACAGCATGACTTAAAGTGACAGGAGAAAATAAATGTGCTGGTGCTCAGGATGGCAGCAGCCAAACATGTACCACACAGGGGCTAACAAGTCCAGAAGAGCGTACGGTGTGCGCAATATTTTATACCATTTCTTAAACATCAAATAGCTCTCGTGCCAAATGAGACACTTTTCTTCTATTTTAAGTCTTTCCAAAGAGTACAATCAGTGCTGCTCCTGTTTGGAAGACAGGAGTTTGCTCTGATGCAGCAGGGACCAGCGGAGGACAAGGCAGATGTGATGTTTGTGCAGGCACCGTCTCATACACGAGCAGCACTAGATGGATGCAGAAAACTGCACCCAATTGATCTAAACTACGCCGGAATACATCACACACACACACACACACACACACACACAAACACACACAAACACAAACACACACACACACGCCTCAGACAGCTGCACCTCAGTTCACCAGCCTGTTCTGAGCCGCGCCCACACACCTCTGGGATGAAAACTGCCCACCTGGTGTCAGAGAACTTCCTGCCACACTTGACAAGGATTCAGGAGCTGCGACCCCCCAATGCCCATGAGTGAACTTCAGGTGTGTGGGGAGGTGAGGGGCCGTATTTACTGTAATAGATGTGTCCTAACAATTCCATGTATGCAAAACAGTGCTCCCACTTTCATTAGGTCCCTATGGTGTGTGTCACTGCAAAGTGTCTGAGTGCCTGACCGCTGAGTGCGTCATTCCATAAGCTCTGGAACGCAGAGCAGAACTGGCTGCCTTTGGAGTTCAAACGAGTCATCAGGGTGATTGGAGAAATCTAATCATATAGTGTCTCTGAATCATAAAACGGGTTTAATGGCAATGCTTAGAATGAGAAAGATTTCGCAAGCTCAAGAAGATCACACTTTTCAATTGGGTGTGGGGTGTTATTTCATTCACAAGTATGCTCATTCTATGTTATTTACATGTTTAATTTTTCACTCTAATTGTTTTTGCATTTTTTTAAATTTCATATTTACAAAAGGAAAAGGAAGTAATGAAGAGTTCTTTTTAGTTTTAAAAGAAATAGTCCATTTTGTGAAGTGTGTATGTGCATTTGTGTATTGGGGATGAAGTTATAAATGTAACCTAAATTCATCCTGACAAAAAGTGCTAATGTTGCTTAATTGTCAGATACTTACAGTGAAGTGAAAACAGAAAGGAAGGGGAGAGGAGGGAAGGGGAGGAAAAGGGAAGGGAGGGCAGAGAAGGTGAGGAGAGGGGAAGGGAAGGGACGACAAGGGGGAGTGGAGAAAGTTTACTCTCTTCACTGCCTAATGAGAAAATCATGCTTGAAAAAAAAAATGGTAGAGTAGAAAAGTCTTAGTATTCACCAAAATACCATGAAGTTCTTCTAAGCTAGACATACATGTGGCATCTTTTATGAAAAAAGTACAAGAGAAGAAAATATCAACACCAAGAGGTTTGAAACCGTCCATTCTGAAGCCCTGGAGTTCCGGCATCCTTCCAGGTGTCCCACCAGCCCAGTGTGGGGCGTGTACCAGGGAGTCCTGTCCCCTAGGGGCTAGACTTCCCCAATAAACTGCTTTTAACTATTGCACGTCAGGTCCTATTTTGCCTATGGATAAAAAGTGTGTTGTTAACCCTGAAATGTATTTCTGATCATAAGAGAGATATTGTTTAAACATCTACCTCAGAACAGTTTAATAGTTTGAAATAAATTGACTCAAAAATGTATATGCACAAAGAGAATGCTATTTCAGGAAGTTTATATTATGATATTAAAATAGTTTTATCATTGAAACATTTGCTGTTTTCCCCTTTTCACCTCCCAGGTTATGAAGGATAAAGGCTTTATCATGCACTAATGATGCTTCGTTAACATCTCAGGGAGCCACTGCTATCGAAATGCATTAGGAACAGAACAAAGCTATGGGTGTTTTTAAAGTATTTTTTTAATTCACCCAGTTATCAATGATTTTTTTCAGTTATTTCTGAATAATGGGATCTGGGAACAGCTTATGTTTTCTGTTTTGTTTTTTTGTTTTTGTTCAGTTTTCTATATAAAGGATGTGAGCTTTTATAGTCACAGAGAAAGGTTAATTTTTACATTTAAGTTTCATTTATTAAAATCCCATCCATCCTGCTTTAGCCATACAAAGATGAAGAAGGCAAGAATCCTCTCTCAAGCTCATTGGAGAGACAGGTCAATAAACCAGGCCCTCCCAACGCCAGGACCATCCCTTTGGTATAGAACAGGTGTGCACCGGGCAGCAGTATCATGCAAACATGCAACAATGGAGACCCATGGCTTTGGAGCCAGAGGAAGCATGGTCCAATATGGGCTCTGCTGGGTGACTCGGGACGTTGGTAGCCGCCCTACATTGCTCCACAGTCAGTCACAGGATCGGGTGAAATAATGTATGTACAGCTTTGACACAGTGCCTGCTCATACTAAGTCAGTGATGGAGAACCTATGACACGCGTGTCAGAGGTGACACACGAACTCACTTTTTTGGTCGATTTTTCTTTGTTAAATGGCATTTAAATATATAAAATAAATATCAAAAATATACATCTTTGTTTTACTATGGTTGCAAATATAAAAAAATTTCTATATGTGACACGGCACCAGAGTTAAGTTAGGGTTTTTCAAAATGCTGTCACGCCGAGCTCAAAAGGTTCGCCATCACTGTAACTAAGTGTTCAAAAATAGCACGTTTTTAAAATAGAGCGTAGAGAAGCATGGGGCAGGGCTGTGAGAACACACCTGGTGAACCAAGGATGACTGCAGGGGAGGCAGGTTCCCTGAGTGCCAGGGGTCACCCACGCCGGCTCACTGCCTTGGGACGCTGCAGGCCTATGGGGGGCATATACCCATCTGAGAGAAGCCTGATGCCTTTGGGCAGAGAGTCTATTTTGAAGCTCCGCAACCAACAAGATCAGACAACTCTCTCAGGAGGAATGCGCTGGCCAAGTTCTGCCCCAGGAAGTTCTCAGAGGCAGGCCTTAGGAAAGGCCCTCCTTCCTCGGAACCTAACTTTGCAATGTTCCTACTGGAGTCCAATGGGAGTTTTACGGGACTCAAGAATAGAATTAGGTCCTGTGTATTTTTAAAGGGTCATTCAAAAAGGCTGAGTCTAAATGATTTACAGATGGCAGAGCGAGGCCTGATGCACTTGTCCAGAATGGACCTTTTATGTTTTCCAGAAGCACGTGTTTACAGAAAGAACACTCCACCATACTACCAATGGGGGGAAGTCCTGCGGGCTTACATTGGACAACTGGGTACACACATCGCTGCCGAACACAGTTCTAAAAGTTAATAAGAGCATTTTCCATGCTACCTGCTTTCAACCTTCCCTCAAAAGTTTGCCCTAAAACACCAACATGTTTCTGCGTAAAAATAGCATTTTAGGTGAGAATAGGCCTGGGCAAACACATGCATATGAAGAACCTCCCCATTCGCTTTAGTCTCTACTGCACCGCCATGGTGGCAGGCAAGGTGAGGACGACTGATTTGGCCAGGCCTTCTGGTCAGTAACTTCCGAACTGATTTTACTTCTTATAGCAGTGGTCAGCAAACTCATTAGTCAACAGAGCCAAATATCAACAGTACAACGATTGAAATTTCTTTTGAGAGCCAAATTTTTTAAACTTAAACTATATAGGTAGGTACACTGTTATTAACTTAATTAGGGTACTCCTAAGGCTTAGGAAGAGCTACACTCAAGGGGCCAAAGAGCCGCAGTTTGCCGACCACGGTCTTAGAGAATGGAACTCCTTTCAAAATTCCTTCAAAACACAACTCACTTTTCCAAAGAGGAGAAGGGATTTCAGAAACTTCTATGCTCTTTTCAACAATTGAATAACTCTTTTAAAAAACAAAATTTGAGGAGTTTAATGAAATAAGTTAGAAATACTAAAATCCATTCAAAATGGAGGTGAAAAATTAAGGTAAAGGTGGTTTGTCACAATATATATCGGGTTTAATGAATTCAAAAAGTTTGGGGAGGGTGTTCACTCGGGCGGCACACACACTAAAATTGGAATGATTTGAAGATTAGCATGGCCCCTGCCCAAGGCTGACACACAGATTCATGAAGTGCTTCATACTTCATGTTTTTAAAAACATGTAAATAGTTTCAAGAATGCTACTTACATCCTACTTGAGAAGAGTTTTGCTTCCCCCTCCCCACCCCTGCCTCACCCCCAGGAAATGAATGTGAAATCCATTCTGTAATGCATTTAGAAAAGTGCCCAGAAACACAAGTGATTGTTATATAGTTGCTCATAAAAATAAAAAATAAAAAGTTTAGGGTTAAAGATTGAAATTGTGAACTCAATTAATCATCCCCATAATAGCCATAGTTTAGGACTTCCTTATCTTCTTACATATTAAGTGGGTTTCAAGTACTCTTTTAACATGTAGATTTAAAAAAACATTTTGTTCCATAGCTGGTCCCCAGAAAATAAGAAATAACCCCCATTTCTTTCTCGGGAGACAATAGACATAGCTGTGCAATAAGGCAATACTTAAAGTTACCTTGTGTATACAGAGTGATTTTGGCATGTAACCTAAATTCTGTCTCCTGTTCTGAATTGTAGAAGTCTACACATTTAAAAAAAGAAAACAATAAGAACAAATGGGCAAAAAAAGAATAAATGGGGAACTTGAAGTGTAAAATAATACCCACACTTTGGGGAAACTTTTGGCAGTTACTTATAAAGTTAAATATACTCCCTTTTCTTTTCTCACCCAGCAATTCCACCTCTAGATATTTACCAAAAATAAAAATAAAAACATATATCCACAAAAACATTTTCACAAGAATGTTACAGAAGCTTTACTCACCAGTGGCAAAAACTGCAAACTCAAATTTCATCAAGAGGAAAATGGGCAAATTTTAGTACATTCATGCAGCAGAATACTACTCAGCAATAAAAAATATTTATATGCACAACATGAATAAAGCTAAGAGACATTATGCTGTGCAAAAAAAATAAAAGCTAAACACAGAGGGGCACACAATTCCACTTAACTATTTAAATATTAGGCAAAACAAAATCATCAGTTTCAGAAGTCAGAGGAGTGATTGCAGCTGGGTGACGGAGAGGATTAACTGGGAAGGACAGGAGGGTATTGCTGGGGTGATGACAGTGTGCTTAGGGGTGGAGGTTACACAGCTGGCTACCTGCATTTGTCAAAAGTCATCAAACCGTACCCTAGAGTCTGTGCACTTCACTGTAGATTATTTCTATCTCAAAAAAGAATAAATGTGTAAATATATATTTTTAAATATACATTTTTATTGAATTTAGAGAGGAAGAGCAAGGGGGAGAGAGGTAGAAACATCAGTGATGAGAGAGAAACATTGATTGGCTGCCTCTTGCATGCCCCCTACTGGGGATTGAGCCCGCAACCGGGGCATGCGCCCTTGACTTGAATTGAACCTGGGACCCTTCAGTCCACAGGCCAACACTCTATCCACTGAGCCAAACAGCTAGGGCAAATAAATGTATATATTTTTAAAGATTTTTTTACATATGTCATGCACATAAACCAAAGGAAGTCTGGCTTCTTTTATGCGCCTTCTCATATCGCTACCTATGAACTTGAGTGGTTTTAGAAACTCAGTGAATATATTTAATTTTGCCAGTGTGCCTCATTTTTTCTAACTGGTCTATTTTCCAGAAGGCACGAGCTTGTCGTTTCTTTATTTAAATTGTTGGTAATACAGCACATGAATCGCCATTCAACACAGCAATGCCACCAGAGCCTCGTCTAGAAGGAACAGGTGGGACCACTTGCATTTTTTTCCTTCTGACTTTGAGAATAAATCTCCCCCAAATGACACCTTTCCCTTTCAAACACTTTAGTTGTATATTTTATAACTTTTACATATGTCATTTTTACATGACAGTCACAGCTCCCACCTGGAGTTTTGCAACACTGTCCGCATGTTACCTTTTTTTTTTTTTTAGAATATGCATGTTTTATTCTGAATAATTTTGCATAATAAAAATGAAAGTACAAAATAATTAACACCAAATACTTTAACAAGCTGAAATGAATCACGAAAGAAAAAAGCAGAAATGTAATTCATGGGCAGTCTCCAAAAGTCATAAAAGTTCAAAAACATTCTCCCAGTTTCACTAATAGAAAGACACGAAGGTCAAAATCTAAATCCCAATACCAAATGTCTAACAATTCACTGTCTATTCCCTTCCTGTGGTCGGCAAACTGCGGCTCGCGAGCCACATGTGGCTCTTTGGCCCCTTGAGTGTGGCTCTTCCTAAGCTTTAGGAGTACCCTAATTAAGTTAATAACAATGCACCTACCTATATAGTTTAAGTTTAAAAAATTTGGCTCTCAAAAGAAATTTCAATCATTGTACTGTTGATATTTGGCTCTGTTGACTAATGAGTTTGCCGACCACTGCCTTAGGCCGTTAATATTGATGTTGGTGGTAGCCAGATTCAACAAGTGAAGTTTAAAAAATCATGCAAATAGTTTAATCATCACAGAGATTATAACTAACCAGCTGAGAAACTTCAAGAACCTTGAGCTTTCTATTAGACATTTCAAAAACAACAGACCTTTCTTATTGCTTTGCATACTCATTCATTTGTTCATTTGATACACAAGTATTTATTGGTGTACACTTACTATGTACCAGAAGGATGCCAAGAATACACAATGGGAAAAGCATAGTCTCTTCAACAAATAGTGCTGGGAAAAACTGAATACCACATGAAAAAGAATGAAATTTAACCCTTATCTTCTACCATATTCAAAAATCAACTCAAAATGGGTTAAAGACTTAAGCATAAGACCAAAATTCTAAAACTCCTAGAAGAAAATATACAGGAACAGTCCCATGACATTCGCCTTGGAAACGATTTCTTGTATGTGACACCAAAAGCAACAGGCAACAAGAACAAAAATTAGTGAGACTATATTAAACTAAAAATCTTCTGCACAGCAGAGGAGATAATCAACAGAGTACATCTCATTTTAAATGTTGTTTCCACAATAATTTTTTAAATGAGATGCTAATTACACTATTGAATTTTAAGATACATGATGCTTTGACATATATTATTTGGACATGTACAGCAGTATCAAATAATTATTTTGTGAAAAAAACCTGTAATTTAAGACCTAGGGTCTGAGATAAGAATGTGTCACTACTTATTGCTAATAATATAGGAGTACTTCTTTGCACTAGGAATTCCTGTTAGAATTTGAGACTAAGCACTGATTCAAAATAATATGTTCATTTCAGTGTTATTTACAATAGTTAAGATGTGGAAGCAGCCCAAGTGCCTATCAGTAGATGAGTGGATAAAAAACAAAAACAAAAAATCCATGGTACATTTACATAAAGGAATGCTACTCGGCTGTAAAAAAGAAAATTTTACCTTTTGCAACAGCATAGATGGACCTGGAGAGTATCATTCTAAGTGAAATAAACCAGTCAGAGAAAGACAATTATCATATAATTTCACTTATATGTGGAATCTAGCGAACAAAATAAACTGATGAACAAAATAGAAACAGACTCATGGATATAGAGAATGGCCTGACAGCTGTCAGAGGAAAGGGGGTTCAGGGGCCCGGGGGGAAAAGGTGAAGGGATTGCACAGTACAAACTGATAATTGCAGAATAGCCACCGAGATGCGGTGTGCAGCATGGGAATACAGTCAATAATGTCCAGATGACTGGGTGCGGGGTCAGGCAGGTGCTTGGGGCAGCAGGGGACCAGTCTGTAAAGTCAGAAACTGGTGCAGAATGGCATTCAATATCAGCTGACTTTGAAAAATAAAAAAACACTCAAATAAATAAATACATAAATAATAAAATAAAACAAAACCAAGTAAGCACAAATAATTCAGAAAGGTAAAACTGTACTGAAAATTACAGTTATATTAATGTTAGCCATAATTTTCTATGAATGGCAAGACTGTTATTTTCGTCTTTGAGTTTTTCTGAATTCTCCAAAATCCCCATAAGGGGTGGGTGGATATTGCTTTTGTAATAAAATAGAGAAAATAGCTTATAAAATAACAATATCAATGAGACCACAAGGGCGGACAGGCGTTGAATTGCTAAGTATGACAACAAGTCAACATGAGACCGATGGGACACAGCATTTACCCTTCATGAATGCTGACAGCACCCACCCATCGCTGTGCACACAGCTGTCAGCGAACTTCCACGAGGCCTCTCCAAAGGCAAACGTGGTTGGTCAGCAAGCTCTCTGCAAACAGTCATCAGCTTCAACGCTGGGTGTTTACACAACGCGCATCAAGTTCATCTCCACCAGGCACAGATTCTAAGCACAATGTTTATTGGAAACACCACATTGTGGATCAACAATTCTTAAAGGATATTTTAATCAAACTGACAAAGAATGATTGAAAAAAGCCAATAAGTGTGTGGAAGGAATGGAGACGTCTGTGGTCAAAAAGACTACATTTTGCCGAAACCGGTTTGGCTCAGTGGATGGAGCGTCGGCCTGCGGACTGAAGGGTCCCAGGTTCGATTCCGGTCAAGGGCATGTACCTGGGTTGCGGGCATATCCCCAGTGGGAGATGTGCAGGAGGCAGCTGATCGATGTTTCTCTCTCATCGATGTTTCTAACTCTCTATCTCTCTCCCTTCCTCTCTGTAAAAAATCAATAAAATATATTTTTTTTTAAAAAAAAGAAAGACTACATTTTGCTCAACTGCTAACTTTGTATCACTTCCAATGGGATAATGCGATAAAGACAAAAACTTTTGAGGACACATATGTAATACCTTAATCGATAAAGAAATTAAGAAAAAAAGACAAACTTTTTATTCTAATGGGGAGAAAAAAAGGAAAAAGATTCTGGTAACTACTATAAGGCTGGCTGGCTGAACATTGTATAAGAATATACTTTGCTTTATAGGTCTTTTGTGCAGAACCATTATAATATACTCTGTGAGAATTGAGCATTAATGAACCTAAATTTGGGGGTTGGGTCTTTTATATCAACAGCAAAACAATGCTGGGGTCCCACCCCAGCAGGTCCAGGGGTCCCCAAAGGTGTGGACGGAGTCGGGCGAAGAAGGAGTGACACGGAGACAGCGTTCAGTTGATCAGCAGCCTAGCCAGGATCTCCAGCCAAGTTCTGGTCTGGATCTCCAGCGAAGTTCTGTTTAGGATCTCCAGCAAGGTTCTGTGTCCATGGTCTCTTGCTAGGTTCTCCAGCCAGGTTCTCCAGGTTCTCCAGCCAGGTTCTGTAGCCATGTTCCCTCGCTAGGTTCTCCAGCCAGGTTCTGTCCAGGTTCTCCAGCCAGGTTCAGTCACCAGGTTCTAGTCAGGTTCTCTTGCCAATTTCTGTAGTCAGGTTCAGTCCAGGATCTTTTGCCATGTTCTCTCGCTAGGTTCTGTCTCTAGGTTCTGAGGCCAGTTTCTGTCCAGGATCTTTTGCCATGTTCTCTCCAGCAAAGTTCTTCTGTCTCTAGAGAACGTTTCTGTGTAGGTTCTGTGCCAATTTCTGTCTCTCTCTCTGTCTCTTGCTGTCTTGTTACATCTGTATTTATACCAGTTGATTCAATCCTATCAATCTCTATTACAAAGGTTAGGGCGTTTCTTATCTCCATTCCAGGGAGTAAAGATTATGTAGCTTAAGCATGATTGTTCGTAGTTAAAGTGATTAATTACCCGCCTGGCACTTAGTTAAGAGGTTTTATTCCCTCCCTAACTTCAGGGGAAAATCCCTACCTGGGGAAACAACCTTTCTCAGAGACCTTGGTTAAAACACATAGTGCCAAGAAGGTGAGCAAACATATTAAGAACAGTATGCCATATATGCCAGGTCCCTTGAAACAGCAAGGATGGACCGGCTCCCGGCAAAACAACAACAATAAAACAAGTCATTAAAAAAAACCTTCCCAAGAATTGATCCTGTTCCAAGACCTATTCAATTATAGGACTCTTAAGAGCTGAGAATGTTTTCAGAAAAAAACAAAACAAACTATTCTACTTCACTCCCAAATTATAGAGCGTCTGAAAAGAGAATTACCAACAACGGGGGAAATGAATAGAACGCACTTGAATGCTAGTGGAGCATTCAAAACATAAGTTACATGGTTCTGTTAAGCTGGGTGTGTAGACTCAGATGTGAACCGCGACTTGAATCAGAGGGTGGAAGTCAGCTAGACCATGAAAAGGCCATTCTCCCCTTCCCGTGAAGGTTGGGTAAATCTCAGGGAGCTCACCCTTCAGGCTTAGTAGGCCTAAGAAATAAAACAAAGGTCAGATGCTTATCTGAGTCTTCTGTAGACCAGCTGAGTTTGCAAAACTGAGCATGAGCATCTGCCAAAAACATCAGCTTTCTTGGGGTATTGCTGGTTCCTCCACCTCTTGTCCAGGCAGAACTACCCAAATCTGAGTGTTTCCCTTGTAGCAAAGTGAAGCAGGTGACTAAGTCCAGCCAGTGGCAGATAGGCAGACCTTGCTATGCAGGCTCTGGAACTCTCCTTACGGATGGCTACGGAGCAAACCTTGGGTTCCAGAATGTAGACAGGGCTATCTTGGACTCTGGGGATAAAAACCTTTCCCTAGGAAAAACCAGAGACAAACTGGAAAAACGCTGGCTCCCTGAGGATTTATAAAGCAGATCCACCTGGTAAAACTTCCAGACTTTTCTATGGATATAAAAACACTTCCGCCCAACTGGCATGGTTCGGTGGTTGAGCGTTGATCTATGAACCAGGAGGTCATGGTTCAATTCCTGGCCAGGGCACATGCCCGAGTTGCAGGCTCCATCCCCAGTGCGGGGAGAGGGGTTCTCTCTCATCATTGATGTTTCTATCTCTCTCCTCCCTTCTCTCTGAAATCAATAAAAAATATATTTTAAAGAAAAACAACACTTCACCACCTTCCATGCTGTTTTTGGAACTTGCTAATCATGCTTCTGCCTCGGAGCTATTGTGTTTGCCCTGCCCTATGCCTGGGTCTCCTTCCCCAATATATCTTAATGACTTGGCCCTTCATTCATATGTTGTTACTCACACATTCCTTCTCAGGGAGGTTACCTGGTCACCCCACATAAATCACAAATTCATTTTTATTATTTCCTCTCCTCCTCCCCTGCTTTAGTTCTGTTTCAGAACTTACTATCTAACATGCCACATGTTTTTCTTTCTCTTGTTTTCTGTCTGTCTCTCCTATTAAAAGAGATGGCTCAGCAATGGCAAAAAACATGATCTGTTTTGTCTATTCCTATCCCCAACATCCAAATCAATGGCTCACACATTCCATTAAATGCTTGCTGAATAGATGAAACCAAAGTCAGAAGTACTGAGACATCAAAATGAAAGTGATTGTATGCTAGGAAGTTTTAACTTCATCACAGGAGCTATTCTGATTCATATTACACTAATGCTTTTGAACACTTAATCTGTTCCAAGTGTCAACATGTTATCTTCCTATGTAATGTATCATGTAACCCCACCAAAATCCTGCCTCAGTAGGTATTACTGTGCCATTTTGACAGATGAGGAACCTGAGGTGTAAAAGAACATTCTGAGCAAGTTGCTGAAGCAAGTTAAGGTAAGGATTTTCAGAGAGGACAGAGACCAAGCTGGGTCCTCTCTACTTTGTGGAAAGTGATGATGCAGGTGAGAGAGGGGCATCGTCACCAGTGTCTAACAACGAAAGAATGAGACTTGAGTAATAAAGCAGTTGCCTTGGAAGGGCCCTCTCCCTCAATACTCAGGCTAAATGAGCAAGCTGACTAAAGAAAGTATCCTCAAACGGAAATCTGCATGACAATCTTAAGAAGACACGGTGAACACACAATACAATATACAGACGATGTATTATACTAGTAGAGCTATACACCTGAACCTACATCATCCTATTAACCAATGTCAGCCCAATAGATTCAATAAAAAAGTTAATACATGGACTGAATATCATTAAGGGGGGGGGGGGTCTACACAATTAAGCCAGTTCTAAGGGAACACAAGACCATTGGAGTTGTGATTCTCAACCTTGGCCACACATGAGAATCACCTAGGAATCTTTTTAAAATCCTGATTTCTGGGCCTCATCCTCCGGAAATTCTGTTTCTTTGTTACTAATGTTGTGGCCCCACCCTATAACAAAGAAACAGAATTTCCAGAGGATGAGGCCCAGAAATCAGGATTTTAAAAAGATTCCCAGGTGATTCTCATGTGCAGCCAAGGTTGAGAACCACTGCATTAGAGGCAAGAGTATTCCCAGACCTAAATGTCAGTGACAAGAATGGAGAAGGGGTATGGGTGCAGAAGGAGGAGAACACACGCATTTTTAGAAAAGATATGATGAGTAAAAAGATTTTATAAACTCAATAAGAAAGAAAGAAGAAAGAAAGAAAGAAAGAAAGAAAGAAAGAAAGAAAGAAAGAAAGAAAGGAAGGAAGGAAGGAAGGAAGGAAGGAAGGAAGGAAGGAAGGAAGGAAGGAAGGGAGAAAGAAAGAAAGAAAGAAAGAAAGAAAGAAAGAAAGAAAGAAAGAAAGAAAGAAGGAAGGAAGGAAGGAAGGAAGGAAGGAAGGAAGGAAGGAAGGAAGGAAGGAAGGAAGAGAGAGAGAGAGAGAGAGAGAGAGAGAAGAAAGAAAGAAAGAAAGAAAGAAAGAAAGAAAGAAAGAAAGAAAGAAAGAAAGAAAGAAAGAAAAAGAGAGAGGGGGGGAGGGAGGGGGGGGACGGTGGGAGGGAGGGAAGGAGGGACGGTTTTAAGGTTGTCATAAACAATCCTGCCTTTATCAAGGGGAATATCTTTGCCACATGCATCTACAAACATAGATCCCAACATGTCAAAAAAAAAAAAAAGTGCTGTATAAATGAGGCTAAACGCTAGGCTAGCTACCTCTTTTATTTCTAGGATATCCCAATTTACCCAGGCAAAATTGTGTGCAGCGGCAAAAGAAATGAGGAGTTCTAAGAAAATTATTTCCTTACTTTTAAAAATTAAACTGTAACTGATATTTGACAATGAGGAGGGAGGTTAGGGGACCAGGTGAAAAAGGTGATGTGTTAATTGTTAGTTACAAAATATTCACAGGAATGTAAATTACAACACAGGGAATATAGTCAATAGTATTTACACACACAAAAAGAAAACAATCAGTCATGAATCTGTGCACATTGAAAGGAAATTAATTACAAGAAATATGTTAGGGGATCCGTCCTCTCTGGGTCTGGGGTGTGGGTGAAGCCTATTCGGGACCAACAGTGCCCCAGCAGCAACCTAACCCACGGCCGATTCAGCCAGGAATTGGGCTCCCTCCTCTACTGGTTGGAGCATCTGCCCCCTGGTGGTCATTGCACATCATAGCTACCAGGCGAACGGTCGAACAGTCAGATGGTTGATTAGGCTTTTATATATAGATAGATATTATCTTAGTTAATAGTAGCGCTAGACCCATCTTTTTTTAATTGGACTTTGTTGTGTGTGTGTTGTTGTTGTTGTTTTGGCTGCTGAGGTTTTGTTAAAATATATTCTTATTGATTTCAGAGAGAAGGGAGTGGGAGAGAGAGATAGAAACATCAATGATGAGAAAGAATAATTGATCGGCTGCCTTCTGCATGCCCCCTGCTAGGGATCAAGCCTGCAACCCAGGCATGTGCCCGACAAGGAATCAAACCCTGACATTCTGGTTCATAAGTTGATGCTCAACCACTGAGCCACATGTGCCTGGCTAGATAGACTCACTCTTTGAAAATCACACTCATAGTAGCAGCTGTGCCCTCCCCTGGTTAGCAATCTGCACTGGTTAGCAATATGCTAAGTAAGCATCTTCTCAGTGATAATGAATCAAAGTGAGAAAAAAAAATCAAGTTATTTTTGCATCTTCAGTTACAATAAAACTAAATCATATCCTTTATTTTTACCCAATATTTATAAGTAGTATATTATAAAGACAGACATTTGTTTGTTCTCTCTATATGATTATTGGCAGGTACATGTTAGTAGATTTATACATATCAAAGGAATGAAATGCTGATGGCATTAAGTCTTCTCCAATCAAATAAATAAAGCAATACCTCAGAACTCATATTATTATTAGCATTTTTTTTTCAAATTCTTCTCCAGTTATTTGAAGAGTAGCAGAATATGTTAAGAGACATATTGCAATCAGATGGACGTTGAGCCAAGTATCTACTAGTAAATACATCCAGGGGCAAATTAATGAATCTCTTTAATCATAGGTCAGTAGTTTCCCTCCCAGCAACATGAGGAAAAGGGTATTTAACCTACAAGCATTGCTACACGGAAGAGAAATAACAAAATATGTAAAGTAAGTGTCTATATGTGACTGGTACAGAGCGAATGTTCAACCAATAGTCATCTTCATTATTAAGTTCTGACAAGTTAGCCCATGAAACTTTATCTTATCCCTTTCCTTTCTGAGGAGGTCAACTATACTTTCCTTTCCTCCTCCAAATCCTTAGAAAAATAGACAGAAAACTATATATAAGATTCTCCTGATTCATACAACAGGTCAGTTATTAAAACTTATTCTTTATAATGCTTCATTTGGTACAATATTCACACCAAGCCTCCAAAAGTATTAGCCTTTTTTTCTTTTTAGCACAGAATTTAACCAACAAATTTTAATTCTATCAGAAGTTCTACAGAAAAATAAAAGTTGGTGGAAATCATATGGATTTTGGAATCTTTGAGAGAACTTAATCACAGAAGATGTGACTGTCTCTCCCATAAATATATTTATTCTCTTTCATACTGAATAATGTTCCAGATGTTTTTGGGCAACACTCCTCCAGTGCAGCTGGTGTCTCCAGCAGGTACCTGGGATGTTCTGACACCTCAGTCATTCTAAGAGATGTGCTAAATAAAATTGCACACAAGATGTTCATCTGGGTTATCAGCAGCTACCCGATCAAAATGAAATGATTACTGGTGAAGTTCTGAAATAGCCACTTGAGAATGTGTTCATGGTATATAATAGAATAGTAGTACATATTCATGAGAAACTTGTTTTTGAAGTGCCATTTGTTGCAAGTGCCACCATAATAAACAAACAGAAAAATGAGTTCTAATATAATTAATTAGATGACATTTGTAATTTGGTCTTTTGATAATGTAATCACACTAGGCTGCACCCCAAGTTTTCCTTCAGTGAATGAGTTCAAGGTCAAATGGTCCAAGATTTAGTTCCAAAGAACTAAAGTAGTGAGCTCCAAAATGAAAAAAAAAGTGTCATACGATTAAAATAGAAAAGCTGTGATAATGAACATCACAGTACCTATAAAATATTGAAATTAGAGAGTTGTATTCTAGCTGCCAATTCCTCCACCTGTGTACAAAATCCTTCCCTTTCCTGTCCAAATACATTGATCAATTCCATCGCCTCTAAGTTGTCAACTTTATGATATCTGATGAATTTATTATATCTACCAGCGTTTCAGCTGGTTCAAGTCTCTACTCGCGTATTAAAAACAAAAACTTTCCTCACACTCGTGTCCCCACAGCCACCTAAAGCCAATTTTTGTCAAAGAAAGGCCTATCCTCACTGTCCCTTCTTCTTCAAAACTCTACTTAAAATACCTCGTAACCTGAGTCACCAGAAAACCTTTGCTATCACTAGCCAATGGACACCTCTGACCTCTTGTGTCTCATTATATTCATTGGTTCACTTACACTCGGAAATCCACTCTGCACTTGGGTTCCAAGACATGTCCTCCTGGTTTCCAGGCTACCTCCTTGGGTCCTCTTTTTCAGTCTAATTTTCAGGTTTTTCATGCTCTGTTTCCTCAGAGTTTGGTCCTTAATACTCTTCCCTACAACTCTTCTTCGCACCTTCCCCATCATTCCTGTGGGAACAGTCAGTAATTCCCAGTCCTCATTACCTGCCACCCCACACCTCTGTTCCCCCTGCGTTCCCGTGTCAGGTAACAGCTTCGCCCTTCACTGAGCTGCTCAGATTGGAAATATTAGTTGCTTCGATTCCTCCCTCTCCCTCATTGCCCCATATCCAATTCTGTGGACCCTATCTCCTAAGACACCTCTTGAACCAGTGGTTGGCAAACTGCGGCTCGCGAGCCACATGCGGCTCTTTGGCCCCTTGAGTGTGGCTCTCCCACTGACTTTTGCGGTTGGGCCACAAAGTTTCAATCGCACTGTACCTGTGCGCCCGCACGTGGTATTTTGTGGAAGAGCCACACTCAAGGGGCCAAAGAGCCGTATGTGGCTTGCAAGCCGCAGTTTGCCAACCACTGTTGAACCATTTATTTCTTTTTATCTCTTTATCCAGAACTCTACCCTGGCCCTCCTGAATGACTACAACAGAATAATCTTTCTGATCCTACTTTTGTTTCATCTCTATTCATTCTTCAAATGGCAATAAGAACAAAAATCTTTCTGAAATACACAATCTATTTGGCATATTTCTTCTAGATTCCTTTTTTTCTCTAAACAATACAAAAACATTAGAACACTAACCCAAATCGCCCTTTCCTTATTATCATGCAACTATATAAAAAAACTAGACAGCGTTCTAGTTTTTATTCTTACATTTTTAAACTCTACACAGTAGACATTATTGTTTCTGTTTAATAAAGCCAAATATTTTTTAAGAAATATCTACCAATTTCTCTACTCGCCATTTCTCTCGTGTTCAATTTTTATTATGGGATTATTCTTTTACTTCTGAGTCCACTGATTACTTAACTGAAGATCTATTTAAAATAAATACTCTCAATATTGTATTTTGAATTCAAATTATACTTATTTTACTTTCAACACTGAGATATTATTTCACTAGGTAAAGACCTCTGGTTCAACATTTATTTCTCCCATAATTTAAAGATATTACCACTGATTTCTAACTTCTATGGATGCTCTAGCATTTCCTTTTTCTTCCGCCATGCTAATATTGTAGTTTTTAAAATTTATTTCAGCATTGTAGTTTTTCTATACCTGACAGGGTTTCTCCGAATGCCAAAGTCATAAAAATGCAGAAATGAATGTTTAAAAGGGTATTTTTAGAGTGGGCACATGGATTTATGCTGATTTAATGGCACTTCTTACCTGTAACACCTCTGAGAGATAACTGACCAGATGTTAAAGGAAAATCTGTGCGTGTGGAACAGAGCTGTTTTCTACAAGTCAATTCACCCACACATTCTCAGCCCCATGGGTGAAGCCTGCTATAACTGTGAGTCTCTATAATGTTGTATTAACCCATTCAATTAACCAGTCTGTGCCTTAAATAACAAATCAAAAATGTTTCACATCAGCCCAGCTGGTGTAGCTCATGGGTGGAGTGTTGACTTATAAACCATGAGGTCACAGTTCTATTCTGGGTCAGGGCACAAGCTCATGTTGTGGGATGGGTCCCCAGTAGGGGGCGTGCCATAGGCAGCCTATCAATGATTCTCTCTCATCATTGGTGTTTCTATCTCTCTCTCCCTCTCTGAGATCAATAAAAAATATACTTCAAAAAATGTTTCACATCATAAAAACGTATTACTAATTTTGTTGCAGGACACATTACCAAGACCCTAAAACACAGCAATTATTTAGAGTTTAAACAATTAGAATATTTGCCATATTGAGTACTAATTCTCCGAGGAGAACATCTCTCACAACCACAAGGAAAGGAAAAGGAGAGACTGCGTTGCTAGGGCAGGTGAAGCAGAAACACAGAAGGTAAACATCTTGGGGACTATTTTCAGAAGGTGATACATTCTTGCAGTGACACCAAGACTGTGGCGGATTATACAACAACTGACTCCTTGGCATAATGTTTGAGATTTTCAATGCATTTTAATTTTTGTTGGAAGCATATTAAGCAGCTATATGACAAGTTTTTTAATTGCATGCTGAACTTTTCATGATGGCTCAGTTCAATAATTTTTAAAACTTTTATTTTTGCTTTATTTGGTTTTAGTTGAAACTCACTTCTCTGAAAATAAATTTGTTCTAGTGAAAGAACGTAAGGAGTAGAGATTGGGATCACATATGTTACATTCAAAGGGTAGTGTTTGGTCTCTATACAAATTTTCTTCAGTATAAGTATTCTTTGATCAAACCAATGTTAAACTCAAGTCATCAATTTTTTTATTATTCATAGTTTAGCTTAAGTGAAACCTTTTTAAAACTCTCTTAGATGCTACACTTTAATATTTGCATAAATGTTTCTTGGTTTTAGAACTCTTTTTAGAAAAAAGCATTTTAGCAATTGAAATGCAGATACAACGTAAAAAATATACAGAGTAGTAGAAAATCACAATAAAAATCACTCAGATTTCTACCACCCAAAGACAACATCTGTTGGCAATTGTTTGATTTTCATTTTTATTTATGTGTATTCACTTATTTTGAAATTGTTTTAAAAAATTAAGGTCATGCCATACGTGTTGCTTTATGTCTAGTTATTTTCACATCAAATTAATTATTAGCACTTTTCTCTCATCCTTACTTTTTCCATGAAAATTAAATATGTTACAGATGTGTTTAATTTTTCACTTATTCTTTATTATTTAGGTTTTCCCTTTTTTGGTTTATAAATTATGCTGTTATGAAATCCTTAAACTTAATTCTTTGTCTTCATTCATTGCTATTTCCTAAGGTAATTTCTTTGAAGTTTTTTTTTAAATATATTTTATTGATTCTTCACAGAAAGGAAGGGAGAGAGACAGAGAGTTAGAAACATCGATGAGAGAGAAACATCAATCAGCTGCCTCCTACACACCCCCTACTGGGAATGTGCCCGCAACCAAGGTACATGCCTTTGACCAGAATCGAACCCGGGACCTTCAGTCCACAGGCTGATGCTCCATCCACTGAGCAAAACCAGCTAGGGCTTTGAAGTTTAATAATGGGATCAAAAATACTATTTCCATTAAATATGATTTAAATATGTTAACTTATATACATACATGTGAATATAAAATTTAATACTGTGTACAAGAATAATTTATTCTCTGATGTATTACAATACTACAGTGGGGCCTTGACTTATGAGTTTAATTCGTTCTGAGACCAAACTCGTTAAGGAGCTCGTTAACTCAAATTACTCTGTCAGCTCAATGCAAAAAATCAGGCAGAGAGACAGCTGGTATCTCAAAAAACTCGTTAGTCGGGACACTCGTAAGTCAAGGTCCCACTGTATATGGAATCATGGATGAAATATTTCTTCATTATGTTAAATATTAATAGGCTCCCTATGACTTTTATCATCTTATTTTCCTTTTTCTGTTGTACATTTAGTAAATACCAACAGAGATATCTCCTTCTGGGAAAATTAAAATGGTATTTCTTTTATTCACCAGTCTCAAAACCAAAGCACTTTTCATGATCACTTTTCATCATGTTATGGCAGGAGCTACACAGTGTAGGTAGGCTATTACCGAATAACTAGTCAATATTAATATATAAAATGCTTGGCTGGCCAGCTCAAACCCAATGATAAAAATACTTGAATTACAAGTGATGTATACATAATATGCAAACATAAGATATAAACATTGATGATAGTTTTGTCCCAAATAAATGTGTATTGCAGCTCTTTTTCCTTGAACTTCCCAGATTAATTAGGCAGTGCGGTAACTTTTCTTATTGCAAATCTCGCAATGCCCTCTTCATTTGCTATGTTTTCTGCAGGCACTAGAGAGTGTGCCTACTAACCCAGCACACATGCTGCAGGGGCAAATTATCAGTAAGTCAGAATCGCTCATATACAGAACTCATTTAGCCATTTTATGAAAATGAGCCAGAAAATAAAAAGTGATAAATGCAATCAGAATAGATTTTACCTAACCTCATCTAGACAATTGCATATATTTCCTGCAAAGACCTTAGATCCTCACTTTGAGTATATTTACTATTATTTTAGCTAAAATCCTAACTAGGGTAGTATTCTTATTTTCCAGTGAGTTAAAGAGTAGATGAGGCAAATTAGAAGAGCCAGGAGAGCATTGGCCTAGAGGTGACTGAGGTCATTCAATGTGTCTAGTGATGGAGTGAGCATCCCCCATGTAGATCTCAGCACGGGCCCACTGACTGAGTACAATAGAGTTCACACACTGACTCAGAGTCACCAACAAATTCTAAATCATATTCAGTATTTTTTGTTTTCAGAAGCACTGAAACATGTAATATATCTAAAAAAGAATTTCATCAAGAATGCTTAAAATAATTTAGGCATTTAATGATTTGCATGGATTGTATCATTAACTCATGCTGTATATGTTTTAATTTCTGACCTATAATATCTGTTTTTATATTCTCAACAAAATAGTAAATATTTATTGACATTGAGGAACTCTGGCTACCTGGTCTCCACCTTCACTGCCTTTCATAGGTTAGAGTTATTAATGGCTAAATTTCTGTATTCAAAAGTATTGTAATGACCTCAGGAACTAACTTCATTCACTCAAATAGGAATTAAGTTCAATTTTCCAACTCACATTTATTTTCCTAGAGTACCTTTACTTGGTTACACCAATTAATCTTATTTCATGGAAGAATGTATACTTCGTATTACTTACTATATATAGTCAACATATTTGTCTTTGACAATGTCATGATATTTTAGATTATTCTGTAGAGAATAATAACCATAAATTCTCAATTCAGTCTATACATTGTTTTATACATACAGACACTTAAGAACTGTTTTGATGACTTGACATGAATTTGTAAACATATGACATTGTGTACAGTTCAGGACAGTCATACTTTTGGCCAATATAGATTTTTTCTGAAGTCACTATAGTGACATGGTTATTATAAATCCACACTGTCAATTTCACCTGAGCCCTACTGTTTCTCAGGTCGGGTTTTATTCATTCCATATGATTCTCCAGACTGGATCCCTAAAGACAAACCTTCATTTTCCTTAGGCTCATGTGCCCCCACCTTTATCTTCTTTCTTCCTCAAACTCCTCTTAATTTACCTCCTGTTTTGTTTTGTTTGTTTTTTTAAGTTCCAATTGATCTGAATTCCAATAGATTTACCCGATTTTACCACTCAAAACTTCCTCTGAAAATCCTTTTCACTGTCAATTGCTACTCACAATGCTTCTAAATGCTAAGGCTAATCTGCTGTCAAATACAAGAGGGAAATTCTACTGTGGCTAGTGAGGCTGCACTGAAAAAGAAAAGAAAAACGGAATTCTTCTTAACTCACTCTGTGTATGTTTTAATTTTTGACCTATAATAATGATTTCTATTTTTCAAAGTGATGTTGTGTAGTTAAATCCTCAATAAAATGGTAAATTTCATGAACATTTAACAGCTCTGGCTATCAGTCTTAGTCCTACTTTAACTGTCTTTAATAGATACAAGCGATTACTAGCTCCAATTAGTAGCTCTAGGATGTGTGTTATCACTGCCTAGAATTAGAAATAGAAATTCAGCATTCCACTTTGGGACACTGGTTTTCTACAAGAGTCAGGGTCTTCTTGGACGTACTTCCTCCCACACTGCCACTCACATCACATTTATAAATGAGGTGCTCTCTTTCTGCAGCTCTTTTTTTTATTTTTTGGTAATCCTCATCCAAGGATTTTTTTTTTCTCATTGATTTTTAGAGAGTGTAGAAGGGAGAGGGAGAGAGAGAGAGAGAGAGAAACATCGATGTGAGAGAGACACACTGATTGGTTGCCTCCTGCACGCACCCTGACCAATATGAAGGAACCTGCAACCAAGGTATGTGCCCTTGACCAGAATCAAACCCGGGACCCTTCAGTCCTTGGCCGATGCTCTATCCACTGAGCCAAACCAGCTAGGGCTATCCAGCTCTTCAATAACATATTGCTCAGTAACAACCTTTTGAGAAGGAACGGGATACATAGGATCTTGCCTAATGAAGTTGCTGTATGCAATGCATTTGAGTCAGAGCAGAAACAGGAGGGATGCTGAGAGCAGCATGGGCCGAAGCTAATAGCTTCTTGTGTTCTTTCTGTGGTCTAAGAGTCAGGGAACTCAGCAGAGAGGATAGAAACATTCGCCACAGTCCTGCAGGGCACATTGTGTGAAAGCCTTTTGGATAAGGGAACTCAAGCTCTGGTTCTCCATTTCTTACTGCCAACATTTCGCAAAAATATGGTTTATATTATTTAACTCGATTTCACTTTTTCTTTTAGCCCCATCTGATGTCTTTCATCCACACTGTCCTGTTCCAACAATATTCTCAGAAACTCAACAGTGACTTCTTAACAAACTCAGGGGCCTGTTTTTAGTGCTTACGCTCCTTGACTTCTCGACAACATGTTTTGTTGCAAATTTCTTCCTTTCTATTCTTATTTTTTACTTCTACATTGGCATTTTCTAAAGTGTTATTTTCAAACCAGCGGTCCAAGAAGAAGAGAGCCAAAAGAATATTTATGGCCAATTAATTTTTGCCAAACACTGCTCCCTTGGATGGTTCATAATCCTTATTAGCACATTAAAGTCCCTGTGAAGTCTGACAGTAAATTTGCCCAACTGTGGTGAATCCAAAGTTTCCAAACTTTTTGGGCTACAGAACCCATTACATCAAAACAGGTATATTACTTCATCATGTCTCAGACAAACATGTTTAGTTTACTTTAACATCGTTGACAGCAGGCAGCATCTAGGAACCAATGGCATCTTAAAGTCACCACTCCCCAGTAACAATCACTTTGTTGTCAGCAATGGCCAATTCCTGTGCATCCACAAACATGATCATAGCTGCTCATGTTTTTCATCATGAGTGGTGTGTTTTGTTGGTATTATGCATGCCGATTTTAATTGCCATTTAAAATGTCTTCAAACTTCTGATCAAGATGGTGGCATACTCACTTCCTCCCATAACCACATCAAAATTACAACTAAACTACAGAGCATCACTTTGAATTGACATTATTGGCTTTGTTGTTGGGATTGTCCCATACACTGAAGGGCAGCATCCCTGGCATCTACCCACTAGATGCCAGTGGCACCCCCTGCCCTGAGCATGACAGTCAAAAATGTCTCCAGACATCGCTGCCATGTCTTCTGCCCCATTGGAGACCCCTGTTTTAGACCACTCATAAAAAGTTCTTTTTAAACTTTGTGACATATATTTTCTACCAACCACATTTTTTTTAAAAGGGAGGCATACTGCTCACCACTTATATATATTGAGAATTTTTAAATAATACTACTTAACCACCCCATGTGTGAAAGCCTCAAATATTATTAGTTTTAATATCTACTATTGATTGTTTCACTGCCCTCCCTTTGCTTGATGAGATCCTGTGATATTGAAAGAAATGAGTTTTGATTTAATTACAATTAGTCATGGAATTCTACCAGGCACTTCTTTAACACCAACATCACTTTCTGAAATCCCAACCTAGAAACGGTGCACCCACCTGCGCAGCCCACGCCAGGCCTGCCAAGGTGGGAGGCATGTAGATTCTATCACTTCCAAGGAAACTGAAGCCATACAGGCCACAGAACTGTGGGGATGAAGAACATTGGAAGTACTGACTCGGAGAAGGAATAAAATGTAAAGACTGGCCAGCAAGTCAGAGTTTTCCCTTTGTCCTCAAGCTGAAATACATGTACTTTCTTCTGGAAACTGTTCAAATCGGTGCTATCTTCCTAAGAACTCTGTTCTTCCTGTGGGCCTGCTACCTTCTAGCTTATCCAGGGTGCTAGCTTCCATAAGAAGCTGAGTCAGCACTTCTCACATTGTTTAAAGGAAGAAGAGAATGCCAAGTCCCAAACAACTCATTTGCAAAAGAACTCCCGGCACATAATCTGCCCCTAAGGACAGAGACTGTATGAATGGGGAACAGGAAGAATGGCATTCTTTCCCCGGAGCCATCACACCCCACTGGCAGGTTCTGTTGCTGGGGAAACCACAGGGGTACCTGCAAAGCCAACATCATACAGAGTTTGACTTTACGATCCCTTAGGGAAGACAAGACTCATCACACCTCTCAGCACCTTCACTGTAAAAAACATAATATTGTGCGTGATGAACATGATTTTTCACAGAAAATGGGGATCCAGAGCGCCTGCTAAGTTAAATCAGTAACATCTCGATGGAAATGGCTCCTGAGATGGTGCACTTGGTACTTTGCATTCCAAGCTTGAAGGACGGAAAGTAAATTCCATCCGCATCCCTTCCCAACAACCTCTCCTTGCCGCAGTTTCTTATCTTTATAAAGGGAATTTTTCTCCTTGTTGGAAGGAATCAATCAAAGCTCACAGCAACTAACACATAGTAGGAATCCAATTAATTTTATTCTTCCTCACTCCCATCCCATTATCCATGAGATACCATAAGCTTCTGTTTTGTTGGAAAGAGAATGACCAAGGGACAAAGAGAGGAAGAGGGAGAGGGAGGAGGAGAATTTATTTTTTAATGTTGACAAAGATTTATCAGAAAATAAACCCTCTCTTCAGTGTAGCTAAGAATATGTCTTGAAAACTCTAAATGTCACACTTAATTTTTCCTATAGTCCCTTTGATCATGGTTTTTCAAAGTCATTACACCCAAATACTTGGAAATAAAATCAAATAAACTATGCCATCATCACCAGCCCGATACCATGTTCCACACTTCCTCACCCTCTGCCTTTTACACTTGCCTTTCTGCCAACGTTGCACAGTTGTAGAATGGTGAGCTTTCAAAATATAAAATATAATTAATTGGAATAATATTAGGCATGACTCATTCACCAGGTAAAAGCAGGATTCAATCATTATTAATTAGTGTACTTTTGATTATCAACTTATAATAGATGTAATCCACAGGCTAATCTCATTGATACAGTTGAAATGTTAACCAGGAATGCTGATAACATAAAGGATTTACTTACTTGTAATCTTCACCTAGATTCTTGAGCTCATAAAACTGGCAATATAAATTTATTTCATCTTCATCTCTATAAAAAAATAAACATAATGTCTAACTCCCTAAAAAAGTTGGCTTATATTTCATGAAAGACTAATATTTGCTTTAATTATGAACTGTGTCATTATTTGTCATATTTTTAATAGGCTTATTTTAAATTAAGATTGTATTTTTTCAAGGACAACTTAATATATAGGCATTAAATAGCTGGAGTTGATATCTTTAATAAGCTATAAACATAATCAGGGGCTATAAAGAATTTATTTTTCTCTTATATTATCAAAGAACAGCTGTAAAAGTACAAAATCCACTGTTAAACCTGTGTTTACAGTCCTAATGGCAGATTTCTAAAGTAATGTGCATAGCAACGGTTTCTCTATCATGTTTCTTTTTCTTTTCTTTTCTTTCAAAGAATTTGAAACCCTTTTTCTTTTTTAAGCCCAATATTGAAGATTCCATGGTAACTGCCTTTCTATTGGGTTTTCTTTCTCAGCCTCTGTTGCTCTTTTGCGTTGCTTTTAAGTTGGAAAAATATTTTGCTTAAAAATACAGTACAAGGAAATCAACAAGCTAGTCTTCAGTGTCTGCCGCCACTCCTAAATCCATTCATTTTTTAAAAAAGGATACCGTTCTCTTGGTGTTTTAAATTAGGTGAAGATCCTGAAAAGAATTAAACAGGAGTCATAAGAGTGGAGCAGGATTGAGCAGTTAAAATACTGGATTAAATGAATAATTCAGTGTTCTGTTGTCTATACACTGCTCTACATTTCTTATTAGCTTCATGTTTTTAATCTACCATCAGTCAGTAAAAGTTAATTGTAGAGAGGGCATTCCACGTGTGAGAATTACCAGTCCCTCTTGAACTGTAGAAATACCCCACGTGCCTAACTTCTATGGCCCTCAGTCATGATCTCTTCGGAATGGAACTAAGAATGCTTCCTATGTCCTCTCAGTTCAAGAATCCGACTGTTAATGAGCCTGTGTCTGCAAGGCACTGGGAGCTGCTCTCCTTGGCATAAAATAGCAAATCATTAACCCATAGCTCCACTGACTTCTATTTTTTAATTACCCTTTAATTTTAAAAGACACAATATTTTATTTTTCCTTTTTATATTTGTGTATATACTTCTTATTTTAAACCAAGAATACTTAACTTGAAAAAGAATCACTTTTTGAGGCTGTATTTAATATTCTTGAAAAATGACTTGAGATGTTTTAGGACTTTAACAAAGTGAATATTGGTACGATCTCATTATTTCCTTTTTAATGCTAAATAAAGCAAATATCCATCCAGCTTTAACTAATCTTAACATGTTGTCATATTAGCTTTAAATATTTTTTAAAATCTATTTTTATTGATTTCAGAGAGGAAGGGAGATGGAGAGAGAGGTAGAAATACCAGTTATGAGAGAATCATTGGTTGGCTGCCTTCTGCACAACCCATACTGGGGATCGAGCCCACAACCTGGGCATGTGCCTTTGACTGAAATCAACCTGGAACCTGTCAGTTTGCAGGCCGATGCTCTATCCACGGAGCCAAACCAGCCAGGGCAGCTTGAAATATGTTTTAAAGACACATCACCAATGTGTTGAGAGCCCCTTGACTGCTATCTCACCAAGCTCATTCCTTCACCTCCTTTCCCAGAGCAACAACTGTTCTGAGCTGGTGTCTGATCATTCCCACATGTGTTTTTCATGCTCTTACTGCATATATGTGTTTCTTAATATATTTACTAGTTACGTATTCATAAGCAATTGCATGTTTTAAAATGTTTTCATTCAAATTATTGGTCTGCTATTTTTCCAAATTGACACATATGAGCTAATTCATTCATTTAAACTGAAAAAATTAAATTTCTTTGTATGGATATAACTATGTTTTCTTATCCAGTTTTCCTGTGATGGAAATATTTACAATGTTTTATTATGATTCAAAATCTTCAATGGAGTAACCTGCTCCATGTCTCAAAAAGACAAAAGATTTAAAATTAAAATACTCCACAAAGATGAGGCTTACTAATACAAATACAATTTGATATAGTCTTTCTGGGAAAAAAAAAATTGGCAATGTATACCAAGAGCCTTAAAAATAGTTATGTAGACTCATTAACTTTACACTAAAAATGCACTGTTATATCAGTGGTTCTCAAAGTATGGTCCCTGGACCGGCAGCATCAGCACACACACGCCCATTCTCAGGGTCCTACTGCAAACCTCCTCAGGCAGAGCTTTAGGGATGGGAATAAGCAACCTGTGGTTTACCAAACCTGACAGGTGATTCTAACACAAGCTGCAGTTTAAAAAACGACAGCTCTAGAGAACTGATTTGAAAATTTTAAAGATATTCATTGAAAAAAGATCATACCCTCATGTCCTACAAAGTGAAATGTTGATATAGATAATGAAACAAATATTGGATCAAAATTTTAATTATATGGGAAAATGGCTTTGGTATTATGCTATAAGAAAATGGCATAATCTAAAGTTGTGCATATTGCAAAATCATAATCTTTAAAATATATATATGTGTATATATATATATATATATACATATATATATATACCATCTTATTCAAAGGTATTAAGTGAAATAAGAATATTCACTTATATGCACACATGCACGTAGTTTGAATGAATGTATTTACATTTAGTTAATATATCACTCAGTTATGCTATCATTTGTGACTTTATTAGTTATATTTATTAATTACAAAAAAAATAATGCTTATGTTTTTATGAACACAAATAGTTGCTACTGAATAACTTTAATTCCAAATACCATAATGCTTTAAAGTACAAGTAGGTTCCCAATGAAGTAAATTGAGTTTTTAAAAGATTTTGTATTATATAATAATCTGTTTAACCACTGATAAACATTATCTAGATATAAAGTTTAACTATGACATGTATTCACACATATTCTAAAAGCTTATTAATAGAAATATAGGGGATGTTAAAACTGGATGAAGTGCCCTAACCAGTTTGGCTCAGTGGATAGAGCATCGGCCTGCGGACTGAAAGGTCCCAGGTTTGATTCTGGTCAAGGGCATGTACCTTAGTTGCAGGCACATCCCCAGTAGGAGGTGTGCAGGAGGCAGCTGATCAATGTTTCTCTCTCATCGATGTTTCTAACTCTCTATCCCTCTCCCTTCCTCTCTGTAAAAAATCAATAAGATATACTTAAAAAAAAAACTGGATGAAGTGATATCCAGTGAAATACAGACATAAATTCTATGTCAAAGAATTTGCAAATCTATAATAATAAAAGCATAATATGCTAATTTGACCGGACAGCCAAATGATCTTCGGGACATCCTTCCTGAAGACCTTCCAGACGAAGCCAGGGTTGCGAGGGCCGAGGCAAGCCACTGTGGCTGCAAGGGCTGAGCGCTCGCCCTTGCATGAATTTCGTGCATCAGGCCTCTAGTTGAAAATAATGAGCTTCAAATTCTTTGGCAGTTGAATTTCCCTGTAAAGTTCTTACTATTATCTATGTCTATCAAATGGATCATTATAACCTCAAGAATTTATTTATATAATTCAAATGTTATTTATCCTATTATACTAGTATATAAACCCACTTATTTTTTAAATAACTAATATTTTTTGTTCATATATGATGTATATACCATGATCAAAATTTAATTCTAATTTTCCTGAACTGGAGAATAGGTTTTGTCTGAACTCTGTAGCATTTACATTCAATTTTAACTTGTAATTTTCAATGTTCCTATTACATTCAGAGAATAATAGGGAGTATGCCTACAGCTAGTCTAATATCTTTAAATTCTTATGGATCACAATGAAATAGCATGTAACCCAGCATGCTTCAGATTTCAAAGGATGTGGGCTGTTAACATTATACTTTTATTAAAATTCCTATTTTTTTTTTGCTGTCAATCTGAATATAAAATCATTTTATCATTTTTCTATAGAATAAAAAGTGAAGAAAATATTACTTTATTTCCAACTACTTATCTAGTCAAAAATGGAAAAAGAAATTTAGGAAAAGTCAACTATACCATAGCCTAAGAACAGTCAACTTATAAATATGTTAATATTAAAATGACACAATGAGACATCTATTCATGTACTGATGTGTTCAACAGAATCTTAGTCCTGAGCTTTTCCCACGTGCCAAGAAACTGTGCCACAAACATTTAGAAGCATTCATTCTAGTGGGGGAGAGAGACAATGAGCACATAATAATTCAAGTACTCATAATGTGATTTGGGGGGGAAAAGGAAGTGTTTAAATTAACCTCTGGAAAAGTGATCAGAATTAAACATGAAAATTGGGTCAGAGCATTCTAAGCATACACCAAAGCCTATACCAAGGCCTTAAGGTGAGAGCTTGCTGGTAAGTGATCCCAGGAGAGAGAGGGGGTTAGAACACCAGAGAATTGTGTGCAAAATAGAACCAAGTACACGGTGAGGCTGGAATAAAGGCCGAGCCGGATCATCAGGTCTCTGTGAATCAGGACAGAAGACTGGGTTTATCCCAGGAGCCCTGGGAAGCCCTGATGTGACGCAAGGCTCTCCCTGGCTACTGAGGGAGAGGACACCACAGGGCACGGATTTGCAGTGACCCAGGGGAGAGATGGTGGGAACTTGGACTGAGGTGATATCATTTCGGATGGAGAGACACAGATCTATTCCCAGTCTAGAATATCTGTTGGAAACAGAACGTGGATATAGCCTGGGGGTAGGAGTGGCTTGTGGGCGTGAAAGCTACAAAGTGGACCCTTAGCCGGCTTGTCTGGGACGAGCGTATTTGTCATTTGCTAAGGTGGAGGCACAGGAGGGCACAGGCTTTCAGGGGTGGTGTGGGCCTCAAGGTGACCTTGACATCCAAGTGAAGACATCAAAATTCCATCTAAATTACTCTGCTGCTCAAGGGGGAGGTCTGGACAAAGAACAACGAAGTGTATCTTTTTATTTACTTTCAATTTATTTACTTTCAATTAAACGCAATGCATGACCCTTGGGGCAGTAAGTATTAAAAAGCACCAGAGAGTTATTTTTTTATATGTATATGCACAGAGAGAATTATTATGTATTTACAATTTCAATTATATTATTATTAATCTGATTTTAACTTAACCTATTCTTTCAGAGAAATATTCTTCTGAGATATGTCACCTTACTGAGCAAAAAAAGAAAAAAAAATGTGGCTTTCTATAGCTATACTAAAAAGTATTTAACCAATTCTTATTTTTATAAATGGAGGTGGTTTCTAACATTTGCTACAATAAGCAGCACTACAATAAACACTCTTGCTTGTCTTTGGTTAGTGAAATTTTTAGTTACTAAGAAATACTATGCAATACATGTGCTTCATGTATACCAGTACAGACAGGATTAAATGAATACATCACTTAGAGCCAAGAACTGAGAAATCATGTAGTAAATTTTTGTTTGCAAACAACTATAAAGAAAGTTTTGGATTTTGATTTCAATCTCACATGTTGAAAGCTGCAAGTGGGAATGCAGATATCAATTTCAACATCGGGAATGAAACTTTTCAGTTTTCAGGAGGATATGGCTTCCAAGGAATTAAAAAAAGTCTGTCACGTCACATTCCCACCTTTCTTCCCTTTAGTCCACACTGACGGCCTGTCAAGGATGTCGGGGTGATGCTCGCTCTGGCAGCAGATACACTAAAACTGAAACACTCCAGGGAAGATCCCCATGGCCCCAGCACAAGGACAGAAAAATCCTGAAGTGTCCCAAGTCTTTAAATTGTTCAAAGAGATCCTAAGAGTTCTCATCACAACATCACAAGGAGAAATTTTTTCTTTCCTTTTTATTGTATCTATAGGGAATGATGGGTGTTAACTCACTCTATTATAATAATCACTTCCCGATACAATGCAAACCCAACCTTCATGCTGCATATTTAAGCTTACACACTGATGTACATCAATTATGAATAAAACTAGAGGTCCAGTGCATGAAATTTGTGCACTGGGGGGTGGGAGGTCCCTCAGCCCCACCTGCGCCCTCCCACAGTCTGGGAGCCCTCAGAGATGTCCGACTGACAGTGGGCCTAAGCCTGTGGTTGGCAGACTGTGGCTCGCGAGCCACATGCGGCTTTTTGGCCCCTTGAGTGTGGCTCTTCCACAAAATACCACATACAGGCGCGCACGTACAGTGCGATTGAAACTCCATGGCCCATGTGCAGAAGTCGGTTTTCGGCCTGGGCAAGTCTATTTTGAAGAAGTACTGTTGATATTTGGCTCTGTTGACTAATGATTTTGCCGACCACTGGCCTAAGCTATCAGTAGGACATCCCCAGGGCTGCTGCAGAGGTGGGAGAGGCTCCCACCACTGACGCTGTGCTTGCCAGCCGTGAACCCAGCTTCTGGCTGAGTGGCACTCCTCCTGTGGGAGTGCACTGACCACTAGGGGGCAGCTCTTGCGTTGAGCATTTGCCCCCTGGTGGTCATAGCGACCGGTTGTTCCGTTGTTTGGTTGATTTGCATATTAGCCTTTTATTATATAGGATACATGTCAGGGTGCCTAAATGTTCCCGGTGAGCTATGAACATCTTTCAGGTCTGGAGACTTGGCTTGCTTGGGTCTCCATCCACACACCTGTCTCTCTGATCTCACTCTACCTGGTCACATGACCCTTTTGTACATGGAAGCACTTTGTACATGGGAGCACTTTCTTCCTGTACATGGAGCACTTTTGTACTGAGAGGTCATTTCTCCAAGGCCAGATTTCTGAGACCAGCATCGGGGCCACTGCTCCAGGAAATACTGAAATTCCTGAGGAGGAGGTCGCATCCCCTCTTTAATGCTTTTCTCCAGAACAACTCAATAACAACAAAAGACATGCAGGCAATCTGTCTGCTTGGAGAGTCCGCTCACTGCTGCATGGAGCGGGTGCTCTCTGCACTTAGGAGCAGATGTTACCCACACTTCTCTCCTCCCTTCACTGCCCCATCCCACCTGCAAACTGGAAATGGAAGAAAGGTGTCTCAAAAACATGAAACCCTCTCCTGCCTGGTGGGAGACCTTTATTCCTGAGTAATTTCTCCAAATAACACCCTTGAGTCTCTGAAAATGCAAAAACTGCCTGTGGAGTCAAGGCAAATGAGGGCTGAATCCATTCATTACTTCCCGCCAGACTCTCATTCACCTCCAGCTGCAGGGAGTGTCCCAGCACAGGACTGATGCACGTCTGTAAACATATTATCCAGACACCCGGCTGTCGCAGGGAGCTTTTCTGTCCTTGATGTTAAGGTAAGCAAAGCTGCACAGTGAAAACGTCTGGGTGAAAATAAAGCTTTTTCTGCCGGAAAGGTGACATTTCTCATTCTATGATTCTATTCTTTTTCCTTTGAATTGCATGTTAAACGATGATATCTGTTCCTATTTGCCACCTCTGCGATCCTTGCCTATATCTTCATTAGCCATCCGGGAATAAGCACCATTGAGAAGGAATCCACAGCTCTGATCTTTCATATGGGTTGTCTTTGAATCTCTCAGGATGGTCTAGATTGGGTTTGGGTGGCAAAGTCCAAAGGCTCAGTGGCTGAATACAACTTAAGAGTGCTCAGTACTCAGGGACCCTGGTGGCCAGATCAGCCATCATCTCAAATGTTGCCGGTCAACATGTCCAAGGGGGAGGGAGTGCTGACCAGTCTCATAAGGACAACCCAATGTTCTCTCCCCCAGGAGAGCCTTCTCCAGTCACTTCTACTCACTACTCATTGGCTAGAGCTGAACATGTAGTCCCACCTAGAAGAGGCCAGGAAGTACCACCCTAACAGGTTCCTGAAGGCAAAGAGCCAGAAACAGCTGAGGAATAGCAATTAGGACCAGCCCAATCTTCTACAAAAATTAATTTTTCTTTCAAAAATGTTGTAGGAAACATTGAGAAAAGCTAGCTGGATAGCTTAGTACAGGAAAACCTGCATTTTTTCATTGTTAAGCATCTGCTTATATAAAAGAATGTTCCACCAGCTGCATGCCCCATTTCTTTGTAAATAACAGCACATGGGAGCTATTACTTTCTTATCTCCAAATGCATATACTTTGGGAATTGTCATTTACACCTCACCTCTTTCCAAAAAGGTTTTGAGGCAGCTTACAAATAAGCAAAATAGAATAGAGAGAAAGGGGGGGGGGGAAGGAGTTTACTAATCACTCATAATTATTTATAATGATTTGCCTGTGCTTGCCAGTATCCCACATCTTTAAGGTCATCCAGAATATGAATGGAGCAAAGAAGTAAGATTTCTCTCTCAAATGTACCATTCATATAAGCCACGGCTCACAGACTGGGCACAAAGACTGCTGATGCAGCCTTCAATTGTTTGTTTGCCTCACTCAGTGCTCTTCTTAAGCTTGAATTTGAATGTCTTCAATCTAGAATTCACTCTCCAGTTTGGCCATAATTTCTCACCACTCCCTACCGTGATCCAATTTATGTCCTCCATGCAGCCACTGTAAGAATTTGAGTTTAAGACCCTTGGTACAAAATACCATGTCTCTGTGAAATAAAATGTTTCATAAATTTAGTGTCTATTCCCTCTGTCCCAGCTGTTTTGAGGAAATATAAAACAATAACTATACTGACGTTTCTCAAACAGCTAAGCCTATTGGGGAAGATAATATAAAACATTGAAAATATGTAGTACTAAAATAGCAATAACTATTCACTATATTTTATGGCTCTTTATATTTTAGAGACCTATTTCACATTTATTGCTGCTGTGGGCTCTTTTAGAAGTCCCTTGAAACAATCAAAACAAGGACTATAGTGCCCATTTTTCAGATAAAAACACTGAGACCCAACAAGGTAAGTTGTCCTCCCTCAAGTCACGAAGCTAATCATAGATATAGCATGAGATCCACAGAAGTCTATCTTTTATTGTTTCATGTCCTGTACAACACCACATACAGTAGCCATCTCATAAACATTTTCTAAATTAACAAGGAAAAAATCTCTGGGTCAATACAAATATTGACTCATAAACATGGGAGTAGAAGAAAGCATATCGACAATGACCAAAAATAGACAATCCACAAGTCACACTATATCATAACCAATATTCGTGAAATATATAAAGACCAGACACTATTTATGACCCCAAGATGTGTGTGATATGTAGGAAAGATGAAAAATGCAAGGACAAGGTACCTGAATTTTACACATAAATAGAATAATACCAATATTCATTAAAGTGATCAGTGACTACTCTTATAGCTTTAAAAAAATCTATAGATGTTTTTAAGTGGAGAGACCCTAGAGTTTATGGGCTTTAAAAAAATAGAATCTATAATCTTTACAATATTTACAGTATTTATTGCAATATTATCTATAATAGAAAAATATAGGGAATTATCTTAATGCCCATTGATAGAAGCTAGTTGAGCAAACTATGTTACATTATCACAAAGGAATATTATGCAGCTCCATAAAGGAATAATGAGAGCACCATAATCATGAGACCTAATACTGGTGAGTCTTAAGCTTATAAAGTGAAAGAGATCAAGGTATAAAAATACACACACACACACACATATATCCTATATAATAAAAGGCTAATATGCAAATCAACCAAACCACAGAACAACTGGGAAGATGCTCAAAGCAGGAGCTGCCTCCTGGTGTTCTGTGTGCCAGAAGCTTGGCTCATGGCTGGAGAGTGCAGCGGTGGTGGGGGAAGCCTCTCTCGCCTCTGGGGCACCACTAAGGATGCCCATGGGGAGCAGGCCTAAGCTTTCAGCTGGACATCCCCCAAGGGCTCCCAACTGCGAGAGGGCACAGGCTGGGCTGAGGGACAACCCCTGTCCCCCGCGTGCACAAATTTTGTGCACCGGTCCTCTAGTATACTAATAAAAGGGTAATATGCTAATTACACCAGATTGACCAGACATTTCCTGGACGTCCAACTTCCTTCCGGACAAAGCCATGATGGTAGGGGCTGAGGCAGAGGCAGTTAGGGGCAATCAGGCTGGCAAGGGAGGTCAGTTGGGGGCAAGATCAGGCCGGCAAGGGAGGGCAGTTGGGGGAGATGAGGCAGTCAGAGGCAGTTAGGGGTGATCCAGCTGGCAGGGGATGGCAGTTAGGGGTGAAATCAGGCCGGCAGGGGAGGGCAGTTGGGAGCAACCAGGCTGGCAGGGAAGGGTACTTGGGGGCAAGATCAGGCCAGCAGGGGAGGTCAGTTGGGGGTGAGATCAGGCCAGCAGGGGAGGGCAGTTAGGGGTGATCAGGCAGGCAGAGTCAGTTGGGGGCAAGATCAGGCTGGCAGGGAAGGGCAGTTTGGGGCGATCAGGAAGGCATGCAGGTGAGCAGTTAGGAGCCAGCAGTCCCAGATTGCGAGAGGGATGTCCAATTGGAGAGGGTACATGCTGGGCTGAGGGAAACACCCCCCCCCCACCCACCTGTGCATGAATTTTGTGCACCAGGCCACTAGTGTGTGTGTGTGTGTGTGTGTGTGTGTGTGTGTGTGTGTGTGTGTGTATATATATATATATATATATATATATATATATATATATATAACATACATATATTTAAAACATGTTTGTGTATATATATTTGCATGTGTACAAATATGTGCATATATATGAGTGTGTATGTATATGAAAGGGATAGATAAAAGTATATACATACACACATATTTCATTACATTTGCAAAAAAATGAAAACAGAAAAGTGACAATGTCAGTGTAAACCCAAAACTAATAAAAATGGTAAACTCTACAGTGCCAGGTGTCACATAGTTTTTAATAAAATGTGAGATTTTACGAATATATTTTGTTAGAGTTTGCAATCATATAAATAATCTCTATATCCAAAAAGTTTTTTTCAAATGTAAAAGTAATCTTCAAAAAAGCAAAAACAATTTGAAATGAATGAACCTAATTTTATACCAAATTTGTAACATAAGCACAAAGAGAAATAGACTCATTTCGAGTGATCTTAGCACAAAGCACAGGACTGAGCGTAAGTCCTTTGTGGCTTATATTCTAAGAGCAAATCGAGCAGCGTGGTCTCTTGTCATCACAGCCACAGGAAACCCAGCTTCCTTCAGGGAACTGATTCGGTCTTGGCAATAAGGGAGCAGGTGGAGAAGGAAGTAGCTGAACTTAGTGAATAAGAATACTTGGTAGCATTATGTTTCCAGTGAAAAACTTGAGATGATGAAAACTTCATGAACATGAACAAGCAGTTTAGGCATTTCTCTCAACAAGGCTATGTGAGGATCTCGGTATGCCTCCATCGATGAGGTATCTAGCACTCATTTCTTTGATCCAGTTGGACTAGCACTTATAATGAGACTACTTTATAAATAGAATAAGGAGGTTAAAGAAGCTGGACTTAACACACAATTTTCAGAAGCCTAAGAGTGGTTGAAATATTATTTTCTAGATATTATTAACCGGTTCATCTTTACTGACAGGAGGAAATGGATTACAGTGGAAGCTGAAAGGAAATTAGATGAGACTAAAGAACACCTTTCAAAAGCAAGGATTAAACACTACAGAACTTCTTCCCAAAACAATGGACTCTATTCATTTACCTGAACTTGAAGCCACAGTGAAACCCATCAAGATGTAGTGGAACATAACATTTCTTAAGATAAAATGTCCACAGTAGAGTGGGGGAAATGTTAGCATTTACATAATACAGACTACTGTCGAGTTTTGAGCCAAAGTACTCTGTAATTCTCAAGTTTACTTTACTTAAATTTTGTGACAGGTTTATTTCACAAAAAAAAGCAAACCAGTCTTGTAGTTATTAATATATACCACTTACCTATAAGTAGGATTAAATATGCTATTATGAAATTATAGAATTTAAAGAAGGTGAAAATATGTTTGGTTCTTTCAATAATAATTCAAAATAAACATGATCAACTAGTTAAAACTGAACATATTTTGATTGGAACTTAAAATTTCCCTAAATACATTATTTCACATGTTTGTTTTAGGGAATAAGAGAAGAGTATACAATGGGTGAATAATATATAACAATAGTAAATGGGCATTCTATGGGAGAATGAGACAGTCTAGTACATCTTTTCTCTACTCTAGTGGTGTGTATGGGGGGGGGGGGGTGTGTGCAGAGTTCAAAATGGAGAACCCATAACATTTAACTATTTAAGGAAAAGTAATGTAGACGAGATTCAAAGAAAATTCTTCATTTACTTAAGGTAACATACACAGTCAATGTGTTGATGTAGGAGGTACGGCAAAGGAAAAAGAGTCATGCCAAGAATGAGTCCTAGAAAATAATGTTGACAAGAGTTCAATTTTTATTTTAATACTAGAGGCCCAGTGCACGAAATTCATGCCATTGGGGTAGGGGGGTCCTCAGCCCAGCCTGTGCCCTCTCACAGTCTGGTCACCAGCCATGAATCCTGCTTCTGGCTGAGCCACGCTCCCCCTGTGGGAGCGCACTGACCACCAGGGAACAGCTCCTGGATTGGGCGTCTGCTCCCTGGTGGTCAGTGCACGTCATAGTGATGTTCTTTCGCCAATCGGTCATTTTGCATATTAGCCTCTTATTATATAGGATGGCCGCGTTGTAGACATGCTATTAGATAGCCAACAGCAATAGGAACTGTCACACATACTTATTTAATTGATATTCAATTGCCCAAGTCTGCTTAAAGAGAGACGTTCTTTTATCAGCTTGTCCTTTATGTTTGAAAGGTCTTTTAAAAATAATTAGCTATGTTTTAAAAATTAACAAGGTTGCTAATAGGCAAACATCAGGAAGTTGCATTTCAATTCAGATAAATTTCAAAGAGATGAAGAATTGTATGCCATTTTCTGTACATCAAAATTTCCTCATTTCTGTAACAGGAGTAAAAGATAGCATTCTCAGTACACTCTTATTTGTTGACTAAGTTTCCTTTAGAATGAAGTTGTAGAAACCAATGTTAAATCATGACCTATTGGATTCTGTTGGAATTTTTGATACATGTCTAATCTAAATCCCAGTTCATCTGACCTCCTTTAATAGTCCTTAATTTAATTAATCTTCTTAAATTTTTGTTTCCTTTACATGTCTAACTTCCATTGAAGGATTCTACATGATACCGCATGGCTAAAGATATGTTTTCCTGAATGAACTAGTCTTCCTGCCAGTGTATCTAAATGCCTGCTGTGAAACTAATCCTTTGTAATGTAATGTTCAAGTCACAGAGAGAGTTTAATAGCTGCAATAGAGATAAGTTAAAATAGGCTTTATAAAATTTACTTGATAAAGTATCATAAAGTTACATAAGGAAAGAGACAAAATAAATTAAATTCCCCTAATGTACCACAAATATCAAGCACCACACACTACCTACAAGCCATATGTTTTTTCCATCTGTTCTGTTATCCTCAACTAAATTTACAGTATTTGGGCTATCAGAAGGATTGTCAAACACGAGCTGGGCATGATTTTAAAGCCTAGGTGTTACTGTCGGTTGCTTTTTTCCCTTTTCTTTCTATTTTTTAAAAGGAGCCACCCGCGTGCATGCCCATCCTACCATTGATGATATTTCTGGGGCTCAGACTAAGATTTCTCCAGTATTTCTGAGGAATGTGAATTATTCCTCAGGAAGTTTAGATTAGTTCTGGAGCCGCTGATTGCCTATTGCCTTCAAGACCGTGAATGATGGCTACCGGACAGGTAAGCTGGAATTTCTAAAAAGAAATACGATTTTTCTCAGTGAAGAACTGCTAGATTTGAGGCCTTTGGTTGGTGAATTATGGAGTGTGGGAGACAAAATTCAAAGATGACCCCCTAATGGCTCAAACACTGCTTAAGCCCCGCCTGTCCGTGGGAGAAGATCCTGCTGATTTCTTCTACCCAATAGGAACCCTTGGCCGGGTTCCATTCTATGACGGGGTGAGGGGCAGTCACTCCTGTGATCCCACTGCACTGTGGAAGACTCCAGTTAAGAACTAAAGTGAGGGCTTCCTCTGTGGGCTTTGAAGAGATAGGCTGCTATGATGTGAGGAGGCCTGAGAGGACCCCATGGCAAGGAACTTAGGGGTGCCTGAGAGCTGACAGCAGCCCCAGGCAACAAGACAGCAAGAACCTCAGTCCTGCAACCACGAGAAACTGAATTCCACCAACACTACATGCGTTTGGAAGAGAACCCCAAGCTTCTGAACATAAGTGCAAAGAGAAAAGGACTCGTTTCAAGTCATCTTATCACAAAGCACAAGACTGGCTGATACTTTGCAGCCTGGGAGACCCTGAGCAGAAGTCCCCGCTAACCGGAGCCTGGATTCCTGATCCACGGAAACTGAGAGATAGTAAGTGTGTATTGTTTTCAATGGCTATACCTATGCTAATTTTCACACAGCAATAGAAAATGAATACACTGCATCCAAAAAGAATTTCAATAGCTTCTTAAATGTGATGAAAGCCAAGCAATGCATGTTCCAATTCCTCCTTTCTCTCATGGATGAAGGCATGGGTGGGCCTTGAGGAATAAGTCTTTAATTACAAACAGAAATATTCAGTTATATCACTCTCTCTCCAGGATTTGGCCTTTGATACTGTGTATAGCTTTAAATTTTTCAAAATACTAAAAGGCAAATAGCTTAATGATGAGATAAAGACTCTTGCTACTTTCAAGACATCCTTAAATAACATTCCTATGAAAGTCATTCCAAATCAACCCGAATTTTATTTTTCAAGTTATAAGTATAAATATTAAATGGATCTATCAGTGTTAGGTGTAATGTTTGTGACATATGTATGTCTTAAGAGCAAAACCATGGGTAGGTGACAAATACCATAAACCATATAGCATTTTGGCCAAGATTTCCAGGCAGCAATGGCACATACTCTTCCATGAACCTGGGACCCGAGATCACTATTTGAAAGACAGACTATCTATGAAGAGCCAGGAATTCCAAAGTTACCCTAATAATAATTCAAGGAATAGGAACAAGTATACAAGTACAAAATTCTCAAGTTATAATGAGGAAATAAAGACTACTCATGCTCTGTGGTAGATTAGATTATGGTTCAGCAAATATTCACTCCCTACCCCCATTAGGCAAGTAATTTCCCCCACCATATTGATACTAGGTTCAGACATAGGACCTGCTTTGGCCAAGGGACAATGGGAGGCAGTGACAGTGTCCCGGCCCTGAAGAGGCCTGGATCCCCTCAGCTTTGGTTTAGCCTCAGCTTTTGAGAAAAACTTGCCCAGGTTTCCCAGTTGGATACATGGAGCAGAGCTAGCCCAGCTGTCTCACTGGCCCAAGCCTAACGCAGAGCCATCCCCACTGCCTACGGTTATTTGTCACACACGTTATTGCTTTGGATTCACAAAATACCATTTGATGCAAGTTTCTTGTTTGTTTGTGGGTTTTTTTTAGCAATTCTTCTAAGTTATTTATTTGTCTAAAACCCCAAGATAGCATATACTGTAAGATCAGACAAAAAGCATACTCGGCCAGCATGGCTCAGTGGTTGAGTGTTGACCTATGAACCAGGAGTTCATGGTTCGATTCCTGATGGGACCACATGACCAGGTTGTGGGCTCGATCCCCAGTTTGGGGTGTTCAGGAGACAAGCGATCAATGATTCTCTCTCATCATTGGTGTTTCTAATGCCCTCTCCCTTCCTCTCTGAAATCAACAAAAATATATATTTTTAAAAATTAGATATACATATTACACTGGACTTGAAAGGAAAACATAGGGTGACTTTCAAATCACTCGGAGGAATCCAGTTAGGAAGTCCCTTCACTCATTGATAACTTAAGGTAAGAAAGTCACAATAATAAGAAAAATATCATCTGAGAGTACATTTCTAAATTATCCTGTCATAAACTTAAAATTTTGTGGAAGACATTTTAAAATATTCTCTAGTCTCAATTATAAGTATTTAAAACATGAACAAAAAGACTTTATTCAACTTAAAAGGAAAGCTACTATTTAAATGCACCACATGAAGTGTTGAAAATACAGCATATGCAAAAAATGAAATATATTTAAGGTAAGATGCTCTAGGGTAGATACATTTTTAATGTGCCCTGAATTCAGATTCATGCATAAACTCTTTTCTCAGAACACATCCACACATAACATTCAATTGGGGAAAGGAGTGAAAACACTAAACTAGGATGGCTTTCATATTCAGGTACAAAATGTGCCTTCAAATACTTCTAGAACCAATATCACACAATTGTATGTTGTTGATGCATAAAAGGCATTAATTACATCATGACAACTTATCATACTAATAGTGGGTCTTACATTATAGACAAATGGCAACGTTAGGACCTGAATTAAATTATCTTTTAAGGTTTTATCCATTATTTACTAGAGGCACAATGCACAAAATTCGTGCAAGAGTAGGCCTTCCTTCCCCCAGCTGCCAGCACCGGCTTCCCTCTGGCACCCGGGACCCAGGCTTCCCTTGCAGCCCCGACTTTGTCTGGAAGGTCATCGGAAGGATGTCTGGTCTAATTAGCATATTACGCTTTTATTATTATAGATGTACGCATGCCTGTAAATCATCCCTAAAATAATCCTAGGTAAGAAATGCATTTAACACTTCCTTTCATTGACCTGATCAAGAAGAGGAAGATGAGCCAGAGAAGATAAAGATACAATGAACTATAATTACAGGCAATGCAAATTCTGTGGGCTAAATATAAATAAAGGACTTCCCAACCTTTTAGTTTTATCAACTATTTTCAAAAATATAATTTTAAAATAAACATGTTAAAATATTTACAAGCATTGAAAAATCATGAATTTCACTTTTTAATTCTGTGGTAAATTATGATTTGAGTAAAACCTAATTAGAGAACTATTTTGTAAGAATAAGTGTTAAAGTCTAAAGGTCTCTCTATTATGGGTGACTTTCCCTGCACCGCGAAGCCACTCCTACTAACATCTGCAAAGTTAAATATATTGAATATATTAAAGGGATGACCTAGGACCCAGTGCTATGGCAAATTCTTTTTCCCACAAGATGTCATATCTACAGTTATATGTCTTCATTTGTTTACAGCATAAAAATAATGTTCCATTATGTATCAATCTCCAATTTTTTTTTACCATGGCTTCAGAAAAAAAGTTCGTACACACAAACACACACATAGTGGGAGTTTAGAAAATGTGAGTGTAAGCATGTGTGTGCATAGTAAGCTTATACACCCTATTTATTTCCTAAAAATCAATGATTTTTATACCTTTAATTGTTCTTTAGTTCTTAAACTGCTAAATTTCTTTAATTATAATTCTCTCAGAAGGGAAAATATCTTTGCCAAACTGCAGGAGTATGATAACCTAGCACACAGGAGTGAATTCTGTCTGTTGTTTTAAATCAATATCCGCATTTATTTTGTATTGCATTTCTCTAATAGAATACCCCACTTACTTTCTCCTCTGAACATACAAGAGATGGTATATATGCATATATTTATATACATATATATCTAATTGTTTTACATATGTATGCCTATGGAGGGGTGTGTGTGTCTTGAAAGGAATTCTTAAGTGTCCCTTATTGGTATAAACCACTGATACGCATGGTTTGGTTAAATTACCCCTGCCAGCTTTATTATCTCTCTTTTTCCCTGCTGTTAGCATGTGTAATTGTATGGTTTTAAGAACTTGAATGACTCACCATTAAAGCAAGCTGAAAAAATAAGGGACAGATGTGTTTCTATGTGTTTTTTTGAGGGTTGCTAGGATGGGAACCCTTTCAGCTTATTTCGGAATCTCATCACAGAGGTAGCTGTTGCCTCCTTAGCTTACCTCTTCTCCCCAGTCCTCAACCCCTCAGCCGCCAGGGATGGAATGCTCGCACTGTAAATGCCACCCACCAACTCGAATGAGGAAGCAAACAATAACACAATGGCCACCCATCAGCAAGAGAAATGATGATTGCAGTCTCCTGCAGCAAGGTTAACTGAAGGGGAGCCTTCCCGTGCACAAAAGATAGAGCAAAGGGCCTCCCTCCCTCCCCCTTCCAGCGATGATTAATAGAAGACAGCCCACCAGATCATTTGTGGTCAGAGATCATAAACAGGACTAGGATTGTTGATCAGATTTCAAAACTTTGGTCTTGATCTTTTAACTGCATAGAAAAACCCATCCCATGGTTAACCTAACCAGAAGCAGGCAGGAGCCAAAAATTTTAATGAGAGGTCAAACTCACAGCAAAAGAGCTGAACTTCTACAGTTTCAGGGTCAGACAACTTGTCAACAGAGTCCGATTCCCTCTTTAACATCCGCCCCGTATACTCAACCGGAGTAGATGTCACAAAAAAGTGGCTGCTGGCAAAACAGTATGTTATCTTTAAGGAAAAAAACTCTCTGTAATGATCTGCTAACCTGTTTAAGCCCTGTCACTGCATTTCCGGAGGGAAGTGGCTCTCAGTGGGAGGGTGCAAGGATTCCTTGTCCATCTTCATTTGGGAGCCTTTTGTGATTCTCCTCTCTTGCTTTCATCAGCAGCAAATGGAAAAGAATACTAAGTCCTTCATGGGTTGCAATCAGGTGCTTCTTTAGGAGATGATGTTAAGCCAGATACAGAACTGCTTCAATAAGGCTCATTTGGAACTGAGGGCTGCATTTCCCATCACTGGGAGACAACAAAAGAAAGTGTGGATCTGTCCTCTGTCTTTCATATCACCACCTAAGATCTCCTTGGGGACACACAAGGTGCACACCTAAAGACGATTAGCCATAAGCAACGTTATCGTAAGCGCAGCGCAAGCCACTGGAGTAATGCAGCAGTTGAAGGACAGCTGCTGAAGGAGGAGTGGGGTCTACTCCCACTCTCGAGGCTTTGGAAAGGACTTGGTCTTGATGGGCAGATTGCCACCTGGCGTAGGGAAGTCATTCCAACAAGGCAAAGGTAGGTGGGCAAGCAAGGAAAGTCTAAGCAGTTGAACACTGGAGCCAGCCTGGGAAGAGTATGGGCCAAGGATTTCTAGGACCGGGCTCTGTCCCTCACCAGCGAATGGTCCTCTGGGAAGTTAGTCCATCTCCAGGAACATCATTTCCTCTTTTCAAAACTGGATATTCTTACGTACTTCACAAGGAGGTCTGATTATTAAATGGGATTAGATGTATAAAAAGGTGCCTCGCCAAATGTAAAAACCTTCTGCTGGTATGATGTCTTAATTAGTATAAAAGCAGTAAAAGTACCTAATAAAAGGGAAACAATGCAGAAATAGATAAAGTACACAGTGAAGATTTCTTGTACTCTCATCTCACCAGCCCCAGGGTGAGGTGATGGTGAGCAGTTTACAACTTGATTTCTATTTATTCTGGGGGGGTTTCCTATACTTCTATAAGCATAGATATGATTATTACACTACAAGAATGGAAACTGTTGCTCTGAACTTGCTTTTTCACTTAATAACATATCATGACTATATTTCTGGTCATCTCTGAATATTCATTTACATGAACACTCTAATTAGCTTGACCTGTACCCTACTAATCAACTATATATATAAAATTTATATCATTAAGTACATACCTTAAGTTATAAAGTAAGCATTTTTATGAAGGGATTTCTTTAAGAGAGAAACCTAAAAGTGTAATTACTGGTTAAAAGATATGCAATTTTTAAATTATGATAGTTATTATCTTATGCTCCTTTAAAATGTTAAGCCAATATGTTAGCCAAAGAGAAAACAGTGTATGAGAATGCCCTTTTTAATAACACTTATTACTTTGAATGGTTTTTAAATTAAACTTTTTATTTTAAGATAATAATAGATTCACAAGTCCTTATACAAACAATTAGAGAACGCTCTCCTAAACCCTTACCCAGTTTCCCACAATGTAAAATATTATAACACTACAGACAATATCACAGCCGGGATACGGACATTGTCACCACACAAGAGCATTTCTGTCACCATAAGGATTCCCCATGTTGCCTTCTCCAGCCACACCCATCTCCCCCTGACCTGCCACCCCTCATCAACCTCAGGAACACTCATCTGTTCTCCGTCTCTATAATTTTGTGATTTCAAGAAAGTTATGTAAATGGAATCATACAGTATGTAACCTTTTGAGAATGGCTTTTCTCACTTAGCATTACTAGTGTTGTTATGCATCCAAGTTGTTACATTAATAGTGAGTTGTTTTCCTTTTTGTTGCTGAATAGTATTCCATGGTAGGAATGCATCACCATTTAACCCTTGCCCTGGTTTAGTTGGTTCCAGATCTTGGCTATTATGGATGAAGCACTTCTAGAACTATGTGATACAAAAGTGGTGGGAGCAGACATTCTTGCCTTGTTCTTATTTCTCTCTTAGAAGGACAGCCTTCATCATTAAGCGTAATGTTAGCTGAAGGATTTTTTTTTGTAACAAGTTGCAGTAATTTCTCTTTATCATTAACTTAGAGTTTTTATCATGATTGAATTCTGTCAAATGCTTTATTTTGTTGACTCGGGGTGGTGAACACACAATACAATATACAGATGATGTGTTATAGAATTGTACACCTGACATCTATATAATTTTATTAACCAATGTCACCCCCAATACATTCAATTAAAAAGTTTAAAAAATGCATTCTTTTGCATCAGCTCATATGATCATAAAATTTATCTTCATTAGCCTGTCAACATGGTGGATTATGTTGACTAATTTTCAAATATTGAATTCAACCTTGCATAGCTAAAGAAAATCCTACTTGGTCATGTTGTATAGTTCTTTTTATACATTATTGATTCTGTTTAGAAATATTTTGTTAAGTTTTTTGTGTCTAAATTCATAAGAGATATTCGACTATGGTTTTCATTTGTTGCATTGTCTTTATCTGGTTTGGTATCAGAGTAAACCTGGCCTTACAAAATAAGATGGAAAGAGTTCCCTCCAGTTCTATTTTCTGGATGTTTCTGTGTAAAATTGGTGTTAACTTTTTTAAATGTTTGGTAGAATTCTTCAGGAAAATCACCTGGGCCTGCAGATATCTTTTTGGGGAGTTTTTAAATTACGAATTTGATTTCTCTTAGAGGTATAGAGCTATTCAAATTATCCATCACTTAATGGGTGAATTGTGATAGTTTGTGTTTTTCCAAGGCATCAGACCATTCCATCTAAGTTGTCAAATGTATGTATACAGAGTTTTTTGTAACATTATTTCCTTATTGTCCTTTTGATGTTTCCAGGATATGCAGCGTTGCTACCTTTTCTATTCCCTTCTCTTTTTTTCTTTGTCAATCTTTCTATAAGTTGGTCAATTTTAATGATCATTTTGAAGAATCAATTCTTTGTTGTATTGATTTTCTCAGTTGCTTTTCTGATTTCATGGCACTGATTTCTGCTTATATATATATTATTTCCTTCCTTTTATTTACTTTATAGTTTATTTTTCTCTTCTTTTTTAGGGTTTTTGAGAACTTAGTAGGTTGATTTGAGACTTTTCCTCTTTTCTGATGTATAGATTTATTGCTATAAATGTTCTCATTCCTGAGTTAGCTTTGTCTTACAAATTTTGATATGTTGTATTTTCATTTAAATTCGATGTATTTTTTATTTCCCTTGGGACTTTCTATTTGATCTATAATTACTTAGCAATGTGTTAGAAGTGATCCCAAGTGTTTGAAAATTTTTCTGACATCTTTCTATTATTGATTTCTAATTTGATTACATTTTGGTTAGAGAAAACAAAATTTTACTGCTCTTAAATTTGTTAGTATTTGTTTAATGACCCAGAATATCCTTTATCTTGAAATATGTTCCAGATAGCACTGATTTTAATCTTTACTAAATATATAGGTAAAAATAACTCTTAAATTTAAATTAATATTTTTAAGTTATTAGTAAATATACATTTTTCTATAATTAGCCTTTTTTAATTCTCCCACTGGATGTCTATGTACTTTATCCATTTTTACTTAGATTGTTTGACTTTTTATTGACATGGAGGGACCTTATATATTAACAATATCAGGACTTTGTCAATCAAATATTTTCCCTTAAACTTACTTAGTCTTTCAGATTATTTACTGTGATTTTTCCATATACAAATTTCAATCCTTAGTTATTTTAATTGATCAATGTTTCCCTTTACACACATGTTGTCATTTCATGCTTTGAAAGGCCTCCTGTATGCTTTCATAAAATTTGTATATTTTTCTGATTTCTTATCATTTTTAGATTTAAAATTTGATTCACTCAGAATGTCTTTCACAATAATAATTTTATCATAACATTTACAATTAAATAATTTAATACTTAATTTGGGAATAACTCATATCTATATTTGAACAGGACAGTTATTTTTTACCCATTAACTACAAGAAAGAACTACCATTCATTCAATGTGCGCTTTAACTGTTAGAAATTTTGAGAAACAGTTTATGGTCTTTGATTTAGATCTCACAACTCTATGAGTTACAGCCGCCCCATTTGATGAAGAAAACAGGCTTCAAGCATTAAGTAATTTGATAGTTTGGGACAGTTGGTATTCAGACCAGGCTTGTCTAACTCCCAAACTGAGATATTTCTACCTCGTTCCTTGGCTCCCACACCGGGCATGTAAAAGGCACTGTGAGCAGCGTGAAGAGACACAACACATAAGCACTGCCCTCCCAGAGTAACTAATATTTTACATTTTAATTAGGAGTTATCATTTAAAGCGCATTGGCCTTCCACCATTTATTGACCACCTCTACCTCCCAGGTGCTGTGATTAAGACACAGAATGCAGTAAGTCACTGGCCCTCTGGGAGCTACACCAGGTATCTTTTTGTATTTTTTTCATAGATTTTAGGGGGAGAGAGAGAGAAATATCTACTTGTCGTTTCACTTATTTATGCATTTATTGGCTGCTTTTTGTTGTTGTTGTCAATCCTCATCTGACGGAATTTTTTCCATTGATTTTTTTTTAAAAAATCTGTATTGTATATTTTCATGTCCAATTTTTAGAATAGGGCTTTAAAACAGACCTACAAGTATGCAGTCCATTTGCCTACATTTGTACAATTTAGAGCTGCCAGAGATATCTCAAACACAGGTCGTCCCTACTTCCACTGGGACCAGCTTCGCTGGGGCCTGGCAGGGAGCGGGGTCTCACCTCACTTTCACACAGTCCTGGGAAAAGACACGTGGGAAAAGAAATGTGAAGCTACTGTGGGGCAGCAAACACCTTCCCAGGCCGAGGGAAAAGCAGCCTAAACCCGCCTGCTCTTCCCTGTGGCCCTCAGGGGTTGGGATGATCCGGGATTCTGGCAGTGATCTTTTCTGGTGCTGTGCCTCCGGCATTGTCAAAGGCAAGCACTTTAATTTGCTGATAAGTTTAACACAATTAAAATCAATTGCAGCTTAAAGCTGACATTTTAACAGCTTTATTGAGATACTAGAGGCCCAATACATGAAATGTGTACAAGGGGCTCGGCCCTCACAGCCCCAGCTTCGTCCGGAAGGTCATCTGGAAGGATGTCCAGTCTAATTAGCATAGTATGCCTTTATTTTTATAGATCATTCAAATCCCTTACAATTCACCCACTTATGATGTAAAATTCATTCGTGTTTAGTGTATTCACAATTGTGGGGCATCACCACAACCCATTTTATTTATTTATTTATAAATATATTTTTATTGATTTCAGAGCGGAAGGGAGAGGGAGACAGAAACATCAATGATGAGAGAGAATTATCAATGAGCTGCCTCCCGCACGCGCACCCCCCCCCCCACACACACACACACACACTGGGGATCAAGCCTGCAACCCCGGCATGTGCCCTTGACTGGAATGGAACCTGGGACCCCTCAGTACAGAGGCCGACACTCTATCCACTGAGCCAAACCAGCCAGGGCACCACAACCCATTTGAGAACAACGTTATCAGCCTGAAGTAAAACACTGTGCCCCTGAGTTACAACTCCTGTACCTGCCCAGCAGGTTGTTTCCGACTTTGTAGTTTTACCTACTGGAGAGATATGGAATCATACAATATGTGGAACAGTTGATGATATTTTAAAGGCAAAATAAGCTATTTTACCTGAAGCCTGATTTCAAAACCAAAACCAAAACACATACAACAATGTAAAAGGTACATGAACATCATAGACAGTGTTAGAACACCTATGATCTTTTAATATTAGAGAACCGTGAAACACACATATAGCAAACACTGTTCACCGCTGGTATCACTCGGCCTCTGAATGCTTTGTGACTCATGTTCCATATAGGAACATTACAACTTACTTTAATTCTAAGTAAAACCTCTATTTATGTAAATATTCAAACAGGTTTTTTTCCTCCTTTAAGCTAAATGCCATATTTTCTCCCATTTCTCCTCTGCTACTGATTTCTCTACCACCCATTCCCACAGGATCTTAATTTGAGGGAATTTGAGACTGTATTTCCCACATAACCCCCTCTTCCCCAATATTGGTTACCATTAGCAACAGGAGCTACCATGAAGTCAGGAAAGAGCAGTTGAAGACTTTGAACATCCTGTTTACTGAGAGTAAGAGTGCCCAAGCTCTGTTAATAGTTCCTTGATTACTCTCTCAAGATGCCAAAGGATCCCTAAGAAGCAAGTTATCATCCAGATGCAGTTGCATGGCTTTAGAATGCGTCCATTTCACGCTCTGGGCTAAGGTACCCCGTCCAGACTTTTTAAGGCAAAATGTACAATTCACTGAGATTTGAAGGGAATAGAAAAACCCATATGATCAAAACAATCAAGTTACAGATCTTTTCCTTACCCCGGAAAGCTCCTCTGGGCTCACATCCCACCACCCGGCTCCTCCAGTCACCCACTCTTCTGATATCTGCTATTATGGATTAGTTTTGCCTGTTCTTGAGTTTCATATCCACTGAATCATATAATATATACCCTGTGTCAGTCTTCTCCCAGTCAACATAATGCTTTTGAGATTCATCCATGTTGCTATATAAAACAGTAGCTCATTCCTTTTTTTATTGGTAATTAGTATCTCATTGTATAAAAATTCTTGTATGAAATATCTCATACCACTGTGTGAAATATGTAGAAAGCTACCTACCTATTCTTCAGTTGATCAACATTTGTAGTTTTTCTCTTGGGGCTATAATGAATACAGCTGCTATGGAGAGAACTGTGCAAGTCTTTCTAAGGACACGTGTATTCATTTCTCTTGGATAAATTCCGAAAATGGCTAGTCTTATTGTTTAACTTCATTTAAAAACTTCCTGTTTTCTAAGTGGCCATATCATTTTACAATATGACCAGTAAGTTCATTATATATTCCAGACACAAGTCCTCTGTCAGATACTTGCATTTCAAGTGTTTTCTTCCAACATGTAACTTGCCTTTACATTTTCTTAATGAGGTATTTTGATGAGTTAAAGTTCAGGACTTCAGAAGGTGAACTTCAGACACTGAAGCTCATTTTATTGACGTTTGTCTTTTAAGATAATTACTTTCTTTGACCTGTGTAAATAGCCTTTGGCTCTCCTCAAGTCACAAAGATATTGTCCTACATTTTCCTCTAAAAGCCTTTTTGTTTTAACTTTTATGTTCATGTCCATTACCCACCTTGAACTAATTTTTGTGTGTTGTGTGAGACAGAGGTCAAAGTCTATTTTTGCTTATGCATGTGCAGTTATTCCAAAATTATTTCTTAAAAACAACAACAACAAAACCTTTCCTTGTCTCATGGAATCACTTTGGCACTTATTTTAAAAACCAATTGACCATTAAAGTGTAGGTCGAATTACAGACTTTCTGTTATGTTCCATTGATGTCTCTGCACATCCCTACACCAATACCACACTCTCTTGACCATTGTAGATTGATCACAAGTCTTAAATTCAAGTACTGTGAGTCCTCATACTCAATTATTTTTCAAAAATTTTCAACTATTCTAGATTTTTTTGTTTTTCTCATATCTATTTTATAATCAAATTTTCAATTTCTAAAAGGAATAGCTTTCGGGATTTTTATTGGAATTACATTAAATTTAAGTATCAATTTGAGGAGAATTGACAACTTAACATCCCTAAGTTTTAAAAATCTATGAACATGGTATACCTTTGTCTTTATTTAGGTTTTCTTTAATTTCTTTCATCAATAATTTTCAGTTTTAAAAGATTTGGATCTCAGTCTTATGTTGATCTCATAAAGTGAACTGGGATATATTTCTTCTTTCTTTATTTTCTGATACAGTTTGTATAAAAGTAGTCTTATTCTTTACATGTTTAATAGAATTGATAAGTTAAAATAACTAGATGAAATCTAAATATGTCTGACAAGTTAATCTAATGAATGACAGTATAAGAAAAATTCAGAATTTACAAGACGTATCAAAACACAACCAATCTCAAGTATCTACAACCAAAACCTCCTTCAAAATACATTATTACAATAAAGAATAACTTCAGATAGCACTAAAAGATGCTTTAGATGAACATTCTCATCTTCAGGGATGCACAAAACTATTTCTACAAAAACTAAAGAATGGAAAGAAAAGCAATCACTTATTTTAAAAGTCTAAAATGACATTAAAAATCAAAATGGTGAAGAAAATCAGATCAAGCGTTGGGGTAAACATTTGGGGTGAAATATTGGGTTGTTATTCATTGAGAGCAAAAACTGGAAACTGGAGGCAAACACTGCATTAGACAACAGAGACTCAGGAGATCAATCCAAAGGAGTTGTGGGGGGAAAAAAGAACTGATTGATACAGATGAGTTAAACTCTTCAGAACTTTTGAAGAAAACAGAAATACAATGTACATTAAATTAGTTGTGTAAAATAAAATCATTGATACGGTTAATGATTAAAAGTCATCAAACTGAAAGAACTTTGCTGCAGTGAAATAGAAAGGAAGAGCAGTGGTTCCAATTTCTTCCTTTTCTTCAAGGAAATGAATTTTCACTAAATATCCAACTTAGAAAGAATTTACTATGGAAAAATAGAAGTAAATCTTTTCAAGGAAGATAAAAAGCTCAGCCATGCATGTAAAGAGCTGGACATCTGTAAAATTCTAGATCCTTTCAGAAAAAGTCAAAAGAATCACTCACTATTATCAAATCCAACGTTGTTATCTGAGAGACACTTGAACTTAGAAAGGAAAATGCATGCATGAGATAAAATGTTACTGAGGAATAATTTAAATGCCTCAAAACGTATCCTTAACGTGCCTGATGTTCCAAATGGGATGCCAGGCGCACGGGGACTACCAGGTAATCCCCTGGACAACCAGGTCCCGAGGAAGGAGGGAAATCAGGCTGTGGTGGGCTCCAGTGTCCAGTGCCAGGTTTGGACCACATACCATCTTCCCAGGGTCAGGACATCAGGAGCAGGATCCTCCCATCTGGCCAACTTTACCCGGTGGCAGCAACTTCTCTGTAAGACAGAGCTTGTCCCAGCCCTCCTCACACTGCCAGATACTTTGCCCCGCCCCTTGTACACACAAACGCTGGTCCAGAGTCCTCCACCTCACCCTCCCATCCAAGGAATCCCAGGGGGAAATTTCTGAGAAGGGGAAACTGAGGAGGAACATCTCAGGAGTCACCTCCACTGAGGGACTCCTCTGGCCCAGCACATTCTCCACCAGCAGGAAATGGCCCTATAGCAACCATTGATTTTGTTTGGTCTTCTTCCACACAACCAAGAAATGGTGCATCACCCTTGGAGTTGATCTCAGCTGCCAATAAGACTACTTCTGAAAATCCAGAGCCACAGGAAGATGAATTTTTGTCTCTCCACTCAAATAATTTTCATTTATTTCTCTTCTAGTTTTATTGCTAATAGCAATTAAGTGACAATACAATGATTCAATTGTAAGGCATTGCAGTTTTTAAGATAATATTTTATGGCTAGAGATTATTTAAAACTGAATTTGAAAAGCTAATTGCTTCTATTATATTCTATTTGTAGGTAGTGGAATTAATGTATGACAAGTTTACTGAAATATTCCAGAAATACTCAAAGAATTTTTTGTCTTCTAAAATAGTGTTGAATTTTTCTCTTTGGTTTTATTGCTCTTATTTTAGTGATTATACAACATGTCAAATGGCAATTTGATGAAATTATCATTCTTGGAATTGTGTTTTATAGCTGTATATTATATAAATGTGAATCTCATTAGCAAATTATTTCTGTATTATTTGATTTGTAGTGTAAGAATAGTATGTTTGTTATTGCTATTTAATAAATCTCTTCTCTTGATTCAGAAAGCCACACAAAAAAATGTGTGTCTTTTAAAGTATTTTTGAATTTTCTCTTCAGTCTTATTACTGGAGGTACGTAATTATATATTTTTGTGGTAAAATAAAGTATCCAACTGATGAATTACCCAATGGAGGAATTTATTACAAAATCAACTGTCAAATATCAATACAAATAAAACCAAATGGAATAATTCAAAACAGTGGAAAAATCTAAAACTATTGTCATTCTAACTTTAGAGTGCTTAGATAATTTTTATATGTAAATGAGCTCATTAAATTTTCCAGTCTAAATTTGAAGACCTCTTCAGTAGCAGAGCACAATTTGACTATCATGTTGACTTCCAAGGGTCAACAACTACCATGAGTCTGGGGTGGCCTGTCCCGGGAATGGAGCCTGCTTTTTTCTCTTCTTTCTAAACAGGTCATTAACTTTCTTACATGATTTCTTTCTTCCCACATAACCACATAATAAGGCCCATTCTCCTCATACTTTCTTCCTTTTGCCTCCTCTCCTCCCCTAACCCCATCACCCCACTGAAGTGTTCATTATAATTCATATTCCTTTGACTATATTTCTTTCCCTGGGCTTTGTTTTCTGACTGCATTACCGAGATGATAAATCAAAAGACTTCTGTGTTTCGCTTCTTTTATGCACTAAACCATCCTTCATCCTCTCCTCTTATCTGTGAGGAATTCCCCCGGCCAGGAGCCCTGGCCCATCTCTCAGGTTCTTTCTCCCAAGTTACAGGATAAAATTCCTTTTAAGGTGCATCAATACATTATAGTAAACCATTCAAATGGATTTAAGTTTAAGTGGACCATTTACATCTCAAGCAAATCTCAGAAGGCAGCCTCTCATCTCGATGTATCCCAAGAAAGGTCATTTTCTGACAACAGTAGGCAAACAAAAATGTGCCGGATGGCAGGAGGCAGGCTTATATGTAATGCGTAATTCACTCTCAAGTATTTGAAAGTTTACCATGTTTAGCATTACTTTTATTAAGACATCATCTTTTCTCCCACATTAACATTTTAATATCATGAGCCAAAATTCAGGTGTGCTCTTATCTATAAAGCTACTACTCAAGGTTAGAAAATGAAAGCTGTGAAAATGATCCCAAATTGGGTGATGTTGGTTAAGTTGCTTAACCTCACTGAGCCTCTGATTCCTCATCCGTCAAGTAGAGGTCACAGTGGCCACTCACTTCCCGGGATTATCTTGAGGCTCAAAAGTAATAATATCCCTCTCATGCACTCTGATCCAGCCACACCAACTCATCTGCCATTCCCAGTTGACTTATCAAACCTCCTAGCCTTAAGAAATACTCTTCTTTTGCCTGAATGCTCCTTCTGCCTCCTCCTCCTTGGCCCAGCAATGTCCTAAATACCTGTGAACTTTCCCTCACTTACCCCAGGAGCAGTCCTAGCTGCCTTCCCTGACACTCTTTGCATTGTGTGCAGATCTCAGTCAAGCCTCCATCACAATATGACACTCTGTTTCCATAACTGGATCCCTGGCTGGGTTTGCTAATTCCGCAAGAATAAGCAAGTGTCTTACTTCTCTTTGTATCTACCACCTCTCACAGTCCCAGGGCCTACCACAGTGCTGGATACATATTTGTCATTCAATAAATATTAGTTGACTGTTAAGAATGTGTTTTTATTCCAAGCACCAACAGATGTCTGAATCAACCTGACTAATGAAAGCACAGCCCATTGTATAAAAATTAGAGCAACATGGGCACTAATTCCACCACTGCAGCTTCCACGTGTCATAGCTATCAGAAAACCAAGATGCTATTTCAGTAGCACAAGGGACTACTTCCAAACCAAGAACATTGACAGACCCATGGTTCCCTGTTGGACTGCGTTAGCTTGCTGTTGACCCATTTGCGTTTCGGCAACTAGATTCTCCCTAATAATTCAGCTGCATTAATTTTTCCGTATTCAGGGTAGTGAGTATTCTCTCTCTAACCTCACCATTTGGGGCTTGTGAAACAGGATATTCATATTAAAACCAACAAGAATTTGTGGTTGCATGGTTTTCAGTATACCAGGAATGGAGTTCGCATTTTTTTTTTTTTTTTAAATATATTTTATTGATTTTTTACAGAGAGGAAGGGAGAGAGATAGAGAGTTAGAAACATCGATGAGAGAGAAACATCGATCAGCTGCCTCCTGCACATCTCCTACTGGGGATGTGCCCGCAACCCAGGTACATGCCCTTGACCGGAATCGAACCTGGGACCTTTCAGTCTGCAGGCCGACGCTCTATCCACTGAGCCAAACCGGTTTCGGCGGAGTTCGCATTTTTAATGTGCCTCAACCCATGTTGTTTGTATACCTCTGCCGGATCATGTCTGAAATAATTTTTTCTGAAATCCAGGTATTCTGCATAGATCACAAAGTAAAATGAGTTACATTACAATTTATCTCTGGGAATTAAGTAAGCTGAGGATGATGTGTTCCATCTTTTGATGGAATGCAAATTTACCATTAAAAGACAAATTCTTCACTTCCAAAGTTTGAATAGGGTGGTGCTTTAAAAAGCATTCCATCTGGTTAAATTTAGGGTGCTGAAAAAAGCCCACTATAAGAATATTCTCTGGCTCTGGACCCATAACATTTTTACTTGATTATGAACTGGATTCGTTTTCATTTACTTGAAGCCCATCCATGTCGCTATTTTCTTTTCCTTCTGCAACAGGCAAAGTTGTCACCATACATGTTGACTTTGGTGATATTGTCTTTTCTGAATAATGCATTTCAGGTGCATTATTGCCAGTAAAAGAAAAGCTTGTCTGTACTGGCTGACATTTTAAAAGGATGTTTCTAAAGGTTTTACTTGTATATTTTCATTTTACTCATCTATTAACCCTTTTCTTCTCAGTCACCATCTCCTTTTCTTTCCTACTCTGCCCTCCTACCCCTCCAGGTTCTACTTGTCCTATCAAGGTTGCTACCTTCTGCCCCCTGAATCTTGTCCTATCAAGGTTCGGTCAACACCCTTTCCTCTATCAGTCATTAGAATGTCTTCATGACCTACTGCTCAGGACTCATACTTGCCATAGATAAAATTAATGAATAGATGAGTCAACATATGAACCAATAGCCCCATACCTTCCACTAGCTGACTGTTGTCATTGGTTTGTTTATTTCCTATTGCAAGAGTTTGAAGGGTCTGTAGACAGAAACCATACATATAAAAATGAGACCAAAGATAAAGTGGTTGAAAACACTTAAAATATCTACCCTACTTCACCAAAAGTCCTGCCAAGAAATTCAATAAATTCCTGAAGGCCAACCAATTAGACTGTACAAATTTGGGGCTCTCTAATAGGAGAAGAGAAAATGAAGAGCTTTGCTGAAAAAGACAAATGTAATAAACAAATCTGTTAAAATAAAGAAAAGTACATTGGGACCTATTGTAGAGCTATGGAAAGGTTCAAAGCTGACTCTGTTCACATGGGCTGGAAGCCTATCGGGATTCAAGCACTGATGTCCATCAGAGTCAAGGCAAAACGTAAAGATTTAAGTAGGTTTTCAGATAGTCTGGACGGGACATTAAAATCTTGTATGCCCAAGTTTCAAAAGCCAGCCATGCCTTTTATTACGTACTATAGATAGACTATAAGAATTACTGGAAAAAACACAAAATGATATTTGTGTTAAAGTAGCTGTTCCTATCTTCACCCATTCATCTTGTTTGCTGTGCACTTACTACCGGTATATGCATGCTCTGCGCTCTCTGGTGAGGTTTTGGTAGGGTTATAATGGTGAGTTCAGAAGGCATAGTCCCTGTTCTTATAGAGATAGTCATGTTAAATAGGACTTAGATTGTGTCTGTCACGTGCTAAGTACTTTACATATGTATGACCAAATATTAAATCTTCATAACCCTATGAGAAATAGATACTATCATCTTCTCCATGTTACAGTTAAGGAAACTATATGTTCTCTCTAACTTAAGTAGCTTATTTTTCAAAGTCTCAAAACTTAATAACTAAGTTGAACAGATTAGAAAATCAATTTTTAAAAAATAACTCAGAAACTGATGCATTACCTATATTTCACTTCTGCCTGCTACCTTCCCATTCAATTTGATTCATTTACAGATACGGATGCTTAGAGAAGATACAAGCTAAAGACTTCGGTTTCTACCAGAGATTCTCTACTCTTTGAAGACACTAAATAAAATTATCATGTCAGGCAAGCCAAGGGGAACCCAAAACCATGTCCCCACATAGACATTCTGGTGTGAAGAAGAAAACTGGATTGTGGAACCACACAGGCTTGCCACTTTCTAGGCTTATGACCTCAAGCAAGTTCCTCAAATTCTCTTTGCCTTAGTTTCTCAACAAATAAAATGGAGATATTAAAACCCACCTTAGAGAGTGGCTACAAGAATTAGAAATTATATTTATTGTTTATCTGGAATATGTTAGTTTCTCAATAAATGCCACTATTATTGGGATCAATTCTTAGTTATTTATTGGCTCTCTAGACCAGTCGTGGGCAAACTATGGCCCGCGGGCCAGATCCAACCCCTTTTGAAATGAATAAAACTGGAAAAAAAAAAAAGACTGTACCCTTTTATGTAATGATATTTACTTTGAATTTATATTAGTTCTCACAAACAGTCCATCCATGCTTTTGTTCCGGCCCTCCGATCCAGTTTAAGAACCCATTGTGGCCCTCGAGTCAAAAAGCTTGCCCACCCCTGCTCTAGACTCATCTATTTACCATTTATTTAGTAACTAGAGGCCCCATGAATGAAATTCTTGCAAGAGTAGGCCTTCGCAGCCTCGGCGGCTGCCTGGATCCCTCCCTTGCAGCCCCGGCTTCATCCAGAAGGACCTCCTGTCTAATTAGCATATTATGCTTTTATTATTATAGATTTCTTGAGGCTCTACCATGGACCAAGCACTATGCTAGATGCTAAGGATAACTAAATAATACAATGTAGGTGCTGCCTTCAAGAAATATGGTAGAAAGTGATGGTAGTCATTTCCTACTTCCTCTTTTTGAACAAAACCCCAGTTTTGTTATGGGAGAGAGTAAGAATCATGACAGGTAGCGCAACCATGAGAATCCCATTCCCCCTTGTCAGTGACTGCTGAAATAGACATGTGATCCCATTCCTGTCAATGAGATGTAGCCTTGAGAGAATTCTAGGAACGATTTTCTTCCATGATACAAGAAATGGGAGAAAAGAAAGGCCTCCCTTCCCTTAACCCTGTTTCCTGCTTTAAAGTGATGCTTCGAGCTATAACAATTTTTCTTCAGATTATGGGGGAAGATAGCATTAACTTATTGAGTATGACATAACGGAAGGGATGAAGGAGCCAGATTCCTCGCTGATATTGTTAAACTGCAAAGAAAACCTGAGACCACCAGCTAAAGACTTGTCATTCACTAACAAGTTATGAACATTGGAGTAGAAGCCTACAGACAGTAGGAACATTGGAAAACAAGTCATAGAAATACTATGCATTCCTTCCTTCATTAGTAAGCTTTTATTAATATTTACCAGCCAAATTCCATAGTCTTCAAGAGAATCCACCTTTCTTCTATGGAAAAGAGGTGTAACCCAAAGGGTATAGGAGCAAGCCATGGAATCGCATTGCCTGAGCAAACTGTTCTGTCATTCTACTCATGGCTACCAGTTTGCTCCTTCAACGGGCAAAGAAGTCAAATCCCCTATTCTGGTGCAGCACCCTCCAGTGCTTCAAAAGAAATTAAACTCAGATCTGCAACTAAGAGCTGCAGTTGGAGAAGGAAACAGGCTGTATACTAGCTAGTATTTTTCCAGCAAAAATTTTTCTCACCACAAAAGAGAGGCCTATGCCCTCAAAACATTACAGAAGGCTCAAGGATTGGCTACCATAATAAACTCAGTATTATTTACATTCTGCTTCGGGATGTTGCTGGGGCAGAACCACTTGGTGGTTGTACTTGTTTGTTTGTTTTATCCTTAAATGAAGTGTACGTGAACATCCAATAGAGTTTGACAGTTCCTTCCACGCACGTGCTGTAAAAATTGCAGAATTTCCATAGGAATGTGATTAATGTCAAGCATCAGAGCCAATGGGGTTGCTCTCCCGCTGCCTCTCCACCTGTCCGCTGCCAGGTGAGCATATCCAGCCACCGTTCCCCCGTCCGCCTGCCAGCGGAGGCCTCCCTGCTGGCCTGTCCACGTGCGTGGTGCTATCTTCATAAGATCTCACCACCTGCTAAAAACCGACTCAACGCTTTCTTTCAAGTGTATTCTCTAGTTTGGACTTGATTTTTAATAAAGATTCCACAGAAGCATGATGTTCCCATGGAGTTCAACGACAGAATTCAGCCCCTATTGAGAAGAGCAATCAATGATGGGGATGATCAAGACCGAATACAGATTTGTTTTATTGCAACAAATTATAACTACTTGCTTTACCATTCCAACTTCAAAATTCCTATTTAACCCATGTGATAAGCCAAGTAGCTATTATTTTTCTCATTTTCTGATGAATCCTAAATCCTGAAAACTTAACCAACACGCTTCAGCCTCAAGCTGGCTCAGAGGAGAACCTCTATGTTTTACCTCCCAACCCCATGCCGGATCACGTGACTCCAAGTAAAACAACACAGAAAACTTTGGGCTGGCTTTAGTTTGTTTGTAGAAAAGAAAGGTGTTTGCCACAAGAGAAACTCGGGGTGGTCACAGTGCAGGAACGCACAGATGTCTTCTATACATAAAGAACGAACAGGCATAAAACACCAGATACGCTGACCGGGTGTAAGTCCTGGGGTCCATGTGCTCACCTGAAGTCAAGAGTGAGTTGGATGCTGCCTCTTCCCAACATGAGAACTGCTGCCCTATGCAAATTAGCATTTTGCCAGCCCGCTGAGATGGGGCCCGAAACAACTGGTCTGCAGTCAGCCAGAAAGAAAAACAGCAGCCAAAGGGCAGAGTGCTACTTTTCCCACACCGCATGAAGCATTAACTTCCAAGTCTCTGACCCTTTAAATCTGTGTGACAATAATTAATGGGAGAAAGATAACTAATATTTAGGTTTGCACCCAAAGCCCCAACTAATAGGACACAGGTTACGTAAGGAGATATGAGAGCCTCACCATTTCTTGCATTTGTTTCCGGCAGGTGAGGCATTAATTTCTTTCTCACTATGCTTGAGGTCCTGCCTATTCCAGCAATGCTGTCACATGCCCTGTGGGAGACCTGAGGGAGGGAGGGAGGGAGGGAGGGAGGGAGGGAGGGAGGGAAAAGGTTCCGCTTTGAGGACTTATTATCTGCTTGGGGCTCTGGTCTTTGATGGGGTGCAAAATCCCTCAATTGTCCTTATTAATGCTCATGGCTGTGCTGGGCATTTTCCTACCCCTTTGCTTGGAGCACTGGCAACTCTTCAGTCGCTGGACGGCACACTCTTAAAAAAAACCACTTCCCTTCTCTTCACTCAAAATTCCTCCTTTGTAAAAACAGTGAGGTTGAACCAAATTGGGGGTTTCCACAATCACAATCACCTGCATTGCCCTGGCTAGGTGGTGCAGTTGGTTGGAGCATCATTGCATACACCAAAGGGTTGTGGGTTCAATCCCCGATCTGGGTGTGTACAGCGACCAATCTCTCTCTCTCTCTCTTTCTCTCTCTAAAAAGCAATAAAAACATATCTTTAGTGAGGATTTAAAAAAAAAAATCACCTGCATCAGAATTTTTCAAAATACAAACCACCCACCCCCCAGCCTCCTTCACCCTAAACTCCCCAATTACTGAATATGGGGGTCTGAGTCATTTTTTAAGAAGTGTCACAAGCAAATATGATGCCAAACTCATGTTGAGAACCACTAGATTATTTTATCAGCATTGCTGCTTAACCTAAATTAGACAAACGCAAGGTTTCCAATGATATCTTCATTCAAGAACAGAAACATTGCCTAAAATAAACACCAGAAATGGATATCCTATCACTCCAGATACATATCACAGGAGACATGACTGTGGTTTGGTAGAAAAAAAGTTACAGGAAGATGTGTGAGTAAATTTTCTGGAAGAATATTCTAGGCTCATAAGATACCAAATATCCAACATTTTTAAAGTAAATTTGTTGCCCTGACCAGTTTTGCTCAGTGGATAGAGCGTCAGTCTGCAGACTGAGGGGTCCCGGGTTCGATTCTGGTCAGGGGCATGTGTCTTGGTTGCGGGCACATCCCCAGTAGGGAGTGTGCAGGAGGCAGCTGAATTGATGTTTCTCTCTCATCGATGTTTCTAACTCTCTATCCCTCTCCTTCTCCCTTCCTCTCTGTAATAAAATAATAAAAAAATATAAAAAAATATTAAACTAAATTTCCTGCAACAAATAATGATGGTATTATTCTTTGGCTATTAAAAAATGGTTCTTCTCTCTTTCCCCTCCACCTTCCTTCCCTGGATCTTGTAATAACTTTTCTTTTAGTGCTCTACTTATTCTTTGTTTTGAGAGAAAAATAAAAGTGACAGGAATAGTCTTTAAAATCAGTCATGCATTTTCTTACTGTTTCTCACATAGCGCAGCCTAACTTCCTGCCCTACCCCTAACTCGGCCAGATCTCCCGTCCGGCTTATCACTCAGACCCAGTAGGTTCTCCACCTCTATTCCTCGAATCCACTCAATACCAACTGATAGACGGAGGAAGTAAGGTGAAACCACATTTCTATGAGCTTTTGCTTCACCTTTAAAGATACTGCGTTCCATTCCATGTGACTTCTTTCCAGACACTCAAAAATTGAATGTAACCTCTATTTTTCCCAGTGACTCCCAACCAAGTGAAATTTAAAAACCTCACTGGTAGAAGGAAGGACTAGAATTTTTTCAAGCTCCAAAAAAGGGTTAAGTAAGCAACACAATAAGTGCATTCAACAAGAAGTTCTGGAGCTCCTCGTGTGCCTGCCACCATGCTAAGTGCTATGGATACAACAGTGAACAAAAAAGTATTTCCAAAAATTTGGCACCACTAAAAGCAGGATTCTTTTACAGAGGGTAGTGATAGCTTACAAAATATCAAAATAGTATCTTACATTTATGTGGGATTTTATAAATACATCACCATTTGATACTTACAATAACCTCTGAGATAGGCAGAGCAGGTATTACTAATTTCATATTTACTAATGATAATGGTTAATAGGCAATGAGCACTTGATAGTAATTCTTTCCTCTCTAAAGCACTGTGGTAAGCATTTTAGATAATTTATCTTAGATTAACATGATTTTTATCCTCATTTTCTATGTAGAAAATTTAAGTTTAAGAGAAGTCCCATAGTGTGTGATTGGACAGAGGCAGGACTCAAACTCAGGTCTGTGTTTTCAGAGGGCATATGCTTAACCACTTGGCTAAATTCAAAGAGATTAAATGATTTGTCCAAAATAATCTGAAAAACTAAGCACTGATGTTGACCTGTCATTTCTGTTCCATTTTATAGTTAAATATCTCAATGCATAAATATCTATTGGAGATACTCTATATGGAACAACACAGCCTGAGTAAAGAGAAAAAATCCCATTGCCTTTCATTTCAGATAACTCAGAATGGACTTTAAAAAGAATGCTGCTTGTTAGGGAATAAGTCCAAAGTCCTGCCGCGTCTGTTAATAAGCTATATTAATTATTTGCAAACATGTAAAATGCAAATGATAACTTTCCATTTTCAAAGAATTAGAAGCTCCTTGACTTTTAAGGAGGTGTCCACAGACTCAGGCTTTGCACAAAAGAAACAAAGCAGAACAAAAGGGAAGCTAATAGAATCGGCACATCTGAAAAAAGAAGTATGATGCTGACTTCTATGTCCACCGCAGGCATCAATAGAGAGAGAGAATAATCCAAAACGGAAGTGCTGCCAAGAGCTGCTACCAAGAGCCTACGGCCTATAGGGCAGTGTGGTCTTGAAGTAGATTACTTTGGAAATTACAGCATCTCTTCTAAGGTTTACAGGGAAAGATCAGTGTCTTATTTAGCACTTATATATCACAAAATATACTACATCCTAGCTAAGCGATGTCACAGCTCAACCCTTCAGAAAGGAAGGAAGGAAGGAAGGAAGGAAGGAAGGAAGGAAGGAAGGAAGGGAGGGAGGGAGGGAGGGAGGGAGGAAGGAAGGAAGGAAGGAAGGAAGGAAGGAAGGAAGGAAGGAAAGGAAAAATGAAAAGGGAAGAAAAGCAGATTAGCAATTATTCTCCACAGGATAAATGACTATAAAATAAGTGCACCTCATAAATTATTTGCAGACATGTCTATATTAGAATGAAATAGGATCTTTCAGGGGATAACGCACCTGTGCCATGGATAATTGCCCTCATTCACAAATAAGTGGTCTACCAGATGTTTAGCCCCACACAGACATATGTAAAGCAAAGCAGTAGGAGAGGGTGTCTTAGCTCAGACCAGAGAGGATCCTTTTTATCTTTTACAAGCTCTCATGCTGTGTCAGCAGCTTATTTAGTGAGATAACCAAAATCATAGAGAATTCCAACTGTTAAGTACTAACATTTCATTTCAGTTATTAAATGTACAGGTAGAGAAACCCACAGGGCCATTAGCAACCTGAAGTCTGAATGTGATGCCTACATTTCTCTTGTTTTCTCTTTAATTTTGACAGATGCAAATGTAATGAAGATTTTCCTAAATTTCAAAAGTCTCATCAAGATGAAAGGGGTATCACAAAGTTAAATGGAACTTCAATATGTGACTAGAATCAACTTTCTTTATCTAATGAATGTGACTCCATTTTGGAGAATAAATATTTGGATGAGTCTATAATTATCCTCCTTGTTCTTTGTAATAATCATTGTACCAAAAGACATTATGTAAAATAAGGCTGATCTAGTTATTAAAATACTGTCAAGGAGTACTACTGGTGGGCTATTTGGCATTCAGAAGCAGCCTGGACATAACAGGTGATGTGCATAGAAGATAACTTCACATGTTATTTTGTTGCAGAAGTATACGTTCAAAACAGTTGAAACCTTACGTTTAAACTGTGTGACACTACTATGAATATTACAATTAGGACACTATTCTGAATACTCTAGTTACATCCAGAAGATAAATAATAATTATGTTCCCAAGCTCTCACATGAAACCCTTGCAAGCAGAGTTATAATAGCATAACATGTTTTTCTAGCCATGCCAGTAGGCCATCAAGTCAGCAAAGCATCTGTCTCATCAATACCAAAGGACATGTGTGAAGGTGGCGTTACCTTCCATGATGACAGACTCAGAAGAGCATAACAAACTCAAAATGATTTTGTTAATAGTAATACATCTACAGTACTGACATCAAGCATTCTTCCCTCTCTACCCCCAGCCATACTCTACCCTACCCTACACACACACACACACACACACACACACACCCCTACTGTGGGAACTTCCATCTTCTAATGACCCTTCTGCCAAGGCAGAGGAGTGAACACCTACTCTGAGCTGGACCAATCAGAGTCCTTAAAAGAAAGTCAGCCTCCCTCTTTGGAAGAGCTGTGGGCAAAGGGCTCTAAATGTGAAAGGACCAAGTCTCTAGGGAGACGGTGTGAAATCAGAAGGCCCGGAAAAGCAGTGATGAGAGATGGAGTGAGTCCTGATGCGTGCCTGGTCTCTGGGCCCAGTGGTTCCCATAACTCTGCTGAATCCTTGTCCTCCCACAGGGTAGCTGTGAAAATTATACGTGGATTTCATAAAATAATAATTTACTTTTTTGGCCTAAGCTTATTTGATTTCTCAAGCTTATAATCAAAGAGACCTACCTAATAAAGCATATTAAGCATATGCAGTTTTTAACTGAACTTTTAAGTATTTTCTTTCAAAAGTAAGGTTGGCTCACATACAGTATAAGCAAAGACTCAGAGGAGAAACTGAGCAGAGTAATCTAGGGGCAAAAAAGCAACAAGCATCACCACAGTGAACAGGTTTTTTCAAGGGAGATGACGAAAGCAGTTCTTTCAAGGGTAAAACAAAAGTAAAGCACAGAGAACACCAGACAGAGTATTGCAAGGGGCAGTAAGTGTTTGCAGGATGCACCTGAGCAGGGGAGTAACACGGTGAGAGCACGGCTTTGGGACAATCCCAGGTGAAGACTGGAGAGAAGAAACAATAGGAGGCCAGTGCAGATCTGTACACAGGACTTACCATGATGGGACTGACGAGAAAGGGCCCCAAAGAGTTTGTATTTCATAAGAATAATTGACTAGGAGGAGCTGGGGGTGTGGAAACTAGTTCTTACTGAGGACCCATTATATGTCAGGCATGGTTTTCAATAAACATCTCTCCATTTAAAAGTATGTCTAATTACCCATATGCATATAAGTACTCATACACATATATTTTAACCTTCACACACATACACATATATTTTACCTTTTCACTGAGACTTAGAAATATTACATTAAAATTCCCATCTATATAAATAAAATTAGGAGAGAGGGAGAGAGACAAAGAAGCAAAACTGAGATTCAAATCTAAATTTGTCTCACCTATTTCCTAATGACTCTCAAGCCTAATTAGATTTAGAAAACAAAGAAGAGGCATCAACCCACATAAAAATGGACACAGCCTGAAGGCAGTTGGAAATATAATCCAAGCAGTCTTCCTTAAAATAGCGTATGATTTCAGACCAACATGGCGTTTGCTTTAAAAATATGTTCATACCAGAGATAAAGGTGACAAATAGGTAACATCACAAAGTGGTTACAGCCATTAGACTAGTAGAAAGAAAAAAATATATACGTATGAAAGAATATATATATATATATATATATATATATATATATATATATATATAGTATTTGCATAATCCAGTAGTAGAATACAGGGTAAATAAATGTATGGCCTTATTTAAGCTTACTGAGACTAGGAATTATGTCTGTTTTGCTCAGTCCTAAAATCCCAGAATTTAGCAAGTTTCCTGTCACATAATGTTTCAATTAATATTCTTAAATTTTGAATTCTTAATTGGAAAAGACTTTGAAGTCTTTACGTAAATCCAAGAGTTCTTACAGTGGTAGAAGAGAGAGAACCTGCTATGTTCAGGATGGTCCCCTCATAGGTCAGGCGTGGACAGGAGAGACCATGGTGGGAGGGAGGAAATCCAAGGGCATGAGAGGCTCAGAGAGGCTCCTGGATGCTGAAGTGTTCTCCGCATGTTAAAGAACCCAGCCCTATGCAAAGCTGTAAGACGCAAACACTAAATCCGTGGATATTTCAAGCTTCTTTCCTGCTTATTCTTCTCATCATATTTGTGCCTGCTGACTTCAGGTGCCGCCAGTGCCTGGGAAAGTTCTTCTCAGGTGCCAGCTTCAGGCAAACAGCAGTTGGACACGCCTTTGTTTATTTTGGTGTGTTTTTTAAGTGGATCATCTTTCCATTCAGGTACCACAATCAGCCACAAATGATAAGCTGATGGCTCCATAGGGTGTATAATGTCAGATTAATCCCATTTTCTAGTTGTAGGGCTTGGGGAAGTCGATCTTTTCCTCAGAGCCTCAGTTTGCAGGAGATAAAGTAAAGATAGGGAGTTTTCGTTTGTTTTAAAGGGGAATGGACAGTCTCGAATATTTTTTATCTGTGTTGACAAAGGGTTCTAGACTGCTCTGCATTTTACCTTTCTCAGCTAGACCTGCAGCAAAAGTCACCCCTAAAAAATGTGGGAGATATTCTGCTGGACTGATTCATAAAGTGGTAAATAACATCCAATACACTTAATTGTCCTTAGAATAAAATACTTAGTGGTAACTTTTTCCAAATGAAACTTTATACAACCTGCCCCCCCCCCCCATAAAAAGTAATATGTAAATAATAAAATCAAGCCACCTAGATCAGTGTGGACTGGAGAAGATGGAAATGTCGGGCATTGCTGTCTGCACTCCTCCTCACAGGCCCCAGGGCACCTCCAGGTCCTGTAGGTTCCTGGCACCTTAAATTCTAACTAAAATGTAAAGTTCTTTACCACCTGACAGGACTGGGTCAAAATAGAGTGTTCGCTTGACTATTTGTTCTGGTTCCTTATGATACTACTTAAAACAGTGATTCTTAAACATTGGTGGGCATTAAATTACCTGGAGGGTTTGTTAAAATACAGATTGCCAGGCCCCAGAGCTAACGTTTCTGATTTAGTAGACCGGGGGCAGCACCTAACAAGGTCCCAGGTGATGTTGACGCTGCTGGTAGAGGGGCCACACTTGGAGATTTAAATGATAATTATTAGCTATTTCTCTGATGAAATCTATGGTAGACAGAATAGTGGCCCCTGAACAGATGTTCACATCCCAATCCCTGAAGCCCATGACTATGGGTTGCTAATCATCTGACCTCAGGAAGGAGATTCTCCTAGGTTATCTAGGTGAGTGCAATGTCAGCACCCGGGTCCTATAATGTAGAGGAGGGTCAATGTTAGTTACAACAGGAGGGTTCTACCAGCCCTCTGCTAAGTCTTATGAACTCCTGGGTGGGCTGAGAATAAGATGATATTTATTGTTGACACAAGCCAAAACAAGTTTACTTTCAAGGCGCAAGCCCTGTTCAGATCAGCCCCTCCAGACCAATGAAAGATTTGTCAATATATTGGCTCCAGAATTCCCAGGACACCTTAAAGAAACAGTTTCCTGAATAGAAAAGGCACTTTTGAAAACACTGACTTGAAAAACAACAAACTCATGGATCTAGCCCAATGACTAATGGTCTATTCTCAAATAATAAAAAAAATTATTCCCTGAAACAGTGTTATTTTTCAAAATAAAATTCATAAAAGCATAGTCAATGATGAAGGGGACTTTGAGGACTTTGAGATCTAAAGTGACTAAATAAATACAATATTTTTGAGTGGTGTTTGCAGGGTCAGGTTCACTTAAGATAATAATGATGAAGAACCAAGTTTTAGGCTGAAGATTAAATATAAAATTCAAGGAAGTCTTATGTGAAAGTTAAAGCAACTTTTTCATTTTCCTTGCCATTTCACATCTTCAGTAGTCACTTTCCAAAACACTGCCTATTAAAAAACTTCTCTGTAAATACTGGGCAGAAACCCACACATGGGAACGGCATGCAGAAGAGCTCTTTGAAAATATGCCTAAAAATCCACCCCCTGCTACTCAAACAAGTTGGAGTGGGTTCAGAGAAAATCTGGAAAATGGACATTAGGAGGGAAACTTAAAGGAGCTGGAATTTTTCCTCTAGGAAGAAATACAAGTGAAAAGGGGATGTTAAAGGGGTTTTAATGCAGAGGTTTGTAACTCTGGCACGTCAGCGACTCGCTTGTTCAACGACTCATTACTAGGCCCCATCCCCACAGAGTCTGATTTCGTGGTTCCAGGAATGAGTATTTCTATTAAGCACCCCGAGGATGATGCCAGTGCATGTGGTTCTTGGAATACGCTTGTTGAAAAACAAGTTGAGAAGCGCTTACTAAACAAGTAGGAGAGGAGCCCACACAGTTGTCCGGAACCTCTGCCATCAGACAAGTGAAAGCCATCTCAACTGCATGAGACTGTTCCAGAAGGAAGACGCGCTCCCTGACAGTGAGCTCGTTGTTAAAGGTGACACCGAGAAGCACTGGCAGTGACGGAGCCAGGGTAACTGACTGAGGGGAGAGAAGCAATGCTGCTCCTACAGAGTTTAGAGTCTTAGCATGGTGGTTCTCGAAGCACGAAGATACCTGGGAACTTGTTTAAAATGCAGATTATCGGGCCCTACTCCAGACCTCCTTGAATCAGAAACTCTAGAGCTAGGGTCCAAAATCTGTTCTGGGGTGTTTTTGGGTTTTTTTTGGTTTGGTTTGTTTGGTTGTTGTTAATCCTTACCCTAAGGTATTTTCCCATTAATTCTTAGAGAGTGTGGGAGGGAGAGGTAGAGACAGAGGGAACCATTGATGTGAGAGACATATCAATTGGTTGCCTCCTGGATGCACCCCAAAGGGGTCCGGGATCAAGCCTGCAACCAAGGTATGAGCCTTTGACTGGAATTGAACCCAAGACCCTTCAGTCTGTGGGTTGACGCTCTAACCACTGAGAAAACAGCCAGGGCCCCAAATCTGTTTTAACAAGATCCCCAGCCCCCACCCAGGTAATTCTGAAGAATAAAATGTGGAAAACACAGGTTGGAGGAAAGGAAACTACAAACATTAACACAGTTTCACAAGTAAGACAGGTGATGGTGGAAACAGGAGGGCTCTAAGGTCCCGGCTTCCTTGCACAATAGCTGTATGAGCCCTGAGCAAGTTCCTTAGTCGTGCTGAGCTGCACTTTCTCATCTGAGTGCTTAGGGCTGCTTCACCTACCATGTCAGAAAAATAATGAGGATCCAATGAGATAAGGTCCATGAAACATCTTACAATCTGAAAGCTCCAAAGACATGTAAGTTATAATAAGTGTATCTCTACACACAGTCTCAGGGAGTGACTGGATTGGATAGAATCATTCAGTCATTTTACAGATATTTAATAGGACACTTACCATATGCCAACCTTTTTTCCCTCCATGCTAAATACAAAAAGGAACAAATTCTGCCATTTAATAGTCCATTGTTTGGAGTTGATCAAGAAAGACTTTGAGTGGAGGAACAAGGACCGGAATTTTGAAAAAGAGAGTAATTGATTTTGGAAGCGGGAAGTTAGAAGTTCCACGCACCAGAATCTGAGTTCCCAAGGACAGAGGTCTTGTCTTATGCAATACAGCAGTTGATCCTTGAACAGCCCTGGTTTAAACTGCGCAGGCCCACGACTACGGATTTCTTTCCATAAATATAGTCCTACCCATGGTTTTGCATCAGCAGATTCAACTAACTGCAGACCCACCAAAAATAGTATATTTGCATTCCCAACCCCGGTTTCCCAACTGCAGATCCTCAACTACAGATGGAAAAGCCTATTTTCCATTTGGGGATTGGATGACTCCACCAATAAAACAGGTGACTGTAGAGTGAAAAAGTCATAGAGGAATTTTCAACTGAGGGGGACCAGCACCCCAAACCCTTGCGTTGTATAAGGTAAAAGTTCCTAAATGTGTGAGGAAGCCAGGGTAAGGGGAAGCCAGGGCCAAAGGCAGCTCAATGCAATCCAGAGGAATGGCTGGCAATTTGAGTGAACAAGCAAGTAAACATTTTTAATAAAAGTAGTAACTCCTCTTGACAGTAACAAAAAATGAAGGTAACTAGGGAAGGGGATTGACGCACCTAATATGGAGTTTGTTGTGATATTTAAAACATCAACAAGAAAGAGCTGGTGTAAGTTTCTGAGCAGGTATTCTTTTTTTTATTTTTTTAAATTGAAGGTATTGGGTGACATACAGGTTTCAAGGGTTCAACTCCACAAAACATCATCTGCACACTGCCTCCTGCTACCTACGCAGACATTCTTTTGAAATTACCTCTTTTAGAGATCCATGAACATAAAACATGGGCCTGTCTGAAAAATACATTACTTGTTGGGGCTCCTTACAAAATTTGAATGCTGAAATTATCTACGTAGTCTTTACTTCATTGATTTCACAGCCTTTACTTCATTGATTTCACATTTATTAAGTTATTTAATTAATTGATACCAGTTAGACATCCTGGGTGGGTTTCTGTTGTTTTGTTTTCCTCTGCCTCTGGGATGGCAATGGGCTATTTTGGGCCACATCACCCAGCAAAGCGACCATGCATCATTATTAGCAGAAAGCTGTGGGTAACTTTTAAATTCAAAGACAACAAAACAAACAAACAATCAAACCTGCTTTCAATTGCTAATCCAAGTTAGTGGGGCCCAGATGGAGAGTCTCCAGGACAACTCTTGGTGGCCAGCTTGCCTGCAAATGCGGTGGGTTGAGAATGGCTTGCGGAGTAGCACTTGTAAAGCCTCCCTTTTGCGAAAAATGAAGGGTGTCTGTCTCTTAAGCTGATGGCTGAACCCCTTCCTCCCGCCAGTGAGTGATGAGACACACATGTAATTAGTGGTCCACATTCCAAACAGAAGATGAAACTTATTAATAAATCACAAGCCATTGTGAAGTTTTATTTTTTCCACTTCCTCCTACCACCCACATACTGGTGGCAAAAGACTCTCCAGCTATTATTTTTAACACAGAAGAGTATGTATCTGGAAGATTCCAAATCCCTTTAAATAAGCAGGCATGGGGACCTCACAAATAAGCAATCATTAATAATGTTAGTTGTGAGGAATAGCTTTTTTTCTCTCCAAAGTGGGACTTTTGGCTAATTTTTCAAATAAGTTATTTTAAACAGAATCTATTTTTTAATTTAGCTTAGAAACTCATATTTTATATGCTAAAATTAAGCAGTTAAATAAGAGGTAGAGCTTTACTGAAATGTTTGTCTCAGCACCCAGTGCATTCTGGGATAGCTGCGTAGTGACATCCTCAACATTTTCTCTTTTTTCCTTCCTTCTTTCCTTCCTTCCTTCCTTCCTTCTGCCTGCCTGCCTCTGCTTCTCTCTCTCTAGTTTTTTATTGCATTTTTAAAAATCAAGACTATATTTCTGTACCTTTCATTCATAAATTGTGAAGTTTTATTTTTAAAAACGATATAAATTCATGTAGCATATATATTTTTTTTAAATTTTTCTTCTAGTTAGCCAATGTAGAAATAAGAGCATGGAGACTTAAAGGACCATCACATGCAGGGCAAAGTAAACTAATAAATGTCTTTCTCCCAGAGAGACCCCCCAATACAACCAAAATAAATAAATAAACTTCATAGCTAAAAATGGTGTTGTGGTGAGGTCTGTTATCAGCTCTGATACGTAGAATTGGCTTCCAAATGATTTCTAAATACAAACATATCATTAAAATTACCAAACTGATATGGCAATTCTGCCCATGTTTACCAGGAAGAGGTTTTTAAGAGCTGGCGAAGAAAAGCCATCCTTTCTGAGAAGGGGCATTCTTAAATCACCCCAAACTCCTGATAGGAGACTGCCTGGCTTCTCTGAGCAACCTTCTTTCATATTCAGCACTTCTCATTGTCATAAAATTCTTCCGGATGTTACATAGACCTGAAGCTTCATGGAAACTCACTTGTAATTTTGCTGCCTGTGGGATAAAAAAACTCTGCTCTGAACCCTATACGTGCTTTAGTCACCTTATTATTCATTTTACTCTCTCTCCCCACACTTATTATTTTTCCTGGAAGTCATTAATTTTCCTCACAGATCTAATTGATCAATTGTTAATTAATGACCCTTAGATGCTCTTCTGAATTGTTCCAAGTTTTCTAATTCTTTGCTTATCAGAGTCTCATCCTTGGTCTTTCCACATGAGGGTCATCTGGGAACTTATTAGAAATGCAAACTCCCAGGCCACCTGCATTAGAACTTGCATTTTCCATAAGATCTTATGGTGATTCATACCCATCCGAACTTTGGGAAACACTGGCCTAGATGTCATCTAATAACTAGAACTGAGGACTTTTTTACACTTTTGAATAAAGTAGATCCATGAAATGTCTGTTCTTGTTACTATCATTTTGGGGAAATCGTTACGGTATCATGGGTTAAACATGAAACCTAAGATTGTTGAGGCAAGATCTATTTAATTCTCTATAAATGTCCTTTCCTTTAGGGTTTTTTTAAAAGAATTTCAATTACAGTTTATAGTCAATATTATTTTGCATTAGTTTCAGGTATACAGCATAGTGGTTAGACAATTATATACTACTAGAGGCCTGGTGCATGAATTCATGCACAGGTGGGGTCCGGCTGGCCCCGCCCTTTAGTCGAACTGGTTGAACTCCCCGTCAAGGGGACAATTTGCATATTAGCCTTTGATTATATAGGATACAAAGTGTCCCCCTTAATATTTCCAGTACCCACCTGGCACCATAAATTGTTATAACATTACTGACTCTATTTCCTATGCTGTACTTTACATTGCCATGACTATTTTGTAATGACCAATGTGTACTTCTCAATCCCTTTACCTTCTTCATCCTTAAGGGTTCTTTTGTTTATTTTTTAGTTTAATTAGCTAGTCTTCTATAATTTGTAACTCACCCACATTTTCAAGATCACACTATCCTAATTGTCACTTATTAAATGAATGTCCGAGGATTTGATGTTTTGGCAAACAATGAAAAATAAGAGGAAATTATTCATCTCTTCAACAGTTTCTCTTTGAGGAACGTCAGCTCAGCTTTTTGTAGTCAATTTTTATTTTCTTCAAGATGGGAAAGGTATAGCATGAAGAACCTACAGGCTTTTTCAAAGCCAGAATATATTGGAAGGATGCCTAAGAGATTGAGTCAAGAATCATTTCCAGGCCCAGCTGGCATGGTTCAGTGGTTGAACATGGACCTATGAACCAGGAGGTCACCTTTCGATTCCCGGTCAGGGCACCTGCCTGGATTATGGGCTCGATCCACAGTGTGGGGCGTGCGGGAGGCAGCCGATCAATGATTCTCTCTCATTGTTGGTGTTTCTATCTCTCCCTCTCCTTTCCTCTCTGAAGTTAATAAAAAAAAATTTTTTTAAATGTTTTTAAAATAATTATTTCCACTTTTCTGGTAATGAGGTGGGTTGTGTAAGGCTTTTCCAACCTGAAACTAAGCCCTGCTTAACATCTTATTATCCATCTCTTTCACCCTAAATGTATACCCCTAAATATCTTTCCCACTTACATCCACATATAATTAATAACTGAAGCCAAAACATCATGCTTCAAAAAAAAAAAAAAAATAAGAAGGTTGTCCTGGTGGTTAATAAGAAAACTGACATGAATTTATTTCATACAGATTTTCCCCCCTTATAATGCCTGTGTTTGTAGCAGAATTTTACAACCAAGCCATTTGTCAACATAGCTATAGTTACCTTTTATTTGTTTGGGGTCAGGGATTCACAGATGCAAAATGGTTAATCATTTTGTCAGGATGGACAAATCGTGCATAATAATCCACCAAGATGGTGTGTTTGGGACCCCAGGGTCTGTGTTCACTCATTTGCCTGCACAAACATCAGAGTGTGTTTCCTTTAAGCTTCACTTAGCAGTAACTGTTGTTTTTTGTTTTGTTTTTTGTTGTTGTTGTTTTTGGCTTTCAGCAGTACATATTGCTGACTTCTCCTGATGTGTGAAAATTTTCAAAGCTGTATTCAAGAGACATTCATCGAACTGAGGAGGATTTTAGTGCCTTTAGGACTGAAGTCAGAATAAAGGAAGAAAGCAACCCAATTTCCCCTGCTCTTTTGGAACAAGACTGGGAACTCCACAGTCTCACTGCCTGTAGCTAGAAAGACCAGGTGATCTAGATGTCTCTGAGAGTTCCTGCCAAAGCCAACAATTAAAGATGGAAGAAAATAATTACAGAATTATAGTGGTACAGCACTCACAACTTATAACTCTAATTTTTAGAATTATACTTATTAACCAATAAGTAGCATGTTGAAATAGGTGTAATGATGCTAAGCTGATTATTCTATTAGACCAATTTGGTGTACAAAATAATATTAGGTCGCTCCAGAACTTTGGAAGAAATGGTAGGTGAAACTGCGTTTTTCAGAATTTTATAAATAATCATTTTTTCAGGAGTGCCATTTTATAAAATGTGTAATCTGCTGAGCTTTTTTTCATCTATCAAATGTTCTAGTTAATTAACTGCTTAGTTTCACACCAAGTGCTACTCAAACCTTCCAGAATTGTAATCACTCTCACATTCATCTCATAATTCAAGGGTCGATAAGAGCTAATAATGATTTCTATACACAAACAACAATAGAATACAAATTGTCTGTTAGTGTGCTCATTTGGAAGAATTCCTCAAGACCACTGCTTAGCTGTATGTTTATGACTTCCTATACCCTCTGAGGATGAATCCTCTTATGAGTGCTAGGCTTACCATTGGTATTTCTGAACACCATGGAAATGATCTGTGCTTTGCTGAATGTGTTCATCCTGATGTGAAAGAAATAATTAAATCGCTTATTTACCACCAGTGTTGTGATGCATCGTTTTTCAATATCCCAATAGGTGATGGCTTCCATCTCTTTGCTTTTATGAAGTAGGCATGACAAGATAACAATCCCACTGTTGAAAATTGGGTTGGGCTGTGAGAGGAGCTTGGCCTAACTGCAGGATGGTGGGAGGCCTTTTAATAGCACCCACTTGGCTGGGATGATGAAAAGGAGAGAGAGGGAGAAAAATCTGCACTAGTATTAGACATCAAAATGTCTAATAATCATATAAGTATGATCTTTTACAAAATACTTGAAATAAAAAAGTAACACTCTACTTTTCTTTGATCCACAACAAGTTAGAATTTTAGAAACTGGGTACTAGCAAGCATAGATTGATCCCTAGAAAAACAAACTACTAGAATAAGTTATTGAATAGATAGTTTCTCCAGAGTGTTTGCATTATGATCAATCAATCAATGCATCCCAATATAATTTCATTGCTCACTGTAGATTCTACACAGGAAACCGCTAGACTTAGTAAATGAATTCGGCAAGGTAGGATACAAAATCAACACTCAGAAATTGATGGCATTTTTATACACCAATAGTGAACTCTCAGAAAGAGAAACTAGAAAAGCAATCCCATGTATCATTGCAACAACAACAAAAATAAGATACCTAGGAGTAAAGTTAAAAAGGAGGTAAAAGACCTGTACTTGGAAAACCATAGGACATTTTTAAAAGAAATAGAGAAAGATACAAAAAATATAAGTGTGTACCATGTTCATGGATTGAAAGAATTAACACCATTAAAATGTCTATAGTACCCCAAACAATCTATAGATTCAACACAATCCCATTAAAATACCAGTGGCATACTTCACAGAGCTAGAACAAATAGTCCAAAATTTATATAGAACCATAAAAGACCCTGAATAGCTGCAGCAATCTTGAGAAAGAAGAACAAAGTAGGAGGGATCACAGTACTGGATATCAAATCATACTGCAAAGCTATTATAACCAAAACAACCTTGTACTGGCACAAGAACAGGCATATAGACCAATGGATCGAACAGAGATCCCAGGAATTGACCTACACCATTAGGGTCAATTAATATTTGACAAAGGAGACAAGAACATACAATGGGGTATAGACAATCTCTGCAACAAATAGTGCTGGGAAAACTGGACAGACACATGCAAAAAGATGAAACTAGACCACAAACTTACACCATACACAAGAATAAACTCAGGATGGATAAAGAACTTAAATGTAAGGCATGAAACCATAAAAATCTTAGTGCACAACATAGGCAGTAAACTCTCAGACATCTCACATAGCAATATGTTGATAGGTACATATCCTAGGGCAAAGGAAACTAAGGAGAAAATAAACAAATGGGACTACATCAAAATAAAAAGTTTCTGCACAGCAAAAGAAACCACAATCAAAATGAAAAGGGAACCCACAGTATGGGAGAACATGTTTACCAATGATACATCTGATAAGGGGTTATTATCCAAAAACAACTCAACAAAAGGAAGACAAACAATACAACTAAAAAATGGGCAGAAGACCTAAGTAGAAATTTCTCCAAAGAGGAAAAACAAATGGCCAAGAGACATATGAAAAAATGCTCAGTCACTAATCATCAGAAATGCAAATTAAAACCACAATGAGATATCACCTCACACCTGTCAGAATAGCTATCATCAAAAATTCAACAAACAGCAAGTGCTGGCAAGGATGTGGAGAAAAGGAAACACTAGTTCACTGCTGGTAGGAATGCAGATTGGTGCAACCACTATGGAAGACAGTATGGAGTTTCCTCAAAAAATTAAAAATGGAACTTCTGTTTGACCCAGTCACCCCACTTCTGCAAATATATACTAACAACCCCAAAACACCAATCAGGAAAACTATATGCACCCCTATGTTCATAGCAGCATTATTTACAATAGCCAAGATTTGGAAACAGCCCAAGTGCCCATCAGTAGATGAGTGGATAAAAAAGCTGTGGGACATTTACACCATGGAATACTATGCAGTTGTAAAAAAGAGGGATTTCTTACCCTTTGGGACAGCATGGATGGACCTGGAGAATATTATGCTAAGTTAAATAAGCCAATCTGAGAAAGACAAACGTCACATGATCTCACTTATTTATAGAATCTAATGAACAAAATTAATTAACCAACAAAATAAGACCCAAAGAATGGAGACATGGAATAGACTGACATTCCTCAATGTGGAGCTGGGGGGACAAGAAGAGATAAACCAAAGAACTTATATACTTACTAGAGGCCCGGTGCATGAAATTCATGCATGGGTAGGGTCCCTAGTTCTGGCCAGCAATCAGGGCCAATCAGGTTCCCTGTCTCCTCCTTCCCTCACTTCCTCAGCGGCCCACCGCCACTGGTAGTCTGCCATGTTCTGTGCTGCCCCCTGGTGGTCAGTGCATGTCATAGCGAGCAATTGAACTCCCATTCTCCTGGTTAAACTCCAGAGAGGACACTTTGCATATTAGCCTTTTATATAGAGAAACTAGGGGCCCGGTGCACGAAATTCGTGCACTGGGTGTGTGTGTGGGGGGGGGGAGAGTGTCCCTCAGCCCAGCCTGCCCCCTCTCACATACTGGGAGCCCTCAGGCGTTGACCCCCATCACCCTCCGATCGCCTGATCGGCCCCTTGCCCAGGCCTGACGCCTCCACCAGAAGTGTCAGGCTTGGACAGGGGACCTCCATCTCCCCCCGATCACTGGCTCTGGCCCCCGCCCAGGCCTGAGGCCTCTGGCCCCGGAATCATGCCTGGGCAGGGGACCCCCATCTCCCTTTGATCGCTTGCTCCACCCCCCGCCCAAGCCTGACGCCTCTGACCCAGGCTTCAGGCCTGGGCAAGGGGACCATCATATCCCCCCAATCCCCAGCTCTGCCTCCCACCCAGGCCTGATGCCTCAGCCAGAGGAGTTGACCCTCATCACCCTCCGATCACCAATCACTGGATGGGCCCCTTGACCAGGCCTGAGGCCTCCGGCAGAGGTGTCAGGCCCGGGCAGGGGACCCCCAGCTCCCCGCGGTTGCAGGCTCCGCCCCTGCCCAGGCCTAACACCTCTGGCCTAGGCGTCCACCCCAGGCAGCGGGGACCTGCAGTGGCAGCGGGGGGCGCCGCGATCGTGGGCTTCGCTTTAGGCCCAGGCAAGGGACCCCTAGCTCCTGGGACTGCCAGCTTCGACCTTGCCCAGCTCCCATCACTGGCTCCACCCCTACTTCCTGCTATCACTGGCCAGGGCGGCAAAGGCGCCTGATTCTCCGATCATGGCTGGGGGGCAGGGCAAAGGCGGCCCCAGGGCCGCCTTTGCCCTGCCCCCCAGCACTTAGTTCCCCCATGGGTTTCCGATCACTGTCAGTGGCAGGGGGCTTCTTCCTGCTTTCCCTTTCGCCTCCCTGCATTGTGCCTACATATGCAAATTAGCCGCCATCTTGTTGGCAGTTAACTGCCAATCTTAGTTGGCAGTTAACTGCCAATCTTAGTTGGCAGTTAATTTGCATATAGCCCTGATTAGCCAATGAAAAAGGTATCGCCGTACGCCAATTACCATTTTTCTCTTTTATTAGTGTAGATATGCATAGCCCACAGACATAGGCAATAGGATGGTGAAGACCTGGGGTGGTGGGGTGAGTAGGGGCTGGAAGGAGGAGGTAGGGGCTGGAAGGGGAGAAAATGGGAGATATCTGTAATACTACCAACAATCTACACTAATAAAAGAGAAAAATGGTAATTGGCGTACGGCGATACCGTTTTCATTGGCTAATCAGGGCTATATGCAAATTAACTGCCAACTAAGATTGGCAGTTAACTGCCAACAAGATGGCGGCTAATTTGCATATGTAGGCACAATGCAGGGAGGCGAAAGGGAAAGCAGGAAGAAGCCCCCTGCCACTGACAGTGATCGGAAACCCAGGGGGGAGCTAAGAGCTGGGGGGCAGGGCAAAGGCGGCCCTGGGGCCGCCTTTGCCCTGCCCCCCAGCCATGATCGGAGAATCAGGCGCCTTTGCCGCCCTGGCCAGTGATAGCAGGAAGTAGGGGTGGAGCCAGCGATGGGAGCTGGGCAAGGTCGAAGCTGGCAGTCCCAGGAGCTAGGGGTCCCTTGCCTGGGCCTAAAGCGAAGCCCACGATCGCGGCGCCCCCCGCTGCCACTGCAGGTCCCCGCTGCCTAGGCCGGACGCCTAGGCCAGAGGTGTTAGGCCTGGGCAGGGGCGGAGCCTGCAACCGCGGGGAGCTGGGGGTCCCCTGCCCGGGCCTGACACCTCTGCCGGAGGCCTCAGGCCTGGTCAAGGGGCCCATCCAGTGATTGGTGATCAGAGGGTGATGAGGGTCAACTCCTCTGGCTGAGGCATCAGGCCTGGGCGGGGGGCGGAGCTGGAGATTGGGGGGATATGATGGTCCCCTTGCCCAGGCCTGAAGCCTGGGTCAGAGGCGTCAGGCTTGGGTGGGGGGTGGAGCAAGCGATCAGAGGGAGATGGGGGTCCCCTGCTCAGGCATGATTCCTGGGCCAGAGGCCTCAGGCCTGGGCGGGGGCCAGAGCCAGTGATCGGGGGGAGATGGGAGTCCCCTGTCCAAGCCTGACACTTCTGGTGGAGGCGTCAGGCCTGGGCAAGGGGCCGATCAGGCGATCGGAGGGTGATGGGGGTCAACGCCTGAGGGCTCCCAGTATGTGAGAGGGGGCAGGCTGGGCTGAGGGACACTCTCCCCCCCACCCCCCACCCAGTGCACGAATTTTGTGCACCGGGCCCCTAGTAAGAAATATATTTAAAAATAAAATAAATGGAACCAAAGGATAGAAGCAGAAGTAGTTCTCCTTCATATCAGTTCTGGTGACCCATTTGGGGAATTTTGCTTCCCAGCCTCACAACTCTGGGCCCTGGAGGTACAGACTGGTAGACTATTTCTACCAGGGTATATTTCAAAAATCTTTAAAAATTTAAGCTATGACTCCCATTCTGTTATGTTCAGCTCCTTGAGGGAGTGACCAGCATTTAAGGAAAGTCACACCATCCTGATAGTAGACACTGGCCATGATTATCAACAAGAGGCAAGTTTACTCATTGTATGATGTAGAAAGCATGTGCTTGGCATGAGGCCACTCCTGGTGTGCCTCCTCCCAGTTTTCATAGTAAATGAGCAAAGAAGACAGCAGCCATAGTCTGAGAGGAGCAAGGTAACCGGAGGCTCCAGACCCCTCAGGAATGAGGGTATGGATCAATGGGAATCTGTGATAAACTGGATATGGTGTGTGAAAAGAGAAGATTTAAGGATAACTGTGAGATTTCTGGCCTAAGTATGTAGAAGGGAGTTGTATTTCCTGGGTTTGGGAGGACATTGAGAGAAGAAGGTTTTAGAGATGAGAAGTGAGTTTTAAACATGTTACTTTTGAGATATCTAGTAGACATTAAAATAGATCTTTCAAGTAGGCAATTGGAATGAGAGGGAGTTCAGAAGTTTGGATGTTGCTTAAAATATTATTGCAGGCCCAGCTGGCGTGGCTCTGTGGTGGAGCGTCAACCTATGAATCAGGTTTGATTCTGGTTGGTCACATGCCCAGGTTTGGTCTCAATCCCCAGCCAGTTAATGATCTGCTTTTTCTTCCTTCCTTCCTTCCTTCCTTCCTTCCTTCCTTCCTTCCTTCCTTCCTTCCTTCCCTTTATTTCTTTCTTTAAAATATATTTTTATTGATTTCAGAGTGGAATGGCGAGGGAAAGAGAGATAGAAACATCAATGATGAGAGAGGATCATTGATCAGCTGCCTCCTGCATGGCTCCTACTGGGGATCGAGCCTGCAACCCAGGCCTGTGCCCTTGACTGGAATGGAACCAGGGACCCTTCAGTCCACAAGCCGATGCTCTATCCACTGAGCAAAACTGGCTAGGGCAATGATTCTCTTTCATCATTGATGTTTCTATCTCTCCCTCTGTTCCTCTCTGAAATCAATCATATATATATATATATATATATATATATATATATATATATATATATAATATCACAGAAAGATAGGGAGACTCTCGAAGTGCTGCTTGGGCTCTCAGAGGGTGTGTCACGCAGGCAGCACGGAGCATGCCTTATTTGGGAAGCCAGCACTCATCCTCATGTGGATCTGCGCCTTCTTTGCTACATCTGCACTCAGATTTCCCCTCACAGCCTCTCCCTTTTCCCTTGCCTCCTACCACCCTTGACTTTTCAAGGGAAATATTACAAAAATTCTTTTAAGCAAGTATTCCTAGCCCATTTTGGGTGTCTAAGGAGGACTGTGGGGATGGCTGTGAGCCGAGGCATTTTTCTAAGAAATAGAACATGGGCTTTCTCAGGCACGGTGTCATTTAGCACAGGAAGAAGCTTGTTCCGAAACAAAGCAGAACAAAACCCTTCCAATATTTTCTCTTTATAAAATATCTTCTCTCCCCTTTTTTCTTTCTTACTCGCTACTTTACTAAGCGCATGCCATCTCTTGGAAAGTCTGTTGGACCGCTGGGAGGTTTCCAGATGAAGCCATGGCTAGCAGATCTTTGCAGGCCAGTCCGCTGGTGGCAGGTCTGAGACCTGTGCAGGGTTTGACATCGCTGCGCTTCAGTTTTTCAGCAGCTATACAATAAGGGATTGGAACTAGATCATTCGGAAGGACCTTTCCAACTCTACAATTCTATTAACTGTAACATCATTTAAATGGGTCAAGAAATTTCATTGTTAATTCGAACCAAATGCAAAACTAGGCATAGTTTATATCAAGCTCTCATTACAACCCTCTAAAAACCGGATTAGCAAGCAGGTTCTTGGCACTCCTGGCTTCAGCAACAGTGACCTTTTAGCTTTGGCAAGGAAGCTGAGATACAGTCTCGAAAACAATGCGCAAGAAAACATTTACCTACCTCAGGGGAGTCTTTTGGAGATTTTATTTGTTAATTCTTGTTAAGTGCTGTGACTCAGCAAAGCACGATAGACCATCGGTACTTGGGTTATTATTTAGGTTTAGGAGATTGGGTTTTCAACTGATGGGCAGAATGACTTCTGAGTTTTTATTCTGAAGGGGAGACAAAGAGGCCCAAAACTGCCTGACTCCACACAAGAGCTGCCTTTAAAAAAATTGGCATTCTATAAATATCAGTCATTGAACCATCTTTTAAAAATACACTAATTTATTCCAGCAGTGAGTGGAGATTATTTTTATTAATATTAAAATCATTCTTCTCCCATGATAATAACTGTTAATATACTAAGAATAACTTCATGTTTACAGGGTACATGGGAATTTCTGAGAACTATCGAAAAGAGCTACTGGGAAGGGCTAGAAAAAAAAGAGTGAGAATAAATTATTTTGAAAGATTTTCCCATGTAGAGTTAAACTAGGGATTTTTACTTATTTGTCTTTATTTTATTAAATGTGTTGGTGTGACATTGGCTATAAACTAGGGATCTAAGTAATGCTATTGGAGCTAGAAAACTTGGGGAGAGAGAACAAAAGTTCAAATGAAATTTCCTGGTCATTTATATTGTTCATTTATATAAGTGATCAAAATCTAGTCATCTAATCTAGAAATAACCCGAGAGAATGTATTAGTTAAGTATATCATCTCACACATTAAGATACCTTTTCAAATTGCCACATAGATAAAATCACAATTTCAAATAGTTATCTTAAATGAAAAATTATGTAATCAGTAAAAAATTATTCTTGCTATGAATATGTATACTGCCTGAAAAACACTGGTAAAAAGCTTCAGTTGATTGGGAAAAGCATGCTTTCCAACAGAATAAATCTTCCTCATAGTTTTTCTTCTATAGTTTATTGGTATGAGTGTGTCTTTGTGTGGTTTTTAAATACCTGAGCAGGAAGTAAGAGAGAGTGAAATAGCATGAGATAACTACTTTTTTAAAAAAGTAATCATTGATACCTTCCATTTGCTGCTTCTGGATTAGCAAAGAAGAAAAAAAAAATCAATTTCATTACATTTCTTTATAAATAAATTTAAAAGCCAAGTTCTAGACAAGAAAAAAGAGCTTTAGACCAAATGAAAAACCCTCTTTTGGTCATGTGACTGGCCATTTACCTGTCACCTTCTGAATTTCCATTAAATAAATAGGGTGTCATTTTATTAAGAATACATGCATAGATTATATTTATGTAGCAAGGTGTACATTCGACTGTGAAATCAAGACAGAAGTAGCAGATGGTTTTGCTTCAACCCAAGAGACCACTCACTGAGCCAGCTCAGAATGAAAACCTTCTTTATCCAGCACGAAGATATGGTGTTTGAAATTTCTACCCGAGTGCTTATTTAAATACAAAAATAAAATAAAAGAAGAAAGGTGAGTTGGTGCAAATTTACACTCAATCGTCAGCATCCCACTAATAGTCCCTTTATTTTGCTTGTTCCCCAACAGGAGCACCGAGATGGTCAGACACATATAAGCCAGAGAAACAGTAATGCATAGTGTAAGCACACTTCCCATTTGCTAGAAACACTCACTTACACCCAAAGTCTCATTCAAACTAGTAGGCTGAAATCTCTTCCGTTTATATTTTTGGAATATTGGCGTATCTCTCTTAAGGAGGTACTGGCCCTGGCCAGGTAGCTCAGTTGGTTGGAGCGTCATCCTGTACACCTAAAGGTTGTGGGTTCAACTCCCATTCAGGGCACATACCTAGGTTGTAGGTTTGATCCCTAGTCAGGGCACTGATGGGAGGCAACTAATGGATGTTTCTCTCTCATATCAATGTTTCTCTCGATCTCTCTCTCTAAAATGAATAAAAACATATCCTTAGGGGAGGCTTAAAAAAATACAAGAGGTACTGTCTTCACATTACAAACATGGTTTTCACATAACAAAAGAGGTCATTTGAATCCAATATTTACAACATAAGAATTTTACTCAAATAGAAATGCCATATTTTAACTGTTTACCAAACACCAACCAATCTAGAGGAGAGAGAGAAGGGCTTGAAGATGTATGCCCAACCCTTCTCTCTAGCTTTCTCAGAGCATTATTTTCATTCAGCAATTCACTGGGAAGCAGATGAGGCTCAATTCCATTCTTAATCTGTCCACAACGATTTCATGTAGGACTCTAATTTCATGCAGACTACTCGTTGCAACAAAATTTGACTAAGAGAAAAACTGGTACATACATAAGTTTATTGTAAAGGTAGTCACCTCTAATACTAGAATTGGTGTGGGGAAGATAAATGAAAAGCTGACAAATATAATCTCTCCTCTATGGAAATGCTACCCTAGTTGAACGTGAACCTTCCAATAATGTTTATCAATAGATGATGATGGCAGATGCTGTCGGTGCTTCACCCATATGCCCTCTGATGTCTTTAAAATGCTTCTGCACAACAGCCCACACACAGCCTGAACCTGCATCTCCTTGTGGGAGGGCTGCCCTGGCTGCCAGAACTCTGTTTGTCTCCTTGCACAGAGCGCCAGAAGTGCCAGGATTCATGTCACCTCAGGTGCAGTCCTAGACATTGACTGATTGTGGCAGGATAGTAGTTCAACTAACTCCCTTGTCCCCAACACAGCACTTTGACCTGTTACCTATACTGTCTTCTGAAGTCCCATGGGTGGGGGGGCATGGCTGAACCAGTTGACAACTTTGATAATACACCTTCCTTTGGCCCCCTTTCCTTCCCGGTCACATGTCCCCACTTCCTTAACAGCTTTTCCTAGAAACATTTTCTAGTAAATTTCTTCCACATGGCTCTGCCTCGGTTCTGCCTCTGTTCTGCTTCTGGAGAATCTAATCTAAGTCTCCTGGTAGCAGATAAGGTCCTAGGTAGTAGACTCTCAAGATAGGATTCTGGGGTTGGTGTGCAGATATGGATCTGGCAAATGAATTATTTTCAATACCCATCTATAAGTAATGCTAAAAGCAGTTCTCATGCACTTGGAATAGGCAACAATACACATGATTGTGTCCATGGTCTTAAATCAGGAATACCTTGACTTTCTTGCTCACTGATGGGTGATCCTGAAAGACTGTGGTAAGGGGAAAATCCTTCCACCAGGCAGAACTTTGATCGTACACATAGCCATTCAGTTTGTGGAGAGAAAGAAGTAGCCTAAGGCAAATTATACAGGAGCTCCTAGGAAGTGGCAAATAGATTGGCCAGGAACAAGATTGGAAGACAGAGGAAAAGAAGTCTGGTAAAAGGAGTGTAGGTATATACATATGCCTATGGAAGTGGGCACCAAGTGTGTGGGTCTTTGTTTTACATATAAATGCCCACCAGAGACATCCACTGTAGGGTAGACACTACACAATGAAGTAGATAGGAAGATTCATCTGTAAGATGCCAGCCAGCCTCCGCCCTGGACCATCCAGGGCTTCAACAGTGACCCCCAAGAATGGAATGGAAATAGAACAGCCATAGGGATGGAGACTCTGTATGGACCCAATAACATGGACTCCTACCCCCAAGGCTGACATAGTTACAACAGGGTTGATCTACCCTGTCAACAGAGATAAATGCTGAGTTTATGATAAGGTAGCATCCCTTGAGGAGACCAACCAGCCTTTTGGTGGCAAATTCATTATAACCAATCACTTCTACTATAGAAAAAAATAACAATACAATAATTTGTTTGAACCAGGATGGACACACGTTCTGGATAGGGATTCTTCTTCTATCAGAAGAACCTTAGCCAACACCACTATCTAAGAAGTCCCAGGATCCCATGTGACATTGCTTCAGACCAAAGGACCCATTTTACAGCGAAACAACAACAACAAAAAAGATGCAAGAGTGGACACTTGATAACAGGATCCACTGGTCCTACCATATATTATATTATCTCAAAGCTGTTTACTTAGAGACCTGAAGAATGGCTTCTTAAGGATGCAATTAAGGCCCAGGCCCAGGTTAGAAATGATTTCCTGTGGGACTGGAGCTCCTTTCTTCAGGTTGACATATCTACTTGAATCATTATGGAGTGTTGTGCCCCCAATAAGTAGAAGGACCAAGTGGTGAAGTTGCAATGAACCCCTCCTCCCATCACCGTGTCCGGTGCCCCATTGGGGAATGTGTGCTTCCATCCTTGTGACTTTAGGTTTAGTGTGTCTAGAGGACATGGTTCCTGCTTGGGAATCAGAAGGAGAACATTCCCACCTAGGGAAACATCAAGGGCTCCACTAAACCTAAAGCTACAACTTTCAGGTTATTTTGGACCCCTACTGCCAGTGACTGATAGAAATAGAAGATAAAACACATTAGCTCCCCTGCCCCTGATCAGAACATCCTGCAGATGGCCCAAGCCAGGACCCCGCAACCACACCACACCACACAACAGAATTTGAATGAGTTCTTTCTCAATTCTTCCAAAGATGGTGCACAACTGATACCATTCGAGAGGCCTGGGAGAGAAATTAATGCATCACCGACAATGGAAGCCATAGGGAATTAAGACTTAATTCTCTCTCAAAATTGCTGGGGGGGGGGGGGGAGGGTTTTCGGAGGTGTCTCCAGACCTCCCCTGAGTAACTAAGCCCAAGTTATTTTCTGTGGGACTTTAGAGAATGCTATGCTCTCCCTCATCCTCCTTCCTTCCTGGTCCCACTGCACTCTCTCACTTACACAAGCCCTCGTCTCAAGGTCTGCCTATGGGGACCCAGAGGCATTAATGTTCTGAGCCTCAGTGTGGTGGCTGACACACAGAGCATGCGTGGCTGGGACCCAGGAAGTGGGTTCTGTGCTTAGAGATGGAGAGAATTTTAGAATTTAAGGGTGCTGGCAGCAGGTGAGGTGGTTCTCTGTGAACACAGAAATCAGGGTGCATAGAGTGAGACTGAATAAATATTGATCAGAGCTACAGAACCTAAATGGAACGCCAACCAGTTTTCCAAAAAAGCCTCCCAATGAGCAGCTTGTTCGTCAGAAGTATATTGTCTACAAGCAAAGGTGGCCAGTGCCATATCAGTCTGAACGGCAATGCAGTTAATGATTCCAATAAAAACATTTCCACTGGCAGTTCGAGCACTCGTTTTTAACATTTGTGTTCCTTTCCCCATTAATCCGCTGCATTGTTAATTTTGCAAGTTAACACTCACTAAGAAAAGATTAATAAATAACAGTCCAGGGGTACAAGGAAGGAAACTTGGCTTTCTTTTAACGAGTGCTATTAACTCCTGCTTTTCTCCCAGAAGACTCAAAATGCCAACGTTTACCTTTGAAGGAGGAGAGTTTAAACATCGAGGTAATGGTGTTCTGTTCACGGGAAAGATGCTTTCTTCCCCTGGGCCCATTCTAAACCTTACTCTCAGGCGGGTCTCACATCCAGGCCTGCGTTCTGACATCCGCCTGTGCCGAGCCTGGCAGCCAGAGGTCCCTCATAAACGCTTGCTCAATAAATGAAGAGACGATCTAACAGCGAGAAAATGGGGGGCGTGGATCTGTCTGCCGCAGGTATGGGTGCCAATCCATGAACCCAGCTGTGCCAGAAACATGACGGTCCTCGTCTGACTGTACATCTTAATCTGTTTCCACTCCCCCAGCCGACGGCCCTGGGTTTTTGGAAAGTAAATGTCATTTTGGTTTGGGGTTCTCTCCTCCCCCTGGGGTCATGCTGAGTTCCTGGAGTCTAACGGCGTGCCAGTGCGTTGATGAGCGAAGGGAGACAGAGGCCTGTGTCGTCCGGCTGCAGGGCATTGGCTGACATCCCTCATCCCAGGGGTCCTGGTTCGCAGGCCTTATTTGTATTTGTTCCAGTGACACTCTTATTCCCATCCCACACTCTCCTCTCCTGGTGGTGTTCCCCCTGGGGTGAGGCTACGACAGTGCTCCTCCCACGCCACACTGAGGGCAGACGCTCCCTTGAAGAAGCTGTGTTAGGCCCCATCTGCCACACACCAGACAGAGGCTGTCCCCCTGAGCCCTTTACCGCCAAGGAGCTTGGTCCAAGAAACAAAGGATGATTCCTCTGCGCTTAGGTTCTGCAGGATGGCTTGGCCTTCCCCGAGCTCAGACCAGGAGCACCAGACTCGGGTCCAACGCCTTTTCCTTCCACTTCCCCCGACTTGCCCCTTCATCCTTTCTCTCCATTACTTCCCTCACCCGCCTCTCTGCACGAGGCATTTTGGTGGCAAGTATGTCTAGGGTGGCAGCGTGGTGTTAGGGTTAGGGAGAGGAGGCCATCTTGGGAACCTCTCATTCTTGGAATTTTTTGTGTTTAAGAACAGAGATGTGAAAATCAGACACCGGGAGGACACTCCTTTCCCCCTTCTTTTTGTGACTACATCCCTTCCCTGAGGTTTGAATGGGTGGTGCCCTGGATCAAAGGCAGAGGGAGGCGAGGAGGTAGGTAGGAAATATCAGAAACTCCGATGAATATTGTACAAATGTCAGTCCTATTCGTCCACAATCCTCATCCTTTAAAGTCAAGCAGAGATATCACCCTCTGAAGTCTCCTCCCTCTTTTCCTTCCAGGCAAAATTACCTCTGCCCTTCATTTTTGCCTCTTGGGTGACACATGCCCACCATGCCTCCTGCTGAACCTCTCTGGTTCTGGTCTCTCTATAGACGAGGAACTCTCAGAAAGCAGATCTAGATCTATTGATGAATTCAATTCCCAGGGTCATTGCATTCAGCTCCTAAGACGAATGGGGCAATAAATAAATGTTGGCAAAAGAAGGGACATAATTTGTCTTTTAACTTAATAGAAGCATATCGCTTATGAGAGCAGAGAGACTGGGTGGCAAAAGCAAGAGGTGGTGTTCAAGTGCCCTGGTGCTAGAGGGAAACCCTGGTTCTTAGTCCTGGCTGTGCCCCTTACTTGGTTAACCTTGGCCAGTCTGCTTGACCTCTTCCTGTCTCGGGTTCCTCATCTGTAAGAGCAGAGACCCAGGAACCAGACATATTGCTTCTCCCACTTATGAGCTGGGACCTTGGTATGTGATTTACCCTCTGGGCACCTCTGAGTTGTCATCTGTACAGCTGGCATGGTAGGAGTGCCCTCTCACCGATTTGTGATGCAAATTACGTAAGTTTATATTTTACAACAGTGTTTAGAACAGTGCCTGGTGGATGGAAAGTGCCATTTAAAGTTATTGATACATAAATAAAATAAATTGCTTTTGTTGATATTATTTCAGCTCAATCTACATATTTGGAAATTGACTAGAAGAGGAGTTTGTGAGGGTAGAAGAGGCCAAAGACCTCTTGTGTTCATTTGCAATCAAGTCTATTGGGGAAAGGAGGAAATGTATTCTATGTTTTAATGAAGATTCCAGGGGCTAAAAAAATTATGGATCACTAATATGTTAACTCATAGAAATAAATCATCTGTCTGACTACATTCGTACATTCGGCACGTATAGCTTCACAAGCATCAGCTGTCTAACATGTCTATATTGGTGGTCGGAGAAATACAAGTCAAGTATTGGTGCTTCACATCGCTCTTCAATCCTATCTCATCACGGTCCTACCCTCTGTTTCTGATCCTCAGCATCCATGATAGACGATGTCTTAACTTAAAGTGCCAGCTAGAGTCTCTCAGGACGTAAGCACGGGCTAAATGCATATGTTCGTATCTCCTGTTGTGCTGGGGCCTTAGAAACTGGAAGAAAAGTGTTCACTTTGTTTTACTGGGGAGAAAAAATACAAGCAGCTCTTCCCAGGGAAGAAATCAATGTAGAAATAAGTACGGTGGCCCAGCTCCAGCACAAGTTAAAAGGAAGAAAAAGAGAGTGAGAGAGAGTGAGATTGAGAAGGAGAAGGGTAGAGAAAAAACACAGCAGAAAGATAATCAGTTGTGATCAGGGGTGGCCATGGGCAGTAAAATGGCCATTTCCATGAAATGAATGAGTTATCTCTATAAGGAGCTATTTAAATCACCCCAACTCTGTTATTGAGCTTCCTTGTTTGTGGGGCCTCACAAGGCAGGCACCTCTTCGCCCTTTCATCTGATCTAACCCCAGCTTTTCATCTCTTGGCAGGAGACTGTTTTAGCACTTAACTAGTCTTATGTACCTTCTTTCTTTAATAGCATGAGCTTTGGATGTTTTTTTCTCACTGCAGAAGACCTCAGTCGTGTCACACAAGAAAGCCACATGCTAAGAGGGAAAGGAATTTAGTCCAGGAATCAAAAAACCTTACTCTAGTCCCAGTTCTGTTATTGACAGACTGTGTGACCTTGAAAAAGTCATTTCAGATCTCTGGGCCTCAGGTTCTTTCCCCGTATAATCTTCATGCTTTCTTCTGCCTTTAAGGGTCTATAATTCCGGCGCAAGGTTATTATGAGAATAATTAATAATAATAATATTGCCATCCACCATTTTTTCAGCGTGTACCACATGACACTGTACCCACTGTACCAAGTGATGTGTACCTAGTAACTCATTCATATTTCCATCAATATGCAGGCCTCTGAGGCCCAGTTTCTGGGAATGACTTGACCCAGGTCACACTGCTGCTGAGTGGACAGAGAGGAAGTATTCAAACCAGTGTCTGCTGAACTTCAAAGACGGTGCTCAGCAGTGCTCTCTGGGACAGAGGGTGATAATGTCAAAGAGAGAGAAAAAGATCATCTGGTTTCAAGAATTATCTTCCTCTCCAGAGGGCTAACAAATTCCAACCTGAGGCCACCAATGAGCAATACTAGGTAAATCATCATCAGTCAATCAATTAGCTTATCCGTAACGGGAATTCGGTGATTTGCACCATGTGCTAATGAGGTCAAGGTCAGAATGTGTGCATAGCCCACAGAGTCAGGGCCTGTGTTCCTAAGGTGCTCAGCCCATTTCCAAATCAGGCGGAATGTGGGTTACCTGGTCCCTACCCTTCAGAGTGCTGGGACCCTCTAAAGGTTTAAGGATAAGCTCCTATACGTGGTTCTCACTCAAACCTAGACACTCTGACAGATTGCAGGACAGGAAGCCAGATTCTTAAAATGCTGTGATTGTGGGGGTTTTCAATTTAAAAAATGCTTTCAGCCTGGCTGGTGTGTTCAGTGGTTGAGCATCGACCTATGAACCACGGTTCGATTCTGGGTCAGGGTACAGGCCGGGGTTGTGGGCTTGATCCCCAGTAAGGAGCATGCAGGAAGCAGCTGATCAATGATTCTCTCTCATCATTGAGGTTTCTATCTCTCTCTCCCTCTCCCTTCCTGTCAGAATTTAATAAAAATATATTTTAAAAAGTGCTTTTATATAACTAGGAGGAGATATATCTGTAACTACAAAATAGCGTGGCCCTTCAGCAGTGATGACACACCAGTGCAATGAGCAAAACAGCACATATTATGGGAACTGGAAGAAGTTATAAAACAAGGGTTTTTGTCCCTTTGTTCATTAGCTTTTAACATAAAAAATACACCGGTAAACATGTAAACATGGGGGGTTGTTTTTCACTCACTGAGTTTGTAATTCGTTCCTGCATCTCTTCCCAGAATTAGCATGGATTGGGTAATAGTTTCATTAACAATGTCCTTATTAGATTTTTGGGGTGCCCCACCCAGAATGTGTAACTGGAGTCTGCGTATCTAAACCAATCTACACAAAGAAGTCAGAAAATTATGAATTTTTTAATGTAATTAATCAGTATTTGAAAATGGCAAGGCATTCATTAGGGAACAATTAAGCTATGATGCAAGAAGATAATTAGTAAATTGGGGACAACACGAGTTCATTCATTACTTTAAAACTTAAATGATGCTGTTTATCTGTTTTCTCGTAACAGTCATTTTTAAAATTAACATTGAGATTTAAATAATCACATATTCTCTTTTGTGTATGTCCATATGTAGCTTTCAGTTTTTCTAGGAACAAATGTGGTTGTTTTTATCTCTTCTAGCCATCAACTTCCCCCCACCTCTTTTCATTGTGTGAGGATGTTTTTTTCTCCGAAAATAGCAGTGTCTGAAACAGAGTTGGTACATGTTAAATTGTAGCTTCTACCATGTATTACTTTTACTATTGCTGTTATCTTTGTTGTATTTGAGATTATCCGTTTTATTATCACCGTACTTATTGTCAGGTCTGATCTCAGCCAGGTTTCTTGTCTCCTCTACTATTGTTTGATACAGTTTATTTAACTATATAGCAGGTGCCTTAAGTCAGAGAAGACTGAAATTTTTGAAACTCCAAAGTCTAGGCCCTGTAAGAAAAAGGCAGACAATTCAATAGACAGTGGGCACAAGACTTGGACAGAAACTTCCAACAGAATATTATCGAAATGGCCAATAAATACAGAAAAAGTTGACCAACTTCACAAGTCATCAGGGGTATTCCCTGCCACTGCACCCCCAGCAGCCTGGCTGTTTGAGAAAAATAAACGGTACAGCAGGTCGTCGGGTTACGTCGGAGATCTGTTCCTACGGGCGACATAACGCGATTTTCGCCGTAAGTCAGAACCCACCTACGTAAGCACCTACGTCACTCACATGGAGCACACACCCAGCAGTAATGAAGTGAAACAGTAAAAAAAAAAAAAAAAAAAAAAAATGTAAAAGAAAGAGAACAATTCCTGACCTTTACTTGTGGTAAATAAATAATAAAAAACATAAAGCACATATGTACAGACGTCGAAATGACGGAACTTAGTTTTTTATAAATAAATGGGAGATGGCACCGTAACCACGAAATGACGTACGTCGAGTCCGACGTAACCCGAGAACTGTCTGTACCTGGTGTTGGTGAGAACCAGAGGCACGTGAGCCGCTGTAGTCTGTTGGTGGTGGTATCTCTTGGTACAACCATTAGGAAAACTGATGGTAACTACAAACCTGAAGATATATGACCCAGAATTCCAGGCCTACATCCCCCGAGAATGTGGACATACGTTTGCCAAAAGACATGAACAGGAATGTGAGCAGCACCATCTGTAATGGCCCGAAGCTGGAAGCCACGCAAACACCTATTCACAGGGGAAAGGATGTTAGAGCAAACTCAACATCTTCTTCCAACAACAAACACCTCTTCATCCCAGCTCCTCGCCTCACTGCTCTCTGGCCAGTCACGCAATCAGATTACCGTTTATTACTCTAGTCTCTTCAATCTGCCTCCGGCTGAACCCGAGACGTTCCTCCCACCCACCGCCATAATTCCGCCCCTGCAGAAGCCGAGAGATCTGTGCCGTTAAAATGCAAACAGCCCCAACGGCCATGGCACTGTGAGTAGTAACGCAGCAATCTATCTTCTCCCCCAGTTAGCCAGAGACGGCACCGTGGACAATAAAGAACATAAACAAATGGTGCCTGGACACTCAAAAGAATCCTCAAGGGCACAGACTGGACACCAATACTGAGGACTTCTTCTGTCCCCACTACTTTAGATCTTCACCACAAGGGCAGTAAACTCGTATGGGTCTTGTAATACGTTTTCAAATCGAATTGTTTTATAGACTGGCTCACTGAACACATCCATGCCGGGGTCCTGCACAACCTGAAGTAGCCCGAGCCAGCGGATCCAGTGCGAGATCTCTATTATAGTTCGCGCCACACTGCACTGCACTGCACTGCTTCCCACGCTGCTCCTCTCTCCCAGCAGCCAATGACAGTGCCCTGCAGGCAGAGGCTGTTCCAGAACCTCAGTACCTACTGACCACGTGTGCAGAGCATGGGAACTCCTCCCAATACAGCCGGCACTTCAGGAAAAAAATGTGTTAGTACCTTTCCAACAGAGCGATGCTGACCCATAGCCACTCACACTGAGGTAACGTTCTCATCTTGGCCGGTTCATCTGCGCAGGACAAGTCTGCAAGCCCAGGTGCCCTTTGATCTCTTGGTACCTGGCCCACCACAAAGGGCAGCGAAGAAGCTGGAGGAGAAGTCAGCTTTTCTCTCTCTGTTGATTTGTACAAGCGTATTCCTTCACCTACACCTGGGCGTCTGTGCAATGAAATGTCAGACATCAAAACGGTAAAAAGAGAGGCAGTGGCCTGGGAAGAAGGCGGGGAGAAGAAGGATATTTCATGATGTGTCAATATGTGAATATTGGCATCGCTTTTTGACAGAACAAAGTACTGCCAAGGACTCTTGTCAGAAGTAAAATGTTCTGGCTCCAGCAAAATACACAGAAAGACACAAGAGGCCCATTGATTACTTTTGCCGTAAAACACACGTTTGATTTCCCTGCACCTTTGAAAAAGAGAAGGTTTGTAACACGTCTCTTTCTATACCATCTGCTCTGGTCCCTCTGATGCATGAAGCAGCAGCCACTAACAACTAAAGGAGGTGATTAGATGGAAACTTCACAGTCGCGCTTAAGGCAAGAAGAACCCGCCACTTAGCACAAACGTAAGAGGAGAAGATACATGGGTGTGCCCTGGCCTTTTGTCCTTGGTGACTGCCCACAGGCTTAATTTTTCCGAGTTGATGCTCACGGCAAATCTGATTTAGTGATTTTATGCACTCTCCCCTGCTAACGTAATACACATTTTAAATCAACTGTCAGCAGCCTTCACAGCGTCAGGAGCAGAAATGAACAGGACTTAATGAAATGCTACAATATGTGTGTGACTGCCCGAAACAACGCCGTTTCCAAAGTATTTGCCTTGAGTTGAGCGCGAAATAAGAAGTAACCCTCAGTAATCACTTTATGAATTTGCCCCTTAAGTGCTTCTGACCAAGAAGAGATAAAACAAGAGTTGGCAAGAGGGAAGGGTGTTCTCCGTTGACTTTTAGATAAACATTTTATGAGTAAAAAGCCAGGACAGAAGCGTGCTGAGAACGGCCGCAGCCCTCACTTTGATTGATGCAGAGAGCCGTCTTGAATTCCCTGTTGAGTCACCAGGAATGTGTCGCACAAGCCTCCACCTCCAATTCCCCAGAATAATTGCCCGGAGGAGCGAGGTGTTCCAGCCCATCCAGGGGCCTGCCGGTTCCTCTAAGCAGCCTTAGGGCCCAAGGGAGGGCCTGTGGAGTGTAAGGATCCAGCAGGAATAGCGCTCTGAGCTCTCTGGTAGCCACCCCAGCCCTGCCAGCACCCCAGTCCTCCCCTAAGCTGCCGCTGGGGACTCCGCTGTCTCTTGTTCACTTGTGGGGGTTCCAAGTAAGGTTTCCTTCCTAGGGATACTTCTGCTTCTAAACACAAATCCTAAAACTGCTCCCGTTTGGCCAGAGAATTGCCTATTTATTCATTCAATAAGCATGGATTAGGCACCCACTGTGTGCAAAGAGCTCTGCTACTTTCTGAGCATTCAGGACAGGAGGAGAGTTGTGGGGAAGGGGAGCCACAGTGGCTGGTGGCATACTTTGGTGGGGCGAGGGGGGGGGGGGCTGTGTGTTCAAAGGGTAGAAAGACAGCCACCCATGAAAAACTGAACAATAATATGGGATATTAAAGAAGCAAATGAAAAATAATAGTACCCCCACTTCTGTATTTAAGGAAAGGCTTGTGGAGGAGTGGTATTATGTCTTTAAATGTCTGGCAGGATTCACCAGTGAAGCCATCTGGGCCAGGAGCATTCTTTATTAAAAGGTTTTTAACTGTGAACTCAATTTTTAAAATAAATATAGAATTATTTATGTTACCTATCTCTCCTTGAATAAGCTTTGGAAATTGTGTCTGTTAATAAATTTGTCTATTGCCGCTAGTTTATCTAATGTATGGCCATAGGTTCCTTACAAAATTCCCTTATTCTTCTAATGTCTTCAAGGTCTGCAGGGATGTCCTCTTTCATTTCTGATATTGGTACTTTGGGGTCCTTTTTCTTTTTTCATGTTCAGTCTGGTTAGAGATATTAGTTTTGTTCATCTTCTTTAAAACAAGCTCTTTAAGATGAACTGAACCAGGTTGTATTAAAAGAGGGGGTTGGCAAAGGAAGGTTATGCTTTGAAGGAAGAAGTAACAATGGGGAATTTCAGGAGTAACTTGAAGATAGAAATACTATAACTAATATATTTGATATTTGAAACAAATAATTTTGAATGGGATTAATAACTGATTTAACAAAATAAAAGAATGCATCAGTAAACTTCAAGGAAAAATAAATCCTAGAGAGAAAAACAAATGAGGAAAAATTGAACATTGCATCAAAGACAATGAGAAGGTTTCCGGAAGTCTAATACATGTGATTGGAGTCAGAGAAAAAAGGTTGTGAGGGAAGTCGGGGGAAAATAAAACAGAAAACTTAATGACTAATTTTTTAAAAATGTGATTCATGAAAAGTATCAACATAACATTCAAAAAGTTCAAGAAATTCTAAACATGATAGAACTCTAGTTTTAATAATCAAAAAGAAAGAAAGGGAGGAAGGAATATTAGTAATAAAAAGATCCACCAGATACTAGAAAGATACTAATTGAATAGTAAACATCATTATGCCAATAAATTCAACAATCTAAATAAAATAGACTATTTCCTTAAAAGATAAAAATATCAAAATTGATACAATTATACTAAAATTCTGAATAGTTCTACATTTAATAAAGAAGTCAAACTTATGATTGAAAACCTTTAAACAAAGAAGTATTACCAATGTTATACAAGCTCTTTCAGAAATGAGAGAATAAGGGACCAGTCTTAAATCATTTTATAAAGGACACTATACTCCTTATACCAAAACCAGACAAGATAATGGTCCACAATTAGTAGAAAAGAAATTATGGACCATTATCTCTTATGAAAATTGATGCAAAAATAATTTTAAAATGTTAGCAAATCAAATACATTAATATACCCATGTGGGTATGTTTATAGCAGCTTTACTTATAATTGCCAAAATTCAGAGGCAACCAAGATGTCTCTCAGGAAGTGAATGAATAAACTGTAGTCCATTCAGACAATTGACTATTATTCAGCACTAAACTACAATGAGCTACAAAGCCATTAAAAGACATACAGGAATCTTGAATGCATATTGCTAAGTGAGAGAAGCCAGGTTGAAAAGGCTGTATACTGTATGATTCCAACTATATGACATTCTGGAAAAGATGGAACTATGGAGACAATAAAAAGATCAGAAAAAATTTAGGGCAATAAGAATACTCTGTATGACACCATACGGATGAATGCATGTCATTATACATTTGTCCAAGACCATGAAATGTGTAGCACCAAGCGTGAAGTGTGATGTGAACCATGGACTCTGGGCGATTATGATGTGTCCATGTGGGTTCCTCTGTTGTAACTGTCCTACTCTGATGGGAGATAGTGATAATGGGGGAGTCTGTATGTGTGGGAGCAAGTGGTCTACGGGAAATGTCTGGACCTTCTTTCAATTTTGCTGGGAATCATAAATGCTCTAAAAATAGTTTTAATTAAAAAAATCTTAACAGGGTTTTTTTTTAAAGAAATTAACAAGCTGGATTTAAATTTTTATGTTAAAAATGAAAAGGACTAGAATAGTCAAAACAGTCTTGAAAAAGTAAAAGAAAGTTGGAGGACTTACACTAACTAATTTGAAGACTTGCTATAAAGCTGTGATATCAAGTAAGTGTGACATTGAGTTAAGAATAGGCAAATACATAATGGAATAGAAATAGACCTGCCCTTACATGGTGAGCTGTTTTTTTCCAAATGTGCCAAACCAATCATTGGGCCAAAAAAGGATAGCTTCTCCATAGTGGTGCTGGAACAGCTAGCCATCTGATGGGAAACTTCTTCTTGCTCCTCCCTCAAACTACATGGGCAAATTAATTACAGATGAACCATTAACCTAACACAAAAGGTAAAACTTAAGGCAGATATAAATTTTTATAGAAGACTAAGACAGTAGGAATCATAACACAAAAAGCTGATAGACTTCATGAAAACCAAAAACTGCTTATCAAAAAAAAATACTAGTAAAATGAACAGGCCAGCCATAGAGTAGGTAAATGCATTCAAACATAGGTCTGTAAAGAATTGTATCCATGTTTATAATAAGTCCCAGTAACTTTTCCTACATATTTCAAATTAAAAAAAAAAAATCTAGAATTTACTGAACTGATACAGGCCTTTTTCTGCAGTTTCAACAGACAGGGGAACCTAATAGATGATAGAATGCAAACTGCAATTAAATACAAGCAGCAAGACTCAGAAGCACAATTATTATGATTAAGTCCCTCCAAGAAATAACTTGGGCAGGACTAAATAATTCAGGTATATTAAAAAAAGAAGAGACTGGGATGAGAGTATCAAACAATGGCACTTCTAATCTGGCCATCAGCTTCATTGTTGTTTACATTTCCTGCTTCCGGTATTAATACTGTGGAAGATTAAGACAAAACAATATGGCTGGATCACCTAAATTTCTAGAAGAGCAGTCTGCTGGTGAACTCTAAATGATTTGGCCAGAAGACCACGCTTCTGTCGTTAAATCTGGCCAATCCAAAGGGCCGATTAATTACACTATATATTCCTTGATTTGCATAAACCTGGGTTTATTTACAACCCTTTTGCCCTCTTTCTGGGAGGTAAAGGCCAGGAAATGAAAGGTTATTTTCTGCTTGGAAGGTCTTGTAAGAAGAACTTGATAGTTTCACACCGAGGTGCCCCATTCATAATCACAACACCTAACAATGAACTGGCTGTTCAGAGCTGCTTTAAATTCAAATAGGAAGAGAAAGAACATCTCCAAAGCATTCCTAACCCCCAATCTCCTTTAAAAAAAAAATCAATTGTTTTCAAAACCCCTCCTTCTGTTTCTATAGCAAACAGCTGCTGCAAAATAAACAAAGTGAAAAAATCATACAGTATAGCTGCTCCTCCAGGCAGAGCCTAGACAAAGAGAGCTGCAAAACTGAAGAATTCTTCCACAAATAATTTCTAACACACAATGCACAACAAGAGGAGATTACACCATGTGTTATACCACAAGGTCTCATGGCTGCACCATACAAATTATTAGAATTTAACTCTGACCCCAGGGTCAAATGGGATTCTGATCTTGTGAATAGGCATTCCACCGTAGTACTCAAACTATCCTTGTAATATATACATTCTATACCATGTCCTCTTTGCACATGCAGAGTATATTTATTTTATACCATGACCTCTTTGAATACTCATGCAGAGTATAAGATAATAAATTGAAGAAATTTGATTATAATTGGCATAATTTATACTCAATTTCCTAATAAACTCAAATGAAGAGATAGTTTTCTGATAGCCTTTCTTTTTAAATCAGCAGTAAGATTACGATGTATATTTCTAATACATTCTAAATGAGGCATGTTATTACAGCTGAATTATTACAAAAGGCTTCTTTTCATGTAATCACACTGGCTGGAGACAGCAAGGAGTCATTAATAAATGCATGGCAATCTCATGTTTTCTTATTTTCTAGATGACTTCATGGATTATTTAATTTTAAATGTCCTCTGCACTTAAAGGTGATTGAAAGCCAAAATACCACAACCACGGAACAATGCATTCTATGGCTAACGTGTTACGGTCACGTACAGTGAGATGTTTTGAAATATCTGAGGAATCTAGAAAACAGGAAACCTTATTAAAACGACAACTTCTTTAGTTTTGAAACAATCAGGCCACAAACCCCAGTACTATCTGAGGTAGTACTCATAGCCCTCAATTCCCTTCCCATCTCCAGTCATATAGTTCCTACTTTTCTTTCTCTTGTCATTTTGTAATTTTCATCTTCCATTTATTTTATTATTTTACTTAGTTTTTAATTCCTTTTTCTCCTTTTTCTGTCTAGGCCTCACGATTGCCTGCCGGAGGATTCCTAAGCATTATGTTCTCCCTTGTGGCCATTTCAGCTAGGGAAGGAGATGAATTTGAAATGTTTTGATCCTTGGCATCCTGACTCGTTCATTATTTTATTCACTCTCTACAACAAAACCCCACCATGAAGTGACAATCACATAAGATATAACTATTATCAGATAAATACAAAGACCTCAATAATCTTACACAACTGGCTGGCTAGAAGGCCCAAAAGGGTGTAGTGCATGCAGACGGCTGTCTTCTCTGTGTGTCTTCACTTTGTGTTCCTTCCGTGCAGGCTACGTGTGTGACTCAACTTTGCATCCCCCTATCCTTCACATGGGGACTAGCACACAGTAGTGGCAAACAAATATGCGTTAAATAAGTGGATTTACATTTGTCCGGAATGCTTTACATAGGACAAGCACAATGAAGTCTACTAATTATTGCATATTCCTCTTTAAACTGTTTTGTCTTTTAATAGAAAAATCTTCAATTTCTTCATTACAATTGTTAGTATGAGCTCCTTTATTCATATCATATATTGACAAGTTAGTATCCACATCTTGCGAAGTTTGATGATGTTTTTAAAACCTTTTCTTTTTTTCTTGTATACAAGTCAAGTCTTTGGGGATATTTACTGGTCCTTTGCTAGTCTCTTATTTTAATTGGGTCTATGTTTTCCAATTTTTATCAAAAATGTGAAGATCAGAAACAATGCGTAAATCCTTCTTTTTAGCATATATTGTAAATATTTAGCAGACACAATCTCAATTGAAATTCCTACATGACTTCAATAGCCATTGATATTATAAACCAGGAAAATCATATTGTTCTATGTGGCAGGTTGTTAGAAAGGACCTAAGAGAGCTTTAACTAAGGGGCCAGGGACATTACTATGCATTGTCTATTTAACCTTGATTCAAGCAGTAAGAGCATTGTGAGTATTTCTATGGCAGCTCAACCACTGAACATAAAGCCTAGTAAGATAATAATAAAAATCGTCATCCACCTCTACAGGCCTCTTAACACCTGCCACCCAGTGAAGATTCCTGTGGTACCCAACTCCCTACTCCCTCCTCACATGCTCATTGTTACTTATGCCAAGGTCCATGAACCATTCTGAAGATGCTGTCCACCCTTTAATATCTCATACAACCCTCACTCGTGCACAGCTGAGCCATCAGCAGCTAAGGAAAGGTTCAAAGAATAGCTATTCATGGTGTAGACACAAGATGCAACGTGAAGACCAAAGGGCATCAAAAGAATGAGGACTCATGGAGCAGAATGTTGAAGCGAGGCAGAGAGGCTCTTGAGAGAAAAGGAAACTTTAAGACATGGCACATTTGCGAGGGATTGAGACAAGTGACCCTGCCTATCTACACAGAGGATGGCGTCCTTTAATTAATTGTCTCAGCAGGAAGGCTCTGTGGTTCTAAAGCTATCACAAAGGGCTGGTAATAGTCATACATCTCTGAAATGTCTTGAAAACCTTGCAGCATCCCAATAGAGAAGCAGCAACAGGAAGAAAGAAAGAAAGAAAGAAAGAAAGAGAGAGAGAGAGAGAGAGAGAGAGAGAGAGAGAGAGAGAGAGAGAGAAGGAAGGAAGGGAGGGAGGGAGGGAGGGAGGGAGGGAGGGAGGGAGGAAGAGAGAGAGAGAGAGAACCTTGACAGTGGTCAGAGGTTGACTTTCTGGCTGTCTACATTCACCCAAATGCAGTTTAAGTGAATGTAAGTTGTTTTTCACCATGACCAGTCCGTTTCTATATTGAATTCTGTGCAATGTTGTATTTCTGAGGAATATAAAGTAGTCGTTTAATTACAATAGTATTAGAATTACACTCTTCCTCCCAAAAATGTACATGCCAGGACAAAACCTTAGTACAACAATCAAGCACACATCTAAATACTTACGACTTTATATGCAGGCCACTGGACGCACAAACAGCCATTCTAGTGGCAATGATAGGAATCCCTTTTAATTTGTTTGCACCGTACAGTTTAGAAAGCACTTTGAGCTGAAGATGAATTTCATTTAAGCAACAGTACGTGAAGAAATTTCACAAAGCTTTGCAATGATTGTGTCCAATGATAAAACACATTTCTTATAAAAAAATAAATAACATGGAAAATTTTAAAGAAGATAATTAAAAGCACTTTAACACCATGCACTTATATAGAGAGAAACTGACAATAAAATGTTGCTAAATTTCTTTTTAGGCATGCCTAATAAAAAATATAAAATTATATCTTATGTAATAAAACATACAATGTATACTCTGATTATTTAATAATCCATCATATTGGGCATTTAGACTCTTTGTAATTATTGACCATTTAAATAATACTGGAATATCACACATACACACACACACACACACACACACACATAAAACATATTCATGCCTTTTAGTTCTCATTTCCACTCCTAGAAATTGCTCCTATAGAAAAAAAAATAGGTTATAAATACCTTCTCTACATATTTCTTCCCACATATTGCCAAAATAGTTGCCAAGAAATAATGGTACCAATGTATGTTTTGATCAATGGACTATGAGGGTATTTAACATAAGAACCTCCTCGATTTTATCAGTTTTTAATTTTTTTACCAAGGCAAGGACACCCCCTAAAAAAAAAAAGAAAAGAAAAAAGATAGATTATGGTTTTCTTTGGCCTATCTTTTAAATTTTTCACAGATCTAAAAAATAAATTATGTTTATAATTAAAATAGGGGTTTTGATTTTTTAAATCTGTCTTCCCCTCTAGACTATAAGTTCTACGAGGGCAGATAGATTCCTGTCAGACCTTAGCAAAGGGCCTGGTAAATAGTGGTCAAAGTTATTCATTGACTGATGACTGATTTTTATTTACAATAGTTTTTGTAGATCAGCATTTTTTTTATTTTAATCCTCACCAAGGATATTTTTCACATTGATTTTTTTTTTTTTTTTTAGAAAGAGTGGAAGGGAGGGAGAAGGTGGGGCAGAGAAAGAGAGAGAGAGAAACATCTAAGTGAGAGACACATTGATTGGTTGCCTCCTGCTCACACCCCAACCAGGGCCACGGATGGAACCACAAGTGAGGTATGTGCTTTTGACCAGGAATTGAACCCGAGGCCCTCCAGTCCTCCGACCCATGCTCTAACCACTGAGCAAAACCAGCCAGGGCTAGATCAGCATATTTGCTTGACTTGAAATGACGAAGATTCTCTCCTTGACCAAACTCTGGACAGGCTCCTCTGAGCGCAGTTCTTGACCAGGCCTCCACCTGGCCAGGGAAACCACAGACTCTCAATGCACATGACGTCATCCATCCCCTCCCCCACACTGAAAGACTTCAACAAACAGGAACATAGTTCCTAACAGTTCAAGGCCACATCACAGTCCCCCTAAAAGTGCCTGCCTCAGAAAGCTCAAGCCGCCAGAGAATGTACTGTCCGTTCTAGCCAAGGCCTCAGAATAGACCCCTGACCACTCTTCATTAGAGCATTGACTAAGAGGGGCTTCTGATTGTAAATCTCCCCTCTGTCCCTTTGAGGTGTATATGCATCCCCTATAAGTAAGGACCTGAAAGCCACTCCTTTATGAGGTAATCATCAGGCAGGAAAGGGCCTGAGTGTCTCAGGCTCTGGGAAAAGAGAGCCCTCACTTGGATCATTTTGCCCTCGACAGGCACAGTTGACCGTCAGCATTCACACTGACCAACCCTTTGTAATGTTTCATTCCCCTCCTCTGCTGAGTTCAAACTCACCCCCCTCACTACCTCTGCATTCTCTCTTCCAAACTCCCACCCCCTCTGTGCAAACCCAAGTTCCTTTAGTCCATGCTGGCCCCGCTCCCCAGTTGTAAGAGCATGTTACTAATGAAAATCTTTCCTTCCCACTAGTGTCTGATCTTTCACAGAAGCTTATTCTTGTCTTCTCTACCATTTCAGCTAATACAGGGAAACCAAATATTCTAACAAAATTAGTTATAACATATTTCTGCAGAGAGTTCTATGACAATACCATCCATCAACATGTTACACATGGTTAGATACCTTTTTCCCTTGCATCCCACTGGAAGCATTGGGCTTCTTTGTATATGGTTATAATTTCAAAAACATTAGAAAACCAGTTCCAAGCACAAAAATCCCATAGGTCATTAAAAGCTATAAAGTATTTTAGCATGTGTCTAAAACTTTACTATCAGTGTCTTAATTTGTGACAAAAGGTTTACTCTCTGTTCTAGATGGAATGGTAGCAAATCGCCCTGGCTGGTGTGGCTCAATTGGTTAGAGCATCATCCTGTGTAGCAGAAGGTCCTAGGTTTGATTCCTGGTCATGGCACATGCCTAGGTTGGGAGTTCACTTCCTGCTCAGGGTGCATGCAGGAGGCAACAGATTGATGTGATGCATGTCTCCCATATCGATGTCTCAATCTCTCTCTCCATCTCTCCTCTTCCTCCTCCTCGTCCTCTGCAATCTCGAAAGAAAGAAAGAAAGAAAGAAAGAAAGAAAGAAAGAAAGAAAGAAAGAAAGAAAGAAAGAAAGAAAGAAAGACGGACAGGTAGCAAATCTCATAACCACCTTTCAGAAGGTTCTCCATATCTTGCATGTTCATTGTTCTCTGTGCCTGCCTCTGGTGTCAGCGGTCCACAGATAGATAGTAATAATGGCCATCATCAGTGAGTGCCAGCAGAGTATCAGACTCTCTTCAAGATACTCCCTGGGCTTCCCCTCAAAACGTACCAGCAACACAGCAAAATCGATATTATTAAAAGTGGGGAAATTGAGGCTCAAAGAGGTTCAACCAATTGCCGCAATCACAGAGTCTGTAAATAACAGAGCCGTGATTTGAACAATGGACTGTTCGACTTCAACGCCTGTGTTCTTCCTATTCCACTTCACAACCTCCGTGCATATAGTCACACTTAGATGTGGGGCTCTTTCATATTTCTCATCCTTCATAACTAACATGCAGTCAAAACAAAAGCGAATGCGAGGGGAAATTAGACTCAGAATAAATACCGTAATTATAAAGAAAAAAGAAGGAGAAGAAAACAGTCAAGCTGTGGCAAAGCAAACTCCAAAGCAATCAAGAGGCTTCCAAGGCTCTAATTTTCTTTAAAGGAGCCATATTCATTCCTCCGAAAACTCTGGCTTTAGCATGAAGGTGGCAACTGCGGGGAGACCAAGGAAATTAAACTTTTTAAAATCTTATTGATTCCTATTTCTTTCATTCCATCTGTCTGCTTGGCATGGTGAAGGGGGTGACGATCAGCGCAGAGAAAGTCGGCTCTGTCAGTCAGAGGATCGGAGCTGACAACCAGACACGGGCTTGGGAGGGCCTTCCGTGCGGGAAGGGCCCTGTGCCAGGTGCCAGGACTCATGGCGGGGCTGACAAAGTGTCGCAGACAATCAGGACGCGTCTGATCCAGATTTCATAGATAATAAGCAGGCTCGGCTCCGTGTGTATGCGCATAGATTTGAATATTTCTGGTCAAGTGCCTTATTTCGCATAGAACAGGAAGTATATCACAGCAAAAAATAAAAGAAAGGGGGCAAGAAGGAAGGGGAAAAACAAAGGAGAAACAAATAACTACACGTACAGTACAGAAATCTTGAGTATTTTGGATCCATAGAGGATAATATAATGACATGAGGGGAAAATGCTTCAGAAGTTAATATTTCTAATATCACTAGAGCACAAATACATTGGGATTTCGGGAGTTTTCTCTTGTTAGAACACTCAGTTGATGTTCCACCATAAAGAGCCTATTTTGTAATTTCTGTAAGGTCACCTCCAATACAAACTCTAAAATAGCCATTGAAAATGATGCCTTTTGCAAAAGAAAGAATCTGAAGCAGGTCACATGAAGTCCATGAAGAGGTGTAACTTCTGGGCGTCCTCATGAAGGGCTCCATGCAGAAGGGCCTTCTACTCTGGCAGAAAAAAGACTGAAATGGAAAAGCAGATCATGGAAGGAAGCTCACTGTCAGGAGCCAAGGCACCCACACATGGCAAGGCTGCAAATGAATCGGTTTTACCCTTTCACTGCTCCCACCCCCTCTTATGATACTATCATCCACAAAAGGCATCACACTATCTCTTCGCCTGCTTTCTCCTGGACCTGAAGGCTCTCATCAACACAGATGAGAAATGTCAAAAAACTGTAATCCTTTGAAATCACAAGACTATCTTAGAAAATCTCCATGTAAATAATTTGGTTCTAAAACACCCTTGATTCAACCTTCATAATTCAGCTGTTATGGGTTGAATTGGAGAGAGAGGGAGAGAGAGAGAGAGAGAGAGAGAGAGAGAGAGAGAGAGAGAGAGAGAGAGAGAGAGAGAGAGAGAAATATTTTGGAGTCGCAACTCCCAGCACCTCAGAATGTGACCTTATTTGGAGATGGGGTTTTTACAGAAGTAGTCAAGTTAAAATGAGATCATTAATATGGGCCCTAATCCAACATGACCGCTGTCCTTATCCAACACAACTGTTGTCCTTATAAAAAGGGGAAATTTGGACACAGATGGGGTGTCACCTAGAGAGGATGCCATATGAAGAGGTACCAAGAGAACAGGGAGCACTGAGTTATCTATATGCCAAGGAGAGAGGCTTGAAACAGCTCCTCCTTCACAGCCCTGAAGGAGCCAACACCTCAACTTCAGATTTCTCACCTTCAAATGTAAGACAATACATTTCTATTGGATAAAACACCCAGGTTGTGGTCCGTGGTTATGGCAGCCCTTGCAAATGAATATTGACTTCGGTATCAGGAAGCAGTGGCTGCTGTAACAAACACCTAAATGTGTGGAAGTGCTTTGGAACTGGGTAATGAGTAGAGGCTGGGAGAGGTTTGAGGTACATGATAGAAAAAGCCTAGAGTGCCTTGAAGAGAGTGTGGCTGGAAATGTGAACGTGAAAGGTGCTTTTGGTGAAGTCTCAGGTGGAAACGAGGAAACTGGAGGAGAGGGTCCTTATTACAAAGCTGTGGAGGACTTGGCTGAATCGTGTTCTATGGAATGGAAAGCAGAACTTTAACTGATGAACTTGGATATTTAGTTGGAGAGATTTTTAAGCAACGTTTTAAAGGCAAACCTGGCTTCTCTTTGCTGCTTATAATAACATGCAAGAGGAGAGAGATATGTTGAAGAGGTACAACTTGAAGATTTGAAAAATACTCAGCCAACCCGTCTTACAAACAAGGACAGCATGCTCTGGTGAAGACCCCGAGGGTATGTGTGGACAACCACCTGCTAAAGAGATGAGCATGTGACCTGTGGACCCAATCAAGTATCTCAGCTGAAACAGTGCCAGCTTGGACCGAAGAGGACAGACCAGGACAGAATGAAAGAATGCTGTCAGACCTTTGGGCGTCTACCGACACAGCTAGTAGCAGTAAACATGAGTGAATGTTATGGAGAGGAAAGAATGACCCTGGGCTGTCCAGAGGCTGGTGGCCACTGCCATTATGGGCCTGAGGCCAGGGAGTTGGCATCTGCTTCTCAGGTCCTGAGGTCAAGGCCACCTCCTCCATTCAACATGGCAGGACACCCTCCTTGCTCTTCTCAGCTCCCCCTCCTCCCTTCTCTGTTTCTATGGTCTCACTTCCAGTAACCGAAGTTCAACATGTCATCAATGACTCCTTTCCCTTCACTCCTATTCAATTAGGACCTGGTTCTGTTGATTCTTCCTTGCTTCGCAATCACCACTGTTACATTTTTAACCAGTTTTATGACATTGTACAAGGAACTTCGTGTGGTTTATGTTTTTTTAATTTTTATAATATTTAATTTTCACTTGGGAAAATGTTCTCCCTTCTCAAGTGCCGGGAGCCGGCCCATGCTTGCTGTTTCAAGGGACCTGGCATATATGGCATACTGTTCTTAATATGTTTGCTCACCTTCTTGGCACTATGTGTTTTAACCAAGGTCTCTGAGAAAGGTTGTTTCCCCAGGTAGGGATTTTCCCCTGAAGTTAGGGAGGGAATAAAACCTCTTAACTAAGTGCCAGGTGGGTAATTAATCACTTTAACTACGAACAATCATGCTTAAGCTACATAATCTTTACTCCCTGGAATGGAGATAAGAAACGCCCTAACCTTTGGAATAGAGATTGATAGGATTGGAATCAACTGGTATAAATACAGATGCAACAACACAGAACTTAGAACACAGAACTTAGAAGACAGAACCTAGACAGAACCTGGAGACAGAAGAACTTCTCTGGAGAGAACATGGCAAAAGATCCTGGACTGAACCTGACTATAGAACATGGCAAGAGAACCTGACTAGAACCTGGTGACCAAACCTGGCTGGAGAACCTGGACAGAACCTGGCTGGAGAACCTAGCAAGAGAACATGGACACAGAACCTGGCTGGAGATCCTAACCAGAACTTCGCTGGAGATCCAGACCAGAACTTGGCTGGAGAACCTAGCAAGAGAACATGGACACAGAACCTGGCTGGAGATCCTAAGCAGAACCTCTCTGGAGATCCAGACCAAAACTTGGCTGGAGATCCTGGCGAGAGATCCTGGCTAGGCTGCTGATCAACTGAACGCTGTCTTCGTTTCATTCCTTCTTCGCCGACTCCATCCACACCTTTGGGGACCCCTGGACCTGCTGGGGCTGGACCCCGGCACTCAAGTTCTATCATCTGTAATATTCCATCTAAACCAGCCTCAGGTTTCCTATGTTGACCACTGAGACCGAAATCATCACCTTCCCTCCACACTTCCTCTTCCAGAGTTCCCTGTCCACCTGCCAACCACTTGCCACTCACTTAAAATCTTAATGCTGCTTTTGACTCCTCACTCTCACATGATCCGCTGCTAAATGCTATTGTTTGTCCTGCCACTAAAGGTCTCTGGATATACCGCTTTCTCTCCGTAGTCACTCACTATCTCAGTCCTCTTTTATGCTCCTTGGACTTCAGAACAAAAGAGAACTAGCCCTGGATTAAATTTCCACCCTCAAATGAACAAAGACTGACAGGACAAAAGGGCTGAAGGAAGAAAGAAACTCAGGAGAGAGACTCCAGTGGCTTATGAGGAAAGATATAGTCCTAGAGAGATGAAGGAGAGAGGAGATAGAATCCATATCAACTGAGGATGGGGAATGAGGAGGATGGTGATGGGAGGTTCTGAAAGCTTGAACATGAGGAATTTGAGGAGAGAAACCAAGAAAGGGGAAAGGTAGCTGGGATCATGAGTCAGATCGCTTTAACTCAGCTTTGAAAGATAAGCAAAGTTTGCCATTCTTTTAAAATTATAGTAATACCCCCTTATCTGTGGGAGACAAGTTCCAAGACCCCCAGTGGGTGCCTGAAACCACTGCTAGTACTGAACCCTATACATACACTATGTTTTTTCCCATACATACACACCTGTGATAAAGCTGAATGTATAAATTAGACACAGTAGGAAGTTAACAATTATAACTAATAAAATAAAACAATTACAACAACATACTGTAATAAAAGTTATGCCAGCCACCATGATAGGCCCTTTACATACATTATTTCACTTAACCTTGCTGAGGTATTATCCCTGTAACTGAGACAGCTGAGACTCACAGAAGCTTAGTAACTTGCCTAAGGTCACTTACATAGTCATTGGCAGAGCCATGAGCTGAACACAGATCTGAGTCCACAGTCTATGCTCTACTAATCATTAAAATAATGTACCTCTGAAGACTGATGAGAGAAATTAAAGACCTAAATAAATAATGTGTTCATACATTGGAAGACTCAATATTGTTAACATTCAATTTTCTGTGGTTTCTTTTTTAACCTTTTTAACCCTCTTTCTTTCCTAGCCCTGCTTGTCTCCAACTGGAATATTCACCCATCTTATCTTCTCACCAGAATGTACACAGCCCTGAAGACAGGAATGATGGCCTACTTATCTTGATCTAGCTGAGTGTCTCACACAAAGTAGATATCATACATATTTACCAAAGCAAATGGCATGGGATCCCACGGCCTTCTTGATTTTTGCCCCTATTAGGCAACGAGGTGAGTTGTCCACAAGGCTTTTGCATGGGAAAGCTTCTCATGGAAAATCTTAGCTTCTTTGTTATAGATGAAGCACCAATCAAAAAGCACCAAGTGACACAGTCTGAACCTAGAATATATCCCGGGGCCCAGACCAAAGAAAGAGACAAATTTAAAGTTGTGCAGACCAACAGTGGGAGGACCGTCTATACTTAGTGACTCGTCTGTCAGAGTGAAAAACCTCAAGTGGGTTGTAAATATAGGGTTGATTCATTGGGAGATTTTCCTTCTATTTGCTGATTCAGCTCCTACAATCAAGAGATTTTGTTGTTGTTCAATTTTACTTAAGGCAGACTAAATCAACTGATTCCATGTTTACTCTGGATTCTTGTTTTCCTTACCTTGGCTAAACTCTGTGTTTTACAAGGCCCTTTTAGTTTTGGTGATCAAACATATGCTTTTATCCTTTTTATTTTTTTAAGCCATCTCATTCTTTGCTCATGCCTTCTATTGAAATCCAACTAATTTGTTATAAAACGTGATATAATTTTCATTTACAGGAATCCACAGGACTCTTGCCTTCTAATAGCCTGGCTGATAATATTGATGGATTTTCTTCCCAGCATTCATTAGGGCCCACTGTGAATTCATGTCTGCTCAACATGTAGATAGCTCACTAGTTGGTACAAATGGTTGTTTAACCTTTTGTATTCTCATATTTAACAATGTAACTCCTCTCATGATTTTCATTCTCTAGAAATAGAAGGGAATATTGAAGGCATATCTTTCAAGGAACTGCTCATTTCGGACAATCCAGTCTACCCAATGTTTACTTCCGTATGAGGGCCTTAAATGGGGGAATCAGCAAAAGAACAATGATTAAAGTTTCCCAAGCCTTGATTGGGCCAAGGTTTTAAAGGCTTTCTCCTAGAGCCACATGATATGGTCATTAGGCATTTAGGGGAATAACTATAAGATTAGCCAAAGTAAAGCAGCACTTCCCGCCACCAAAGTTCTAGGCAAAAAGGAGAGAGAGAGAGAGAGAGAGAGAGAGAGAGAGAGAGAGAGAGAGAGAGAGAGAGAGAAAGGAAGAAAGAAAGAAAGGAAGGAAGGAAGGAAGGAAGGAAGGAAGGAAGGAAGGAAGGAAGGAAAGGGAAGGGAAGGGGAGGGGAGGGGAGGGGAGGGGAGGGGAGGGGAGGGAAGGGAAGGGAAGGGAAGGGAAGGGAAGGGAAGGGAAGGAAAGGGAAGGGAAAGGAAGGGAAGGGAAGGGAAGGGAAGGGAAGGGAAGGGAAGGGAAGGGAAGGGAAGGGAAGGGAAGGGAAGGGAGAGCCCTTTGGGTCCACCATGTCTTAATGACCAGCATACTATGTTCTTCTTGAACAATTGCTTCACCCATATCTCCAAATAACAATTTCCCAAATATAAGACTCTGGCTTTTGACAATTCATACCCATTGCAGGCACCCACATATGATTCCCACATACGCACACACCCACACATTTACACACAGAAGTTTTCTTTCATATTTAGATTTGCAGAGGGTCGGAGGAAAAGGAGAGGAAAGACTTAAGCAAAAAACCTCCAGTAAGTTTGATCTAAACAAAATGGTTATTCAAATGGGCCCCCCTACTAATTTCACAAAGATGCGTGATAATATCCAACATATGGCTTCAACTATGTTTTTTAATATTAGAAATTGAATGCACATTTTAAGACACACGTTTTGCTGATATGCTCTTGATAATAGAGGAGAACTATTTTCCATTTGTTTCTAATTATCTTAAAGACAGCCTGGGGATCTTTCACCCTGGCTTCAGAGCATGCAGATAAGTCTGCAGATGCGACAGGCGGGCATGTGTCAGCTACTGCAGTGGGGCTGTGTGAGGGTGGCTTCACCAAGACTATCCTCTTATGACTGAAACCACTAGATACGGTTCCTAAGGTCAGCCAGTGCTGAAAAATAAAATCCTTCCTTTGTCAACAGTCTTAGGGTGTGGGCTCTGGAGCCAGACTGCCTGGCTCCACCATTTAACTAGCTGGGTGACCTTGGGCAAGTTAGTTAACCTCTCCTTGCCTCAATGTCCTCATCTGGAAAATGGGGCTGTGCCTGTATTGTTGGGCCATCAAAAGGATTAAAAAACCCAGAACGATGCCCAAAGTTTAGAAAGCACTTAATAATTCATCTGGCCCCAGCATGGTTCTGCTTAATCTCTCTCTGCCTCCTCACCCCTGAAACTTGCCAGCAAGATTTCTTTCAGGTCTTCCAGCATGCCCTCCCTTACCTCGGGCCTCAGTGCAGGCAGCACCCGCTCCAGTCTGAGTTAGGTGGTCCTCACCCATGTGGCCACAGATCCCTGGGTTTCTCCTATTATGCTTTGTATAACACAATATTTTTTAAATGTTTTATTTATTTCAGAGAGGAAAGGAGAGAGAGAGAGAGAGAGAGAGAGAGAGAGAGAGAGAGAGAGAGAGAGAGAAGCATCAATGATGAGAGAGAATCATTGATCAGCTGCCTTCTGTGTGCCCCATACTGGGGATCAAGCCTGCAACCCAGGCACATGCCCTGATCGGGAATCGAACCATGACCTCCTGGTTCATCGGTCAACTCTCAACCACTGAGCTACGCCTGCTGGGCAACACAACATCTTAATACTGATCAGTCTACCCCGCTGGACTCTAAGCTCTGAGGCAGGGATTGAATCTGTTTTATTCATTGTTGTAATCCTACCTCGTGAAAAAGTGCTTTGCACTGGAACTAACTGGATTATTATTATGTGTGGGTTTGGGGGAGATTTTTGTTGTTGTGTTTTGTTTTTGCAAGGCAGGAAAAATCACCTTCTATGTTCAGTAGGCAATCCCGCAGAGGAGGCAGGGGAGAATTATATGCTTAAACAGCATTTTTTATTTTAATCCTTTTTGAGATTTCATGAGCCCTGTCAATCTGAAAATTCAGTGTTTCATCAGCTTAGGGATTTATCCTCCCACATCCACACATGGACGCTCATGTGCATGTCCACTCTCTTTGCTTCCATTTCCTCCTTTATCTCCTGGGTAATGGTTATCATTGGCTTAGACAGTGGTTCTCAACCTTCCTAATGCTGCAACCCTTTAATACAGTTCCTCATGTTGTGGTGACCCCCAACCATAAAATTATTTTCATTGCTACTTCATAACTGTGATGTTGCTACTGTTATGAATCGTAATGTAAATATCTGATATGCAGGATGGTCTTAGGCAACCCCTGTGAAAGGGTCATTCGACCCCCAAAGGGGCCGCGGCCCACAGGTTGAGAACCACTGGCTTAGTAGGTCTCCTGGGTTTGTCAATTTATTTCTTCTCCCATCTTCACAGCCATGCTGTTCTTGCACTTCATATCTTTGCTCTGTGTTTGAAACTGCTCCTCCATTTAACCTTGCAGATCAGCCATTTTCTCCTCAGCAATATGGGTTCTCCCTTCCCTTCTGCCAGTGAATTGTTTCCACTTGAAAATGTTGGCTTGACTGTGCTCATCTTTCCTGACATGTTGCTAAAGCATTCGCAGGACGTTTGTTTATTTATTTGGTTTTTAAGTTCCATCTACTTCTGTCTTTAAATCTTCCTCCATCCATGGCAGCTTGGCCTGTCTTTTTCAAGTACCTGGGACCCCTTTGCTTGTCCCTTGTGGTCCGTGTTCATGTCACAGAGCAGGTAGGTCCGTTAGCACCGGCCACTCAGGTTTGGGGGAGTTTGGGGGGCTTGGAGGCTGTGACAGGAGGCTTCCTAGGAGATGAGTCCTGCAGTGCCACCAGCCAACAAGGGCCTCTGCACCGAGAGCGGCCCTCCCAGCAGCCGGGCGCAGAGCCTGCACTGTCTCCCGCTCCCAGAGCAAGGCTCCCCTCCGATGCCCTGGAAACATGGGTGCTGGGTGCCTGCCGCTCCTCCCCGGGTCCGTGCCCAGACCTCCGCGGCTCAGCTTCCTACAACCTGAGTGGATCCTGCAGGGTGCGCAGAGGTACATGGCGGCCACGGGCACGTGTCCAGGCTGCCATCTCCCTTTTTTAAATTTTCTTTTAAAACTATCTGAGGCGATGAGAATAAGGGAGAACTATGACAAAGCCTCTTAAAGACAAACATGCTATAGTCGAAGCTGAAATGCTTCCAGTTAAAACAATTAGGAGAGATTTCCAATTTTAAAGAGGAAACTACAAAATCAAAACTTCTCTGAAGTTTACTAAGATATCCTGTAAGATCCCCACATTCTTATGGGAAAAACTTGCCTCAAAGCTTGATGGATTCTTTGAAGCCTAGCATGGCTGTCCCTGCAACACTGAGTATGGAAGCCATGTGTTGTTAACCACACAGCCTTGCCTCGGGTTCATCATCTGTACGATGGGTTCGTAATGATACTCACCTCACAGTTTTGTGAAGGTTCAATGACTCGGTATTTGGAAAGTGCTTAGAATAGTACCTGGTGTATAATAAATGCTATGAACATCTTTGTTTTATGAAATAAGTACAATATCGGTATTGAAAGCTGTGAACGCCAAAGGAAAATTTTTGATATCCAGATCATTGAATTTTTATCTTTCCCAAATACCTTCGCCATCAAAATGGGTTCCTGGCTGCCTATTTAATAATCCTCTGATGGATGCGACAAGGACGGAGGCACAGACAGTCCCGGGATGCCAGGGTCTCCAGGGAGAGGAAAGACGAGGGAGGAAATAGACATTTTTACTTTAAAATGTTTCCTTGATAAATGTCTAATCACCATATTGTACAATCCCAAAACTAATAATATGACATTGTATGTCAACTGTAATTGAATAACTTTAAAAAATGAAAAAAATAAAAAAGTCTACTCGGCTTATGTTTTCATTAGAGGCCGTTTTCGATGTGATGATAGAATAATACAGTATTTCCATCAATTAGACAATATTAGCAAAAGCCTAAAGTTTCATCTGTTTTAGAGCTCTGTACACTCTCAAGCCACAGCAGAGGTATAGTTTACCCTAAAACGTTGAAACGCTGAAAATTTAAAGCAATCAATTCGGAGCAATTTCCAATTTCTGAAAGAAAACAACAGAATGAACGGCAGCCACTGGTGCATTTGCTCAGTGAGAGTCTAACAGGAAAGCACGCACCAATGAGCCCTCTTGCTGTCCCTGCCTCTGCGTCACCAAGGTGACAGGAAGGGGCAGCGCCAGCATCCGAACAATGACTGACACGCCAGTGGTGGTAATTAAACAACGAATAATAATAAATAGTGAAAGCTACCAGTTATCAGAGCATCTTGATAAGCACTTTTCCAGCATTATTTCACTTGATCTTCCATAGCTGGGATTTCATAGCTTACTTCTCTGATTACCCTTAGCTCTTCAGAGGACCTTAGGTTGGCTGTATCGTTCCCATTCCTAAAGGCCAGTTAACCAAACAACTAGGTCCATTTCATTTAGTTTTAATAGATTTTTAACCTATATTTTTATTGATATTTTAGAGAGAGAGGAAAGGAGAGGGATAGAGAGATGGAAACATCGATGAGAGAGAAACATCATCAATCGGCTGACTCCTGCACACCCCCCCCCCCAACCCCCACCCCACCCCCCGCCGGGATCGAGCCTGCAACCGGGCATGTGCCCTCAATGGGAATCGAACTGGTGGCCTCTTGGTTCCTGGGTTGATGTTCAACCACTGAGCCACACTGGGTGGGCTAGTTTTAATAATTTTGATGAGCCAAATGCCAGCAGAGGTTTAGGATACAGGGTGTTTTGGAGGCACGCAGAAGGGGGATGTTAAATGGCACCGTATAAAGGGTTGGCTTTGACCCGCTGAATATGCTTCCATCCGCTGTACAATTCACGCAGAACGTCAGCCTGATCCCGACAACCAAGGACCACGCAGGGTTTCATCCTACTTGATGCCGGGGGGGAGCGGCGGCCATCAGCCCTCTCTGTCTCTGAATGCCACGTGGAGTCCAGTGCAGAGATCATCTCCTGCTAGCGTGTTTTTTTTTTTAAAGAACCGCCGAGGCTCAGGCACCAGAGAGAAAACAAATGCATGTGACACGCAGAGCCAGGGAGGAGGTCGTGTCCGCTGCAGATTTGGATTCAGATCCCCACCGTTGCCCAGGTCGTGACCCGGCCCGTCTGTCTCCCACGGCGAACAGAAGCAGAGCGTTCTGCCTCAGCGGACACGAGCAGCCACTCTGCCGTGTGAAATCCCCATCAAGGCCGCGGAGGTTTCCTGCCATCACCCCGCGCCAGGTAGGCACTTGTCACCAAGCATTAGAGCTGAAAGGGGCTGACAGCGGAACTGCGGGCGAGCTGGGGGCTCAGCCCGGCCCGCACCTGCCGCCGCTCGGAGGGGGTGTCCTCTGTCAGGACACAGCCTGGCCATGGTTTCAGGAGGCACCCGTGTCACTGCCCTTCGCTGTCAGCACGCTGGAGGGCAGCCTGTCTAGCGAGAGCAGGACGGAAACCTTGCCGGCCACCTGCCTGCCCCCATATGGTGACCATTTAAAAACCCGTCACTTTTCTAAGGAAGCTCTCGGATTATTCATTCCTCAAGCGCAGTCTTGACTGGCCCCGATGCCTCGATGCAGGATCACCTGATTTTGTGGTTTGAAGAGCTTTGTTTGAAAAGGACGGCATCTGTGTGTTAACTAAGGGAGAGGTTGCTTAAATACACCTGGGTAAGCGAGCCAGGTCCATCCCCCCTTCTGGGCGCCCACACCCACCTCCAGCGCCCACGGAGGACTTCCTGCGAGCAGGAGCGTGTGCACATCCCCGGGGACCTCCCTCCCAGCCCACGGAGGGGGCATCTCACAACTTGTTTCCTCCCTCCCTGGATCCACAGGCAGACAGTTCACGGGGGAGGAGACGGGGGAGTCAGAACAGGAGCCACAACAAAACACTGACAGGCACAGGAGTGTTCACCCAGAGATCAACAGAGTCCAGACAGCTGAGCCACGGAAAGGGCCTGGAAATCCGGGGCCACCTTCATGCACATCCCATTCCACCCACAGGTTTTCTTTTAAATTCGCCCCATGAGGTGACGCAGGGGTATGGCAACGTTTCACTAGATTGCTCACATTCACTTCCTGATTTGTCTTGTGTTTTCTGATAATCTCCCTTCCCTATCACGTGAACTCCACGAGACTAACTACTGCACCACTACAACACCGGGGCCTGAAGGGCGCTTGACACGTAGGAGGCACTCAATAAATCTTTAGCAGGAACATTGGACAAATAAATGCAAAAAGGAATGGAATCTCGAATAAAGCGCCTGGTGTCTTATAACAGGGCTTCTCAGTTCTTTTGCAGGGGCTGTGATAGAAGGGGTGAGTAAAGTTGAACGATGAGAGTAATATATATACTAGTATATTCATTTTGATTTAGTTTGGTACACTTGGGCTGAACATGTAAATGAAAAAACCCTGCAATAATAAGGAATGCATTGAAGGGGCACCTGCTAATCGGATGCACTTCGCTGCTGTCTGCATGCGAGGCTCGTGCACATGCCCCACCTCACAGCAGAGAGGTTCATAAGAAAACAACGGGTGAGGGTTTACATCCTTTCTCCTAAAAACAGCTGCTAACAACCGGGTCCTTTTCCTTCAGTCTCATCTTGCCACGCACGTCATCTATTCCTCTTTCGTCAACTGACGACTCTGCTCAGCTGATACCTACCCCAAGACTCCTTGTGAGATTCCATCGAACTGCTGCTCAGACCACTAGCTCCACTGGGGGGGTCCCCAAAACCCACAAATGCAACTCCCAAACTCCTGCCCATCCTCCTGCAACAGCGCCTCCTCCCCTGTGTCCATCGCAGTGAAGGTGCCAGCGTCACCCAATCCAGCAAGCTGAGGACACCCAGGATCCCCCCCAGAAGCCACTTCCCACACCACAGCCCATGAGTCACCACGTCCAGTGGATTCTGAGTCCTAAATGTCGCTTGCTTCTATACTTCACTCCAGCCCCCCTTTACTACAGAAACTCAGTTCAAGCTTTCATGATCCTAACTAGGATGGTGCAACGGCCTCTCACAAGCCGTCTTGCCTCCAGTCTTGCCTGGGTGGTCTTTCTAAAATGAAAACTTTTGTGCTACCTCTCCACCAGCTCAGTGTAAACCCACTCAGTGGCTTCCACTGTCTCGAGGCCTCCGGCTGAGCCTCTGTCCTGTGGCCTAGAAGAGCCTGCGGGACCTAGAGCTCGTCTTACCGCTCAACAAGACTTCCCCTGCTTCATTCCTCTACTCCAGCCATGTGAGCTGCACAGGGTTTCTCAGTGGCTAAGGCTGTTTCACCCTCAAAATGCCACTCGTGCCCCCAACACCAGATGAGTTAGGCCTTGAAAAAGAAAGGTATCCTGGCCAGTTGGCTCAGTGGTTGAGCATCAACCTATGAACCAGGAGGTCAGAGTTCGATTCCCAATTAGGGCACATGCCCAGGTTGTGGGCTCGATCCCCAGTGTGGGGTGTGCAGTAGGCAGCCAATCAATGATTCTCTCTCATCACTGATGTTTCTCTCTCTCTCCCTCTCCCTTCCTCTCTGAAATCAATAAAAATATATTTTAAAAAAAGAAAAAAGGAGGTAATAGTTGCCTCCCCCAAGGTGCTGGAATGGCAGAGGTAGGTAGCTAAAGAGGGAAACTTGCCAATATTGGTAGAGCTTACTAAGAAACCCCACCTGCTGCGTTAGCTATTCCTCTTTAATTTTGGTGCGAGAAAGTATTGGCTGGGCCCTCGTGATTTCTTGCCTGGGCCAAAAAAATGCCTTCAGAGGTATCTTCCCTTTGGCCTTCTCCTACTCCATTCTCCATACTGCTGCCAACTCTCTTCCCAAACCTCAAGTAGATTATCATCACACTCCTTCTTGAGTCTTCTGTTGCTCCCAGCTTCGCCCCAGTTCTGAGAAGGCCTCCCCGCCTCCCAGGGCAGCCCACAGCGCACTCAGCTCCCACCTCCTGCTGAACAGAAGGGCATTAGTAGCTTCCAGACTGCCCAGGTAAATGTTTAAATTTTAAATGAGAATGGACAGGTTTAGAACAACAGCAGCAGCAAACAGCGCCTGTCAGAGTCCATCACTGGTGACATGTGTTTGGGGTCTGTGGTTGTCGTTGTAAGCCTTGCCTCTTTGCCTTTCCCAAACTGAAGCAGTGGGAAGAGGCTAGAAAACTACAGGCTTTGAGTGGCAAAGACCCGGGTCCAAAGCCTGGCACTACCACCCGTGATCATGTACACAGGTCCTATTCTCTGTGAGCCTCGGTCCCTTGTCTGCAGGTGGAGACCATGCTCTTATATCACGGTAATTAATTGTGGGGATCAATTGGTGGGTATGCCCCTTTCAAAGGACACCTAACTTACCTTCTCTGGGAACACAATATTGTCCACCTATTTGGATTACTTACATCAAACTTAAAAGGCATATGGTTTCTTTCTATTAAAAACTATTGCTAAAATGGAACAAATAAGCAAAAATACAATAAAAATGTTTAGCCTAAAGCTGGGGCTAAGATCTTGAGGCTTTGAGGGATAGGTGGGCTGGTTTTTTTATTTGTTTGTGTTTCCTTCTCTCACACAGATGTTTGGTCGTGAGAGACAGGCTGCAATGGACGCTATAAAGAGATCATCTGACAGAAGGGGTGGGCTTCGAGGGAAGGAAAACCCTGTTTTCAATTCTTTTAAATCTTTAAGGTCAGCTTCAAACAGGGAGTCGGGAGAGCCTAGCCAAATTGGGAGTGACTAGGCAGTGACCCAAGCCGGGTAGCACATTGCTAGCTAACAGAACCAAGTCACCTTTCGTGCGACCCCCAGCTGAGCGTCAGGTTTGCCTGCCCGCCACCAACAGCCCAGCCCAGAGTCTGTGCTCCTAGGGACCACCTCCCACAGAGGCCGGCTCGGTTCAGGGCTTGGATGGAAGGTGTTTAGATAAACTAATAGTTGCCCAGGGATGTGGTTTGCTCGGGAGAAGACAAGACTGTGTTTAAATGTCTGACATTCCTGGTGTCGCTAATAATTGTAACCTCTGCTTCAATAAAACACACAAATCATGTTTCTGAAACATTCCTAATCACAAGGTATTATTTTTGGTCTGAAACAGATGCAGCCCTCGGCACTTGAAAGGACATCTGGGTGGATTTACCTCCGCTTGAGTGGAAATAAAAATGTTGTAACGCTGTCCAAGCCCCAAATCTGAGAAGCATCTATTGGAGCGGTGGCAGCTGAGCAGCGTGACTGAGGTGCCATTCCCATCTCAACCACTAAGGGCCATATGGGGAGACCCTTATTTAAGGTCCTGGTGGAAGATAAGCCAGTAGGTTGAAGGGATATGAGTTGGCAATTTTGAACACATAATAGTCATCAGGCTGTATAGTAATATGGATTAGCCTTATTTCCATCTCACAGCAAACCCATTTTACAGATGATGAGACTGACACCCAGAAAGTTGTATAATGGACTCATAGACACCTACATAGTAAATGTGGAGCTGGGATTCAAACTCGGGGCTGTCTATACATAAATCCCATGCCCTTTGCATGCTCTCATCCCTAGGGAATTGTAAAGAGCTAACCTCCCCCACAAGGGGCACCTGGAGTCCAATTGCCAGGGTTCAAATCTGTGCTCCATTTGCTGCTATCTCTATGACCAGGATAAGGCGTTTCATCTCTCTGTTCTTTAGTTTCCTCTGAATAAAACAGGAATGAATATAGCTTCTACCTCACAGCGCTCTTAAGAGGCACTACAGATACAAGGCTCAGTGCTAGGCCTCTAGCCTGGTGCCCAGTCCAGACACACCGACACCAAGCCATCAGACAAGCAAACTGGCTTCTCTTCAGCCCAGCCTGTTCCATAGGACCCCTGGGTTAGCCCAGAGACCACTCACTCTAATCCAAAAGAGAACCCTACTGCAACCCCCACCCCCCACTAAATACCCTGTAAACAGCCATGACTGCAGGTCAAATGCTTCATCTACCACAGGGCGGTAGGTCATCTCCCAGGTTTTGCACTCAGTTGCCCTCCCAAGCCTGCCCTGAAGATACTCCCAAGATGCTGAAAACCCTCAGCCCACTTATAGGAATCCACATGTCCTTACTCATTCAGGTCGTGCTGGAGTCAGTCTGCCAGTAAAGATTTGCCAAGCACATGTGGAAAACATTAGCTGCTCTGTGGATTCAGGCAAAAGGTAGTTAGTATCCAAATAAATCAGATTGATGCTTTATCTAACAACCATTAAAGCAAAACCTGGATTCAATATTTCTGGCTGCAGACAAGGCTTCATATAAAAAGAACAATCACCCCAACTGGAAGGAACGAAAGTCTTTGGGTACAGGAGTGCTTTCTCCTTAGCCAGAAATAGATGCACACCAGTGTTATAGAAGTTAATATCTTGCATGGGACATATTAAACAAAGATAAGGTACACAGCAATTGAAGGGAATTATGAAAAATTAGGCAGTGAGGTAAAATAAATTCTTCTTTTTTCCAGTTAATCATTAACATTTCTCCAGGAAATAAACAACTGAGGCTATTGTCTTATTTCCAAAGGTTGCCCAGGGGTGAGCAGAAAAGCTAATTTCATTAGATGCAATACATAAGCCAAGGGTGGTCACACAGGCATTGCATGCATATGTGCCTGACCATAAAAATACCTCAAGAACTGGGAAGTTTCAAAGTAAATGTAAGAATAGGATACACAACGACATTTCACACAGTGTTTAAACATGTACATGTTTCAATAAAATGCACAAATCAGCTCTCCATTGTTTAAATACAGCCACTCGGCCATTATTCAATGCAGGTCAGGTGCCAGGAAAGCAGAAACTGACTTCCCCTTGAGTCCCATTTCGGTATTTTAGAACAAGAGGTAGAGAAATTGTGAAAACAATACATCATCCACCGTCATCAAGTCAAGCAGCAGAAAGGGGGGGAAATCAGAATGCTGAGTTTTTAAGTAACCAAGAATTGAAAAAGAGAGATCTTTCTGTATTTATTCTCATAACTACAGAGTCAATAAAGCTCTGGATCACACGCTTTTCACCACGAAACATAATGAAATTCCACTAGTCGAACAATTAGCAGTGTGGGGCTCCATAATGTAAGGAAAGCTCTTAGCCCAATGGTAGGCACATGTAAGAACAGGGTGATAAGTTATCAGGAGGTAGGTCTTCAGTCTTTCTGTGATTATTATAACTGTTATCCCCTTTTCCTGAAATTTATCTTAACCATGGAGGATGTCACATGGTTTTCTGTTCTGAATGTTTCTTCACTGAAAAGTAAAGATTAATGGATAAGAGTTGCCTCCTTGGAATAAATCCTTGAAAAAGAGATTCAAGTCATTTAAGTCCTGGAGATACACTTGACTCAGTTTCAAAGGCTTTGGCCACTCTCATTTCTTAGGCCCCGGATGTAACAGAAATGGCGGAATTTCCAAATTTATAGTGAATTCTAAATGTTTACCTTTTCCAAATTTACATTTTAACCCCCCAAAAATATAAAATGACAAGATCTACTTTTAAGGAATTGAAATGTATGGCCCAGTAGTTTGTAGAGACATTGAATTTGTCTGATGCCTGCTATCCTCCCTCAATTGTCACAAGTCTATGTAGAGCAGTGGTTCTCAACCTTCTGGCCCTTTAAATACAGTTCCTCATGTTGTGACCCAACCATAAAATTATTTCCGTGGCTACTTCATAACTGTGATGTTGTTACTGTTATGAATCGTCATGTAAATATCTGATATGCAGGATGGTCTTAGGCTACCCCTGTGAAAGGATTGTTCGCCCACCAAAGGGGTCGCGACCCACAGGTTGAGAACCACTGATGTAGAGTCTCTGAGACTCATCCAGGCTCAGCATGAGGATCCCTGGTGTTATGGGGTAAATTGTGTCCCCCAACAAAAATTATAAAAAATATGCATATATGTTGAAGCTATTATTTCTAAATAGGGCCTTTACACAGGTAATCCGGTTAAAATGAAACCTAATGGGTGGGCCCTTAATCCAGTATGACTGGTGCCCTTATAAAGGAGGAAATTTGGACACACAGACAGGTATGCACAGAGGGAGTACAATGTGAAGAGACACAGGGATGGTGTCTGTGAAGACAGGGGACTGGAGTGATGGATCTATAAGCCAAGAGAGGCCAACATTGCTAGCAAACCACTGGAAGCAAGGAAGAAGCAAGGAAGGGTTCCCCTATCAGTTTCAGAGGGAGTATGGCCCTTGCGACATCTTGATTTGATATTTCCAGCCTCCAGAACCATGAGCCAATCTGTTGTCCTAAGCCCCCAGTTTGTGGTACTTTGTTCGGCAGCACTCGGAAACCAAGACACCTGAGCCCGGGAGGCCTTCTGGGCCAGCCCTGGTGGCCTCTTGCCCCTGCGTCTTACTCCCCAAAGGATCTGTCCCCTTAGACACGAGGCAGCTGGTAAGAATTCCAGGCGACCAACCTGGCTTCCGCAACTTGAAGGCATTTGTCTGCAATGTTGTTGGGGTCCCTTTAGATGCGGTGTGTACATGAGGAGAAACAGACATCTCATGAATATGTTTTTGTGCATTACTATTTCCAAAAAGAAAGCAAGGGAAGGAGGCAACAACCTTCTGTTATATGTTCATCTGAGTGACAGGGTTATAAGTTATCAAGAGGTAGGTCTTCAATCTTTCTGTGATGATGAAACAATTTTCTAAGAGGATGGTAGTTTTGGATTTTAAAAAGGGCACATGGAGAACATGGTCGAGTGTACACAGACTCCTTATCCACATCACAGCCTACGTCACATTGATAGGTCGTGGCCATCAGCTGGATTGCATTGGAGTACATGGGCAACTCCGTTTTCTTTTTTGGGGGTAACTTTTACATGTTCTTTTCCCTGAACCTCCTCTTCCCTGGAAAGAGTCCCAGGATATAATAATAATGATGATGATAATGATGATAATAGCTAATATGTGTCATTTGCCACCCACTGTGCCAAATCTTTTATGTGCTTTATTTCATTTAAGCCTCATCATGGTCTTTGGAAGTAGGTGCTTATTGCTTTTGCAGATGAAGAAACAAAATCGGGAAATATAAGTAACTTGCTCAAGAGAAGATGGGAGTGAGCGGCAGGGGCAGAGCTTGAGCACCGTGTTGTTGGCCCCCAAACCCCACACTCTTAGGCACGGCATGATCCCTCCTCTGCTAGACATCCCACCTGGGGGGTACTTTAGATGAGGCTGGATGCAGTGACCAAGATGCCTGGATGCTTCCTGTCTAGACTGACAGCTCTCATTCTCAACCAGTCAACCTTGAGCTCTGTGGGGTGACCCGTCCGCCTGCATACATATAAATCCAACAAAATCCCCATGATTATTTGTTGTGTTCGTACTCTCTCTATTGATTTGAAGTTCTTCATTTTTAAACTCTTAGTGAGCCAGTCAGAGGTTATTTTCAACATCATTTGATAATTTATATAGACTTAAGAGCACCCAGAGAGTTGATTTTGACTCCAAGCCAGCTATAGACATTCATCAAACCACCATTTTCCTGTATGATAAAGGACTCAAAATGAACTTTACAACAAATGTGCAGTAGCGCAACAAATATCTGACATTTCTAGGTCTCTGGTGATTCAAGATACCAGGCCAAATCTGGGCCTATGTAGCCGTCGCATAGAAATATTACATCGATTGGTAGGACAATTTGATGGGAGCTTCTTTAAATAAGAACCAACAATTCAGCAACAACTGCCATTGGTTGAGTGCCTATTCCACCAGTGTTCCAGACACAATACTGGTAACTCTAAGCCCAAAACTGATGGTAAGTTCTTCATGTCACAGATGGGGACAGTGATGCTCAAAGATGTCAGAATTTGCTGGTGGCCTCACAGCCAGGAGAAGGCAGCACTAGGTTTCCAACAGGGGACCGTCTCTAACTCTTTACTGTTTCACTACCCTGATCCTCTAGCCCAGCGGTTCTCAACCTGTGGGTCACAACCCCTTTGGCTGTCGAACGACCCTTTCACAGGGGTCGCCTAAGACCATCCTGCATATCAGATATTTACATGACGATTCATCACAGTAGCAACATTACAGTTATGAAGTAGCAACAAAAATAATTTTATGGTTGGGTCACAACATGAGGAACTGTATTTAAAGGGCCAGAAGGTTGAGAACCACTGCTCTAGCCACATCGTGCGGGCGTTGACCTGGGGGACAGATCAAAGAGTAATCGAGCGACTTGGACAGAGTCTGCATCCTGCCTCCAACTCCATTTAAATTCCATTTTTATCTGTCTGGAGACATTTTTATCTGGAAACATAATGAAGAGAAGAGTTAGCATCCATTACACCTGTAATTCCGATTAGATAATCTTGCTGCTGGAGAGTCCGTGGGTTTTAAATGCAGGTTATCCAAAAGACCAGAGAAGCACCCAGGTCTCTTTATTCCTCATCTTCTCCAAGCACAAAACCAAAAGATCGCTTTGAGAGTGGCGCTCATCTCTCAGACGGAGGTATCAAAAGTCATATGTTTATTAGTCAGAAACACATTTACTCCAAATGGTCCTCAGTGTGACCAGTGCTCACCAATTATTCCGTAAACACAATGAACTTAGAGTCAGACTCGGTTATTCTCCTATTAGCCATGTCACCCTGAAAAAGGCCCTGTTTGCCTCTGTGCCCGGTTTACCAACTGTGGATGTGGTGAAAACAGTATCTGCCCATCCTACACAAGTGCTATCAATACCAAGTGCCACATGAATTCGAGGTGCTAATACTCCACCTCTTCCTTTTCCCTCTATCATCATTAACAGTAACATACCCCCGGTAGTCCACCACTAAATAGTAGGAAAGTACTATTTGTGCAAATATTCTCTCGTTTGCTTTCATTCCCACCTCAGTTAGAAAAACTTGGCAATTTTTTTCCTGGACGGTCACCCTGAACTTGTTAACAGCCAGTACAGAGCTCCCCATGTGCCTTCTGACTCCCCACGCTGCCTGTCCACCTGTGATGAATCAGACCCCCCATGAAGGCGCGTTCAAACACTGTCCTTCTTGGCTTGCTCAGTGACGTTACAGGGTGGTATTTTAACCCCTCATCTCCACAGCCTCTTAATTTCTCTCATCTAGTATGAGGGGTGTACATTCTTACCAAAAAGAAAAACCCAAATGGCACACTTTCAGCTTTATGTGGACTAGGTTGTATGTTAAAGTTTGTTTGATTTTAACGGATAGTGTCAAGTCTCTCTTGAGCCTTCTTTCACTTTCTTTTGCCTTTCAGATGGAAAGGTGAGAAAAGCCTGATCAATGACATTCATTCACTCATCCTTCCATGACAAAGACCAGGGATTTGGGTATGGGCACAATAAGGCTTGGAGGAGGCTTATTAACTAGTCACTCAGAGCCCTGGTTCTAACTTAGCTGCCCATTGGCCTCACTTGAGGAACTTTAAAAATGCTGCCTGGCTGGCATGGCTCAGTGATTGAGCACCAACCTGTGAACTAGGAGGGCATGGCTTGATTTCTGGTCAGGTCATATGCCCGGATTGCGGGCTTGATCCCCAGTAGGGGGCATGCAGAAGGCAGCGGTCAATGATTCTCTCTCATCATTGATGTTTCTATCTCTCTCTTCCTCTCCCTTCCTCTCTAAAATCAACAAATAGACATTTTTTTAAAAAAAAAATAAAACAAATAAAAATGCTGACGCCCAGATCTCAGAAATATTGATATAACTGCTCTGGATTGTGGCATGGGCATTGGGATTTTTTAGGTTCCCCCAGTGATTCTGAGTGCAGTCAAGTGTCAAAGCTGCTGATTTCAAACTTGGAGAAGGCCAGTTTGGGTAGATTTAGCAAGTCAGGGAGAAACATTATGATAACAGGAATGAAGCTATGTTGATTTTCCTTTGGTAGAGCACAGACGTGAACTGGCAACTCCTAACCTGCCCCAGCGCACACTGGGGCAACGTTCAGGGGCTTAGCTACGCTCCCTCTGCAATTCCTCTCATGGCCTCCTTTCTTTGGGAGTTCATTCCTTGGCTTCCTTTGATTTTTATTTAGAGTGAAGATTTTTTTAAAATGCTATTGAAATCAATTCTGCTCTTTGCTTTGCAGCACCTCAGCTTTTAATAGAGAAGATCAACTTTCAGACCACGTTGGAACAAACAAACCCGTCTGTTTGAAGCTGCTTGGTAAAAATTCTTCTAAATACCAATCCCAGCAAACAAAACAGAGAGGCCAAGCTAAGAGGCTGGGGATCATTCCTCCCTGAGCAGCGACTCAGTTGCCGGGTGTCAGAATGACAAGCCAAGAAATCACCAGGTAAAGAAAGAACCCGGGCGGGTAGCGCCCACATCAGTGCGCGGTGTGGTCTTAAATAGTTGGCCCTAATTTGGAATTTCCTTGTTTTGGTGAATTAAAATCCTTAGCACTAATCTCAGGCGGTTATTTTTGTAGGATTTATTTTCTCTTCCTTTTTGTCATTCAATATTCAAAACAACGTGAAATGCACCTCCCTCCTCACATGGAGAGTGAATTCAGCAACAACTCAAGCACGTAATTCTTCTCTGCATGGGAGGCGCTTCTGGACATCTGCTCACCCCGACCGCAGAGCGACCCGGTACCTGACACGGCAAAGCAGCAGAGGAGGGGGTCCCCGGTGGCTCCTCGCAGCACACGCTTCAGGAGAGAAGCACACACACAGCTTTATTAGAGGAAAAGGACCTGTAAATGCCGCCTTAAAAACCTACCTACTATTTGTCTGTTTGTCTCCTTGAAAATAAACTCTCCAACCTTGTATGCATAACCTATGGATGCAGACAGTGGGGTGGTGAGGACCTGGGGTGGAGGAGAGGACCGAAGGGGATCGATGGGGAAAATGGGGGACATACGTAATACTTTCAACAATAAAGATTTTAAAAATTAAATAAGTAAATAATAGACCTGGCTGGTTTGGCTCAGTGGATAGAGCGCCGGCCTGCGGACTGAAGGGTCCCAGGTTCGATTCTGTTCAAGGGCACATGCCTAGGTTGCAGGCTTGATCCCCAGTGGGGGGTGTGCAGGAGGCAGCCAATCAGTGATCCTCTCTCATCATTGATGTTTCTCTCTTCCCTCTCCCTTCCTCTCTGTTTTAGCTATTGTGAATAATGCTGCAATGAACCTACAAGTACAGATATCTCTTTGAGATAATTTTAATTCCTTTGGTTATATACCCAGAAGTGGGATTGATGAATCATATGGTAGTTCTATTTTTCATTTTTAAAGAAATCTCCATATTGTTATCCATAATATCTGCACCAATTTACTTTCCCATAACAGTGTACAAGGATTCCCTTTTTTCCACATCCTTGCTAACATTTATCTTTTTTTAATAATAGCCACCCTAACAAATGTGAGGTGGCATCTTATATGTTTTTAATTTGCACCTTTTCATTTCCCTGTTGGCCATTTGTATGTATTCTTTGGAGAAATTTTGGCTCAGTTTCCTTACCCACTTTTTAAATTGGGTTATTTTTTTATCAAGTTGAAGGAGTTTTGTATATTTTTGCATATTAATCCTTTATCAAATATATGATTTGCAAATATTTTCTCCCATTCTGTAGGTTGCCTTTATCATTTTGTTAATAGTTTCCTTTGCTCAATTTTATTGATTGTTTCTATAGTGTTTTTAATTCACTTATTTAGCTCATGCACATTTAATGGGATTACTGATATACTTGGATTAACTGTTTTCTATTTGTTGTCCTTGTTTGTATCTTTTATCTTACTCTCTTTTTGTCTCCTCTGTTTTTATGGGAGCATTTTATATAATTCCCTTTTAGCATAACAATTATATTTCTTTTTTAAAAGTTTAGTTGCTGCCCTAAAATTTGCAATATACATTTACAACTAATCTTAACTTATGTTCAAGTAAAACTGTATGCCTTCGCAGAAGCACCTTAGAACAAGATTATTCCCAATTCCTCCCCACCATTCTTGTAGCATCACTATCATTCATTTCATTTATCCACGAGCTATAACCACTCAGTACATTGTTGCTGTTACTACTTTGAACGAACAGATATCTTCAGGAGAGTTTTGGCCAAAAGTAAATAAATAAACAACAACCCCTTGATTTCGCATCAGTGTCTTACCCATTGATCTAAAAGTCCTTTATGAGGGATCAATATACACCAGGAGCTCAGTATTCTAGCATTGCTGTTCATTAGAATTCATTAACAGCTAAAATCAATTTCCCATTCTGTTCATTTTACTGCCCTGAAATCCTCTTCCCAGCATATCTTTCTAACAAGTTTGGTTCAGTTTAATACCTACTATCCCACTTTCTCCACTAACAAAAAGGGTCAACATCCAACCAGCAATGTACTGCTAAATATTTCACAGCCAGCTTCCAAAAAATAAAATAAAAATACACAGAAGCAGAGTGATTTCTAGAATTCAGCTCTGTGGGGTATAAACACTGCCACTATGGCCAATTCCTGTTTCTTTTTTTTAAATCTTTGTTGCTGAAGGTATTACATATGTCCCCTTTTCCCCTCATTGACCTCTCCCAGCCCCCCTTCACCACCCTATTGTCTGTGTCCATGGGTTATGCAAATATGCATACCAGTTCATTGGTTGATCTCTTCTCATCCACCCACCATCCCCTGCCTTCCCTCTGAGGTTTGACAGTCTGTCGGATGCTTCTGTGTCTCTGGGTCTATTTTTATTCATCAGTTTATGTTGTTCATTAGATTCCACTTATGAGTGAGATCATGTGATATTTATCTTTCTCTGACTGGCTTATTTTGCTTAGCATAATGCTCTCCAGGTCCATCCAGGCTGTTGCAAATGGTAAGACTTCTTTCTTTGATACAGCTGTGTAGTATGCCATTGTGTAGATGTATCACTGGTTTTAATCCATTCATCTGCTGATGGGCACTTAGGCTGTTTCCAAATCTTAGCTATGGTAAATTGTGCTGCTATGATCATAGGGGTGCATACATTCTTTCCAGATTGGTGTTTTGGGTTTCTTAGGATATATTACTAGAAGTGGGATCACTGGGTCAAATGGTAGTTCCATTTTTAATTTTTTGAGGAAACTCCATACTCTTTTCCACAGTGGCTGCACCAGTCTGCATTCCCACCAGCAGTGAACAAGGGTTCCCTTTTCTCTACATCCTTGCTAGCACTTGTCCTTTGTTGAATTGTTGATGCTAGCCATTCTGACAGGTTTAAGGTGGAACCTCATGGCCTTCTTTTTTTAAATATATTTTTATTGATTTCAGAGAGGAAGGGCGAGGGGAGAGAAAGATGGAAACATCAATGATGAAAGAGAATCATTGATTGGCTGCCTCCTGCATGCCCCCTACTGGGGATCACGTTGGCAACCCCTAGGAGATGTATCAGTAAACATATTGCTACCAGAGATGTCTGAGATTTTGCTGCCAATGATTGCATTTCTTACATTTAAGTCTTTAATCCATTTTGAGTTTATTTTTGTGTATGGCATAAGTTGGTGGTCTAGTTTCTTTTTTATTTTCTTTTTTCTTTCTTTCTTTTTTTTTTTTTTTTTTTGCCTGTATCTGTCCAATTTTCCCAACACCATTTATTGAAGAGACTGTCTTGACTTCATTGTATGCTCTTGCCTCCTTTGTCAAATATTGAGCATAATGGCTTGGGTTGATTTCTGAGTTCTCTATTCTATTCCATTGGTCTAAAAATTAAGATACTTAGAAATAAACTTAACCAAGGAGATAAAAGACCTGTACTGAGAAAACTACAGGATGTTGAAAAAAGAGATAGAGGAAGAGATACACAAGTGGAAGAATATACCGTGTTCATGGGTTGGTAAAATCAACATCATTAAAATGTCCATCCGACCCAAAGCAATCTACAGTCTCAATGCAATCCCTATGAAAATACCAATGGCATATTTCACAGAACTAGAACAAACTCTCCAAAAATTTATATGGAATAATAAAAAACAACAACAACAACAAATAACTGCAGCAATGCTGAGAAAGAAGAACAAAGCTGGAGGGATCACAATACCAGATATCAGTTATACCACAAAGCTACCGTACTCAACACAGCCTGGTTCTGCCCTGTGGCCAAATTCAAGCTCTCCACAGGACCTCACCCGACGGGGAGTTGGAAAGAGACAGACACTGTAGCACAGGATCATGTCATACTCCCACGGTGGACAATGGAAATAACCTCAGGAGCATCAATAATAGTAAGTTGATGGAAAGTAATTTTGTAGTGATAAGTTTTGAGAATGTATAATATTTCTTTTACTATCATTAATTTTATTGTAAGCTTATATAATTTAAATGTTAATAATGTCTGCATTTAGCAATTAGCTCACAGTGTTCCTAGAAACACACCGGTCCGGTCGACACGCTGGTTTGAGGGGCTCTCGCATGCTCTCAAATGGCACTGTAGTGAAAGGATGCAGCAAGCATCGTAATGAGAAGGGCCCTGGATTTTAGCTCAGAGACTGTGGGTGACCTGCGTAATTTCTCTGGCTTTAGTGGCTCTCAAAATACATCCGATTCAAGCCACAGGGCCCTGATTTCCAGCTTTCCATTGCCACGCCAAAAAACTCTATTCTGCTGCCCTTCCCACTTTACACATGTAGATTCCTTTCCACCCAAACACCTTTACAACATGAATAAGCATTTTTCATAATAATTGCTAACATTTATTGAACATATACTATGTGGCAGGAATATATTAATAATAACTTATTAATCCCCCACAACTCAATGAGACAGATACTCTGATTATGACCATTTCAAAGATGAGTAATAAATACACGAAGAGGATTAACAAATTGCTACCACGGCCTCTTTCACTTAATCATTGCAACCTAAGTAAATAAATGAGAACATTCCACTATGAAGGGGTCATTTTTAGGACTACTCAGCGTTGTGATATTTCAAAGGGAAACCTGATAAAACAGGAAGTGTGTTTGTGGGAGCAGATACACGGAAGAAATACCCTATTTTACCAGGGTCAATATTTTTTGATGGCTTACATTTTTTAAAGGCTCTTTCTGCCCTAGCCGGTTTGGGTCAGTGGGTAGAGCATCAGCCTGTGGACTGAAGGGTCCGGGCTTTGATTCTGGTCAAGGGCACATGCCTGGGTTGTAGGCTCGATTCCCAGTGGAGGGTGTGCAGGAGGCAGCCAATCAATGTTTTCATTATTGATGTTTCTATCTCCCTCTCCCTTCCTCTCTGGAATCAATAAAAATATATTTAAATAAATAAATAAATAACGAAAAGGCTCCCTCTGCCGGCTCGTGTTCTGAGTGGTTTAGCACAGGCCCATGAAGCAAGAGGTCACCAGTTCGATTCTCAGGGTTGAGGACTTGATCCCCAATGCAGGGGGTGTAGTAGGCAGCCTATGGATGTTTCTCTCATCAATGTTTCGATCTCTCTATCCCTCTCCTTTCCTCTCTAAAATCAATAAAAAGAAGAAAAAGTAGCCCTAGCCGGTTTGGCTCAGTGGGTAGAGCGTCGACCTGCAGACCAAAGGGTCCTGAGTTCCATTCGAGTCAAGGGCACGTACCTTGGTTGCAGGCTCCTCCCCAGCTCCCGCTGTGGTTGGGGCTTGTGCAGGAGGCGACCAATGGATGTGTTTCTCTCACACCCATGTTTCTCTCTGTCTTTCCCTAAGAATCAATGGAAAACACCCTCGGGCAGTGCCCGTCTCCTGCTTCCAGTGTTTGGAGGGAACAGCCCCAGGGACGCCCCTTCTTCCAGCCTCGGTCAGGCTCCGGGTCTTATCCAGTCCCCACCTTCAGAGCCACCTCGGGGACCAGCCAACACCCCGCTGTCGCTTCCTGCCTTCACTCCTCGTGGCCCAACAACCACGGGCTCCAGATTCCTCAGCATTACCCCCACCCCCAACCCCCCACACACACACAGGAGGAGGCTACCTGTCTCTGGGCGTCTCTTTCCACCTGACAGGGAGGCCCTGGAGGGCGAGGAGGGAGGGGACACGTCTTCCTGAGTTGGAGAAGCCGAGGGCGCTGAGCCTCTTAAGACAAACCCAGCGAGGGGCGCTTCTCTCCAGGACGAGCTGGAGCCTCCCCAGGGGAGGGGGTGACACTGGGAGTCCAAGGAGGCCATGGCCTTGGAGAGGAGCCTGGCCCAGGCCCTTTCGGAGCCGCAGGCCCTGGTGCTGCCCGCAGACCCTCTGCAGAACCACGTCCGGGTGAGGAGGGCGGCTCATCAGGAAGATAGGCCACACCTGGCCCCCCTCCGCAGGTGGCGGCCCCCGGGCGGGGCTGGCGAGTGTCTCTCCCAAAGGCTCCCCCTCCAGCACCGTCAGGCGCCTGGGGGCCTGGAGGCCTTTGGGGGCCCCTCTGTGTCCCCCTGAGGTCTCCCCAAAACCACACTAGGCGTCCTTTTACCACCTGGAGCCTCTCCCAGGCACTGAACCAAATGCAACAATAAAGCTTTTTGCAGGCAGGCAGGAAGGAAGAAAGGGGGGAGGGAGGGAGGGAGGGAGGGAAGGAAAGAGAAAAATATCCTTGAGTGAGGATTAACAAAACAACAAAAAAGAAGAAATAATAAAATAAAATAAAAAGGCTCCTTTCTCTTAAAAAAAATGTAATATCCTATAGTAGGTCCTGACATAGGAAAGAATTCTTCATTAATTAAAAAAAAAAATACTGCTTTACTATGCAATGAGCAAGATGGCAGCATACAGTAATACAAACTTATTAGATACAAACAAATGAGATAGTCCCTTACCGCCCCCCCCCCCCAATAAAAATCACATAAGATAGCACTGATTACTGTGATAATTACCTTCATTTTCACCATCTGGTTCTTCTGAATAGAGAGAGTGTGTGCCCATGAGCCTGAGAACAAGACTGGGAACTGTTGTTATCTTGAAACATTACAACATGTGAAAATAATTGCTTTTAGTGTGGCTAATACTCATATCACACACAACACAACTTCAGGGCAAAATTCTTGTCTGTGTTCCATAGAATAGTTTGACTCCTACATTCAACTCTCCTCAATATGCACACAACTGACTAAACAGTCAAAGACTGAATAAATTTTGCATAAAATTTTCCAAACTAACTCAGTGATGAAAACTCATACACAAGAATAGGGAGTTCGTTTATTTATTTCCATAATGTGCATCACCAGGTGACTTGAGTTTTTAAAGAAAGATAACATATGTGCACTTTCTGCGCTGGTCATTCTCCGGGTGCCCCTCAATCCTGCCCCCCCCTTCCCTGCTCTGTGCCAGGGGGGCTGACCTCTCTCATCGCCTCGACCCCTGTGCCCTCTGGCTTCCGATTGGTTTGGGACAATGGGAGGAACTGACAGGATATTGAAACATGTTGGAAAGAGATGGGGTGAGAGTTTTATGCCCCTGCCTTGCTGTGGTTCTGAAGGACTTCAATATTCTGAGGCCACAGATCCTGTCACACAGCCCCCCTTACCCTTCCACCTCCTGGTCCCTTCAGACCTTCACGGGGTAACAGCTTCCACTGTTGCTAACCCCTCAGGTGCCCAACACCCCTTCTGGGTTCCTTTCCCACTAACCACACCTCCTTAAGCAGGCCCTTCATTACCCTCATATAGTTAAACACTGTGCATGTCCCTTGTCCAGCCATTCATGGAAACACCATGCTTCAAAGAAATGAAATATGCATATCAGAAATATTTTAAATGATGAGGTGGATGATTTGTTCTATGTGATAACTTGTCATTGTATGTGTATGTTTGTGTGCACATAGATACATATTTTCTCTTCTCAATATTCCTTCGAACAAAGGGTAAATCCTGAGCTATTTGGTTTAGGTAAACCTGACTTAAAAGCCGCTTTTCAGGAGATGTACCTGTCGCATACATGGAGGCATCCTGGAAATGCAAGGTGTAGCTGAGTGCCGAAGAAAAGAAAGTAAAGATGCATCTTGGTCTCTGGCCATGGTTTTGGCTACTTAAATAGTGAAAGCCAACAGAGTCCAGAAAAAAATAAGACCCATTCTATCCCACGTTGTACAACTAGTTTTACAGTTTTTCATTATCACCTTGAAGAACTTTATTTTGCTGCCTTTTTCACTTTTGATCTATAGACTAGAGGCCTGGTGCATGAAATTCATGCACAGGTAAGGTCCCTAGGCCTGGTTGGTGATCAGGGCTGATTGGGGCCTTCTGGCTGCCTGCAGGGGTCTCCCTACCCTGGCTGCTGGCTGCCAGCTGCCGGCTGCCGGCTGCCGGCTGGGTCCTTCCTTCATTCCATGCCTCACCCTGGTGATCAGCCCATGACATGGTGAGCAATGGAACTCCCACTCTCCCGGTTGAACTCCCGAGGGGACACTTTGCATATTAGCCTTTTATGTATACAGATTCCTTTTCAGTCACACACAAATAAAGTGAACTAATAATCATTGTCCATAACAATAATACTTGATAACATTTATGAAACCAAATATTGCATGGGACATGTGCTGATTCTCTGAAATTCAAATTTAACTAGGTGTCCTGCTTTCTTAAATTTTGTTGTGGTTTGATTTTGCTAAATCTGGAAACTCCACACATGTGTGAGGGGCTAGCATCCTGGGCAACAAAGCCGTAGAACATTGCCATCATTGCAGAAAACGCTACTGCAGAGTTCTCTTCCAGATGCTTGTGAGCTCCATTCACATCATGTGCTTCCCGTGCATAAAAACCAACAACGTGCTCTGCATCGTCCTCTCGCCCCCTGAAGGGCAACACATTTTTATAAAAACAGACACTTGTGTCATTGAAATCCTGAACACTTATACTGACTGTATTTGTTTGGGCTGAAGTAAATATAGAATGAACCTTTTGACCACCAGATTTGAAGTTAACACATTGGGGAGTTGAAGGTCACTTTCCCCAATAATTAACCTTGTGAGACAGCCTTCTTGTCAATAACACATCTTTTTAAAATTCTGTAAAAAAATAAAATCTCCATACAGAAATGTGTTTAATCCGTTACCTGTCTAGTTTCAAAAATAGTCAGAAGTCTTGACATTCCTTCATGATATGTGGTAGAGACTGGCTACTCTCATGGTATCATTCTGATTTCTTCCCATATAGTTCTCTAAATCTGGCCAGAAATAGCTTTCTTATGTTTTAAACTCCCCTTCCATCAGCACCTGATAAATATGTTGTTAGAATCCTCGATACATTATTTAGAAACTAAAGGAATAGATTGTGTTAAAGGGAGGCATGAAGGAGATTGACCTCTGTCTTTCTAATAAAATTGGGAGAGACAGGATCCTTCCAGCCCAATCAATGCCATTAATTAGTTATTGAAGCAAATGAATGATTCTCTTTACCTGTTCTCCAAATTTAGGAGGAGCTAATATGGTCAATTAACCTTTGGCATCATGAATCTGAAGCAATTTGGAAAAAGACTATTTTTCATTCCCCGGGGCTATTCTCCTGCCCCATGGACTCTAAGAGAAAACTCTACCCAAGACATTCCAATAAACACGGAAGGAAAAGCCCCGAAGCCCTGATGCCAGAGAGGTGAGAACCCCCAGGAGGATGTGGGCCTTGTTTCTGGAGGGAGGAAGCTGGAGCGCTCTCAGCGGGACTAAGAGCATCTTTCTCTTTATGCAGCTTCTCTGATCAGGCCTGCGGATGGGCATCAGTTTACCCGTCAGTAAGTGGAGTTGAATAATATATACTTACCACTCGATAGTAAATGAATATTGAAGATCTTTGGCTAAAGAGGGCCATGAATATGTAAAAGCACTGTGAATACAAATCAAGCATTCATGACTTAGTAAAAGCTCAATATGTTGATAAATCTTGAGTTTTTGCAAATGCTGAGATGTTTCACTTCGATTCAGAATATATAATAGTCAGGGATTGAGGTTCAGCCAGAGAGGCTTTATGCAAAGGACACATATGTAACTACATTCAGCAAAAAGCTGTACATCTGGCATGGAGGGGGAAATTGCAGGGACCAGTCAGTCAAAAGTTCTGACTAACACGTCTTCCCTGCTTTTGATAGCTCTCTTATTTCCAGTCTTGGCCTCGGCACTGAAGCCTCGGGGCTGAGGGGGTGGGGAAGAAAGGTGGAGATTTTCCTCAGGCAAAGCTCTGCTTTGCCCCAACTCCACTGCAGCAGAGGTAGCCGGCCTCCGCCCGGTGGGGAGCCCAGGAGCCCCGAGAGGGCCCTGCTCGGCAGTCATGCGGAGGTGATGGGAGGAGAGCGCTGAGATGGGTGCAGACATGCAGATGAGTTTGCAGAGTGAGGCAGAGGCGCCGGCCACTCTGCACCTTGCTGCTGGTTAGGAAAGGAGCCTCGAGCCCTGGACAGGAGCAGACCACACACCATGGGAGGCGACTTGGTGGCCTCTGCCTTCTTCACCTGGACACAGTGCACCTGTGCCGTGAACAGCTGCACAGTCAGTCGCATCAGGGGCCCGAATATGAACTTGGGAGAGGTCTTTGGTCTCTTCAGAAGGATGAATTTGTCTGTGTGAAGACATGGGATTAACTTTCATGTTTTGATGACTTGCTCCTAAAAGCCCTGTGCTCTCCAAACTCAGCTTTCTGGGTACCTACAGGTGTCACCTCTTTTCCATTTAGGAGTACAGGGTTAATTCAGTAGCTAGGAATACCCATTAGAGTTGACTCTGAGCTTCCTAGCAGCCAGGGCAAAAAGGAAGTTTAACTGTCCTCATGATTGGGAAAAGATGGTAACATACCCATTCCACTGGAGAGATCTTTTGTACTTTCCACTCTAGAAGAATTTCTCTAGTGGAATTTCACTTGGGAGCCACTGAGGGATTACAGGCCACAACAGCATCAACAGTCAACAGCAGACTCCGTGGCAAGGCCCCTTGGGCTGTGGTTTCTCCTAACAAACCTGGATACCAGCAAAGCCCAGTTGAGTCAATGCTGAGAAAGCTCAGCTACTTAACTGTGCATCTTTGGTGCTTGATTTAATTTAAAAATATCGTATCTGGGATAGGAAGTCCCCAGCCTGGTCCTCAGAGCAGCGATTCTCAAATGTCATCTGCAGTTAACTTCTGGCTCGTGAGTGAGAGATTTTTCGCTGCCCGTCAGGGAAAGGCGAAAAAGAAGAGCAAGACATGCACATGTCATTGCAAATCAGTTAACGCTCCTCACCTGGGTAGGACCACACCTTATTCTAAGATTCTGTCCTCCCACCTTTGGAAGGGTTAAAGGTTCTCTCTTTGACATAATGATGGTGGAGCAGATGGTAGTTTTTTATTTTGTGTTGTTTGTTGAATGTATTAGCCAACGTGAACTTAACAACTATATTCACCCCAAGTCCGAGGGGTGGCTACAACTGGTTCATGAAGCCCGATGGACTCTGTCCCCAATGGCACTGCTGAACGTAGCAGCCAGCTGAAAGTTGCACTTGGCGCTGAGAGCTTGGCGCAAGTGCGCCTGCTCCATGCCGGGGCTGAGGATTGCAGTCTCCCCACTGTGCCCCGTGCAACAGGCTCCCCACTGCCCCAGAGTGGGGCCTCGAGACCGCCTGCAGGAAGCAGCCTGGGGTAGAAGTTTAACACACACCTGGTTGAAACCCCATTGTTCCCCTGTTTGAGACAGTGTTATCTGTCACCTGCTTTGGATGTAAAGAAGGTTCTCTTGTTTTGACCATTCTTCTGATGTTCATCACCACAAAGCAATGCTTGCCCACCGTAGAGTTAGTTGTAAAACGTGATCCCAGATCATCTAATGCGTGGGAGTGGGCCTGCCATCAGGAAAGGTTAATGCTGTGCAGCTGAATACAAATGAGTGCCTGTGGAGATCTACCCTTGACCAAGTCCACCCTGGGTCCCGCTCACAGGATAAGAGGTCAGGACACAGTACAGGGTGAGGTCACCCCGTGTTTCTGCTGATACAAGGAGGCAGCCGTACCTTAGCGCTCACTGACCTTCCCTTCCCGTCTCCAGGAAATCGAAGTTGTCCCACCTCAGGGTTCACAGGTCACCTACCCACTGTCATACTTTTCTTGAAGGCAAACACCACGACTCCCCCAAACGTTCCCACAGTTTAAAAAAGTGAACACTTTGCCATTTGCAGCAACATGGTGGCCCTAAAGGGCATTATGCTAAGAAAAATAAGTCAGACAGAGAAAGACAAATACTCTTTGATTTCACTTATATGTGGAATCTAAAAAAAACAACAACAACACAAAAAAACACAAAACAAACAAACCAGACTTCTAGATACAAGGAAAAGTTGATGTTTGCCAAAGGGCAGGGGGTAGAGGGATGGGAACAAACAATAACAAATAATTGGATGCTTGGCAGCAGGCACCATCCTTGGGAAGGGGTTGTAACTATAATGAGGGAAGCAGTGTCGTTTGCAGGCAGGCTCTGTGCTCCAGGTGCTTGAATCCTGATCCTCACACACGAAAATAACCGCAAGATAGGCATTGTTTTTCTCCTTTTACAGATGTGGACACTGTGATGCAGGTGAAACTGTAGCCCGGAGTCACAGAAGGCTGAGCAGCCGAGTAGTCAGGATTCAGACCGGCCCCTTCTGATTTCACACCAGGCCCCATGTTGTTTGAAGGGGACGCGGCACCTTTCTGCAAAGAGCTCAGTCAGGTAATCCTGTTGCTGTTGGCGGTCAGGCCCCGAGCACCCCTGCCAGTCTCTGATGCTCAGGGAACTTCCCACCTAGGAGTCCGTATTTCCCGAGACAGAAGGCAGAAACTCATGAATCATGAATTTTCTGACCCATGTGTGGGCCTGCTGTCAGGAAATGTTAATGCGGTACAGCCGAATACAAAAGAGTGACTGTGGAGATCTACCCTTGACCAAGTCCACCCTGAGTCCCACTCACAGGATAAGAGGTCAGGACCTAACCCTAGCCCTAACCTTAAACCCTAACCCTAACCCCTAACCCTAACCTTAACCCCTAACCCTAACCCCTAACCCTAACCTTAACCCCTAACCCTAACCCCTAACCCTAACCCTAACACTAACCCTAACCCCTAACCCTAACCCTAACCCTAACCCTAAACCTAACCCTAACCCCTAACCCCTAACCTAACCCTAACACCTAGCCTCTAGCCCCTAACCCGTAACCCTAACACCTAGCCTCTAACCCCTAACCCTAACCCTAACTCTTAAACCTAACCCTAACCCTAACCCCAAACCCCTAACCTAACCCTAACCCTAACCCTAACCCTAACCCTAACTGACCTGTGACTTAGGCTCCTTCAGTCCATGGCACCTGCTTGACACTTTCCTTCGGAAGAGAGTGGAATGAGGAAAAACTGCCCTGGGGATTCCAGTCTGTGAAGGGCAACAGCAGAGCCATCCAGCCTTTGGAGGCAGCAGAGGTAGAGGTTCTCCAGGCGGCATCCACGCCCGGGATGAAGGGGCCAAGTTGTGATGCCGGTGCCCCGTGGACAGCAGGGTGGTCTACACTAGAGTGGTCCACACGTGGACATGGACCCCAAACGCTACACCGGATTTTCTGACTCTCCCAGAAATTCTCTGAGCACTCTAATGTTTTTTAGTCCACCTGAAAACTTGCTGTGAAATGTACCCCACTTACACGTTTATAGATTAAAAATATAGGCTTTGGACCCTCCGGGTATTTTCATTTGGAGCTAGAAAACTAACAAATAAGCAAAAACATAAAATATAAGGAAATTATAGGTTATGTTGTAAGCTAAGGAAAAAAAAAAGGAAGTGGGGTAGAATAAAAGGGACCCAGAAGGTAGGGTGAGGTCTCCTTGCAACTTTGAATAAGGTAGTCTGAGCAGCTCCCACTGAGGAGGTGACCTTTGAGCAGCCTACAGGGAACTGAGGCGTGATCCGTGTGGCTCTCGCAGGGAAGAACTTTCCCGACTTAGCAAAGAGATAGAAGAGCAGGGGCCCGCAGGCAAGAGTGGGCCTGTCTGTGACACATCACCTGTACATTGTACTGTGTGCCCACCACCCAAAGTCAGGTCATCTTCCATCACCATATGTTTGACCCCCTTTCCCCAGGACTACCACCCACCCGCTTCCCTCTGGTAACCACCATCCTACAATCTGTGTCTATGAGGTTTTGTGTGTTTGTTTTTCTTGTTTGCTCATTTGTTACTTTCAGCTTTCTATCGCACACATGAGAATCAGCATGACTCTCTAACAACTGAGCCACCTGGCCAGGGCCACCAAAAAGTTTGAGTAAATAAAAAAGTGACATAAGGAATGGTCAACTCTGATACTTGAAAAAAAAAAAAAGCAGACAGAGCATGCAATTAGAAGCAGCATTTGCTGGATTCCACTAAATAAACAGACTCATCACAGGGGCCAGGGAGAAAAAGAGTGGGCCTATTTACTCCAGGAATCCTGGGGGGCGTGAGAGGGAAGGAGGTGAGGGAAGCTCAAATTGGGTCAGGGATGATCATGATGGCTCTGACCACACTGTAGCATATCAAAGGTGGGAGGTTGGAAGCTTGTGAACATATCTCCAAGGTAGAGCTAAAAGGACTTTGCTGACAGATTGAAAAAGAATAAGAGATAAATCTCAAGTTTTAGGCCTGGGCTACTGGAGGGTTGTAGTTGTCATAGCTTGGCTGAACAAACCTGGGAAGAAGATAAGGAGGTCATTTGGGACATTCAAGTGAGGTGTTAACAGGCCTAGAGCTTAACCGTTTGAAGCTGCGGAAAAGGTCCAGGCTGCAGATGGAAACTGGAGTGTTGTCCACACATGGGTACATTTGGTGCCATGATGGAGGTCGAGGAAGGGGTTCATATCCAGGGAAAAGAGGACCAAGGAAGGGCCCTGCAGCACCTTGGGCACCAAGAGAAGAAAAGAAAGAATCAGCAAAACACACTGAAAAGGAGCAGGAAAAATGTAGGAGAAAAACAAGAATGTGGTACCATTTGTGTTTAAACTTCTAATTTTGAAGACATCAGAAGGCTGCTAAAACATCCCATTCATTTTCTTTCTGGTTAAGAAAGAAAATGATCTTATAGCTCTTGACAGGAGGGAATGAGGGAGGGGGGAGGGAAGGAAAGAGATGGTAAAGAAAGAGAAGGCAAGAAAGAGAGGGAGGCAGAAGGACAAAGCAGGAAACACAGCACAGTAGCCCTTCAGGCACAAACACTTCCAATTGTCCGACTCAATCCTGCTTTAAAACTCATCTGAACTGTGTAGGGTCATTTGTAACATGTTATTAGGCTGCTTTCCTTTTTCTCTTGGAAGGAAGGAAGACAGAAAGGGTTGTTCTAGATGCATCTACCTAGTTATTTAATCATAAAAACAATTCTGAGATATATGAATTATTACCCCTTTTGTGGACGGGGAAGTTGGGGACCTGTAAAATAATGTAAATTGTGCCTGGGTGGCATGGATCAATGGTTGAAGGATAGACCTATGAACCAGGAGGTCACAGTTCGATTCCCGGTCAGGGCACATGCCCTGGTTGCAGGCTCGATCCCCAGTGTGGGTCATGCAGGAGGCAGCTGATCAGTAATTCTCTCTCATCATTGATGCTTCTCTCTGATGCTACCTTCCTCTCTGAAATCAATAAGAATATATTTTTAAAAAATAACATAAATTGCAAACATGATGAGACATAGATCCTAGGAAGCTCACTGCCTCCTCCCAGTTGACTTGAGGCAGATTCGGCCTCTGCCAGGCTCCCTCCCCTCCTTTCCCTGAAGGTGGAGGCTGCTCATGGGGCTGAGGAAGTTGCCTCCAGGGACTCCCTCAGTCTGTGCTGTTTTGTGTTAAAATGGAATTGTGCTTGTTAATGGGTAGTGAATAAATTATAGCTCTCCCTTTAATTAATCATTGCTCTGCACTATTTATCGCAGTGCTAATGGAATATTTGTGTAATTATTTCTCCATATGTGGAGGTAACACTTTAAACCTTTTAAAATGTCACCAAAGAAGCGACTTGTGGATGCTTCTGGGATAGTTTTGCTAGCAGAGCATGTGTTTTTAAAAATACGTTTTTCTGTCAGAACTAAACTCCATGAGAAATGTCAGTCTCAGACAAGATTATAAAAAAGTGTGTTAAGACAAGTCCCAAGGTCACCCCATATAAAATAAGTTGGCCAATAAATTGATGTTCAGTTTGGTTCATACAACCTTTCTAGAACACTCTAGGACATGAAAAGAGAGTCATGTAGACCTGCCTTGGATCCTGGCTCTCCTATTTCCTGACAACATTTAATGAGCAGGGTTCCAAATCTCCTGACCCTCATCGCACCTTCCATGCTTCACTCCTGTCTCTGATTTGATATGCTCATGGTGTTGGCCATACTCATTCAGAGGAAACACTGCCACACCTGTCCCCACAGAGCCCACATCCCCTCCACCTGCCTGCCCTGTCCTCTGGGCGGGCAAATGCAAAGAAAGACTTCATACCTTGCCACTGAGCATCCACAGCAACCACACTGTGCTGGTTAGTCCTGTGACCGTAGGCTATAACTATGCGAGCATAGGAGGATTTGTAACCACACGGCAGAGCAGACCAGGGAGGGCTTCCTGGAAGAAGTGGCCCTTGGATTAACCCTTACACTTAGCCAGGAAAAGGAGTAGGGGTGGGAGGAAGAAGAGCTGCAAGCTCTGAGAGTAGCCGCAGGGTGAATGTGCCTTTTCACTTATCCTCTTGGTCTCTATCGTTTTCAACATCCTTCTTGCTACCTTCTCTGGCAGCAGTTGTGTGTTGCCTACCCAATACCCACTTCTCTCTGGAATGAATGGGGAAGGGAAACAGCTGCCAGTCTCCCCGCATCCAGGTGGGGGGCTTGGAGACGTCTCCCCAAGAGAAAGGAAGTACGCCGTTCTTCCCTCCTCTCTCCTTCCTGGGGTGTGGAAGGTGCGTGTGAGGGCCAGAGCGCTGGCAATCCTCTGGGACAGAGGCAGAGGGAACACGGGGGAAGTGGAGGCAGACGCTGGGAGCTCCTGGGCAACGTCATGAAGCCACTTGCCTCCGCAACTTCTTTTATGTAAGAATCAGGTAAACCATCACCTCGTCTGGGTCATTACCAGTTAGCGTTCTTTCTATTATATGCAGCCGTCCCTAAGTGATCCACCTCTCAGGACCAGCCTGGCTCACAAATAATGAGCGTTTCCTTCTCTAGATTCATAGCGCTTGTTTGCACCACTCACCGGACAAATAAATCTCCGCCCGGAGACACCGGTTGCGGGGCTATTTCACTTTTCCTGGATTTATATAAACCTCCCCAACCAGCAACAAGCTTCTGGAGGAAGAGCATCAGGCCATATATCTGTGCCTGTCACTCAGTTCCTAGACAATTCCCTGGCAGCGCCTGCATGCTTAATAGCTGTTCACTGTCGGATTATGCCACGATTGCCCTTCAGAAAAAACGTGGGGCTTTTAAATCTTTGTTTCAAACTCTTCAGGAAGGGCAATAACAGTGTAAAGGAAACTATCCCCTCTAAGGAAAAAAAAAGACAAAAACTCAACCCCCAGAGTAATGGCTCTGCGATGCCGTAATATGACAAGGCGTAGCCAAGAAATCACTCGCGTTGCTTCCTTGGAAATAGGCGTTGGTAGCCCTCGCCTATTTGGCTCAGTGGATAGAGCGTCAACCTGCGGACTGAAGGCCCAGGGTTTGATTCTCCAGGGCACATGCCCGGGTTGTGGGCTCGATCCCGTGTGGGGCGTGCAAGAGGCGGCTGATCAATGATTCTCACATCATTGATGGTTCTTTCTCTCTCTCCCACCCTTCCTCTCTGAAATCAATAAAAATATTTTTTTTAAAAATAAAAAGCAATAGGCGTTGGTAGCACAGAGACCCCCTTCCAGACAGAAGCCAGCCCCCCTGTGAGCAGAGCCTCGCCTTCTGAGTTTGTCACCGCTGAGATGTCTGACCCTGGAAACAGCCTCACGCACAAGGGAGCTGTTGGTGCTGGAAGTCAGATGGCCCCACACATGCTTGCCCTCCACGTTTCTCCCAAACGCAGCCTTCAGTGCCACTTGCACAAACGCTGTGCCTCCCCCTGGACAGAGCCGCTGGTTTGCCTTTGGAAGCCTCAGGGCTGTGCTCTGGGGCTGCCTACCTCCCTGCAAGCACTGTGTCTGCAGACTGTCCTTAGCACTTACCCACACAGCCCGTGGGACAAGGCCAGGGAAACTGAGGAAGGGGGGGTGGGCCATCCCATCTGTATATCCACCAAATACAAGACATGAAAAAGAAAAAAACACAGGCAAGACGATGTACAGTATCAAAAGAAAACAAAAATCACTTTCTAATGGGCTTCCTCTTCGCCAGCTCTGAAGCGAGGCACTTGCTTCCTCCTTGTTAACATTTGCCTTTTGAGTAATTTTTTCCACTGTAAGCACTTTCTAAAAAATCGTTTTCACACATTTCTCCGATACATGATTCCTTTCAGCATTCCTCCATGCGCACATTCTGGGACCCCAGCTCTAAATAGAAAAGACTTTTATTATGTCCATTAACCATGGACATGTGTGCTCCAAAAGTTTCCTGACACGCAGTCATTTGTGGTTTTTAATTATAAACAGAAAATATTCACTAGAAAAATAAAGCAGCAAGCCCATAAATACATCTTTATGCATTTGCTCGCGGACGACAGAGCATTTGGATACACGGCTCTCCCGGCTGCCAGCTCCAGGATGTGAGCACGTGTGCGTTTAGAAACACACAGAGAGGAACATACACTCACATGCACATTCAAGTCCATGCATCGTACTGGACTCTGGCATCTTTAACTTAGAGTACCGCTGTCGGTTTTTCCTTTTAATTTCAGAGAGGAAGGGAGAGGGAGAGAGAGATAGAAACATCCATGATGAGAGAGAATCACTGATCGGCTGCCTCCTGCACACCCTCTACTGGGGACCAAGACCACAACCCGGGCATGTGCCCTGACCGGAAATCCAATTGTGACCTCCTGGTTCATAAGTCGATGCTGAACCACTGAGCCATGCTGGCTGGACCCACTGTCTTCTTTCTAAAATAAAGAAACGGGTTTTCCTCACCAGCTCTCACTCTACATGAAGGTGAATTGGCAAAGGCAACGCCCAGTAAAATACTTGACAAACAACGTCATATTTATTGAATGCGTTTTATTTTAACAACCAAAAAATTCTAACAGCCTAACAATGCACATAAGTTAAAAATTAATTATCACTTAGTGATAACAAAGATAGTTGATTTACATGGAAAAAAGAACATTTACAATATGTTAATCCTTATTCACATTGTTGATACCGCAATAAAACACAATTTGTTTTTCATTTCACACACACAAAAAGGCGGGAAATTGTGCTTTGTCAAGAGGCACTACAAGAGAAAGTTTCTTCTTCCAAATAGATATTATATGACAGATATTGAATAAATAGACATATATGCATTGTAATTCGCAAAGATCTGGCAAGACCACAGGCTAAAATGCCCACAGATTCACTTAGAAACACTGCAAACTTGGCAGTGAAATTAAAAAATAAAAGGCAAGACTTAGCATTGGAAAATACCTAATAAATTTTTGGTTGAAGTGTAAAAGATACCAAATGCGGATGCCATCCATCGATGAACCACCTTGTAAGAGCTTGGCAAATCAGCTTCCGTTCCGTGGACAGAGTGACCTTCAGCGACAGTGTCAGAAGACAATTTGGAGAGAGTAACTCGGAGATCAGGGGGCGGCCGCGGCCTTTCTGATGAAAGCCGCAGCGCGCTACAGGAGGAGGGGGGCTGGGCCCAGGCTTTAACCGCAAACAACCATCCCTTCGCAAAGGTATGTGATGCTCGTGTGGAGACCATCTTTTCAACATCGGTATTGGGAAAAGTACAGGAACATGTCCCTTTAAAAACTCCAGAGGTTACTGAGCAGCTAGAATTAGCTTGTATTGCAACGTCTTCTCCCTGTATAGTGTAAGTTCTGAGTTAATATCTACACATAGAGGTTTGTTTTTTTTTAACTCCTACCTCTTATACCTTTCAAATATATAAATAGTATTAACAGTTATATTACAATGGTTGTGTAGTAAACAGAAAATAACTTTCAAAGTGATATTGCATGAGGTCTTTGACAAGGTTGCATGAGAACACAACTCAATAATAAAAAATAAAAAAAATCCAACGGTGTGGGGCTGTCCGCTGGCCACGATGAAGCCGGGTCAGGCTCACCAGGCCGGTCCTGAAGGTGAGGTCTCCTCTTGCAATGACGCTAATGGAAGTGGGCAGCAATGCTACGAGTGTTTCTGAGAAGAAGCTAAAGGTTGGGGAGCTGTGGCAGAATGCAGCTCTCCTGCTCATTCCACTCAGCAGCCCGTAGGCATTCATTCTGCATTAGGACAAGTCACTGCTCTGTAGGGAACTGGGAAAACGTTTCCGATGGTGACAAGCAGGTGACGCCACTGCAATTGTGTCACCTGCTCTATTGCCTGGAGCTGCACAATGACTCAACCCGGGGCTCTGGTGAGGGCTGCCACGCGGGGGCTGCGAGAGCAGGAATGAGAGTGGTCGGGGGGGACAAATGTGCAGGAGGGAGAGGAAGCCCAGAGTGAAACAGGAGTGGGAAATGCCTTTTGGGAGACGGATGGAGATTTATTTGAGAGGGAGCCCCTTGAACTGGGCAGCAACTTCTTTTCTAACTTAACGTTACATTGAACTATTTTCTATTTAAAAACAAAAACAAAAAAAAGACAAAAGAAAACAGCAACAAACAACTTTTAAATGAGCAGGCTTATTCATTTTAAGATTTGAAGCCACGAGCAGGTAAATAAATTTCACAACAGAATGTGGCTCATACTATGAATTCCATATGTCCAACGTCAAAATGGCGTTTCATCAAGACCACGCTAATGTCCAAGTTTTCTCTGTACCGAATTTCAGGTTTACTCGTCTGGAATTCCACAGAAATACATCTGATCACTAAAGCAACGACAGGTTGAATAACGGAACATATCGAGTCAGTTTAAGTGTGCATTGTGTCTTTAAGAGTAATTGGACTTGTATCATTTAAGGTGCCCTGATTTTCTTTTCCCTTTACCGTCTTCTTCTTTCTCTCTCTCACTTTTTTTTTTATTTTTGTTTTTTTTTTGGCAGTGTTGATTTATTTTGTTAAATACATACCTCAAAAATTACCCATCAAGCTGCCAGATAGGAAGCCATAGAATTCAAAAAAAAATCAGGGATAAACACAGAAAATAAATAGGAATTCAAAAATAGTCACCCCACCCTGAGAGCAGGCCGAAGTTTATCAAAAAGCCAAAGCGACTCACTGGGAAGTGGTTTTTTGTTTTTAATACATAAACAAGTCTCTTCTCCAAGAACTCATTTCACAGTCTCTTCTTTCCGGTTGTAAGGTTCTCTGTCCCATGCAATTTTCATATATATATGTAAATATATAGATAGGTACATATACATATACACACACGTGTCGCTTCCTTCATGTGTCTCGTCCATCTCTTCCTCCCGGGACTGGCCCCCTGGCTCTTCCATGAAGTGCAAGAACAGCGAAGGCAGAGTCTCCCGGGGCCGGCATGACTGTGCTCCAGTCCGTGGTCGAAGTGTAACACTCGAGCGTCTTTGCCAAGGCGACCTCTGGTTGGGAAATACTGACCGTATTCACTCTACAGGTGTATCCTGTGCAACAAAGAAACGTCAAAAAAAAAAAAAAAAAAGGTAAGAAAAACCAAACAGACCAAAAAAAAAAAAAAAAGGCAAAAATAAAATAAAGCCAAAAAAAATTTTTTTTTTTTTAAAAAAAGCAAGGAGAACAGAAAATCCTTGGACCGATGTATTGCTGTGCCTGGCGGGGTTCCCATTATCTCTGGTCGCTGTCCGCGGGCGCGGCCTTGCCCTGGTCCGCGCCCTCCTCCTCGGCCTCCACCTTGAACATCTCCTCCGAGCCCTCCTCGCTGTCGTTCTCCTCCGACTCGGTCAGCAGCTCCTCGTCCTTGTACTCGGCCACGTCCACCGCGGCGCCCAGGTGCTCCTTGAGCTTGCCGTGGTGCTTCACGTGGTACCGCTGGTTCTGGAAGAACTTGATGATGGTGTGCTTGGGCAGGTCCAGCTGCGCCGAGAGCGTGTGGATGGCCTCCTGGTCGGGGTACAGGCCCACGTCATGGATGAAGCTCTGCAGGATCCCCAGGGCTTCCAAGGAGATCTTGGTGCGAGACCGGGGCTTTTTGGCACAACTGTCTTCCGCGGGCGGCGGCGGGGGCGGGGCCTCCTCGCGGGGAGGGGAGCTCTCCTTGGTAGCCTGGGCCTGCTGCCTGTGAAGGACCTGCTGGTTCAAAGGAAAAGGAAGTTAACATGGGACTCGCCATGAGACCTTCGCCGAGGCATCATCCTCTGCACGACGGGCTGTCCGTGCAGCAGGGGCGCGAGGCTGTGCTCGCCTGGACACTCAGGCCTCCAGAAAACCAAAAACACTGCTGGGGATGTAGACTCACATCTACAAGAGGTTAGTAAGAGCCCGGCCCTGGTGGCTCAGTGGTTGAACATCCACCTATGAACCGGGACGGGGGTCATGGTGCGAATTCCGGTCGGCGCACATGACGGGCTTTCGGGCTCCATCTCTGGCGTGGGGCGTGCAGGAAGCAGCCGATCAAAGGTTCTCTCTCATCATTGATGTTTCTCTCTCTCTCTCTCCTTCTCCCTTTCTCTCTGAAATCCCTAAAAATGTTTTTTAAAAAGAGGTTAGTCGTAGTGATGTTGGCAGGTATTTACATTCTGAGGCACAAAGACATTGGTCATGGTGGCCAAGGTCATTTGAATTCAGGCAACCTGGCTCCAGAGTCCTCCTTGCAGTTAGCCAGCATGATGTGCCTGCTGCCTCCCTGAAAGCCAATGGCAAAGAAACCGGACCCAGAGGAACATGCGGGCTCTGCAATGACAACCCATGGGTTCAGGTCCAGATGCTTCCACTTAGCGGGGTGTCTTCATGCAAGACACTGACCATCGTTAAGCCCAATCTCATCCCCTATCACAGAAGGATGAGACTACCTTCCCAGGGGCGTGGCAACAAGGAGTAAATGGCACAATGTACGTAGGAACAGTGCCTACCAGAAATCAGAGGCTGGCAAACGTGTCCACTGAAGGGCCAGAGAACAAATATTTTAGTCTCTGTTGAATGGCTCAACTCTATCTTTACAGCATGAAATCAGCCATAAGTAATATACACACAAACAAACATGGCTACGTGTCAATACCATTTTATTTACAAAAACAGGTGGCAAACTGAACATGGCCCATGGGCCATAGTTTATCCACTCTGGCTTCAGGCCGACTTCCAGTAAATGACAGTCAGTGCTATCATCAGCCTCACGATCACTCTTAGAGGAAGCGTGGACATTGGAGCCAGAAAACCAATCCTTCATAAAACTGGGAACTTTTCTGTATTTTCAGCCCGTGTGAGAAGGGTCATATGGGGGGAGGGCTTCCGGTAGAGGGGGCAGGGCATGGATCCCGAGCAGGAAGCTCAGCTCTGCTCACGCCTCGCAAGGGCAGCAGCGATGTTGTGGAACGAAGAGGCGCACATGGTGGCCCCACTATTGTAAAGGCAAAGACCACATTTCTCCTACCCAGATCCTGCCTAACTTCCCGCATCTTGCCAAGCCCTTTAAGAACAGTGAGTGTACTTTCTAAAAAGTAAACACACGTTTCTCCTCTCACCATTCTCTCCTATTTTATACCATCTTTTTCATGTTAAAGTAACACGTTCAATACTTTGCAGAGTTCCGGGGGAAGTCCGTCTAATCAGTGCTGAAGAAAACATGTCTAGTTGCATTAAGGAATCACTGGTCCCACCACCCTCACCACCATCACTGTCACCACCACACACTACCCACGTGACCTGTTTTCCTTTTTAGCTATAAAACATCACCATCAAAGCAAGTGTTTAAGAAAAAAAAAAAATCTCTGACATTTATCCTCGTCTTAGGGACCATCTGATGAGAAAATAACTTCTCAGCAATGGGAAAATGCCAGTCTTTTACACAGAATTTAACAAATATTGGGGCAGATGAAATTGTTACCTACGATAATGATAAAAGAGGATGAAACTTTTCAAATAGTAATTGATAATCAAGCGACAATCAAGACAACAATCAAATCTAATGCAAATAAGAAGATCTCCTTCTAAGCTGACTGCCGGGAGTAAAGAGGAATCTGAAGCAGAGACCAGGAAACAGTGGCTCAGGAGGTCCCTGTGATGTTGGCCAATTAAAATGAATGTTCCTGGCGTTTGCTTTATCGCTTTCAACTAAGCAAACTCGTATGGTCTGCCATGGGAAGCTGGCATCAGCAAAAAAGTGAGCCCCATTACTTCAACACCCTAATTACAGCAGCAGGAGATGCGGAGTGGCGTGGTGGGCAGCCTTGATGGCAGGAAGACCCTGCCTCTGAGGTCAAAATGTGGGCGGCCGGGCCCTGCAATAAATGAACCCCCATGTCAACAGGTGAGGTGTGGGCTTTCCGGTGAGCGAGGGAGATTGGAATTATGTATGGAATATATACATACTCGAAGATCAGACGCTCAGGCACGAGTACCCCCTATTAGAGCAATTGCATTAATTGGAAAACAAAAGAGAATTAAAATGCCCCATTTTCTAAATTATGCTTGCCTTCTGTAGTAAAAGTCAGCACAACGGTTCCATTTAATTAAATCATCAGATTGGTTCTTTAGGGGTTTTCCATTGTGCACTGGTTAGATTTAAAGAGATTTTTCCAAAACTCTACTTGGAAGTTACTGTAATCTTTCCGCATGACAGGGTCTGTCCCCCCAGCGGGCCTGCACCACCGCCCTGCTTCATTAGGACACAGCAGTGGCAACACATGCACACGGGAAGCCACACATGAAACAGAAACAGCGGGGATCACAGCTGCCCTTACTGACCGTGTCCTCTGTGCCAGGCATTGCTGAGAACTGCATGTGGACGACGTTTATCACCCTCCCGGTGCAGCAGGGAAGTGCTATTTGGATCAAGAACTACCTGAAAACACAGAGCATCTCGGGAAACCCTTTCCATTGGAAATGAAGACCACCAGGTGCTGTGGGTCTGAGAAAGCAGGTGTCCAAGGAACAATGCCAGCCCATCACAGGAGAGAAAGATGTTTCTCAGAGAGGTAACAGCAGTAGACATGATCTACAAAGTAGACTCTCTTGTTTCCGGTCAATGTTCTCTAGTGACTTGGGCAGCATGGCACTGTTCCATGAACAAGGTTAAGTGGTATTTCTAGCATCTTTGAAGTGATAAGGAAAAATAGAGATTGACAAAATGAGTAGCTCTAAGGTTAGACTGTCTTACAAGTCACCAAATGGGCCTACCTGAGGTTTTGGGGGTTTATTATTATTGATTTTGTTTTTTTAAAGAGAGAGACAGAAGAAGGGAGAGGGAGAGAGAAACACTGATGTGAGAGCAAAACATCAATTGGCTGCCATAACTCTATAGTTGACTTTTCAATACGACAATTAGGATTAATAGCATTGAAATTTCTAATTAGCTTCAATAATAAAAAAATAATGATGATGGCATTAGTACGTGGTAGCATTCGTAGAAAGAGTATTACGAATTAAAAACTAGCTTAAATGCTGTAAATATATTTTATTTTCGCAGTAACGCTGGAGGTAGGTGTTTTTTTACCCCATTTTATGATGAGGAACCTGGAGTTCAGAGTTCAGATAATTTGTCTGGGGCCATGGAGCTTGTAAGTAGCAGAACTGGGATTCTAAAACTTGTCTGTCTGCTTTTAAATCCAATGCCCTTAAACGTATGTGCTCCTGCCTTCTGTGAGCAAGACTGCATTGGAAAACTGAACAAAGTCTCTAGAGCAAAGGTGGCAGACCATAAACAAAACATCAGGTAGCAATAACTACTATAAGCAAAAATAGAGCAATAGATGAGGAGAAGTGAGGGGAGGGGACGTTATTTTAGAAACAGTGACTCAAGGAAGCCTCCCTGAGGAGGAAGCATTTGAGCAGAGGCCTGAGGGAGTGAGGACCAAGCCAAGAAGAAGAGCATCGGACACAGGAAACAGCCAGCAGAAGGGCCGGAGGCAGGAAGACACTCGGTGCATTTGAAACATCAAGGAGGATACCACGTTAGAGCTCTGCCATCCAACAGAGCAACTACTAGCCACACTGTCTGTTCACATTTAGAGTTAAATTAATTGAAACTAAAAAAGAAAAAGCTCAGTTCCTCAGTCACATTAGCCACTTCTCAGTGCTTGGTGACCACACTGTGCAGTGCCATCTTGGGCAGCACAGACAGGGCTCATTGCCCTCCTCACAGGAAGTGGTGGTGGGCAGCCTACACCAGACGGTGCAGAGGTGGTCTTGGCCAGAGCAAAGGACCTTGGCATCTACGGTCAGGGTGATGAACGTCCTCACAATGAACTGCAATCATAATCAGCCCAAAATATAGTGGGACGTGAAACTGCCACTATTACTAGAGAGAAGAGAAATATTCACCTATCCACATGTGAAGTAAGAAAAACTCAGTTTGTAAGGTATTACTGGACTTTCAAGGGCCTTCCACAAATAGCTACGCCATCATAAACACAACCAGGAAGATGCATGGGCATTCTCTCCTCAAGAGAATGGTCAATTTACACTTAGCTGACAGCTACCCTCTTTATCAGACATGCTTAGCATGTCTAAAAGAAAGTAGGTTTAAAACAATCAACCTTGGGTCAAAAGAGTAAAAAAGGATCCATTCATCAAATATTTATGGAATGTCTATAATAATTGAATCTATTAACTTACAAAGCTTTCTAATAAGGAGTCCTATCTTCAACAATTAGGTGTTTATGAATAGGTTATGGGTAGGACATAAACAAATAGAAAGTTAAAAGCCTAAGTTCCTTCTAATTTATTTGCTGAAATCTCCCTGGTCTAAATATGACATACATGTACATAAAAGGACATGAAGATGTGACAAAAAACAAACAAACAATGTTGTAAATATATTCAAAAGAGACATCAGCTGCAGAATGAAACCCAAGCCTCCTTGCCCAGTGATGAAGTGTAGTCAGAATACGGACACGCCGTTGTCTGCCCTCAAAACTGAACATCTTGAAAACACAGCGACAAAATGGTACCATGACAAAATCTGAGGAAGATAAAGCAGTGCTTCTTAAACCTCTCAGTGTTCAAATACATTTTGAGGGCTTCAATGAAAACCAGCTGGGAGTCATGTGTAAAATATAATGGTTTTTGCCTGCAGGGAAGGAAGTGAGATCTTGAATGATTAAGTTGAGGAAAGTATATAATTCACTGTATCATTATGGGGTGAAATGGATTACTTATAATAAGCCAAGACTTTGTGGTCTTTTTATAGAGAGAAAATGAGAAATGATTAAGGAGGTGACTGCAGAGGGTGGCTGATCCAGGGTGGCAATAGGTTGAAACAAACTTGCCCAGGTGGTCGCTGCCACCTCTCTAGGACAAGTCCCACCCAGAGAGGTGAACCTCCCCGAGCTTCGGGTCCTCAGGGCTAATGCACGTCCACATGAGATGAGGACACAAACAAGATGGCTTTGTTGCATTTATTTTGAGTTAGTATCAGAATTACTTGGACTGGTTTACTCTTACCGCATTCTATGATGACAGAATGTAAAATAGTTGACCCAAAAGAGGAAAGCATTTTTCCACTAAGAGTTCCGAGAGGAATATATTTAACAGATGATAACAACTGGTTGAAAGACCCTGTGCATAACTCAATTAGACTTTGTTAAATGAATGAATGAATAAATTCTGTTATTTAAAAAAATACCATATATAAAAAATACCATATAACTTGAGATATTTGTCTTAAATTTCAACAACCCAGTGCTATACCCTAATATTACCCTTTTTTTCTAAAGCATCATTTAAGCATCAATTTTGGCTCAAAAATTCAATGGGGAGAACTTAGCATTAATGATTAATGATGAATGTAATACCATATATCTATCTCAACGATTGGACTGTGACCTACACACGGGCATGCCATATGCCTGGCATGCTCAGATCCTCTGTGCTCTGTGGCACTAAATTAACTCCATATCCTCTCTACTTTTAGACCAGTTATTATTCTTGTTCTATGCATCTTACTATTTATTTTTTACAAACTATGTTTTAAAAGTAAAGAAACTTTACTCATCATAGAAACTTACATTTAGTGTGTATAGGAGAGTATATATATATATATATTTACCATTTCTTGTATTTAAAAAAAAAAACACAACACAACAAAACATTCCGGGGCATGGTATAACCCATAAGATGATTGTTATAGAAGTTGTGAGCAAGAGTTTGGGGGTCACAAAGTTCTGGTTTTGAATCCAGCCTTACTCCCAAAAGCACATCTGTTTACTAGCCTGGTAAGTCTGAGAAAGCCACTTTGCTATTCTGTAACATCTTTCATGTAGTGATATGAGGAATATGCGAGACAGTGCATGTTAAGTTCTTAGCAGAGTTCTTGTCCTAAGGTTTTCATAAATAGTTACTACCATCATGAATGAAAAGAGGATTTAAGAATCAGTAGTATATTGCCTCGTGTATTTTTCTATCAATTGTGAGTCACCAACAAATTCAGAGATTTCTTTCCTTTCACACCAAAAATCAACAGATCTGCAAATAGAGGTGTCAACCAGTAAGCGCTCTTATTTCTTTCACTCATACACCACCTCTGTCTTTGCTCTTTAACATGCCACCTGGCACATGGGCGCTGCCTCTTAAGCAGCTGTTACATTACATTTACTTCAGAGTCACAGTCCTGTTGGAGGTGACACCTGCTATATACACCGCCTGGGCTCCCCCGCTTAGGGAGACATCCTTTGTCAATGGTTCTCAAAATGTGGTCCAGAGACACCCGGGAGGATCCCAATACCCCATGAAGACGTCCATGACCTCAAAACTATTTTCATGGCAGAACTAAGACAGTATTTGCCTTCTGATCGTGCTGAAATTTATACTGAAGGTGCAAAAGCAGTGGTGGGAACACTGCTGGCCTGTTGGCATCAATCAGGTCAGCGGCATCAAGCTGCATCTAGCTATATTCTTCACAGCCACACACACAGTAGAAATGCCACTTTCATGTAAGAAGGCCCTTGATGACGTAGTAACATATGATGAATTATATTAAGTCCCAATCCTCGAGCATACCTTTTCAAAATACTCTGCAGGAAGAAATGGGACGCACCTCTGAAGGTGCGAGAAGGAAGATGGACGATGGTGGTCATGACAAAGAGCATCATTTTTATTGGAAGGAACAACTAACAGACACACTATGGTTATTCAGAGTTGGGTATTTGGCAGACATTTCCTTAAAAGTGAAGTAAGCCTGTTACGTCAAGGAAAATATCTGAGAGTATTTGTGGCCAATGATAAAAATGGATCTTTCAAGCAAAAATTCCAATTTTGGAAAACTTGTAGCTGCCATTATAAAATTAACAGCTCCCCACAATCTTAAAACTTTCCTAATGATATTGATGGTGATTTAACAATTCTTTAAGATGTCCTAGAATGGAATATGTCAAAATTTAGATCTACATAACTCAATATTTTCCAAATGACCAATTCATGGTATTGTGACATCATAAATAGGTAAAAGAAACATTCAAAGTGCAAGGCAAATGAATGAGTTACAAAGTTAAAAAAAAATATATGAAAAGTTCATCAATATGATTTTAGATTCTAATTGGCAAATATCCTGTAAGAAAACCACTTGTAGAGTTTTGCTATAGTATCAAAGAAGAATATTACCTGAGGAGGCTATGAATATATTCCTTCCCTTTCTAACTGCATATCTGTGGGAGGCTTGTTTTTCTTCATTTACTTGAACCAAAACCATATATTGTGTCAGAATGAATGAAAAAGCAATTATGAGGATCCAGTTAAGCCAGATACTTAAAAATATTTACAAAAAATATATAAACCTATGGTACTCTTCTCATTTCTTTGTTTTAGAAATAGTTATTTTTTCATAAAAATATATTATTTATACATATCACATATTCTTATACTTATTTTAAAATTAAAGATTTTTAAAAATTTCTCGGAATTAATTTCTACTATGGTAAACACTCACAGTTAAAACACATTATTGGAGTTCTCAAAAGTAAAAGTAAAAAGGGATCTGGATACCAAAAAGTTTGAAAATTTCTGAAATACATGAATCACACTCAACATATAGGCCTGTCGTTTTCCTAATGAAAATCAAGCACTCCACTATAACATTCAAAATGGACCCCGCAGTGTAAGACACCCTTATCTGAGCCAAGTCCCCGGGAACATCTTACGGAGTGAATGTAAGAGAAACTACACATGCATTACGACTGGTCTCTTGACTTTATCACTCAAAGACATTTTCACAGGCAAACCCTTCTCCAAGAAACACAATTCAGACTATTTCTAAGTCCAAGTGATCTTACTTGAGTTGGCTCTTCTGGTTGTAATTCCACATCCTAACATTATAAGACTTATTAAAAACCATGCTTTAGTTTTTGTTGCTTTTTTTGGATTATACAGTATCCTAAGGTCAAAACTCAGGAAATCTGTTATTAAAAAAAAAAAAAAGTATCCATGAAGTGATGACAAATTGCAGACTACAGGTGTTAGATTACATTTTTACTCCAGGCAGGTTTAATATAAGTCGTCTCCTTTTACAATTGCTCTTCGCACATACAGCTATAGGAAGGGGATTGTTTTAAAAAATTAAAAAAGGAGAGAGAGAGAATAAGGAAAAAAAAAGAGCAGTGCTCAATAAAAGAAGATCATGTCAAGAGAAATCAATACAAACAAGCAAAATGGCAGGACGTCTGACATGGAAATATGTGTTCAATTTCATCCAGCCTTAGTCTGAGTTTCCTCTAATATTGTAACCAAGATGATATTGGGACATCATGTATGTTTTTAATGCAGTTTAATAATTGCTTCTCAAAATAAACACTTTGGACAAAGATAAAAGCACTGTGACACAATAATCTGTTAGAATAAACTTGGGTGTTGGAAAAAGCCTAGTTCTTAAAACAGCCTTTGGCTTATATCATTTCCTCTTTGGTAACAAACTGAGAACAACTTATGCTAACGACTGTGGGATGGTTTGGGTAAAAAAAAAAAATAAAAACAGGGTGGAGTGCAATCACTGATCCGACTATAGGGAGTGGCCAGAGCGTGCAAACACAGAAGAGGTAGCGGCTGGGTAGCGGCTCCCGCACCCTAAGAGCTGAGCTGACAGACAGGAACTTAAGCAGAGTCAAGATGAGCAACTATGTCTCAATCAAATAGACACCATGCAGCTTAACAAACCACCATTTCTCCTGTTAGAATGTAAAGAGGCCAAGCATGGACATGTCTGGAATCTAAAGGCAATGATACCTTTCCCTTCATCAGCATCACTGATAGTACGACCAACATTCTACCAACAGGACAGACAGAATCCGTGCGATGACTCAGGAGGAACAGGCTCTTCAGAATGGTCCAGGCCATGGCCATGCATCCTTCTGCCCAGGAGAAACCATCTCCCATCCCACCCACCCCAGCTCCACTTGCTTGGCACCCATGGGCATTCATATCCTCCCTGCTCCCATGCACCCCCACCTCCTTCATAGCGTCTTCTCAAAACAGAAGCATGAACAGAGAAGACCCATCTCTTTAAGGCCAGACTGAAGGTACAGGTACCACTAAAGTGTCTTTAAAGACTTTATATTTGTGTTAAAATGATTAAGGACTAACATGGACATAGCGAGGACTGGCAGTTACCTCTGGAATAATGATTTGAAAACAAATGCATGACTTGCTTCCTAGGTATAACCAAGAAAAAGGTGGCTGTTGCACCATCATGAATGAAAAAAAGGGTCTAGTTCAAGTTAAAGGTAACCCGGGTGACTAAACAAAGAGGGTAAAAGGTTGGGATCACTTGAATACCAGGAATTCATCATGTATTAAAAGAGCCAATCTGAAAATGCATAATACCACATCAATAGCAAAGGCCAAGAGAGGAAGATGTGGGAAGGGTTTGGGATAAGGATGACCCATTAGAATTTTTAGACAGTGGGTCCAGCTGGCGAAAATAATTCTCAAGGTCAGAAAAAGCGTGACCCGAATGAAAACAACAATCAATGCCAGTGATACGTGACTCGGTGAGCTCTAAATTGTGAATTATTAAAACAGATTCAAAGTAAGATTTAAAAGATAGAATGCAGACACTACTTCAGATCAATACATGCATCCAGTAAGTTCAACCAGAGCAGGATTTTGGTTCCTGTTATATGAAAACATGTTACATTAAATGGAGGCAGAGAATACATGCATTTTCCTAAGTACAGATATCGTGTAGCCAATCCAAGAACTGTGTCAATGAAGATTTAAAAATGATTCCTAAGATAAAGCTAGAGTCAGAACTCAAACCACTTCCAAATCTCCTAGTATTTATAAATCCAGTGACAAAAATAGTAACTTGAAAATGCCTCTTTGGTAAAGAATGACCTAAAAATGAGGATAACATGGGGAAAAGTAATTATATATACTTTAAGTCACAAAATCTCAATAAATCATGTGAGCATCACTGAAAGAAAGCATTACTCTTCTTGATTTACACACTCGCTATACAATGTGACTCGGGGGTCAAGTTCCTATAACTATTTAATCAAAGAATTAGGATATTATCAAAGCATTTACTGCATTTCAAAATGTAAGTGGGTACTGTTGCATTTATTCTTCAAAGGAGGAAATGAATACATGAAATTGAGCTCCGGCCCCAAGTCACAAACCCCAGTGTCTAACCTACAACAAACATACTCTTGCTGCTGCTTAGGGCTAGGAAATGAAGAAAAACACAAAAGTATGCTCCATTTCAATTTAGTTTTGAGGACAATTTCATTTTGGTGTGAATAAATATCTTCCAATTAAAATATAAAAATAACCCTGGAAACCACAGAGGATACTATTCAGTGTGTCAAGTTAGGAATTACAAGTGAAGACAAAGAAGTCAGAAAAATTGGAATACATGATGGAGAAGTTCCCCTCCCACATGCTAACCCCACTTTAAAAAAAAAAAAAAGCACAGACCCCATTTCATCAAGCTATCCTAGCACCAAAGAGAGAGAGAAGTCCTGCCGAAGCCCAGCCAGGACTCGGGCGAGGCCTAACTATCCCCTAACTGTGATGGCCCTAGTGACACTGTAGTTCTGTCCTCTCCCAGCTTCTCAAAGAGGAGGATTTATTAAATTACTTAAGGAGAAAGTTTGGATTAGATTGTTTACTTGGGGCAGGAAAAGAAGAAAGAAGGTAACCCATGTGTCCGAGGCCTCAAGGAGGCTCCTGGGAATCCCGGGATGGGCCGCATTTCCTGCATAATTTTTACAGTCGGGGTACGCAGAAGTCAGAACCATCTGACAGCTATGGTTAGTGAAAATATTAGACGTTCACCAATAAAATACTACCTCAGCGTATTTCTTGCTTTCTGGATGTAACCACTTAATGACAGGACTTAAGGAAACTGCGCTGTGTGGATCAAACACATAAAAGCACAAATATTCCTTTTATAGAAAGCGAGCCTTAGGCAGCGCATTATAACCAACCCCTCTGGTGGAAGATGGAGTAGCCAGCACCACCACACGCTGACATTGTGGTGTATTATAACCTCACGTCCAAACTGGGTAAACAGAGTCAAATGATCAAAGAAGGGCTTTCTCCTTGGCCAGCCATAAAGTGGAAGCCACTGGTCCCCAGGGCGTGGCAGCGAAGATTCCCGGAGGCTTAGCCGTGAAAAGGTGTCAGAGGAGAGCTTATCAAACTCACGTCATTTCATCAGAAACCGGCTCCCTTGGCATGACTGTCTCTCAAGAGAAAAGGAATATGGAAAGATGAAACGACAGGAGGTAGAACTTCCCAAAGGCTAATTCTGCATCATTCTTTTAAAGTCTAAGCCACTTTTAATTAATGTGCGAGGATGCTGGCTTCACACCCTCCACAGGAATAACCCTACCACGTGAGCGGAACCAGGGATGGGGAAACTGTGGCTTCTAAACTCGGTGGCAAGCGCACCAGGTGAGATGGAAAGCAGACGGGCCAGGGGGTGGTTTCCTCAAGAAAACGAATGTCCGTCTCCCTCCCAGCGCGCCAAGATGGCCACTGGGAAGGGCAATGCTCAGCTCCTCGTTCCCTGGTGATTCCTTTCCCCACAGGAAGCCCGGGGTCTGCACCTGCAGGTGAGCCATGTGCCCGCGGGCACGGCCGGCCCAGCGGCATCCTTATCGGCTCAGACGCACAGAGCAAGTCCCCCGGCGTCTCTGAGCCTCAGCTTCCTGAGCACACGGGGTGGGCCAACAGAAGGCTCACAGTTGTCCGTATGGAAGAGAATGCCACCGTTAATCAATAATAATACGAGAATACACTCTGCTTCTCCAGCTCACGGCTGCAAGCTCCCTGCTGCCCACCTGTGTGGCCGTCCTCAGGGACCAGAACTGCCAGGCATTATACTTTCAGATGGGAATGTGCTTCTGGGTGGATTTAATGGAAGAGCTGAAAATGCTGCACAAAACAAAGCTACTTACAGATGCCAGGGGCCGGGAGGTCATCAGGAACGCTGGCTGGTGCTCCAGACGCCGCCCCCGAGGTGCCCCTCACCCGAACCCCCACATGTAGTCAATCCCTGGCTGCTGACCAATCCTAAATCTTAAACACGTCTGGGTAGTGTCTCCCTCTCCGCACTTACTCCATTGCTGTTGCTCAGGCCTTGACCACTGATGGCCTGAATGACTATGACTTCCTCCCAACTGGCCTCCTGCCAGGGCCAAAAGAGCGCATCTTCCCAAAGGCCTTCCGCGGCCCTAAGACAGGCAAGGCCTCGGGGCTTCCGAGAAGGCTCCTGACCTGGGACCCGGCCCCGGCCCCGGCCCCGGCCTTGCTCCTCCACCCCCGCCTCTCGGGCTGCCCTCGGACCCCACAGCTGCGGCCGCCACCCTATGCCGCGGTGCCCCTCCACCTCGGGCCTCTGCCGCCCCTGCACCCGGACAGCTCCCCTATGAGGATTCTGAAAGCGCCCTGGGCGGGCCTCCTCCCGCTGGCTCTCGGGTACATGTGCCCCTGCTTTGGGCTTTTCCTCCTCTGTCCCACTTCCAAGCTGGGGGTTGTAGTCATCTGTCCTGCACCTGCCTCGCCACAAATCTGTGAGCTCCTGGGGAGTGGATGCTGTGTGACATCCACCTCCACACGCTTGGCACTGCGCGCAGGTCAGGCTCTGTGTCTGAGTGACTGAAACTCAACACTTGTCCTCCAAGGTCCAGCATCGTCTGCACTGGCGACAGACGTGCCATGCAGACCAAAGTCTTCCTAAAATTTAGAGCATGTCTTCAGCTCCAAGGGGAGGAAAGCAGGGACAAGGTAGATGGCCGCTCATTGAAAAATACACTCATCACCAAAAAGAGCTGAGCGACGGTCGTTTGTGACAGTTATGAAATGCAGACATACGCTTTGAATAGGCTAGTAACATCACACAGTGATTCACGCAGTTCTATCCCCCAAAATTATCTCACTGAAAATCACCGACACTCAGAGACATACGTGCAGGGTGTGACTGTCCTCAGGGCTAAAAGCTGACATGTTTATCGGTTTGCCTCACGCCCTCTCCCCGGTCTGCAGGGCTATTTCTACCTCTGGCAGAACTCACAAGGCCCTCAGCAGACAGCTACTATGATGAGGAAACTGCTGGAGGCAAGACAGCAAGGCAACAAAGAACAATGAGAGAATCTACAGAAGACAGAGAAAGGAAACCTTTTAAAAAGGTACAAGAGCCAGACGTATTTGCTTAAACGTGGGTCGCGTGGATCACGGTAAGAGCCTGAAACACAGCACTTCTCAGCTGCACGCAGAAGGCTGCCTATCTACACGCCTTGGGAAGCACTCAGGTTTTCTCCAAAACACATACGAAATGCCAAATGGTTATTCTTGGAGTCGAATGAATGGCGTGAGCCCATGTGTGGAGGAAGAAAAGTAACGGAGTGACTTCAAAGCATGTATGTTTGCCTCCACTTTGAATCAACCTCTGTAGTTCCTACACCACACAATCCAAAGTGAGTGAGGCGAACGGTTTCAAGTCGGGGCCAGAACCTGCCGTCGGCGCTTCCTGCTGCCTTTGCAACACAGTTAGATCTTATCAAAACGTGTTTTTAGAAGTATTCCACTAAAACCAAATAAACCGTGGAAGTATGGAAAATCTAGATGCTAAATAGAAGCCATCTCCTTCATACTGGCGGAGACCAAAAAGCATTTTGGTCCTAGAGAACGTTTTTGCTCCATGGTGCGGGGCTTCTAAGGTGCTTTATAATTCCCCTCGCTGACAGCATAGTCAGCTTGGTCAGGGTCTCTGTTGGAATAATAATTCCAGACTGAGCAAAGGATTCTATCAAAACTCAATTATCGCATTAAAACACTCCGTCATGTGTTCCCTCAAGATTCCCAACTTTCTATTTCTGAAAAGAGAACAGATTTAATGAGATATTTTTCAAAGTGGAGCTGGTGAAGGGAATATTTGTGAAGAGGCACTGCCAAAAAGACAATTCACTGGGTAGACACAGATAAGGCAAAATTTACCACAGACGCTGGAGCGGTGGGTATTAAATAGTCATCTCCGAATAAACTCTACACATCCACGGGGCCCGGATGGTCTACACCAATGGACGGCAAACTCATTAGTCAACAGAGCCAAATATCAACAGTACAATGATTGAAATTTCTTTTGAGAGCCAAATTTTTTAAACTTAAACTATATAGGTAGGTACATTGTTATTCACTTAATTAGGGTACTCCTAAGGCTTAGGAAGAGCCACACTCAAGGGGCCAAAGAACCGCATGTGGCTCGCGAGCCGCAGTTTGCCGACCACAGGTTGCCAAAGGTGGCATTGCCTAAAGGAAATCTCTAAGGTCAACTCGCAATTAACTGAAAGGTTTTGATTAAAAATGCTATTGGCTGCTTTTATATCACACAGCTTCCTGCTTATTATATTTCATGGGCTAAGGAGGTGCCAAGACATTAAACTGTCAATAATCTATTAATACTGGACTGTTACACTCACTCTCCCCAAATCCGCAGGCAAAGTTCTTCAAGCCAAGTACCTGCTTGGCTCATGCAAATTCCCCAATATGGAAAACATCTCTTTATGAGCTCCCAGATTAAATGCCTAGAAGTGTTGACAAAATAGGACAAAAATATGCAGATAATAAATGCGTATTCAGGGGAGTTAAACTAACATTTGTTTTCTTAAGAAACTGCTGAAGGGATGGGGACTTTGTCATGGAATCGGGCTTTCTTTCTAAGCCATATTTAACAGTTTCTAAATTGAATGTAATAAACACTTTACGAAGAGAAATGAGAAGTTATTTAAAGGGAGGCTCATAGGTCCCTGCCAATCAGCATCTGGAAAGCAGTTATACGTTGGGGCAGGGTGGAGGGGGGGCTTTTAATGAATTTAATAGAGAAAAGCACTTTAATTAAATGCTGTCAAAGCGGATTGTATTAATGACTGCACACAGAGGAATTTCGAGCGGGCCAAGTTTATTTAGCAAAGAGGAACGGGGCTTTCAAAGCCTGCGAGTATTTATGTTTCCGCAGTTACAGTACATCTAGAAGATGATGGTGGTGCCAAATAAAAGCGTTGAGTTATTAGATATGATTTTATTTATTGTATATTATTAAAGCCTCAAAGGCCTCAGGGGAATTAATTTCATTTTCAAAATGAAACTCCGCGTCTGATCTGAAAGGGTTAAGGAGAGAGAATATTGGCCCCCAATTTTTTCGTGCCCTGAGTGGCTACTGGGGAGGACCCTGCCCAGGGTCAGCCAGTCGGCATGCACTTTGCTGCATGGCAGTGGCAAAACAATCGATGACAGTATTTCTTCTAAGACTTTTTCTCCTGGTGTTTTTCTTTCCCAGTGATTTGCCACTAGACATAATTCATTCTATTACACATAGCAATAAGCTGAAAAATGACCAAAGCTCCTAAAAATCTCCATGAAAATTTGGCTGCCATAACTTTCTTAATGGAAAACACGAGCAGCGCAAACTTCGACAAAGGAAAAGGCATGGGGTGTTTGACTCGGGGCAAACAGGAAAAGAAGAGAGGTCTTCTTCAGTACCTTCTAGTCAGAGGGAGACCACAGAACAAGCCTATTATTAATGCTCATATTTTAAAAAAATAAACAAAGAAAACATGAGCCTTAATGCATGAAAGCTGTAAAGGATTGAAAAGCTGGTCTGGCTGGAAAATCCTACGTGTGTGTCAAAATGATTTTCTCTACCGTTTGTAAAAATGTAATTATCCATGATATGCTATTATCCACGATATGCTGCAAGGGCGAGGGATTTCAAGTGAAGGCACCGCGAGCCGAGGTCTCACGTCCCTGCCTCCGCCATGTCTGTGCGATCACAAACCACGCCATGATTTACCACATCCTTCTCGCAGTTATATATAAACATAGATACACTTCTTCGGTCTGTCTTTAGATTTTAATTCAAAACATGAGGAATGGGAGGAGGGAAATGTGAGGATGGAGGAAAAGTGCAACACACAAAGCCGGGCACCTATTTCCTTTCGAGAGCGGGGTAGTGATCGCCAATGGAGACTTTCAACGTCCTAAATAAATAATCTCATTTTTAATACCCCCCCCCATCCCAGCTATTTATTAGTATCAGATGTCTGATCTGTGTCTTTGTAGTTCTGGGATTTACAAGCAACTCCCCATCTGTGCTAAGATGTTTCAGACCAGTCTTTGAAACGCTGCAAATGCAGATGAATATGACATAAAATAGGAACTGATTCCATGCACATAGGACACAGGACACAGATGGCAACACAGGACACAGATGACATTGCATGTTCGTAGGGGTCCTCTATAACTCAGCTCCGTGCATGCACATATGTAGAGATCATGGAAGTCCAGCTAGCTGACCTGACCGAGGGGCTCAAGGGTAAGTGGTTGGTTTCTTGCAAATAGCACGTTAAGGAAACATCTCCCCTGGTACGTCAGTAGCTCTACTATGAAGATGGATCAAAGAATCGTCAGTTGCTAGAACATACCGGTGCATCTGATCCAGATTATGTTTTACAAGCCAAAGAATCTGTCAATTTGCTTCTCTCCTTTCATTACCAAGGCAGTGACTATATTAACTCCCAGCACAGACTGTTTAACCACTCTAGCTCTATCTCTTTGGGAGGCTTTTGTTTCACGTGAAGTGTAAACTCAAATAAGGATTTCTCTCAAACGTCTACCCCTAAATTATACCGACATACAAATATTTGGCACTGGTCCACCACTATACCTTCCCACTCTTCTGTTACCACACTCTTTGACGTGAATGGTCATAAAACTGAAATGAGAAAAATGATACTTGAAAAGTACTGGCATGTGGATAGTGCACGTCTACAGTACAGGCTCATGTTAGCACATTCTGTTCACCTAGATCACAAGAGAAACAGGAAGACCTTTCCATGTCTACATATATTTATCTTTAAGAGGTCACATCATGGATATTAGCTCCCTAAGCTTAGAGTACTTCTTAAAAAATAATTGACTTTCCCTTCTGAAGTGCACTGTCTGGATTCAGTTTACCGTATTTTTAAAAGTTCTGCTAAAATAACTTGTTTCCCATTTTCTACCTAGAGTCCTCGAATCTCTTGGGTGTTTGGCGGTTGGAAATCACAGACTAGGGACTCATGATGCTACATGGTTCTGATTCTGCAAAATGAATCTAACCAGACACTCAAGTCAGACGTGTACATCACATATGGAAAGACACACGGAGACAGGCTTCCTTGAACATGAAGAAATAAATGTAAAGGAAGGGAAAGCATGGCAGGGGGAAGAGGAGAAACAACTGTCTAAATAAACCATTTTGATCCCCAGGTGATCATGTGAGCTGTAATACCATTTGGCCATTCAGTTCTGGGAACACCTGACCTTTCTCTCATTCAGTGGTTTTCAGCATATTATTTTCTTTATAAAAAATAAATAAATGGATATGCACAGACCTTCAAAAAAAGTTAAATGGAGTCTATTCAGTGTTGTGCTGGAAATGTCTAACAACTGGCTCTCTGGAGAAAAAAAGCCCCAATTCGATCATTTGCCAGTTTCTGTCCTGAGAATAATCCCAGCGTGGCCAGCTGAATTCTACTGACGGTGTAGCACCGCCTTCCCAGATTCCTGACCTGCAACCAGGGGTGCCAGGAGCCTGTGTAGACCGACTCCAGCTCACACATAATCTGCTGTGCAGGGGGAGACCCGTTCCTCCTCTGCTTCCAGCCTTGCTCCCTGGGAGCCCTTCGCTTGGCCTGATTTACCTGTCATTTCCCCAGCCCCACAGTGATGAGGACGACCCCGATGTGATTTATAATTCCAGAAAAGAGTCTATATCAAAGGTGAAGGGTTATATGATTTGCTTTGAATTAGATCTAGAAAACAACCTGTGAAGAAATTGAACTTGTGACCTTGGAACTGCCAAACCTATCTACTTTGCTTCATCCCCCATTTCTAGGGTTAAACCGAGTAATAGGACTTTGGCAGTCTTCCTTTAATCGAAAGTGTGCTTTTCTATCATTACCAGGGGAAGTTCCAGACTTCAGCTTAATAGAAGTCAGCGGCAGTTTTCAGCTACATTAGATTTCCACACTAAACAGAAACAGCTGAAGAAGCCACCGTAGGTAGGTTGGGCTACGAGCGTTTAAAACTCAGTGCCTGCCTTTCTCCTGCAATTGTCATAACTCTCAGTCATAAGACAATCCGCTGGATCTCTCTGAGCCCATATGAGGTGTTCATTAGCTATTCTTTTGCTGCCAATTTCTTTTTCCAAAATGCATTTAACCTCCCAGGAGCAATGTCATACTACACTCATATTTAAGAAAATCCTAGTCATCTATATTGAATGTGTTTTAAATAATTATAATCGGAAAGATCTGCATTTAAAACACACATTTATGTTGGTGTCTGCCATTCTGGAGGACATCACAATTTTTTCAAAATTAAAATCAAATGGTTATATTTATCACCAGGCTCGTAATCCTACGGCGCCCACTCATGGAGCCATGACTTATGCATTTGCTGTGAAGTGCACTTCAAATGATAGGTTACCATCAATCGCAAAACTTGCAAATGTTTGGCTTTTTTCTTTTGTTGGTGGTGGGTTAGAGCCGCTTCTATACTCCTTCGATAATGACACTATTCATGCATGCCCCCACTCCTCCTGACTTGCACTGATGATAGGAAAGGGGGTAGAATTCCAGGTGGTGATGCCAGAAATTGAGTCACGTGCATGATAATCACCCACTGATATTTCAGTCCGGAGGACTGTGTGAGTGTCCTAGGATCGCAGTGGATTCTGCATCTTTGCTCAACCTACACGACTGAGCCTACTGTGCAAAAGTCTGTATTCACTCCTCTGGTAGCAACACCAGCCAGAGACTTTCCTTCCCCATGTGAGCCCATCGGAGGCCAGTGCAGAGCTGATGGTGGGTGGGTGCTTGTCTAATGCTGGACCAATGCGATTCAAATACTGTCATGAGTGAGTGACGTTTGGACAACCCTGTGGATTGGAATGTGTTGAGAGGGTCAGCAGAAGCTCTAGGGATGATCCAGAAGCTACGTGGTCTTTTCGCTTTTTCAAGCTAAAATCATTTTTTTAAAAAGTACCAACCCACTTTTGTCATATCCAATGCATTTTATTATGCCTAACAGGGATTTTATTCAGAGCTCAGAAGAAAAGTTTTCACTTTTAAATAACATATAATGCCTTTTAAAAGAGCTTGGAAATGTAGAAAGATCAGATGAAACCAGACAGCTCTGAATTTTTCAACTCTGACTCCAAACAGCTGCACAACATACAGCCGCTGGAGGCGAGCCGCCCTCACATCTCACCAGGATCCTGCTCCCCTTTCTCAGCGCCTTCTGTGCAACCACCTTCTTGTGTGAGCCTCAGCCCTGGAGAGCTGGGGTTACTGCCACTATTTCCAGAAAGTGGAAGTGGCCTCAGCAAGACCACAGAGCTCCCACTCCGGCGCCGACCCAAACCCAGGTCTTCTGAAGGCCCAGCACTCACTCCTCATTACCCAGACTCCTCTTCGGGCTTCTGGCCGGCTACAGTGCCAATCTACTTGGATCAGCATTTTGATCATTTAATCACTTGTGTTAAAAAGGAAGGAGGAGGGGAGGGCAAAGAGATCTAATCTTCATTTGGATATCGTACTTTCTATTAAGATATCTTTGCCTGGCCGGTGTGGCTCAGTGGTTGAGCGTCAACCTATGAACCAGGAGATCAAGGCTTGATTCCCAGTCAGGGCACAGGCCAGGGTTACAGGTTCAACCCCGGTGTAGGGCCTGCAGGAGGCAACCTATTGATGATTCTCTCTCATCATTGATGTTTCTATCTCTCTTTCCCTCTCCCTTCCTCTGTGAAATCCATAATAATATTAATTTTTTTTAAAATCTGGCACTTCAAAATTTTATAAAAATGGCTGGACTCGTATGGATTTGTGGGCCAGTTTTGTCAGTTGCATCATTCCCAGCACGCAGCCCCATAAATCTCAGAAAAGCAACGAGGACTGAACGTCCAGAGCTAGCCTCATGCCGTGTTTCAGCTGCAGCCTTCTCTCAGGTTCACGGACTTGGGTGCTCAAGCCCGAATTAAAGTCTGTGAAGTTAGCACCCCTGCTCTCAACAGTCCAGTGATGAGAACTTCATCCACGTGGGGAGACCCTTCTGTGCAGACGGGCAGCTGTTTCTTCCACAGAGACAATGCATACCTCCCAAATCCACACCCACCGATGAGAGCGAAGCGCTCCGGTCGGAAACGTGAGGAGGAAACGTGAAGCAGGCTCCCATGGTCCCAGAATAGTGTGTGTGTTTCTGCCACGACTGCTCCCTTGGAGACGGACCAGTTCACACACCTGACCCTCCACAGGCCACACACGGCTTTACCAGCACCCGCTCCAGGAGCCAGGTAGTTCGGTTCAAGGGTTTGGTCAAGTACTAACAATAAATTAACCCATAACCCCAGGGCCAAGTCATAAGGTAGCTACTTAGAGAAGTCACCTGGGTGGAGAGAATGAACATGAACAGGATTTGGAAAGCAGTGTTTGTCTGTGTGGCCAGGGAGCAATTAGGGGTGAAACAGACATACTTACTGTTTCCCATCAAAACCAACTTTTCAAGTGCCACTCAATCACTAATCTGCATATGCAATTTTTTTTTAGAACTATGTGAATCCCCTGGGATTCTTTAGTATCGCCTCAGAATGTCTGTTTGCTTCAAATAGCCATACTTTCTTTCTTTCTTTCTTTTTTTTTAGATAATATCATCTCTGAGAGGCTCAGTGTGTTTTAAAAATATTACCCAGTACCTTCTGGAAACAGCTAGAAAAGCTGAAGCAAAGAGATTCCACACAAAGTCAGAATCAGAGGAAGAAACAGAACCTATGGATTCCACTAACTCACAGTGGAATTCTAGATTAAGGCAAGGTAATAAGAGGGAAAATGGAAGCTTGTTTTAAAATATAATTCTAAGTGAGTAAAGGGGAAAACTGCTCAAAATATGTGTGAAATTCTACCTGGTTTATTCACTGCTACACACATGGTGCCCAGAATAATGGGTGGCACACTGAAGGAGCGCAACAAATATTTGTTAAATAAATGAGTAGAGATGTGAGAATAAAAATGGCCAGTCTTCGCAATCATGTCTGTAACTTGAGGCCTGAAAACAGTTTTTCCATCAATATTAATCATCGTTGCCAAAAGCCAGACTTTGCTAGACATCTACACACGTACTCAAAGGGGTGTATTTTGGTTCTCACAGATGAAATGTGACAGGGCCCCACAATTGCCTTAATTTAAGTTCAAGCTTATTTTGTTGTTTCTGTGAGTGGGGGGAAGAAAGGACGCGTTCAAATGCGTATCTTAGTTTCTCTATTCATTCTGCCTCTCTCTTTCCCAACTTGCTCCCTAGTGCTCGAATTTAATCAGTTTGCCCCTCACAAAATTTATTAGCCATTACCCTCTGTTTATTCAGGTTTTGGGTTTTTTTTTTTTTAAGTGTTTCAGATTATTGAAAAGAAAGAAAAAAAGGGCAGGAGTGAGGTAGAGAAGGAAGAAAGGACAAAAGAAGGAAGGGAAGGGGGGAGGAAGGAGGGAAATAAGGAGGGAAGGAAGAAAGGAGGACAACAAAGCTTTATGTTCGAAAGTATTATGTGTGCATGTTTGATATTATTTTCCTATCAGAACATCCAGAAAAGGCCAACGTGCTAAAGTTTATCTGTGGCTTCATTTGATGTCAGGAGGAAAAAAGACAAAAAAATGTGTCTGAAGAATACCCTGCTGTCCCAAAATTTTTTAAACCAGACAGAAAACTGATAATTTCTTTGGATGATTTTAGTGATTCCTGAGCCCTGGGCAGTGAAGGAACCTGTAACCATTGAGGAGTATTTGAACGATGTCAATGACACAGCCAATCCTGATTCTCGCCTTTGCCTGGAGAGCAGCATTGGCTAAAACACCTTCCATTCATTGGTTCTAAAAGCCAACGAATCTATCAGTAACCCACAGTGTGAGAGAAAGGGATCATGCTGCACCTCAGAAATGCAAAATATCAAAGTCAGACTATTTTTTAAAGCAACACAGCAATAATGGAAGAGCAAGGTTCTTTGTGTCCCCACAGGGCAGGACAGATGGGGGGAAGGGGAGCCTGGTTGACTGACATTCCATCTCCTGCTCCCAGCCAGCCCTGATGTTTAGTTTGGAGGGTGGTGTGTTGTGAAAGTGCAGGCGGGAGAGCTCAGCTTGGCAAAAACACTGGAACAAATCCACCAAGAATGAGAAGCAGAGAGCTAATTCCAATTACCGACATGATAAGCCTAGTAAAATGTTGACCCCACTTTAAAGAAATAAACAAGCAGGCCCAGAACATGACTATAAAATTCTAAACGTACTTCCTCACAGTACCTACAGCACAATGCCTGAACACGTGGAAGTACACAATAAATGTTTTTCTCTAAAAATGCAATAAAATAAAAAGGCATAAAACTTTAGATACACGTGAAACTTAAAATCGCCCTGGGCATTGGTTTCCTTCTGCTCGCATGTCCACAGCACTTTACATAGAAAAATCATATAAATCTCCCTTAATATGAGAATTTTATATTAGACTTCTCGTTCATACCCACAATCATCCACCATGGTAAGTGCAGGGTCCTAGAAGCCATGTTCAACGATATGGCCCTAATTTCCGGCCCAAGGGCCGCCCATTAACATGTTACCTACAGGTGGTCTACAGCCACTTAGCTTTCTGCTTCTCATGATATTGTTCCAACATTCTTCCCAACAGAACTCCACCTTTAAAAGGCAGTGCTTTCCAAAGGAAGCATTCACCTGACTGGTTGGAAATTAAAGGTCAAGAAAGTTTCCCTTTGTGGGTTAAGGTGGACCAGTCAATTTCCCTCTAGTATAAGAATTTAAAGTAGTAAATATAGTTTGGGCAACAGACGCTGGACTTGACAAAGACACAGAGGTAAGTTATGAGGTAGAGCAAAGGTCATGGGTAGCCCAAGGTTTTGAGGAGGCAGAATTATAATTCAGAGAAACTATGAGTATAAGCAGAAGGTACAAGGTAGACAAGGATTCAGAGTAAATGGGAAATCCGATGGCAGTGAGAAGAAAAGCTGGAGTACAAAGAAGCTGACATGAGTTGGAGGTATGTTATGTCTAAGACAGCAAACAAGAGGGTGAACCCATGGCCTATGGCTGTGTAATTGAACCCTAACCATGTTCACAGTCCCACACCCGGATTTTCATGAAGGTCTATCACCCTCAATTTCTTTGACTTCATCTCCAATAATTAAGCTGAAGAGCCTTAAGCTGAACAGTCTTTGTCAGAATGTCTGGTAAAAGAGCACCTTTAAAAAACTTTAACTTTCGCTAATGTCTAATCTATTGGCTACCGACTCTAAAGAGGTTCTTCAACTTTCTGGCATCATTACTGAGAGAACACATCCACCACACTTTGGAAGAAGGTCAACCCAAGACGGAAGCATCCATTTCCTAGAAAAAAACAAATTGGCTGCAAATGAACTCCAAATCTGCTCTATACTCCCAAGTCACAAATGTAAAAGGTTGGACATGTCGAAAAGCTAAATCATAACGTAGAAGTGAAGAATAAATGCATGTGGTTAACATAATAGTAATGTGAAAGAAGCTAGTGTGGCTCCACCTTGAAGGTCAGGGGCTCCCCAAGTTTTCCCAGGTGAGGACCTACTTGTCCCTAATTGCTGGAATATGTCATTAGAAATGACAAGTGTCCTTTCACATCTCTCCCCAGGACTCAGCCTTGCCCCATTCAGACAGAAGGCTTTGCAAGAAGGAGCTTGGGATGAATCCAAGGTGGGGGAAATTCTAGTAACCTGGTTAGAGAATTTGCAAACATCCATAACTGACTATTAATTAGCTTACACATTTCTTTTCTTAGAAGTCCTTCTAAAAGGAAGCAAATTCACTAATCAAGATATAGCTACAGCTGGAGTACAGAGGCATGAATGAACTCTCAGGGCTCAAAGATAGATGTAAAGTACCCTTAAATATTAGCAAAGGGAGTCATATTCTAAAGCCATCTCAAAAATGTGTGATGCAAAATAAAAAATGTCACCTCTGTTCTCTGACATCACACCGAGGCTATAGGTTTCACCGCATTAAGTATCCTGTGAAAAAGGAAGCTCACAAAACTAGATCTGAAAGAATGACTAAAAACTGACCAAGGCCCGGCCGGTTTGGGTCAGTGGTTGAGTGTCGACCTATGAACCAGGAGGTCACAGTTGGATTCCCGGTCAGGGCACATGCCTGGGGTTGCGAGCTCGGTCCCCAGTGTAGGGTGTGCAGGAGGCAGCCGATCAATGATTCTCTCTCATCACTGATGTTTTTCTCTCTCCTTCTCCCTTCCTCTCTGAAATCAGTAAAAATATAAAACTGACTTACATACCTCAACAGCTCTGCATAGCACAGGCAGCTGACAGCAAGCAAGTGCTCCTGGCTGCCGGTGCTGCACGCGGACGTTCTGCCCAGCACCCGGACAGAAGTCAGACACGGAGGCAGACGGATGTGGAGGGAGGTCTCCCTTTGAGCAAGTTACTTCGCTCCTCTAAGCGTCAGTTTCCCCCCCTCCCCCTTGGTTTTTCACAAGGTTTGAGGAAAATAAGACGCAGAAGTCTCACACTTTGGAAGCCTGGTTCCCCAAAAGGCGAGCTGCTGGGGGACCGAAGACCCATCGTCGTCACCACCCCTATTTTGAGTTCTGGGGTTTGTACGGGAAGAGCTAGGACGAGGCCGCAGCCGTCACTATGCTTTTTCTCTTACGTGTTGGCAACTCACAGTTGTCCCTCCCAGCGTCTGGCCCAGCCCCTGGCACTGGCGGACAGAGAAGTCTCGGTCCGGGGGCAGGGAGGCTGCCCTGTGTATTGAGGGATATGTGGCCCCATTCCTGGCCTCCACCCAGTAGGCACCAGTAGCATCTCCAAGTGATGATAACCCCAAAATGTCTTCAGACTCTGTCAATATCCATGGGGGTCCGAGTCACCCTGGCTGAGGACCCCGGCTGACAGCAGTGGCAGGGCATGGGAGTAGGAAATGCGGCGAATCCGCCCAGGGGCTGCCACGGGCCGAGCAGGGCACAGGCCGGCGGCTGTCCCCCCCAGGTCTCGCATTCCTCCCCGGTGTACGGCATGGAATTTTAAAACAAGGACTTGTCAGGAAACCACACAGCGGCAAGCCCAGAATTCCTGAGCTTACAAAAGAAGCCATGGAAACACTGCGGTGGAAATGTAATAAAGCCATAAAGCACGCACTTCACAGACAGGAGCCGTTCGGCCACGGCTCCCCAGCCAGGCCCACGCAGTGACCTAGTCCTCCGTGAGCACCGCCCCTGCCTCTCCGGTGCGCGGAGAGCGTGGTCAGAGGAACCAGGATGCCAACGCCTGCCTTTTCACTCAGCGGGCGATTGGGCCTTCGGGCGAGGCTCACGTCTCTGCTCCAGTTTTTCCAATTGAAAAATACACAGACTGTCCAATCTCCGCGGGAAGGCGGGGAGGGGGGTGGGAAGAGATCAACCAAAGACCTTGTATGAATATATGCATAACCCATGGACACAGACAATAGGGGGTGAAGGCCGGGCGAGGGGGGCAGGGGCAGGCTAGGTGGGGGGTAAATGGGGGGGGGGAAGGGAACATATGTAATACTTTCAACAATAAAGAGGTGTTTTTTTAAATGTAAAAAAAAAAAAAATGCAGTTGATAATAACGGACACTCTGACCTGACTGGTTTTTGATCCTCCATTCACTACAGGGCCTCAGGTCATAATAACCAGTAGGGAGAAAATCACTACAACCACAAGAAATAATTGTGCCTCCAACTTTTGGCCTGAAAAAGAGAACTTGTTTCATCTTTGCCACGGAATGCCGTAATCTGCCTTCCACGCTGTCTCACTGTGCTGGCCTCCTTTGAGCCACAGCTGCATCGACCAGAGCATTCTGCATGTTAGTAGCACTCGCCCCCCACCTTCCTATCATCCCAGAAGGCGCCTACTGAGGGATGTTTCCCTAATCATCTCTCCTGCTTCATGACATTTTAATACCAGAGGTCTACTGAACAGCTCCCTTTAGAGGCCACGAGCCATTGTAAATGGAAGACTCTTCGTGCTCCCCACAAACCCATTTTCACCCCCTGGGGCAACACTGCCCCCACCCAGGGCCCCCAGTATAGAGGCATCTATCTTGCAATGTGAGCCCAGAGGCGGGAAAGTCCCCTTCTCCTCGGCGGGGCCTTCAATGGGGGCTTCCGGAGGGACCCAGAACACCAGAAAGCAAACGGGAGAAGCCAGACAGTCCCATTTGACCTCAAGGCTACTCACCACCCCAGAGGTCGGCATTCCTGGGGCGGAGCCACCTCCCTCTCCCAGCCCCCCCCCCCCCCAGTCTCTGGGGCCCACAGCACCTCTCGGTGGCCAAGCCCAGCTAGACCCCAACCATGGCCTAGCCCAGCCATGGGCAAACTACGGCCCGCGGGCCGGATCCGGCCCGTTTGAAATGAATAAAACTAAAAAAAAAAAAAAAAAAAAAGACCGTACCCTTTTATGTAATGATGTTTACTTTGAATTTATATTAGTTCACACAAATACTCCATCCATGCTTTTGTTCCGGCCCTCCGGTCCAGTTTAAGAACCCATTGTGGCCCGCGAGTCAAAAAGTTTGCCCACCCCTGGCCTAGCCTCATCTTTGAGGGGAGATCCCACCAACGGGAATTTCTTGGGAAGCTTTCAAAGGATTCTGTCAGGTGTTAGGATTATAAACATAAACTGCAAAACTGACGACGGAAGAAGTCACGATCACGCGTGGACACGTGTGGGTGGCGAGGGCCGTGCAGCGGCGAGGTGCGTGCGTGCCCTGCAGAGAAGGGCCAGCTCTAGCCAAGCAGCCCAGGGGTGGATCTCCTGATTTCGTGGCTTTTATGTGAAATCTGGATTTGACATGAAATCTCCTGGTTTTTAAATGCGGGTTTTAAATTTTAAAACCCTTTGCGGACTTTAAAAAGGAAGCACAGCCGTAGGCAACATAAGCCTATCGATCTGTAAGCGATTTGCAAACCAACAGCAGGAAAAATGTCCCCTCGCCCCAGAGGAGAGGCCCTGACCCAAGGTGCTTCCCAGCGTCGCAGAGGTGCTGACGGGCGAGGGGAGGGGACGCGCCTACAAAGCAGCGAGGTGGGGAGTTATGCAGGACGACCCTGCTTCATAGCCTTACTGCTGAGGAAACGCTGGGAAGGTGTGCCCTGACTGCTTGAAGTGTCAGTGGCATCCTCCTGTGACCACTGTGAGGCAGACTTCCTGCATTTCAATCCCCTACACATACCAGAAGCTCTAATCACCACTGATTTCACCGGAGCTAACAATTTAATAATGGTGCCTTTTCTGCCTAATGAGACAATATGTAACATCGTCCAACCAATATTATGCTACACATAAATTTTAAAATTCCCAAAATATGTAAGCAATCCTAGCTCCTTAAACTTTTACTTGGTATAAGGATACAAGTGAATTCCAGTCCTGAGTTCAATGGCTTCCCTTCTGGACAATTACAGACATTGTGTAGCAGTTTGGGGTCTTTCTGAATACAGTCCCTCCCAATTCAGAGAGGCTGTGCCAAGCGCATTCTCCAGGCTCAGGAGTTCCAGTTATTTTTCATATCAAGACTCTAATGAATACTTAATGCAAAACTTTGTATTTTGCTGCTAAAAAAGATGCAGCATTCAAATCAGTGCAACTCAGAGACAGGCACAATGTAAAAGAAAAGGTGATATATTTGAAGAGTTTCAGAGTAGTTATGGGTTCAAAGTCAATGGCTAAGGTTAAGTCAATGTAGAGAAAATTACCCAATTTGTAAACTCTTTAGCTAAGATCTGAGTGATGAGAGTAACCTCTAATACAATAAAAAATGCTCCCAGTGATACCAGAAGTTAATGTTAATAGCCACAAAGTGTTTAAAACTGAATATAAAAAATTACAGACAGATTCTTAGCCATTAAGTATTGTTAGCACACTCCAGTTTTGACATACTATCATAAAAGATAATAAAACTCATAAATCAATTGGCTGTCCAATTCTAATATTTACTTTTCTCAAACTGGTTAGTTAAAAGAAAAAAAAATCACATTGAATATTCTTTAGCTCCCAAAACATTAGGACCTCATAGAAACGAAAACTTCTGGACAAAAAATGGAGACTGAAATGTACAGGAGCCATCATTCAAATAAAGCAAAGTTCTTAATTATAATGGAGATGAGGTTTTTAGTCTTTTTATCTCAAACTTCTCTAAATTTCCAACCTTAACATAAAAATGGGGTTTAAAATGGGATGCTGCCAATGTCTAGAATAAAACAGCTTTTCACTGCTGGATTGAACTAAGATGAACCTGAATGCAGGTTCCCTTAATATTTTTGTATAAATTTATTTTCCTAAACAAAACAAAATTTTAATTTCTACTAAATCTCAAAATAGGAAAACCCTGCTCTATGTGAGTCAGTGTGTTGATTTAATAGGGAGGTGCTCCGGTGTGTGAATGAGGCCCCAGCCAGGAAAGGTCAAGGGGAGGAAAGAGGGTAGGGTGGGTCCTGAAGGGCAAGCCCAGGGGTTCACCTCCGAGGAATGACGCCCAAGCACCACCCCAGAGCCAGGAGTGAGGACTCAGCCACTTATTAGCCCGCCCGTATCACCCACTGAATGAGTGTGCTGTGGATGGTATGAGACGGCCTCTAGGCGCTTCTAGCTCTATGAAGTCATTGAGTTTAATCTGTGACCTTGGAAATTGACCAATGAGAACAGGAAAGCATTGACTGAGATGTCAATATTTGGATGAAAAGTGATGTAAGCCAGAAGTCACTTCTGACTTCTCCCTCGGGCATGTAAGGGTGGACCAAGGGGAAAGAAGATAGGAAGCGTCAGGGTAGAGCATCTCACTCCATCCTGCACCACCTCTCCTGTGAGTCTTGATCAAGAAACCATTTTCTCTCTCTCCTCATCTCTTTCATTCTCTACACACACATACCCAGCTACGTGCACTCCTGCCTCAACCTTCCTCTTCTTGCTACACAAAGGCAAACTCAGATCCAGACTGCGGAGGGTCCTCTTTGGTGGCAGCTGGGTGGGTGGTATGGGCAGCAGGACAAATCTCATCACCTACCAAAATAACCTGTGGGCAAAACTCTGAGGGGCATAACCTTGGAACCCCTAGTTAAGATTTCTCCCAGAAGCTAACTGATTTTAGAGTGCAGCAAGAGTCAGTAAACTCAATTACTCTTAGAAATAGTTCAATGGTAGCAAAAGCGAAGCAACAAAGCATGCAGCCCAAGTGAAGGTAGATTTCTAAAACAGAGGAAACCAAAGGTGGCAAAAATGCATCTTAAAATTCCAAGACTCTCTCAGTAATTCCTTCCCAGGCTTTGGCTGAGTCCGGGTATTTCCTAGCTCATGGGGATATTTCGTTCCCTCAGCCTCATCACACGCTCCTGGAGGAATTTTGACTCAATTCATGGCCACTTCAGTGTTTCCTCTTTAGAAAATGGACTGATGAGAACTGTGAGTTATGTTTTCTGACGGGGAGATGTAATTCCGCACGAACCTCTTGCTTCCCGATCCCACAGGTAACACGCCCTTAGGACAGACAGGGGCTGCCTCTGGCGCTGATGCTCAGTCACGTTTCTCTGTGTGAGCAAGTGTGTGCATGTGTGCGGACACTGTTCCCCCTGAGAGAAGGGGGTCCTTGTCCTAGGGACACAGCCCGAGACCCCCACAGCCGCCAGCACCGCCAGCACTGCTCAGAGTGGAAGGAGGGAGCTGGAAGGGGTGCTGACCTGCACTGGCTCGGGCGGCAGCTGGACCACGTGCTGCATGCGCTCGCTGTGGTGGTGCCGCGACTCCTCCTCGTAGATCACGTCCCGCTCGTGCTGGGGGAGGTTCAGGAAGCGGCGGATGGTGCACAGGTTCTCCCAGAGCGTGCGGTTCTCCGGGCTGGGGTTCTCCTTCCAGCGGAGCAGCTCGCACAGCCAGCCCTGGGGAGAGAAGGTCACTAGAGGTCACCTGAGGAGCACAGAACAGAGGCTGCTGGCTGCAGGCAGCGCCTCCCCCGTGATCACACTCTCCTGCCCACACTGCTCCCACCAACCTGGGGAGGCACGGGGGCAGCCGGCACCTCTACGCCCAACCAGTCACCACTGGGCGGGTCACACCAATCAATGCCTGAGAATCTTCACTCGTGTTCATCACTTAGCACCTTTCCTATCCCAGACATTCTCAGTTAATTCTCAGTTCCTTTGTAAAAGATGCTCAAGCAAGATTAATTAGCCAATCCTCAGAAAAAAGCAATTTGTGTTGGTCTACTACAATTTTTAAAATTAGCCAATTGCCTGCGGACTGAAGGGTCCCCGGTTGGATTCCAGTCAAGGGCACATGCCCAGATGGTGGGCTCGATCCCCAATAGGGGGTGTGCAGGAGGCAGCCCATTAATGTCTCTCTCATCATTGATGTCTCTATCTCTCTCACCCTCTCCCTTCCTAAAATTAGCCAATTGGATGGTATCCCACCCTATGAAAAGAGTGAAGATGAACAAATATGTATTACAAGATGGAAAATTCTAAAGAAAAACAATGTCTAAGTGTGAAGAGCACTGAATTCCCTAGGGAGAAAACAGCCTTACAATCATCAATAATTCCACCTAACAGAAGCAAGCACCTTAGCTAGAAAGAAAAAAGAAGTGTATTTGTGCTCCATCTCTGAATGCCTGCGGCTCCAGGCCCTGTCCCCATCACCGTCCCTCCACAGCCACACCTGCAGGAAGGTAGGCAGTGGGCCGGGTCACACCTGCAAATGTGTGCCTCCCACCTCTGGTATCCGAATGTTCTCACAATGGCACGAGGAAGAAAATGCAATGCAAATAATGATGGAGTATATGAAAATAATACAGAGGATGCTGTCAACATCGCTCGCTGACTCGTGTCAAAATATTTTCCCCAGTCGCTTTCTAACTCATCATTTCCAAGCTACGTCGCTAATTTTAAAAGCAAGAACTGTCCCACATCGCACCTCTTGTAAAAGAGTCAGGATTTTTCCAGCAAGGTGCATAAGTAAACACAAATGACTTCGTGAAAAATCAACCCCCCACCTCCACAAATCTCTATATCACAACTTGTAAGCCAATGGGCGTTCCCGACACGCATCCTAAAGCCCCCAGATCACATCATGAGCCGCTGTTCGTCTGACACTCCACTGTGTCTTCTGCCTTTACTGCCCCCACTCCCCCGCAAAAAAGGCAAGATTTGATTATCTCCGCTGCATCGGCCAAGACAGCAACACCAGCTGTTCGCATTGTGCAGCCTCTTCCTCGCGGCCTCCATGTTAATAACCTGATCATTCCATTTTCTCCTTCAACTGCTGGCTGTGGCACCGCGAGGAGACAAAAACCCAGGCCCATCTGCAGCAGCTGTAGGCACTGAACTGTGAAGCCACCGGGGATTTATAAACTAATCTGTAACACAACACTGCCTTGTTTTTACAAGTGAGAGGCCACATTTGCGCAGACCTGATCTTTTCTTGCAATAAACTGGAAGCTGGGGAGAGTTAGAGGGCTAGGAAGAATGAAAACAAGGCGTCTAATCATTTCTTTGGAAATGTTTTCCCAAGCATTTTCATAGATTTTTTCTTTTTTCAACTCAACAGAGAGATAGGTAGGTACTAGTTGATTTTCAAGGTGCAACGTCTAGGAACATCGGAGACAAAACGTTTATCAGAAAATCCATGATTTTTTTTTTTTTAAATCTCCCAGTCCCAACGTGTTTCCTCAAGGGTTTCTTGGTACAAAGGAAAGGATTCTTGAAATGGAAACGAAACCATCTGTGGAAAAAATAAGCTATTTCCCTGTCGTTTCACAGATCTGAATGCGTCTCCAACTGAACTCTTTCAGATCTTTCAAACAGGTATGCTTAACCTCTCCCAGGGGAAGCCACAGCCTGGAGACCGATCGTTTAACGGAAAATAGAAACAAAAACCTACATCTGTTAAAGGATGAAGTTCTGAGATGCCCAGACCTTCAGGGGGACGGCACCTGCCGTTCCGCCAGAGGCGTGAACTGCATTGTGGGAAGCCAGCGCTTGAAAGGGGACAGGTGACAGCTGAGTGGTACCTCCACTTAGGACGCTCGGAATGTCTCGCACCACAGTCACCGCCGCGTTTGATTTATAGGCGCTGCTGTAATCGGCGCTCATTACAATCGCTTAGAACCAACCACGGCCTCGTCGCGGGCCCTGCTGTCAGCCATCGGTCTTTAAGGAGTGTGGTGCTCAATTTGCCCACTGACATGCGAGGTCCCGACCTTGAAGCTATTAGGGAGCGGATTAGACACAAGTGTGATCATGTGTGCAGACATAAGCAAACCAAATTAATTTCTGGCACGGGGAGGGAGCCAACAGGACCCTGTTCCCGGGGCACCAGAGCACTCCCCCCGCCCCCATCCCTGGTGGAGCTGAGCTAATCGCGTGTTTAAGGGAACCCGGTTTTGAAGATGAAGCACATTCATGGTATTTAGAGGGTTATTAATCTAGTTTCCCCACCAAGTGTTTGCTTGGCTGATCAGATTAAGGGCTGGAGCCTTCCGCAGCGCGCCCCCTCCGCAGCAGGCCCCGAGAAATCTGTGATACTTCACAGCCTTGGACATATTGCACCATGTGTACCCAGCTGCTTCAATAATTAGCTTATGAATGTATCAGCTGGTTCTGCGATTTTTATAAATAATAACTAACCTACGGAGCAGAAAGATTGTCAGGAGCCTTACAGCAGCACAAAACGGCAAGGAGCTCTCGCTGTCACTGGTTCTACTGAATGCCGGGATTCCCCACTCACGGAGCTCCCGTGGTGTCATTTATAAGTTATTTATTTTGCATCTGAAGTGGCAATGTGTCCTCGTCCGTTTGCTTCACGGCAGCCATGACTTGCTTTCTCCTCACTCTCCCTATTTTATGGTCACCTTCCAGAAATCTATCCTCCCACCTCACCTCCCATCTCACCCTCCATCTTTTTATTCACGCTATCCTTCCACCAGGCCATCCGGGAAGCTTATCTTTGTTTTCTCAGTGGGATGTCTCATGAGCTTGTTTGGTGGCTAATGAATGTGTGAGAAAGTACCACGCTCTTGCCTGAACACACATGTATGTAACTGTGAGTGAACCCATCTCAGGAGAGACAGAGTCCCCACTTTGGGATTTTTTTCATCTATATAAATTTTGCATGCCATCCAAGAAAGTTTTGCAGTATCAGGCAAAAAAAAAAAAAGTGTAAATGTCAAATAAAACAGTGACAGATGACAGTATTCTCTATTGAATAGCACTGTTTCTGCCGTGCATGTTCAATGGGAACTCATGAATTATTAATAAACAAATCTCCTTTTTCTGTTAAAAATCTCAAGTAGGTTTTTTGTTGTTGTTCCCTGTGTGGTATGTGGTGCATTCCAGGAGAATGAGTTCCATTTTGGAAATACTGATACAGACGTTCATCTGATTCTCAGCCCTGGCCAGTTCCGTGAGACACCATGAGCTTTTAATCTGGTTGTAAGTTTTGACCAAATGTTGGCTAAATATTCCTATAGTCAGCTGAGCCTTTTTAGTATGGTAAAACTGAGGCTAAGTATTTGAGCACAGCTCAGAAGCACAGAGAGCATTCAACTTGGATCCCAGAGACCTAACTGCTAAGTTCCTGCTCCAACGTTAAGTAACTGAGTGACTTTCAGGCAAGTGGTTACCCTCTTGGAGCTTCTGGGAAATTAATATGGTACATTCCATGATTTGTTACCTTATTTGCCAGAAATAGCAGATAATGGTTGACTATTAGGATTAAAGGACAAAGGAGAAATCACCTTGACCAAGGTGATCAAGGTCAACATCACCAGCGATGACATGTGGACACCATGAATCCTGTGATGTGATGCACCACGAAGGACACACATAAAATCTGCGGTAGTCTAGCCCAAAATGCATAACCTCAATCGAATCATGACAAACCCACAGTGAGAGATGGTCAACAAAAAAGCATTCTGTGAAAATGGCAAGGCCAAAAAAAAACAAAACAGGAAAGTCTGAGGAGCAGTCGCCGACTACAGGAAACTAAGGAGAAATAATAAAAAATGCTGTGTGGTTTCTTGAACAGGAAATGGACTTAGAGGAAAACTATTGGAATTAGAGTATATTTTTTAAGTTTAGTTAATTATATTAAAAATGTTGATGTCCTGGTTTTAACTATTGCACTATAGTAATTTTTTTGATGTAACGTGTTAACATTAGAGAAAGTTACATGAGGGATATATGGAAACTACTCTTTTGCAACATTTCTGTGAGTCTAAAATTTGTTAAAAAAAAAAAATTAAACATAGGGACTCCAGAGAGGGAATATAGGTTTAAAGGCTGCATCTTTGTAATCGATGGTAAAAGCATTCTCACACATTCAGTGCATATGCAAATAATATCTATTAACATCTCAGTTTAGCCATGTTGTCAGCTTCTTAACCAAATATATTCCCCTCAGTAGAAAAAAACAAGTCTGATCCTCCTTTTCCACTATGAAGGGGATGCGGCACGCACACCCGTCAAAATATAGTTTATTTACAAGTCCACGTGTTCCTATAAAGTTGTACATCAATCTAAATTTACAAAGCAAATTATGTTGTCAATGTATTAGCAATGCTTACTACTTGAAGACATGTGCCATTATTTCTTTCTGGAAGATGAATAGTAACCCCATAGTTTGTCTGTTAGCAAAGTGGTAGTCACTGGTGAGTTACTTAAATGAGACATCTCTCATTCACAATTCAAAAGCATTAGAAGAGGAAGCAGTAAGAACCACAACTGGCTCCTGGTTTTCCTTCATGGTCTCATCTCCCACCCATTTCTCTATTGACCTCGTGCTCCTGCTGTGAGTTACTTTCAGTCCCCAGATCTGCTTGGTGAACCCTATCTCCATGCATGACCTGTGGGGTCGGTACCCCTGTGTGATTTCTCTTTGAGGATGGTTGTAAGTTTTAACCAAAGGTGGGCTGAATGTTTCCATAGTCAATTAAGCTTTCTTTAGCTAAAACTGAGGCTAAGTGAATTACAAGTGTTAGATACAGCTCATGTTCCTTGAGTTACTCCCTTGGCTGAAATGTCTCAGACTCAACCCTCGTCCCCCATGAGAAGTCGTGCTTCAAGGCTCAGCCAACATGGTCTCAACTGATCTCCTGAAAACGGGTTGCTCAGCCTCGCTTGATCGCAAGGCGTTTTGCTTATATTCTTTCACAACTTGATGATGATTATTGTGATGGGTGAGCACGTCTGCGTTCCCATCACAACCGTCAGCTTCCTGATGGGGCTGGAGGGAAAGGGACGGCTTCTTCCTCAATCCAGCCCTTTCAGCAGAGACTCTGCATCCTTGCACATAAAAATTGCTCAGTAAGTGCTCATAGGACTGAGCTGAAATTATTAGAGTGTATAGAAATGAGTGTAGAATTTCTCAGCCTCAAACTCGGAGTTACAGTTGGCGAGGAGTACCTTCCTCCCTCCCTTCCTAACTCCCCTCCTTCCTACCTCCTTTCCTAACAAGTCCTTCGAGAAAACACTGGGATAAAGTTGAGAACACCATGGACTCGCAATGGCCTGGCTGTAGTAAAATACATACTTCATCAGCTTCATTCTCTAGGAGTTTCATTTAAAAAAATAATGACCTAAATGCCACACTATATCAATCATTTTTAAAAATCCATTCTCATCTTTTTAATCATTTTTTTCTGTGTGTGTTGCTGTTGTTGTTCAGATGAAGCATTTTAAAGCTTTCCTGGGTTAAAATGAATGAGGAAAGGCAATATCTATTTCACTAAGAAAAAAATCTTAAAATTTTCAGGTAGCCAATAAGTGAGTGATGACATATTCTCCAAATGACATGTCAAAGGCTGAGAATTTTCCAATGACCAGTGAGGTCTTTTAACATAGGCCAGTGTCTGAGTTTGAAGTCCATCAGATGTAAGCTTGAATCCTAGCTCCAAAACTTAAGGTTACGTGATGGGGGAGGGGATGCAAGTGGGAAGAGTAAGGTTCCTGTCCGTGGTACTGAAATGTCATCGCCTACTAAGGTACTTGTTTTCCTACCGCCAGGACACTGGTAATGATTCCAACTTCCCCATGTTTTCTCCTTAAAAATAAATAAATAAATAAATAAATAAATAAATAAATAAGTTCCATGTTGGTGACAAATTTCCTAGTTTTTATAATATTTTAGAACAAATACAAACCAGGGTTTGCTCAGCAACACACACAGGTTCACAGCGGGCTTTGATCTCCAACAAAAAAAAACATAAATGGCCGTTCCTGTTAAGTAAGGTATTATGAGCCTTGAAGGCAGGGCCTTGTCACAGCTATTCCTGTTCCCCCTGATGTGTCTAGCACAGAGCTGATGGGTGAATTCAATCTTCAGTCAATGGTCCCCACCACCTTTGCCCCGCTGGGAACGCCAATAAATAAGTGGGCAAATGAACAGCTCTGGGAGGATGACTCACGGATTCCTACACCAGCCATGTAAAAGGCCATTTACTCACCCACATTTCCAATACAGAAAATGTCAGCATATGCACCCAAAAGGAAATGTTTTCTGAGCGTCTCAGAAGGAAATTCAGATTATTAACCACAGACAGTTCGCTTTCTAAATGGAAGCACACGAAGTCCCAAAACAAACTTTTGTAGCTGTGAAAGGATTTCTCTTCATCTGGTTGAGACTCTTGTGAAGTGTGAAATGAGCCAGATAATATTCAGCTCTTGTTTCTTAGTCACCGAATTCTCTTTTCATGAATCCAATAAGTGTCTATTAAAATAAATAAACCCCCTAATGATTCAAGATAACCTAATCAGGAAGCTGAAATGGGTAAAAGGCTAATGGCAAGGGAGACTCACCAAGGGCTTCAGCGAATGCCTGACAGGGGGTCACCTCAGCCCGAACAAAGGTGGGTGCTGGGCATTTGGTTATAGTTCATGGTTAATTATTTTAGGCCTTGCATGTGTGAAGTAAAAATGGCCCGCTTCCGTCCTTATTTTTCAAAATGGTACGCTAAGGTCCAAACTATATTTTCATGGGGACCAATTTTCAGCTCTCTCCAGGCATGTCCCTCACATGTCTATGGATGTGCTTGTAAAGATTGAGTCTGTAATTGGGAGTAATGAAAATTTTATTTCAGACCAATTCCTTCACCTCTGTTAGAGAGGGCTCAAGTCAAGAGGGGATTTTAGAAAATCATTCTGCTCTCCTTACACTAGATACATAGGATACACATTGCTACCTAACAGTGTGAAAATTCGGTATGAGTTTATATAAAAATGTACACACACATACATGTGTACATGGGAACATGCATCTGAAAAAAGTTGTCCATATCTGTCAAAAAGATGAATGAATTGGAATTGTGTTCTTCTCCACTTAAGTAGTAGAAAGGTCTTACCAGTAAAATGTATTAAAATATGAAGCAGAAAACAACAAAAATATTTCCAGGCCCTGACTTCAGGTCCAAATCCTAGCATGCCTATGACACAAGACTGTATATTGTGCAAAGTGCCTTAAACACTTGTAAGTGCAAGAGGGGAAAAACCAAACACATCAGAAAACTGGGAGTGGTCGCGGTTTTTAAAGATCGGGGCTGGTTCTAGGGTGAGGCAGGCAGCGACTAGGGCACAAAATGTAAGGGGTGTGGCTCTGAAAGTGCAGGCCTCCTTATATTGTACATCCTAGGACCTAGTTTGCCTCACCCTACTCTTGGCCCTGTGAAAGGGAGAAGATAAACGGTGTCTACAGGAAAGTGGTAGGAATCATTCATAGGCACCAACGTTCTCCAACTGTAAGAACCCTGCAGAGTTCTTACATTAACTCAATGTCCTCTTGAAAAGATTGCTGGGAGTGTTCAGAGACGTGGCTTTAATATGCCAACCTGACTTGTTTCAAAGTTGCATGCAAGTGTCCAAAGGCGCTATGTCATAAACAGGCAAAATCATGCAACTCAAGGTTTCTGCAGTCAAGTTGTGCTTAAAACCAGTACATAAACATTAGCAGTGGGTAAATGCATCTGACATTTTAAGATCTGCATATGAACTCTGTGATTAATCTCTGTTGATAGCTAATTAAGGGCTCCCATAAAAGCTAGTTTTAGGGCATGAAACCTTAACATAACTAATGGTGGGCACAGTAAAAAGATCCCAACTCCTCACTATAAGGTGGATACAGATCTTGAGGGAATTCTGCTTACAAAATCTCACTAGAATCTAATCCTCTAAGATTATGCTGAGAGAAAAGGCAGAGAATCAAAGACAGGTTCAACCCAACAATGAAACAGGAATGTTGAGAAATCTAATTTCTTTACTATGTGGCATCGTAATTTTTTCAAATGGTACTTATAGTGTAAACAGCTGAGTTCTTTATTTGAAGTTGGTGGACAGCCCTGAAATTATGGCATCCATACCCCAGTTGACAAGAGTAGAAAGCCCTCCTTGGTAGGCTATAAAAATTACTGGCCAGCAACAGGGCGCAGCTGCTCAGGTGAGGCTGCCTGCCTCATTTTAGTCTGCCTTCCACGCTGAATCCAAGATGGCAAAAGCAAAATCATTAGGAGTAAGACTAAGATCGCCAACTCATTTTACATGGGGCATCATGTGGTCTGTACTTCCTGTCATGGTTTATACCAAAAAGATGGGGTAAAGATCTGTGTCCATTAGCCTGAGCTAACTCTGCCCCTATAAAGCCATCTCCCAAAAGGAAAATTCATAATATAAGATAAATTGTGCAAAGAGGCAAACCTTTGATCCTTGTATAATATTTTCTAAAGGAAAAGAAATTAACTAATGAGACTAAAGATAATATTTTTATGCCCCAACATAAAAAGTTGGCCTTAAAAATTGTACTTTTGACTTGTCTTACAATTATGCATCATACAGTATGATCGTAAACATCCCTGTGCACACCCATACATATATGTGCATTAGAAGGAAAGACTCTAAAATGTGAACAGTAACTATCTCTGAGTAGTAGAATCATGAGGGACTCGTATTTCCTCATTTATACATTTCTTAATTTTCTAAATTTTCTAAAGTGAGGATATTATTACTTTAAAATATAATAGAGGTATTTTTAAAATATATATGCAACTAAATTGTGCCTGGGACATTTTTTAAAGAGATCAAAAGCAAAGATTAATATGGTAACCCAGAACTGAAATGAAAAGATTATGTTAGCACATATACTGAATGTGTTATAAACTCCAATAGCAAAGAGCAATAAAAGGAAAACAAACCAAATAACATATCCAGTATTTTTCTTTATGTAAAGTTATCTGTTTCTCCTTCATTTTTTGCCTTATTTTAAAAGGACCTGCCACTGAGACCTGTAGCAAATGCATCCTGACATAACCCACACACTACGGAACCACACACACTTCCCAGGAATATATTCCACCAGCAGGACCTTAAGCAAAACCTCAAAAGCTTGTCACTCTTTCAGCTCCTTTTCTGAATCCCTCTTCCCATTGTGTCCCTCAACACTTAAGTCCTCAGGGACCATCTGGGCCCAGAACCTGCAATCTCTCTAAAATTTTCCTTTCTTTTTCCTACTTCTCATTCAAAGCTTGCCTCACACACAGTGTTAGGTATTATTCTTAATAGCTGAGGACAGCGACTGACACCAAAGAGTGAATGTGGTTTACTGGAGGGTTTATTTCTATTTTAAAAGATAGTTAATATGGAAGGGGAGGGGCCACGGTGTCTATTTGAACTGGGCCTTCAAGGTTCCACGCCCACTCCTTTTCCCCAAGCTCCTCATGAAGGATTCCTCTGATTTCACATCCAAGAGGATGAGGAAGCCTCGCTACCCAGCAGCCTCCTCCGGCCCTGCAAGGACCCCTGACCTCTCCAAGAAACACACTGAAGGGAAGAAAGGGGGGAACCTTTGATCTCCATCCTTCAGTGCAAGGAAGAGAGCGTGGCCATGTCCCACTGCAGCCTGGAGGGGTTAAGTACCCTGGCCGAAGTCCCACGATTAGTCCTGTGCATGCACCCTGTGGGTAGGCACCAAAGACACGTGCAAAGTACCAACTCATGCAACTGATTTCACTAAAGATGCTTTTTATAAAGCCAAAGCTGGTGCTCACAAAACGGAGTGAATGTCGTCTGTTAAATCACCATTTCAAAAAGCTCAGCATTTGATGTGCCCATCTCGTCGGCTATTTCCAGCAAGGTTCCCCATTCACAAATGAGCACGAGACCACGGTCCCAAAGAAAAACAGAAAAACTTCAAAGCGCCGGATCCCCACTCAGGCTCAGTCTCATCCTTCAGCATATGAGTTCCCGGGACTACATTTTCCTCCAGATTCTACAGAACTGGGGCTACCGCGTTCTTCGGAGGCGCCGCGCATTTGGAGCACTAACTGTGGGCCGCCTGGCACCCGCGGCTTTCACTCAGCCACCTGAGTTATTTCTGGAGGCTGAGGGCATCACTCTTTCCAGAAGCCACGGTGCCAAGCCAATAGGAAGATCACAGGCATTTTGAATCAAGTTCTCAGACTGTGGTCTTCATTTTTTCTTGAAAGCTTCTTATTAAAAAAAAAAAAAAAAAGGACTGAGTGAAACTTTTATATTTACATCAAGTCACGACTAAGGGGCAGGTTTGCAAAATCAATTGTGTAGCTTTTATACCCGCTGCACATCTACCACATATGTCCTTTATTACACAGTGGAAAACCATTAAATGCACAGTAGTTTTGCCAAGTGGCATTATGCATTTAACAGCTTTATTCGTTTAACAGCTCCAACTCTCATTATATTTTGCCATGTGGTCCATGGGATTTTATGCATCGAACAGTTCAGGAAGGCTCCATGGTATTTTCTTTTCATGTATTTCATTCTATGGTTGGACATCAAATCTTAGCAAACTGCCTTTCAACGGTTTCACTGATGAGCGATAATAGGAATAATCTGGAAACATTTCTACATTAACATTGGAAACAAATATTTCCATTCTCATCAAAGTTCCTTGATCTTCTACTCCTTTCCCTTTATCAACATCTGAAAAATAACTTAAGTCAGGTAACTGCCAAGCGGCAGGTAAAAATGGCTAAGCCCCATAATTAGCCTAAATATAGCGCCTAACTCTCTCACTTTCTCTCTCTCTTAAATTATATATAAAATCTTTTTTGAAACTTGATTTTTATTGAAAACCTTCTTGCTTAATAGAAACACAATATTCAGTAACTTCCTTTCTTCATAGAACACAACGGAAGATCTGTTGGGGAGACGACGGATCTTTTTACCACTTACATCGCAGGGATGGGAACATTAGTCATGAAAGGCCACAGAGGAAATCAAGCTCAGAATCAAAGGGCTCTCGGAATGATGCTGCAGCCAACTTCATTCCCTCCTCCGTGCATTAGGTCATTGTTCATCTCGGGGAGAAATAAGCAGGCACATCCACCTAGCCCAGTGGTCGGCAAACTGCGGCTTGCGAGCCACATGCGGCTCTTTGGCCTCTTGAGTGTGGCTCTTCCACAAAATACCGACTTCTGCGCATGGGCCACAAAGTTTCAATCGCACTGCACATGCGCGCCCGCACGTGGTATTTTGTGGAAGAGCCACCCTCAAGGGGCCAAAGAGCCGCAGTTTGCCGGCCACTGACCTAGCCCATTCTCGGACAGGGTGGTGGTTGTCCCTTTAAAGGAATGGAAACAGACAGTGGATCCCATCCACAGTTGCTGCTTTCAGAAATAAATTTCCAAAACCCTAAGCATCTGTCTACGCTGATCCCCGGAGCATTCCGCCCCACCACCCCCGCTCTGCACAGACCTGCACTGGAGACGCTGCCGTGTGTTCCTGTTAGAGCTTTTAGCACACACCCTGGGCCCTCACGTGTGTTTTCTCCCGGAGAAACAACTGTATTCTACACATAAAAGGAACACCTGACTCACAAGGTGTCTCTGGGGCTTGGAAAGCAGTTATTACACCAATGTCAGCCAGGCCTCTGCTGGGAGTGAGAGGCGATGAGACGTGGCTGAGATGCGGTCTCAGAAAGATGCTGTCTCAGAAAGATGCTGTTTTGTACATATCAAGTTTGGCTCATATACGAGAGAGAGAGAGAGAGAGAGAGAGAGAGAGAGAGAGAGAGAACAGAAGAAAGAGAAAATACATAGCAGTGTTTAGAATTGGAAGAGAAATCATTCGAGGCCAATTCTTTTTTCAACGATTCTTTAACAGACACAAGTCTGGGTTTTGACTTAGTCTCTATATTGAACTCCAATGGGAATAAAAGCAAACTGTGGCGCCAAACTCGGAACACGGCAGGTCCCCTCGGGATTCCTGCTGTTGTTATTACTATGGGAACAGATGTATTTTTATGGGAGGGAGGAGGAGCACAGTGGAACCCCGGTGCTCGCCTCTGCTCCTTTAAGCACCGCTCACCTGACTTTTATTTGCAGCCACCTTGGCGAACAGGGCTTGGGACACCTTGGCCCTTTTCATCTCCTGCTGGATCTCGTCGTAAATGGCAGCTGTGATGTTGACGTTGGCGCCGTCCACCTTGATGGGGAGGTCTGCTGTCGGTGTGGAGGTTTTGGCCTACCAAGAGACCGTGAAAACAATCATTCAAAAAGTGCCGCATTCAGCCCAGCCATCTGTGCAGAAATTACCCAAGGATTTCAGTCAGCTGATGCCAAACAGCATTAGCTACAGAGGGACACTTCCTGTCCATTATTCTAATCGGGTTAATTGTGATTGGAAATAATTGCGGTGCATTCCTATAGGACAGGGGAGCCCTGCACAGCCTGCTCCTTCCCTCACGGAACCCCAGGCGGCTCACAGGTAGGCCGCGCCCGGGGAACTGAAAGCCATCACTTAACTGCCGGCCACGCACGCAGGACACACACAGCTACCTCTCGCTTTCTAAAAATGGCATACCTCGCAGGGAGGGCCAACTCTTCCAGAAAAAAGAAAATGAGTAAATGGGTAGCGGTCTCTAAATAATAAATTATTACTCAATTGAATGCACTCCCCAGAGTCGCTCTCATTCTTTATTAAAGCTTCACGTATGTCATCCGAGTATGTGTGGTTCCCCATCGTTATCATCATTATGCGACCCAGACCGTCACCTAATTTCACCTAGGAAATCAGTGGGAATGAAATAAAATTTCATTTCATGAAACGAGGCTTCGGAATGCCTTTGATGTGGCGTTTTCATTTTCTTAAACTCATATTGTGGTTTTATGTATTCTGCAGCGCTCATTTTAATTGAATGATTTCCCATCAGCTTCAGAGACAAATGAAGGACAATACAGAAGGTGTCTGTACTTCTTGGGGTTGGGAGAACCCTGGAACGTTTGGTGCTACTTGATCGAAAAGACGGTCAGCGCTTGCCCTAGTGTGTGATGCCAGGGGGCTGGGTGGCTTCATCAGAAGCCCTGGCAGCAGGCATCCGCCCTAATCCTTGGCTTCATGAGCGTAACCAGCTGATTTGGTCTAAAGTGGGTTGTTTTTCCTTTTGTCCCCATTTACCCTTAATCCCAAACCAAGAGAGTAGCCCCCAAATCACCACTGTCCCTCTATGGGTGCCCTGAGCTGTCCCCACTGGGCTGAGCATCACAGGTTTGGGGGAAGCCAGGGCAGGTAGTCTGGACAACTCGGGATCATTCTCAATGGCCTCGAAGCCAGAGCGAATGTCCCAAGTTCCCCTGACGGCTTGGATTCCTAAGAGCCATCGGTGACTTTTGCCATTCCTCTTTGACCTCCCTGTCTCATATGATTTTCTAATTATTACCAAAAAATAAGAAGAACTGATGCTGTGCTTTTTATGTGGCAGGCCATCAAGAAAGCATTTTATTTCTGTTATCTCATTTAATTCTTCTAAAAACTCAATGAGTTAGACTTTATTTTCATTTTCCAGATGAAGACAAGTGATAATGAAAGATGCTATTGGACCTCCTGGAAGACAGGCAAAAGCAAGTGAGACAACCTTATTCTGAATACAACCCTTTCAGGTGCCAAAGCGTGGGCTCAGGGCCACGGTGCAAATCTGCCTCCCAAATCTCCAGGTTTACACCAATGCTAGTTTCACAGGAATCTGCTTGCCCTCCAGTTGGGAGTCTGCCTATAACAATCCAATTGCCTGTCACTTTTTGCAAGAAATTCCTTTTCCTTCTCAAAATTTCTAGTACTCTCCCTGTCGAGTGCATGTTTGAGCACATTATTTCTGCCTTTCTCAACTCAGGTTTCTTATTAGCCTCACTGACTCTCTCACCTGACGGATCAAATCCTCTGTAAAACCCTGGGGGCTACAATGAAAGCCCTCCAAGCACTGAACTATGTTGTTAGGAGCCCAGGACTTGGAATTAGGGCAACCTGAGTTCAAATCCTAGCTCTACCACTCAGCAATGTGACCCCAGTTTTCTCATCTGTAAAATGGGCATAACAATGCAAAACAATGAAGATCCAATTCATGCAAAATGCTCACAACACCTGATACACAGTAAGTGCTCAATAAATGATCGCCCTTATCCTTGTATTGTTTTGTTATTATTAAGTACATCAAGGGTTACTGGCCAAATGAAGCCTTATGAGAAGACTCTGGAGGTTTAATTTCAAATCTGAAATGTCTTGCCCTGGCTTAGTTGGTTGGAGCGTCATCCCATACAACAAAAGGTCACGGGTTCAATTCCCAGTCAGGGCACATACTCAGGTTGTAGGTTGGATCCCCAGTAAGGGTGCATATGAGAGGCAACCAGTTGATGTTTCTCTCTCTCTCCCTCACTCTCTCTAAAATATCAATAAACATATCCTCGGGTAAGGATTTAAAAAATAATAATAATAAAATAAATTTAAAATTCTTCAATTTGTTTTAAACCAATTGGGGTTTGGAAAATAATCTCCATGAACCTCTGTAAGGCTGACTCCCACCGAAAGGCTGCCTCAGGGGGCATCTAACATGTTTTCTCATGTAGAAGCTTTACTCGCCACGGACCTTCACTGCTGAAGCATGTCAGTAAGAATTCTGAGTACATACATAATCATGAAATGTTTTAACAACTTCCCCTTTCTCAATGTTTAACCAATAGGAAAACAAGAATGACCCAGAGAATGTGAAATGCTGGTGCCAGAGTTGTGGTCTCAAAAATATTCTGAGAAAAACATTTTATAGTTATTTTCATAAATCTCAAAACTGTGACATTAAACGATTCATTTCCCTGTTATACTTGTCCCAAAGTGCACCTTTGCCTAGGAATTTTCTGGGTGGGATTCTGTGCTACTGAAAAAAGCAAACGCCTGGCTCTGTGCGGCCTTGTAAGCTGGTTTGGCTCTGACAGCTCTCAGGTGTTTGAGAAGACACCTAGGACAACAGTGCCAGAAAAATATCACGAAGGAGCACACAGACCTGCGGGATTTTCTAACAAGTGGGAGTGGCTTTCTCAGGAGAGGTGTGCGGGTGCACAGCCAGGAAGCATGGCTGGACTCTCCCATCATGCTTTAACGGACTTCAGAAGCAGCAAAAATATTGGCCGATTTAATAGAAGTAAATATTAGTGCAAATCAACAGCTCACCCAACTCAATAGCCTAATACGTATGTCCCAAAATGGGGGGAAAAAATCCCCTACAAAAGCTTGGTTACACTCGTCCAAAGGAAGCAGTTAAGAGACTTATTTTTGGTTGAACAGTCATTACAGCTCCTCATTCGCTAAAGACTAAAGTGTAAGCATCGCAGTTTGACTGCACGATAGAAAATGATCTTCAGTTAAAAATTTATTGTGGAGTACAAAATTATGAAAGTTAGAAAATGTGAAAGAAAACGGATGTATATGAAAAAGCTCAAATATTTCTACTAGAATACAATTCTGCTTGTATGCTTAATCCGTTCTTTGGAAATTACCACAAGACAAACTCATTTAACACACACGCACACGCACATGCACACACTATAGCATCTAAGCAAAAAGTCCTTTGATTTCAAAGTACCCATTTTTCTGATTTGTACAAACGTGAATCTGTTGATTATCTTGAGAACTACCACTGAGAGGGAATTGCAACCATCCTGGCAACAGTGGAAGGAGATGGCTGTGTCCTCAACCTCCCAGAGAGTAGCGAAGCTTAAGGATCGGAGGTAATAGGCGAGAAATGAGGGGTTCAGATCTGAATGGAAAATGACTCGTGACTGGCTTGACCCTTCAGTGAGGATCTCTGCAGCCCACGGAGCGACTAGCTGCCCGCATCGGCCAGAGGAACTGAGAACAGAATGCCTTACAGTTGTGGAGAGAGGAGGATGGGAAGCTGTGCCCTGGAGTCCCGGGGGTCACCTGGGAAGCAGAATAATGAAGGCCTACCTTCCCATGACCATGTTCTAAAGGCTCCATGAATGATCCAGCCATTGTGAGGGGTCCCTGCACATGGGAGCTCCCATCATGCCAGGTCCCTCCCCATTCTGTCTTCCTCAGATCACACAAAGAAGAGTTTGGATCCTCATGTGCCCCCTGACCCCCGCTATCTCCCCCCACTGGAGTAAACACGATGTAAGGAAAAGCAGGGCGCTGGCGACGCACACTCAGCTCACACAAACCCCTCGCTCCTTCCTTGATGATGAAGCAGCTCTAGGTGGACACAGCCTCCCTCCTCTCCCTCCTCCATCCCCTGTTTCCTGCCGCGGGGGGAAGGATGGTACTTCTGCTCCTAAAGGGACACCAACGGCACAGGACATAGCAAAGGACAGCCCACTGCATAGGGTCGGTTCCCTGTCCTCTCAGCAACACGCCCAGTGGACTCAGAACCCTGAATTACGTCTGTTTCCAGGGAAAACCCGCAGTGCTGGCCAGCTGCTTCCAGGGCAGAGAGAGAAATGTCCGCGGGGCGCACATCTCACCTGAGGGGTCCGGGAGGAGCTGGGGCTGCTGGAGGCCGAGGACACCATGCTCACGTTGGGGTTCATGCTCCGCTCCCGCTCGTCCTGATAGATGCGGTCCCGCTCCACCTCGGGGAGGTTGAGGAAATTCTGCATGGCCCGCAGGTTCACCAGGAGGGACTGCGAGGCTGTCCGCGGGTCTTCCTCCTTCCGGAGGATCTCGGACAGCAGGCCCTGATTAGATGGGAAAAGAGGCCGAGTCAGATCTGGGGGGGCGTGTTTCTGTCTCCCATACCCATCCCCTTTATTATTTGGGGAAACCAGTTGGCTGTGATGTCAAGAGCCGCAGTCTAATCCCACGGCTTCTCCGGCAGGAGGATGTGGTGGGAAGGCGCTTGCCTTGCGGGCGCTGTGGCTTATTTTGGACCGTTCTGTCCTGACACTTTATCATCACTGTAACCATCGCTGGGGTGCAGAGATGCCAGCTCGCCAGGTAGGCGCCGGGGAAGGGATTGTGAAGTGGCAATTACCAGCAGGTGCCTCCTGCAAGGATTGCAGGAAGTGTTAGAACTCTCTGCTTGAAATTGGGAACACTTGGCAGTCCTGCTCCGCTTTAAAAATCTGCCAAGTTTGGTAAATTTAGTTCCGACATTTAAACAGCATGGGAGATTTACATCGACTTAAAAAAAAAAGTTTGGCTGAATTTCTATGTGACCGGCCACTGCTTTCAATATAGATGTTTCTTCTAGAAAAAAAAAAGCAAATGGCTATAACTTGTGTTAACCCCAGCTTCTCAATGCACACACATAATAGGTATCCTTATGTATGTACCAGAGAGCACCCACACATTTCTATGAGGCACCCTCCCAGGGGGAGCTCTAAGCCCATCATCAAAGGGATGAAGTGTGGTCACATCCGGTGAGGGGCCGGAGCACAACTGGAGATCGCCATGGTAGACTCAGAGACTTTCTGAATGTGTGACATCCAAATAGACATCTTTGAAAGGACATTAGTGCTTTACGTGCTCTGATGACAGAATTCACACACACACACACACACACACACACACACACACACACAAAAGGAAAAGGTTGACAAGAGTGGAGACAAGCAGCATGGGTGTAAGAAAAGGGCGGGGACCGAGCTGGGACACTGTAGGACCGTGGGCACCAGCAGAGCCACTTACACTCTGCACGCCTGTTAGATTATCACACAGGCCTCCCTTACACTCCCAGCTACCTCTGCACTCAGGACACTGTGAGATCAGGGCCTAGGACCAGCCCCCAGGAAGAGCTGAGGTGCTAACCTCTGTTGCTCAGACCAGATGGGGCAACCCCAAGTCATGAGAAGCAGATGCCAAGGACATTTCCACCGAGGGGAATATCCATGCAAAGAAAGCGTGGTCAGATCTGCACCCTGTGGCTTAACTATACAATGATGCAAGAGGAATATGCCATCTCCTGGTTGGCCAGAAATCTTTAGGATAAGTTAGGCGATCTTGGCAAATAAAGTAATGCATTATAAAACAGCGACATACATGTCACAGGAAGGTGCATCCCACTGTTATCAGTTCTCCAAGAGAGTAATCACCGTTCAGGAGACCAGGAAGGCAATTTCACTACAAGGAACCTACAAGCACTATACATGCCATCACACAGTTCTGCAACTTGGGTGTCATGTTACTTTGATTGGAGATGTCTTTACGAATGAGAATGGAATATGCCACGCAATGAAGCCAGGAGAAATGTTACCCAGTGCGGGTCTGTGGGCATGCGTGATCAAGAACAAGGTAGGATGGGATGGAAAATACCCTCCTGGGAAATGGCTCTAAGAAAATCCAGATTTCTTGTCATGCTTTTAGAAGCAACAAGTGACACATTTGTCTTCCAGAAAATGTTACACAATCTAAGTACTGATTCTCTTTCTAAAACTGAGTCAGTTGTGCCTTAAGTTATTCTACTTCCACTTGTGCTAAGCAACCTAAAATATTAATAATAAATTTGTTTCTGAGATAAAATATCTCCAAAAAAGAAGTGAATTTAAAATCAATACTACTCTCCAATACCAATAAGAGGCTAAGATTGACCTTTCTGAGCATTCATAAAGGAGAAGTCGGTCTCTTTCTCCTCCTCCTGCTTCTTCTCTTACTCCTCCTCCTTCCTCCTCTTCTCTCATAAGTGATTTTAACATTTTATTATATTTCAGACTACCAAATTGGAGGAGGAGTTTCAGGGTCTATACCAGTGGTTCGCAACCTTTTTTTGGCCATGCCTCACCTAAGCATCTCTAAAATCCTGATCCCCGCCCCCCCCCCCCCCCCCCCGCATGACATATAATTCTTCTTATTCAAAAAATGAACTCCTATTCACGTGGAGGAAGCCCAAAAGGCCATTAACTTGGTCTAAACAAGCTTCCAAAGAACATGGCGTCCATGAAAGAGTAAAATAAAAGAACAAAAGGACAATTGAAGTACTGAGGAAGAAATCACTAAGAAATTGTTTTAAAATAATAATAATATGAAGTGATATGAAAGAAATAGCAAATAAAGTTTCAAAACGTATCATAGAGAACAAAATGCATAAATACGTCACAATGTATATTTATATACTGTATTTGAGGCCCCTAGAACCATAAGAAATGGTTTGTAAACGTCTATGAAATTATTTTCACATGCTGTACAGTGTGGCTCAGAATTTGCACACATGATAGTGAAATAACAAAAACTGGTCTTCTAATAGACCAGGTTAAAAATTGCTCACTCTTCATCCATCATAAAAGAAAACACTCCAAAGCATAGAGTGGTTTTTGTTTGTTTTCTTGTTTTACTTTCTTTTCCACATTGAACCTGTAGAGCTCTTTCCTCTGCATTTTCCACCGATTGGACAGCCTCACAGGGAAGCGAATCCATCTTTAAGAAAAATCAGGCCCACGCATTCTTGTAAATGGCTGTTCATCCGCATCATTTCTGACACGAGACCCAGTGTCTGTGTTTGAAGGGCTGGTGGCACACATAGCGGCCTCTGTTCCACTCGCCTAACTGCAGGGAAGGTCTCAAGCCAACAAGGTGGCCGGCGCCGTCTCCACGCACGGCCCTGGAGAATGAGCAGCCTGTTCCAAGCTATTTACTCAAGGTCTCATCCGTGTAACCAGGGTCCCGAAGCAGATTCTTCTCACCCAGACCTTTTCAGTAACAAGTGGCTAGTGGGTGGGCCTGGGAAGAGTCTTGGGTGTTTTCTTGAGTCTTTTCCATTTTGGTTACTTATGCGCTTTTAACTACTTAAACTGGGATTTTTAAAAATAGAGTCCAAATTCTGTAGGCTCATAAATGCAAAAGGAGCTTATCTGGGTAGCTGAAAATCATCACTGGGGAGGAAAATCAGAAGAAAATGTATGGCATAACTTAGATACACCACACATTGCCCCATCTAATTATCAAGATAAGTAAATGTTGACCACATGGAAACCGTCTTGAATAGAACATAAATTAATCATTTATCACACATAAATATTTCCAAGGCCCTTGCCACTAGATTATCTGGCATTTTAATTATCAGCCAGCCCAGCAAAGGTGTCACTTGGACATTCCCATTATGCAGCCTGAGATATAGAGAGTGCAGCATGGCACCTGGGCACCGGGAAGGAAAAAAAAAAAAAGATGTACTTTTATGGATAGAAGGGTCATGAATATTGAAAATGTGAAAATTGAGGGGCATTAATAAATTACCCAGGATATTGCTTATTAAACTTTCATATCAGTAATCGCATTAAAACATACTGCGAGCATTGCGCAAAGTGGTCATTAAGTAGTTTCCTCATCGTAGGCGACAGAGCTTTCTCCTGGGAGAGGTTGGAACGGCTCCCCCTCGGAGTGAGCGAGGTTACACACGACCAGGAAACGTGTGGACGGGGAGGAGGAGGAGGAACACCTGCGCGGGGTGGCGAGGCACCAGCACAAATACCTCTTGGGCGACAAGTCGCTGAAAAATGAAGGGGGTTGGGGAAAAAGGAACCTCAACTTGGCTTTCTCTGTAGCCTTTAACCGGGGACTTTGTGAGCTTCATAGTCTTTCCAGCACCAGCAACGAACAGATGAGGTTGGCAGACGATTCAAACAGAGCAAAACAATTCAAAACCCCAACTAGGAGCTAATACAATGCGACCTAGCCTGATTGCTAATAGAGGTTATCTTTGCAGACAAAACATTCAGGCTGACTTTTAAAATTAAAAAAAAAAAATGATGTACTTATTATGTCTAGTATGTTAAATAATATTTATTTCTAACGAATTAAATGACTTTACTGTTTCTGAATTTGCAGTTTCTGTCGATGGGCTTTTTTATTTAAATGATTATGATTTCCATATTTCTTCAATAATTCAATAGTTTGCCCCAGACTTCTAGCGTGCAAAACACATGCTAATACTCAGAAATGTTTGGGAAACATTGCCGTGAATGGCTCTATAGGATGTACTTGTAAGTTTCTGCACTAGCCCTTGAAGACCTGTCTGGGCAGGTGAGAAACTGCCTTATGGGCCTTACCCCTTTAAGAAAACAACAGGGGGCCCCATACCTGGGCCAGGCCTTAGGAACACTGAGCTTGAGCCCCTCAGACACCCACCCCCCTCCCCAGGCACTCCGGGACCACCAGGAATTGAATTATGACCTCCTGGTTCACAGGTCGACACTCAACCACTGAGCCACACTGGCCGGGCTCTTCAAATGTTCTGATACCGTCTTGTCCCTCACTGATCTCCTCTGTGGCCTGGTCTCACATTATCTCTATAACCATGGACTCTGCATATTTCAAACCCCAGGTCATTACTGACTCAATGTTAACAGACAGCGTTCTTCTTAGCTCTCACATCTTTGGTAATTCTTCAGGATTGAGCTATATCCCCCATAGACTATCTGGAGAACCCCCAAATTCAATATACCTAGTACCAAAGAATGACAGACCAATCCATTAATTAATTTCTTATTTGTGACTTGACACAAGGCTCAGAAAGGAATAAACAGATTCATTAAGACACAGATTCTGATGCCAAGCAGTTTACTATGTGATGGTTTACAGAAGCGCAATGCTAAAGATGACAAGGGACATACATTCCAGATAGAACTACCGCCATTTCGGTGCCAGCGAGGGTGAAAGCATTGCCAACTACAGGACTCAGGGAAAGGGTCTTGGAAGAGGTGGGACTGCACTCGGCTGGGGTTTGAAATATGCAGAGTCCATGGTTATAGAGATAATGTGAGACCAGGCCACAGAGGAGATCAGTGAGGGACAAGACGGTATCAGAACATTTGAAGAGCCCGGCCAGTGTGGCTCAGTGGTTGAGTGTCGACCTGTGAACCAGGAGGTCATAATTCAATTCCTGGTCAGGGCACATGCCTGGGTTGTGGGCTTGATCCTCAGTGTGGTGTGTACAGGAGGAAGCTGATCAATGATTCTCTCTCATCATTGATGTTTCTATCTCTCTCTCACTCTCCCTTTCTCACTAAAGTCAGTAAAAAAAAATTTAAAACATTTAAAGAAAAATAAAAAGCATGACTAACCCAGGATACCAAAAGAAGTTCCTATTCATTAAAAGGTGCAAAAACTGATAAAGTCGTAGGAGACATTTTGAAGTGAAAATAATACTGCCCGTGTCAGTATCATTCTGAACTACTGGAGTATATACACAGCCTAACCAGCAAACATTGCCCCCGAAATGAAGTGATATTAGATAATCTGCTCAGCCTTTTTGTCACCTGCAACAAATTAGGCTTTCAATATGCAAAACATCTTCCTTCCAGAAAAACAAATGATCATGATTCCCTTTAATTGTAATTTAATGAGGCATAATTTATTTTTTAAAGTGATATACACCAGGTGTGTACTGAGGAAACTGGCCCAGCCAAACCCCAGCGCTTTTCTTTAGAAAAAACACTTCCAACTAGCAGAGACTGTTTTCATTTCTGTAAACTGTATGTCTGTTTGTGGCGGATGAAGTCGGAGAGATACAGGGTAACTTGTGTTGCAGTGTTCACATATTTATTATAATATACACCCTTAAAGTAACTCAACCCTCACCCCCAAAATACTCAGTTATATAAAGCAACTGGTTTGAAAGTGCTGGGTTCCAATCTAAACAAAGGGAGATATTATTGCAGAGTGTGGGGAGTGGGGTGGAAGAGGGCATAGAGGGGATAAGTGGTGATGGTAAAAATAAAATAAAAAATATAAACCCCAAAGATAGCTGATGTGATTGCTATGCTAAAAGCAAGGCTGTGTGCTGGACACTTCCTTCAGAACATTTAGAGATAATAAGCCCTATCCCTCATAATATATCTTAATTATTAACTGTTAGATGTATGAATAAAGCACATGAGCTTTTTCATGATGGTCCTCTCCAGAACCAAGTCACATCTCTTTAAAAATGTATGAGTTGAAACATTTATCTGGCAGTCTTCTGTAGCGGTAAGTTGAAAATACACTGTTTTAGTTCTAATTTTTATTTTTTAGCAAATGATGTCATAACAGCTAAGCGAGGTCAAAAGGCACACAGATCCCCAATTCACAGATTAGAATTGCATCAGGCCAAGGGTGGAAGGGCCTTGGCGCTCACATGGGCTACCCTGCCTGCACCCACCTCTGAAATGACCGACCACACACGTCCCTTGACACACACACACACACACACACACACTCACACTCACACTCCCTTCAGAGGCACTCCTCACCTTTCAGTGCCCCTTTTACTTGCTTATTTGTTAGCCTTAATGTTCACACATGTCCGAAATGTCTGGTTCCAGCTGACACGAGAGCCAAAGCTGGTCTCCTCCTAAGAAGACCAGGTAGCCCCAAATTCTGGGCCGAACCCTACAAAGTGAACTCCTGCATTTCAGCAGCCACGCGCAGGTCCCTGCAGCTGAGGAGTCAGCGGCCGGCGTGGCTGACTGCACTGGCATCCTGCATCCTGCAAGCGGCCCACAGCGTCGGCTCTCTCCCACGCTCCAGGCTCATTTCCTTCTAGAGCAGCGGTTCTCAACCTTCCTGACGCCGCGGCCCTTTAATACAGCTCCCCATGTTGTGGTGACCCCCAACCATGAAATTATTTTCGTTGCTACTTCATAACTGTCATGTTGCTACTGTGATGAATCGTCATGTAAATATCTGATATGCAGGATGTATTTAGGCGACCCCTGTGAAAGGGTCATTCGACCCCAAAGAGGTCGCGACCCACAGGTTGAGAACCACTGTTCTAGGTGCTTCGAGAGGGCATTTTCCCCTCTGCTCATGAGCATAAACAGGTTTCCCTGAGCCCCATATGCATAATCTACACGCCCACTACGAACTTGCCCGCTGAAATTCATTGTGTGTTGCCAGAAACACCCCCCTCCCCAACCCCTCCCCCCAGAGCACCGCTTAGCCATAAAGCCAGAGTGTGTAGTCTGATTTGAATAAAAGGTTTATAGGGCACAACAATGACAATTTGATTTTTATTATTAAAAATGATGTGTTAAATCCTCAAAGAAAATGTCGTTATTGCATTAGTTTAATAAAACCTCTCTTTTCTTATAATATTTCTTTATTGGGAAAGACAGCCTATGCATGCAGCATTTTTGCAGGATGGGGGTGGATAGAATTGAGCATCTGAAGGGAATTAATGTCTCTGCAAGTATAAATGCACATTCAAGAATAACATCTGCAGATAGATGTTGCTGCTGCAGAGCTGTATCCTACAACGAACTGAAAGACTATTTATTGTGTGTACACACATACACACTGCAGTTGGTGATACTTTCTCCCTCCTTTGAAGGGAAATGGCTCTAGTTCTCTCCCATTTAGGACACTTTTATCTTTTTTTTAAATCCTCACCAAAGGATATTTTTTCCATTGATTTTTTAGAAAGTGAGTGGAAGGGAGGAGAGAAAGAGAGAGAGAGAGAGAGAGAGAGAGAGAGAGAGAGAGAGAGAGACAGACACAGACATCAGTGGGAGACACATCAAGTGGTTGCCTCCTGCATGTGCCCCGGCCAGGGCCAAGGATTAAAACGCAACCCAGGTACATGTCCTTGACCGGGACTCAAACCCGTGATCCTCCAGTGGGCTGACTCTCTAGCCACTGAGACAAACAGACCAGGACGACACTTGCATCTTTTATACTGTGCTGCTATAAAACGTCTTCCCATGAAACAGGAATCTCCTTGGGAGCACAATCTACACATTTTGTGCTTAGTGGTCAGTTGGGGGATATACAGAAACTTAGGGCACCAAGAAGACACTTAATGCGTATTTGTTCATTGTCCTGAGAGCTGAGTCCTGTTTTTGCTGAACAGCCCGCAGCCGGCCCTGACAGACCACATGTTCAAAGATTCCCATTAGACGCAAGATCTTTTCGTGCAATCTACTGAAAACAGGAAGATGATGGAAACCGAAATTTCGGGCAATGCAAACTCCACTTTGGAACAAATATGCCATGTACCCCAAAATACAATAAAACCTCGCTCATGCCACGTGATACATCAAAACACAGAAAGCATGCAACACAATGTGAGTGCCTACAGCCCAACAGCCTGCACGTCTTAAACTTCCTCCCCGTCCGAGCCACACCTGAGCAGGTACAATGGAGGAACCGGGCCTCAAACAGGTTCCTGGCAACGTGGCTCACATGTACCGACCTAATCTGTGTGTTAACAGAGGCCATTAGATGAGCAGTTCCACCTCACTTTCCTCCCTACTCCTTCTCTCCTGGGCTTAGGAAGTCTTAGGTACTGGAATGGGAGGCTACGCACAACCTAAGTCTAAATTTCCGAAGCGCATTGGCACCAACAAGCAAAAGCAAATGGAGAACTGAAGAGGCTGCCCTTGGAAGCACTTCACAGCGGTGCTATGGGCTCCGGGCACCCATGGTTTCTGCTAACACTTGAGTTCCGGGGCCAGGAGCATTGCATTCCCAACGGCCTGGGCCGCTCGTTATTCCATGAGCATTCTCCGAAACAACTGCTGGCAAAATGCCCCAAATTTACTAGTTTTTCCTACTTTTTAAAATCATTGGCAAAGATAGAACTTTCCAAAAATAAAAACAAACCCAAAACATTCATTTATTGAATATTTTTATCTCAAATGTATCAGATGCATTCAGATATAAGAAGTAAAGCAGTTGCCCTGACCAGTTTGGCTCAGTGGATAGAGCGTCAGCCTGCGGACTGAAGGGTCCTGGGTTTGATTCCGGTCAAGGGCATGTGCCTTGGTTGCGGGCACTTCCCCAGTGGGGGGTGTGCAGGAGGCAGCTGATCAGTGTTTCTCTCTCATCAATGTTTCTAACTATCCCTCTCTCTTCCTCTCTGCAAAAAATCAGTAAAATATATTTTTAAAAAAAACAGAAGTAAAGCAGTCTGTTAATAAAGGAGCTGACTCTGTCCTGAAACAGTTATAAAACATTAGTTTTTCCTGCTGAAATATGTCTGCATGAACCTCCATCACCTCCAGGGTCAAGAGCATCTGTTCCCACGAGTCCATGTGCCATGCCACAGAACTTATCCTACCACCGTGGGAGCACTGCTTTGAAAGTCTCTCTACTCCTTGCATTTCACTCCCTGAAGGAGCGACTGTCCATCCTCTTCCACTCTACGACAGCAGAAATGAGTGAAAACAAAGTGGTTCTGAGTGTGAGTTCTGAGTGCGAGTTCTGAGTGTGAGTTCCGCACTCTGAACTGCTGGGTTTCAAACTGGGCTCCGACTGCACATGGATTAATGACTCTTCCTGCGGCCCAGTTTCCTCACGTGTCAAATTAAGATAATAATGCACTTCCCCCATTGGGATCCCTAGAGAACTTATAGCTGTACCCAATACATGTTAAATGTGCAATAAATATCAGCTATCATTATAATGCCTAGCATAGTCTCTGAGCACTTAATAATTATTTGTTAAGTGAATGAATAGATAAATACAGACTTAACATCAAAGTACAGTTCTTACAGTCAAGGCCTTCCAGTTGCTAAGTGTTTTACAAATACAGTCAAAAGAAAATATGAAGAATAAATTTTAGGAAGTAGGGTAATTAAAATTATTGGGGGGTAAAGGAAAATGTAAAGGAAAGTTTAATAAATTATACTAAGTGAAATGAACATTCAGGATAGCACTTAAACTGAGATATTCACTTTATACTTCAGAAAAGTAAAAACAACTTTTCCTCCCTAAGTAACTTTGTATCATTTAAAATGAGCCGTAGTCTGCATCATTGCTTAAACAGGGACTATAATTATTAGTGAGTGATAAAATTAATTTAGCACATCATAACTAACATCCTTATACTGAAATGCAATTAGGTTAGAAAGTGCTCCGTACATGGTACAGTATTGCTTCATGAAGGTTTTTTTTTTTATCTTTCATGAAGGCTTTGCTTTAGAAATATACACATAAAGATATAAGTGGAAATGAGATCGAGTTCAAGATAGACATACAATATGCAGGTGCGGCCACGTGTGTGCATGTGTGTACCAGCTCCCGTGATAAAAAGTATCGTACAGGGTGTTGCAGTCAGAGCAGTTTGAAAGCAAATGCTTGCCCAGCCAGCGTGACTCACTGGTTGAGCATTGACCTGTGAACCAGGTCACGATTCGATTCCCAGTCAGGGCACATGCCCAGGTTGCATGCTCAATCCCCCGTAGGGGGCATGCAGAAGGCAGCCGATCAATGATTCTCTCTCATCATTGATATTTCTATTCTATCTCTCTCTTCCTCTCCCTTCCTCTCTGAAAGCAATAAAAATATATTTAAAAAGAAAAGGAAGTCAATGCTGTAGTCTGCACTGAGGCACAAAACTTGTAGATAAAATTTAAGCAACCTTGAAATTTCCACCTAACTTTGAATTGATTCAGTTATATTTTTCTCACAGCATTTCTGGTCTTTAAATTTAATTCACTTTATTTGAACAAATATGCACTTAACCGCAGGCCAAATGGTCACCCTTTCACTCAATGGCCAGGGCAAGAACACTTGTGTATTTATTTTATTACTTTAAATAAGCAATGGCGAAAAGTACATAAATAGTGGGATCTAAAGCTAGTGTTTCCTGGTGTGTCTTCTACAAAAATTCTACTTTAATTATAAACATCACCCTGAATTTGGGGAAAGTAGTTCCATAATAAAACAAGAGGCCTTCACACTGAACGTGCAGGTCTCCACTGAGACACTCACTGGGGGTGAAAGAAAGTCCTGATTGAGGACAAAGACGCCTTATTTGTGTGAAATGAGTCCATCCTTCCTTGTTAGGGAATAGTGACAAAAGTTTATAAAACCATCGCCAAAAGGCAGTCTTTTTTGGTAAAAATGGTGAAACCTGCATTTTCTGTAATTAGCTCATAACTAATTTTATTTTATTTTAATCCTCACCCAAGGATATTTTTCCATTGACATTTTTAGAGAGAGTAGAAGGGAGAGGGAGAGACACAGAGAGAAGCACTGATATAAGAGAGACACATCGATTGGTTGCCTCCCACACACACCCTGACTAGGGCCTGGGATTGAGTCTGCAACTGAGGTACGTGCCCTTGACCAGAATCAAACCCAGGACCCTTCAGTCCGCGGGCCAATGCTCTATCCACTGAGCCAAACTGGCTAGGGCTCCTAACTAATTTTAAGAACTTCTCACACTAGTTGGTGAACAGATAGACCATGGGCTATCTTGTGTTTCCTTTGGTACGAGTTCTGTGAGGGACAGGGGAGGAGGGGCGGTGAGGGGGACAGTGGGTGGGGAAGAGTCTTCCAATTTTCCTTTATATAAATGTTTCTATTTCAAGTGGACTAGGGACTGAGGAGAGAGTTGTGTATATTCGACAGCTTTGCCTCAACCTTCTCATTACCCAGAGCACTAACAAAGCCAGCATCCTGCCCAGGCTTTTTGGTTGAAATTGCCTAGAAAGTGCTAATTAATGATACTCTTTCTGTGTACACACGAGGCACTACAGGAAGACCACTATCTACAGGGCCATCCTCAAGCCATCTAATAACTTGGAGACACTGCTATTCTGCAAGATATTAATATTATTAAAATCTTTAAATCTATGAAGTCACGCCAGTGGTTCTGAAATGAAAGATTGCCTGTTTGATGAAGCAAGCAGGGCCATCTTCTCCTACTTTATTAATTTAATGTTGAAATCAAAAGAAGGTATATTATTTGCTTCCCAAGCCAATAACATGTCCGTGCCTGATCTGTGGCATTTCATATTGACAGCCCATCATTCAGAGGGTGGACTTCCTCTCCTGGCAGGTCCCCCTGTCGTTTTATAACCAGCTCACTGGACCATGGCGCCCAGACCCCCGGGTTTGCATTGTGTGTTATTCCTGTATGGCTTGTGGAGGGCCCTATGTTTACTGGAGACAAGAAAGGCTGATGACTGAGACCAGAGGTCTGCTGAGGATGAATTCTGAATATCTCAGAGGTCAAATTTTCTACCCATATAAACTGGATGTGTAACTAAATCATGCCTATCTTTGGCAAACAATATATATAAATTAAACACAAGACTTAAAAAGGAGCTTCTCATCACCTCCCCCCCCCAAAAAAAAAGTGACTGGCAAAGACTGAAGCCAAGACTTCCAAACAGCTTCGCCAGCATGGCTCAGTGGTTGAGCATCAACCTATGACCAGGTCAGGGCACATGCCCAGATTGCATGCGGGCTTGATCCCCAGTGTGGGGCGTGCAGGAGGCAGCCAATCAATGATTCTCTTATCACTGATGTTTCTCTCTCTCTCTCCCTCTCTCTTCCTCTCTGAAATCAATAAAAGTATATATTTTAAGAAACAAAAAGACTTCCAAGTATTTCGGTCGCTAAAATTTTCATCTTGTTACTACACATCTCTTCCTAATGCTAAAATTTTCATCTTGTTATTACACATCTCTACCTAATGGTGCCCCTTCAAAATATACTAGTCAGCAAGTCCTGAGGCATTTTAACCTTAATAACCTGAGTGTGCATATACCACAAACATGGTGCCAAGAAAGCATGAGAGCAAAATCCATGTCACTTCGCACGAAGACATTTGTACTTCCAGCCACTGACCTCACTGCCAGCTTTCCTGATACTTCATTCAATCTAATTTTCCAATCTGCTGAAACATTCTCCGGTTGCTGAGTGACTTCAGAAATTATATTTATAGCCCTGGCCTTCAGTTTCTTCAAATGATGTGGCTCTGATGCGTAAACAGCAGATTTTTGGCAAAGTCTCATAAAAAATAACAAGTAGTCAAATAAGGACGGGTCAACCAAGTGAGTTCCCCGAGGATTTTTTAAATCCTCTTCTCTATCAGATCAGACCAGGACAGCTTTCTCCAGCCAGGCTTTGGACAAAAAGTTGAGAACCTGGCCACTCAGTGACTTTTTCATGGGTCCAAAGAAGGAGCCAGACACCAAATCAGGGGCCTTACGGTTACAGAAGAACCACACCGCCTGCAGAACAGACCTGTGCCTCTACTGAAGACGTGTTTTTAAGAGCTGGCTCAGGAGAGCCACCTGAGACACAAAATGAGCCTGAACTTTCTGAGACTTGGCAAAAGTCTTGTTTAAAAATTATACAAATGCCTCACTGCCGATTCTCTGCAGAAGGATGTCAGATAAAGGGGCCAGTGGTGCAGAGAGGGGCCGAGGACCACAGCTAACTGCCCTTTCCGGGCATTCTAACGCTCCTATCCGCCCATGCGGGCATCCGTGCCAATGGACTCAGCCTAGTTTGGGTCAAAGCGTCCTCTCCTTCATTTAACAGATTTGCTCAGATGGACGGTCTCAGAGGAGAAGCAATGTTAGTAAGTGGGGGGTTTCTAGACATATGAATAAGTAGGTCATTGGATTTTTAACTAAATTAGAGAATAATTTATCTGTTAAGGAAGACTCACTGTACATATTTTATGAAACTGTGCTACTCACAGGACAGTGGACATCCCACAAGCATTCTTTAAAAATATTAAGTCTTTTAAAATACTGTCATAAGCCTCTGACTAATGTTTTAAGTCCATAAAGTGACAAGGGGCAAAAGAATACGTGAGGTTAGGATTCATAATCAAACTGTCAAAAGGGAAAGATGTAAACACAGTAAGCAGCTAAGCAACTTATTCCATGTCCATAGCTCCAGAAAGCAAAGTCTGCCAGCACTAAAGTAAACTCAGAATATAGGCAAGGGGAAATACATATGGAAAAAACACCTGACAGATAACTGGTCCTACTGCTTCTCGAAATATTTGGTCCTGCATCCCCGACAGAGCCCTGGAGAAGGGGCGGGCCAAGGAGCAGAGTGACTCTGAAACTCACAGAAATCACATAACTCACCATGCAGACTCAGGAAGAATGGCTTTCATTTAAGTCAAATTTGGAAGATCTCAGAGGAACTCAAAACTAATGTGTATCTGACTCACATTCTCTCTCTCTCAACCCCCAATATCTAATCCATAAGTAAAACTGACATCAATATCAGTCCACTGAGTTCAGGGGACTCAGTTTAAAATAATAACAACATCTTGCTTTAGATTTGGGAAGGTAGTAGGCTAAAATGGAAGGTAGGTTTCATTCAAACTTCTAACCCATGGCATAACCAAATGTCCACTAGGCTGGCAATGGCATTGATCTATCACCTGGGACTTGCTAAGGAGGTGCTTCTGAGGGAAAGTGGTGAGGGACGAGGAGGAGCAGCGGGACGCGGGAGGGGAGAAACCCAAGCAAGGCCCCAGCCTCAGCCGATCCTGCAGAGAGGAAGAGCTCTGGGTGGGAGTCACTCCTCAGTGTCCCTGCGGCAGCAGGCACGGGAGCTGCGCTTCGTCCTCCTCCACCTGGCAGGCCTCGGGTGGGCATTGCCAGCCCCTTGCTGGTGGGAGCAGGCAAAATGCAGTGGCCTGAGCAGGATCCTTTGAGTTTTTCACCTGAGAGTCTTAAACATGAAAAGCTATTCTGATGTATATTCACAAGTCCAGCATCATTTATAAATGCTGTGCATGTGATTTTGTTACACACACACACACACACACACACACACACACTAGATTTGTTCTTGGTCTAATCGTCAGGCACAAGTCCAGATACATAAACTGTAGGCTAAAAAATTGCTTTTCGTTTAATTTGATAATAAATGAATAATGGACATCACCAGCTATTTCTGGAAAATACTCAGTGGACTGAGGATACGCTACATATCAGTAAAGCAACTGAGTGCAAGACTGATACGGCCCTAGGTGTCCATCAAAACCAGCGGTTCTGATTCTGTTTGCTTTGGGGGAGGGGGGAGTTGGGATTCTTTTCTGTCCAAAGAGTAACAATTCTTTTATGTCATCATCTATAAAAGTTAATTTTATTTGCTTATTATAGCTGGCAAATTATTATATCACCCATAAATGCCTGATTCCACTCAAAAAAAGCCTCCCACTTGGAAAGTGCATGGTTGGTTTCATAGGGCATCGTACCCCCTCTTTTCCACATAACAAGGCTGCTGGGGAAGCCCAGCTGTCCAGCCTCGCTGCTGGTGACTCCGTGCAAACAGCAAAAACAATCTGCCTGCTGACCTCCGGCTTGAGTTCAGACTATGTCATTCTGTCAATACCATCTACCTTGATTAGGTTGGGCTTTATACACAACAGGTTATGATCCCAGAGGGATGAAAAGCTTTCCCAAATTAAAAGCAGAATTTTAAAAGGAAATACTCATACATTCCTAGGCAGTTTCCATTTGATATCCTCAAGGCTGGCCCATGAACCCCAGCTCATGTTGATTGAAAGTGAATGTTCCTTTCTGGGCGTAGCCATCTCACAAATTTAATGGCAGGAGGAAAAAAAGAAAATGTGTTCCATGCTTCAATTAGACCTTTTATAACTTGGCACTTGAAAGATGGCAATGCCAAAGAAAAATCATTAATCCATAAAAATAGACAAAAAGGACTGTGCCGCCGAAGACAGACCTCCCGGAGTCTCGGCCCTGGCGGGGGGTTCCCTCACACCGGCGGCCTGGCTTTTGTCTAGCCTCATTGTGCGTCTTCTCTCGGGCTTCGTGCTACTTGGACAAAAGGTATACTGTATTTGGTTTTAAATCCGAAGTAATACAACCATGCTTTCAATTGTGTCCTTTGCCAAAGGAGCTGTATATAGAACCAGGCAATAAAATGTTGGCTAACCATGAAATGCCTATTCATGGGCATGAATGATACATGAAAGAACTCACGCGCGCACACGCGCGCACACACAGAGCTGCACATGCAGACTGAAAGATGCATCTTTCCACTTTGTATTTTGCAGCAGCGCCCAACAGCCTCGCTCAAAAGGACCAGAGCTTTTCATAATCACAAAGGCTGCCCGAGGACCCGGAGTCACAAGAGAAACGCGATGGAGTGATGCTTGGAACATGCGCAGATCTCTGTGAACGTCAAGACTCACTTTCAAATGATGTAAACAGACTCCATCAATAACAGAATGTATAAATTTGTTAAGAGTCAAGGGAGCAAGAAACTTCACCTCCCTGAGTCTCCTGCCATACTTAATCCGTCAGCACCCAACCTCAAGCAGCCCCACGTGTCTCTTCCCGGCTCCCACTCCTGGAGGCCGGCATTGCTGAAGACTGAGCCAGCCACAGGGGTTGCTTCTAGCACTAGTGCGTGCTGGTGAACTTCAGCCGAGGCCTCCAACTCCCTCACAGATCCTTCTATCTCAAACTGACTCCCAATCCCATTCAAACTGTCAACCTACTTCTGGCCTCCCTTTCAACACCAAATTTTGGAAACAGTAATTTGCAGCCCCTGCTTCTGTATCCTCAACAGTCCATCACTCCTTAACTCCTAAATTCTGGCTCCTGCCTTCACCACTCTAATAAAATTATACTTTAAAGTTTGCAAAGATCTCTACCAACCAATCACCCAATTTCATGGCACGGTTTCAAGCTTCTTCCTCCCAGACTTCTTTGGTTTCCATCCACAATGAAGTCTCCTGGAAACCTGACTCACGTCTTCCATCCATCTCACTACCATTTCCCCATTCTTTCATCTCCACCTAACCCCAGCTCTCCTGGCATTTCTTCTGTCTCTTCCTCGTAGGAGCGGTGGTGATGGTTTCTTCCCCTCATTCCCCTGACTCTCTAAATCCCAGGCTCTGTAAATAAATTTCAAATCTCCTTCTCTAACCCTGACCACTCTTTTTAGCATCAACCTCCTATTTTTAACGATGGCAACACATCTTCACTTGGGAAATCTGCCTTCCCCTCCAAGTCAAAACAGCCCAATCCAACACATCTCTTCCAATATCCTCCCTGATTCTCTAATGCCAGCTTTCTTCTCCATCACCAGGCTCACCCCTTGGCATTATCTTTAGTTCTTTCCTCTTTACCCAGTCAAGTAGCTGCATTTTTCTGTCAATGTTACTTCTGCAATGCTTCTTGACCACTCCATCACCATCAACCTAGTTGAAAACTTCTACTCATTTCAGCTAGACACTATGGCAGCCTTCTAAATGATAGTCCTACCCTCTTGCTATCATGAGGAAAAAAGAAATCTTCCAATTCTAATTATTGGATCATAGCACATTCCTACATAAAATTGTCAATGGCTTCCATGTGCCTATGACTTACCATGTGCCTCGTAAAGACTTACCATGTGCCTATGAAATAAAATTCAAAGTTCTTAGCATGGCCCAAAGACCTTTTTTGATCAGTTCCCTCCAGATCAAAGTCTTACTATCTAGCTTTGCTATCAAGTACCAACTATTCTTATATTTTTGACTCAACACTTTTCTCATGAATTCCTTTAGCCTGGAATATCCTACTTCTACTTCTTTGCCTGTTAAATTTTACCTGTCCTTAAAGGTCTAACTCCCCAACATACTCAAGTCAGTTATTTGCACATGTGCAGGCCCATGATCTTTTTTATTTGCACAGAGCTTAGAGTCCTGCCTAACTTAAACCCACTGTCCTCGTAAAGACTTAGCATGTTCATTATACTGTAAGTATTCCTTACTCCCACCTCCCCGCGAACACCCGCTGCAACCACTGCTTCCTCTCTCCTATGCTATTCACCGCACTTCGTGTTTTACTTCTGTTATTTGGGCTCAATTATTTCTCACTACAAGGTCCTTAGTTCCTTGAGATTAACACTTTTTACTTTGTTACTCAAACAAGGGTTAGATTAGTGGCTCTCAAAGTATGGTCCTCAGACAGCAGCATCAGCATCACCTTACTAGAAACGCAAATGTCTGGGTCCCACGCCCAGACCTATTGAATCAGCAACTAGGAGGCCACACAATCTGTGTTGTAACAGCCTTCCAGGCAATTCTGAAGCATCTGCACACACTGACGGAAAAAATGTCTTACTTAAAAGCACCCCTCCGTAAAGAAGACACATATAAATAAATAAAAAAGGGTAAAAATAAACTTTTTACCCTTTTATAGTTACCTTAGAACATTATAAAATGAATAAATTAGCCATTGCCACTTTATCCATATCTTAAATCTAACTTGCATGTTTTGAAGAGTTTATAAATTAAAGAAATTATAACATATAATGATACTTTTTATAAAGTTCAAAACCAAAGTAATAGATTGGGCATGCGTTAGTAGTTTTAAAATTACTTTTTAAGAAGACAAAGTAATGACAACCACAGAACTCAAGGTCAGGGTTACATCTGAGGAAAAGTAGATGAGAAGATGAGGGAGGAAAGGAGCACACAGACCAAGTCACTGGTCATATTTGGGGTCCTGAGTTGGTGAGTTCAGTTATGTCCACTGTGCTGCTGAAATTGACTCATTAGTTATAACTATGCATGGACAAATCGCGACAGTGGTTCATACACTAAGCAGTATTCATTAATCTAATTCTCTGTGCTCTGAGAGCCAGGAAAGGTTTTTAAGAGATAAAAAAGAAAATGTGTCGCAACGTCATCCCCAGTATCATTCTTAACCACCACCAGTCACCCTGCTCAGTGCTAACTGTACCTGTGTGCGGTTGAATGCCACTCTTGCAAAGACAGCTTGGGACACGCTGGCCCTCTTCAGCTCATCTCTGACTTGCTGGTAGATATCGGGAGAGACTTCCACAGAAGAGTTGGTTGGCTCTGGCTTAACTGCTCTGGGAATGGGCGGATGGTTCAGGAACTGCTGGTTGATGGCTTGAGGGTGCTGGTGAGCCAGGAGGCGGCTCACAGCAATCTGTTGGTTTATCAGATGGGCCATGGCTATTTGCTGCCTGACAAGCTGTGGACTAAGCTGGGGAGAGAGAAGCCCCGGGCTCATGATGGGCTGTAACGCGGGCACTTGGTTTCGGACTGGAGTGCTGTGGTGGATTTGGCTATGAGGAGACTGTTCGTTGGTTTTCCCCAAGGATGCCAGCTGATTCATATTTGGTAAATGCATTGGACGCTGGCCCAGAACACAATAGTCTGAAAGGTTTTCTCGTTCCACTCTTTCCACTGTTAAGAGATAAAAGTGATAATGATCATGATTTTCATTGGTATAATTTATTGCTAATATATCACTTTTTTTTGGTAAATTAATGACATAAACAACTTTTAATATGAAACTGGAAACCCTGAAGTAAAAGTAAGTTACCCTTTCCTGCAAAATGTTAGAATAATAGAGTTTTTCATAGGTGATATGAAAGTGATAATATCTGACACTTTAATTTTCTTAAATTCTTAAAAGTAGGCATTTTATTGAATAGCTAAGACAGAAAACACTAACCATTATACTTCTAAATCCTCTCATATATCCAAGCTCTGTCATATCCTTTCTCACTCTTCATTATAAATACACCAGCTGTCCTCATCTTCTGTAGTTCATGGTCATCAGGAAATGATGAGCACAACATCTTCTGCCAAATGGACTACAACCTCCTAATAAAAATCCACCTAACTATGAAAACCATCATAGAAATGTCTAACACACAGTATTATCCTGTTATCTACTCACTCGTTATCTTTGCTATAGAAATGTTTAAGAAGTTGATATTTTAATGATGGTAATATACAGTAGGATAAGAAGCCTCATAAAATTAATAATACCACCTTGACTTGCCGTTAAATAAGATGCTCCCCCCCCCCTCTGGGTTACCCAGTTTTTTACATTCTATTGCACTTAAGTGAAACTTTAAGGACCAACCTTGAAAGGGAGAAGATACATATATGCTCAAACATGAGGCAGATTTTTTTTCTTCCCCCTACAATAGTTCTCAAGAAAGAGTGAGTCACCTCATAGTCAAACCCTTATTTAAATCTCTGTATTACTTTATTATGTAAAACAGAGGTTTGCTTGGAGAAAACACATTTGGCTAAAAAACCCCTCCATCATTACTAGCTTTACATGTCGATAGAAATAATCTACAAAATCTGTTTTTTAAACAACAATTCCAAACAGATGTAATACCTATTTCGTAAAATTGCAAATGTTGGATATGATTTGCAAAAGCCTATTAAGATAACTGTAAAGAACACTACAGTGGGTGTTGCATGCTGGAGATCAAAAGTACTCACCTAGAGGAAAAAACTGTTAAGCACCCCCCTATTTTGTTCCGTTATTATGTGTATGTAATTGGCATACAGTTTACAGGGACTGAATCATATCTGAATCACAAAAAACACTAAGTCTTGCCCAGCCGGTGTGGCTCAGTAGTTGAGCATTGACCTATGAACCAGGAGGTCATGGTTCGAGTCCCAGTCAAGGCATATGCCCGGGCTGCGGGCTCAATCCCCAGTGTGAGGCGTGCAAGAGGCAACTGACCAGTGATTCTCTCTCATCATTGATGTTCCTATCTCTCTCTCTCCCTCTCCCTTCCCCTCTGAAATCAATAAAAAATTTTAAAATTTTTTATAAAGCACTGAGTCTCAAAAAAGTTTAGGCAGAAGTGAAATGTGCTGCAACACTGGGTGAGATGACTCAAAAAACAGTGATGAGTTTGTCTTTACTTTGATGGAAGATGCTCGTGACCGATCACATGTGAAGAATTGTAATAATTAATTAATGAACTGTAAGGGTGGGGGAAAGTAACATTTCTAAATTAATATTTTACGTAACGTGATTTTAAAATATATGAGGAGATAAATTAATACATAAAAAATGTAAGCAGACATCTGACCATTTCATCTGCATGTCTAGAGGTTTTATATATTCAAAACTTTTCATTGGGAAAATAGATAAATACTGATATCTCAAGTTCACATTATATTCAGACATATACAGCATTTTTTCTGCTTTTTTAAAAAAAAAAACACACTGAATGATTGCCTAACTTTCCTATGAACCCCAAATAAGTCAAAAGTTCACCTCAAACTTCTGTAAGTGTTCAATTTTTAACTTAATCCTTTCAATGTAATTCATTTAGTTTGCATTCACCTTTTCCTCATAAGGTCAAGGTGAACAAATTATTTTAATCTTATCCTCTTAAAGGAAAATCCTTTTCAATCACTGTATTAATTAAACTGTAAGGCATACAGTCTTAAAATCAAACCAAGCAAATAGTTAAGAGTCTTCGAGTAAGGTAATCTAACACAGTGTCTGTAAACAAAAATCACTATTATGATTTCCTTACTGAAAAGAGAAGTGGAGGCCATAGGCCTGTCCAGAATCAAGTTGTACTTTAGAGGCGGAAATACTTGGCCTCAATAGACATTTTATTCACTTTTATTTATTTGTTTGCTTTTTAATTCAGCCGAAGTAAAAACAAATTCAAATATTAAATTATATTTTCAGGTACTTAAGCAAACATTTTATCCATTTCTTTTTCTACTTAAAAAAACAGACCCATTCTCTCATAGCATGCATTCTTTGACCAAATGCTAATTTTCCAAAATTTCAGCATTTTCAGTTTTCAATGACTGAATTACATTTGAGTGAGTTACTTTCTTGAGATATATTTAAATGACATCATCAATTAAAAAAAACATTCACAGATCTAGTCAGAGCATGCACACAATTAAGCATGAACATCAGAGTTCTATGTAGCCTGTATGAATTGGTAAAAAGAATCAGAATAATGTCAGCCCATATTCCTTTAAGATGATGCATAATGATTCTCACTTTCCTTATGAGTTCGCAGATCCTTCTAAGTTCATATAGTTAAGAGCAGTGCCTGCAAAAGCATCCTTAGAAACATGTGGCACCATCATGAAGTCCTAACTACCTAGTGGTGAGCCATACGGCGCGAATTGCAAACACTTCCGGGCACAGAGCAGCCAGCAAAGCCAGCTGCAGAGGCACGAGTGGAGCGTGGAGCGAGGGAAAGCCTAGAATGAATGCGCATGGCATATTCAGATCTCTGTTGTTTCAGCCCCTCTCCTGCATCAGCCAGTTCTTGTCTTCCTCCTATTGTCATTTCTTCAGATTTTTTTTCAAGAAAATAATAAATCTGGATTTTTAGATGATCACTCCTAATTTTTTTAAGTGTTGGCAACCAATTCCATTTACAAAATGTAATAAAAGCCAAATGAAATATTTCTGAGCCCAGCCAGTGTGGCTCAGTGGTTGCGTGTCAACCAATGCACCAAGAGGTCACAGTTTGATTCCAGGTTGCTGGCTCAATCCCCAGTAGGGGGCATGCAGGAGTGATGTTTCTCTCATCATGGATGTTGCTCTCTCTTCCTCCACCCTCTCCCTTCCTGTCTCTAAAAATCAATAAAAAACATATTAAAAAAAAAAAAAAAACACCATTTCTGGAAACCAGATGCTGCCCATGGACAGCCAGCCTTAAATTTGTGCTTAGAAGACTCAAGAAACCCCCTATGTTGTTAAAGATAAAAGTATCCATCAACCCTTGTCAAAGATGGTAATGCAGACCTTATCAGGACCACTGCGACAGACAGAGGGGACCCTACAACTGGGTTGCACAGAGCGGAGAGAGTTTGGGCTCAACTCCAAATACAGCAGGGGCCAGTGGGAATTCAGAGCCGAGGAGGATGGTGAGGGTCAGTGGATGGAAAATGGCCAAGAGGCACTAGCAGCAGTAAGGAGGATTCTGGCTCAACCAACCTAACAAGATTCTTTGCTGTAGACAGGCCAGGTCATCAGACATCACCTGGGGGATCCTGGAGGATGAGATATGGAGGGTGATCAGATACCAAGGGGAGGGGATTCTGGGTAAACTGACTTAGCAGGGTTATTGTTAAAACTGGAATTTACAAGGAAGTGCAAGGATGGGCCTAGGAGAAGGTCAGGAGCCTGTCGACAGGTTGGTCAAGCAAAGACTCTTAGTCAATGTTTTCCAGTCCCTGGCAGCTCTACTAATAAAAGCCAAGTTCTTTACTCCTAAGAATGACGTGGGGGAAATCATCACCCCAACCTTACTAATGCCTAAAAATCCAATGCTCCAGGACCCCAAAGTCTTCTCAAGTTCACAGTTGATGTTCTAACCAAGAGCACCTTCTGACCACTAGCTATTAAATGCCCATGATTTTGGGCGATGGCAGGCTGTTCATACCTCGGAAGGCTTTACTCCTCCCAAGAGATTTATCCTCATTACAATTAGAAGATATTTGGTTCAAAAATATCATGTTACTTCAAGCAATTTTACAGTACATCCAGGAAGCCAAGTCTTTCTTTTAATTATTGCAAATCCCTGCTATACACACACACACACACACACACACACACACACACACTATATATATATCCACACACACACATAACTTGTCTTATATTCCTATCTGACACTTTTTGGAAATTTCTTTATTGCAATTTTGGGAATATCTTTTCATCTGTTGGGAAAGATGTATGATATGATGATTATAAGCAGAGACTCCTAAACCAGACTGCTGGGATTTAAATCTCAGTTCTACCACTTGGTAGATGTATAACCTTGGGCAGGTTACTTAACTTCCCTGTGCTTAGTTTCCAATATATTTATTGTGGGCTAATAACCGTGCCTATGACGAACGATTACTGTGTGGATTAAATGAGCTAATATTTGGTGACACTTAGAACAATACCTGGCACTATGCAATGTTTACCATTACTATCACATTCATCTTGTCATGTCTGTGTGTGTGTGTGTGTGTGTGTGTGTGTGTGTGTGTAGACAGAGATGAATGAATGCGCACTGTATATTTCAGTTGTTTCAGAAATACTCAAAATATGGTCCTTTAACCATTTATACCCATCTCCCCTGAAAGACTGTTAGAAACATAAATTCATGGGCCCAGAATCAGAATCTCTTTGTGTTCTATGTGCACTAAGATTCCACGTAAGATTTGTTATATATACTGAAGCTGGAGGATCAATGTTTACATTGCCTTTGCTTTTACTTAGTATCTTTAGAGATTATGCCAGATGCTTATTATTATCTCAGAATTGTAAAATTTACATGATCAGTATCTACATAAAAGCTTCTTGTGAAAGTGCCGTTGTAAATTTCAGAAAACTATCCGTATAAATATGACTGACAGATAAGGCTACTCATTGCAAAATTTCCTGATTAGGATGTCCTGGCCAATGTCTGCTATTTCCTAAAGGGCACCTAAAGAATTGCAATCTTTTCTTTGGTTTCAAGTAACTATGCCATGTTACATCATACCAAACTTACAGACACATCCCCACCGTTTAAAAGAATTCATTATCAATACAGAATTGCAGACTTCATGGTACGTGCAGGAATATGTTGCTATTCCCCTTCTGCCAATGAGGCTTCAGAGTCCATACTCTGACCTATGAATCAGGAGGCAGAATTGATGGAAAAGAAAATGACTTAATCTCACATCACAACTCTTGACATTAAAGTCACAGGAGCATTATACAAATCCAGCTTTAAGTGTCAAAAATTATTATAAATAAAAAATAGGGAAACACAATGAATAGAATATGCTTTAAATGTATGGGCATACCTCGCTTTATTGCACTTGGCTTTATTGCACTTCTTTACAAACTTTAGGTTTGCGGCACCCTGTGACAAGCAAGTTGATCAGCATCATGTTTCTGCCAGCATTTGCTTACTCCGCATCACATTTTGGTCATTCGCACAAAATTTTAAACTTTTTCAGTATTACTATTTTTGCTATGGTGATCTGTGATCCATCTGTAGCCACCAACATCAAGGCAAGGCCCTCAACCAGCAAAAGATCTTGCTGAAGTCTCAGATGATGGTGAGCAATGAAATTTTTATCAATGAAATATTTTTAAAGATATGTACATTTTTTGAGACATAATGCTATTGCACACTTAGTAAGCTACAGTAGAGTGTAAGCATAACTTTGGTATGCACTGGAAAACAAAAACGTGCATGTGACTTTCTTGACTGTGATTTGTGGTGTCTGGAGCCAAACCCACAGCATCTCTGAGGTGTGCCTGTGCACCTGTTACATTTACCTGAACCGAAAGAAAGGAAGTGTCCCACAGTACTTTTAAAAGGCAAATGCTTAGTGGCTTGTTTTTATCTTCCAGAGAATGGATAAATATCAACATGTTCTAACTTTTAAAAAATAATTTTTAAAAAACATACTCCAGGGACTAAGTGCCCCATAATGTATTTTCTGAGCATTTATAAGCAGCATTTGACAGGCACAGGTGCCCGCCAATCAGAGCAAGATGTTATTGGATAGGTGGAAAGAAGAGCAAATGGGGACTTTTAAGGCCTGAGTTATAACTTGTTGAGTGTTTGGGGATTACCTGTAAAATGGGGAGGATTACCTGTAAACTGGGTTTGAATCAAGCTTCCAGGTTACTTACCTAATAGCATCTTAGAGTCCTGATAGGATTGTTAAACAATTCCCTCTCTCAGACTACATGCTTCTGTTTTTTCATTCTGGCAAGAAGTTAGGACTCTGCTAAGACATCTCTTTTTGTGAAACTCCACGCAGCAACAAGAATATTAGTAGCTTATTTAGTGGTAATAGTGGTAGCTGTAGTATAGTGGTAGCTTAGAAGCTTATCTACCAATACTGCATTAAAAAACTGATAATTTTTCCAGAACAATGAACCTAGTATTTCAATGCAAACTTTAACACAGTTCTTTTGGAAAATAACCCCTGGGGTCTGTCCATAATTATAGTAAGTGAAAAGCAATGAACTGAGTAAAAGGTTTTACACTGAGAAATTTCTAGAATTTCTGATCTATGGATTTTTCCTTAAACCATTAAGATGCTCATGCAAAGGCATTCACTAGCATGAATGACTGCTACAAAAACTCTCGAGTATCCCCCACACAATATCTCCTAAAATCCTGAATGGAAGAATATAAGCCAAGTTAAAAAAAAAAAAAAGAAAGACTCTTTTAGTCTCAGAAAGCTCTCTGGAAGTGATTCGGCAAGATAAGACATAGGCTTGCCTTTGGCACTCTTGGTAAAATGGTTGCCAATGAAAATGAAAATTTCAAATGGATATCCAAACCTTGAGCACATAGAAATGATACGTGATCACACCATTGGCCTGGATTTCCAAACTTCCATTCCAAGATCCTTGCTCCCCCCTCATTAGCCCCAGAACCTGGTGTCCACAGTGATCCTACCTAATACCCAGTGAAGTCAGATAACTTGTTCAAGGTCAAATATCTGTCCAAATGTAGATAAATATTTAGGAATAGTCAAAGGATTAGGGCTGGCTCTAGCTTCATAAGCATAATAAACAAAGCACAAGGCCAGGGAAAACCACTTCTTTTCTCTTTCTCTGAATAACTCAAAGTCACATTCTTAGAGCCTAAATATTTCACAAGTACTTTTTAATGGATTTCCTTTAGAGAAAAATGTTCTTATTATAAGTGCAGAGATTGTCATAGCATGCTAATATGCCTCTTTTAAGACATGTTGGCACTGCAGGTAACATCAGGCACTGAACTAACCCCTTTACACATTATTGTCAATTAATTCTCACAACAATTGTATAACAGAGATATGATGATGCCCACTTTATTGAAGAAGAAGCTCAGAAAGTACTGTCACACACTTATCAAAGGAAGAATCAGAATTCAAACCCATGTCTTCAGGACAGTAGCGCCTTTGTGCCACTGATTATGCTAAACTGCCAACTTGGGGCATGTGATAATCATTAATTTTAGGGTGTGAGTCAGGACTAATCAACTTTTCTATGGATAAGTCCTACTTCCTGTTTGTATATGCGTGTGTGCATGCATGCATGCATGTGGCATGTACATGCACAGGTGATATCATGTATGGATGAGTTAACTGAATGGTGAGAGCTCAACCTCATGCCTCCACTAACATCCTGTCACCTTCTTGAGGTGACGGACTGAAGCAGATGGTCAGTTCTAAAAAGTGATGAAGTCACTGATTTAGCTAATCCATAAAACAAGGTCATTCACTTTTGTTTATTGTGTTAATGCATATAATAAATGTTTATTAATCAACTGTTATGTGCTGTGAATGATGTCAGCTCCTGGAGATAAAGTACTGAATAATATCAGCTTTATAAAAAAAACTCCACCTATGGATTTGTATCTGATAATTGAACTGTTTAGTACACGTAGATGCAACATCTGCCTATGATTTAAAATGCTTTTCTATTTAATCAAACATAACTCCTTTCGATCCCTATCTCGTTTTTTATTATCAATTCATTCCAGTCATCTAAAACAAATTCACACTCGTTACATTTATTTTCATGAATCCCTCTTTCTTTTATTTTTCTTGTGGCCAAAAATGTTTTGTCCCAAAATGAGTGTGATCAACATGGGTCCCAGCTGACTGATGAATGACATGACTCACACAATGAAGACCTTCAGCAAGTATTCATCATAAATGCTGTAAATATGAAGTGTTTATTAGAACCACATAGCCAACACAAAGTAAAATGGGTATGCACACTCACATCACATAGTAATAACCCCAGAATCTCCATTACATGGAATGGCTGATATGCAACAGTCTGACCTGCAAAAAATGGCAATTTCATATGGTCCTACCTGATATTTATGTTGACCCTCTCTCTGAACTGTACTACATATTGACATTAAGCAACCCTACCATTCAGGCAAAATCTATCACTGAGTTAAATTCTTTTTAAAGTGTAAATATAACACTAATTTCCCCCAAAACCCAGAATAGCATCCCATCTGCCAATACCCATTATGTCCAATCACAGAAAACACTTCTAATTTAATCTCTCCTATTCAATGACTGCAGGTACAAAGGCAATTTGTTATATGAAAACCAATTTCTGTTAACACGATCAGAGACAGACATGATTTCAAAGAGCTAAAGCTAATATCCCATATATAACAGATATAAATCCCACAGCACTGGATGGGGGAAAAAAAAAACACAACTATTACCAGAGAGTTCACTAAATATAATTAAAGAAAATATTAGGCATCTGAAAGGGCTGGGGGCAAAAAAAGAAAAGCTAAGTCTTTGAGGACCACAAAACCTAAAGATGTTTTTCTCTACATTCGTTCAAGAGAATCTGTCTCTGGGTTGAGAACTTGCTTGCAAATCTCTGCCTAGAGCAAGCCATTCAGAGCCAACTTGTTAACTCCTAATAAAACAAGGCTTGGAAGGAAAACGCCTCCAGGCCCATAAGTGAGGTGGACCTGCCGGCATTGATAATTCTGTATGACTGGTCTTAGGTGTATTTTCCCTTATTATCAACTTCCTTTTTCCGTCATATTAAGATGCACAAAAAAAACATATATGTCTAACATAAAGCAACTTGAATCTGGACACCTCTGATTTTTGGCAGTAAAAGCTCATAGGACCCCATTATGTTCCATGGAAAAAGTGAGCATTATCCATCCACCTTTACCCATACTGCCTCTGAACATTATTGTCCCTTTGGTTTCAAACAATGCTTTATTTTGGATAATCATTGATCACTTCAAGTATTCCCATAACTTTACGTATAGGATAAAGTTACTTATATGCAATAATGTCTTTATTTTTCTTCTTTCTTTTAATCTGAAGCTATTGTTTCAGAGGTGAATTCACACATGAGAGAGAAAAACACACTTCAGAAACTTAGCATCATTGTTTGGGAGCATTCTACTTTTGCCAGTTAGCTTTCTATGTGTATTAATTCCTTAGTTCAAACCTATTAAAGAAAAATCAATCAAGGAAACAATCAACCCATGATTCATTCTTTTTTACTCTGATTTTATAAAACTTAAATGTCTTGGGCCATTTTTTTAAGGAAAATACTCAATAAACTAGCTAGAAAAACCTCAAAGGTATGTTTTTCTCAGGCTATATAAATGGTCAATTTTTACTCCATATAGGTGTCTCTTTCAGTGGAAGTGACTATTACTAAATCTTCAGCTCAATAACTAATTAGCAGAAAAAGAGAATGACTCTGATTACTAATTGGCAAAGGACATTTGTAAAATGATTCAAACAACCCAGTATTTTCTTTTTTCTCTCAATTGAAAAATCAGATAATAAATAAGATCAGTCACGATATAATATGTGCAAAAATAAAACTGTTCTAAGTGCACATATGTTCAAATACGCTCATCTACATAGTAATTTAATTCTATTACTATTTACTAAGTGCCTACAATGTTCAAGGTCCTACACTCACAGGGCTCTGAGGAAGTCACACAGTGGATGAGTCACCAGATGTTTCTGAAAGGAACTACTAGTCTAGTGGGGGTTATTCAAGAATCGAGACTACTGGGGAACACGGGACATAGAAACGTGAGAGTTGAAAGGGCCAGCGTTAGCACTCATAGCCTCACTGGCATTCCAGATGATTCTAGATTAATGCTCATGCTCTTGGGACTTCAGGACTCTAAGATCAGATAACCTCCAAGTCTTACAAAAGTTAAAATGATGGCCCATCATCAGTCAGGCAAACAGCTGGTTAAACTGTCTACCACGGGCAACTGTCATGCTAGTCCCAGCATCTTACACAGCATTTGTACTTAAGAGCTTTGAGCACCTTGCAAACTTAAGTGTTTTTCAGCTTGCAACCTGGTAAATTGTCTGAAGAAAAACAAATGATTTTTGATCAAGAAACCAAGAGAATTCTCTGATTTTAACTAACTGGTCCCCCCTCCCTCCCCCCCCCACCCTCCCCCCCTGCCAAATTAGAGAACATCACTATAATCATGCCAGATTTTAAATAAGCTAGACTTTTCTGGTCTAAACACCAAAATTCTCTTTCACAACTCTGTAGATTCTTCATCAGTCACCACCAGATATATCTTTGTTTCTGAGTTTTTAATTTTGGTTCAGGGCAGGACAAATGGAAATCTGAAACTATGGGAAATCGAAAGCATGCTGGAAGTACTGATAAATGCTAAGAATTAAAAAGACCTGTTCTACTATGCATCCTGTCAGGTATATAAAGCAGATGCTTACATTTATTTTTAAATGACAAAACATGCAACAAAAAGTCTACATTCTATAGTCATTATTTCATATATAACACTGAGTTTCTGAAACCAGGCCTTGTGTCTTATACTCCTTTCAAATAGGAAGCATACATGATGGATGGATGGGTGAGTGGATGGATGGATGGATGGATGGATGGATGGATGGAAGGAGGAAGCCAGGAAAGCAGATATTCTATCCTTTTTAAGCATGTATTTTAAATGGCTTATAAATAGTATAAATATAAGCAGATAGCAAATTTGTTTCTTTTAATCTACAAACGACTTGTTGACAAACAATTATTTTACTTCTTAAATATTTATGAATAAACATATTCAGGCTAAAGAAGCAGCTACCTGGAATAAGTAAGGAATGAGCCCACATCTGAGCTAGGGTCCAGGGCATTTTCCGTGCACCATTTTTCCACATGCCAACCCTCCCAAGAAGCTTCTAGTAGGGAGGCCAGGGAGGGTACGGGGACTGGTGAACAGTCGCCCGTGCTCAGCGGGGATTGTCACAGTGAACCTGTGCAAGCTCTTCCAAGTGTTGGAAAACCAGTAAGATAAAAAGTGGCTGGCTGTGAAAGTGATGTTTCTATTTCCAGGAATCCAGTGTTGGTATGAAACTCAAGGGCCTGATGCTGGCATTACTGTCAGCAAGGTACAGTATAAGCAGGGGACAAACTTCCTTGCCAAACACCTGGATTTAGAGCCAAAGCCGAAAGCACGTTTCTTTCACAACGCGGAGGCAGAACAAGGTAGACAACAGGAAGTGGCTTGTACCTCCCGAGAGCCCAGCACCAGCAGGGGCAGCAGTCCCGGCCGCTGATTAAAGGCACTGTCCTGACCACCGACACCACCGTGGCCAAGCGAGGGCCGCCTCACGGGGCCAGGTCAGAGGACACTGATTCCTCTATGCAACTCGAAGGCACCACTTTGTAAATGACACAATCATTTTGGGGTACAAGAGGTGCTTTAAATGTGGTAACATTATATCATTTCAGCTATAATGATCATAATTACTTATTTCTTTTAATCACAACCCACTTAACCACTTTAGTACAGAGGACTAGTTCAAGGAGTTTAATTTCCATTCAACATCTAATCTTTGTGTTTACTGAAACCCTTCCCGGGCTTTGTTTACTGTCTGCGCGCTGGCCTGGACGTTTGATCTTGCAGGACTAGATCAGACAGCGTCAGATAAAATACTGATTACTAGAATAAACCAGGCTTGGGGAAGGAACTCTGATTTTTAACATCCTCGTTGCTCCCAGCTTTTTAATATTTTGCTAAATAAACTCAAATAAACAAATAGAATTAAGACAACTAGCAATCAGGGGGTTCTTGAGCAATGACTGAGAAGAAGAAAGTGATGGGGATAATTTTGCTTTTTGAACAAACTATGGGGTTTGGTTAGGTCCATGCATTCTAGTGGTATTATTTATGACACAAATAATTTCACGATATGCACTAGTATCCATGTGAACTTGCGATGACCCCTTAATTCTGTGACATATTAAATACTTGAGCTCGACCTCACCAGAAACAACAGTTCACTTGGTGTTTGGTGCCAAGTGCAAAACACTTTAGATATAAAATTATTTTTTAACTTGCAAATTTTTAATTAGGAAAGATTTAAAATACAAGAGTCCTTCTTTGTTGTCACTATCTTATTCTTATAAAATCCCCTGCATGTGTAGACTGCCATAAAAGTATCGTTGCTAATGGTATGGCCCTCATAATTCCACTTAGTTTCATAAAAATGGTGGGGAAAGTTTTTGCCTAAAAGTAAGTAACACAAAAGAAGAATTAGGTTAAAAATAAGTTTTTTATTAAAATGTATAGAACAGCCCTAGCTGGTTTGGCTCAGTGGATAGAGCACTGGCCTGAGGACTGAAGGGTCCTGGGTTTGATTCTGGTCAAGGGATCAGTTGTGGGCTCGATCCCTGGCCCTTGTCAGGGCAGATGCAGGAGGTAACCAATCGATGGGTCTCTTTTGATGTTTTTGTCTCTCCCCCTCCCTTTCACTCTCTCTAAAAATCAATGGAAAAATATCCTCAGGTGAGGATTAACCAAAAAATAAAATATATAGAACCTATGAAAGAAAAATTGAGTAAATCCTACATAACCCCAAGAATTCTTGAAAATAATGTGATGGCATGAACACCTTTAGGTCTTTGTGGACTATCCTTGTATCTAACACTAAAACTCCTCCACATCAAACAACTGTTAATATTGCCCTTTTTTGTTCTTTTACACAACATGCACGCTTCTTTCCTTATACCTTGAAGCTTCCTGCTCTACATTGTAAAATGTAGGCCAGAAGCAATTATAGTATGAGATGAACAGCAATAAAAAAAAAATGCTGTCTAAACAACCTACTACCCCATTCACCCACTTCATTTCTTCATGGGATGTAGGCTCATAGTTCTGGACCTTAAAACCAGAGTATACACACTGTCTTCCCATCCACCATGAATGAACACTAACGTTAACTCAAATATGTCTGTGTCAACCATGATTGTCTTTGAAATTAAAGGAAAAAGGTAAACAGAATGTGCTCTGCTATGATCTCTGGGGAAAATAAAGTTAACAGGCTAACCCAAACCAACTTAGGTCTTTTTAAAAAATAAGTGTAAATAGTTTAGCTTTAAGAACAACAAATTCAAAAAACGCACATTAAAATGTTTACTTCAAAATCTAGACAATTCCATTTGTATATAGTTTTTACATCTGTTTTTAATGATATCAAGTTATTGATTGTTCATTTTTCTCATATTTATTTAAGCATTAACTATAGAATTTGCAATCTGATCTTTTTTTTTAATCCTACCAGTAGACTTTTATTTTTGCCAGGTTTTAGTCATATTTACTTTGATCTTTCCGAGTATATAATTATTTTACTGTTTATTTATTTCTATGAGAAGAGAAAAAAAAATTTGACCTAGGAGATCTATATGTGGCAATTTGTAACAGAATCACATGGCTTATGTTTAGGAAATCATGGTTTTGATTAAGAAGCAACCATTTAGTTCCCACTGTTTTATTAAAACAGACATTAGCAGATAATAGGAAACATATTTGACAATGCAGCCGGCCTTCAGTTTGGGACATCAGTGAGTTAGCGTGAGATTTCCTTCCACGCTGACTATCAGCCATGGGACACGTAACTAGGTAACTGTGGGCTGAAAGCGAGGAGGGAGGGGTGGTGGGGAGGAAGCCCAGAAGGAGGGAGAACTGACTTCTCAGCTCTCAGGAAGAGCCCCGAGGTGGAATTCTGGGTTTGCTACTACTCATTTCCTACTTTTTATTTATTTATTTTTTTCATTTTGAAAATGGATGGACACAAACAGAAATCTTACACACAAAATCATTACTTTCTCGTGAGAACTGGATTCTATGAGAGAGGATCCCCCACAGCAACATCTATTCGGAGCATAAAGCTCCTAGCCAATGAACCGTGTCTGTATAGGTCCAACACGTGCTTTTCTCTGGGGGTCGAGAGTTAATAAAACACTCTTCTCGGGTGTGGATTTTCTGCGCACCCTCCTACCTGCCGAGAATGCTTTGTTTTCCCTCCCACCCCCTGGGCTGATGCATCAACACCACTTGAACTGTTTGATGGCAGCTTGTGTTTACTTCACACATACCTTAACCTTCCCTGTTCTCCTCCTACCACACACGCTCGCATACACACGCTTTCCGCAGGAATGACTAGCTCCGTCTCCCTGAACAGCATGTGTACACAGCGTCTGGCAGCCTCTTCAGGTATGTGGATCCTTGACCCCTGATTGAAATCAAGGTCTCAGTCTGCTTTTACGGCACTTAAACAATTTAACTGTGCATTTACTATCTTGAAAAGAAAGAGGAAAAAAAACCTGGATTGCTAAGGAAAACAAGAGAAAAGTAGAAGCCGTAAGGGTTAAGGTGTGTGTGCACAGATTCACACAGACACACGCACTCTCTGTAGTGGCCATCCTGAAACACTAGACTGAAGGGTTTCCAGTCTTTCTGAATCTGGGCTTACACTCCAGACGACTAGAGGAGGACACGCTCTTCCGTTCTCTCGTAACAGCGAGCAAATGGGATTCCACAAGTGACCTTGGAGCTGCGAGATTCTGTTGATTTTTAACCGAAGAGGGTATGTTCAAGCACTTGAACCATCTTATGCTAAAAGAAAAACTTGGCGACAGCACTGACAGAAAAGAAACCCTTCTGAACCATGCAATCATGTCTTGTGGCGAGGAGTTGTTCATCGCATCCTGTACAAGAGTCAATACTAATAATATTCTAAAGCAAGTGCCCGAGCCAGAATCTAGAAGGTCCTAAGAATTTGAGAATAGGTTGAAAAGAAAGAGATCTGAACTCAGTCTCCAGTGGATTTCATTTCTTTTGGGAGTTCAACATTTTGACATTTTTATAAGTTGTATATTTAGCATAAAATGCTCTCATTCCTTTGTAATAAAAAAAGGGCCTCCAAAGGCAACCTAGTAAACTAACTCCCAAATGTTCAACAACCAGCAAGCGCCCCTTCCACACTCTGAACCCCGAGAGGAACCAGCTGTAGTAAAACAAGTAAATCCATCCTTCACTGTTACCTACTAGCCACCAACCATGCCATTGGCCCTCAATGGGGCAGTGAACTGACAACAAGGCTACGAGAACCTACAATGAAATGTGATGGATGATACCATAACTATGCAAAATATGGACTGAAATACCTGTGAACATCAACCTATTGTGTTACCAAAAATTCCCCAAGTGCCCTCAGTGGCCAGCAGCATTTGAATTGAACAGCATTTGAACTGGGGTGAGAACAACGTAATTTTTCCAACATTGACATATGTGCAAAGGCCAAATATCACAGATATATTTAAAGGACTGGATGGTCTAAATCGCACGACATTTATTATATGAGAGCTGTATATTCAGGACCAGACATAATTTCACATGTAAGACATTACTAGTAGTACAACTACTGCTATTAATTATTGTTATAGTAGGAGAGCTAATAATTAAGAGATTGCTTTGTGCTAGTATTAACTTATTAATACTAGCTAGCCAGCAACTTAGATACTTTTATCACTGCAACTTTCAGATAAGGAAACTGAGTCTTGGTGAAGTTAAGAAATGTGTTTGAGCTCACACAGCTGGCAAATGGAAGATAATGATTTGAACACAAGTCCCTTTGCTTTAACCATGGATGGCTCTAGAATTGTCTCCGAATACACACAACAGCAAAACTCCATTTCTGACTCCAAAATTCCTGGGACCACAACAATCCTTCTAATATGTAACTGCTACTTGAACTACAAGTGCTGATTTAACCTAGAATGACTGCTTTTAAACTTTCATTACTATATAAGTGGAAATGATTCATTGATTAGCTTTTAAATAAACATGCCTATGTGAAACCATTTCAAAATATTTTGAAAGATCTCAACCCCCACAAGCATCTCTTGTGAAAACTATAAACCTCATATATTATGCTAAGAATTTTACTTTTAGCTCTAGTGGGTTTGGCTCAGTGGATAGACCACTAGCCTGCAAACTGAAGGGTCCTGGGTTTGATTCTGGTCAAGGGCATATACCTTGGTTTCAGGCCCCGATGGGGGAGCATATGGGAGAAAACCAATCAATGTATCTCTCTCACATCAATGTTTCTCTCTCTGTCTCTCCCCCTCCCTTCCACTCTGTCTAAAAACCAATGGAAAAAATCTATCTTTGGGTGAGAATTAACAAAACAGAACAACAAAAAAGAATTTTACTTTTAGTTCTAATACCATCTTAGTTTTAAGGAAGTCAATTTGGATCTCTTGATGGAAATATTAAGAATATTATCTTTATTAAAAATTACATAAAATTTTATTTTCAAAGTATACCTAAAATTAGCATAAATTCCAAAGACTCAACAACTCATTAGCCTAAGAAACTGAAGATAAGCTTCAAAAATAAAAAGCTTACCTTTAATCTTCTTGTACTTCTTATACCATCGCCCAAACTCCTGGCACTTGGTTGCTGACACGTTGGCATAATATGTGCTATTTACAATGGATGAAATCATACTCTGTAAAGAAAAAAAAAAAACACAGTTATTTTTCATAAATGTGAGGACTCCCTTTTAGGGACAAAAAAGGGCACATGATCGCCCTCACCAATCTCCTTTGTCTTTTAAATTGGAAGGGCTCACCCTCCTGCAAACTAAACTATTAAACACTAAATATGATTACCTAGCCCTAGCTGGTGTGGCTCAGTGGATAGAGTGTTGGCCTGTGGACTGAAGGGTCCTAGGTTCGATTCTGTCAAGGGGACATGCCAGGGTTGTGGGCTCGATCCCCAATAGGGGGCGTGCAGGAGGCAGCCCATCAATGATTCTCTATCATCATTGATGTTTCTGTCTCTCTCTCCCTCTCCCTTCCTTTCTGAAATTAGTAAACATATATTAACCAACAAAAAAGGCATGATTACCTAAATGTACTACCCCTTTAACGAATACGTGTCAAAGTATAAGGGACAACGTCAAAGATGGATGGGCAGGCCGCGCACGGCAGATGCCCAGGGAGAGAACAGTTGTGATTTAGGAACCAGAGCACCAGGTGAGACCCGAAGCCGCCGCCTCCGTCACCCAATAATGCCTTTCAGATGCGCCTGTTCCCTCTCCAACTGCAGCGAGCGCAGAGAGCCAAGAGCCAGGGAACATCCGTGCTGCACGCTGCAGAACAACGTTTAGGGAAATAAGTTAAATTAATATAATTTATAGAAACGTGTGATTAGCACTGGTGTGAAAATTCACCCAATGAAAAAATTAACAGTGCTATTCTGGAGCCAGGGAAACTAAGCCTAACACTTGTACTGTGTGTCAACCAAAAATGAACCCAAGCTAAGCCTTTCTGAGTCCCTCCCACTGGATTCCTCTCCTCCTCCTCCTCCCCCTCCTCCTCCGCGACTGTGGTAGCAAGAGAAGGGGAACATAACCCATTTACCACTGAGAAACGAAAATGGTGATCACACACCTTCAATTTTCTACAGCTATGTTTTCAGGCAATACACCATGCCCGGGCTAGCGATGGTGGCAAACAGTAACTTACACCTCAATGAGTGTGACAGGACAGGCGTGTGTTTTATAAATAGGTTTTATTGCTGCTTCTGTCTAAAAACAAATGGACATAAACAATGCAGGAGCTCTGAAGGTTTTCTATCCTGCCTTGGACTCATCTCTCTCTAAAACGGGCCCCCCAGATACAAAGCAGCTGAGCGAAACCTTAGGGCGTCCCGTGGCGCTGCTGCAGAGGAGCTGATGAAAGGGGGGTGGCGCGTTCTTCACCAGGAGGCTCCAGCGCCAGCAGCGTCCTGCACAGCCGCCCACTGGACACCACGCCCTCTGCGAGCCCACAAGCTCCTTCTCTCCCATCAGTGGGCCCTAATTCAATTCCCAGAAACCCCTTTGGCCCTTTCGCCAGAGCAGATGGCCACCCTCCCCCGGTCGCTGATCTCTAAGTGACAGCTCTGCTCTCCAAGGGGAAATAAGGAGAACTCTCAACTCAGGATCTGAGCGCAGCCCTCGGAGCGCCAAGAGCCAGGAGCGCCCGAGTGTGTTGCCGAACTTTCGGGCCTCGCCCGCTGCCCTGGAAGATCTGTGGGACCCGAACCTTCTGAGGGGGGCCTGCTGTGTATACTATTAACAAAGCGGGGAGGAGTCTTGTCCTAGCTGGGCCAGTGCCCTCTGGCTGAGCTGTTCTCTGTGTCCTGGTCTGAGATACCCGGACCTGGGATGAAGCAACTGTGTCTGTTTCCATTTTCTCTTCCTCCCTCAAGTCTACCACAGTGCTGATGTGGGGTAGCTGAGTCACTGGAATATAAGAGATGAAAAGGGACAGCGATGAAATTTTAAAATGCCAAAGTGAATGTCATAATAACGGAAGATTTAACGTGAAAGCCGCCTAGGAGTAGAGGCACCGCCACCTGGGTGGCTGTGAGCCATGGCAAGTGGACTGGCCATCTCGGAGGCTGTCTGTAGGGAGGCTATCCCCCCGAAAGGCCCGGCTACACAGCCACGCAGGCGTCAGCACTAAGCCTTTGCTGCAAATGATTTCACGTCCAGAGCGACGGTGAGCTCAGAAGCACCAGCACCTGTCTCCCCAAAATGCCTTTCAGATGGGTCCCCTTTCCTGCTGCAATAGAAAGACTGAGGTGGGGAGTGCCTCAGGCCCTGCCCAGAGCTCAACTCCTCCGCCCTAGGACGGGCCACAACCCCAATCACTCACACGGTCCACATGTCCACGTGTCCGCATTCCCTGCCTTCATGCTTTGTCTTTGCTCCACAGGCACCTTCCCTGACACAGCCCAACGCCAGCGTCAACCCAGGTGGAGAGGAGATGAACACCTGGCTTTCTATGGCTCTGTCACCAGGTCCTCTGCTGGGGGCACACTCATACTCAATTAAAAAGGAGGTGGCTACCGAGACTCAGCCAGATCTGTTCTCTTCCCCAGAGCACTATACATTGGTTTTCATCTTTACTGATCGAAGAACAAAAAATAAACTGAGCCAAGGAACTATGGGTAGTAAGTGAAGAGAGCTTCCTAGCTAATGGGAATATTTAGTCACTGGAAAGATCTCTTCCAATTTGTGGCAAATTTTATTCCTACTAGTTCTCTACAGGTCTTTACACATAGTTGACACTCGGAGAAGTCTTACTGATATATAAGGTTGTATAATCCCCCAGAGAGCTTTAAAGACAGAAGAGGTACATCTTGGGGATGTGTCAGATGCAAGGTCATGTTATGCCCTATTACTTCAGTTTCAAACATGGACATGCCCTAACCCTACATTAGACTGTTACATTCTCATAGCCCCAGTCTGAATTACTAGGCCTCACTAGAATATTCTGGATGCATACTACAAGGTCAACTTCATGCTAATGTCAACTTATTTTTTAAAAATCAAAACTTAACTCCTTATAAACAACACTGCAAGGGGCTAAGGCAGACGCAGCACACGCGGCCTTGACAGGGAAGCACGCTCTCCAGAGGGTGGGCACAGGGAACCTGGGTTTGCCACGTGTCACCGTTCTCCACCACATGTTTTACACCTTTACCGTCCCTGAAGCTGAGACGCATCTTACATCAGGAGCGTGTTAGACCTGATGAGATAGTTGCTGCAAAATGGAATGAGTAATGATTAAAATCTCCCCCACCTACTACCCTGCCAAAAAGATCTAATTTCCATTTACTGCTTTTTCAAAGACGTATATAATTCTGCAGTTTCCGTTGCTCTTTTATGTTTTCCAGTCATTCTCGAGCAATCACAGAACTTTTAGCATCCCCACACCTTCCTGATAAATGAACAGGAAAGATCTCTTCCAATCCAAAATGCAACCAAACCCTGAGTGTCCAAGTCAATATAACGCCATGCTGATACACGTCAAAAAGGTAAGTGCACTGTTATGTGTTGGCTAACCAAAGGGCTATGCTTTATGGAGGGTTATATTAAAGTAACTGTGCATATACTGAGCTCATTTCTTCTTTCTTTAAAAAATATATTTTTATTGATTTCAGAGAGGAAGGGAGGTGGAGACAGAGATAGAAACATCAATGATGAGAGAGAATCATTGATTGGCTGCCTACTGCACGCCTCACACCAGGGGCTGAGCCTGCATCCTTGCCTGGAATCAAACCTGGGACCTTTTAGTCCACAAGACTACGCTCCTCCCACTGAACCATACTGGCTAGGGCTGCGCTCATTTCATGTTGCATGGAGCTGGCTATAAGAAAGAATGGGAGGACACACATACAATGGGAAGTCAAGGCAGCCCCTCAGACACTTGGTCACAGCCAGGAACATCACATAGACAGGGACACACCACAGCTACTTTATAGGAAAATATTATGTGTTAAAATAAATAGGAAGGCTTAACATGTCCTGCCAACTACAGAAATGTTCTGGAAGTTCCAGACTTCTTTGTAATTAATCAAGAGATTATAAATATGAAGACTGTAGATGGGGCGTATAATCAAAGTGTCCTCATTTGCAGTCACTCTGACACATCATTTGCCACTAATATTTGCAAGTTTTAAGGGTTTTTTATATAAAAGGAGGTATTTGAGAAATTGAAATATACCAGAGCTAGCTACTCCAAACTTTACTAGCTCATCTGAATTTGCTCCACGCCAAACTGCAAAAGTATATCATAATACTGCTAATAGTACTTACGAGAGCTAAGCAGACTGCCTTATCTAAAAAGAAAGTTTGTTTTAGGTTCCTCAGACAAATGTTAACCACATTCATGTGTGTTTTTGACTAGTCAGAGAACAGATGTCACCTGTGATTAGAACTAAGGTTCCAATTTTCAAATTGAGGGCACGAAGCTCAGAATGTAGCATCTTGTCCAAAGTCAAAAAGCAATGGGTGGCCCCACAAAGAGACACCACGACCAGGCCCCACTGTGTCATGGGTCTCTTAAGAAGGGAAGCGAATGAATGAAAGGAAGGACGTATTCCCCACCACCTCCATCTGCCAGCACACGCTCAACACTGGGCACTGCAATCAATTCTTTAGACAAAGCAGGGAACAAGGCGACGGGAAGTAAAACAACGGTGTGACCTCAGGCCCCTTCTATGAGCGGATTAAGTTTCGAGTCAGAGAAAACTAAGGAATCAAACTTAATAGGAAAAGCTAAACAATAACCATGAACTAAGATGATCTGTACAAGACACTTAGAAAGATCTGAGGATCCCCTCTCCCTCCCCCAAAAGAGAAAGATACAAGAATAGTCTGTTCTTCACTGCCTTCCCTGTGGCTCAGTGAGATTTGTTTGAACAGGAACGTTATAATAAGAGTAGCCAACCTGCAGACACATAATACCGTTGCTCTAAAAAAGAACATTAAAAGCAAAGTGGATGGTTAGACGTTCTGCCAGTGCAAATGTCCTGTTTAGCAAGAAGAGTGTGAGAGTAAGGGAGAAGCCGGCATCTCCAGCCTCTTGGCCCACGCTAACCTGGAGGACAGCATGACGCAGGCAATAACTAATGCATGCGTTCCTTGCTCATTTTCGGCTTCTTCGTGCTGCTCTGTGATATGCTAAATAACATTCTGAACATGAGATGATAAGGATACTTCAATTAAGTACGGTGAAGAAACAAAACCTGATGTGGAGGAGTTACTTGGTCATGAAAAACTCACTTGATGCCATTCGGCAGCCTCCCACCATGGCTTTCCAGCCCTTTCTGAGCTACGTGAGCCGTGATCCGAGTGGAAAACCGTTACCATTGGCGCTGAAAGAACCACTTCCTCTGGGCTTTGGGGTGTAAGAAGCCTCCATGGGAGAGCTTCCCTCCGAAATAACCACGGAGAGGCTTGCTTATCGAATGGTGGCCCCTCCTCTGGGGGCCTGGGGTGCGGACACCTGCCTCGGAAGGGTGTCAGGATTCGGGGAGATGATGCGTGGAAAAGTGCTAACACAAGATGAGGGATCAATGGATGCTGGCTCTCTCCCCTCCATTCAATCACTTCGCATGGACCCTCCATCACCCACTCAGGCGTTCTTTCAAGCTGCCAGAGCCTCCATCAACCTGAGCTCATGAGGTTGGGCCTCGAACTAAAACAACTTCGCATGAAAATAACAACTGAGAGCTGGTTACAAGACAGGGTGCATCCTCACTTCATACGCGAATTTAAGATTCAATTAAACAGACAATTGGCAACTGGTTAGCACAAGACTGGCCCAGAAGTTATCATCTGCTTGTCTGTAGGTGAGACACAATCAACTGGTTTTCTTCTCCTGACCCAACTGGCTGCCTGATTTCACCGCCCGGTTATGTTGGCATATGGTACATGTAAGTTAGTCCTTTAATGATCCCCAAATGGACCGTGCTTGCCAGGGGTAACAGAAATAATTATCTTACAGCCTCTTTCTAAAGAAGACTAGCAATGCTATTCCACCATCATACTGCAAATCTAGTCACGTGTTCGCAGTTCAGTAACTTTGGTCAGTCATTTTATTCCATGAATACTTGACAGTAAAACCGCAACTAGGGAAATGGGACAGAGCTTTGAAAACATATCTGCATGCTTGAAATAAGCCAACACAAAAGGACAATTATTCTATGGCCTTACTTTTATGAGGTGCCAAAACAAGCACATTCACAGAGACAGGAGCTAGAAGAGGGGTACAAGGGGCTGAGGAAGAGAGGGGACGGGGGATTATAACTTCATGGACATGGACTTTCTCTGTGGGATGATGAAAAGTGTGGAAACAGATAGGAGTGATGGTTGCGCAACACTGTGAATTAATTAATGACACTCAATTGTAAACTTAAAAATGGTTTAAAATATAAACTTCATGTTATATGTATTTTATCACACAAAAAAATTTAAGCATATCTAGAGTCACAGAGAGCATGGTTGGGAGAGGGGGCCGGCAGAGGGACATTGGAAGGTGCATTCATTCACAGATTGTTTGTTCTTTCAATGCAATTTTCATCAACAAGATGGTCTTTTCAGCCATTCCCTTTGGCCATCCTAACCTATGAGGCCGACAAGGCAGGGACTGTGAGCTCTCCTTATTTTAATGGATCAAAACCCTGAGGCCTGGGGTTTTATCATTTAACTCTCCCTCAATTAATTATAAATAAGCCAGAGATGTGTTCATCTGCCCTTGCATGGACTTTCCACTCTTCCACTGTCCGGGGTGCTCTTCTGAACTGCAGCCCACTGGGAAGTTCAGGAAAGGCTATATTAGCCACTGAGTCATTCCTTTATGCAACTGCCAAATTTGAGTGAGGAAAGAAAGATCTAAAATGGTTTAGTTTGGGGGTAATGAGGAAGAATTATTTAAAAACAGGAGATCACGGTTTGATTCCCAGTCATCTCTCTCTCTCTCTCTCTCTCTCTCTCTCTCTCTCTCTCTCTCTCCCCTCCTCTCTGAAATCAATAAAAATATATTTAAAAAAAATAAAACTAGACATCTTTTACTCATGAGTGGAGTCGATTTTAAATATCCAATAGCCAACCTTTCTCCTTTGAAGCAAGCAATGCTGTGTGCTTCGCTCTCCTCTTCTTAGATAGAAGGCTTGGTCCCCATCGTCACCACCATATCCCCAGCCCACTGCAAAGTGCCAAGCATTTACTCGGGGATCCATAAGCTGGTGGATTTCACTGCTCAATTACCCCTTCACCTTCTTAGAACAGAAATGCGTTCTTTTTCACGTTCCATAGGTTGAACTTCAAGAAATTAATCCACTGCACCTCTTCTACTGCAACCTCCAACAGAATAAGTGAGGTTGTCTAAATGCAGTCCAGCCATGCGATGCAGGTGAACCATCTGGGACATTTGAGGGTGATACCTGCAGGACTAGGGAGGGGTCCACATTCCGTGCCCATGCTGGCTGAGGACTCCTGCATTGAGATCAAAATCACACAGCACCCCAGAAGCCCAAGTCAAATCCCCCCCAAATCTAAACAGCAGTCCCAGCCCGCTTGACTAAAACTGTGCTGGGCATCACCTGTCAGCTGACTGCAGTCACTGTCACTAGTTCAAGACATTGCAGGGCTGCCAAGGACACTGTCACATTACTAAACCTTCACATCGCACAGCACTTTCCACAACACTTTTCTACTCAGCTCTTCATTATTTATTTATTTATTTATTTATTTATTTATTTACTTGTTTGTTTGTTTGTTTATTTATTTTAGAGAGGAAGGGAGTGGGAAAGAGAGAGAGAAACATCAATGATGAGAGAGAATCATTAGTCTGCTGCCTCCTACACAGCCCACACTGGGGATGGAGCCCACAACCTGGGCGTATGCCCCGACTGGGAATTGAACCATGACTACCTGGTTCATAGGTCGACACTCAACCACTGAGCCACGCCCGCTGGACCATCCTGAACTCTTTACACCCATCAGAGCAGTGGTTCTCACGAGAGAGTGACAGTGCTCCCTCACGGGGCACCCGGCAATGTCTGGAGACATTCTGGTTGTCACAACGGGGGTGGGGGAGGGAGGGGGATGCTACTTACATCTAGTGCAGTGGTTCTCAACCTGTGGGTCGCGACCCTTTTGGCGGTTGAACGACCCTTTCACAGGGGTCGCCTAAGACCATCCTGCATAGCAGATATTTACATTACGATTCATAACAGTAGCAACATGACAGTTAAGAAGTAGCAACAAAAATAATTATATGGTTGGTTCACAACATGAGGAACTGTATTTAAAGGGCCAGAAGGTTGAGAACTACTGATCTAGGGGGTGGAGGCCAGGGATGCTCTAGACATCCTACAACACGCGGACAGCCCCACCGCCAAGACGGGTCCAGCCCAGAAGGTCAATAGGGCTGAGATGGAGAACTCCAGCCTTAGAGCCTCAGCTACGGGGAAGAGACACATTGTGCTGAATGGGAACATGACGATAAACATGTTCCCATTGGCGTCTGCGACTGCGGGCAGTTCATCCGTGATGGGACAGGCAGACCCCAGGACAGTGGGCCGGGATCAGCGCTGGCACAGAGGGGTGTGCGGAGACTACCAAGAGCAGAAGCCATACTTCAAGCGTAGGTCAGAGTCCTGCCCCAGCGCTGACTTTCCACAGGGATTTGAAAGATTTCATCAGTAGGAGAGAGCAGCGCATGCTGGAGAAAGCACGTGCGAGAGCGAGCGGTGACTCCGGGCCATTGGCAGGTGTGCAAGGGCTGCCAGAGCCAGAGGCCAACCCGGTGCATCTCCCTAAAGGGCCAGTCCCATGAGCATGGGAGACGGTTAGCAATTTTACAGGTAGTGATTTCCAAGGCTTTTTTTAAATATCAAAAACACCGGTATATTGAGCAGAATATAAACTTGGTGTGAATTTTTAAAATAACACAATAACCTGCCCCGGGTGGTGTGGCTCATTTGGTTGAATGTTGTCTCATGCACCAAAAGGTCACAGGTTCGATTCCCTGCTGGGGCGTGTCCAGGGTTGTGGGCTCGATCCCCAATAAGGGGTATGCAGGAGGCAGCCCATCAATGTTTCTCTCTCACATCAATGTTTCTCTTTCTCTCTCTCCATCTCCCTTCCTCTCTCTCTAAAATCAATAATAACTTTTTTTTTTAAATATACAAGAAGCCCAGCCGGTGTTCTAAGCGGTTAGCGTCAATCCATGAACCAAGAGGTCAGGGCACATGCCCGGGTTGCAGGCTTGATCTCCAGTAGGGGGCATGCAGGAGGCAACCAAATGATGTTTCTATCTGTCTATCCCTCTACTTGCCCCTCTCCCTAAAAAAAAAAAATCAATGAAAACATTTTTTTAAAAATCACACAAGATACTTTGGTAACCTTACAAAGTACAAGGGTACTAGTTAGCTTTTTCCCACTTCAGGAATATTTTGGTGAAGTTTGAACAATGGCCAATGTTCCAAATAATTAATGCCATGTGTTTGGAGCACAGAGCAGGTGCAGGTAGAGGGGGCAGATGGCTCTGGTGGGAGGTCAGGTGGACAGTCTTCCGATGGCTCTCAGAGGCCATGCTGCAGAGTCTGTACTTTGGACAGACCGGGTGCGGGAAGGGGGCGGAGATGACTGAAGGGTTACATGGCAGGAGATGGCCTGCAGTAGGGCTGGAGCAGCAGGGGGCAGGGGAAAAGTCATGACACCTGACAACTTAAAGAATCTCAGATGAGAGGTGAGGAAAGTCTCCACAAGGCCCTGGCACAAAGGAGGACGGTTTTCGACGTGGAGGCAGTGGGACCCACAGGCTCAAACACGAGAGAAGAAACTTTTCAGGTCAGGCAACTAGGTGGGCGAGCAATGGGCACGGAAAATGGAGAGAGAGCTCTGTTTACAGCAGGAGTAGAGATGATGTCATGTGAACCTCCAGGCAGCCCTGTGAATGACGGAAGATGTGTCGACACGATCATGTCACATTGACAGAAGCGTCTGATGGAGCTCAGGGAGCGCAGGCCTCGCCAGGATCACGCATCCGGCATCAAAGAGCAGGCCGTGGGGCTCAGGGCTCTCGGCCTCAGATCTGGGTTCTTTCCATTCTTGCCCTCTCTCCAGTCACATGTCATAGTTATAATCAGGCCTGATCATCATGATAGATCAGTTTGGGCCAAATTTCCATCGGCCTTAAAAGCCCTGGATAAAACTCTGAGTTGGTGATATTAAGTTAGGAGCTTGTCCTCCTTCAGGCAAAGCCCATTCTGACTTCCATGAACGTAAATCCAAGAGGCAATTCATTGTGACTAATTGTGAAATCAGGACAAATGACTGAAAGTTCTTTTCCTAAACTGCTCTTTATTCAGTCCCTGCGTATGATCAGAATAATTCAAAAATAATTATTTTTTATAACTTCATGAGCTATCACATTGGAATAAATCAAATTTCTAGCAACAGCCTTAGCACCTGCATACATCCCTACAGGTAGGCACTGAAATGGCCTGGGCGTGCACTGTAAGCACCAATGCAGGCACAGAACCGGTTTATGATCAGTTCACTTAACATGCAGTATCGCTCTTTCTCCAGATGCACTTCTACCTGGAGTATTCACTACGAAATCCCTACAAATGTGTATGACGCAAAGACCACCTCTCTCTCTCTGCGAGACAGGGGAAGGGCTCAATAAATACATATAAATAAAGATGGGTCTGACATGGTTGACTCACTTCATTCACCAACCTGTGCAATGGTTTCCAGAGCAGATCAAGAAGGCTAGTGCCCCTCCCTTTCTGTCTAGCTGCCTACTACTCAGATGCATGCCTCCCTGATATTTTGGGAGCAAAAACATGAATAGTATGATTTGTGTCAGAGGGTCTAAATACTAAAACACACCCCAAGACACACACAAAAAAAACTGTTCACTCCAACAATATGATGTCTCCATCCTAACAGCTGACACTGTTCACAGAACATCGCCGCATACCATGTAGCAGGCCAAAATAGCTCTCCCTCTATGACTTAGAACTATTTCCATCCTGGTTCGCTTACAAAGAAATAGGCTCATAAAGGTGAGGTCACAGAGGCCATAAGCCAAGACCTGCATCTAGACCCACCTGCCTCCAGAAGGCGCGCTCTGAACCACCAGGCTCCCTGCTTCTCCCCAAGGCTCCATCATCCGAAAACCAGCTCCGGTTCTACGGTTTGCATCACCTTCCCGTGAGCTTCACAGGCAGGTAAGTAACCTGCTGTCTTACACCAAGTGTAGCAACTCACACCAGGAAGTGGACTTCCAGGAGTGGCTTTAACTCCTGTCAACCTGAGTTCATGTCGCCACGGTTCTAAGCCACTGCCTCTGGCCACCAACATGTTATCGTTCAGAAGGCCTTGCCCATCGACACAAATGGACAAGCAGCCCTTCTGTCTGCTGCTTCCCCCTTCGATCCTCTCCGTCTCTTGTTTTGGTCTATGACCAGGTCGCTAGAAGTGCAGCATCACTTTTTCTCCCAGTGCACTTCCACCTGGTGAATTCACTACAAAATCCCGACAAATGTGTATGATGCACAGATCACCTCTCTCTGCTAGACAATAAATAAACAGAAATAAATAAAGGTGGGTCAGGCGTGGCTCACTCATTCCACTGAGCAGGTAGTGCAGTGATTTGGAGCCTGAGCTTCGGCAGGTGATGCTCAGCGTGTCACTTAACCAGCCGACCAAGCTCAGGCAGGTCGAGTGCTTCTCCCTGGATTTCTTCATCTATAAAATGGAGACACTGATACCTACCTTCTAGAATACAAATGAAAAGATAAAGATTGTAGATGTAGAAGGTTTTAATACACTCCCACTACATCAAAGCTTTCAGTAACTGGTACCTTCTATGCTACAATAAAAAGCATCACCATCTCCATAGTTTTCCAACCACAATGCAGTGCGGCTCTATAAATAAAACACAGCTGTCGAAGCCGGTGTGCCCTCCCGCGGGATGGTCCCCTGTGGCGTTTCCCGTTCCCCGCCCCCCCACCCCCCACCCAACCGGGATACTGACCTGGGAGAGAGGGCATTCTTTGGCTAGTGTGCTCTGGTTCATCTCTTTGAGCAGTTCCTTTAAGGCATTGCGGACGGTGGCGTGGTTCCACTGCTCTGCGGGCAGGTCTTCCAACTTCGAGCAACTGGAAAACACAGCGAGAAGGAACAGGCAAACCTTAATGAAGGGCCTGACTGCAGAGGTGTGGGTTCCTCCCGGCCCCACGGCAGCACTAGAAAAACTGCTCAAGGCCCGGCCTGCGTGGCTCAGTGGTTGAGCGTCCACCTATGAATTAGGAAGTCATGGTTTGCTGCCTGGTCAGGGCACAACCCGCGGTGCAGGCTGGATTCTCAGTAGGGGGTGTGCAGGAGATAGCCAGTCAATGATTCTCTCTCATCATTGATGTCTCTATGTCTCTCTCCCTCTCCCTTCCTCTTTGAAATCAATAAAAATATATATATTTAAAAGTAAAACTGCTAAAGAACGCAACCAGGTGTGGGCCCCGCATAGGGAAGGCGGGCAGAGACCGGCTTCTCTAGGCCCCTGACAGCCCAGCAGTTGCTCACGCCAGCCTGAGAGAAAAAGCCCCTTCGGACTTTTGCTAATTTTTAAAAATGAGATTTCCCTCATCTGCTGAAGGAAGTGGTGTGGCCGTGGGAGTATAAACTTCCAGGATACAAATGGAATTACTGGGCCTCCCTAAGGCTAAATGTCAAGCGATGCTCCGTCAGACTTGAGGTTGAAAGGCCCAACCTTCACTCTCACAGAACGATGCGGAGATGTGGCTTTCCTCCCCGAAACAGAACTTTTAAGAGAAGACACCAAAGCCATCCGTGCTCCCGTCAGAGCACAAGTTCTCCGAAAGCAGCAAATCCAGAGCCTTCACACTACAGGAGGAGGTTGGAATCACCTGGCTCACAGGCATGCACAGGAGCAGGCTCTGCAGAGTGCCTCTAGAGCAGTGGTTCTCACCCTTGGCTGCGTGTGAGAATCACCTGGGAATCTTTTTAAAATCCTGATTTCTGGGCCTCATCCTCCGGAAATTCTGTTTCTTTGTTACTCATGTTGTGGCCCCACCCCATCACAAAGACACAGAATTTCCGGAGGATGAGGCCCAGACATCAGGATTTTAAAAAGATTCCCAGGTGATTCTAATGTGCAGCCAAGGGTGAGAACCACTGTTCTAGAGTCTTTGAAAGAGGCGCCATTTGTTCTGGACGCTGTATGGGGGGTGGGGGGGTGCGGGAGACAGTCGCCGTTCCCAGAATCTCGGCAGCCCGTCGGAGAGAAGAGGGGAAGAGGCGTCCAGTGCGGTGATTTTTAGTAAGTCTCTCCCACGGCAGAACGCTCGCCCTCAGCACACAAACCTGAGACCGAGGAGGTATTGCATCCTCCAAGCCTCCGTGCTGAGCATTTCCCAGGAGGACCCATGGGAGCAGGGCGGCGGGGACCTCCCCTTATGGGCCGCAGATCTGTAATGATTTGTCAGCTTCCCTTCCCCCGTTACCACTCCGCTGCTTCTGAAAACAAACCCTAGCCCGGCTGGAATGTGGCGGACAAAGATGCCCGGGGAAGGCCCCTCCGCGCCTGCTCACTCTCTCTCTTTTATTTTTTTCCCCATTTCACCCAGTGTCTAGAGTCTAGAAGACACTCGCACAGACAGACGCGCTGGGCTCCGGGTGACGCCTTGCCGGACAGAAGGGACACGAGGGCGGACGTGCAGACCCACCTCTGCAGCTGGATCTTCAGCGTCACGACGTGATAGACGTCCTGCAGCATGTCGGCCACCGTGGCGTCGGGGGCCTCGGTCACGTAGCTGAGCGGGAGCGGGTTCCACCTGCCCAGCTTGATTATTCCTGCGCGGGGAGGAGAAACATCATAAACACCTCTCTGCCATTTATTAAACCTGCCGCTGTTTGTTCGCGGTTAAGAAGGTCACTCCCGAGTCAACAGGCCAGGCCCCACTCGGAGGGATTTTACAACCCAGGCCAATAACCCCGCTCGTTCTGGCCGACGGTGGAGTGAGCTAGCGCTCCGGGGAAGAGGGGAAGAAAGGGATGAGGTTCAATCACGGACAATCGGTTATTTCATGTTTTCCTGTTTCTTAAATTACTTAGCAAACCATAAGGACACTTCCTTCCCCCAAAGTCTCGATTCACACTCTAACTTAAGCCGGATGCTAAATATACCAGACTGCTGATTTCATAGACCAGAAGAGGAAAAAAAAAAAAAAAGCAAGCAAGCCTTAAGTAAATAGGAGATCTGGCCTGGAATTGTACAAGAAAATTCCTGCGTGTGGGCTCGGCAGACACCGTCACATCCTGACTGTGGTGTGAGCCCAGGGTGAGCGGCGCTCGGAGCTGACGGAGCAGTTTGAGTTCATGCCCAGGTTGCACTGCACCGGGCAGAGGGGGTGTTCGCCAACGGCACAGGGGCTGACCACAGATCGCAAATAGCAGCCGTGCCTTCAACTTCCTTCTTTTCTAATTCCTCAGCACTTTTTATCTTTTTCAAAAAATATTTTTTAAAATATATTTTTATTGATTTCAGAGAGGAAGGGAGAAGGTGAGAGAGAGAGAAATATCAATGATCCCACTGGGGATCGAGCCTACAACCCAGATATGTGCCCTGACCGGGAATGGAACCGTGACCTCCTGGTTCATAGGTCGACGCTCAACCACTGAGCCAGCCGGCCAGGCTCCTCAGCTCTTTCTAGAGTGACAATGGTCCCCTTTCCCTGTGGGTTCCCATGACAGACGGCACACACAGGACAACAGAGAGAGAATAAAATCCTGGTCAAGCTCAGGCTTCATAGAGCAGCGACGTTAGGGATACCCTTGCCACAGGAGGGTTCACGAGACAGCTTCGGCATCATGTCCTGAAAATGCTAACTTCCTCTTAAGCTGGACCCATCTTCTCTGGGCACACATAACATTAAAGAGGAAAAAATAAAGAAAAACTCATTTCACAAACACAGAGTAATGAAAATTTTATTTGTGTGCTATGAAAAATCAAATCGTCCCAGGCTGTTGGAAATTCTCTCTCTCTCTCTCTCTCTCTCTCTCTCTCTCTCTCTCATTAACACAGCGTTTTTATTTTTAGTTTTGACAATACAGGTAAGTCCAACTACACTGTTCTTTTAAAAAATATTTTTGTCATCATCAGAGAGAGAGAACACCTACATACTCAAGTGAATGTTTAAAAGCTTCCCAAAATAACGCCTTCTAGCTGTGGGGTGAAATCCCAATAATAGGAGGCGAACTCCATGGTCAGGCCATGTCCTGTCCAAGATGAAGTAAATGAGTGCGCAATGCTTGACATAATGCTTGAAAACAGGGGGTAAACAGAACAAAAATATTAAAATGATGCACTGTTTCAGTATTAAGCTTGAACAATCTGGTGCTGAATATGCTGCAGTATAAATAGTGCCTGGACTCGGTTCCAATAAAGGAACACAGCTCTCATTCATGGTACCGTATGTCTCCAGTGCTGGCTCCTTCAGTCATGTTCCACTTGCCAAGAAAAGCTGTTTTCTTGTGGGGACGGTTGTGCTAACATTCGCTCTCATGACAATGAAAAGTGCACAGCAGGCAGCACGCAGTAGCCATGAAATGCGCATCCGGGCCCGCCGGACAGCCACCCACGAGGGGCGGGGGCTGCCTGTGTGCTTCTTCTACTCCTGACACGTGAACATACTAAGGAGATACCATGTCACATGTCTAATGTATTTCCTTTTAAAAAAGAACCACTCCACTGTTTTAAATTCCTTTAAGAGTCATGACCGTGGTAGCCCATTGGTTGAGTATAAACTGGCCACGTTCTAATGACACGACGTTTCATTGTCAGAGGTGACAGAGGGATGAAAACGAAGCTGGCAGTCATGCACGATGAAAGGCAAGTAGCAGAAGCTGATTCTGTGGGTCACGTTGGTTACTACGGACGCAAAGCAAAGATAATACGAGGTGAATGAATCCTGCGGAGTGCAATGTACAAGCCTAGAAGAGATGCATCTATGCTGTTGTGCATGCCCTTGTCCACTCCTTTTTACTGAAGAGGGTTCCACTGTAAGAATAAACCATGCCCGGCCGGCGGGCTCAGTGGTTGAGCATCGACCTATGAACCAGGAGGTCATGGTTCGATTCCTGATCAGGACACATGCCCGGGTTGTGGACTCAATCCCCAGTGTGGGGTGTGAGGAGGCAGCCAATCAATGGTTCTCTCTCATCATGAATGTGTTTCTCTCTCTCTCTCTCTCTCTCTCTCTCTCTCTCTCTCTCTCTCTCTCCCTCCCTCTCCATTCCTTTCTGAAATCAATAAAAATATATCTTTTTTAAAAAGATTAAACAACAATGCAGCTAAAAACAACACACTATTTCTGTATGATTTCATTTACATAAAATGCAAAACAGGCTAGACTCATCTAAGAGCTCAACCTCAGAAAGTGGTTGCCTGGCTGGCAGGGGCAATTGACTGGGAAGGGACAGAAGAGAATTCTCTTCTTTTGGTTGGTGGTTGCATGGGTATAAAAGTTGTCAAATTTCATAAAACTCAACAATATGCATACATTTTATTGTATGTAAATTATACCTCAAAAAAAAAAAGTGAAGGGGGAGGAAATGATAGACAAATCCCTCTACTGAAAATAGTAGCCTCCATTTAGGTAAATTCTCTCCCCACATTGGGAGCCAGAAGGAGACTTGTTTGGGCTGGAATTAGACACACACAGGTGTCCTCACAACACACAATGCCTCCGCCGAGAGCAGCTGCTACAGGTTGGTCTCTGCCTTAGACGAGAGCTGCTGACGGAAGAGCTATTTTCAGGCAATGGGGAGTGTGCACCCTGCTGACTAACTCCCCAGTCCTGGGAGCCTGTCCTGTGCTCCACTGTGTCCCAGGTTCTGCAGGTGGCGGATCTGCTAGGACAGCCGTGTCCAGGAGGCTGTTCCCACAGCCGGTGCTAGGCACTCAGACCAACGCAACCCTCTGAAATACGTGCCTTAGCTACAGTCTTGCTCTGATATAAAATAGACAAAAATATGATTTGGACTAGGAGTCAAGTGTTAATTGAGGAAATCAAATTGGGATTTTATATAAGTCCAGTCCTCCTCTGTGACTTATAATAATGAGGACGTAAAAATATCCTTGTGTCAATATTTTTTTAGATAAATGGACTCTACTTTTTAAGAAGTATCAAAACTTCTTAATAGATGCATCTCTTCTATTGTTCAGTTGTACACTGAACTCTGCAGGGTAAGTTCAAAAATCAAGTTGCGAAGCAGGAGAGCACAATGACTAAGTACACAAGCGGCCAAGTCTAACTGCCTCCGTTCACATCCAGGCCCCTCCACCTACTAAATGTGTGGGCTCAGCGAGTTACTTCATTCCTCCATGCCTCAACCTTCTCACCTGTAAAACGGAACAATAAAAGTACGGACCTCCTAGGATTCTAATGCAGAGTAAATGGAAAGCCTTTAGCACAGAGCCTGGATGTAATTAATCTCAATTGTTTACAGTCATTATTCATATGATTTTAATACTTCTTAAAAAGGAGATAGAGTTCACTTATTTAAAAAGATATTGACTCGAGGATATTTTTCCATCTTCGTTACCTTTCCCTTTTTAATCTGGTCATGTGCCTGTAAAAGGCCTCGTTATTATAAGTCACAGAGGAGGACTGGACATCAATCATGTCCCTCCTCGACCCCCACGCTCTTCAATGCCTCCATCCTTACTCCTCAAGGTCTCCTTTCCTTTCACCCGAGTAGACTCAGCTCTCCCTCCTCTAACAATTGCACTTTCACGCTCCCTTTCCTCTCAGTGCTGCACCGCCACGTTTACTCAAAGTGCACCTCCGACTTCTCCCTCAGACCTTCGCCACTAGGCATCTAGTTTCAGCACTTTCCTGGGGAACTGGGAAATCTGAAGGAACAAAGCCCAGATTCCCTTCGATTGCCACATGCTTGCTCTCCTCAGTATCCTCCACATCACAGCGGCTCATGGGTGAGGCACATCGGAAGCGAAGACGGGGAGAGAGCGTGTTCCAGGTCTGCCAGGCCTTGAATGCCCGGCTCAGCAGCACGCTGCATGGGTCAGAGGTCAGGAGCAGAGCCTGGAGTCAGAGGCGCGGGCAGGTCCCACCTCGTCTGCTTTCAGCTGTGAGACTCTGAACAGGCTGTTCATCTCATTGAGTCTCAGTCTCCCTCATCTGTAAAATGGGATCATAACGACATCTACCCTTCAGGGCTGCCAGGAGGCTTAGAACGAGAATTAGAACTTAGGGCTGGGGCTGGCACACAACAGTGCTCAGTCAACCTCAGGGGAAATGGATCCTTGGAAGCCTGGGGTTTGGGTGTAATTTAGGAAAATGAACCTATACTGGAATGCAGATGGATCGAAAGAGGGATGCATTTTGAGGGAAGAATAAAAGAGCTGCAGTAATATAGATAGGTGTGTCTAATGATAGCCTCTCCCTGGCTCTCTCTAAGGAGGGAGACCAACCCCAGCAAATACTACTGCCCACCGGCGGAGGACAAAGAAGAAAGGATCCCCTGTAGATACTGGCTCACATCCCTGGAAAAATCCCAATAAAAATGGCATAACTATAAATATACAGATACATGTCCAGTGCTCACATTCTATGAATAGGTTTTGAAACCCCAATCTGGAAAATGAGAAAAATGAATTATGATTAAATTAGATTGTATTATGTTCACATAGGTGTACACATACACACACACACACACCACACCTTGAGCCCAGCCAGGCACATGGGGAATGCTCAATGGATGCCAATTCCTGTTTCTTCCCGGAATACATATCACACCCTCATTCTGTCTGGAGTATTGATCCCCAATAGTCACTGCTGGAAATCAGACACATTCTTTCCAATTCTGCCCCGAGGATAATTCTAACCCTGATCAACCCAGCCTGAAGTAATCCTTTCCCTACACAGCGGCACAATAAAAATTCTTGGTTGGTTTGGGTATCTTACAAGAGACGAACTTTGTCACACTATCCCCTTGTGTTACCTTACAGTTTGCAAGTGTTTTTTTCAACCCATTAGTTCATTCTCATGAGAAGAGTGATGGGGCAGCATTCTAACTGGAAGCCAGCTGAAAGTCACAGAAGAGCCATTTTCAAGGACACCAGTGGGGAATAGTCAAAGAGAGACCCTGGGCTTCATCTCACAAGTTTCCTAAGTACAGGACCAACAACACCCTTCCCACTTAGCTCTGCCCACATACCAATGCCCAAACACATGATGGGCGCTGGGAAGGCTGGGCCATGCGCATCCGAGGTCACCTACCAGGCAGGGTCTTGACGTTTAATGTTATACAAAGCAGATGAGACCAATGAGGAAAGAAGTGATGGGCCCAGAAAAGCCAGCTATACTTGGAACTTCTCTGGAAAACACTGTCTCCCACAACAGTGCCATTTCAGAAATAAACATTGTTTCCAAAATCATCGTTCCTATTTCTAAGGAATTTTTCATCTGCAAGCATTTAGAAAAGGCCTGACTATTACAGATGCAGTTTCAAGGTCTTTGAGTCACAAATTATGGGCCTTTATTTGGGGGCTGAAATTCATACAAATGTTAACATGATTGAATGGAGCTTTATATAAATAAAATTGTTTACACCCAGACAAATCTGTTCACTAAAATACAGAGGACCAATCCACTCTTTGTGCAGAGCCTTTAGACCAAATAACAAAATGCAATTGTAGGTAAATTTCCCATTAGTGCCATAAAATTAGGTTGGCAATGGAGGCAATCTTTGTCTAAAATTAAAAAGATGCAATAATGGAGACCGGCTTCCACTCTCTCGATGCAGTCTTCTGTCATAGTCACAGAGCTGACATTTCATAAAAAGAAATGCCAAGTTGTGCGTGTGTGTTCATGTTTTCGTTATTTTTTTAGTTTATAATCTATCTCAGAGAAATCAAATACTCTTCTCAGTAGATGCGTAATTCATTATTACTATTATTTACCTCAAATTATGCAAAAACAAGAGTGATAATAATATACATTATAGTTCATCAATGTTTAGCTTTTTAGAAAGTTGACCACTTCTGAGAATTAAATAAAATTATATGTCTAATACAACATAATCAATAGGGCATCAGAAGGGTTTGTATTAAGCAGTAATCATTCCTTCATTCATTCAACAAGTTTTTCTTTTGTGTCTCCAGCATAAATCGCAAAGATGCAGAGATAACCTGGTACAAGCTCTCCCTACACCATGGAGTAGAGGAGCTTATTATCGCTAAACACATAGCTAAGTGAAACCACTCCTAAAATAAACCACACGATAGCTTTTATCCCCTGTACTTCAACTATGAGAAACATTTACTTCACGAAGGCCTGCATCAGACACCTTGTGAAGTACACACACAGAAGTAATTCTCACTGTTTGCAGCAGCATATAGACACTAATAAAATAGGTATCGATTGGGTGTACTGTAGAATAAAATCCACCAACCAAATTGTGAGACAGATACAGGAACCCGCCAAGATATCAGCAGTATTCTGATCATGCAATTCAGTGAATAATGTTCTTTTATTCCAGTTATGTTTTAACATGAATTTTCAAAGCAGTGAAAACTCAGCCTGGGGGTGGAAATGAGACATTTGCTTTCATATCCAAAGGCTGGGGCTTATATATCTCATTACTCCCTGAAAAAGATTTCAGCAAAGGAGTATCAATGAAAAAGCCAGCCTCAGAGTAACTAAGCCTGGGGCTTCTGGCTCCTGGTATTATTTCCATACCCACTGGTGACGAGGCCCCTTGTAAAAACAGAACTCCTGGCATCGATCGCACCTCAGAGTGGCCGGGGCTCTATGCGGCAGCATATAACTTTCTGTTGTTCAGCTACGCTTTGTTAAAGAAATGAAAAACTGTCTGTCCTGTGTAACAATGCCAGAGGATGATTTATCTGTAAGTCAGTTCATGGGAAATCCCTGCCCGGCAGTGTGTCATAACTCAGCTTGTTTCTAACCTGTGCCGACTGTGGTATATCAGCAAACTGTAGCAACACAAAGTCATAAATTGTAGTCATGATTGTTAAACCTGTGGTGGGAAAGACTTTTCCATGAGAAAAGAGGAAAAATGCCGGACAAAAGTGATTCTTGGAGTGCACACATTTCCCTTTGTAATGCATAGCTTAGCCGGGCCCCGATACAACTTTCTATAGCTCTTCTTCACCTGCTGCTTTGATTTTAAGGACTACTGGTACGTTTCACGTGTCTTGCATTGGGGTAAAAGGACATGGAAAATGAAATAGCATTCTTCTGGCATTTACATTATCCAAGGGCCATGATAACTTCCACAAGTTAATGAAACTCACAACATACTTGTCTGGGAACCTGCGATACATTTAATCTTGTCTTTATAACAATACAAAAGAAAGCACCAGGCACAAATCAATAATTCAGTGATTCCCAATAAATGTTGACGCTATATTGTTAGATAAATCGTCTAAAAATCAACATACACACACAGGATGTACTATTTCCTGTCTCCAGACAGCTCCTCTATCTGCATCAACTTGGGTATTACTGACAAACACAAACAAGGTAGTTTTGTACTCGTTAAGAATCCTAACTTTTTTTAAAAAAATATATTTTTATTGATTTTTTACAGAGAGGAAGGGAGAGAGATAGAGAGTTAGAAACATCGATGAGAGAGAAACATCGATCAGCTGCCTCCTGCACATCTCCTACTGGGGATGTGCCCGCAACCCTGGTACATGCCCTTGACCGGAATCGAACCTGGGACCTTTCAGTCCGCAGGCCGACGCTCTATCCACTGAGCCAAACCGGTTTCGGCAAGAATCCTAACTTTTATCTTAAAGCATATCTGTATCTTTCAGGGAAAATTATCCTCAGGAACACTGTTAGTAGTAAGACACTGAACTATGACGTTAGAGAGCTTTCTGAATAAACTCTAGGATGAACAGCCGTCTGTCAATCTTTTCTTGAGTTGACTACTCCCTTACGCTACAGAAATGTTCTACTTAAAAAATATTTACAGTACGATTTGGTGCCTTGTAATTCTATACATGGTTTTTACATTTTGCAGCAAAAAGATTTTTGTCTCATGTAATAGATGCAGCTTCACATTTGGGAAACGTTATGTTATAACCCTGACTTTTATTAGATTATTTAATATAAGCACTAAGTAACTAGACTAAATTAATAAAGACCCTATTGAAAAAAACACACAAAATTATTCCACAAATTAAATAAAACTTTCTGAAGTTGGCATTTTAGAAACCTTTATTTAATTTTGAAAATTCCGATTCTTCTGAAAAACAGCCAAAATATTGGTCAGGATATGAAAAAAATATGGTTGCTGTTTAGCTATTTGTTTCGTAAGCATGCCATTGAAAATCGTTACAATGGAGGAATGGGACAAATGAGAAAAAAAGGGTTACGAGAAATTATTTGGGATCCGTCCTAAGCTCCGGTCACGGGTTAAAAAACGATTTCATCTGGTACATATTGTGTTATTGTCCTCAGTTTAACAGCTTAATCATTATCTAAAAGGGTTTGGAATTCAAGGATCAGTTTTGGCAGGTAACCCAAACAAACCTCTCTTTTCTTTTCCTCCTTTCCATTCAGAAATACATTTGCATAAAGAGATTTCCCTCTAGCATTTGTCCCCCTAAAATATCTTCAATAATCCAAGACACAAGGGGAAAATATACTCTTTTAAACAGACTTTGCTATATTCTAGCAGATGCTGGTCTAGCCCGCGTTTCTGCATCCTCTGGGGTAAGCAGTACCCACTGACGATCTAAAAATACAGTTGCCGCACACGGTTGCCATCCTAATTAGTGACATGTATTCTTTGCAGATGGGGCTGGAAGGACCTACCCTTCCAGGTGCTCATCTCGGGCCCAACACCTTCGAGATCCCAATTACATATTCCAGAACTGCCCCCGGGCATCTTCTGCTCCCAATAATTTAAGGTTGCGCAACATGTGACTTCAAGGGCCACACAATATTGGCATGCTGAAAATCAAAGAAAATGTTGCCATATAATAGGAAGGGAAAAAGTAGACTTACTTATGTTGTACATTTTTACTCATGTTCCCACTAACCTGATTTCACAGTAATTTGTTAAGAAACTATGAGACATGGAAGCAAATATGGTGTAACTATTACAAAATGGTAACTGCTTTTGGCTTAGAGTTTTGTTTGGCTTTTTGTTTATTCGATTTGATAATTTTGGGGCTCCTTTAAGAACATTTTGATAATTTTCACTTGCAGCACATCTTCCTATCAGATGTTTTACATTTAAAATAATTTTGAAAGTTGTTTAATTTCCATGTTTGGAAAATGTTATATTAAATGCAGCAAACTCAACCTTTAAATATGGTACTACCATTTTTGGTTTGTTTTTGTTTTGTTTTGTTTTTTAGATTTTCTTTATTAAGGTATTACATGTGTGTCCTTATCCCCTCATTGCCCTCCCTACCCCCGCTCATGCCCTCACCCCGCTGATGTCTGTGTCCATTGGTTATGCTTATATGCATGCATACAAGTCCTTGGGTTGATCTCCCCTACCTTACCATGTTAATGGCTATAATTAAGAGGCCCAATACATAGGTGGGGCTCTCCATTGGCAAATGTTTCTTGGCTTGAATCTAAGATAGATCTGTAGCCATTACATAACTGTTTATGAACAATGACAATGGTCTACTTGAGTCCAATAAAATATTCAGCCATGTCAGGAAAATGCCATATAGAATCAATGGGCTACTGAACTGTGATACTTAGCAATTCCTCCTGAAAAGATGCCAGGCTATCCTTGGTAGCTGAGAAGTTTGGGATGATCTGTAGGGCAGAGCAAGGTCAGAAGTTAATTCTTCCCCCCACCCCCAGGAACCTCCCTTTTAGTAAGGGCTGTGCTGCTGAGAGCTGTCACATGGAGTGATCGAGTTCCAAGCTCATCCCCAGTCATGTCTGTGGCCATGCTCTGCCCCAGCCCCACCCCAGCTTCGGAAACCAAAGTGCAAAAGGTAGGTCCCAGGAGACACTGAGGGTGAGCCAGGTGGAGAAGCACTGTCCAGGTGGCCTGCTACTATTCTCATTACTGTCAAGTAGGAAAAGAGAAGAGAGAGAGTCAGGGCATGTGAGAAGGAAAATGGGGTTAGGAGTGCATCGTCACTGAGTTACATTTCTTTTTAAGTTTTCAGGATTTGACATGAGCTAAAGAGGTGAAGGCCAAGGGAAACAGGTTTCCTGTAGATACATAAACCTCCCTTATCCCGACTACAAACTGCCAGAGGGCAGGGTCAGTCAGCTCACTGTTTATACAACCTTGTCACAGCCCGTAAGCCTGAGGATGCCTCGGACACAGTGGGCATGCGACGGCCCCATCTCAGGAAAGCCACTTGGAAGCAGCAGCAGCAACCTGGCATCATGATGTCTAGCTCTGGTCTCGGATGCTGTCGCTCTGCACTTATGGCAACTCAATCTCCCGGGGCCCCTATCTTCCCTTCTACAAAATGGGTATTGGAAAGCAAACCAATGCTCACTGCAGTGTCATCTACAATAGCCAAGATATGGAAGCAACCCCAGTGCCCATCACTAGGCGAGTGGATAAAAAGGAGTTGGTACATGTATACAATAGCATATTACTAGGCCATAAAAAAAAGACTGAAATCTTACCATTTGTTTCATCATGGGTGGACCTAGGGGTACTATGCTAAGTGAAGTAAGTCAGGCAGAAAAATTCACATACCACATGATTTCACTTACATGTGGAATCTGAAGAGCAAAATGAATGAAAACAAAATAGAAACAGACTCATAGATACAGAGAACAGACTGGTAGCTGCCGGGGGGTGGGGGGGGAGGGCGGTTAGGGGACTGGATGGAAAAAGTGAAAGGATTAAGACAACAAATGTGTCGTCATGAAACAGTCCCAGGGGTGTAAAGTACAATGTGGGAAGTCCTGTCATTAATGTTGTGATAACTGAATACGGTGCCAAGTGAGCACTTGAAACATCGGGGGACACTTGTGAAGTATATGACTGTCTAACCACTAAGCTGTACTCCTGAAATAATAAAGAATAATATTAAATGTAAATGGTAGTTGAAAAATAAACTTTTAAATAAAAAATAATAAAAGCAAAAACAATAAAAGCAACACCAAAAAGCAAAACAAAACAAAAAAAACCCTCCTGTCTGACTCACATAATGGAATTACAATAAAATACATAAGCTAAACTGCACTGAAAACTGAAGGTGCAGCATAAACACATACTGGCTTCCATGAATTCTAAGTTAACATGAAAAAGGGAAGCATAGCATTTTTTAGAATGTTTCTAAGGGAAAGTTTCCTTAAACAAAAATGGGAATCTTCTAACATGTCATGGCTAATGTAGTCAGAGAACCTGGGCCCGGAGTGCCTTCCATCTCATAACTGGTGCAAGCCCCTTCCTCTCTGGGGCCCCCACTTCATCATCCTTAGGAGCTGAAACCTGAGATGCAGCATCAACAATGGCATTTCACCACCTGCTCCACTGCATCCCAGACCCACTGCGGCTGCAGTGCTCACGGGGTCCATTCCTCACTAGAGCCAAGCTGCACAGGAGCACAGTGCCTGGCAGATGGCAGAGGCACAGAGATGGATGGATGGGTGGATGGATGGGTGGATGGATGGGTGGGTGGATGGATGGGTGGGTGGATGGATGGATGGATGGATGGATGGATGGATGGATGGATAGATGGATGGGTGGATGGATGGGTGGGTGGGTGGATGGATGGATGGATGGATGGATGGATGGATGGATGGGTGTCTGGATGGGTGGGTGGGTGGATGGATGGATGGGTGGGTGGGTGGGTGGATGGATGGATGGATGGATGGATGGATGGGTGGATGGGAGGGAGGAAGGAAAGGAAATGGGGGGAGGGAGGGAGGGAGGGAGAGCCACTTTGCCTTGATCCATGGGCATCACTGGCTCACTCTGCAGGTTCACTTGATGCTCTCTCCCCAGACTCTGTCCCCAGCCTCCTGCTACCCCCCAATAAGTAGAAAACTGAGCTCCCACATCTTGGCACCCTGGACACCTAGCATAAGACATATTCTAGACCAGTGATGGCGAACCTATGACACACCCGTGTCAGAGGGGACACACGAACTCATTTTTTTGGTTGATTTTTGTTAAATGGCATTTAAATATATAAAATAAATATCAAAAATATAAGTCTTTGTTTTACTATGGTTGCAAATATCAAAAAATTTCTATACGTAACACAGCACCAGAGCTAAGTTAGGGTTTTTCAAAATGCTGACACGCTGAGCTCAAAAGGTTCGCCATCACTGCTCTAGACGCTGCTGAAGGCACAGATAACTCTAGGCCTGAAGAGATGAAACCCTCACACCCAATCTTCTCATGGAACCACGCTGCGCAGAGATGTCCGGATCACCTACCCCTGGACACTCTGATGCTCTAACGCAAAGCCCTGTCTGAATGCTCTGGGACCCAGCCATGGAGGTGTTGATTACTGTCATTTTAAAAAACACTTAAGCCTTCAAAACTGTGAAAATAAACTCAACATTGAATTGGTAGACTGAGGAAGGAAGGGAGAGAGGGAGGAAAAGTCAAGAACTCAGCATTTTGCTTCTCAGGGAGAGCTCATTTTTAAACTTTCCAAGTAAAGTAAACAACTTCTAAATTCAGGGTCATTGAAGGTCTGCCAGTTGGTGAATAAAACAATGGCTTTGGTATCAACCACAAGAGGAAACACGGCTCAATCAGGATTTTATTAACTGAATATCCTTCTGCCAACTGCACTTTTACTAAAAGAGCAAAAGCTGCTGCCCACAGACTACTGAATGGACCACTACCTGAGCAAATGCAATTGTGTTCATCACTCTTCACATTCAAATCATTAGCCAGAAGTGACTTTCCCTGGGATTCTTTCATGTTAATGAAACATGATAACACAATTATTAAACAGGTAAGATACACACAGATCAATTTTGCATTTCCATCATACCAAACAGAAGACATAAATTGTTTATATGCCTTCCCAAATAAGTAATTTCCTGTCCTTAAAGATGTATTTGTATATAACCAAATAAAGTCCCTAACATAACCCACATAAGTAAATAAATCTAATTCACTCAGGAAGTATGATGCTGAAAATTAAGATCAAGGCACTGAAATCTCAAAATTATCTGATTATAAATACTAAGAAATTCCCTAGGAATCATGGACATATGAGACCCTGGAAATGTAAGCGAGACTTTCTTTTATTCAGGGCTTTAAAAAATAAAGACTGGCTAGGAAGATGAGAAGACAGAAGCTATACGAGAGCTAATACTGCACATTCCTATCGTGTCCATTTAGAAAAAAGACTGGAAAGAAGCTCTGAGGGCTATAGCCTCAGGAGGATTTTATTTTTAATTCAACCATCCTTAAAATAACTTGCCCTAGCTGGTTTGGCTCAGTGGCTAGAACGTCGGCCTGTAGACTGAAGAGTCCCTGGTTTGATTCCTGTCAAGGGCACATGCCCGGGTTGTGGGCTCGATCCCCAGTGGGAGGCGTGCAGGAGGCAGCTGATCAATGATTCTCTCTCATCGTTGATGTTTCTATCTCTCTCTCCCTCTCCCTTCCCCTCTGAAGTCAATAAAAATAAAATAACTTGAGTGGTGTTTTATTTTGATTCTAATATCAAGCCACCATCAACTTCCCACCTCTAAAGAGAGGAAAAAAGACAAATCTCAAAAACTGATTTGGTTCTCTGGTCACTAAGTCAAATGGGGGGGGGGGAGAACAGTTTATTTCACTTTTTGTTATTTGCTGCTTTAACATATATGTTCTACAATACATGGGAGTGGCACAGAAAATAGTCACTACAAGAAGACTGGCTTTCTTCGTGTCTTTCATAGCATGATGAGCTGCATGGGCCCTAATAGGCCCAACTTTTCCTCTCAGACTCACTCATCAGTATGTGTAGCATCATATTCACTTTCTAATGATCCATCAAGAAACTGGGCACTACTTTGATGCTTCTCATGGTATTGCTATGTTACTACACTAGAAGCAAATAGTTAACCAAATTATCGAGTATCACATTAAAAATAGTTCACACCAGAAACAAAGAATAAGTTACTAATTTTTAAATTCTGATGTAATACTTTCTAGTCTGATTCACAGTAAGTTAAACTTATTTATGTTAAAATGCCCATGGAGCCCAATGTGGCTCAATGGTTGACCGTCGACCCAGGAACCAAGAGGTCACAGGTTCGATTCCCGGTCAAGGCACATGCCCAGGCTGCGGGCTGGATTCCCAGTGTGGGGCGTGCAGGATGCAGCTAATCGATGATGCTCCTATCTCATCAATGTTTCTATCTCTCGACCTCTCTCTCTTCCTCTCTCTCTAAAAATCAATTAGAAAAAACATAGTTTAAAAAAATGTCCATGGATATTTATGTATCAATTTGTGGTTCTTCGAAACTTAAAACATCTCAAAACCAGTTGTAATCAATCAGGAACTATTCATCTTAGTGTCCTAGCCTAGTGATTGACACTTAGTCAAGGCCTCAAAATAATGTTTGTAAAATACTGAAACATGATTATGTTCTAAGAACTATGAGCCCAAAAATGGCTGCAAATGTCTTTCCCAATCACATCCCTGTAACTTATAACTTTAGCATTTTGTTTATTTTGCCAAGTAAAGTAAATAAGAAGCAAGAGCTTATCCATTCTTGCCCCTGCTACCTACCTAGTTATTTGATGACATAAAATATTGGGTCGGGTGGTGCATATAAATAATGCTCATAATAAGCCAGAATACGGGTTTATCATGAGTCTTATTAAAACACAAACCTTTTATTCTTCCGTAAACCACTCCACATGAAGCAAACCCATGTAAAGGACTAACTATGATATTTGTCACACAGGAACGTCTCTCTCTGCTCTATTCATGACGACATAGACTATGTTAATTGTTTAATGTTCTGGCTCCCCCATGGGCAGGAGCTAATTTGGGTTACAAAAGGACTTCACATGAGATATGGCTCATATTAAATAGCCAGCCATTTTCAAGATGAGCTGGACATAGACTTTAGCTGTTTATGCACCCAAACCTGGAGAAAAGGACCCAATTTTGTCTCCTGAACATACAGCCCCTGCTGGGTTCATACAAACTTTTTACTCTATTTCCCATAAAGTGCAATTATTAGTATCAAAATATTTTCTTAAAACCTGGTCTAATAGAGTCATAAGAGATGCTTGGGATTTCCATACCTGCTGTCTCTATTCTCTTTTTGGAAGATCATTAATGCTTCACCCCAGGGCATTCAAAATAACTGTTGCAGTAAAATTGCCCAGAGTGGGTATCCTTATTCAAACATTCATTCTGGACAAGTCAAGGGATTTGCTCTTGCAAATGTAAGGCCTACAGATGTGTTTGACAAAAATGACAATAACATTTGCATTTGGGATGCAGAGGAAAATGACCTTTCAAAGTCGCCCCAGCACAAAGGGAAGTCACAATCCCCCTAATTTCTGGAAACCCCAAAGTCCTCGGGGAGAAGCCGCATGAGAGCAGAGGAAATCATGAGGCGTGTGCCGGCCACACTGAGGAGCTGCCCGAGTGTGACCTGACCCATGGCTATTCGTGAACATATCACCTCTGTTGTTAACTCGTTCCCAGCAAACACATGCCTGTTTTAATGGAAAAGAGGATCTGGGTTCACACTAATCAGACCCAACGCGAGGCCACATTAGCACTGCAGGTGCCCGAGGGCCACACCTAATCTGCATGAAGGGAAGCAGATTGCAGCCGCCCTCATCGTTTTTATTTTTAAACTGGTTTTTGAAGCCGAGCATACGTGAAATCTGAGGGAGACAAAGAGGCGGAAGTGCACACATTTCCCTTCATGCCTTTTATTGTCATTCTTTTTGTACAAACCACCTTCCCGAATGACTACTGACTGAAGCAAGGAGAACAGAAGGAAGGAAAAGGAGCAGGCAGAGACCACAAACGAGAAAGCAACGTCTTATCTCTCCTAATAGATCTGTACAATCCTCTACGGTATCATTTTAAATCCGTTTTCATTTGACTTTAGTGTTCTTATATCATTTGATGAAGACAAAATATTCCCCAAATTTGGAAAACACGCTGCAGCTAGCAGAGATCCCAAGACCAGTATCTATTTGTAAACTGTGACCTGTCTCATAGAGAGAAATATTCTAACAAGTGTCACCCTTATCATCTCAATCCTGGCTGATGCTGCTCACAGAATAATTTAAAGTGACAGAACTCTTTAGATCCTAGGAATTGATCATATAAGTCCATGGTCGGCAAACTGCGGCTCACGAGCCACATGCGGCTCTTTGGCCCCTTGAGTGTGGCTCTTCCTAAGCGTTAGAAGTACCCTAATTAAGTTAATAACATTGTACCTACCTATATAGTTTAAGTTTAAAAAATTTGGCTCTCAAAAGAAATTTCAATCGTTGTACTGTTGATATTTGGCTCTGTTGACTAATGAGTTTGCCCACCACTGATCTCAATCATTCGATTCAAGCCTGGGTATGTCTGCAAAATAACTCAGCAAAAATAAATGTGCGTCAAGAAAGAAACACAAAACCTGAAAAAGAATAAGCACAGAGATCATTTTTTAATGGAGGTCACAGACACATGACAGTCTCAAGATGGCCGTGATGAAAAAACCTGGTTGCTGCTGCTTTAGAAGGACAGGGGGTGCCGAGTCAGCAGGGTCCCGGGATGTTACACAGAAAATGGTTTCACCTCAAAGAGGCCATATCTTAAGCACATTCCATACCTCGGCAAGAAGGTGAAATTAGGGCCAAGAAATCAGGAACACCTTGTGGTTTTGAAAGAGAATGGAGGAGGACCTTGAAGTTGCTTCACAGGCCATGAGAAGCCAGTGTAGAGCATGGAGGGGTGACTGAGAAATGCCAAGCTACCATCTCAACTCAAGGCAGGCGCAAGCCTTCCCAGAGCCACAGAGTCTCGGTCAGAAGAGACTGCTGCATAAGACGGCCACACAGAAGCGAAGCAAAGACGGCTGTGGTCTGGAGAGAGAAAGAAGGTGAAAGGATGAACGCGGGCAACCCCGGGAAGAAAACCAGAATCTGAAGACAGGGAAATAGAAAGACACGCGCGATAGGAAGTGACAAGCACTGGATGGGAGTCAGGAGACCACCCACCCCGTTCTCAGTGCCTCTCCACCTCCCCCCGTGAGCAGATGACAGTGGCCTCCATTGCCAGGCTTGCTGAGAGCATTGAGTGCGGCCCTAGGAATTCAGGTTCTCTGGAAAGTTGAAACTGCCAACGAAATGCTTTGTTGTTGCTGTTATAAAGAGTAAACATGATGACAAAGAGCTTAACATGATTCATTTCTGGTTTTGAATTTGAGAAAGAGGAGACGCTACTTTCTCGGCCAGTGGGTGAGAGGGACACTCCTGAAGAGCCGAGTCAGTGTTCCAACAGGCTGAGTCTGAAGTGCCGATGAACTGCCAAACTTGGAACTCTTAAAGACAAAGATGCAGATAAGATCGGAACAAGTAAAAGAACTACGGATTCTTGGAGTGGGCTATTTTGTAATTCCCTGTATACAGAGAAGAGGACAGAATTCCTGTATACAGAGAAGAGGACAGAATTCCCTGTATACAGAGAAGAGGACAGAATTCCCTGTATACAGAGAAGAGGACAGAATTCCCTGTATACAGAGAAGAGGACAGAATTCCTGTATACAGAGAAGAGGACAGAATTCCCTGTATACAGAGAAGAGGACAGAATTCCCTGTATACAGAGAAGAGGACAGAATTCCCTGTATACAGAGAAGAGGACAGAATTCCTGTATACAGAGAAGAGGACAGAATTCCTGTATACAGAGAAGAGGACAGAATTCCCTGTATACAGAGAAGAGGACAGAATTCCCTGTATACAGAGAAGAGGACAGAATTCCCTGTATACAGAGAAGAGGACAGAATTCCCTGTATACAGAGAAGAGGACAGAATTCCCTGTATACAGAGAAGAGGACAGAATTCCCTGTATACAGAGAAGAGGACAGAATTCCCGTATACAGAGAAGAGGACAGAATTCCCTGTATACAGAGAAGAGGACAGAATTCCTGTATACAGAGAAGAGGACAGAATTCCCTGTATACAGAGAAGAGGACAGAATTCCTGTATACAGAGAAGAGGACAGAATTCCCTGTATACAGAGAAGAGGACAGAATTCCTGTATACAGAGAAGAGGACAGAATTCCCTGTATACAGAGAAGAGGACAGAATTCCCTGTATACAGAGAAGAGGACAGAATTCCCTGTATACAGAGAAGAGGACAGAATTCCTGTATACAGAGAAGAGGACAGAATTCCCTGTATACAGAGAAGAGGACAGAATTCCCTGTATACAGAGAAGAGGACAGAATTCCCTGTATACAGAGAAGAGGACAGAATTCCCTGTATACAGAGAAGAGGACAGAATTCCCTGTATACAGAGAAGAGGACAGAACTCCAGGTGACGGCAAAATAACGCGTTGATACGTCTCTATGCGCCGAACACTTTCTCGAGTATTCTTTTCACAAAAACCCTTTGGCACAGATATGCGTGTCTCCACTTTAGATCTGGCTAGATAACTCGCCAAGGCCACCAGATACTCACCGGCAGAGGCTGGAGGCAGATTTCCCGACCTCAGAGTTCATACCCATCCCCCATCACGGCACCTCCCACCCCCTGGGCAACTCCAGCTTGGCCTTCATGGTCCAACGCACACAACACTTCCGAGAAAATAGCACTTTTTCTGTTTCCCCCAATAAAATGAATCTCACTGCACTTGTATGTATTCATGAGGTGAATGACTACACCATTCACGTGAAGTTCCCTTTCCCACTAACCTGTAGGGTCCTCAGTATAGCTCCTTCTCTGTCCTCCTGGTAGCACCAGCACTGGGCTGAGCACCCGGCACAGACCTGGTACCGGACTAACAGGTACTGAATGAATCAATGGAATTTAAAGGCTCCAAATTGCCACAAAGTAACTTGATCTCAATTCTTTCCTGCTGTTATTTTTATTAGCCACCCTTATTCATTTTTTGAAGGTCAACTATGAGCCAGGTAGTGTAGCTGTAGGTATCCTATATCAGTTCACTTTGTATTATTATATTATGTATAACAATCATGTGCAAATTGATTATGAAAGTGTGTCATAATTTATAATACATATAAACTACATTATATAATTTAATCCTCAAATTATTCCTGTTAATAAAAATTATCCTCATTTTACAGATTAAGAGTAGCAAAAGAAGATTAAGCAACTTACTACAAGCACATGGCTTCTAATGATAATGATAATAATATAATTTAAATGCCGATTTTGTGGCAAGCACAGTGTTTGGATTTTATATATATATATATATAAAATCCCCTTTGATCTCCACAACAAACCTATGAGATAGATTTTATCACCTTTTAGCAGATGAGAACATCAGGGGACAAAAAGGTTAAGACGTTTCCCAAGATTACACAGTTAACAGGCAACATAACTGCTCTTTAAACTCTGGTTTTTATGACTCCAAAGCCCACATTCTTTCCACTATATCAAGATCCCTTCTGCTATGTCATGGTGCCTAAATCTTTCTATTTTAAATACCTGAGATAAGCACTAGAGATAATAAATCTCTAATGGACTATTTAACCTGAATTGGTCACATTTCATAACTGGGTCAGGCAGAATTAAAAATAACAGATAGGCAGGTCAAAGGGGGAATGAAGGTCTGATACAGCTAACTGCATCGGTTGTATTTTGTCAGACCCAGAAGACCATAAATTGCTTTTGAATATAAAAAGTTGGAATATTACTATTCTCTTCCGAATGCATTTTTTTTCGCTCATTCATTCATTTCGACATTTACGGAGTTGTTTACCCAAGTACTGGAAGTCCAGGGTGATGAACCAGATAGGCATGGCGCCTCCACTCCTGACACTGAGTCCACTAGGTCTAACCCATGAGCAAAACAAAAATAAAAATGGAACAGACGCTAGCACAGAAGTGATAGGATGCTATCAGCAAGAATAATCAGGTGGTCAGGGAAAATGGCCCAAGGGACGCCCTGATGAGCAAAATTGGGGGAAAGAATGTATGCTGGTCATGACGAGGGAGAGGCCGGGCCCAGACTGAGAGGCAGCGTGGCCGGGACAGGAATGGGGGTGAGTGGTTAAGGATGAGGACCAGGACAGATGGACAGAGCTCCGCAGGGCACGGCGAGCATGTGGACTTTCCTCCAAATGAAACAGAAAACTGGGCAAGGGTGTAGGCAGAGGAACAGAGGAACGGCGTTATTCAGTTTACGTACTGAAGCCATCGCTCTGGCCTCAGGGGGTCTGAGCTAAGGTGGATCAGACATGAAAAGCAGAGAGGCCCTTCAGGGGCTGTTCAGTGAGTCAGGGTAGAAGGGACTGCAGACTGAACAGGGGGAAGCAAGCAGGGGATATGGAAACAGCGAGATATTTCCAAATCTTCCTCGGTGTAGCACCACTGAGCTCTTTAGGGAAAAATAAAATCCACAAGAGGAAAGCATTAAGGAGTTTCAAAGGTATTGGGAATGTTCTATTTTCTAAGCAGAGTAGGCAGAGCAGGATCTGGTTTTGTTGTGTGTGTGTGTGTGTGTGTGTGTGTGTGTGTATGTGTGCGCGCGCGCGTGTGTTTTAGTGTTAAATGTACATATTGTTAATAGTTGTGTGTAAACATGGCATATTTCATCAGAAAACATTTAGAGGATCAATGCTATGGGTTTTAAATGACTGCTATATTTTAGAATACCCAGGAATAGCCTTTTTGTGATTTCAGGGTGAACTTTCTCAATCTGACCCATAATCAGGACAATCGGCTCAAATTCTAACGAAACAGGTTATTTCCTAGTTCCAGATTAATTGTAATAACAAGAAAACTATAAGTTAAACTTAAAATCTGAACTTTGTCAACGTAACATCTTAGATATCAGTAAAAATAAATCATGAGTTAGTCAACTGGGAATATATCCAAAATTTTAAAAATGATTGGCCATAATCCCAATTAACCATAAATACAGAATGATATCCAAATACAAAGATATTCATGAAAAAGTTGTCTGCAAAAGTAAAAAACTCTAAACAACCTAAATGTCCAAAACCATTGGTATGGTTAAATAAATGATGGTATACTCATACTATCAACCATTAGGAAGTCATTAAAAATTAATGCTATGGAAAATGTTTATTATATTAAGCTTTAAAATGTTATATATCCATTGCCTATGAGGAGAGAAGAAAAAAGAGATTATGAGAGATGTGGAAAAGACTTTATCAGTAAATTTTTTAAGACAAGAAATACCTTGGACCACAGGGGATGTCTAAGGGGACTGTTACTTTATCCTTCCCACTGCTTTGTATTTTCTACGAGGGGCGCATTTATTTCTAGACAATTGCTGTGCTTTCCTTGCAAATGATTAAGCAAAGCAACCACACACAAAAAGGAAGCTACCTGCATTTAGAAATCTCCATTCTTTGATCAATTCTTGACTATTTTCAGATAAGAAACCCTTCCATTTAGAAACCTTTAGCTAGAAACACAAACGGTTACAACGTTGCCTGAAAGATGAACCAAGAAAGCCTTAGAATTCCAAGTGACTGGATGATAGGAACACCAACAAATCAATGCCATCTGATCAATTAGCAGCAATCTCCTATTCTTCACCATTTATTCAGCCAACATCTACCAAGTGCCTTCTGGAAGGGCAGGATACCGAACCCCAGGGAGACACAGTCTCTATCCACAGGGGTTCCTTATCATCTGGCTAGAGAAAGAGCAGGTAAGGCGAGGACACCCAGGACACATCAGCAGGTTGTAAATGTCCCCTGGTGGACGCCAGGGAAGGCAGAGGGAGGGAGAGAACCACCTGGAATGCTGTGCCGAGAAGCAGAGCTGGGTGAGGAAGACTTCCCCGTACCAAATACTACAGAGGACCGCCTGCCAAACCGGACTAGTGGTCAATGCTACTCTATGAACGCGACACTGGCACCAGGACAAAAGAGGAGTAAGAACTTTCACACAGAAACTATCCCCAAAGCTAGCTCCCCGGGCTCCCCCCATCCTTCCCGGCCTGCCAAAGGCACAATTATCACGTTAACAGATAGCAGACAAAATGTAAGTGGCAGCGCTAACTGACATAACCAATAACTCTCAGTTAACGGTTGCTTACCTTCATTAAAATAGTGCACATTAGGTAAAAGAAAGTTTTAACATTCCATCGGAAAGAGCAATACAGGATATAAAGTGGCTCAGTATAATTTTGGGTAAAACCACAAAAGAAAAATATGTCCTTGAACCCAGAGAGTATGCGTTTACCACGTGTACTTATTAGCATTAAAGAAGGTATATTCATTGTAAAAATATGAGCACTGTGAAGATCGGTTTAATGCTGTGTGAGTCACTTCAGGCCCCCTAAATAAATAACATGTATAAAAAAACCATTGCTTTAAAGTAAATGACATTTTAAATAAAATCATGCAAATTCCAAACAAATAATTCTTTTAAAGTCATTTGGCATTCTTCCTTTTTGGCCTCCACAGTATTCTATTTCATCGATTAAATGCTGCACGGACCTTCTCTCTTTCCTTTTGGGTATGCCCTAGAAATAACGGTGATGCTCCCAGAGCTCAGAGCTTTCAATGTGTAAATAACCCCTCCCAGAAGCCCAAATCTCCATATCTTAATATCATGAAAGCTGGAGCTGTAAAATAAAATCTGTTAGCAGCTGAAATCTTAATGAGGTTCTACAAAGGAGCGGCTTTTCTGCAATGACTCAATGCATGGGAACAGTTGAGTAATTATAAATGCATGGGCTGAATGTGAGTTGGCAAATATAATACCACAGAATGTACCCAGAACCAGGGTTGTCCCAGTTCAAATGAGCCCGTATTCCTTTACCAGGGCAGGCACCCGACGAACCTGAAATGTCTTTGGCTAGGAGGTAGGTATGAGCCCATAAAATCGTGTCCCCTGACTCCCACTGACATGGCGACAGTCTGTTCTGGCCTGGCGGCAGCCTGTTCTCCAACCACAAAACACTGCAGGGGAAACATGGCTTAATGTTGGGTTATCTGACATAACACGCCAGTGACAACGGGACTGGACAGGGGTTCTCAGAACCTGGGGACCTGAGGCCCGCACCCATAAAGAACTTATGAAAGTGAAGATTTGGCATCTGCCACCAAAGGACCCGATGCACTGGGTCAGGAATCTGCACTTATGTGAGCACCTCAGCACCCCACAACCAGCCAGGCCTGGGAATGGGGGATACTAGAATAGGGTGTGTCCCCCTGAGGGAAGTGCAGGAAGGCCAGAAGGAAAATAGTATGAATTAGGGATGGGGGTGGGAAGAGGGGATCCACATTTGGGGGAGGAATACTCTACCATCAGCATTTTTTCAGGGAAAAGAAAAGGAATTTCCTCAAAAGTCTTCTCTGAACGTTCACACATATAACTGCAAACTTAGAACATGGCCTAGAAATATTTTAGTACAACTATTCATGGTAAAGAAATCAAACTCCACATGCTTATTTCTAGTTATTCTTAAAAAGGCAAAAATGAATAAAAAAGCTCTCAGGGCCCGATGCTCTCAAATCCATTCTTACTTAGGAATTCCAGAAATTCAGGAATGCTTCATTAGACGAACCCTGCACAGTCCTGGCTAGCACCACGACTTACCCTCTGCAGGCTGCTTATGAAAACCAGGCAGTGTCTTTAACATTAACACACTAACGCCGAGGTAGGAAGTTAGCATGTAAACACAGTGAAACCCTTTATTTTCGTGATTAGGTTTCCACAATCCTCACCTATTTTTCCCTAAGCCCATTAAATCCCTGGCTCTATATGCTAATAACATGTTTAGCTTTCACAATGTGCGGTTCTTTGTGAGAAAACCCAGGGAAATACCCATGCCTCCAGCAGAGACTGGGCCCCCGCCCCCGAGAAACTGAGGTCTCCACAGAGGCTCGGAGAGCTCAGCGTCCTGAGAGGCGTGGGCAGGCCCCTAAGTCACCCGGCTTCTGGCACTCACCGTGGGAGACACAGTGAGCACCTTTCTGAAGGTGAACTATGCTGAGCCTAAATGGGAGGAACAGGCTCGAGAGGAATGAAGCCATAGGAGTCTCGCAGGCACAGAAGCCCACTTCTCCTGACGTGTAGAAGAGACAGGTGCTCCATTGTTTAGAAAAGCAGCCATCAAAAAGATGAAAGAAGATATGGGTGTAGTTCTATGAATAAAGTTGTTTCGGAGGAGACGGTCTAGAAGAGTTGGGAGGCTGTGAAAAGAGTTGGATGACCACAAACATGTGAAAGAATACGAGTGGACTTCACTATGAGAAACAGTCGTAATAAGATTAACATCCATTGAGTGCAATGGCACATTTCGGTCATTGACATAGCATCTCACCTAATCCGTAGACCAGCCCTCGAGTAGGGAGGGCTCATACCCCATCTCACAGATGAAATGTGGACACGAAGGTCAGACGCCCTAGTAAGGAAAGAGGCCAGGATCTGAACACCATACGAAAAGCCTCCTGGTGACTGCTGACCAAGTTCTCCCAGGAGCTTGTGTTTTTAGGATTTCATAAAAACCGAGGAAAGCGAGCAGAGAAATAGCAGGGACCGCTAAGAATCTTATTTAACAAAGGGGTCACAGTTCCATTTCAACCACGTTTTTCAGGGAAGTCAGGAGCCAAATGATGATCTAGGGAAAGACAGGACGCCTGTTTCAGGGCGATGGTATCCTGTTAACAAGATAAAAAGATGAAAGGCCAACTACCCAGCTGCCCACCTGTCTCCATGTCATCTGCTCAAGCAAATGAAGCTTCAAACTGCAAATGCTAGAACAATGGCTAAGAAAGCCCTCAAAGCTAAGAAAGCAATGGAAGACCATCAGGCTGCATCAGGCTGTGGTGAGCGAGTGTGAGTCACCTGGCCCAGGAATTCACATCCTGGGGCCTTTAGAAATGTGTAGAAGTGACATGTGATGGTAAAATACACACACACACACACACACACACACACACACACACCGCGTGGGGCAAAAGTAGGTTTATAGTTGTGAGTACATGAAACACAGAGTTTATTCTTGCGTTATTGCTTATTAATTATTGCATTCTCTTCCATATGAACAACTGTAAACCTACTTTTGCCCCACCGTGTGTGTGTGTGTGTGTGTGTGTGTGTGTATTCATGAAGAAACAAAAGAATTCCAGAACAAGCCCAATTTTAACTCAAGGTTCAAAATATTAAAAGCAAAAAAACGCAGACCACAAAGAAAGTGTAACACCAAACCAAAGTCATGTCCTCTGACCCTGGGAGCAGGAGAGGCAGAAATGTTTGAGGAAACCATTCAGGACGCCCTGGTGAACCTGACAGGCAGGTAGTCTGCGCCTTGCCGAGTCATAACTCGTCTCCAAGCAAGCGGGCAGCCTTCCAGGTGGGGTTCCAGGCTGTTACCAGCATTCTCTCTGCCCAGTCAACATTTTGCCATTGATTTGGATGAAGATACTTATAGGATCTATAGAGTTCACAAAAGCCAATGTAATTGATAACATAATTTAGATTCAAAATTATCTCAGAGGGCTATTAACACTTAACTAGATAAAACAAAATTAAATTTAACAAGAATGAATACATTAAAGTCAAATATATATATAAAAGCCTAAGCGACCGTTCCACCATTTGACCAGTCGCTATGATGCACATTGACCACCAGGGGACAGACGCTCCAACCAGTAGGTTACCTTGCTGCTGGGGTCTGGCCGATCAGGACTGGGTGAGACAGGCTGGACACGCCCTGGAACCCTCCCTGGCCCCAACTGTGCACCGGTTGGGTCCCTCGGTCTGGACTGCACCCTCTCACAATCCAGGACCCCTGGGGGGATGTGGGAGAGCTGCAGACCAGGCCAAGGAACTCCACTGGTGCACAAATCCATGCACCAGGTCTCTAATATATATAAGTTTTTACACCTTATCTAAATTCATGTGGAGGGAAAACAAACAAACAAACAAAAAAACCCAAACTTGATTATAAGGTGAGATCCTGAGTCAGTATTGTGAATATCTGCTAAAAATAATTACTGCGTTTAGAGAATGGAGATCATTTGCCAAAGCCGGTTTGGCTCAGTGGATAGAGCGTCGGCCTGCGGACTGAGGGGTCCCAGGTTCGATTCCGGTCAAGGGCATGTACCTGGGTTGTGGGCACATCCCCAGTAGGAGATGTGCAGGAGGCAGCTGATGGATGTTTCTCTTTCATCGATGTTTCTAACTCTCTATCTCTCTCCCTTCCTCTCTGTAAAAAATCAATAAAATATATTTAAAAAAATAAATAAATAAATAAATAAATAAAAATAGAGACTGGAGATCACATGTGAGGTAGTGAGATACGTTAGTCTCAGGGGGCCATGAACAGCCATGAGCATCCAGGTTCAACGGCAAGACAGCGTAAAAGGATGGACAAGGACCAAAGGTGCAAATGGCCTTCTGTGGTTGGTTAGTCTCCAAAAAGTCTTGCAGAGAACATGGTCCTTACCTTCCAGATACCTGAGTGCTCTTTCCAAATACACTGTGTCTGAAGACTATTTCCTTTACAATCCTCGGGAACGGTAAAACTAGACCTACTGGTGACAGACATCTACAGCCTCACAGAGAAATGAATGAGCTCCCCACCCTGGAAGAAGCCAAGTGCAGGCTAGATAATACCCAAGAATTCATGGAGATTCCTGATTATGGTGGGGAGCAGAAAGAGGTGATCTCTAATTATGTTTTATGACTCAACTATAATCCCCATAGCCCATTCCCGTTTTTCTTTTTACAGCCTGTTATTCAATGGTGATCTCCACGGCACTGCAGAGGAGTGAATTTACATTAGATTTATTGATATACAAAAGGCATTAATTAAAATAATACTTAGGAAGCGGAATTTAGATCATGTGCAAACTTCCAACATTTTACAGAGCAATAGCTGGCTATAAGACATTGCATAGTTAATGCCATCTCCCGGAGGAATCGCTTTTTCCATGGACAAGATGGTGCATTAACACATTCATCATGGCTAAATTAATCTGTGCCCTACAACTGTGCCTACTTTACATTTTCAAAACCTGACTTTAAAAACCAAGACTAGATTTTTCTATGCCTTGGTGTCATAACACCACCTGCAACAAATGTCAAGTTTTCAGGAAGGAGGGATTTTGCCCGGAATATGCATGCTGTTTAGCATTGTTTTGTCTTTAAAGATTGGTCACAGTGTAAATGCCCTTTCTCCTGCAGGGGGTAATGTTAAGAAATTCAACTTCAAAAGAGCCCCTAGCTCATCTTCACAGTGTAATGATACTTCTGCTCAGTCTGGATTTAATTACAAGTGTGCAAAGAATGAGGGAGGGGGGGAATTTGCCAGCATGCCATTCCCTTCTGCCCCCCTGCCCCCGTCTCCATCGCTGCCACCTCCCCTATTACTGACTTTTTTTGTACACACTCTATGGGCCAGACGCAAGCGTGTGGCCTGCCGGCCGCGATTTTGACATGCTTAGGCCAGAGTCATTAATAAGCTGTGCAAACAGGCTATTCTAGAGATGATAAGGCTGCCCTCCCCCATGTGTGTTAACTTAGCAGTTAAGGCTATTTGAGAGATTTTTAAAACACTATAGAACAAAGCCTTTGTACAAAAAAATATATATATATCAAGAGCATTTTCTTCCTGGCTCCCTGAAACTAAGCCAGGACTCCCTGAACTCTGACCTGAAAGGACTCTGGGTCGGCCAGACCTAATCCCGGGCTCTGAGATTAGTTTACTGATACTGAGGCAGCTGAGACCCACCGTGGAGCATGTGGCCGCCACATTGTAAAAACGAGTCATTGTTCCTGGGGCACGTACTCTCATCTCAGTGGCATTTGAGGGAAGCTGCTATCACCCATCACCATTCCTCGGGGCAGATAACTTGCCAAGCAGCACAGGGAGGTATTAATGCCTTAGAACTCCACACGTCCCTGTAGCATCTGTATTTTAGCATCTTCCCAAAGAACTGGGCGAAGAATGCTGGGAACTGTCACTGTTACCAATCTCCAGCCCTTCAGTGAGATTAGACTCTGAAACACTGACTTCCCAGCGCAAGTTGGTGGAACTTTAACTGGGGAATATTTTGGGCTGCAGTTCAAGAAGAATGAATGCTCCGTTATTTTAACCGACTGCTCAGGGTGGTCACTCTAGTTTTTAATGCAACATCCTACACAGGAATGACATCATAAGGCTTCCATAAAAGCAAGTGTTAAAACCTGTGATGAATTTTCCTACTATAACTAAGCAGTTAATAAGTGTAAAAGTAGATCAAAACATACACTTATGATCTGGTAAAACAAACACAAAAATAAAAAGTTCTTTTAAAAGCTATAAAAGTCCTTTTGCCGCTTACTTCTAACGCTCTATTAGTGATCCTAATGCCTGGAGACTTTTTTTCTAATTAAAAAGCCCAGCCTGGCTGGTGTGGCTCAGTGGTTGAGCACTGACCTATGAACTAGGAGGTCACAGTTAGATTCCAGTCAGAGCAAATGTCCAGGTTTGGGGCTCAATCCCCAGTAGGGGGCGTGTGGGAGGCAGCCGATCAATGATTCTCATCACTGATGTTTCTATCTCTCTCTCCCTCTCCTTTCCTTCCTGAAATCAATAAAAATATGTTTTTAAAAGCCCAAATAGCAATTGCTAATAAGTGACATTTATTGATCTTGGGTAGTTTCTCTCTTCTTAGGATACAGGTCTCATTTGGGCCATATTAACTAAGTACCAAATTCAAATCCCACTGAATGTCTTGCTCTACTGGGCTACACACATGCGCTTTCATTCTCTCACACAGCTTCCTTGCACCTGGGAGAGACTTCCTTCTGAGGCAAAAAAAACCCTTTTTTTGTAGACAGAGAAACTGAGGTTCCAGGAGGTTTACACACGTATCTGCTATCACAAAGCCAGCCAGTGGCAGAGTCAACCTATGGCCTCCTGTCCTGGGCGCGAAGCCAGTACGGTAGCCATGAGAGTTGTTATACAAGCAGTGGGTGCAGACAAGACATGGGCCTGGACTGAGTAACTCAGAGACTGGGGTGGGGTTTGGGGGGAGGATAACGAAACAGGCAGACTTTAACTATTGTGTTAAATGTTGTTACAAAAATCAGCACTGTGGGAGCACAGAGGAAAAACCACTAAGGCTGATGGTGAAAGGGCAGGGGGTGGGGGGAGGACCCTCCTGGATGGTAACTCGAGTTACAACTGGGTCTTCGTGTTGGAGGACTGGAGAGGGACAAGCACTTCAGCAAACGCGTAAAGACAGAACCCAGGGAAGAATATGGCGCATCTAGGAACAACGAGAAAGGCCCCTCTGAATGAGGGTAGAAGATGCAAGCGGTCCCACGGTCGGAAGGGGATGGAAGGGAAGACTTAGCCATATTGTGGGGCCCTGCACGTGCTCACTAGGAAACCAATGTTGATCTCAGAGAGAAGAGGCGACTGGAGATGGATGGGAGCTAGACTGTGAGGATGGAGTGATGCAAACTTAGAATACATTTTTAAAATTTTTACTTATTAATTTTGAGAGAGAGAGAGAGAGAGGGGTACCTCAATTTGTTGTTCCACTTATTCATGCATTCATTGGTTGATTCTTGTATGTGGCCTGACCAGGGATGGAAACCACAACCTTGCTCTAATCAACTGAGCTACCCGGCCAGGGCTGAATACATTTAAACAAGGGAAAAAATAAGGCACGGTGGTGGCCTGGATCAGGGAATACATATTGAGAATCTCTGTTTTAGTGTCGGCTAGGCTCGACTGAGCATTTCTGTAGACCAAAAAGCAAGAGCCAATGGAGGAAGGAGAAATGGAAGACACCAGAACTCTGGGCACAAAGGATGAAGCAAGGTCCCCAAATAGGTGAGTCAGTGCTGAGTGAGCAAGGAGAGAGGACAGCCCTGGACAGGCCAAAGGACCCCTCGCCCAGGTGCCCGCCCGCCAACGTGAGTAGCACCGAGGTGAGGCCGCTGCAGCCATTATCTTGTCTTCTGTGCCCTTCTCTTCTCTTCCCAACTAGGCAACAGATCCCCAGAGGGGACGGGCCAAATTCTGTATTTCTTTGTATCTCCCTCCATCCTTAAAACCGCGTGACCACATGTGAGTGAGGGACACGTGCCTTATCCTGGCAGTTGGAGGGAGAAATCAGAGACACAGCCAAAGAGGCAACACCTCCCCTAATGGGGACGAGTCAGGGATAAGAAACAGAAACGCATCTTCGCTTTATATGGTGGGAGGTGCCCCAGATGGAATTGTAAAATGCATGGAGAGCGTAATTGAGCTATTTATCAGGAAAAAAAAAAAAAAAACACGTGTAATAAATTGTCACATTACAAATAATCCTGTTAGAGCAGGGGTTGCGGAGTGAATCTGTTATCTCCCATTTCCCTCACAGTAACTAAATGCAAGTAGAGTTGATAACAGAACACACCAGCACCAAGGACTAGAGTGCTGCTTTTTAAATACTTTTTAAAATTAATATATGAAATACCTTTGCTAGCCCTCTAGTTCCTCAAATTATGAGAAAACAGTTTCAAATAACATTTCTATCTTCTCAGAATCTATATGTTGGTTCTTATAACTCCATGGTTTATCTAAACACAGCACTCAAAAGCACCTAGGCCAGCGGTTCTCAACCTGTGGGTCGAGACCCCTTTGGGGGTCAAATGACCCTTTCACAGGGGTCGCCTAAGACCATCAGCAAACACATATATAATTACATATTGTTTTTGTGATTAATCACGATGCTTTAATTATGTTCAATTTGTAACAATGAAATTGGGGGTCACCACAACATGAGGAACTGCATTAAAGGGTCGCGGCATTAGAAAGGTTGAGAACCACTGACCTAGGCCATCACTCCTGGATTTTGGCTCCTGTGTCTCCAGGGCCCCCGTGTTACAGAGGAGAAACGTGAGGTGCAGACGTGACTTCTTCAAATGCATGCGTGCCTCACGACCATGCCAGATGGAAAGCCCAGCTTTCCTAACTCATTGTCCCACGACCTTTCATTCAGCAAGCCCACAATGGACACGGGATCTTCAGTTGTTCTCCCTGGATCTAATCAGGAGCCTTGCTGGCAAGGCCAGCCCTCTGCCTTCCCTGATTTCCCACGACAGCTGCACAAATGGGCTGTGGCCAGCGCTGCTGCTTGTCTAGCAGTGTTCACTCTGCCCTCTTTCTTCCTACAGAATCCCGGTCTTTTTCTGAGCAGCACTGTGTCATAAAACACTTGATTTCCAGGCTCTCTAGACCCGAGACTAAGACAAAGTCTGGGGGAAGGTGTCCCTTCCAGGATAATAGAGACAGAGCCAGCCCAGCCAGTGTAGCTCAGTGGTTGAGCGTCCACCTACGAACCAGGGCACATGCCTGGGTTGTGGGCTCCATCCCCAGTGTGGGGCGTGCGGGAGGCAGCCGATCAGTGATTCTCTCTCATCATGGATGTTTCTTTCTCTTCCTCTCCCTTCCTCTCTGAAATCAATAAAAATATATATATTTTTTTTAAAAAAAAAAAAAAGACAAAGCTTCATGAGAAGAGGCATCGGGCCCTTGGCCTCTCTCTCCACCCCGTCCTGCCTGGGATCTGAGCTAAAGGTCTGTAGGGGCAGCAGCCACTCTGCCGCCCTCAGGAGAGAAGCCAGGAGGCAGACAAACACTGGATGAGCCTGGGTTGGCCGCCTGCATCAGACAAATAAAACCCCTACTTGTCTAAACCACGTTTGTAGAGTGTCTGCCATGTGTAGTCACTTGCAATCTTAACTGATTAATATCTAAGCTCACATCAAACTCTGACATATTTTCAACATATCCCTCCCCGGACTCGAACCTTCAGGGGAGGCCGGACACGGGAGGCTGCAGAGTAAACATCCAGGGCCTCAGCCTGCCGTCCAGGGCGCTTTACACAGATTCCTGAGGCGGATACCGCCTGAGCTCCCCCTGCACACCAGCCACACAGAACGCCCGCCCGCCCGCCCGCCCGCAGCGGCCTCTCGCCTCCTCTCTCCCGTCCGTGAACTAGTCTTGTCAAGGCCCCGCTCACACTCCGCCTCCCGCTCTGGTCTGAATGGGTCCCTCCAACCAGATGAGATTTCTTCCTCTTTTGAAATCTCAAGGCAATTTTGTCTGCCCCTCTCCTGTGCTCTCTCCATGATGGGCATGTGCTCCCAGGCGAGGGGCACCTGAGGGGCACCCTGTCATTCTGTGGTGGGAGTCTCGCCCCCACCCGTGCCCAGGGCCCGGGGCCGCACACAGCAGCTGATTAACAGACGAGGCCCCTCTCCTAATGCGTCTCCAAGGTCTGGAGAGAGTCCCACCAACAGAGACACACAGGGAGCCTGTGTGACAGCAGGACCGCTGAGCACAGCCCTCCTGCTGTATTGTTTTGACACCAGCACAAGTGATAATGGGCTGTTACTTGGGTATCAAAGCGCTCACTCAAGCCGCCTGCCAGCCTCCCCTGCCTGTCACAGCCCTGTCTGCAACAGCCTCTCCATCCAGCACCATATGCCTTCTGCTAAGGAACTCCTGTGGCTGGTCACTCCTCTCCCAGGGGGTCCCAAATAAAACCAAGGGAGTCCAGGGGAAGCAGGGTCTGCCTGGGGTGCAGGGCACACACCTGTCCCTCCAGAAGTGATCCATGTGGCGGGGGGAGAGGCGGGTGCAGGGGAGACGCAGGATGCTGTGGCTGGGAAGCAGTGACCAGGCAGACTGCAGTCCTCTGGTTAAGTAGGGGCACTGCCCAATCACCACCACCCCAGCACAGCAATACTGAGGGAGCATGCAATTCACATTCAGTTCAGATTGCAAAAGGCTGGGGATAATAAAAGGAGGAAAAATCCACAGGATGAGAGGAGATGCAATTTGAATACAATCTAAAAAACAAAATAACTCAAATAGGAATGAGAGCCATACCATTTGCATATTAAAATATGTCCTTCATCCCAGAGCAGGCCTGTGTCAAGTAGATGCCCCATGACTACAAGTCCACAAGGAAATGCTATCTTCAGTAACAGAATAGTTCTAAGTCTGCCATCAGTCCACTGGCCAAGGGCTCAAGTAGATAACTGCTCAAAATGAGCTCAAACAAAGCAACGGTAACATGTGTCATTAATTGAAATGGAGACTAAATCATCAATATGACTATAAGTCTCGGAGAAGAGTGCTAGCCATCTGAATCACTGAACGTGCTATATAGTATTGTTTTAACTTAGTAGCTACTATAATTAAAAATAATATTGCTTTACAAGCATTTGATACTAATGATGTGGGCTGGTTAAAAAATGAATGAGTGAAAGTTAATAAGAGAATATATATGGATATCAAAATTGCATTAAAATCCCATAAATAAGCTATTTAATTTGATAGGAAGGTGCATACTTCATTCATGAGGATTTTGATTAGTGAATGAATCCCTCACACCCACCAACAAGACTGTGTCTGCTGGGTGCCCAGCGGCTCAGCACCCTCTGTGACCCTGCAAACCTTGGTGATTGGAGACTAGACCTGTGGTGCTTGCACTGTGCTCTGAGCTGGTCCAGCTATTCTTCTTTTTCTTTCTTTTTTTAAAATATATTTTTAACAATTTCGGAGAGGTAGGGAGAGAGATATAAACATATATATATGCCAAGCAAGTGACTGGAACGACCAGAACAACTGGTCACTGTGACGTGCACTACAGCAGCCAACCTCCCGTGGCCCGGCCCCAGCAAGTTCTGCCCCCGACTGCCCCCCCAATTGGAGGCAGGGCCAGCTGACCTCCAACGCCTCACCCCCCAGCCAGCCTGGCCCCAATCAGGCCCTAATTGGGGGCGGGGCAGGTGGCCAACCTCCCACGTTCCCTCCCCCAGCTGGCCCGGCCCAATCAGCCCCCATTAGGGCAGGCTAGCTGGACCCCACCCATCCACGAATTCATGCACCAGGCCTCTAGTCAATGATGAGAGAGAATCATTGATTGGCTGCCTCCTGCACACCTCACACTGGGATCAAGCCTACAACCCAGGCATATGCCCTGACCTGGAATCGAATCACGACCTCCTGGTTCCTAGGTCTACACTCAACCACTGAGTCAGACAGGCTAGCTCTTCCTCTTAACACGATGCTTCATCCTACTCCACGAGGCCTCTGAGCGAGCCTCCAGGCCCAGCACACTCCCTGCTCCAGCCCCACCTGCCAACAGGTACCATCCCCACTGCCCCTGCACTGTGAATGGTCACAGGGTAGAGGTGGCTGTCAGATGGCCTGGCCTGGGCAGGGTGAGTCCTTGGGAAGGTTAAAAATAGGACAACTGGACCCAGAAGGGAGTGGGCACTGCGACCTGGCAGCCGTCACACTATAATATTTGGCAGAAGGAACATTCTATTTCTATTTCAGTGGGTTTCAATTACTTCCATATAGGTGCCGTTATTCTTTTACACCAAACTGGGTTGTTTTGCCTATGATCTCCTGGATGACCATTTGTGGGGAAATAAATAAATTTTAAAAATACACAATTTTAAAAACACTCCTTTATGTACAAGTCTATGAATGGGTAATTATCAAATAGACTGTCCACTAATAATTATATTTGACTTCGAGGTACACCATGCAATTTTTGATACCGATTTACCTTCATAATTATACTTTCCTTAGAGTATTATTAGCTTTCAGTTGGGAATTCTAATATTAAAATAAACACACAAAAACACAGTGGGACCACACAGGTACTAGCAGGCAAGAACCAGGTCTTCCAAAGCTATGTTTCCCACAGGTAATCCAGGCCTAGCTTTCTTTTTTTATGGATAGAATATTGCTCAATAAAGGGCGGGGATGGGGAGACAGAGCTATTTCAAATACAAAGGGCAGGGAGAGAAAGAGTGAGGATGGAAAAGAGTGCAGGGTGAAGGAAAAGAAGTGGATAAATCAGGATAAATTAAAACTGTCACTTTGGAGTTTCTACTTTCTCCTTTCTTATTGCCCTGGTCAGAAGCTGACTGCATGATGCGACAACGTAACTGAATATAACATAACATAACATAACATGACCTAATGTCTTTATCTATCAGACTCTTTAGTCACCCAAATGCCACTATTTTACCCTCTTGTAGGCCACGATCATTGAGCCCAGGTAAAAGTGTGCAAAGCAACAGGATCTCATGGCAAACCTGTCTCCTGTGAGATGCACCAGGAAGGAGAGGGAAAAGGAAGGGCCAGGATTCAAAGGTGATAGACATTACATTCAAATTTTCCGGGACACAGATACCTACTGGCAACGTGTTCCCCGAGGGAAAACATTTACATCCCTTCCACTCCACAGTCCCCCCTCTTGGTGAGACAGGTCCACAGAGGGATTGCCTCAGAAGAGAAAAGACAGAAGCAACTATGTCGGAGGGGGAATGGGAGGGAACACGGCCTGGGTTTCAGCCCAGCTGTGAAAGAAGGTGTGCTAACTCAGATGGCTTCGCTGCGGTCCAGTCCCGCTTGTAGGAAAGTATCTGGGTACTGAGAACCCACGAGAGGAGAGGATGGAACTGATGCAAAATAGCTGTCATCTGACTAAAACACTAGCTGCTCATTTGATTGCAAAGCCGGCGGCAAACATTTCCATTTGTCATTAATAAAAACGATGGCATTTTTTAAAATACACAATTTCAATCAGATGATTTGGGAGGAAAGTTGCATTATAGTAACTTTATAAATAAATAAAATATATAAATATGCGTGAACTGCTTTGGGGGGGGGGGACAGGGTAAAAGGCGATGTATTACAGAATACTTTGTCCACAAAAAGGGAATTGACTCTTTTCTTTGCCATGGAATAGGATTTTGTTGATCAAAAGACATGAATGTCAGAGGATCTGTTCTTATTACATAAGAAATTAAAGAGATTAAGGAAACAATACTGGCAATTCTCATCCAGTGTTTCAGAATGAAGGGTTGTTTTTTATTGAAAGCTACAGAAAACAAAAGAAATTAACCTATCTGGCTTCTGCACTGCAAAGTAATAACACTAGTAATTATAATAGTAACCAAGGTGTACCCAGCCTTTACCCTGTATACTACACTTTCTATGGCTTGTTTTATTGAATCTTTCTAACAATCCTGGAAGGTATTATTGTTACCCCTATTGTATATTGAGGAAACTGAGGCAGAGAGTCACAGAGCTGGAAAGTCATAGCACCAAATTAAAAGCCCAGCATTCAGTCCTGGCCAGGTAGTTCAATCGGTTAGAGCACCAACCCTGTACACCAAGGTTGTGGGTCCAATCCCAGGTCAGGGCACATACAAGAATCAATCAGTGGATGCATAAACAGGTGGAACAACAAATCAGTGTTTTTCTCTCTCTCCCTTCTCCCTCTCTCTCTCTAAGATCAATCAATAATTTTTTTAGAAGCCCAGCAGACAGACTCCTAAGTCCACACACCTAACCACCGCACTCTACTCTCCTGTCCTCAATGAGAAGAAAATTCTAGAAGACACAGAATTGGAGATCGAGCCATTACGCCCCATTAAACAGCTCTCAGCTGATCTGACAGATGAGCTAAGCCAAGACAATCAACCGTTCACCAGGAGTCACTCCCAACAATGCCTTAGAGAAAAGAAACCAGCAAATCAACACACTTTCAACCATTTATTTTTGTTATGTTGGGAATTAAATATATATGTTTTTAAAATACTAATGTACAACTGTTTATCAGTGACCTTTACTTCCAAATTTTAGCTTGGTTTCCTTCTACATCCTCAATGTTGACAATACTACTTGTTGTTAGAATTAATAAATTCTAACTTTCAAACTGGATAATCGTTTTCAACCAACTCGCTGCTGCACAGGATGGGGAATGGACCTGAGAAGAGAACATCACCTAAAGCATCGAGTACATGTCCTGCTCTCAAGGATGGCCCCTCCTGTGGTCTGAACGGATCAGGCTGGAGTCTGAGGCGAAACAGACCACTACCTGCCTAATGGAGTTCTGCTTTTCAACTTGACCCAAAGAGACCTGGTCTTCACCCCCGTCCCTCCCCACCCGGCACACATCAGCTGTGGAGGGTCACCCAGGGGACCCGGGGAGGGATTCTGGCAAATTCGGTGAAAAATCTGCCACTGCCCAGAAAAACCAAGGCCGCCAGCTACCAACCCATCACCGACCGTCCCTCACACAGGACGGCACTCTCGCTTCCCCAGAATCCCCAGGGCTGCAAACAGAACTACTTTGGTTCCACATATTCCAAAGCCTTTTTAAAACTCAGGACAAGCACATGACTGTGGCAGCGTGGGACACAGGTCCTTTCAGAAGCGCTTCCCCTCACCGGGTCCCAGTGCTGCGTGCAGCCTCCCGCCCCACAGTCCTGCAGCTGGTTTCCAGTCCCGCGGGAAGAACTAGCTCAGTCTTACCATGAATCAGGTTCCCTCCAGCAAAAGCCAGCACAAGCCTTGCAGGAGACCATGCAATGCCCTGAAGAGAGAATTTCTAAATGCTACCCCCGCCCCCGCCCCCTCCGCCCCACCATGCCCTGAAAGGGTCCTTCTCCCCATGGGATTGAACCGCTGATTTCGGAAAAGGACCTGCCTGGGAAAGAAGTCCTATTAACAGTGATGGCGAACCTATGACACGCATGTCAGAGGTGACACACGAACTCATTTTTTGGTTGATTTTTCTTTGTTAAATGGCATTTAAATATATAAAATAAATATCACAAATCTAAGTCTTTGTTTTACTATGGTTGCAAATATCAAAAAATTTCTATATGTGACACGGCACCAGAGTTAGGTTAGGGTTTTTCAAAATGCTGACACGCCGAGCTCAAAAGGTTCGCCATCACTGTATTAGAAGCTACAGCTGCATCCCCCGGCTTCAGAAGTTCCACGGGAGCGGAGCTTGGCGTGACAGCGTGTTTTGAGAGTGTCAGTGCGGTTGTAACTCACCTGGGGACGCCCTGGGAGCGGGCGTGGGAGCCCGCGTGGGGCTGGCGCGCACTCAGCTGCTCCTCCCGCCCGCCCCCGGCGCTGGTAATGAAAACACCGCCATCCATCTTGATTTGTCAGAGAACAAATCAGTTTTATCTGTTCATTTTGTGGTTTAGTGTCATAGGTACTTTAGAAAGCATAATTTATAATTCCTCATGCAATTATAGAGGAAATTAAATCATCTCACTTTTCCACAAGCATCAAAATACTTCAGATTAAGTAGAAGGCACCTGCAATACTTCAGATTAAGTAGAAGGCACCTGCAATGTCTTTGAAGTCCTCATCCCCCAATCTACTACCAGAAGAAAATAAAGGAAAGGGAGGGGGGATTGTGTAGCATTTTAACGAGCTGGTCTAGTTCTATTGGGCCAGGCCTTATAGAGGCTTTTATTTATATTCTTAATAATAACCCACTATGATACCTAACCATGCCACAGACATGAAAATACCTAATCATGCCACCGAGGGGCAAAGGGTAGTGATAAGCCACTGCTTCAAAGAAGCAGAATAACTGGGTTTGAACATCTGCATCCTGGCTCCATCCTTTCCTTGCTGTGTGTCCTTGGGGAACTTATTTAACCTCTCTGTGCCTGGGTCTCCTCAGCTATACAATGTGGATTATGGTACCTATGCCTCACATGGTTTGTGACCAATAAATGAGTTAACATCTGTAACCAGTTAGGACAGCGCCGGGCGCCCGGCACGCGGAAAGCTCTGTGCACGCCAGCATAATTGGCAACAATAGATACACCACTCGTTTTCTAAGGCATAAACAGACAAGAAAACAACACTGTGTCTTACGGACTAACACCGAGGCATTCCAACAGAGATACACGACCGATGGGTCCTTGATTGAGTGGTAAATGGGAAACTGTAGTAAACTTCAAGGCCACGCAACCAAGATCCCTTACGAAGTACTCAGTGACACTCAGTCCCCTGGGAGGAGGGGCCGTTCCTACGAGTGTTTCAATCCCCCTGATTTACAGAGTTGGGTCTGTTCCTTTTAATTTACCTGGTTAAACGCATACCTGCCTGGAGACTACAACCAATTCATAATCTTACCATTAGTCACAACAGGACACTCCCCCTTGGTAAGACAGAAGAGCAATTGCTGATCCTAATTGCATTCATTTAAACTGCTAAGGGGAACGTTTTAATATCCACGGGGCGGGGGGCAGAGTGGGCAACAAATAGAAAACGAACACGGTAGCAAACTGTAACTTAAAATGGTACATGAGACAGCTCTGGTTTGTACACTTGAGAAACCACTGGTTTCATCATTTAAGCTCATCTTTCATTATAAATGGATATTTTTGGTGACATGAGTACATTTTAATAGATAACCTGAGTTACATAAATCCTGACCGATCCGTGCTATGTCTGTTACGAAACCCACCTAAGTAGGTACTGAAAGCGGATACTTCTCTCTATCCAAGGGACACCAACACCATCACAGAGGAAAAGGAAGCTCCCTGCCTGGGAGCACAGGCTCGGTGTGCGCGGAGGGCCTCCCGAAGGCACCCAGAAGGGAGACAAGAGGACTGGTGCCCGGACACTCCTGGGAGAGGGTGCAGGGTGAGCAGCAAACACACCTGAATTCCAGCAGGCCCACCTCACACCTGCGAAGCTGTGGGGTCAATCTTAGAATTCTAAAATGCAGGAGAGAGACAGAGAGAGCGATGGCTCATCTCTGTCCAGGCCCAGGGGATCCGAGGTGAGGTACAAACCAACCACCAAAAGGGATTACAACCCGTTCCTCCATCAAGCTAGGAGCCTTCCTGACTTGTTTTGACAAATTCCCTACCCATTAGTGGGCTGTCCTCCATCCATTTAAACACAGGAAAAAACTTTCCCTAAGAATTTCCCCCAATGACTCTTTCATAAAATCTCCATCCTACTGCACAGAGCAGAAACCAGAGGCTACAGTGCTGTCATCAGCTGTTAACCCCCGGGACATCTTTAACTCAGGGCCCTGGTTGAGAAACTAGCCAGCACTCAGTCACGCACCCGCACAATGCTGTGTGTGTTCTTTAAAAGTGGAGAAAGACCAAAATGTGGGCAAGAACATAACTATTGTAAAAACAAAATATGAAATCAATTAACTAAAGCTTCCTGAATGACACAATGTCCTTCTACTCTTCTCCCACATTAAAGAACTTAACTCTGTACCACTAGGCCGAGTGAGAAAGAAAGCGGGTCAACGCCAAATTAAAAATAATAACAACAATAACTGGCCTTTCACCTGCAATAAACCAAATGGGGAAAAAGTGGTCTCACAGACACGTTGGAGGAAGTCACTCTGGTGGTGCAGCAGGGGCTAGGCACAGCCGCAGAACTTACCCCCTCATTTACTGACCCGCCTAAATCTTCTAGACAGAAAGCTAATGCTTCACATTGGATTTGAACACCAAAAGCTTGCCGGGCTCGCGTGGCTCAGTGGTTGAGCGTCGACCTCTGAACCAGGAGGTCACAGTTCGATTCCCAGTCAGGGCACATGTGCAGGTTGCAGGCTCCATCCCCGTGTAGGGCATGCAGGAGGCAGCCAATCAGTGATTCTCTCTCATCACTGATGTTTCTATCTCTCTACCTCTCTCCCCTCCTCTCTGAAATCAATAAAAAATGTAGGAAAAAAAAAAAAACACCCAAAAGCTTCACTACTGTGTAGTATTAAAAAAATGATAATAAAAACTATGTAAATTACACATTATAACATTAACAAAATTATATATATATATATCTATCTCCAGAGCTCTACCTAGAAAAGAATGACTGATAAGGCTGCCAGCTGTTATCTCTGGGTGGTTGGACCACGCGGGCAGGAGGGTGTCTCCTTTCCACCTTTTCTCTATATTTTTAGTTTTCTATAACTAAAAGCAATTGATTTTTATTAGAAATAGATTTTTTAATATGTAAGTTTATAAGGAGTGAGATAAATAAAAATGGGGTCTAATAAAATAAGTTCTTATAAAATGCCATCTCAAACCAGCAAGTTCAATTTTGTTAGTTAAACTTAAAACAAGCTCCCACTCAGTTTAAAAATCTCTATGGTCAGCTACCAATTCCACAATGTCAGCCTTTGCTTTGTGCCTGTAAGATCTCGCTACTGTTGGCTGGAACGGTGGCCTGAATTGGCAGACTGGAACTATGATGCCCCTACGCGGGGCCCTGGCTGAGGACAGTCCCCGGAGCCAGTGTTTGGTGTCAGACGGCTGTTTACCTCTCTCGGGCTCAGCTCACTCACTGGTACAATGTGGACAATAAATTGATCTTCTTCAGGGGGATAATATGGGGACTGAATGTTAACCACCTAGAACAGGGCCTGCTGTGCCACAAGCACTAAATAAATATTAGTTCTTAATAGAATAAACCCACTCATCATATTAATTTTCTTAAATACAGCCATAGCTTGTCTATCATGCAAAAATTTCAGTGTCCCTTTCAAAATCGAGACCATGGCTTAACACAAGCTAATTCTGACAACGTTACATTTACCCTACCCCAAACAGGACTGAGCCCCCATCGGTACATTTTTCTGAAAACGGAGGTTTAAGCTTTTAAGAGCCTATATCATGTGTTTTTAATCCTCAAAACCCATTTGAAACCTTCCATGTTGTCCTGGCTAAGCAGCTGCTTTATAGAAGCCTCAAGTTGCCAAACTTGGACACGATGGAGAGAACAGGGCCAGCATCTGCATAAGATGATGCCAGGCCCCACCCACCACTTGTCACGTGCTCATGGTTTATTTTCCATGCCCCCGCCCCCCGCATGTCAGGGTCCTGAGGGCAGTGGCACTAGGTCCTTGGTCCTCTGCTGTGTCCCCAACACCTGGCACAAGGCCTGGCACACACTAGGCCCTTCATAAATACTTTGCTAAGTGAGTACATAGAACGATTCTATGTGGCAGAACCAGAGAATTAAGGTGCAATCTTTAAATCTTTCTCTGCAGCTTTCTTCTCCAGAAAACGGGGACAATAAAACTCGACCACATTTCCTCCGGTGGCGCTCCACAGGCTAAATAAAGTGCTTTCTTTCCAAATAACGTTGATATATCTTCTATTGCAGTGTCTACACCAGGCCCCCTTCCTAAGAATCCTCCCTCCCATCCCAAGGAATCACGGTATTCATAATAATAACACATGACATTTAGAATTGTCCTTTATGACTGTGGCTCTGCAGCATATATTTAAAAAAAAAAAAAAAATCCCCCATCAGAAGTTGGTGAAACTGTCAGAGCTTTTGATCCAGAACAGACTCCTCCCAACATGGGGGCTGGGGAGGAGGAGTTGGAAGGGGGCAGCCTTTATCTGGGAGACCATTGGGCTTTGCGGAGCCCAGTCATTGAGGGCAGAGGTTTGACTGTGCCAGAGCCTTCCCGCTTGTCATCCTTCTATTTGTAACACTGACAGAAGGCCTATGTGTGACGGATCCCCCGCTAGCTGGCTGGGAGCAGGAGGGACCTAGGGTGCTGCATGTCTGCGTGTAGCCCGCAGCAATCTTCCCACCCTCAGTCACAAGCTGGTAAAACAGGAGGGCAGATTTGCTGCTCTGTCCTGGGCGATAGATAACGTATTTCTCCAAACTCAAGAAAAGCAGACAGAGGAAAACCTTTGTGTGTTTTTCTCATTGACACACAAATAACGTTGCCAGCCACTGCTTTCGAGCAAGCGAACGGTATGCGCTCACTCCTCAGAGCTCTCAAAGCTGCCATCCAAAAACAACAAAACACTGCTTTTCAAAGCCAGGGCTCTGGAGATGCTCATCACAGCCGTGAGAAAGCCACCTGACACCTCAGAGACCAAACCAAGGTGCCCATGAGTGGCCAACTGGCCGCCGAGAGCTGGCCTTTCCCCTGCCTCCCGCCACCTCCCCTGCACGCACCCTGTCACACACAGACAGAAGTGGTCCCTGGCATCTCAGGGTTCCCGCCTGTGCCAAGCTCCCTAAATGAGTAATAAACCCCCCACGTAAGGATAGGAGGCAGAGGAGTGGGTTATTATGGCATTGAGCTCCCATAAGAATTTTAAAATTCAATAATCCTGTACCTGAGAAAAGTTGGACTAAGTATAAATGTACGATGTGCACTAAAAAAAAAATGTGAAAGCACTGCAATTGTGAAACTTCACAAAGAAGTGACTCAAATTGTAAGATTTAGATGACAGAGCTCTTATCCCTATTTTTTTTTTTAAGCAGGGAGTTTTTAAAAAGCATTTTCATTATTACAAAGTGCTCCATGGCCAAGAATTTTTTACTGTCTATCATGAATGTCAAAAGAGACTTTATTTAGAGTTGGAATAGGGTGGGGCAGCACCCAGACTGAGGGTTGTATCAATGGAGTGCTTTCATATGAAGGATCTACCTGGAAGATACCAGCTCTCTTAATGAACGCACTTTTCACCAAATTAGTTCCCTGAACGGAATCTGTGCTACATCTTCTCAAAACACAGAAAGACCAGGGTCTACAGCATTTGACTGACTCTACCCTGCATTTAAAATATGAAAGGCAGTTTGGAAGGGAATGAGATTTAAAAAAAAATTAATCACAATATAAACTGTATCGGAGTATCGCCAATTTTAGGTTGTCAGTTTCCTACTCAAAACTCTACAAAGCTATATATGTGTAATGGGACATACTCTAAATAGTAAATAAAAGCTGCATATCATTGTGAGTCAATCGGTTTCACCTGGATCATTTCACAGGAATGACAAAACACAGAACTTAAATGATAAGTCCCCTCCAAGTCATAGGCATGAATGCCTAAACTCTGAGAAGGATTTTAAGCAGTTAAAAAAGTACTCCAAAGCTAGTTACCATCATGGCCATTTGCCCCAAACGAAACAGCTAACTGAAAACATTGCTATTCACTTCTCTCATCATGGAAGAAATAAGGAGCTAGATTTTTTAAATGAATTATTTCTAATGGTGTGATATTTTTTTTAAATGGGCAGGTAGAAATCACAAGACCAGAGGTAAAATGAGATGACACCCCCCTTACAGCCCCCCCACCCACCCACACACACACACACACACTGGCTTTAGCAGTTTTTATCAAATACTTCCTACTCAACCACTAGGCATCCAACATATCAAGTCAGATAGGGTCGTCCCTTCTGCAAAGTTACACAGACAAAAATACCGTAAGCTGACCCTCATGTGAGCCATAATTATATATCTATATATGTGTAAGAATATAAACAGCCTGGCCTGGCCAGCGTGGCTCAGTGGTTGAGCATCAACCTATGAGCCAGGAGGTCATGCTTCGATTCCCACTCAGGACACAGGCCCAGGTTGCAGGCTCAATCCCCAGTGTGGGGTGTGCAGAAGGCAGCCCATCAATGATTCTCTCTCTCTCTTCCTCTCTAAAATCAAGAAAAATATTTTTTTAAAAGAATATAAACAGCCGAAACCGGTTTGGCTCAGTGGATAGAGCGTCGGCCTGCAGACTGAAGGGTCCCAGGTTCGATTCCGGTCAAGGGCATGTACCTGGGTTGCGGGCACATCCCCAGTGGGAGATGTGCGGGAGGCAGCTGATCGATGTTTCTTTCTCATCAATGTTTCTAACTTTCTGTCTCTCTCCTTTCCTCTCTGTGAAAAATCAATGGAATATATTTAAAAAAAAAAAAGAATATAAACAAATACAAGAAATACAGGACTATAAGCATTTGTATTAGATATTTTCTTAAGTATCTATTAGACAGGGAAGTAAGATAAGCATTATTTTCCGCCCTTGGCAGGAGCAGTGTTTCGGGTTTTGCCGTGTGAATGAACAAACATATGTGCTCACACACATACATGAGTATTTCATTGTATGTGGTAAAGGAGGGAAGAGTATAGGGCTTGTTAGAGGTTTGTGTTGGCCCAGCCAGTGTTTCACCTTTTGGCCCGTCCAACTCTAATGAGGTTCACTGAAGCCTGGTTGGGAGCAATTTGGGGGTCGCTTTTTTAGCTCTCTTTTGAGAGCCACAGAATTTTTTTTTTTTTAATGCAGCTTGTTTGTTAAAAGTTTGCTCCAAGGCCTAAATTTTCTAAATATGCACCTTTTTCCAACATTGCCCTTATAAAGAGAAAACTGCCGAGAGTGTCCCAAACATGAGCATTTAATTAAAGAAGGAAACGTAGAAAAAAAGAGAGAGAGCCAAAGAAAGAACCCAAAGAAGCAAGGCAAGGCGAGAGAGCATTTTACACATGTTCAATGGGGAGAGTGTCAACCTTTGAGAGCAGGAGACCTCGGCTCCAGACAACAGAGGACGGTCAGCCATCCTCCCTCAAAAAGAGTGATTCTCTGAATTCCAAGGTTATGATTGAACTTATTGATTGTTTATTTGAGGCCATAGCATTTTCAGTATTTCTAGGGTAAGAACTGCCATTAAGTTTAGCAAAACAAAAATTATTTTGCATTCACTTGCAGCAAACCTAAGTTTTAAAAAACTTTTTATGAGCAATTCAAAGACTTCATAGACACATCAACCAAGCACAATAAATACATCGATTTGTGTGGCTCCCAACATAGCAAACACTTTAAAAAGTTTATGAAACAATTGTGTGGAAATTTGAACTTTGACTGAATATTTCAAGATTTTAAAAAATTATCTTTGCCGAAACCAGTTTGGCTCAGTGGATAGAGCGTTGGCCTGCGGACTGAAAGGTCCCAGGTTCGATTCCGGTCAAGGGCATGTACCTGGGTTGCGGGCACATCCCCAGTGGGAAATGTGCAGGAGGGAGCTGATCGATGTTTCTCTCTCATCGATGTTTCTAACTCTCTATCTCTCTCCCTTCCTCTCTGTGAAAAATCAATAAAATATATTTTTTAAAAAAAATTATCTTTGTTTTTAAGAATCATGCTGGTATTGTGGTTATGTTTTTAAAATAAGCTTTATCTTGCCCTGGCCAGGTCACTCTGCTGTTTAAAGCACCATACCATATACCAAAAAGGTTGTAGGTTCGATTCCAGCTCAGGACACACACCCAGGTGGTGGGTTCGATCCAAGGCTGGGGCAAATACAGGAGGTAACTGATCAATGTTTCTCTTTCACATCAATGTAGCCCTCCCTCCCTCTCTCCCCCATCTTTTCTCTCTAAAAATATCAATAAAAACATCCACAGGTGAGGATAAACATAAATAAATAAATAAATAAATAAATAAATAAATAAATAATAAGCTTCATCTTCAAGAAATACTTAGTAAAATATTTGTAGTTAAAATATGAGGTCTAGAATGAGCTTTAAAATATTCCAGTGGGGGAGCGGTGAGAAAAGATTGGTGGCAGCAATAAGCAAGGTTGGCCATAATGTGTGAATTGTGAATCCTAGATAACGAGTTCATGAGCATTTAATACACTAGTCTCTCTACTTGGCATATTTTGCATGTTTCCGTAATAAAACATCTTAGAGAATTAATTTAAGAACAGAGCATTTCAAGCGCTGTACAATCTAAACTGAAAGTGTATTCATTTCTAATGGCAAAATTTACTTAGAAAGTAACTTCTGGTAAAGTTCTTCCCAATAAAATGTTGTACAAAGCTAGTCCACTGGAAAGTTTATACTAATAAATATTATAAAATTAAGCCATTCCTTTTTTATATAAATATCCTTACTATTTTTGTTTTAAGTCTTATTCTATTTACTTATTGTTTTTGTTTTGTCTTTGTTTATTGATCTTTCAAAGAGAGGAAAGGAGAGGGAGAGAGGGAGAGAGGGAGAGAGAGAGAGAGAGAGACATCAGTGTGAGAGAGAAGCATTGATTAACTTCATCCCGCACACATCCGGATGGGGGATCAACCTGCAACCTAGGGATGTGTCCTGACCCTTAATCAAACCTGCCACCTTTCAGTGCATGGGGGGACACTCCAACCAACTGAGCCACACTGGCCAGGGCTATTAATTTAATTATAAATTAGCACCAAAATTATAAATAAATTTTATATGTATTTCTATTCTCTGAACCTCAGTAGTTGATATTTCTGAGCTCAGAGGGTCAAAAATCAACTAATAACCTACACTCTACACTCTTCGTGTGTAAGTAAACTACCAAATGGAAGCTCCATGAATGCAAGATTTTTTTTCCAGTTTTTTACCCCCAGAACCTAGAAAAGTGACTGGCACATGGTAGGCACTCAATATTACTGAATTAATGACTTTTGAAGATCAGAATCAATAAGCAATATGCTTTCTTTTCATATCAGGAATCATCCTGGCCTCATAAGCAAGACTTGTGTATTAATCACACAACCTTCAATAGACATTAATTCTGTGAGGTTCGTTTTTTTTATTTACTAAGTTGTTTTTAAGGAGGTATGTTTTGCTTACCTTGAAAAAGTGTCTCTATGTATTGCACCATAGGAATGAAATATGCATAATTTATCATTATCTAAGAAATATAAACTAAACTAAACTCCCAGTGACCACGTCTGTCACAGGACAGCCTGTGGGGAAGGACCCTGAGTCTGGATGTGGGTCTCCCACCCCCTAGTCCTGTACCACAGGGAATGTTACTGCCCCTGTTCGTTTGCCTCAGTTTCCTCATCTGTGGAATGGGAAACATAATTTACCTAAAAGAGCTGTTGTGAAAATTAAATTACTTAGTAAATGTAAATCTCTAGAATAGTGTCTGACATATAGTAATTGCTCAATCAGTGTGATCTAGCACTATGAAGACTCTAAGAAATGCCTTGGTTTATACATCATAGGAGCATACTCATGACCTACTGACTTTTAAAATCTTAAACAGAATAAAACGAGAGAAATGCATCTATACCGTGTACAAGTTTTCACATTTACAGGTAAATCAGGGACAACGTGAACTGATTACCAAAGTTGGGGAATAAGGTAGAAACTTCCTACTTTTTCAGAGAAGAATTCATGAAGTAGAATTTCATACTTATACATTGTTTTCTGATTAGAAAATTAAAAAGATAAAATCCCACTTAATCCACCCTGTTGACATAATGTATTTCCTGTCCTTTTTTTTCTATGCATATATGTGAAATTTTATATAATTAAGACGGTAGTGGGAGAGGGAGGGGAGGAGAGGGGAGAGGAGGAGAAGGAATGGGAGGGGGAGGGAGAAGAATAAATGGAGTGACGAGTTAAGTGGGGAAAGAGGATGGGGGTGTCTGCATAGCAGTCCCCTATGTTCACATTCCTCTTCCAGAGACATGGATTGAGCCTGGGACTCAGAGCCTCCTGTGCCATATGAAATGTCCTTGCTGCTCACTACACCTCAGCCCACCTCTTCTGGGAAAAGCAAAGAGCCTGCCAGGGGCAGCGTTTTGCATATGCAAAACAGCAGATCAGATGCACCCTGTAGCTCCCATCCTTGAGACTCACAGCTACTGGCATGTGTGCTGGGAAGTGCGGGTTCGGGTAAGATAGGAGCATAGCGCCTGTGATTTATGACAGTATCCTGTGTCTTTCTCTCTCTTGGGTACCACTATCTGGTCTGAAATAAAGAAGGTTGCTATTAAAAAGGGGAAGGGGTGGGAATTGGAAATCTCTGAATTCCATTTTAGTGGACCTTCTCTCATCCTTCAGAAGTAAATATTCTTTATGAATACAACCTCTGAGAGGGAGGGCCCTCTCAGAAAAGGAAAGTGACTATCCCAGAAGGGGTGGGAGTGCTGGTGGAGGTGGCGGTGGGCAGAGGGACATCTGTAATCGTGTCAACATAAAAATAACATCTTAAATCAATAAAACTAGAAAAATAGAAAATAAGAAAAAGAAAATCTACTATCAGGCTCCTTTTATTGTCCCCAACAGCAGTTCCACAAACTTGGACTATGTATAGGTATAGCTTAACCACAACCTGAAAACAAGAAAAAGACATGGACTATCCCACGCCCCGGGAGCATGGGTCCAGGCCCTTGTGCTGGGACCTGAGCCTCCCTCCAAAACAAGGACCCCGCGGAGACACGCGCTCTTTTAAGGCCCTCGGGATACTGGCCCAACCGATTTCTGAAACTCTTTTCTGGTCACGTCCACATGAAAATCACACCTCAGGAGCCTCGAGTTTTACAGCAGGTGCATGGAGTCCGCTCTCCACGCAGCTTAGCTCTGCCCCCGGGAAGAAGGGCTGGGCTCGGTACAGGCAGTTCATAGGCTGCAGATGACTTGCTGGTGCCTCCCCCACCCCTGGGGGGCGTTACCTAAACACTCACAACCCAAACCAACACAAAACAAACCAGAAAACGAGAGACAGGGAACCTCAGGCCTCGAACAGGAGGCCATACTTTGTCCTGCTGCCTCCCCCAGCTTCCTCCCGCTCTGCGGCCCGCGCACAGGGACCACCTGTCCCATCATGCTCTCTGCTTGCTCCATAACCAACAAGCAGCAAACTGCAGCCCCTCGAGGATCTAAATGACAACAAAGACCTAACACATTCATCTCAAGGCAAACAATTCTAAGTTTTCCTATTTACCCACAGCAGAGACCAAGGAGCCTAATTTAAAACCAAGTAAACACACCGTGATTTCTCTTTCCCTCTGTGAGGTTACAGTACAGGGCCCAGGGATGAAACCTCTGCTTGCCTACAAAATAAAGCATACCTGTGATCTAGGGCTCCTTCAGAACAGCGATTCGGCTTTGTTAATAGTGTAATAGTTCGCATTTTTTAAACCAGGGTTTTCACCCAGTTTGGGGAGGCAGAGATTCACTTTTGACTTGCCCAGGGTTTAACTCCCCGCTGCAGAGGGCATTTCCTACTAGTGCGTCGCACGTGGAGGGGCAGGGCTCTCGGTTCACATCACTGAATGGCACAGTGTGGCTCCCCGGTGCCCATTTCCTGCGCGCCCCTTCCCGGAGCCCGTGCCAAGAATCAAATCTTGGCCACTTGGCGCTGTGCGCTCCACATGTGAGCTCACGGCGCGCTGAGCAGCGTGCTAACGGAGATGGATAGCCTGTCAAGCAGGAAGCCGGCACGCCAGGATGCAAGCAGTGGGATACAATGACCTTTACATTCAGGGAGGAATATCCCTAAAATGGCATGAAAAGTGTGGGGGGGGGCAGGGGGCAACCCTTTTATTGCATAGCGTGGAATAAAAGCATGCTGCCAGCGTGCAATTTGCTCCAGATCACATCTTGAATCCTTCGTACCAGAAGGAAAGTCCTGGGAGAAAGGAAGGGAATCATCCTTTACTGAGCTGCTGTGGCAACAGCGGACGGACGCCAGGATTCGCTGTAGGAGGCGCGGGACCTATCTGCGCTCCGGGTGGGGTTCTGAATGCACTTGGGCTCACCAGAAGCCAACATTCGGGACCCCTGGTTTCGGATGGGCTGTTATTTTGGGAGAACTAAGATAGAATTTAGATACTTCACGACAGCATTTTTTTAAGGTACTGATCTGCTCACAAAATCAGAGCCCAAAGCTTGATCACTGAAATCCCATGTCCTTGGTCACCATATTTGTTAGTTTGCATAAATAGCTTAATCTCTCCTGGTTTCCTTATCTGAATAAATAGATGTTCTGACTGATAGCTCCTAGGCATTTTGGGAAGAGGAACGAACTCATACACAAAATAGCAAAGATCCTTGGCACAGCCACACGTGTGAAGATGGTAATTTATAGGAATATATGTAGGAAATTGGGATAAAACACAAAACCCAGAAGTCACAGGTTTCTCTCCTCCAGTTATAACTATTATCATAAACTATGCAATTCAATCATTTCAGCTGGAAAACAAGGATAATCATCCCATTGAGTCAAAAAAATTTTCTATTCTTCAAGGTTTGGGGCTGTTTGTGTTGTTATTTGTTTTGTCAGTCCTTTGGCAGGAAGAACAATGGGCTCTGCCTAGAAGGCTGCCGCCCAGGCTCACAATGGGCTCCCAGCCGCACAATCACGCTGAAACACTGATGCAACTTTAATATTCAATTAAATAGGTAAAAGGGATTGATCACAATGACACTGAGATTTTCTTTTCTTTTTTTTAATGAATGGATTACATCAAAACTACAGCGCAGTATTCAAAGACACAAAAGTCAGATGCATCCATTTTTTTTTCTATTTAATTAAAAGCCGATTGTAAAGTGTGGAAGTTGCAGTAAATACATTTTTAAAACTGAGCGCTTATAAATCATGTACTAAAGTTTGGCAAGTTAGGAATGAAACACCTCAGCACCAGCTCAAAAACACATCCATCGGGGGACTCAGAGAAAATGCCAGGGTTATCAATGAAAAACAAACCATCAAACACACCCTGGGATGATCCCTTTGAAATGCAAGGTGGTTTGGGTGACTCTAGAGGTGCTGGCCTAATCTTTCCTAAAGCAACCAGAAAATAAGACTCCACCCTGCCAAGCGTGGCTCAGGGGTTAGGCGTCGACCTATGAAACCAGGAGGCCACGGTTCGACTCCCGGTCAGGGCACATGCCCGGGTTACAGGCTAGATCCCCAGTGTGGGGTGTGCAGGAGGCAGCCGATCAACGATTCTCTCTCATCACTGATGTTTCTATCTCTCTCTCCCTCTCCCTTCCTCTCTGAAATCAATAAAAACACATTTTTTTTTTTTTTTAGAAAAGACTCTGCACAAAGTATTCTGCTGTTCACTGTCTGAGAAAGATGCTCAATTTGACCATTCTCCTCCAACCCGTGTTTGGAGAATCACTTCAGGGAACACATTCTTCCCCACATCACGACAGACAAAAGGCAGGAGGCGGAGGGGAGGGGAGGGGATGGTACCTTGGGCCTGGGCGGCTGAGCTGTGGGAGTAGCCCAGGGCCAGCAGCGCCGTCTCCACCAGCTGGCTGAAGAGCACGTCCTTCCGAACCAGCACGAACTCGGCGTGTTCTTCTCTGTTGTCATATTCGAGAGAGCCGTCCAACTGCTCCACCACGCAGAAGACGGGAATCATCAGCCCTGGGGGGACACGAGGCGAGAGCAAAACGCAAACATTACCCAGCGCGCCTCCGTCACCACGACGAGAAGGGAAGGGACAGTCGTAAAAGTCACTCATCTGTGATCCGTGATGGTTTAGATTAAACAAGCCTCTCAGTCAGATGGGCCTAATGGGAAAGCTGTGGGTCCCCCCTCCTTCATTACTCTCGGGCAGCGGCCGGACTGCCCTGGGCCACAGGGGGAAGGCCTCCGACTCCAGTCATTAAAAGGGGGGCCGCACCAGTCAATCGGCGGAGTCCTGCCTGCCCTGCGACCTGAGCTCCCCGGTGGCACAGAGGTGAGGTCCAGGCAACCTGCGGGCCCCTGGCACCCTTCCCCTTCGAGTCTACGGTTTTATCATTAACTATCAGCCAGGAGGACTATTTTCAGGTCAGAGCTGCTTTGGTCGGGAAGTGCTGTAAATTACCCAGTAGGATGGTAGGTTCGACATCAGGGCCTGTGCCATTGTGTGACTATGTACCGAACGTCAAAAGGCGTGTAAGAGAGGTTTCTCCTCTGTATCTTATGTTTCTAAATCCTGATAAATAGGTCATCCATGAGCCTGAAATAACCCGTCCATGAACGTCCTAACTGACGGTGAGCTTAGGTCACAATATACATCGAAATAAAAAGACTTTGTCCTCTTTAAAATTAGGATTTTTATCCATCAGCACCCGTGACCACTGGAAGGGGACTGTCTCTTGTGTTTTCAGAGAAAAGAAGTAAACTCCCCCAAAGAATAAAGCAAATTAGTCTCATTGAAAATCTGTTGAAATCTGTTATCACTGAAATATTTCTCTGCTTTGTATCAAAGTGTGAAAAGCTAAAAAATGCTTAATTTGCCAAAGATTTTTATAAACTGTTTTTTATTTAAAAAAAAAAAAGTTGTACAGGAGTTTAAATCTAAACATAGTCAAGGCATAAGAAGATCAAAGTTTCACCAACATACAAGTAATAAACATGGACTCTGTCCCATGCGACCTACACAAATGAGCGTGCTATGGACTAACAATCGGCTCTGGATCTTCTCTTTGTGCAAGAAAAATCGAAAGCTGTGAAGGATGGGGGGCAGGCGGAGGGGGAGAGGGGGAGATGGAAGGTTAGTGTCGCTGTGAAGGCCCCTCACGCTGAAGGTGGCACCTCTGGGCAGTGCCGTGCGGGGGGGCGCCGGAGCTGCGTGCGAGCCCCTCCCTGTGGCCGGACCCTGGCAGCCTGACTCACTGATCTGGACAGAGAGGGTGGCAGCAGACACTCCGCCAACGACCAGCTCGCAGATTTTTGTTCTGAAGATAATACAAAGGCACAACTGGTTCCCAGGTGCTAATTATTATTATTAAAGATACTAAGTATTGGGTGTCATTATTAAGTGTGATCCTTATTAACAATAATAACACTCATTAGGAGCTGCTATCATTAGAGATCGGGGTAATGGTTATTAAGCCGGCACAACACTCTAACAAGTCACACCGTATCATCCCTGGGACGACGACGGACTCAGGGTTCACTCTGGAGAACAGCAAAGCAGCAGTACTGCTCGGAGCAAGGGCACCATCGACGGGGCGGATTTATGGGGAACAAGAAATGAGGGCGGAGCAGACTGACTGTTCTAGACAAAGAAGAGAGTGCAGCCTGGCCACGGGGTGCCTTGCAAAAATACCTTTTTAAAGATATGCTTATTTATTTATGCCCAGTGTATTCCCAAACGTAAGTAAGACATGTAAGGAATAGTAAAAACTAGATGTCCTTCAAATTATCTCATTCGTGTACCCAATTTGTATCCCCTGAACACCTACTGTGTGCCAGGTATCCCCAGTGGCACCAGGGATACAAGTGAGAGCAAGTCTGATTGGCTGCTGCCCTCAATGCTGTTGCAGGGGCTGTAAAATCTTCTGAAGCAAGCATAACGTTTTATAGGACCCACTCCTGAGAGGCCCTCCGGCAGGGAACACCCCCCTTTCAGACCTTTTAGCTCTCACGTCTCTGTCTGAGGAAGCAGGCGGATTTCTATTTTTAAAGATTTCAGTGTATGCACACATGGGGCCATGTGGTCAGGGGAGTCATAAGCCTCCTCACCACGAATACCTGTGTGTACGTGAGTCTCGACGCTGACAGCCCATGTGCAGTTCCTAATGCCAACACCTGAGTGTCACGCACCTGGGAATCACAGATAAGACCTTCCCATGAATCCAGGGGCTCCAGGAGCTATTACGTATCCATTACTTAGGAATCATAAATCCTCCTCAAGTGTAGGGTCGACTGAGAAAACTTAAGACCCTATTAATTCTTAAAAATGATATGAATAGTTCAAGGAGCTCACTATGAAATACAGCATGATAGCACAGGGTCTACTCCATGTAGGGCCTTACATTTTGGAAGTGTCAACGACCGAAATCCTACCTAAACATTTTAGTTCAGTGACTGAAGGAAGCAATTGCTATCGGCCATGGTAACCATAACCCCTCCCAGTCAGAGGGCAAACACCCATCCCTCACACGCATCACCTACTTTGTCAGAAAGAAAAAATAAAGGGATTTGAGGTAATTTGTAAAATAAAACAATATTAACCAGGAGAGGGTGATAATAAGCTTGTTCTGAAGCCCATATGCATGAGATCCCAAAGAAAACCATAAACTGGTTATATTTAATCCCTAGAAAAATGTACCTCTTCCCTAGGATTTCATCGTTCTAAACAGTTATGAATTTTTTACAATGAAATACAATCATTACAAAAGAAGGGGACGACAGGAAAAACAGGCTCAATTTCTAGTGACAATGACAAGAGAGATGAAAAATAGTACAATTGAGGTCAATTGTGGGGAAGAAGAAAATTAACGTCCAGATTCTTAAATCCTTTAATAGCAACTCCGTGGGGGGGGGGGGGTGAAGATGACAAAAGAGTGTGTAGAAATATATTCCATAAAAAGGTATTTATCCGTTTGGTCCCCCCACTCTCTCCAGGCAAAATGAGAAAAAAGAAAGAGAAGGAAAAAGTGGCAACAGATGAAAACATAGAGACTGTTTGGAAAGCACTTCAAAAAATAAATTAAGAATGGGGAAAATTAAAAGAGAAGTCCAACAGAAGAACAGCCACGTAGAACTAAAATGCTCTGACAACAAAATTTAGAAATAGCCGAGAAGAAACAAGCTGCCCTTGCCCCAGCCCGGCATCGAGCGCTCCTGGCCTTGTTTTCTGACTGTGGCACCGACCCATTTCCAGAAGATCAAGTGGAGACCTTTGAGCCTTTGGATCGGAAGCCTCCCTAAGCCTTTTACAATCGTGGGAGGGGAGCTGGGAGTTTAATGCCGGGGACAGGCACAGAGCCACCGCCATTCGAAAAAATGACACCTGGTTCTGCCGAGTGGGCGAAATGGTGAACCTGTTGTCATAGAGGCAAGATAAGCATGAGCCTCTCTCTCTCCTAGACAAACGCCTTCCCCACTCTCAGGAGTGGCCCTGCTCAAGGTGCCATGGTCATCACGGCGTGACTTCTGAGGGTGTGACTAGAAAGAGCCACCTGCGCTTGGCCGCCCGGCCATGGGCACGGAGGCCTGGGGGGAGGTGGTGGGCGATGGTGGTGGAGACTAAGCTCGGAGGCAGGAGCAGGCGGCCTGGAATCTCATCCTGGCACTGTCCCTCCTTCCCTGAGAGAATGACCTGGAATCATGTATTTGACCTCAAATTCCACTTAGCAAAATGCAAATGATAATATCCGCATCCCAGAGCTATGCAGCCTAGTTAAATGGTCTGACCGCCCTCAAACGGTGGAAGCTATCTGCTTTTCTTTTTTCCAAAATCAGCACTCATACATTTTATGGAGATAAAAAAAGAGAGAGAGAGAGAGAGAGAGAGAGAGAGAGAGAGAGAGAGAGACCAATAATTCTTTTTCAGGGTCCCATAGTCAATACTCAGGATACTTACTAAGATTACATTTCTTCGTAATAAAACTATTACTGATAGTCACTGAGTGGCCAGATTTTATAAGATGCATAAATAATAATGGCCTAAAAGGTTCAATGTGCCCAATAGCCAAATGGTAATGGCAGCAAGAGCACCTCTCCAACAGCAGCCGCTGGCCACGTGTGGCTGCCGAGCACCTGCACTGTGGCTCGTCCTGAACTGAGGTGCTCGGTAAGTATAAAACACACACTCAATTTCAATGATGTCGTAGCAAAAAATAAATACACCATGAATAATCAAAATTAACTGAAATAGAAATAATATTCTGAGTAAAACATCATTACATTATTTGCACTTGTTTCTTTAACTTTTTTAAAATAAAGCTACTAGAGCCTGGCCAGTGTGGCTCAGTGGTTGAGCTTCAATCTATGAACCAGAAGGTCACGGTTCGATTCCCGGTCAGGACACATGCCTGGGTGATGGGCTCGATTCCCACTGTGGGGTGTCCAGGAGGCAGCCGATCTACGATTCTCTCTCATCATCGATGTTTCCATCTCTCTCTCCCTCTCCCTTCCTCTCTGAAATCCATAAAAATATATTAAAAATAAGTAAGTAAAGCTACTAGAATATTTAAAGTTACATGTGCGTCTCGTATTTGTTTTCTATCAGACAGAGCTGCTCTAAGCGATCTGCCGAACGCCAGCACATACAATGGCTTTCTGACACACGGTACATTCATGAGAAGCGGTAACTAGGAAACTGAACGACTGTCATGAGCACTTCTGAATGCTCCTCTGTCATCATGCCTCTGTGCTCCAGGTCGTAGGAGACCTGAGGGCAGGTGTCCTGTCGGTGAAATGCCATAATCGAGCATGATGTCTTCTCCGTATCAGCAAGCAAACTGTAGGCTATGGTATTCCTAACTCTATTAATCCAGCTTCTTTAATCAGAAAAAGGCTTTTTTCCCCTTCCTTCATTTTAAAGAACAACGACAGCGTTCCAGAAACACCACAGCACTGCCACGAAAGGGCCTGAGGAGCAACATCCTGCAGCGCTCACTGGGAAAGATGCAGGGTCCAGCAGACGACAGGGTTCCACGCCTTCCACGCCAGTTAGGGTACAAAACCACCGCTCCTCGCATAGCAGCTCCTAACTCATCAAGCACTCTATCATATTCCCTCCCCACATTTACCCCGAGAGAGGGTTATTCTTAATCTCCTTTAGTAAATGAGGCAACTAAAATGGTGAGAAACTGCCCGGCTAGTGTGGCCCAGTGGTTGAGTGTCAACCTCCTATGAACCAGGAGGTCACGGTTAGATTCCCGGTCAGGGCACATGCAAGGGTTGTGGGCTCGATCCTCAGTGGGGGGCCAATCACTGATTCTCTCCTCATCACTGATGTTTCTCTCTCTCTCTCCCTCTCCCTTCCTCTTTGAAATGAGAAACTAAATAACATGCCCAAAGAAACCCAGGAGGACAAAAGAAGAGCAGTTCAGGTTAGCCTCCGCTAAACCCCAAGCATTCTGCTTTCTTGGGGGTCAAAACAACACTTCCAAACCCACACCCACAGAAAGCTACAGGCTTGGCCTTTCAGGAGAGGACCCTTCACCACCTGCTGTGTCCAGGGGGTGACCTGCGTTGCTTGTAAGTGAATTCACCGTAGGGCCTACCGCAGGTCAGGCACTGTGCTGGGCGTAGAGGAGGAACCAAACACGGTCGCCAACCTTCAGTCCCTCACAGACAAAGAAAGGCTCCAATCAAGGGCCACACTCTGATGTGGGTGAGCAGGTCTCCAGCTTCCTGCCCAGCCCCTCAGGTCCTGGGTCCACCCGCAGGCTTGGACCTGCCGCTGGCATGACAGGAGCCGGTCTGAGATGACAGGAGGCTAGCCCTTCTCCTCCCCTCCTTCCAAGGGCTCCTGCCACCACCATTCGAAGAAGGCAGGCAACAACGACGGGGCCCACCCCTTCCACCTGGCTGCCAGGATATCTGGTTCTATCACCTGAGAAGGTCCCAGGGCTAAGTGAGGATTGCAAAGGCTTCAGGGTGGAGCTTCTCATGCCTGCTCTTTGCACAAAACTAAACCCAGAGAAAAGCACCCCACTCAGCAACCCCCACCATCAATAAATCACAGAACCCCGGAAACACTAGCCAATTCCGCCAAGTAAATCACATGTGTCGCACAGGGTCTTCCAGGGACTGGCGGAGGAGCGAGTGAGGGTGGCAGCTATCATTTCTTACTGCAAATTTACTGGAAAAACAAAACAACCACTTACTTGCTATATAAGCCCCCCCCCCCTCTCTCTCTCTCTCTCTCTCTCTCTCTCACACACACACACACACACACACACACACACACACACAATCATATTCACACGGTCAAGGGAAATAACTTGCCAATATTAACCTCTACACATTTCCTCCCAACAACGAAAGCAAGTTTGAGCACCAAGAATTGCAACCAAAGACAGAAAGAGAGAATACAGTTGGTGTCCCTCACCTCCCCCCTGGGGTCTCAGCCAACATTTCCAAATGGATCCAATGGATCTGTCCTCTCCCAGGCACCTGACCTCCAGAGCCAGGGCAGCCAGAAGCACCACAGTCCATGGTTCCCCCAGGGGCTGAGCTCAAAAGTTCCAGAGACAAAAAATGCTGAACCTCACTGTCTGGCCCGAGTCGGGCCTTAATCTCCTTAGATATATCGCCACTGTAAAAGAATCACACTGCATCCCACGTTAACCGCCGATGGAAAGGATTTCAGGTCATGAAATAAAGACATGGGCCAGTCTTGGGATGGGGGAGAGCAACCACTTTAGGGGACAAGGGAGCCACCCACAGGCGGACCAGACGCCCACTTCCCAAGGTTCCTCTGCACCCTCTGCTTGGGAACTACGGATTCAACGGAGGATGCGTTCACTTGTTTGTGCTGTGGTCTTGTTCTTCACTCTTACTGAGGAGGGAGCAGCAGCCGAGGCAGAGGTGGGACAGCTGAAGGCCTGGGTGGTTCCCAGGTGGAGCAACAGGACATCCTACGATGATGGAGAAGGAGCTTTCTGCCTAACGATCCCTCGAAGGGACAAAAGGAGCTGGATGTGCAGAAATTAGACTTCCTGCTCCTCCACACCCCGGTGGCTCCTATCTCAAGAGCAGGCCTCCAACCAGAGCTTCAACAAGAAGGCTCCTTGGTGGTGTTGGGGAGCGGGGGGCAGAAGGGATGTGATCAAGGAATATTTCACTCTCAGAGTTCCCTCTACCGACACCAGAAGCTGCCTTTCAGGCCCCAAGGTGGACCCTAACTTTGGAAGATGAGAACAAAAACAGACCGAGGATTGGGGTTGGCGGGTGAAGTCCGGTCCTCTTCTCACTTGTGACCCTGAAGTCTCAAACTGGGGTAAGGGCGGCAGAGAAGGAAGATGGGTTTGGGGTTCCAGAACCAGGACTCCAGGCCCATTCGGGCTGAGATCACCATTCCGCCCGAGGCCAGCTCTGAGGCTGAGGTCAGCCCCAGGCCCGGCCATCCTCTCCGTGGTGGCAGGATCCCGGGGGCCTGGCAATCTGCAAAATGGGATTCCACAGGCGCACGGGAGGCACAGCGTGTACCTGGGCCACCCCTGGGAGCTGGGCCGTAGCAAGCCTGACCCAAGGCACTAAGTCCCTGATGACAGACATGCCCCGTTAGCCAATGACAGGGCCGCCTCCCCTCCTCCAACATGGCTGGACTCAGATTAGTCTCCTTCAGTCCCCCCTCTCCCCGCACCCCTGAGCCGACCTACAGCAGGCCCACAGTAAATGCTGGCTCCGTAACCCAAGGCTCATCCAGGGGGACATTCATCGCATCATTCATCGGTGGTGCCGGCGCCGTCTGTTCCCCGGGACTCCCCAGTGGCTGAGCTTGCCCACACCACGTCGGCCCGGCAGCACTGCATCGAGCAGCAGCGGACAGGAAATGTCCCAGAAATGGCCACACAGCGGGCTCAGGAGCTCGCCCCACGTTCCCGGGGGAAGCACACCAGACCGCGGGCTGTGCATGAGCACTGGTGACGGAACCTGTTGGCTTATCCATCGCCCGGAAGGCCAGGCGGGCAGTCACTGTTGTGAGACTCCAGCCCAGTGCCCAGCAGCTCTGTACCCAGTGCCTGTGCACACCTGGGACCCGGGGGGCTTACCTGCAGGCCCACCCAAGACTGACTTGGAAGGACAGCAGCATCTATTCTAAGTTTAATAACCAGACAGAGAGACAACATGTTTACTGATCCCAAATTTTTTTTTTTTTTAAATGTTTTTAAGGAAAAAAGTAGAATATGCAAGTTTGCGCTTCACAGAAGGGTTCACACATGTGGCATATAGTTTCGCTAAATTTTGGGGGTTCCTTTCACAGTGGGTTACAGAAGCAGATGTTAATAAGTGTCAAGACTCAATGGATCGGTAAGCGGACTGTACCCTAACTCATCAACCTCAGGGTTCTGCCCCCTGTCCTCCATGAAGTAGAATTTTACTCTGGAGCTTTCTCAGAGGATAATTTTTTAAAAAAATAATATTTAAGTGAAGATGCATTTGCCACTCGCCTCGTTCTCATTATCCTCTCTGGAAAGCAATTTGCAAATCAGAGTCCCGTAAGTCAAAAAGGAGTCGATAAAATTGTCTTTATGCAATCATTTGCTTCATCACCTCAGGTTCTGAACTCCACCTAAATGTTATTTTATTTCATTTAACAATTAAAAGGAAAAACCCTTGATTAGCTTCTCGAGTGTGGTGTTAAGGAAAGGCTGGCTGCGCTGAACTGCAGCCAGGAATTAATAAAAGAACCAAGCACTCACTGCCAATAAGTCAAGACTACCCAGGTTCCTAGTGGGGATGGTTCATAGCACAAGCGTGTTTTCTTTGGGGAGGTTAACTCACCAAAATTATTAAAAATTGAGCTCAAACACTGGTGCAAAGTCCCAAAGGAAATCATACGAGAGTGGAGAGATTTTTTTTTTTTTTATCAAATAAAACCCTGAAAAGGTAAAGTTTTTATCATGAAAAATAAAAGGATTTCTCCTTTACAAAAGGAAATCTTACAGGCTGTGCTTAGGGTTCAAACAGAAAAACAGGCCGGGGTATTTAACAGATGTCAATTTCATCCCTGGGAGCGGAATGCAGATTGCACAAGGCTGAGCTGAGCCCCGCAGGCAGGCAGGCAGCCATCGCCACCCTTCCCCAGCCACCAGAAGCCACTCTCCCCGAGCCCCTCACCAATGCCTCCACGGAGATGCAACAGCAGCCAGAGCCCCTGAAGGGCTGACACCGGAAGGAGAAAAAGAGAAGAGAGCAAGAAAGTGAGGAGCAGGGTGTCCTGCAGTTCCCTCAGGGCACACGGGACCTCGGACGGCAACATGGAGGATATTACTGCTGTGACTGAGATGAAGTTAATAAACCCGCTCACAGGCTGGGGAAACGCGGGTGCCCACCGATGGACTCCAAGATACTTTAGTAAACGTGTACCTGTGTAATCTGTAGCAATTACTTAACTAAGAAAAACAGAGCAGAGGAAGTGAGTGTATTCCTTTTTTCATTTGAAGACACCCACTTTACGTCTATAGTTTCCAAAAGGAAATACTAAATTTAGTATTAAAATAACCCAAGAAACCTCTTAAGCCACTGCATATAAATCCAGTGAAAATCTTATATTCATCCTTGATATTATCCAAAGGAAACCACCCAGCCACAGGAGTGCTATTCCATGTTTAACTCTCTTTGAGAAGTGTCACCAAAGCCCAAAGTGACCTGTCTCCTAAAAAAAAAAAAAAAAAAAAATTTTTTAAATCTAAATATTAAGAAAAAAATAAGTTTCGACTTTCCTTAAAGAAAAAAAGAAAAAAGGCCTGGAAAAGCACCCCATCATTTTAAATTGTGGGTAATCCCAGATATAATGCATCTCAATTTGAAAAAAGATTTCACTCCCCGCAGATCCCCTGGATTCATAAATTCTTTTCTATAATAATTTCTGAGCCACAAAATGAAGCCTGAGTGTCATTTCTCCCCTTCCCCCCAAAGGCAACAGTTTCAGAATAGATCTAATCTCCCAAGCTCCACACAAAATAGCAGAGAGACAGGTCAAAGACTCCTTTCCAGCCCCGCATTAAAGGAGGTGGCGGTGCCTCTGTGGGTATAACCTGGGGCTTGGGTGTGAACTCAAGGACTGGTGTGGCACAAGCCTCCCTCTCAGGTCCAGGTGAGAGGGGCTATTCTATCTCAGCACCATCTCAGCCCAGATCCCCCGTAAAGATGGTAAAAGCAACTATACCTAACAGTTTCCAGGCATATACATTCATTTCTTTAGTTTGGTAACAGAAGTAGGATCACAAACGGATATATTTTCAAAGAGCGAGCCTGTGTGTATTGTATATACGAGAGGCAGCCTGCGAGCCAGACAGCCTGGAGGGGTCCTAGGGCAGGAAGAGGGCGCATCTCAGGGGCGCTCCTTGCTCAGAAAGAACCGTCGCCCCCAGACGCGCTTCCCAGCTCTACATCCATCTCCCATATAATTATGTTTGACAGAATATAAGCTCTTGGCAGTGAACTTGTTTACAATAAATGCTTCGTTTGGGTACATGGGCCGTATTTCAGTCTTATAAATATCAAACACAACCTTACAACAGCCCCATTATGAAGCTGAGAATTATTCTGCTATAAATCTTTTTATTGGGGGGCCAAGGGGAATTACTTTGCAGCTTGTATTCCACTAACCACTTGGAACAGTGTGAGAAGAGGTGCATTTATACTCTGACCCTGTGCTAATTGGGATTCTGTGGGTTTCCACGGGAGAAGGCACAGTATCCACCCTGAGCGCGCAGGTGGGTCCCCAGACAGTCGGGCCACGACAGAAAAAAAAAAAAAATACAAAAATACACGTGCAGCAGAATGGCTCTTCCTGGAGTCGCAGCGTTTGCCTGCAGTTCTTTTTCCTCCTGGAACTCCCTGGGGAACTAATGGCCATTTGTGACGGGATTGGCAGGCTTTCAGTGGTGAGCTCCAGTTTAGGGAGATTTATAAGTTAGCCGTAAAAATGTGCTTAAGGCTCAAACTGACGATATGAATGGGCCTGTAAATAGAGTCAGTTTCTCTGAATGTTACCTGGCGATTCATTTGAAAAGAAAAAAGAAACCAGGATCGCCTTATTTACCCGGCAAGTACGTTTACTTGGGTCTTAAATGTGTAATAACTTCCCTTTCAGAGAACAATTTGCTCCTCTCATACGTCCTCAATAACAGTAAAGGGGGTTTAGTCTTCGAAGACCATATCTGCCAAACCTATAGGGCAAAACCCGGTCTGAATGGAGCGTTGTCAGCTGAAAGCGGGCAAAGCTTGCGGGGGGGGGGGGGGGGGGTACCCACGCTTAGCCCCATCCTCCGTGGACGCCTTTCTCCAGGAATGTACCCCTCACCAGCATTCCCAACACTTTCTGGTTATCAAGTGATGGTAATTTATCACTGCCTGACTTCTGCACTGGTTTCTTAATTTCACAATGACCTTGTCATCAGATTACTATAGTAATTTAACTTTAACATAACATTGACATCTAGAAAAGATCATCTGAAGAATCCTAATGTAAGTATGTTTTCCAAAATAACTGATACTGGGAAATAGTCATTTTATTACTTAAAAGTGAGATTCCAACTCCTTTCCTTCCAGTCAGCGTTATAATTCCAGTTGATGTAAACTAATTTTGTATGTCTCTCAGCTTCTAATGAAGAAGAAAAGCAACTGATTTATAAGTTTCAAGGGTCATGAAATATAATTTTATAAAAAAAATTTACCACATGACTTTAGTATATGAGACAGAGAGAGAGAAAGAGAGGAAAAATATTTTCATTGCATTATCAGCCTCACCGATCTCTCTTGTTCATATCAAAAACACTAGTTTGCAATGTGAACTAATGGAAAATTGTTAAATTCACCTAAAATAATCACTCCCTCTTTTGAACTAAATAAGCCCTTTTAAAACCTTTGACTATTTAGCTGCTATTTACTTGGAGGAGGGGAGACATGGAGAAGGTGACTGTATGAAAAAAAAATACTTTTTTTTTTATTGTAGAACAAAAATTCCCTCCAAGGCAAGAAGACACGATGCCAAGTTCCACCCAGAATTAATGTTTAGGTTTAAATTGTAAGGTCCAGAAAAAACAGAACCACTAAAAGACCCTTAAAGCTCATGGCATTCGTCAACGCTGTTAGGTTATGTAAATGTTAAAACTGAAAAAACCCTTTGCGGACAAAGGTTTTAATGAAGCACTATTAACTAGGCTCTCGGAACCGCACGTTTGAAGCCTTTTGAGCAGTTCCACTCGGAGGCGGACGATGCTCGGGACGCCGCCGGGAAGGGCTCACTGCCCATCTCACCCCTTTCCTCCTGCCACGCTCAGAAAGCTTTAAATACAGACCCCGAGACAACTCTTACCACAGAGCACAGCCCGCTTCTCCAATAACTGTCCCAGACTCCAACCCAGGGCTCCTGCTGCCTGGATCGCCAGCGTTAGCTGCGGTTTCAGTAACTCCACAAGGAGCAGAGGTGAACTCCACTGTCTGGGCTCACCACTGTCATCCCCAAGCTGCGGCCGCTCACAGTGTCTATGGACAGAGTCAGACACACAGGCTCCAGGGAAAGGGCACCGGCCACTGGTGCTGGCTGGGGCCGCAGGGCCGCCTCCACGTTGCTGAAAGCTCCCCTCCCGCTCGGGCAAGGAGGCTGGAGGCTCAAGGACGTGGAGGATCCTGGGTTTAACGGCCCGGTCCCGGCGAGTGCAGATGGAAGCCAGAGGCCCTGCGAGAGTCTGTGTGCCTGAGTGAGTGTCAGGGGATAGTGCAGTGGAAACTCCGGGTCCCCCACAGCCCCTAGTGTGCCGAGAAGTAATAAGGGTGCTCATTATTTGCCTTCACTCTCTCCCTCCCCGGCAGCCTGGTGATGGCGTCCAGAGGAGGAGCAACAGGCCCAGGGACCACACCTCACCTTTCCTGGGCAGGGCTCTATAACAAGAGGGACAGTCATTACTTCTAACTTCCATTGACAAAGGTTAAAAAAAAAAAAAAAAAAAAGAGGAGAGTTACACCTCAGGCAGAATATAAGAAAACGCGCTGTATATGAAAACAAACATCAATGAGCACTGTGTATGTATAGATAAGGATTGATTTCAGAGAGGAAGGGAGAGTGAAAGAGAACAGAAACATCAGTGATGAGAGAGAATCATCAACTGGCTGCCTCCTGCCCGCCCCCCACTGGGGACCGAGCCTGCAGGCTGGGCCTGTGCCCTGGCCAGGAATCGAACCGTGACCTCCTGGTTCACAGGCTGGCACTCAACTACTGAGCCACGCTGGGCAATCAAGGAGCGCTTTGAGTATCTCCCAAGCAACCGCCTCCCCGGCCCCCTCCTCTCCCAGCTTCCCAGGGAGGAGCAAGAACCAAGGGGTCCTCCCCCAAACAGCTTTTAGGGCAAAAGCCCAGCGAAGTCCGCGCGAAGCACTCCGGTTATTCTGCCTCTTCCTCAGGACTCGGAATGTGTACACTGTGTGACAGGTCCGCCTCATTCTTCTTAATGATGTTTTTATTATTCTCTCACTCAATTAAAACAGAAATGGATATTGCATCTTCCCACTGTATAATTGTTATTGTAATCTGTTTTCGATCACTGCTCGGGAAATGGGTCCAAAACAACATAAACTCTCCCCTGCCTCACAAGGCAAGTCATTTTCTTTTACTACGACACTTACAGAGGCATTTATCATGCTGCTCTCTTAGCTTCTTTGGATGATGACAAAGAAAAGTTCTTGTTCTGTGAACCCCGCCCCCCCCCCAAAAAAAAAATATTTTGAAAACACGGCTATTTGAAGAATTTTGAGATGAATGCCTTTCCCTACGAAGCTAGCAATTTTGCCTTCCCTTCCTTGTGTAAATAATTGGAACACATGCAATAAAAGTATCCAATTTTAATATGGGAAAGAAGAAGGAAACTTGAAAATCAATCTTATTCAGTTATATTAAAAAAAAACAACAACACACATACCCTGATACCCTTACTTTCCAGCCAAATACAAAGACAACTTGCAGACATTTTTAAAAGAAAGAAAAAGAGATATCTGTGCTCCATATAATGAAATTCAAACTGTTTCTATAGAAAATAGACACCCCCTCTTTGGAAAACACTTGCTTTAACCAGAGTCTCTGTCACTACTCACACCTGTGCAAACCTTCCGCAAAACCACGGGAGTCACTGAGCGCTGTGCACGCTTCAGCCACCGCGCCACCCTCCGTGGACGCCCCACGGGCTGATGGGAAATGCGCATTTTTCATAAATGGCAGTGCTTCCCCTTCACTTTTTGATCTTGGCTGTCATGTCGGGCTACGGTTCACTAACGCACTGTGCTAAGACAGTTCTCCATTCCGAAGATAAGGCAACGTGTGACGGGCAGAACCAAATTTGCCTGACACACCAGCAACCAGTAATAATATCGGAAGCAACTGTACTTGAGATTCAGTACTTCCCGCAGTGGTCTTATCCTACGGTGTCAGAACCACACGTAAAGCTTATTCTTACTACAGGATAAGACTGGCATATTTTGTGGATAACTTTATTTCAAGGTTCAAATTCTTGAAATTTCTATTCATGCTTTTTTCTTTACTTTAAGTACGTGTCACACTAGTAATGATTACGCTCACTAGTTAATACGTGTACACGTCACTTATAAAATGGAAAAAATAAATGCCATAAACCCAACTGGCTTAATATGTTTAAGGCACAATTTACTCCACATAGAGTCATTTTTACCTAGGATTTTTTAAAAATCCGGAATAAGAAGAACTTTGCAATGAGGAGCAAAGGGCCTCAGTTGTGGAAGACCGTTCTGATGCCGCCTTCCACGGCCACTGCGCTACGGGGATTCTGTCACCGTTTTTAAGCGCCTCGCTATTAAACAGCCAAACAGCTCTGTTGCTTCAAAACCAAACAAGAACCCTATAGAGCTCCGTGATTTTGAAAACCCCACCATGGAACATGTCTACGTAAACACCGTGCAGCATGAAGTGCTATGGGGCTTGTTTCATGTAAAAGAAGAAAATCAATGTTTGGCTGATCACTGACAGTAAGGGCAGCGACGGCCTTCAGAAACGGGAAACGCACAGTGTGGAGGCTGGCCGGCCTTTGGGGGTTCTGTAAGTCCTCACCTGGCTTTCGTTTTAACTCAGACCGCAGTCCCACTCAGGCCCTCCCCTTTGACTTGAAATATCTATCCCTTTGCCCGTAAGCAGTAGGGTGATGAATCCTTTGTATATAAAAACCCCACTTTTAGCACATAGACGATTTTCAAGCCTCCATTGCACTTTTAAGATCAAGGGAATGCACCGCTCTCCTTCCTGGCGCCCTGAATGAATGCTGAAGAGCAGTGAGGACTGGAAGTGAGAAAGGCTCCACACAGTCCAAGCCAGCAGAGGGAAATCACTTATTTCTAAGCTGCTCTAAGGAGAAGAATGAAAACTAAAAGACAAACTCTCTTCTTCATTTTTTTCCAGCTAGGCTGAAAGGTCTCCTACTTGAAACCATTTTTCAGTTTTTCTTCTCTCTTTCTCTCTCTCTCTCTCTCTCTCTCTCTCTCTCTCTCTCTCTCTCTCTCTCAAAAAATAACGAGTTAAAATGTATGGGTTAGATCCAACATTTCACTGCTGTTCTTATTCTTGGGGAGCTGGGGGAGGAGGAACTTGCTGCCAAAGCTTCTGAAAAGAGAGTTTTGCTGCTAATTTTCCGTTCACAAAAATCTAAATTTCCCTGATGCATCTCACACAACTCATGAAATAATACGAAACAGTATTATATCACTGCAAATTGAGACATTTTTATCAAAATAAAGAGTGACGATGCCAGCATTTCATTTGTCATTTCCCACTTGTCACTTTTCACTGACAAACTGTTACACATACAACTTTTGTCAAATGCTTCATCTTTAAATGTGTTCCAAAATGCCTTTGTATCTTAGCATTCATGTAAGGAAGAGAGTAAAAACTACCATGTTATCATACATTAGTTATATAGGTTAAAAAAAAAAAGACTACTTATTAGGTAAAAGAATATAAAGGACTTCTTATTTATTTACATGCTATGTAGGATAAAGTTTAAATTTCCTGAAATATAACAAACTGTGCGCATGTTGTATGCACCCAAATGTGAGATTATTACCTCTAAGAAACTTTTTTAATAGTGAGAAAAATGGGCCATTTTCATCTCAACAGAAACCCAAAATCTCTAAAAAGACCAAAGAAAATACTACAATTTGAAATTCATCTAGCCCGAGTAATCTAATGTCTTTCTGATGTATACACATAAACTGTTCCTACACTGAATTCTTTAAAAGGAGAAGAAAGGTAAAAAAAGAAAGAAAGAAGAAAAGGGAGAAGAAGGGTTTTTAATTGTCAAAGTGTAACCACCAAACCTGACTGTTTACCAGATATACCAAATAATTACCAACTAATTACCTGGAATATAACTGATTTCCATATTCTTAAAATAACTCATTCATATTCTTAAAGAGCTAATAAATGATGATCAGTCTGTTTCCTTCCCCACAGATATAGTCAAAAAAAGCAAAGTAGACTTAGCCCAGGACTCCCAGGTGTAGAGACTGACTTGGGTCACATCCCTGGGAAAGGGGGATGCTGCTTGCCTTCTATGGGGGTTAAAGAACAGAATGCCTCCCGGCCTCTGCACAGTTCCAACACACACACACACACACACACACACACACGCACGCACGCACGCACACATTTCCCTGCAGATGATCTTGAATATATACTGGTCAGTGGGTTTCTGCGGGTGGAACATAGGGCTTCCAAAATTACTTGAAACATCCAATTATGCTCAGGACTTTGAGGGGCGGATACCCTATGTTCTGTTTAATGTGTATGTTCCACGGCATAGATTTTTTTTAACCAAGTATATCTTTATTTTAATAACAGGCCACGGACTAAAAACACTTTCGAGAAGGGCTATTTTTCTACCTCAGCAAAACTACAGAGGACACGCTCGGTGGCTGGATGACCCCAACACCTAAGTTCATTCTATTTAAAAGACATAAAACCCTTAAAAAAAAAAAAAAAGTGGAGTGGGAGAGGGAAAGACCATCTTTTCTCTTTGGAAGCCATGCGTCCTCCCTACAAGCACACTGGCATCTATCCTTGGTTAAAACGAGTGTAACGTTTGCTCTATTTTTCCCATGTTGACAATATGTTTCTCAGTTTCTAAGTATTGAATGCATTTCAATCCGTCAATATCTCTACCCTTTCCTATCTGCACTCCCTTCAAACAGGAAGGTGCCTCTCTACCACTGCTAATATGCTGACTGCTCCCAACCTGGGCTGCGTGTCTCTTACTTCCAAAGGAAAAGGGAATGGTCCCCATGTAGACAGTTAGACAATGTTCAGCTCTCGGCGTGGTCCTGCCCAACAACACTGATCACATCCTCTCCCAGGTGAAGACATCAGTGTGTGGTGAATAATCACTTTTTGTCTCCTTTGCAACAAGACAGTTATATTCTTGAAAGGGCTGCCTGACAGCAAGAAGAATAGGTCTACTTCCGGTCAGCTAGTCCTCAGATAGCTTCAACACATGATTCTTTAGCAAAATTAAATTATATTATAAACGAATTCTCTTCCCCTCCCCCCCCCACAAAAGCAAATATCTCTAAAAGATATTCCCAGTGTTTAAACATTTCCCCCTAAAATCTAGAACATTGAACCCCAAAGAAAGCATCAGAAGTCACAGGAACATGAAAAAATCTCAAAAAGATGTCTGATGTTCCATGCCTCCTATCAGCAAATACACCATCTGGTCGACTCCAGCACTGTTCATTCAGTTTAAATAAAGCTGTCTGGAAGTTCTTCCTGAATCCAAACAGTAAAAAATGAAACTGCTTCTGTGGACAATGAATGAAGCTCCGTCAATTAGGGCTACTCCCGCCCGACTGGCCAGTGGCTCTCCGGCCAGGAGGAGAGAGCGCCTGGCTGGCCTTGGCACTTGGTGGGCATCACTTTCAGTTTATGCTGTAGGCTGCGTGGCTGAAGGGTTACACGTAGCAGAGCACTGCAGGTACTTATGCTAATGGTGGTAGAAAGGATCATCTGATTCTTATTTTTGTCATCTTTTAAATAACCTTTGCTTTTCCTAAATCTTCAAATAGATCTGTAAGTTTTAATCACCAATTTTACAAATATAAATTTCCCCACCATTAATCATCCTTTTTCAAAATCCTTATGGAGTGAATTACTGGCTGACAAGGAACGCCAATTCGGGTAAGTGAATGTTACCCAGCAGGGATATAAAGCTGTCAACACCACCGTGCTCTTGCCTGCTCTAAACTCTCTCCCGGCCTTCATATGTTTTTTAAAGAGATATTAGCCTGTTTTTTTCCTTCCTGAGGACCTTCGATAAAAGCTGACTGTCATACACATCTGAGCACGTATATTTTATTACATACGAGCTTTAAAACACCGCTCAGATAAGAGCAAAAACACCCTAGAAAGTGTTGAAAAGACAAAGTAAAACTGACCCCTTTCTTATAGTCTTCTGAAGCTAACCACATTGTAAACAATGCACAAACTTAAAGTCCTCTATTAAAACTGTGAGAGTGTATCTACCACCTCAACTAGTTAAAAGCCAGACACTAAAATAAAGCAAACACCCCCCCCTCTAAAGTAGAACAACAAAAAAATAAAAAAAATTTTACTGTTGCAACCAATGCACTCAGAAACATTTATCCACTCACTGTTTATCAAAGCAGTAAGATAAACTGCCATTTTATCAATAAACAATTAACAATAATTAACAATTAACAATAATTTCTGCTATTTTTAGGGGGGAGCTCCCCCTAACATCACTAAAGATTAACAAATACAACCTCCCAAACTGAGCTCTATTTTTAAAACATATTATTATAGTCATTATTATAGCAACCTTTTCAACATCTACAAGACTGCACTATATCTGAAAATTGTAATAACAACGCAGAGGTATATTTCTGTAGTTGCCTATACTTATTATATTGCTTCAAAAAGAAAATTTAAACAAAAGAAGGTAGCGTGATAGAAATATAATCTGGTTTTTATTTACACTATGTTCCAAAATGTAAGTCTTTGAACTATAAAAACCTGCTCAATAGAAATATATTTTAAGCATTTTTTAAAATTTAGAATGTGCATTTTTAAAAGCTTTGCTTTTCTCCAATCTGTGCGTGATTAAAAGTTACAAGAAAATGAAATTATTAACATTTCAATGCACATTTGGAAACTACTGTATATAAATGTAAATCCCTAACATAATCATTAACATTCAATAAGAAAACTTTGTATTATTGAAATTTTATGTTCTAGTTGTTACATTTTAAAGCTTTCTAAATTAAAATCTTTCCACCCTATTATGCTATATAGAGTAAAATTTTTCTTTTTTAAAAATCTTTAAAAATCCACCATGTGTAAACTATTTAAACCACTTTGCTATTAAGTATTATAAATGGTAACTGTTGAGACAAAATAATGTCATCTTTATTTTCAGTTTGGGAGCAGCCAGTAAGACTTTTGCTATTACTAAATGAAGCTAAAGGTCAGATAAAGTGACAAAAGTAGTTTGTTGACACAAATCCATTATGCATCACCAAGACTTAATAATTTTACTTTATATCAAATTTATAATAAATAGTCAAATGTTAAGTATAGTCTCAAAAAACATGAAAAGCAACTACTATTGTACACTAAAGGTAGCCCTGGTTATCAAAATTAGGCTGTGTCTTTCACAGTTCAATATGATATAAATAAAATTTGTTTTAGAAAAGCCCAGTTGTTAACAATTATATTCAAAAATATTTAGAAACGTCTCTCAATTTAGTGACTTTTTCTAGGTCTTTAGAAAGAAAGCAAAATTTCAAGTCTATGTTTTTTCTTTATGCATAAGGCCACTTTTGAGAACAAATCTCCTCCAAGGATTTCTAAGAGTTTTTTAATCAAACATTATCAGCGCATATCATATCATCCAACATCGTCACTATATATTTTTCTTTCTTACATGCATATATTTAAAAAAGGATACAAAAAAGTCAAAACTTATTGCTCCAGGCTCAAGACAGAACATTAATAAATACCACTTTTAAAAGTGGGTCACAGAGCTATCAACTTTTCTTTTGCTTCATGAAAGTATGTCTTCAAGCCCCTAACATGGAAGATATGTAAGCTACAATCTACAGCCAATTAATTTTTAAAGCTTTAAAAATTGTGAGAATGAGCGATTCTCAAAGGAGATGATTAATATAAGGATCTAAAGCAAACTTTCTGAATGTCTACCATGAAGACAGTAATAGCAAAATAAAAATAAAACCCTGTTACTTTATAAAATGCCTGTATTTAACTCTTTAAAGGTGAGTGAACATGTTAAATAATTACTTCAAAATACATACTATGGCTATTCAGAACCTAGGGATGGAGCTTATCACTAAGTTTTGCCAGGGTTTTGTAACATTACAACAGGCTAATATAAAGAATTATATTAAATGGGCTACTGCTGAAAATTTTAGGACAAAGAAAAACTTTAGAAGCAAAAAAGTTAAAAGTCACTAATCCCAAACACAATAAAACTGCTTACCATGGAGAAACCTGCATTTTATTTCTAACAAAACAACTGGCAAATGGCACATAAACCTCAAAATATTTGAGTAATGCATCAATTTCTTGCACATCTTCATTTTATAAAATTACTTTTCCTAACCACTTTAAAAGAAGGTAGCTAAGTAGTAAAAAAAAAAAAAAACCTACAAAAGATTATTTTTAATAATATTGAATTCCTGGAAAGGAAATAAGGCTACTATGCTATTTTACCTATGGTGCTCTAATTCCTAAAGAAGTTACGAACGCATATGACTCTATAGGACACAGTAGCATTAAAGCCGCTAAGGGCCTGATGGATGCCTGATTATTTCACACTGGGAAGGTGGCAGGGAAGGCCCCGGTTGTTACTCACTGGTCTCCAAGCCCAACTATGAAGTAACAACCCTCCTGACCCTCCGGGCCGGCGCATGGAACACTAGCCCCCCAAGAGCGAACATACCTGAACTTCATCCCTGCCACCGACACTGGGAGGCCAGGCAACAGAGTGAAATCCCTAAAAAGCTCTCGAGGAAAAGCTAGAAACAGTTAGCTGGCTGTGACATAAACCTGCCAACACCTCAGCGCACAGTGAGTGGCAACGTGCCCAAAAAATGCCACCCCCTGGGGAAAGCGCTTTCTGGGCTGAGCTGGAGAGGAAGCTACCAGTGGCAGAGGAGAGGCCGCGGGGCCTTATCTGGCGACCTGGCGGCCACTTCCTGTAACCCTACACCGGCAGGAGCCCGGGGCACCTGAACCCCGGCCCGGCCCGGGCCCCCATCCCCGCGCCCGCCGCCGCCTCCGCCGCCGCGGGCCGCCGCCTCCCTCCGCGCGCGGGCTGTTACCTCCCACGGCCTTGGCCACGGCGCCGTTGGGCCTCCCGCGGGCTCCCATGGGGCTGCCGTTCTGCTCCAGCCGCGCCACCTTCACCGGGGGAGGCCCCTTGACGTCGGGGCTGCCGCTGCGCCGGTCGGGGCTGTCCCGCAGACACGGGCTCTCGCTCCGCCGCTCCATGCTGCTCCGGCTCGGAGACAGAGTTCCCACGGGCAGGTCGCAATAAAACGCGCAGGGACCTAGGGAGGGGGCGGGGGGAGGGACGGGGGAGGGAAGAGAAAAAGAGGGAAAACCGCTCACACACGTGATAGACGTGCAGGCCAGTGGCAAAGCGACGCGCCACAGCCACACAAACTTCCTCCCACGCGGCCCGGGCCGGGCCGGGAAGCCAGTCCCAGCCCCTCGCCCGAAGGACCCCGGGGCTCGGAGGGCTGCGACGCCACCCCACCCGGCGCTGCTGCCCAGGAAGAGGCCCCCACGGACCCCGTCGGGGCCCCCGCCAGGGGCGCCCCAAAGCAGCGGCCCCTTGGAAGGGGTTGGCATCCACTGTCCCGGGTGCCACAGCTCCGCCGTCGGGGGTCGGGGTTGTGGGCAAAGTGAACTTCCTAGAAAGGCATCCCACCGACTCACTGTGGGGTGGGGGGGTGCGCACAGCCTATCAGGCACCAAAGGAACCACACGGTGAAGGCGCTCTTCCTGGGCAGGAGCCGCAGGCCTGGCGACAGGAGCCCTGAACCCCTGCGTGTTACCTTCCCCGCGGCTCGAAGCGCGTGCACACACTTTGCACAAAATCAACCCTCATTTCACAGAAGCACCCAGAAACATTTGGAGGTGTTCCTCTGAATAACCTCCAACAACCTTCATCCCCAGGGCGGGGCTACAATTGTTGTTATGGTGGAACTTTCTTATCTTCGAACGATCCATGTGATTTTTTTAAAAGCTCTTCAGCATAACATCCAAAAGCAAAAAAAATAAAAATAAATAAAAATAAAAGCATTTAAATTAGTGCAGCCAGGGCGAGCCTTGATCAACCCCATGTTTAAATCTCTCCAAAAAGTTTTTCTCCGGGCCGCTTGACTGGCAGCGCTCTCCTCGGGAACCCACAGATCTCGGCACCCCTGGATTTTTTTGGGGGGGCGGCGGCGGAGGAGGAGGAGACACCTGATGAAACGGCACCACACTGTCGCGACACCCCGGAGAAGCAGGAGCCCGGCACCGCGGAGTGCGCCGGGCATCCTCTCCGGCGCTCCGGCCGCGGGAGCAGCCACTGCGCCCGGCTCCCCGAGACAAGGCGGGGGCGGCCGCGGGGAGGGGAGGGGGACCTGCCCGCGCCGCAGGGACGGAGCCCCAGGGCTGGGGTCACAGACTTCGCCCGCACTCCCGGGGCTAGTGCTCCCCGGCCCGAGGCTGCGCGGCGGGCAGGGAATGGAGCCGGAGCCGGGTTTCCCCAACTCCAGACGCGGCGCGGGAGTCCCGGCCACGTACTTACTGCTCACGGTCTGTCTGTAGCTCGGCTGGCTGGGGCTCTGTCCATGGAGCAAAAGTAGAGACTCCAGGGTGGAAAGTTTCTGCTGCTTCGCCTCGCAGTGCGGTCCGGGGCTGCCTTCCTCTCCCTGCTTCCCCTCGCCTCCGCCCCGGGTCCCACCGCGCACGGTCCCGGGTCAGGGTGCCTTCTAGCGCGGAGATGGTAGTTATGATGAGGATGACTGGGGGGGAAGGGGAGGGGAGGAGGGAGGGAAAGGAGGCTCCTCCGAAGGGGCACCGAGCGAGCGGGGGAGGGGGCCGCAGAGGAGGGGAGCAGAGACGAGGCAGAGAGAGCCCTTCGCACCTCCGCGGAGGAGACCCGTTCCGGAGAGCAAGGGCTGGGGACCCGGAGGCGGGCCGGGCTGCCGCTCCACCGGGCTGCTAGCTCGCGAGGAGGCGCGGCCGGAGCCCCAGGGCCGGTGCCACCGGGAGCCGAGGCGGCGCAGGGAGCCGGGGCCGCGCACGGGAGAGAGCGCGGTGGCCGCCCGAGCTGTCACCTCCAGCCTCTCCGCTCCGGGCCGCCGCCGCCAGCAGCCGGAGCCAGACTCCCTGACAAGCCGCAGAGAGAGACGCACTGAGAGGGAGATGATTATTAGTTGCGTTGAGTCATCAGGCAAAGTGAGTCCTTTTGGGTTGTCCTCGGTTTCCGATTTCTCCCCCTCCCCCTCCCCGTCCCCAGATCTAGCGCCTTCAAAATAATAATTTGGGGTGGGGGCGGGGGACGTCTCTGGATGATTTCGGGATGGGGGTAGGGGGGGAACGATCTAAACCCAAGCCAGACTGGTCCACCGCCGCGAGAGCGGGGAGTGGGGGGCGGGGAGGAGGACGGGGGAGGTGGCCGGGGGAGGGGGGCCCCGCCTGGCAGGAAATTAAACATCAATCAATCAATCGCAGGGAGCCGAGCGACCCAACGGCGGCGGGGCTGCGGCGGAGGTAGAGGGACTGGCGCGGGGCGGGTGCGAGGCCGGGAAGAGGGAGGAGGAGGAAGCGGAGAGGCGGCGGTGGGCAAGCCGTGTGGCAGGGACCGCGCGCGCGGGGCGGCGGAGGACCGAGGACCGAGTGCCGCGCGAGCGGCGGGTGCTCCCGGGCGCAGCGGGCGCCGGGGCGCGGGGTCTGCTCCTCCTCCTCCTCGCGGCGAGTCCAGGGTGCGGCTGCCTCTCCCAGCCCCGAGGCGCGCTCGTCCCGGCGCGGAGGCGGCAGCGACCAGGCTGGCGCTGGTTGCCTGGTCTCCCCGCGGAGGCGCAGACCGGCGCGCGGGAGGTGGCCACGGCCTCCTGGGCTCCGGGTCCCGCTCGCTGCGCCGAGTACTTTCGACTTCGGAGATAGGATGGCTACCGCCTCCCCCACCCCCCGCCTCCGCCCACCACCCACCGCCTCCGCCCCTCCGAGCAACTTTTCGCGGTGCCTGCGAGCTCCCCCTCGGCGCGGAGCCGGCTGGCCGGGCCCGCCGCGCGCGCGGAGAAGGCCGCTGCGCCCTCAGAGCTGGCACGATCGCGGGTCCAGAACAATGGCCCGGGTGTCCCAAATGGCAGGAGCGCTGGCACTGCCCGCCGAGCCGTGGGTGGCACAGGAGAGAGAGCTGTGTGCGGGGCGCAGAGCCGGGAGCATCCCTGGACGAAGTCCCTGGAGCGCTCGCAGCGCCGGCGACATCTCGATCGGTGCCACCCGAGCCCCCCGGAGGCCGTGCCGCGGTGGCAGCGAGGGCGACGGGGCCGCCCGACCCCCGGCTGCGGGGCTGGAACTCCGGGGACCTCCAGCGGCGCGGGCCCCCGGCTGCGAGCGCCGGCGGAGCTGGGCGGTGAGGACCTAGCCTCTCGGTTCCCGGGGGGCCGCGCGGGGGCGTCTCCAGCGGGTCCGGCGAAGGCGTCGCTCAGCCCCAAACTTTTGCCGCTTGCCGTGGCAGCAGCCGCCCGCAGCCGGGCTCCGGCTCCGGCCGCGGCGCTCATTTAAGGTGGCGCGGGCATTCGCCGAGCCGGCCAGGCTCTGGCCGCGCTTTTGTCCCTGAGGTCCCGCTTGGGCGCGCAACCTCCTTAAAGAAAAGCACGTGGGCAAGAGCCGGGGCCCCCCGCCAGGTGTCTAGGGCGCCGGCTGACACTCGCGGGCCGGATCGGGGGCGGGACGCGTGGACGCGACCCCTCTGGCCTGGAGGCCAATGAAGACCCCCTCAGCTGTCCGCACCTTTCGTCCCTCCTGCGCACCTTGGCTCCCCCTGATCCCCAGGACCCGAGGACTCCCCACACCCAGCTGCCCGAGCCACCGGTCCCCCTTAAGAAGTGCTGACTGTACGGCGGCGCCAGAGGGCCAAACTAAAGTCGGTTTCGGGAAACGCTCTCGGGGGTGATCCTGGAAATTCTCTGCACCCGCGCACGCACCGCGGGAAGTCTTGCCAGCCTCGTCCGGGGCCTGGCCGAGGTCCCCTCGCCGCACCCACCACCCGGTGGACGTCGTGCACAGGGCCATCCCCTAAAAAGTAGGGGGAGCCTCTGGAGCAGAAAGGACGGTCGAAGCGAAACCTGCCCCCGGCCGGAGTCTCGGCGCCCGGATCCCCGAGAGCCCCGCACCCAGGCGCCGCCCACCCAGTTTCCAAGCCCGAGGCGACTCCCGGGGCGGCCGGAGCCCTGCCGGGAAGGGAAGCCGGCGGAGCCGCAAACCTGCGGGGAGCCACCCTGGGAGTTTTAGGCAGCGTTTTCTTTTCCCCATTTTTTATTCCTTAAATCCCACCCCAAACGCACCGGTTAGAGAAAACGCACCCTTCACGTCGGCGAGGAAGAAAAAAAAAAAGTGGCTCAAGTAAATCTACTCGTGGTGGTAGCTGGAAGGGTTTGGGGGCTGCAGAGAAGCAAACTGTAAGTTTGATCGACAGACTTTCTTCTTTATATATCCTATCCCGCCGGAATGGGAAGGGGGTGTTGCAAAAAGCAACGACTGCCGTCCAAGTTTGAGCCTGCTTTCAAAATGGTGAAAGGCGCATTTCCATTTCACTTCCCCACGACGACAGTAATGCTGTTTCTTTCCTTACCTGGGTCCTGAACTGCGGGATCCTCCTCGGGATCCGGGCCCAGGAACTTGGAAGAATTGGTGATATTAGGTCTTCAGGACTTCTGGGGAGGGAAGGAAATGCAAGTGGGTTAGCCAGGATCGTTCCTGTCTGATTCGTCACTATTATTATATCTGATGATGCGAATGGCTGGAGCGATTCAATCTTAAGTCATTAATGAGCTATTTTACGAACGCCACTGCCGGAGGGTCATTTACATTTTGCGAAGGATCACTTCCCTAACCTCACAGGCTTGTGTCAACAGCATGATTGCAGGACTTCAGTCACACTTTTATGAACAACACAGCCCTGTGGTTAATCGGTTAATATTTTATACAGTGTAAATATTTTATTATGCTTTGAAGGGGAACTATTGATTCTAAATTATTAAACTCCCGAGAAGGGCGATTTAAATAAAGTATACAATTATGTACAATTAAATGTACATTGCGGCTGGTTTGTTTTCAGGTTCCGCACACCCTTTTAAATTCATTGCTTTCTCTTTATTGAAAGCAAAATTCACTGTTTTCTGTTGTCCATTTTTTATATCATTTTGGGGAAAAGAACTCCAACTATTTAAAAGTACATTTAGCGTAAAGGGAAATGTGGAATAATATGAATGATTACCAGAAATGTGTTTTGAATGTAGACTTATGTTTAGTAACACCTTTTACAAATATCTTTCGATTTAAATGAGAATTTTAAGAAGTTTCGTGATATATGTGTGCTGTGTGTTTTATTCCCCCCTAGAGTTTTGTCCTTAATAAAGGCTTTTATGTTTCAAATTGCATAAGCTTTTATATTGAAACTGAACAGTTTTTGTATTGATCTTATATCATCGAAATAAGCAATTATTTCCAGCATGTTTAATTTTGACAGTAAGAAATTTTAAATGACATTTTTGCTTTTGATTAGGATTTTCTATTTTTTTAAAACAGTAAATAAATTATGATGACTCTACAAGTTTTGTTTGGTTTCGTTTCATATTCCTCAAGTGATTTATTTCCTAACATTTTAAAAACAAAATCATACTCAAGAAAAAAATTTGTTTCAGTTACTTTTCTAAAAAAAATTAATTTGACCCAAAATGCATTTCTGTGCATTATCCGATAGTTTGCTGCAGAACTCACAGCCTAGAGTTCCCATGGGTGGGGGGCATTGTTATCTCTCCGCTTGCTTCTCACTGACTTTTCCTCGGGAATGTACTCAAATTTTCCCTTCTTCCCCCTACTCCCAATTTTTTTCACATGCCATTTAGTCAAAGGTCGCCTGTCTTTCACAATCACTGAGATTTATTATTTTAAAAATCAACGGATCTTTTTTGCTGGGCTTAAATATGCATGTTTTTTCTTATGTCCATGTTCTCCCCCTTTTCTCTCTAGCTCTTCGCAGGCCTTCTCCTTCCTTCTAGGGCCTGCATTTTAATGACAACACTTGATTTCCGTCTCCGGACGCCGAGGCTTTGCCGCGCTAGCTCGCCACTCGCTCCGGCCAACCTTCCTTCCCCGGGGCCCGCTGCCCACGCGGGACGGCATGGGCCCAACTGCCCGGGAATAGGGCGCCGGTGCCCAGCCCGGGAGTCCGCTCCCCGCTGGGCCACGCGGGCCTCCGAGGGTCCAGCATCCGTCCCAAGGCTCCTAGATTTCAAGTCTGGTCCCCAGGCCAAGAGGCCCTGCTGGCCAGGCGCTGCCCCTTGAGAGCACAGGCAAGTTGGGCCGCGTCCCCCGCCCTCCCCCCGCCTCCCCCCCCCCCCCCCCCGACGCCCACATGCTCTCAGGGGGGAAACTGAGACATCCAAACCCTTGGACGGTTCCTAGGTACCCACGCGGCCTGCCTCTACCAGCCTCCCACCCCCACGCACATACCACCACCACCACCTGGCCCTGGGCTCGCTCTGCGGGGGCCCCAGGGGGCGGGCGGGAAGCCTTCATTCACGTGAAGCCAACACCAGCTCGGCGGCCAATTTCCGCCGCGAACTGTCCCGGAGAGTCGGGCGCCCCACATGTTCGAGGACCACTTCCCTGCGCCGGGGTGGGGTGGGCCAGGGCGCGCGCCAAGTGGACGAGGGCCCGGGGCCAGCGCGCCCCCAGGGGAAGGAGCCTGGACGGCCGGGTCCGGGGTGTCTGGGGACTGACCCGAGCGCGGGGGGCGGGGGGCACTTACTCTGCTTTCCGCTCCCTTTCCCCCTTTGGCATCCGAGCGGGACAAACCCCAGCCCGCGCCCGGCCAAGACAGATGACTCCTGGCTCCCGCGGCGGCCGGGCGGGGGCGGAGCGGGGAGCAGCCGTCGGGCCGCCTAGGCAGGGGCGGCGGAGGGCCTCCCACCCGCCAAGGAGCCAGCCCTGCCGCTCCGACGGACACCAGTCGCCGGGCGACGGCTAACTGGGAAGGGAGGAAGGCCACTGGTCCGAGTCAGACCAGTGAGCCCAGCACCGGGAGGCGGCGGCCCAGGGAGGCCGGGGGCACAGGCCTGACGCAGGCGCCCAGGGGTCCCAGACCGAGGGGCTGAGCGCGCGCGTCCGGGATGAGCGATGCCCGCGCGAGGGAGGAAGGGAAGGGACGGGTTTCGGGGCCCGGAGCCTCGGGCCTCCGGTGGGGATGCGCCTGCCGGGGCCGCGGGCTGGGAGGCCGGGGAGGCGGAGTGCCCGCGGGGCTCCGAGCACAGCTCCGGCGGCTCCGACCGCGCCCGCGGGACTCCGGCTCCTGCAGCCTCTCCACGGACCCGAGTGGAAGAGCCAGGCCTCCTGCAGCGGCGGCGCCCGAGAGAATGACGGCCCCGCTCTCCTCGCTTTTCAAAAGCAGAAATCGGCTTTAAACGTCCTGGGGATCCAGGCAGAGGGGCCGGCACACGAGACGCCGCAGGAGCGGCCGCGGCCCCCGCCCCACCGGGGGCGAGGGGTGGGCACGGGAGTCACGCTCCAGCCCCGCCGCGTTTTCCGTCGGGAAGCACCGCGCCAGGGGGAGGGGGCCGGTCCCCTCGCCCATCCCCGGGCCCTAGATGGCGGCGAAGATCGCGAGGCCTGGACTCGTCGTCGCGGCCCCTCACCCCCGAGCGCGGGTCACCGCCGGGGTCCCGGCTCAGCCCGGGCGTCCGCTCCCGACAGCGCCACCGCGTGGGCTGCGGCCCAGCCCTGCGCTCCGCTCCGCCGCCGCGCCCGGAGCCGCGCCTGCTGCCGCCTGGACTCCTCCGACCCGACGGGGATGCGGCGGGGCCTGGGCGGGCCCCGGGCCGCGGACGCAACCCGGCCGTCCCCCCAAAAGTGCGATGCGTGGGGCAGGCAGCACGCCGGGCCCTTCGTTCGCCTCGGAGCGGAAAGGACACCTGGGAACGCCAGGCCCGCACCGCACCCGCACCCCAGACTCCGGCCAGGCCAGCCTGCGGGACGCACCCCGCGCCGACCCTCCAGGGACCGGCGAGCCGGGAGGCCCGCGCTGGCTTCGCCCCGCCGCGGAGCCCGCCCCGGAGCCCAGGTCGCGGGCACTTCCTGGGACCCTGGGCCAGACGGAGCCGCCGTCGGTCTGCCCGGCGGCCTGAACCCGAACGCGGTGGCGGGGAGCCTAAGGGCTTCCGAGGCTGGCGGCTCGCCGGGGCCCTGGGTCCCCCTGGGCCGCACCCTCCCGGTCGGTGGAAGCCCGATCCCGGCTCGGGCCCAGGCGGCGCGACAGCCGTGTCCTGGGGCGCAGACCCGCCCGCCTGGGCGCCGGCCTCGCTAGGCTGCGCCGGGCATCACCTCCCGCTGCCGGGGCTGTCGGGGCTGCAGAGCCACCCCGTCGGGCTGCGAAGACTCAGTAGGTCGATTGGGAGCTTATTTTAAATAAATTCAACTGTTCACACGGGCGCCCCCCCCCCCCCCCCACACACACACACACACTGTCAGCTATTGAAAGGGGCAAGCACCCAGAAAGGTGCACGCTCACCGGGGTCCAGCCCCACGCGAACAGCAGCCTGGGGCCCTCAGGGGTCCCCTGCCCGGCGGCCACACTCCGGCGGCCCCGGCTTGTCACCAGCCCGCTGAGTCGGGCGCCCCGCAGCCCCGGGCCTGCTCACCCACGTCCTTGCCAGTGGCGGTGACGCTTCGTCTCCCAATCTCACATCCACAGGCCACGGAGCCTCCTCCCAGCGGGCCGACCGGCAGCCCTGCCCAGTGGCTCACCTCCGCCCGCTGCGCCCGCCTCTGCCCCGGTGCCCAGTCCCGATGGGGCGCGCCTGCACCTCCAGGAGCCTCCAGCGGGTGCCCAGGGCGTCGCTCTGCCAGCCCCGGGGCTGATTTAAATAACTAATAAGCTGGGAGACATTTTACGAGGGGAACTTTACCTTTTAGTATCAATAAAGCCTAGTAATTGGGTTTGTTGGTTACCTAAGCTCGAGTTTCCCAGTCTTTCTCTTGCCCCCTCTTCTCTCTCTCTCCCTCTCTCTCTCATTCAGAAGCAACATTTTTTGAAAAACCGGCCCCGGTGTGTGCGGCTGTGTGCCGCCTGCAAGTGTGAGCGTGTGAAAGAAGTTTGTTTCACAAGCCCTCTGGCTGCCCAACAGTCGTCTTTGTCGCGTTCTGAAAGGTGGACTGTTGTTACTTCCGTGGAGGAAAACGCTGACAACAATTCCAGTCTCACCATACAAGTATCGTATAGGGGGGTCTGAGGAGTGTTCCCCGTGGGTGTGATAAAGACATAGGCAGGGTCTCTCGCAGAGTTCGCATTGCAATTCCCTTTCCCTGCATTTGGAGTTCCAGTCCTAGATTGTAGTGATAGCTCTTTGACTCCGGAGACACCCCGATACGGTAACGCATTCTAAACGTTTGCTTTAATTTTCTAACCCTTTTGAAAGCACGTTTTTTTAGTCACAAAGAATTTTTCCACCTGGGAAACCATACCTCAATTTAAAAACAGAACAGGCCATTCATGAATGATGTCTGCAAGTAGCCCATTCGCTAGTGTCTGCGAATCTCCGGGATCTAAAGACAATCCGAGCATCCTTCCCTCAGTCAGAGCGGGCTATACATTGTTTTTTTTTTTTTCATGTCTGCTGTACACGGAAGTAAACAAATCTTTTAAAGGACTTTTCGAAAAGCGTTATATACGAAAATTCCCTTGAACTTAAATTCTATACGGAATACAATGTAGCTAGTGTTTGCCATTACCAACCTAACGAAATGCAGAGTGTTTCTAAATCCGATTCCTGTTCGGGTCAGCAGCTAGTCGATGAAAAGCGATGAGAATGCAATCGTGCGAACCAAGGGGGTGGGAAGGCAGCCGCACGGAAGTTCCCAGGAGCACACCCGAACCTGGGCGCTCAGATGTGGTGTTTACATATACGGCATGAGAGCTTGTCCTTTAGGCTTTCAGCTAGAGCATTGCTGAGCTTTCTTTAGCACCCCTTGTTTTAGCCTGCGAGCCCCAAAGTGAGCCGAGGGCTGCCTGCAGCCAGGTAACTTCAGGAAGCCCAGTGATGCCGGGATAGACCCAGCCCTTTGCCCAGGCCCCTGGAGAGCCGCGTCCTGCCCTCCTCCTGGGCGCTGCGGCTTCCCCAGCCTCAGGCGGCATCGAGGGCTAAGGGTACCAGACAGCCTTTCCCTCCTCTCCCTTCTCCGATCGGCTTGCCTGGGTGTTGGCATTTGGCTGCCAAAGGGGGGGACTCCTGAACTGTGAGTGTACACTCCCCATCGCCTGCTTTTCCGAAGGCTTACAAACAACCCTCCTTCCCACCTGCTCCTCCGGGGCTCCTGTCCCACCGTCCTCCTAATTCCTGCCCTCGCCAGGCTCCTGGCGCCCACCGCAGTGGCCACGTGCTGGGCACCCCCTTGTCCCCTAAAGTGGCCGTGCCAAGGACGTGTGCTCCTGCGCCGCCCTCCCAGGGCCAGGAAGTGGAATACAGTGGCTGAGGGAGATGAAAGGATTGGGAAGAAAAGGGCAGGGCTGGGGACAGCCCAGCGTCTCTGCAACGCACACCTCAGCCTCCCCAAATCGACCAGGACCTGCCTGTCCCTCCCTGACCTTCTGCTGAAGGTCCCATCCCAGCTGCGGTCCCCAAGGAGCTGCCCTGTGAACCCAGGCTGTGCCCCAGCTTGTAGGCACCCCCTGCTCTCTCCTGTTTTGGTTTCGGCTAAGCTGTTTTCTGAGGTCTTGGAAACTCCGCTCTTTGCCTCCTTCACACTCCTTTAAAAAGCAAAAAACAAACAGATATCCCCCAGCCCGGCCTCTGCCAGGGCCCTTGCATCCCCCAGAGCTCTGTGTGCAAGGGGAGCAGAGACTGGTCTGTTTACAGCCGATTTAATTAAGACAGTTATGTGCCGTGAACTCTTTGGGCCCCCAATCAATGCGATCTGATTTGAAAAGTCAAATAGAATCACATCTTACACTTGTGCAGCCCCTGTTGGCCGGCGGGGCTGGGGACAGACGCTGTGGTCCTCCTGCACCGCCTGGACCTGGCCCGAGAGCGTCCTGCGGAGCAGGTCGCCCTGCTTGCCCCGTGGTGACCTCCGGACGGCCTTCCAGCAAGACCCAGGCCTTGCAGGGCAGGGTGTGAAAGGCTGAAGGCCAGCCCCCGGTGCCCCTAAGCCAGGAGGCAGGCATGGGATTCCGCTTCCCCGAGGCCCACGCACTGCAGAGCTCCAGGCCCTAGTCCCGGTCCACCTGGCCCAAAGGCAGAGAAAGCGGGAGAGCCAGCCTCTCCTCCCCACTTGTGCCCCCAGTAGCGTCCCCTCCCCCCAAGGCAGACTCAGGTGCCCGGCTGCAGCGGCGCGTTTGCCTAATTTGTCACGTTGGAAACCTCAGAGGATCTGAGTGGAACACTTTCCGGGCTTCCAGGAATATGCTGACAGCAGGCGCTCAGTGGAGGGGGCAGGGGTTCTGAGAGTCAGGGGGGGGATAGAGACAGAGGTTCTGACGTGCCCTCCTGGGCTTTCCTCCCCTCACGGCCCCCTCCCACCTTCAGAAGCAACCCCTCCACTTCTTTGCCCTCCAGGAGCAGCGGGAGAGAGTGCCAGGGTCTCCCAGGTTCTTCCCCTCCCCTGGGCTTGTCCTGGGACCCAGGACTCCGAGGCCTGAGCCCAGGGGCTGGCAGTCCTGGCTGTGTGGGCGCCTACTACTCCTTCCTGCCCCTGCCTCCAGCCCTGGGGCCACCCTGCCCACTGCGGTCCTGACCCTGGGAAGTTGCAGGCACGACACTGCCTTCATCACCCATCTAGATGCCCACCTCGGTTTCCAGTAGACTTGGGATCCAACAAAAGTGCCTTATTTTTTTTAAGGAATTGGGGCTGTTTAACATTCTGGGCCTGCAGTTGCGGGAGGGTGGGTCTTGGAATTGTCCTCAAAGCTGCTGGGACACCGGCCAGCCCACCTTTGCAGTCACCAAGGCCTGGGTAGGGTTGGCTGTGGTGGGCCTTGTGTGCTCCCGCTCCTGCACCCCCCCCCCCTAATAAAAAGGCCCCCTGCACCTGGGGAGAGGAAGATGGGGTTGGAGAGTGCCGCTTCCAGGGGGCTTTTTGCATTTTAAAAGAAGTTGTTTATTTCCTTGAAGGACTCAGCCCAGCCCTAGAAGGTGCGGTGGCGGCTGCCTGGGACTCGCCCCTCCCACGTGTGTCTGGCTGCGGCGGTGGCGGTTGGCTTAGCGCTGGGAGGTATTGGGGCCTGGCCCTGGCCGAGCACTGGGCCAGGCGACTCCCAGAGGCCCGGGCGCCCTGCGTGCGTGCGTGTGCCAATTGCCTGGGGTGTTCGTGCCTGCGAGTGGGGGGCCGGCCTGGTGCTGCACCCACCCTCGCCCCAAGTGTGGACGCAGTGCATGAGCCCACGGATCAGCTCCACGGAGGGGCGGCGGGGCCTGGGGCAGGCAGGGCTGCGTGCAGCTGCGCGGCCGCCCCCTCCCTCCTCCGAGGCCGAGGTGGCCCGGGAGCCCCGCCAGCACGCCCGCCCCGCAGGCGGAGCTGGGCCCGGCGATCCCTGCACTTTGTCATCACGCCCGAGTATTTGACATTCGCAATTATCTGCAAATACCCTGATCGGTTTGTATATGAAACACTTTTTTTCCTGCCTAAAGATTGGAATCTGGTAAGTTTCAGACAAGTGGTTGCGGGGGGAGGTGACCCGGGGGACCGCGGGGTGAACCCTACTCGGCGCGGTGGGCGACGAGAAGGGACGCGTCTGCGGGCTGCCCACTCCTCCCCCAGCCCCGCGCAGAGGAACAGCCCGGAGAGGTCAGAAAGGGCCCAGAAGGCGACCCCGGGGTGCCCCTGGGAGAGGAGTGCCCCCTAATCCCTGGGAGGGGGAGCTGCAGGGAGAGGGGGAGCCCACCAGAGGCAACCCCGGAGGTTAAGCGTCTTGATCACCGGATAGGGCGCTGCCCGGCCTGGTTGCCATCACTGTCAGTCACCTGCTCTACCCGCCGCAGAATTACCTGCTCAAGGACCATCCCCATCCCGCAGAGCCCTCCGCCCAGCGCGCCCCGCCCGCCGTCTGCGGGAAGTAACCCGCGTCCTCTTGCCAAATAAACGGATGTCCCTTTGACCTTCCTCCGCCCCCAGAAGGTTCCTAAACCCGGGAGGGCCGTGCCGGCCTCCGATCGCTCAACTCCCACGTCGCCGCCTTGGGCTACCTGCCCAGGACGCGGCCCATCAGCAAAGGGAAAAGTGGAGGCGGGGACAGGGTGGGTGAAAGACCCGGATTGTCTGCTTCTTCTGCGGCCTGGGGAGCCTGCTCCTGGCCCCTGGCTGGGCCGAGGCGCCTGGGGCCCAGGCACGGGGAGGCCACACCCTGCCCGCGCGAGGTGCACACAGCCCGGGGGCCCACTTTCCGCCCCCACCCCCACCCCCCCCCCCCCACCGTCCGTCCCGCTGGGTGTCTCTGTCTCCAACCGGTAGAGCCTCTTTGCAACAGTGTATCCGCCACTTTCGAAGCACCAGCCCTCCTGCGAAGCCCCGGCCCCCGCACGAAGCCTGCAGCTCAGACGCTGGGCTTGGCTGATTTTCACACATATTACCTTCCGTCGGAGGGGGGCAGGTTAGAGAAAGGTGGGTGCGGGAGTGCACCGTCTCCAAGGAAAACTGCGGGAGCGGGAGGGGGCGTTTGGAAAGTCTGCCTTCATCACAGCCCAACCGCCAAACCACTGGCGCATTCTGCAAAGGACGAGCGGGGAGAAGCGGGCAGGAAGGAACCCCTGCCCATGCCCCTCACCCTCTCCCAGTGCCCCCAGTCTGCCACTCCGCGGGGAGCCCAGAGCTGCTGCTGGGAGCGCAGCCGCGCTCCTGGCTCCGGCTCCGGCTCCGGCGGCTCTCGAGGGTCCTCCCAGCCTCCCGGGCGCCCGTGACCCAGGAGAGCAGAAAAGGCAGCGGAGGAGACCTCACTGATCAGCAGCAGCCTCTGCCCGGGGCTCCCTTCCTAAGGGGTGGCCCGCATCGCCCGCCCGGGCCGCGGCTCCTGTCCTGGGCTCCCCGAGCCTGGTCTGCGGTTTGAGTCCCTTTGCGGACACCCGTCCGGGCCCACGAAGGAGGCTGCTCCTGGGCCGCGGATGCCAAGCGGGGGACGGACACCAGGCTGTGCCAGGCCGCAGGGTTTCTGTGGGCGTCAGGGTGGGCGTGGGGGGGGGGGGTCGAGACCTCGGCGGGGCCGGGAGCGGTACGGTGACCTCGGGGCGCCTTGCGCTGCCTCCGGGAAGGCCCTAGGCCTGAGGACGGGGTGAGGACACGGGGCCAGGGGCAGGCCGAAGCTCCCCCCTTCATTTCCTGTGATTTCCTCACGTCCGTGTCTTGGTTGGATAGACGGATGGCCGCTGGACTCCGGCGTTTACCCGACAGAAAATGCCCCAAAGACGGGGCAGGGCGGCGCACGCGGCTTCCCTGTGGCCGCTCTTCCGTGTTCGTACCCCCCCCCCCAACCTCCCCGTCCGAGGGCACCAAGGGCAGCGCCCACTTTGCCAAAAGTGATGGCTGCTCCGGCGCACGGGGTGCGCCTCGCCCAAGCGTGTGCACCCCAAAACGCACCCTCGCCGGAGCTCCCGCCCAGCACGCCTGGCGTCCCAGGCACGTGCGCGCATCCTCCCGCTCGGAAGCGTATTCGCCCCGCGTCTTTCCTCCCAAACGGCTTTGCTCTGGGGGCGCTACTCAGACCCAAGTCCTAGGAGGTACGTCCCGAAGACAAGAGCTGGGGGTGCGGGACCCGCTGCTCACCTGGGCTCGGGGCTCTCCAAGGCCCCAGTTAACTAGCGGCTGCATCGGGGCTGGCGGGTGTGCAGTGGCTGCGCCCCGCGGAGGCGCTCGGTGTGGGGGTCCGGGTGTCAGCAGGCATCAGGGGTCGGGGTGGGCGGTGCTGACTACCTGGGCGTGCGGATCCCAGGCCGGGAAAGGGGGATCCCAGGCCGGGAAAGGGGGCGCAGTGTGGCCCGGCTGACCGCGGATCCAAGGCGGGGAAAGGCGGATCCCCGCCGGGGAAAGGGGCGCGGTGTGGATCAGGATCGGCCCTGACTTTGCTGGTAACTTCAGCGCCTCTGAACTCAGGGAGTGCGTGTGGGGCACCTCCTTGCTTTCGGGCCTCGCGTCTTTTCCTCCACCTCCTGCCCCCCCCCCCTCCTGCTGGAGGGCTCGATCGGTTTACAGAGCCGCCGGTTCAGACGTTCAGATGTTTACTCGCAGCCAATTGTTTATGCAGGAAAATGCTCGTTCCCCGGACCGCGAGCTTCCGCCCTGCGCTGGCCACCGCTCCGGCCGCGGCCGCGGCTCACGGATTCCACCCACAGGAGCCGGCGGCCCGGAGGCTGTGCCACCGGGACCGGCCTGGGCGCTGCTCGGCTCGCCCGGCAGGGGGAGCAGCCGCGGGCGCCGGCCTAGGCCGGCCCTGTGCCCGCGTCACCGCAACGGATGCGCAGCCCTGGGGCCTCCTCACCTGCCCGCCAGGTGCTGCCCGCCAGCAGAGGAGGGCACGCAGGGCCCAGCCTCATTCCCGGGTGGTTCACAGCCAAGAACATGGAGGAGACAGGAGTATAGACTCTTTACGACTAGATACAGTTAAAACAATGTGTAGGTGAGGTCACCTCCTTTGCCCACATCCAGTGGGAAGGAAAGACAAAACATAGGTCGGTATATAGTGATATACACACATACGGTGATGTATACACATCTATAAACTTTCCCCCCACACATCTTGCGCCTTATTTAACATTTTCGGTGGTCTGATTCCTTCTCACTGTGTTCCCGAGAGGTGTATTTCCAGGAGCATTAGCTGGTCCCAGCACAAAACAGGGGCGAGGGTGAGGCCTGCGGCAGGTTTTCTTCCTTCCAGGCTCCATGTGCTTCATTCAGCAAGAGTGCAGACAGGATAGGACCGATGTTGAGAACAATCTTAACCCAGGGCGAAGGGGGACCCACAGACACCCCCCCCCCCCCACCGCGCCCCGTGTGGCTGCACTCCTGTGCTGCGGGAGCAGAGATGCCTGGCCAATACTCCCACAGCTACCAGCCGGCCAGCTCTCCCACAGAAATCCCTGCGGGCCCACAGCTCTTCAGAGCTGTCCTAAGGCCCAGTCCTAAGGCCAAGTCTCTCCAGAGAGGAGAACAAAAGCAAAGAATTTCACACTTAGAAGGAAACTTGAAGACCATCTCGGGGCTAACGGTTGTCGTTCACTGGTGAGGAACATGAGCTGGATCAAGGCAGAGAATCACACTCCCGGTGAGAAAGCTCCTGAACTGAACTCTCTTCCTGGGACCTCAGTCCAGCAGTTTTGAGGACAGGCTATTAGCAATGAACGTTACTGTTGTCATTATCCTTGTATTTCCCACTGTGTTTCCACTTATTTGGGGTTATTTGTAAGGCGTACTCCGTTAATAATATTGTACCAACAAACCGGCAAGGTCTGTGTGAAAAGGGTATTATAGTTGGTTCAAGGGAGGATGAGTTTTAGAAATGAAGATACGGTACAGTGTGGAAGCATTTGGAGAAAAGATGAAACAAAAAGTCGTACCGTTTTACCCCAGCTTAACAACATCGGATATGTGCAAATATATGAGTGGATGAACAAAACAGAACATACCTGGGATTGTGGTTTTATAACAGCGTTCTTCACATTGTGTAATTTCTCTCAAAAAACCAGAGCTGATTTGGTGTATGTCAATGTTCATTTATAGATTTTTAAGTGTTGAATTCTGGTTTATTTTTAAGGACCAAGGTGAAGGAATATAAACATTTTTGAATTAAATATTAAGGGATAAGAAAACACTCCCCACTGGCTTTGTCATAAATCCTGAGATATAAATGGTATTTTATCATTCTCTCCATAATTATCCTCCTTTTTTATAAGGTCAACACAAACATTCCTTATAAGGGCACTGCACTATTCCTCTTTATATCTGGTTCACAAAGGCAAAGCGATACATCATCAAATGGACATGTCTGACTCTTTCCGTAACTAATGTCTGATCTTTAGCAAATGGCGCTGTGATGTCATTGAAATGGGTATTGGACAAGGTACCAATTGATTTATTGATTTCCCTTCTTCAAGTCCTTTGGGGGTTGGGGAGAGGAAGGAAAAGCATAGGTTGGCTGAGGTATGCAATACTTACTCTATCATCCACTTGCAAGAATTATATTTGGCTGATCAAATTGAGAATTCAGAAGCATTACTTACAGAAATTCATAATGGAGTGACATTGAAGCCACTCAACTGATCAACCTGCCTCTCCCCTACCTTGTCATCCTATTTGCCCTTCCAACTTGAACCTTTTAGAAGTAAAAAAAAAACAACAAACCACTAAGTTGTCAGTTAACCTACAGACAATGGGCGTAGGAAGAAAAGAGGAGGCTCACGGGGCAGGAGACAGAATAGGCATGTTTGCTTTCACATGCATAGCCTCAGGAGTCCTGCTCACGGCCCATCAGCCGGTGTGACTGACTCCTGGCACTTGCGAAGGGTCTCACAGGGGTTCTCTGTGGTCCTCGGGGCGGGACTGACTGCCCACCTGGGGGGTCTCGGAGCTTCCTATAGCCTAAACCTGTGATGGTTCAGAGACTCGTGGCAATGAAAATAAAATAATAAGGCTGCTCTGATTGTCTTGGGTTTTGTAGGAGAGGATTTCAAAGCCAGGATCCTTTCAGCCTCAATCACTGAACCGTGTTTTATTTTTGAGGAGAAAGACTTTTAATCCGAGTCCTGTTAAAAATGCCAACTAAACCGCCTGGAGAAACTCTACATTGTAACATCTGCCTAGAAATTACCACACACAACAGTATCTACAGCGAAGCTGAAAATATATGAATAAAAGCAAACCTCAGACTTCCTCTCCCTTGGCACGCGGTATGGGTTAGCTGCATTGAATGACAGGGAAGGTTTACTCTCAGGCATTCTCAGCACAACTGCATATTAGCGACTTTCTTCCCTACTCCGAGAAGAATTGAACATCTGAACTTCTAGAGCTTTCTATGTATTCAGCTCAATCTTTGGGGCTTAGCACCTTCATCTAGGAAGTCCCTACTCACTAAGATGAGTCAACTTCTCTTGTGTGAAAAGTGGGCTGAAGGACATGGCGGAGAGAACGTCTATTCCCTGTCCGGGGTGCCCTTCCAGAACCTGTGGGTTATTTGACCCTAGTCGTGGGCCCCCTGTTGAGGCTGGCGTGTAGGCATTTTCTTCTCCAAGAGAGATTGGGTGGGGATGCCCATGAATAAGGATCTGAAAATTGTGTGCACCCCTCCCCTCACCCGAGGGAGGGCTAGTAGTGAAGAAGACATTAGGCAGGGAAGTATGATGGAGAGGAAAGGAGAATTTGGCCACTGTAAGGAGGTACATCAGTGTGTGTTTGGAGCTGGTGCCGGAAAAGGAAAAACACTCTCTTAAAAAAAAATAATTTATTTAAACAATAGCATCCACCTTCTTGCAACGCTAACTTTAATGACTATTAAAAATTCTTAAAATTTCTGTAAATATTGAGGAGAAATGAAGCTTTGCGCTTCAGAATTAAAAGCCTCCAGGGTGATTGCATTCTGTCTTCCCTACCTACCAGCCGGGTAAACCGGGGGAGGCTGACTTACCTCTCTGAGCCTCGTTTTTTCATATTTGTCAAATGGGCATAATACCAACAGCCAGCTCCTAAAATCGCGAGGATGCAATGGGATACTACATGTGAGTTGCTGAAAAACAGTTCCTGGAACATAATGAAAACTTAGGAAATGTTCGCTACATATTATGCCTTGGGAGCTGCTAATCCGCTAGGTTCTTTTTTTAATTCATTATGCAAATCACTGAATGGGAACAAGGACTTAAAGGCTGGATCACATTGTTCTCCTAGATTCATTTTTTTAGACAAAATAATGTAAAGAATCTTGTATCACTTCATCACCAATGAAGTTTGTCTGAATTTTTTTTTTAATATGTATTTTTTATTGATTTCAGAGAGGAAGGGAGAGGGAGGGAGAGAGAGATAGAAATATCAATGATGAGAGAATCATTGGTTGGCTGCCTCCTGCACACCTTACACTGGGGATGGAGCCGGCAACTAGGCATGTGCCCTGACCGAGAATCGAACCAAAGACCTCCTGTTTCATAGATCGACGCTCAACCACTGAGCCACGCTGGCTGGGCTGCCTGAATTTTATCAAGCATCTCTCCAGAACCTTTCCCTCAGCTCTTCTGCACTTTCTTCCCTACACCAGAGGCTCCCTCGCTGGTGAGATGGGCAGAGGTTACTAGGACTGTCTGCCAAGAGGTCACTCAGCATCCTCCATGGAGGGCTACGCTCGGGCGGGGCGGGGGGGGGGGAGATCTTTTCCCAGGACATTATATTGGCTCGGGGTACAAAGAGAGAGACCCAGACGCTATATCCTCTAGGCTTTGATTCTTGCTACCAAATGGTGAGAAAACCGTAGGCTTACCCCCTGAAACCCCTCTCTCACCCTCTGCACTCAACTTGCCCAGGAACCAATATTGTTTTGTTTGGTGTTGACAAAAACAATAAAACATTGCTCTTTGCCTCTCCAGTACAGCTATTTGATTTTATGAGAGAGAACGGTTACGCCTTGCTGGGTTGGGCAACATTCTCCGTCGAGTGTATAAATCCCTGTGCCGTTCTCACCATGGCCAGCATCCCCTCTGGGCTATGCTCCCATAGCTGCACGGAGGCCCAGCAGCCCCAGGAGGGGCAGCTACCGGGCAGAGCGTCCAGGGGCAGCAGTCACAGCCACGCCAGTCACTTACCGGGAAGACCACGGGCAAAGCCGGGGACTCTCCTTGAGGCCTCGCTGGAGCTGCCTTTTAGTCAAAGCAGAGCAGGCTGTAGGGGTGACCACCAGAGCCTCACTTCCTCCCTCCTGCGGCTCTGTGTGTGCCTCTTTCCCGGGGAATTTCTTGGAGTCCACATGCTAACCCAAATCAGCTTTCAGCCGGCCAGCAGGCTCCACACACCTGGCCCACCGCTGCCCTGGATGGAGATGCCGGTATCAGAGAGCAGGGCCCTGAGGCCCAGGGAGAGAACGCCAGGAGGGAAACGCCCGGGAAGCTGTTCTGTCTGGTTCTCTCTCGGACTCAATGTCTTGTCCTTTGTGAGCTCTGCTGGGATGTTTACATCAGTTAGAAACGTTCATACAATAAAATCTCAATGACCTTCCGGACCATGTTCACGCCCACAAACCAAACACACACTGATTGCTTTTGACCAATCAATGCTCAACTGCAGCTTCAGGGGAGACGCTGCCAGCCAGCTGGGAGCCCTTGTCCCAGGAGGAAAATCCTCTGGTTCTTTGGGGTGGGCCTGTTTATAATAAACAAAAGCAGAACAATGTAGCCCGAGGTACCCACTCTCTCCCTCTTTCCCTTCTCTCCTGCAAGACAGCCATTTCTTTTTACTGCCCCTGTGCGTGTCTTCAGTGCTGAGGAGAGAAAGGGGATGGACCTAGATATTAGCCACCAAACTGGATTGCCTGAAAGGCTGGGTTTTCTGCTGATTTCCTGGACCTCCAAACCCGGATCACAAACATTTCAACTCAACAAATCTACCGAGAAGCTATTGGCTCATGGCTTCTATTGTCCAGCTACCTTCTATTTCAAGGACTAATCAAAACTACCGAGTAATCGCTATGAATGTTAGTAGGCCCTTTATGTGCATTATCTCATTTAATCCTTCAAACAATACTGTGAGGTAAGTACTATTATCATGCACATTTCACTTTCCCAAGAGAGTTTAAGAGGTTAAATAATAACCACTAATTAGGAGGTGGGTTTAACTAGCAGGTCTAGCAGAGGATTCAGACCTTTAAATATATATATATATTGATTTCAGAGAGGAAGTAAGAGATAGAAACATCAATGATGAGAGAGAATCATTGATTGGCTGCCTCCCACACGGCCCCTACTGGGAATCGAGTCTGCAACCCAGGCATGTGCCCTTGAACAGAGCCGAACCTGGGACCCTTCAGTCTGTAGGCTGACAACGCTCTATCCACGGAGCCAACCCAGCCGGGGCAGAATTCAGACTTTCTGTCTGGTCCTGCCATCAGCCTAACCACGGGAAGGCAAAGATGAGATTTTACGCATGTGACTTTGCGTAAAGGCACCTTTCAGCAATCCCTTTGAAGTGTGTTTTCAGACCAGAAACTGCCCCGGGCACATTAAAAATACATCACATGCATCCGCTAAGAATTTACCATCTAAGATCAGCTATTGCGTCCTGCCTGACCCCTCGGACGACGGGTAAACAAACAGCTCTCAGAGCCAATGTACAATGAGCCAGCGTTTGGAGTGGTCATTGCAGAGGCATCGCTTCTTTAGAAACCCAGGCTTAGAGGAGGTGCGATCACTGTCTCACTGAGGGCATGTGGGGCCTGCTTCCTGGAGAAAGAGTTCTCTCTGATGCTGATGGAACTGAGTGAGATGGACACCATGGTGGGGAGGAAGCTGGTGTAGACGCTGACGTGCCCCATCTGCTGGGGACAGGAGAGGGTCTCACCAGCAGGGGTCAGAATAGCCAACAGGAGTCCCATGGAGGCTGGCTGTCAAGTCAGGACAAAGGGGGCGTTTTCCAAGGCCACGCAGTCAGCTGTTACTACACCCAAGCCCCCCCCCCCAACCCCACCCCCGTTACCTTTTTCATTCCTTCGTATTCATGAGTACTGTCCCTATGAAATCCTCCTTCAAATATTTTGTAGGAAGGGTGACCAGTGGTCTGACACATGTTCATTCCTTCAGCTAAGATGTGAATACAGTTCTCAGAGTATATTGACCAATGTTTTACCTATTACGTGTTCAGAACTATGCTAGATTGAGCAGAGAAAGCAAGGAATTTACAAGCGCTCGCCCTTATCCCTGAAGAGCCAGGACTTCATTTGGGAGGTCAGAGTCACTCGGGAAAATAGTTGGCAACAGGGGTGTGGGACAGACGTGAATGAAATGTCCGAGAAGTGATATATACAGTTAAGAAGTAAGATAGTCACAGGAGGTGAAATTTAAACTACATCTAGAATGATGACTCAGCCTGAAGTGGGCAGGAGGACAGGGTTTGATAGGAGTAGCAGCGGGTCCGTGAGGGAACCAGAACAGCCTGGATGGGGGAATCCAGGGAGAGGATGCCTGGTAGCTAGACTAGCACTACTTACGGAGACCTCAAATACTGCCCAACAGGTACGAACTCGATGAAGAAGCGAGAGCCACAGCAGCTCCCAACTGTCCCCTCCCAACTTTAGACACATTTAGTCTTTTTATTATTACAAAAATCATACCTGCTCATTTGAGTGGAATTTAAAAGTAAGAAAAACTCCAACCCCAGCAACAACAACAAGAAATAGAAAACCACTCCCAAAACTCCTCTTGGCAAATTCTGAAGTAAAGAAGGCTCAGAATGAAAAGGGTTTTGAAGGGTTATCACGGCAACAATAGGCAGGGTGGCTGTGAGGAGAGAAGGTGAGTGGGCTGGTTAGAAGCGTGGCAGGACAAGCCCGTCACAGCAGCCTGAGGGCCACGCCTGCAGCAGGAGGGAAGGTTGAATCTGAGACCTGGAGGAGCCACCATCAGGCACCAGCCTGAGAACCATGTGGCTCAGGGTCCCCGCAGCCCCTGGAGTTCCAACCCCAGGGCATGGCCGCAGGGATCCTCGCCTGGATCTTCCCATTCCAGCCATTCTCCTCCAGAGCCTGGGTCCCCCGGCATCTCACAAACTGGCCTGACCCCAGTTAAGTGGCCCCAAAGTAGGCTAAGAGGGCGCTGAAGTTCTAGAAATTGCTATGTGCACCAGAGTGAAACTGTCTTCCAGCTTTTAAAAAATTTTATTTTTTTAAAGATTTCTTAAAAAAATATTTTTATTGATTTCAGAGAGGAAGGCAGAGGGAGAGAGAGATAGAAACATCAATGTGAGAGAGAATCATTGACGGGCTGCCTTCTGCACCCCTCCTACTGGGGATCGAGTCTGCAACCCGGGCATGTGCCCTGACCTGGAATCGAACCATGATATCCTGGTTCATAGGTCCACCCTCAACCATTGAGCACACCAGCTGGGCATCCCAGCTTTTTAAAGTATTCTTCATGGATTTTGACCTTTGGACTGACCTCCGGGGCCTTCCTCAGGCTGAGCAGGTGTGGAGGTGGCCCTGGGCTGGAGCAGCATCTGCTTCTGGGAGGGAATGTCACCCCCAAACGGTCACTGTGCCGCTCAGCACCTCCTCTTCCGTCTCTCCTTCCCATCAGCAGACCTCTCTGCTCCGTGCTTCCTGGCTCTCCCACTCACTTTCCAGCTGTTTACATCAGTGACCCATCATCACTCTCCCCAGAACCACCAGCAACCTCGCTGCCTCTACATTACTTTTGAATCACAAGCCAAGAACCAAACTGTTTCAAGGGAAGTTACTTTTCTAGGCATGAGCTTATTTTTTCTTTTCTGTGAAACGTGGGGTGGATGGATCTTCAGAAATATCAGCACTTACAGTAACAGCAGCACCTAAGGCTCTGCCAGTGAGGAGCTTGAGACAGGCTTTAGCTTCTCATCTCATTTGTTCTTCTCTTCCAGGCACCTGGCTTCCCAGCTGAAGCCTACATTTCACCTCGCAGCTAGGTGTGACCATGTGACCGGCTTTCGGCCAACTAAATGAGATAAACTGTGGGTGCTGCTTCTGGTCTTAATTCTAAAAGGATCAGGCATGCACTTCCTGTCCCCATTTGTCTGCATGAGAAAATACAAGAACTGGAAAAGACACTTGGAGCCTCGAAAAGAGATTCAAATGTTGAGGATGGCAGACTGTCCTACCAGTTACCTCTGGAGATGCATAAAAGGGAAACAAACTCCTACCCTGCTCCAACCACTCTGCTTACCAGTCCTTTGCTTCTATCAGCGGATCTGCAGTCCAGCTAGTTTTAATCTCTTTTACATGTAGTGAAACATGTCATGGCTCATGTTTGGGTTATTCAATGCAGCTAACCTTTGGGTGTAGTGAAACATGTGAGTAACTTCCTTATGTTATCCATTCAATTTCCCATGAAGATGCCAATAAATCGGGAACTGCAGAGGCATACAAAGAGCTGAGGAAGACTGAAGGAGGCTGCATGGCAAACAGAACGATTTCTGGCCAGGAAGTCAGAAAAGCTGAATTCTAATAACAGTATCAGTTTCCGCGTATTGAATGTTCACAATGAGCAGGTACTATGCAAATGCTTCATCCTCATTGTCCCACTATATACCATTGAGGTAGATACTTTTTAAAATCCTTATTGCACAGAGGAGGAAACTAAGATCAGAAACGTTAAATAACCTGCCCAGAGTCACAAAACAAACGATTGTGAGAGCCCAGGTTCGAAGCCAGATCTGACTCCGTAGCCTGTGTCTGTGCCCGTGAGACTCCACCGGCTCTCATTCCTATCTAGGTCACCATTGGCTCGGTGACATTTGGCAAGGTTTTCCCTCTCTGGGTCGCGTTTTCCTTAACTGTAACACGAAGGCTTTGGACAGGACCATTGCTGGGGTTCCCTTTAATCCCATCACTCTGTTGAATGACTAGTTCTAAGTTTGGCTGCGCAATGATTTGCTGGCATCCAGACGAGGAGTTGGACCTATTTTTCCAGCATGTATCATGCCAGTGATCGTAGTGATGTGTAAATAAATCACAGTCGTGCAGTCAAGCCTAACAAAACAGCCCGTGGCATTGACCAGAGATGGTGGCTACTGTGTCCCCAGGCCCCGGGTTCCCTAACATCCCTGCCTCACATTTCCTTCAGTGGTTGGCTGCCACCTCACCACTCACTGCCTGAACCCAAACACATGGTGGAAACTGCGGACCTATTCCAGACCCTCTAACATTTCCAAACCACCCCATACCCCCCAGGTGAATCCTGGCTCCTACAATAGTCAGCAGTGTCATCATCATCATTTTCTTCTTCATCATCATCACTCTACTGTGAGGAAAGCTCTTAGGTTCCTCCTCTCCCACAGTCCAGCTCTGCAGCGCTGACAGCTCTGGCAGCCCACCCTGCAGCCGTGGGCTCTCAGCACCCTCTGCTGGGCTCTGCCTGCAGCTCAGAGCCTCTCTCCAGGAGGAAGTGGCCAGGCTTCCCCAGAGCTCCCAGGGCGGTCGCCTGGGGGAATGCACCAGGCCCGACTTCAAAGGCATTCCTGCCAAGTGGAAGGCTGTGCTCCAATTAGGCTCTTTCCCTGGACCCCCACATGGCAGTTGTCCAAGTCCTGACATCCAGGCCTGGTGAGTTACTTTCCCTAGTTTTGAGGGGGCAGAATGCCTTGGATTGGGAAGCTGTGGGCCACTCCTCCCGGGCCCATCTCAGGGACCCTCCCTACACCAGCAGAAGCCGCCGCCGAAGACCAGAAGCCAAGGTTTCCAATGAGACTGTCCACGATCCACCCCTAATTCTGTCACTTCTCAGCTTTCAAATGTTGGTCAGGACAACCTTTTTTGGTTGTTGCTTCTTAGCTATGACATATGGATAAAAATCTATACATGCCTTGCCTGCCTCACAAGATGTTGTGACAATAAAAAGTGATAATTTGCTGAAAAGGACATTGAAAACTGTGACTGCTACGCAAAGCCCACTTCTTCCTGGTCTGAGAGCAGTGTCTGCGCACCGATCCACGCAGCCACTTTAGGGAAACAATAAAGCAAGTTCTTACAAATGAAGGGTAATACCCGAGATCTGCAAGGCCACAAAATCCATGGAATCATTAGCCTTCCGAGCCTGACCGGGATGTGGGGCTCACAGCGAACACCGCAGGGACCTGCCATGCAGATTCCACATGTAGAACCTGGGATCCGAAGGCGCAAGGATGACCTCAGAAGCGAATCCCAAGCCAAACCTAGTTCGAGTCCGATGGATCTGCATCTCATCGGACTCCATACTCCTGCCCCCTTCTCCAGGCAGCAGGAAGGAAATCAGCGGACAGATTCATGCATTGGGCAGGGAAGATGGGAGTCCCCATGTGCTTCGCCAGGCTGCCGACCAGACACCCGGGGGAGTTTCAGTTACTACATCCTTCCCTCCTCCAGACATCTCTGCCTTTGCAGTCTCATTCCTGTGGCACCTCTGCCCATGCACTGGGTTTCAGCCCCCTTCATGGGGGCGGGGGGGGGGGGGGGAGGTCTGTTTCAGCCACTAGCAGGTGCTATCCAGTAGCAACTATAATGCCAGACATGTCATTTAGAATTTTGTAGTAGTTATCTTTTTAAAAACTAAAAGAAACAGGTAGAATGAATTTTAATAATAGATTTTATTTGGCCCAATATTTTAACACATTTTTATTTCCACATGTAATTAATATTTAAAAATTACTAATAAGATATTTTATGGGTTTCTCCGAATGCTGAGGCTTTGAAAACTGGTGTGTGTTTTACACATTACATTTCCATTGGGACTAGCCGGATTCCAAAGGCTCAAGAGCCACATGTGGCTGGTGGCTACCGGATCGGACAGTGTGTGGCACTGAAGCCCGTCATCCAGTGCCATTTGGTTTTCTAGCCCCAAAGCCAGGTTTCAGGGCTTCCAACTAACAGTGAGAGAGCCTGATGGGAAGTGTCTGGGGCTCAATGGGATTGGGAGGGAATTAGAGGCGTCCAGGCTCCATTCTTCCTGCTCCTTTAATGATCCCCCAGGTCACGAAAAGGCACACCTGTGCATGCACACTATGCATGCACACCTATACATGCACACCTATACATGCATACCTATTCATGCACACTTGAACCGTGCAGCTTCCTCCCTCTCTTTCTAGTAACCTAGGTATTTGAATGGGAACAGTAGCTACCCCCACCCCTGCAATGTCATTAAGGTGAGATTTCAGGTCAAGTTGTGGGGAGAGGGTAGCAGATGTGCTAGGGGTGGGGGACACTCTTGCAGGGCTCCTCCAAGCAAAAGGTACGGATGGTACCTCCCTCCTTTTGGGTAGGGACAGACCTATTCAGTGTGGTGGCCAAGAAGGGACACAGAAGGTCCTGGTGAGTCGAGGACAGCGAGCTTGTGAAGGAATCACCTCCAGGGTTCCCTGGCTCTCCGTGTCCTTCAACAGGCACGGTGAGTGCTTGCCACGGACCCTGCCAGACAGAGAGAACCCTGAAAATAGGACTACCGCTTCCTCATCTGTGCATGGCCGACGTCCTACCTGGGCAGTTCCTACAACTTCAGTCCAACACAAAAGATGCGTGATGTTTTCATTTTCCTGTGCAGCTTTATTTCAGATGGAATCTACCTGGGGCTTTCCTGGTGCGTGGAGGAGGGTGTGTGTGGGAGGTAACGCCACTGCCGAGGCCACAATTCAGCCTCATTGTCTCATAAGGTGTGAATTGAGGCCCCAGATCTTCAATACAACCACAGAGATTTTTACAGTTGGGCAATTTTCATGGAGGGAAGCTTCTGGAATTTTAACAGTCCATGCCATCTCTGAAGGCCCAGGCTGGGCTGCAGGGAAGCAACAGTAGGACAAAGGCAGACCCAGCAATGCCAACAGGAGAACCCACTGGGTTTGCAGCCCAAGTGGCCAAGCAGATGCTTGTATTCCTAGTCATGCACGTCACGCTCCAGTCCTCACAAGCATTCTGTATCCCACAAAGTCACCGGCTGAAGGAAACAACAGGAAATAGCCAGGCCCACCGTAAAATGCCCCTCACAGTGCTGGTAGCTCATTACAGAGGAACCTGGGACAAAACCCTCCTCGGCCTCCGATTCCTGTGTCTCAGGGAAGCACACGCGGGAACTCTGGGAAACAGAACCGTCTGGTCATCGCAGCCACGGTCCGTGCGAACGGGCCTCAGTCAGGAACAGACTGTGCTCCACAGGCTCCTCTGTGATTCCGCGTGGGAGCCCACACACATTTTCCCACGGAAACAGCCATGCTGATCAGGACCCCGCCTACCCTCAAGGACTGCCCCCCGCCAGCGCTGTGAAATAGGAGACTTTTACCCTGATGAATAGCAGGTGCTATGTCATCGCCACATTAGGAGTGATCATGAGAGGGAAATAAATGCATCGAGAAAGAGCTAGAGACTTACAATAAAAGCTGAGGTCACAGGGCGATGCCATCTATCACTTGCCACCCTCATAATAGGGTCTGATGACCAGAGACACTGCCCCCCAAACCACTGAGGCTTGGACTGTCCCCTCCAAGCTCCCACTGCCTTTCTCACCCCGCCTCCCCTATGGCGGAAGAAAAGCTTCCCCAGGGTTTGCCTGTGAGGAATGCCATTCCTCCCAGACACGCCCCCTGCTGGAGAAGGCGCTTTCTGCCAGACTGCTGTCCTGGAGGCTGGCCTCCCTTCTGAGAAGGAGCACCCAGGACAGGAAGCCCGAAGCCCTGAGGAATCCCTTCCCGGAACGTGGTGGGGACCAGTCCACAGGCTGCTGCTGGCCCCTCGGCCTAAGAGTAGAGCAGGTCAGGGAAAGAATCCAGAATTTGGGGTTGTTCAATAACAAGATACTTAGAAAATACTAATCGAAAACCAATGAAGCCAGCATGTGCCACATTTCAAATTATTTTATAAATTTGTGTCAACCTCAGTGTTCTAGTTTGCTTTTTCTATATCAAAGGAAACATTTCTTTTCTGATCTCGAGCCTGTCGGCAAGCCCCAGAAACGCCAATGAGCCCTGAGAACCGTGTGTGTGGCCAAGCGCTCCTGGCCTCCGGGACACAGCACAGCCATCCGAGTGACCGGGTGTCCCTGGATGGGTGTGAGCCGTAGTACGGACCATCAAGATATAACCGACGTTACAATCTCAGGATAAATTTCTTGTTTCAGTACCAACAGCTGGAAACAGCTAATTAGACAGAATAGGAAACCCAGCAGCCTGTAGCAACATGACAACGAATTCCTTTAGGACTGTCCACCAATTCTACCTGCAGGAATGCACCTAGGGACAGGTTTCCAAACGTCTATAAAAGAAAGTATCCACTGATCTCCCTGTGGCACTGCTCACAGCCTTGGAAACCTGGAAGCAAGGGAGAACAATCAGGAGGCTCCTGCTGTATTCCACGGGGGAGATGGTGGTGACTTGGGCCGGAGGAGGGTCCGGAGTAGACACACTGGGGATGGTAGATTCTACAGCAGTGACTGAGGTCTTGGAAAAGAGAGAAGGCAAAGGGATGTTTAGGTTTTAGGCCCAAGCCACTGAGTGATAGGAAATTAATTTCTTTTTTTTCAATCCTCACCTGAGGATTTGTTTTACTGATTTGAGAGAGAGAGAGAGACAGCGATGTGTAAGAGAAACATCCATCAGTGGCCTCCTGTACACATTCTCACCAGGGCTCGAATCTGCAACCTCTCTGCACAGGACAATGCTCCAACCAAGCCAAAAGGCAGAGCTGCTATTCCATTCCATACATCCTTCTTATGGTGCTTAATATACAGCAGGTTGTCAAGACATTTCTGTTTAAATCCGGTCTATAACGCTAAGGTGTCATTACTTCCATCTCAATAGTTGTATTAATTGAGTCAATAGTTTCTTAGTGGAGTCAGTCTTATACAGTAATTTTATGAAAGCTTTCATCTTGATATGGAACTTGAAGTCAGAAATCTGTTTCTACGACCCACCCTTCAGGGGTGGTGCTCAAGTCCTGAGTATTAAGCTTTGTGTCTATGTGTTTATTTCCACAGAAAATGTGGCCAAAAGGAAAGTCAATATTTTAGCCTCAGTTATAAATAGTATTTGGTTTCTTTGCAGTGATCCTGTGTTTTGAAAAGGACTTAAGGAAGGGGTGATGAGGGTGCAAATAGGAATGGAAAAAATTTAGCAGAGCCTCTAAATGACAGATCAGCCTGTTCCCCCGCCTCCCACCACCCCCCCCCCCCAGCCACACACACACACACACACACACACAGAGAGACACACACACAGACACACACACACACACACATTCCTCTGGGCATTATGCCAGCTGAAATGCCTTACATGTCTTCAGCTCACCTTACATGCAATTCTCTGTCATGCCACATATGTGACAATGTGCTAAATTACTAAGACAGAAACAACAATAATCTGGAGAAAACACTTCCCCAATTTCACCTTGAAGTCAACCTCCATCTTCATCATAGAAGACCCGTTGTACTGCTGCCTCTTTGTGGCAGCTTCTGCTTGAAGAATGAGTGTTGTGGATGTAAGAACGTACTTCTGCATTGGGATCAAGGGGTAAAATAAGAGGCTGGGGTTCTTAAGAAAGCCTGGGTGTCAGCCGAGTCCTGGAACACTTGGTGAAGACCCCTCAGTGAGCATCCTTAGAGAAGTACACGCATTCACAAGTGTTTCTGCTGGAACTGTGTTTCAGATTCCTGAAAACACGGAGTTCCATACATCTGGGCAGGCACTCAAACCAACCAAGTTTGTGAGTTCTATAAATCTTGCACTCAAACCAACGAAGTTTGTGAAGAAAATATAGCTGGTGCAAACCACTCAAAATCTATGAAACTTGACAATTAGGATAGGACCTAAATAAATAACACCTTGCACAGTGTATAATGAATATACTCGCATGTTTTAAAAAAGCACGATACAATCCTAATAAAAATTAAATAAATATGAAATGTAAGCTTAAAAAAGTCAAATTATTTGGATGAAAGGGACTTTTGTTAGATAAAAGATGGTTACAAATTTTTCGCTCTTCCTCCCATTGAAAAGTAGAGTCTAGTTCCCTCTCCTCGAATCGGAGCTGTCTTAGTGACTTGCTTGGCCAATAGAATACAGCAGAAGTGGGTCTGTAGACGTCTGAGGTCAGATCATAGGGACATTGTGAGTTTCCACCACAAACTCTGGGAGAAGTCAGCTGCTGACCTTCCTACTCACATGACAGAGGGTGAGAGCAAGAGTCTGCACACACACGCTGGGCTCGTCCTCCCCTCATAAAGGCACCAACACCATCATGGGGGCTCCGCCCCTATGACCTCAGCCTAAGTGCCTCCCAAAGCCCATCTCCAAATACCAACAGATGAATGGGGATGGGCACGAACATTCGGTCCATAACAATAAAGTTATATATTTCTCTACTAGACATTATATAGCACAACCAAATGGCTTTTATCAACAGGGGTTCTATGTAAGAATTAAGCCAAACATGATTTGACAATTTTTCTGATGTCACTAGGATGTACACCATCTACCCAAGATGGTACATAGATCCAACTATACTGCATAAGTGACAAGGGAATTCGTTACACATAATGAATGTTCTAGAAAACCAGGGTTTGATGCTCTTGGAACTCGAGGGGGTCAACTTCATAGACACCAGACCTAGACTGTGCAGTAGTCCCTGCTTATCCGAGTTTCGCTTTTGTACTTTCAGTTACCGGTGGTCCACCATGGTCTGAAAATAGCAAGTGAAAAGATGCAGCAATAAACAACTCATAATTTTGAATTGTACACCGTTCTGAGGAGCAGGATGAAATCTCAAGGCCTCTGGCCCGTCTGACCGTTTGTCCAATGTGTCCAACTGTCTATGCACCCAACACGTTAGTCACTCGGTAGCCATCCAGGTGACCACGTCAACTGTTGTGGTATCGCAGTGCTTGTGTTCACATCACCCTCTTTTTCTTACCAAGGGTAGCGGCGCTGGCAATCCGAATGCTTGTCACTTCAGTACCATCAGAAAGTCAGTAGCAGCTTAACGCTCTGGCACCAGTGCCTTGCCATTCATCCCACTTCTCCTCACAGAGGCAATATCATCTCACTTCATCCAGGAGGGTGAGTGTAGTTCAACACGATAGGTGGAGGCCAAGAGAGAGCCACATTCACGTAACTTTTATCACAGCATGTTGCTATAACTGTTCCATTATTGTTGTCATTAATCTTTACTGTGCCTAATTGATCAATCAAACTTTATCGTAGGTTGGGTGTATAGAAAAAAAAACTGTGGCATATGTGGGGTTTGGTACTATCAGTGGTTTCAGGCATCCGCTGGGGTCTAGGAGCGTGTCTCCCAAGCGTGAGAGGGGACGACTGTGAGAGGTTCAGATCCAGGCCCCTCCGGTGACTTCCCAAACAACCAGGGACAAACCACCTGATCTCTCTGTGCCTTAGTTTCCTCATTCGTAACAGGGGACAGGAATATTACCTACCCTCTTCTTTGAGTTAGGAGGATGAAATGAGTTAATATATATAAGGCAAAAGGTCAGCACATAGTAAATGTTATCTAAATGTGTTATTTCTGTAAACACGTTAGCTATTAAAATGACACATGTTTGGCCCTGACTGGTTTTGCTCAGTGGATAGGACATCAGCCTGTGGACTGAAGGGTCCTTGGTTCAATTCTGGTCAAGGACACATGCCTGGGTTGCAGGCTCAATCCCCAGTTCAGGAGGCAGCTGATCAATGAGTCTCTCATCTTGGATGTTTCTATCTCTCTCTCTCCCCCTTTCCCTTCCTCTCTGAAATAAATAAAAATATATTTAAAAATAAAAATAAAATGATACATGTTTGGTAATGTGCTACCTAACATCGCCTTAAATTATTTTAGTGGAATATATGCTCACTAACCCACCTGGATTACTGACTCCCTTCCCCCCACTGCTAGTCCTCTTGATGGAGGTTCTTCAACATGCTGCTAACCCTAACCCTAACCCTAACCCTAACCCTAACCCTAACCCTAACCCTTCATTCAACAAGAAGCTGCTTGTACTCAGAAAACCATACTAACTGCCACCCCCGGCTGCAGGGCTGGGAGGGGGAACTGAGGGCTCGTCACGTGCAGGGAGGAGGGCTGGGAGGGAGAGAATGTTCTCTGGCTCTCAGCCAGAGAAGCAGCAGACAGTGTCTGCCACTCATTTCTCCTCAGCACTGATTCTAGACTTGAAACGAAACAGAAGTTACGCTCCACGCTGAACCGACCTTCTACACTTTGCGTTGGTAGCACGGGCTCATTCCAAGCTTGAAAAAGATGCTGGCACATTCCTGACAGCCCGGCTTCCGGAGAGCAGCTTATGAACAGGGAGAGTCGGACCCAGGGGCTTATGATAATAACTACCGCACATTAAACGGACCTACTTATCTGTCATGTAAGAATAATCCTGTGATTGAACTGCTGATGATACATGTTTTGTGGATGAGGGCCAAGTTACAACTGTGTTTGAAAAGAATTTTAAGCTAACCCTACTGTGGGCAGGGCCCTTGGTGGGCACTGGAGTGCCAGTTGGAAGGAAAAGAAAGTGTGTGAGAGGCATGTGATGTTTTTGCAGTGGTCTGAGGGCCGGGCTGGGTAATGATACTCCCCAGTGCAAAACTCCGATGTGGCATAATGAGAAACACACCTCTGTCCTGCTTCCAAAACCAAGTCCAAGTACAGGACAGCCTTCGCCCAGGCTGGCTGTGCCCATGAGCAGTGCGTTTGCTCCATTCTGTGGCTACGAGGGCACCAGAAGGCGCACGAGACACCGTGGAATGTGCCGCCTCCTCCCTTTCTCTCCTGTTAACTCGGCCTCCGAGCCACCCTCCTCATCACCCTTTTTGCTCTAGCGACTCATTTTGACAACAAACACAAAGCCAGTCTTGATAGAAGGAAAAGTAGCCGGGCCAGTAGCAAGTCAACTGTGTAGTTCAGATCATTATGACAATAAAATACCGCCCATTGAGTGCCCTGCAGAGTTAGAAAAAGGATAGCTTGTGTCCAGTAGAAATAAAAAGCCAGCAAGGAATTAGAGTTCAATGGGAAAATGCTCTTTTACTACAAAATTCTTACCCAAACCTTCCCTGCAACATCGAACATTTGACTACGGAACTTAAAGCGACCCAAAATTGCCCCATGGATTTTGAACCACATATTATGAACATTCATAACATCTGTCTTCCCTTATCTAATAGAATTTGCTAATGGAAAGGGGAGACATTCTCAGTCCTTTTAGTATAAAAATATCAAGTTCTTCCTTTAGCTGCCTATGTAGAGGGTTGGTATAGTTCACTGTTTATCCTATATAATAAAAGCCTAATATGTGGATTCGTGCACTGGTGGCGTCCTTCAGCCTGGTCTGAGGGATTGGGCAGAAACCGGCTCTCCAATATCCCCCAAGGGGTCCCAGATTGCGAGAGGGTGCCGGCCAGACCTAGGGACCCCACCGGTGCACGACTGGGGCCAGGGAGGGACCTCGGGAGGGCTCCAGGGCGTGTCCAGCCCATCTCGCCCAGTCCCAATCGGCCGGACCCCAGCAGCAAGCTAACCTACCAGTCAGAGCATCTGCCCCCTGGTGGTCAGTGCATGTCATAGTGATTGGTTGAATGGTTGAATGGTCGGACACTTAGCATATTAGGCTTTTATTATATAGGATAATCTATAAAGTAGAGAGTCATAATGAGGGGAGGAATAGAAAGCTTTTCGTTGTATGGTATTAAAAAGACGGTATAACATTTCATTGAATTGTGTCGCATATAAAAAAATAAACAAAACTTTCAGGACTCTAAAGAAAATACTTCCTAAACTTTTGAATCCCTGAATAGCACTAGGGGGTGGGAGTGGAAACTCTGAAGACAATCATTTTAAAACAAAAACAAACTAGTCCTTTAATTATAGCATAATTATCCCTATTTCAAACTGTGAATTCCCTTTTGCTTTGGTCTTTTAAATAAATTATGCATGTTTTCCATATGCGGCCCCACACCAAAACTCCTTTCAAATCTGAGAAAAACATTTCCAAAATCCAAGTAAGTATCCAGACACTGGGATATTAATTTGACTTTGGATTCCTCCATAAACTTTCCATGTTTAGCAATCGTTTTGAACTGTCCCTTGGGGCACACATGTTTGTATTACACATACTCTATGTCTTTTAATAGGAACGTTTAAGAATTCAGTAGGAAAAAAATAAGGCCCTTGTAAATTCGATCTCTTTTACAAACATCAGAACATGAAGTGTTCTTGGACTTACCCCCCACTAGGTTTACATTAATAAACCATCAATTGTAAGCCCAACCATCCAATTCCAAAGAAACTCCCAACTTCAATATTATATGCTGTTTTATTCTGTTGTGCATTTAACAAAGGATTAAGGCATAATGCATTTTTAATTAACTGAAATATTAATGGCAAAAGTCTTTTAAGAGCAAATTTTTAAAGAATTGCTCATCATAAATGTGGTTTCAATAGAATTTATTTATAAAGCTGGATAGAGAACCAGAGATGGATAATTTAAACTTTAAAAAAAAAATGTTTTCCTTTTATATAAAATGGTTCACTGGAGAAACTTGATAACAAAAAATGTGGGAACATTCTTGGGGGCCATGTATTAATTCACAAATGCTGAGGTTTTCTTGCACTTTTGTTGCGTTTTTGTGAAACTGCTTGTACTAAACATATAGAGCCTTGATTATGTGTGTAGACTCCTTAATGGGCCCACACTCCACCGTCATAAAGGCCTCTCTCAGTAGCCACTAACAGGACCTGAACCAGAGCGCTGAAGAATCCAGTGCAGCCTTGCTTTTATCTCCACTGTCCACGCTACACAAAGCCACGTCAAGATTTTATACTTGGTTCTTGTTAGCGTCTCCACACTGACAATGAGCTGATTTTCACAGCCTCCAAAATTGTGAGGCCAATTAATCCAATGAAGGTACGTTTGGCTAAATTCAACAAAAACCCACCAACAGGGGATCAGCAATAACATTTTGTTTCTCAAATAAATTTGATGTCCAGGAAAAGGCATCACAAGCATGAAGGAAATCATCCAAGATTCAGGTTCCTTCTAAAGTCTACCGCTCCATCTTCCGTGGTGTCTGATTTTCATGGTTCCCTCGGTAGCCATCCTATCTGTGCTCTGAGCAGGAGGAGGGGAGTGCACAGGGCCAGTCTGCCTGCAACCTGAGTCTGTCTCTTTTCAACAAGGAAAATCGCATTCCTAGAAACTCTGCCAGTAGAAGGCTGCTATATCCCCATGGCCAAACCGTCTCGCATGAGTCACTTCCAGTTGAAAGGGTAGCTTGGGAAATCAAATTCTTTTTTGTCTGAGTACTTTGCTTCCCTCAGCAAAACCAACTCTCCATTGGAAAGGAAGAAAGAAGGAAAACGGATATTGGGTAGATAGACAAGTAGGAGTGGTTGTAACACCTGATGTGGCTTATGGTGACCAAATTAATGATCCATTTTCCACTTTACTTTATGTTGTAGAGATACAGCCTCAAATGTGCCCTCTTGTAATCAGAAGATCCAAAAAGATTTTATATCACAACCACAAATCCTCACAAATCCTCTGAAATCCCCGGTTCTCTCCCACAGGCCTAGCAAGGCCCTCAGGGACTTCCCAGGTGTTTCACAAGGAGTTAGCAGTAAGGGCAGAGCATGGCAGAGGGGGTCACAGGATGGTTTGGCCATATTTATCTTCATCGTCCTTTTCACTCATATAAACCGAATCCTATTTCATTTAGGCACAAGGAATCATAGCTGATGACCACACACTCCTAATTTCAGGCCTACTTACATTTCTGCATTAAATTAGAAAACTCTTCATTTCTCAATATTTCTACATTAGGCAAGTCCACAATACTCATGTGATAATGAATGACCCAAATTAGGAGTGTGCCAACTGAAGCTCACAGTCAAATCTGGCTGGCTGCTTTTTTATTTGTTTATTTTTAAAATATACTTTTACTGATTTCAGAGAGGAGGGTGTGGGAGAGAGAGCTAGAAAGATCAATGATGAGGGAGAATTATTCATCTGCTGCCTCCTACACACCCCATACCAGGGATCGAGCCCCCAACCCAGGCATGTGCCCTGACCAGGAATCAAACTGTAACCTCCTGGTTTACAGGTCAGTGCTCAACCACTGAGCCATGCCAGCTGGGGATGGTTGCATTTTGAACATAAAGTTTTCTTAGAACATGGCTGCACCTGTTTCTCTCTGTGAGCGGCACTGACTGCTCTCACATCAGCAGAGCACTGTGAAGTTGGTGCAACAGACACCACCGGGCCTGCAGAGCCTAAAACATTTTCTCCGTGGCCTTCACAGAAAGTTTGCTGATCCTTGATCCAGAGTCAATATACAAAAAATGAGCAACTATTTGCATTGTGTGAGGATCACTCTTTTCTAAACACGTGGGAAATACTTTTTTCCCTTGTTTTATCCCAGAGCCACTGCCCAGCAGCAGAAGCAAAGAACTCCGCTGCAGAAATCATTGAAGGAATTGATAAAAATCATGGGAAGTGAGGCTCAGGGGTTAGTTAGTTAGAGAGCCTCACATGGGGGTGGAGCAACAAAGTGAAAAGCTTTGAAAAGTTGTGGCTACCCATATCACTCACTGACAGGAGTAGTGCTGTTATCGTCCTCATTTATAGGCTAAGAATGTAATTCAGAGTCATGCCATTTTTCAAGAGAAAGAGATCTAATTTTCAGGATAATAAGATAAAAATAAAATTCTCCCAAAGAAAAATAATTTCCCCCCACAATTCCAAGCAAAATTACATATTTTCTTCATAGGGGCCCTAGAATATTTTGGTGGATAGTACTGGAATTATACGTTTAATAATTAGTTCACTAAGGGAGGCACCGGCTCATTGAGCTCTTCATCTCCATGGCCCATCAGGGTGCCTGGGTCTCAGTAAGTGCTCAAAACATGATTTTTTTTTTTAGGGTTTTTCTTTTCTTTTTCTTTTTTTAAAAATTAAATCTTTATTATTCAGATTATTACATTAGTTACTTTTTTTCCCCACCATAACTCCCCTCCACCCAGTTCCCACCCCACCCTCCACCCTCACTCCCCACCCACTGTCCTCATCCATAGGTGCACGATTATTGTCCAATCTCTTGCCTCACCCCACACCCCTCCCCCCCCCCCCCCGCCAAGAATAGTCCATTCCCTTTCTATGTCCCTGATTCTATTACAATTTTAACAGAAGAATCAATGAACTGGTTAGCAATCTTATTTTAGTGATTTATGGATAGTGCAAAAGAGGTCCAATTATCAATAGTTTGCAGTAAAAAACTAACTTTGCCCTAAGAGAGGTTTGGCCTTTGTTTCCTGCTCCTGAGAGGCAACCTGTAAGCCCTTGGAACTTCCTGCTCGAAGAGTGGTTGTGTTTACTCAGTGCCGTGGGCCACACCGTACATCCAAGCTAACAGTGTAATTCATGGTGAGTGCCCGTAGCCAGAAGTACCGGCCTGGCTTCTGGAGGGGCTGGAGGCTGAGCTCCGCGATGCAGCCAGTCGATCATGTCTCTGTGGCTGAGGCCCAATAGAGCCTCTGGACAGCCGAGCTCAGGCGCGTTCCCCTGGGTGACAACACTGCACTGCCGCATGTAGTCGCTAGAAGAAACAGACATGGTTGTACAACCCCCCCTGGGAGAGGACGAATCTTGCACCTGGAACTCTCCCGGACCCTGCCCTATGTACACATTCTCTAAAGGGACATTCCTCTCAGAGACCAAGGCACTCAATCACTGCTCTTCTTTGTGAAGCCACTTCATGGTCTCTAAGCGGAAGTGGAATGAGAGTTGCTGATGTAGAAAAGAAGGTAAATTTAGCTCTGCCCTTTCAAGAAACCAGTTTGGTTGAAGGGAAATCGTTTCTGCCTCGCTTTCTGTTTGGACTCGCTTCTGCACAACTGACGCAAGATGAGCAAGAGCATGCTTCTGTCTGCTCATCAGCCCAAGGTGCTATTCTGATTCACGTGGGACGGAGTGTAAATGCCACCGTGTCTGCCCACTCAGCCCCACTGCACTCTTACCTGTGGAAATTTCATGAGGATTCTGGCCTGGGACACACCTTTTCCGTGATATCCCTTTGCAATGTGAGTTTTCATAATTTTCTATGTCCCAATGGGTATTTTAAATGGGAATGGACAGACTGTGAACCATAGGCTACTTATGTTGATATTATTATGTTAAACCGGAAGTCCTAGCGCCACTAAAATATTTGTTTCAATGCCTGATGATATACGAACATGTCTATTATGGAGTTATTCTTTTTTCTAGCTTTATTGAGATATAATTGAGATGTAGCATTATATAAATTTAAGATGTACAACATGAAGATTTCATATATATATGTATATATACATATACATACATATATATATATATATATATATATATATATATATATATAGAGAGAGAGAGAGAGAGAGAGAGAGAGAGAGAGAAATGATGACCACAATAGGGCTAGTTAATAGCTCCATCAGCTCACATAATTATTATCATTTCTTTGTAGTGGGAACATTTAAAATTTACTCTTTTAACAACTTTTGGGTCTATAATACAGTGTCGTTAACCATAGTTACTACATTAGCTCTCCAGAACTTAGTTCATCTTGAAACTGAAAGTTTGTACTTTTTGAACAACATCTCCCATTTCCTCTACCCATGAGCCCCTGGCAACCACCATTCTATTTTTTTTCTATGAGTTTGGCTTTTTTAGATTCTACATATAAGTGAGATAATACAGTAGTTGTCTTTCTGGGTCCAACTTATTTCATTTGGCACAACGCCCTCAAGGTCCATCCATGTCATCACAAGTGGCAGCATTTCCTTCTTTCTCCTGACCGCATATTATTGCATATTATACACACACACACACACACACACACACACACACACACACAAGATATATACATACACTAAATGTATATATACATACACATCTTCTTTATCCATTTATCTGTCGATGGGTTTTTAGATCCTACATCAAACTAAAGAGTTTTTGCACAGCAAAGGAAACAAGGCAAAAGACAACCTACTGAATGAAAGAAGATATTTGCAAACAATGTATCTGTAAAGCAGGGGTGGGAAACCCTTTTCCTGCCAAGGGCCATTTGGATATTTACCCAACATCATTTGTGGGCCATGCAAAATTATCAGCTTAAAAATCAGCCTGCTATGTTCAGTCAAACATTTAATTAACTCACCCTAGTGCCTTGGCAGGGCCAGACCAAAAGGTTTCATGGGCCTCACATGGCTCACAGGCTGGACATTCCCCACCCCTGTGTTATGGGGTCAATATTCAAAATACATAAGAAACTCATACAACGTTACACCAAAAAAACAAAACAAAAAAAAACCAAAACATACCCCAATCTGATTAAAAAATGGTCGGAACACCTGAATAGACATTTCTCCAAAGAGGACGTACAGATGGCCCACGGACATATCGAAGGATGTTCACCATGACTAATCACCAGGGAAATGCAAGTAAAAACCACAGTGAGAGGATCCGAGCTGGCAGCAGAGTAGGTAGACGTGAAACTCACCAGATTGGAATTGCAATTAAGTGATAGAACAATCAACCTGAATACCCAACTGAAGACGAGTAGCACAAAGTCCTGTGATAAAGGATTGACAGAAGGCGCCACGCTGGGGCTCGTAGAAGGGCAGACGTGCAAGAAGGGCCGGCTCCTCGCCCCCATGCAGCTTTTGAGAATCTGAAGGAATATCTCAGCTGCAAAGTCCCCCCTGGGGAGTGAGTGGTCTCAACCCCAAGCCAAGCTCTCCAGCCAGGAAGAGGCGCCCAGGTAACATCTGACTGAAAACCAGCAGGGATTTTCTGCCAGGGAGAGATGAGGGACCTGCTAGAAACCTAGGTGCCCTCTTAAAGGGCCAGCGCACAAAATCTCATTCCTGGTCACTCACCCTGGTCTCTGGCGAGGGGAAGGTGGCTCAGAGCAGACTGGAGTCCTACAGGGGGAGACCGGGTGGCGTGGCTCTGGAGAGAGGGCTGGAGGAACAGCTGCCAATGTCCCTGCGCTGAGTGCATCTCACACTCTACCCACAGATGGTATCTTTCCTGGGTCAAGCATTTTTTTCCATATGGCATTAGCCGGAGGGAATGCACTAGCCCCACCCTCCTGGCTCCGGATGGCCCCACCCCGCCAGGCTCACACCCTCTGAGGAGACTGCTGGCTGAGGCCAGCCTGGGCCTGTGGTGCACTTTTTTGGAAGGCTCTCCAAGATGTCCAGGCAGATTTGGGAGGCAGAGGCGAACAGGGCGAGACTGAGCTGTGTGGCTCTAAGTTGGGGGCCGTCTTCCCCAGGCATGCCTGATAACGCCATTGTTCCTGTGCGGAGCCCTCCCTCCACGCAGCCAAATCTTGGTCTGTTCTCGCCTGATGAGCTCCACTGGTTTCACCCTGACAGCTCCTGAGACCCGGCCCCACCACAAAGCTCTGCAGGCCCCCAGCAAGTGTGGTTGCCTTGGTGTACCCTGAGACTTTTGCTAAGCAGCCTCTGGCCCAGTGCGGGTACCAATTTTAAATCCATATCAACCCAGGGACACTCACTGTTCATCCCTACCTGGAGACTCACTCAGGGCCCACCTCATGCAACTCTCTACAGCCAGAGGCTCTCTCAGTGACTGAGCCTAAAGGGCAGCGGCAGGTAATGGCAGGTCTCAAGGAGCCGTGGGCCTTTTGAAGACCTGTTCCCGGGCTCAGCGCTGGTGGAAACCAGCCTTGGTATGCGGCTTGGCCCTGCCATGTACACCCAGGTCCAGCAGAGGTAGCTACGCACTGTGCATTGCTAAGTAGCTCCAAACAAGTAGCCCAGGGCCAGTCATAAGCAGCACCTGATACTCACCTGCACCACAGTCCCTCCCAAGAAGCCGAGAACCAACACACCGGTGGCAGCCTTCAGACCACATCAGAGCACAGCACATGCAGCTCCACAAGGGAAATCTCACCCCAAGGGAAATCTCAGTAGGCACCAGGCCCTGCCAGGGCAAACTCTGCTTCATGAAGGCAGCCTCCACTCAACAATTTGTACACTGCAGTCAGCCAGCCTAAAGGTCAACCCCACCCACGGATGGGCCAACAGCAATCAAGACTCAACTATGACAGGAGGGCTCACGTAATTCACACAAGAGAAATTTCTGGAGCCCCTGACTCAGGTGATCAGGGAAACGGTGCCACTTAGTCCCACAAAACACCTATTCCATAGGTCACCATACCCAGGCTGGGAGACATAGCTGATTTACCTAATACACAGAAATAAATACAGAGAGGCAGCCATAAATGGGAGACAAACGTGCCCCAAATGAAAGAACAGGATAAATCCACAGAAAAAGAACTAAATAAAATGGAGGCAAGAAATCTACCAGACAGAGTTCAAAACAATGGTTATAAGTAAGGATGGGTGCTCAAGTAACTTAGGAGAAGAGTGGATGAACTCAAGAATAAATTACACAAAAAGATAGTGAGTATACAAAGAGACAGAGCAACTATAAATGAAACCAAGAGTTGGTTCTTTTACAAGATAAACAAGATGGATAAACCTTTAACCAGACTAATCAAGAAAAATAGAGAGACAGCCAACATAAAATCTGAAATGAAAGAGTTGAAGTAACAACTGACACCACAGAAATACAAAGGATTATAATAAAATATTATGAACAAAAAATTGGGCAATCTGGAAGAAATGGATAAATTCCTAGGAACATATAATCTTTCAAAGATGAATCAAGAATAAACAGAGCCCTGGTCAGGTGGCTCAGCTGGTTGGAGCATTGTTCCATACACCAAAGGTTGAGGGTTCAGTTCCCAGTCACCGTGAGTGCAGGTGGCAATTGATTGATGTTTCTCTCTCACAGCAATGCTTCTCTCTCTCTCTCTCTCTCTCTCTCTAAAAATCAATAATGGCATATCCTTGGGTGAGAATTAAAAAAGAAAAAAAAGAAACAGAAAATCTAAATAGACTGATTACAACTAACAAATCAAAGCAGTAATCAAAGAACTTCCAACAAACAAAAGTCCTGGACCAGGTGGCTTCACAGGTGAATTTTACCGAACATTCAAAGAAGAATTAACACCTATTCTTCTCAAACTATTTCAAAAAATCCAAGAGGAGGGAATACTCCCAACCTCATTTTACAAGGTCAGCCTTATCCCGATTCCATAACAAGATAAAGATACTACAAAGAAAAAAAAATGCCAATATCCCTAATAAACACAGATGTCAAAATCCTCAACAAAATACTAGCAAACCAAATTCAGCAATACTGTACAAAGATTATACACCATGGTCAAATGGGACTTCTCCAGGGATGGAAGGTTGGTACAATACCCACAAATCAATAAATGTGATATAGCATATAGACAAAGTGAAGGATAAAAATCACATGATCATATCAATAGCTGCAGAAAAAGCACTGGATAAGATTTAGCACCCATTCATGATAAAAACTTTCAGCAAAGTGGAAATAAAGGGAACATACTTCAACTTAATAAAGACCATCTATAACAAACCCATACCCAACCTCATACTCAATGGGCAAAACTAAAATTGTTTCCCTTAAGATCGAGAAAAAGACAATAAGATAGGGATGTTCACCTTCACCACTCCTATTCAACATAGTACTGAAATTCCTAGCCACAGCAATCAGACACGAAGAAGTCAAGGGCATTCAAATTGGGAAGGGAGAAGTAAAACTGTCATTATGTGCAGATGACATGATGTTATATAGAGAGAACCCTAAATATCCCACAAAAAAACTACTAGAACTGATAAATAAATTCAGAAAAGTAGTATTTTATACACCAATAATAAATGATCAGAAATGGAAAAGAAATCAAGTTCACTTACAATTACATTTAAAAAAATAAAATACCTAAGAATGAATTTAACCAAGAGATAAAAGACGTTTAATCAGAAAATTATAAGACACTGAAGAAAAACACTGAAGAAGACACAAAAAAATGGAAGCATATACTGTGCTCATGGATAGGACGAATTCACATCATTACAATATCCATACTACTACCCTGGCCGGTGTGGCTCATTTGGTTAGAGCATCATATCTTGCACTGAAGGGTCGTGGGTTTGATTCCTAGTCAGGGCACACGTGTGAGGCAGCTGATCGATGTTTCTCTCCTTCCTCCCTCCCCTTTAAAAAAATATTATTATTGATTTTTAGAGAGAGTGGAAGGGCGACGGAGAGAGAAACATTGGTGCAAGAGCAGAATATAGATGGGCTGCCTCCTGCATGTCCCCTACCAGGGACTGAGTCTGTTATCTGGGCATATGCCCTGACTTGGAATTAAACCGGCAACTTTTTGGTGCATGTGATGACGCTCAACCACTGAGCCATACCGGCCAGGGCCTCCCTCCTCCTTCTTTCCTCTCTCTCTCTGAAATTGGTGAAAAACACATCCTCTAGGTGAGGATTTAAAAAAAATGTCCATACTACCCAAAGAAATCTATAGATTCAGTGTAATCCCTGTCAAAATAACAATGGCATATTTCACAGAACTAGTACAAATAACCCAAAAATTTATATGGAGCCACATAAAACCCCAAGTAGCCTCAACAATATTGAGGAAGAAGAATAAAGTTGGGGGTATGATACAATCCAATATAAAACTATACTACAAGGCCATACTAATCAAAATGGCATGGTACTGGCATAAAAATAGACATATAGATCAATGGCACAGAATAGAGAGCCCAGAAATAAACCCACGTCTATATCATCAGTTGATATTTGACAAAGGCAGTAAGAAAATACAATGTGGTAAAGACAGTCTATTCCATAAATGGTGCTGGGAAAATTGGATAAATATGTGCAAAAAATAAATAAATAAAAGTAGACCACCTCCTTACACCTTATACAATAATAAACTCAAAATGGAATAAAGACTTAAATGTAAGACTCAAAACTATAAAAATCCCAGAAGAAAACATAGACACATTTCTTGTAGCAATACTTTCTCTGATATACCTCCTTGGGCAAGGGAAACAAACAAATGGGATTACACCAAACTAAAATGTTTTTGCACAGCAAAGGAAACCATAAAAAAAATAGACAACCTAATAAAAGGGAGAACATAAGGAGTTAATATCCAAAATTTATAAAGAACTGATACTACTCAATACCAAAGATAACAATCCAATTCATAAATTGACACTGCTCCAAAGAGGACATGCAGAAGGCCAAAGGACATAGGAAAAGTAGTTAAACATTACTACTTGTCAGAGAAATGCAATTAAAACCACAATGAGATATCACCTCACACCTGTCAGAATGGCTATCATCAATTAATCCACAAATGACAAGTATTGGCAAGCATGCGGAGAAAAGGGAACCCTGGTGCATTGTTGGTGGGAATGCAGATTGGTGCAGCCACGATGAAAAACACTATGAAGTTTTTCTCAAAAGATTAAAAATGGAACTGTCTTACAGCCCAGTGATTCCATTTCTAAAGATTTACCTGAAAACCCCCCAAACACTAATTCAAAAGAATATATGCACCCCTACGTTCCTCACAGCTTTATTTACAATAGCCAAGCTATGGAAGCAACCCACGTGCCTAACAACAGACAAGTAGATAAAAATGTGGTGGTAATACATACAATGGAATATTACTTGGTCATAACAAAAATGGAATCTTACCATTTTTGACAGCATAGATGGACCTAGAGGATATTATGCTCAGTGAAATATGTCAATCAGAAAAGGACAAGTACCATATGATTTCACTTATATGTGAATCTAAAGCACAAAATAAACAAACAACATTGAAACAGACTCACAGAAACAGAGAGAGAACTGGTGGGTGCCAGAGGGGAGTAGGGGCTTGGGCACTGGGTGAAAGAGGTGAAGGAACTAAGAAGCACAAATGGTAGTTACAACATAGTCACAGGGAAGTAAACGATAGGAAATATAGTCAGTAATATTGTGATAACTATGTATGGTGCCAGTGGGGGTGCTGGAAATATCAAGGGGGACCCTATGTAAAGTACATAATTGTCTAACCACTAAGCTGAACACCTTAAACCAATCTCTCTCTCTCTCTATATATGTGTGTGTGTGTGTGTATATATATATATATATATATATATATATATACATATATATATACATATATATAATATATATAACACATATATATGTTGTGTGTGTGTGTGTGTATATATATATATATATGCCTAAGTGACCGTTATGATGGTTGACCGAACAACCGGTTGACCAGTCGCTATGACGTGCACTGACCACCAGGGGAAAGACGCTTGATGCAGGAGCTGCCCCCTGGTGGACAGTGCTCCCACAGCCAACCTCCTGTGGCCGGCCAACCTCCCACCGTCCCTCCCCGCAGCCAGCTGGCCCCCATCGGCCCTGATCACTGGCCAGGCTGAGGGATCTCACCCATGCACGAATTCGTGCACCGGGCCTCAAGTACATAGTGAAAAACAAACAAATAAATAAATAACCACCTGAATCTCAGTAAGAAAAAAAAAGTCCATACTGCCCAAAACAATTTATAGATTCAACACAATTCTTATCACAGAACTAGAACAAATAATCCAAAAATTTATATGGAATCACAAAAGACCCTGAATAGCCACAGCAAGCTTGAGAAAGAGTAACAAAGTTGGAGGTGTCATGCTACCTGATATCAAACTATATTATAAGGCTCTATTAATCAAAACAGTGAGATGTGGGCATTAAAAACAAATGTGTAGGCCAATAAAACAAAATAGAGATCTGAGAAATAAACCCACACCTATGTGATCAATTAATATTTGACAAAGGAATCAAGAACATAAAATGGGGTAAAGGCAATCTAGTCAATAAAATGATTTTGGAAACACTGGACAGATACATGCAAAAAATTAAACTAGACCATCTTCTTTCACCATATACTAGAATAAACTCAAAATGGTTTAAAGACTTAAATGTAGGACTTAAAACCATAAAGACCTAGAAAAAAAACACAGGCAGAAAAATCTTGGACATTTCTCGTAGCAAAATTTTTTTCCCTATATCTCCTCGGGAACAGAAACAAAAGAAAAAATAAACAAATGGGACCACATCAAACTAAAATCATTTTGCACAGCAAGGGAACCATCAACAAAAGGAAAAAACAACTTACTGAATGGGAAAAGTTATTTGCCAGTGATACATCCGATAAGGACTTAATATCCAAAAGTTATAAAAAAAACTCACAACTCAACACTGAAAAACCCCAAGCAATCCAATTAAAAATGAACTAAAGACCTGAACAGACACTTCCCTAAAGAGGACATACAGATGGCCAATAGACATACGAAGAGATGCTCAATGTCACTAATCACATTTTGCTGGGATGTAAACTTCATTACTTGTGTCCTAAAGAGTTTCTGAGGTGAACAGAATTATTCTGGCCTCTAAGCAACTAGTTAATTTAATGAGTATATATTCTCTCGTTGAGGGAAATCTAGAGCAAGGACAAGGAATGTGTCTATCGCTTTGAAACTTGCGTTGGCAACTGGGTCAACTTGGTCTAACATGTAAATTCCTCCTTGCAGGGCTGGGCTGTGGCATGTTGGGAATTAGAGCTGATAGGAACATACCCGGGGGGCGGGGGGGGGGGCAGCGGTGCCTGGCGGCTGTACAGTGAGGCCAGGCTGAAGGCCCGAGGCTTCATGTTTACCAAACTTCCTAGGCTGGCGTTTCTTCACCGTGTGCAGAGTTTCTCCTTTCTTTCTGCATCCCAGCACTTAAAATCTATACACTGACATTTGACTGCATTTGAAGTCTTCTGAGATCTCTCTGGAAAATGCTTTAATGGTTCAAAGTTTGGTCATGGCGTTGACAGCGTCGTGGGTAGGGGAGCACTGCCTAGTTCGAGTTCCTCTTGGCCGCTGTGATGGCCTTCTACTTGCTGCCTTGCCCCCGATTCTGTGTCATTTCCCATCTGTTGTCTGAGTTCCGAGGGACAGATTTGATCACACCGCTGTCTTAAGAATATTTATTGCCCCCCTGTGGGCCTACAGGCCGGAACCGTAATTCCTTAGGAAGATGTACAAGGCCCTCCTCCCACGCCTGCCTCTACTCTGTGCTCCAGGCAAACCAGAATCATGGCTGTGTTGCTCACCATTCTCCGCTAGTGAGCAGCAGGTTCCGAGGTGACCAGGCCTCAGGAATGAAGGAGATTGGGCGGGTTGGGGGGCGGGGGGCGGGGGGTATGGGGTGAACGGGCAAGCACCTGCCTTTTCAGAGGAGCAGGCATAGGAGCTGCACTCAGCCATATTTGTTACCATGTGAGAATGTGGGCCCCGTGTTGCCAGATCTTCCTTTTTTTTTTTTTTTTTTCAAGAGAAGCCAGAAATCTGGAATTTTATAAGAAATCTTCCAATTTTTAAATCTTGGCAACTAATTCAAAATATTTTTAAAACACTCTATGGGCCAAAAAAAAAAAAAAAAAAGTCTGTCAGCTAAGACTGTGACCTCTTTGGTAAGAGCCAGAAAGTGTCTGCTATCTACCTAGCTTGGTGCCACCCCTCAGGCACATGCCGGGGATTGTGTAGCCCTCTCCAGCATCGATCTCGCTGCCAGAAATGCCCTCCTTCTCTACTTGGAGGCTCCTATGCATCCTTCAGGACCCAGCCCAGATGTCACCTGAGTGGTGGGGCTCACCTTCACTGAGGAGGTGTCCCCAGGCTCTGCCCAGCCTCTACTATGACACGCCCCATGTGTACAACGATCCTTCCAGACCAGGAGGGGCTCTTACGAATCTGCTCTGGCACCCGGAATAGGATCTGGCACATAGTAGGTAGGCTCTCAAAATGTTTGTTGAATGGATGTGTTCCCATCAGCATGAATATATGAGATTTCCCGGGGAAATAAACACTTTTCATTTCCTCTCATCTTTGCCACGTCGGCAAACCCATCTGTGGATGCTGTGTCCTTTTTCAGTTCTACACCACGTGCAGGCTGCACTCTTCTGGGAGCGCCCCGTTACCCAGTCATTGGCTTAGGGTTAGAGCGTATCTAGGCAGATGGCTAGGCAACTATTGGTATTAAATGGGCGGAATTATTCAGACGGATGTTCAAGGACTTAAGGTGTAGAGGAGTTGCTTCTTAGTGACCTGGGAGTCAGTTTTATGGAAATAAAATTATTACATGCTGGGTCAGGTAATTCCAATTAAAAAATATGCCACTAATTTTATAAGCTTGACTTCTTTGTGAGAATTTCATTTCTTAAAACTGTTTTGATGTATATTATGAGAATAATGCCAGCTTAAATGATTTCATATGAGAAAAATGAAAGCCACTCCAATCTATCCTTACCTCTGTTGAAGTAAAACCATAAGTGCTTCTAATTCCTAATTTCCTGTATACACCCTATACTTCGCAACAAACAAACCCATCCACATAATTTGACCACATATCCACCCACACACAAAAAACCCACAGATTCCATACACACACATGCTTATAAACAGAGAAATATACTAAGCAATTTGCATATAATCATTCTGTTTACACATATAATATTCAAAGGAGACTTCCCCTCTGGAATTTGATGCACTCGAATGTTAATTAAGAAACTATATTTCTCCTGCCTCCATAAACCCATACATTGCCCTGTTTTATTTTTCTGAAAATTTCTACCTATTCTAATATTTATATATAACTTGTCTGGAAATGCAGGAGGGTTTTGAACAAAGAACAACATGTTTTCCTAAAGTTATCAACAGAAATTTACTCTTACTGAGGAGCTGCATGGAGCAGGATCTGAAAGAAGATCTTCCCACCTATTACTATCATTCCTATGAAATGTCAAAGACAGCAAAAATCAGTTTTTTAAAAAAAGACAATAGTCTTTCTTTAATAAGACAGCTCAAATTTAACCAGATCCAAAGGATGACTAAAATGCATGAAGTAGAAAATTCCATATAGCAAAAAATGAAAAGAATAAAGCTTCCAAGTAATTTTTTGTCCAAGACAATAAGATATACCATTTTTGCATGATGACTGATGATACATTATTATAATATGAAGTTCACTCTACATGACTACGGCACAGTCTTTGTTCTTCCCTGTACTACATTTTCTCCTAAAATACACCACTAATAGGATTACTCAGTTAGGCCCTCATGAACTCCAGAAAGGGTCAGGGCAACACACAATGCTATGCTTGGCAGGGAAGCCCAACCACAATCCCAATGCCCCCTCTGCCCTCACACACAGCTCCAGAGGCTAAAATAGGCCAAGTCATCAGTGTCACCGCTGAGCCAATGGCCTCCGCAGCAGTAGGAACCCAAGTGAATGAGGAATGGGAAGTGCTAGGCAATGAACTCCAAGGCCAGGATTTTGAATTCCAAAGCTGGTGAGACCTTGGTCGCTGGCCAGCATGAAGCATCAACCACCCCTGCCCATTTGTGTGTGTTCTCTCATAGTCTCTATGGATGCAAACACGACTAAGATGTAGGGTCTCAGGGCACGAGGATCCTAATCTAAAGCCAGGGAGGTCCGGCCCCCTGGCTTGGGTTTATTTGGTTCCTGGCTCCCGTGAGCTCAGTCCTTCCCTAACCTCCAGGCCACGCCAGTCCCCTGTCCTAAGGCGCTGTGCCCCATGTATTGCCTTGGCAGCTTCCTTATCCTTTCCGGCTCTTCTTGCTTCCCATCCCCTCATGATAAGACATTTACAGGATCACTATGACGGCAGGAGTATTACAAATGCCTTAGATGTCAACTGGAAAATACACTACTGGCTTGGCTGGAGTGGCTCAGTGGTTGGACATCTCCCTGTGAACCAGGAGGTCATGGTTCAATTCCTGGTCAAGGGCACATGCCCAGGTTGTGGGCTCAGTCCCCAGGGTGGGGCATGCAGAAGGCAGCCGATCAATGATTTTCTCTCATCATTGATGTTTCTAGCTCTCTTTCCCTCTCCTTCCTCTCTGAACTCAATAAAAAAAAAAATACTTTTTTTTAAAAGAGAAAATACAATACTGTACCTGTAAGTCAGAGACAGAAGGGACAAGGGTGTGGTGTGTTAGGATTAAGCATTTAGTGAAAAAGGAAAGAATGTTCACCAGGAACCTCATGCTCCCATTCAATAAGGCCTGTCCATACATTTAATTTTCAGAGACAATAGGGAGATACCAGACAACAAAGGTAGTAAGAATTCCCAGATGGAAAATGATAGCAGGTCATTTTTAGACTAAAAAACCTTGCATCTTTCCTCTTAGGGAGAACAAAAATCCTTTGCTAGGATGCAGTGGTAGACATGGCCTGTTATTAGGCTATACATTTTAAAAACCTTATTAGGCTCCCCAAACCAGGAATATAAAAGTACAGTTTATCCAATGCTCCCCAAAGACATATTTATTGGCATCTACAGTGAAAAAAAAAAAAAAAAAAAGGCTCTGCGAGTCCCAAATGTATCTAAATGAGCAGTTAAGAATACACAATGGGCATACGCCACATCAAAAGGGGCCTTGTAATTGAAGGACGGCAGGGTAAAAAGAAAGCCCAAATCTGCCACAGTTGCATGGAAATGTGTTTCATCCTCTGTCTGGGTTATTTTGTAGGAAACAAAACCTACAAAACCCGCCCCAACAAACCTTGACACGACTCGGGGGGAAGTTAGCCAGGCCGCTGGGCTCCGGCAGGCTCTGTGGTTGGCCAACCCTCATACCCCTCCCAGGGCGACCAGGCTTTAAATAAACGCGTCTGACTTTGAAGGAATGTGATGTAGACAGACAGATTGTTTGTTTGCACTTAGGTCTCTGAAATGGAGATGATTCTACTCGTGTAAGTGTCGCAGCAGCAATCTTCACTGCAAAGCAGAGTCCAGGAACTCCCGTCGGTACCTGGGAAAGGGACCCCACAGGCCTCCAGAATGGGTACCTCTTTGATTGGGCCAACAGCTGTATGTCCCACTCGTCAGGAATGCTGGGCCCAGGAGGCTTCCACATGGTACTTGGCGGAATTAGGGGCGTTTTCCCCAAATTATATTAGTCATGCTTTGGTGCCAAATGAGTGATTTTTTTTTTTTTTAGAACCAATTGCACATGCATATAATGATCATAATGCTAAATAAAAATTATAGACATAGCAATAGAGCTAAAGTTGATCTTCTCTACACTTTGCCATGTTCATTAAACATCTACTTCATGGCAGGACTTGCATTGATTCAAACAGAAACGTAGGAAGCTCACACACCTGGGCCACTACAAATAGTTCCCAGAGGCCAGACAGTGGGTGCTAGAGGGGAGGGGCTCACACGCGGAGGGAGCGGAGGCATGCATTCGTGTCTCCATCTTCCTGCAAGTCACAGTGGGTGAGGCTGGGAGGCAGAGACGTGGCAAAAATCTCAAAAATGTCACCCTGGATGTCTTTATGAAGGTGTCACATGTCACCCCTCAATAACTTCATTCTATCTTTTAAAAATGTTTTTATTGATTTCAGAGAGGAAGGGAGAGGGAGAGAGAGATAGAAACATCAAGATGAGAGAGAATCATGGATGGGCTGCCTCCTACATACCCCACACTGGGATTGAGCCCGAAACCCAAGCACGTGCCCTGACCGGGAATCGAACCGTGACCTTCTGGTTCATAGGTCCGTAGGTCGATGCTCAACCACTGAGCCACGCAGGCTGGGCAATAACTTCATTCTAGACAGGCTTTCTCCCCAGCTTCATGGAGCGGGTGCTTCTCCTGTAGAGTACCAGATGAAAAATGTGCCTTCCATCTTGAATCCGTGTGTACGGATGCTGAAACACCGGCACCCTGTTCAGTGTGGTGAGATTTCCGCCCCATGAAAGGCACGGAGAAACTCCCTGTTGCAGGGGAAACAGACACACATCTCCCATCTCCCTCTTGATTCCAGGACGTTCTCTCATTTAGTGAAGTCCTGCAGTATTTCAGTATTTAAGTTGTAATGTCTCTCCCTCTTGACTCTTCTACCGGGTACTAAGAGTTTGTGTTTAGAAAATTGAAGGGGAGCGTGTGAGCATTACTGCTTGGCCAAGGGTAGTTAGAGGAGTTGAACACACCCAGTCTTGGGGTGTGGAATAGTGAGTGGTAGCTTAGAGGAGGCATATAAGGAAGGGGTATAGGAGACAGGCTTGGATAGTGTTACAAAGGCTGGCGATAAAGCAGAGGCAATGGAGATGGAAGGGAACGATTTCAGAACGGACATGTAGGTGGTAGAAATGACTGGGGGTTAGTGATGACTGAGATAAAAAGGACGAAGCAGGGAAAGGTAGGAGTTATAATAAGACCGGTTTTTGACAAGGTATGCAAAAATTCGATGCTATTCTTATAAACAATTTATAATTTGGGCTGGCAACCCAGAAACACATGTGAAAAACTTGGCATTTATGGTGTGAACTGTGTGATGTTTTCCCCAGCATCTCTGCTGTGAAGGACATGTGAATTAGGGTTTATGATTTATTTGCGTGCCAAATTTTTTATGTTGCTATCGCGTGAAGCTATGAAGTAATTTGTTAAAAAGCCAGATTTTGATAACAAGGAAATTGAATTGGCACGTGCAGGTACAATGCCGGTGACCAGGCTGTCCTTGGGACTTAACGTGTTTCCCAGGAAAGCTTGGCAAATCAGTGATCTATAACACTGCTATCAGAAGCAGTTAGGGCCAAAGGTTGATCCGTATGTAGAATATAGCACTTTTTGTAAAAACAAAAGTGTCAGCCCTGACTCAAATTTAAGGAGATATGCCATTGTAGGAACTTTCTTTTACTGTGGTTTATTTCTAGCGTGATATTGAATCCTTTAAGATTGGGATGCGGCACTGGTTCTGGTGTCTGTGGCATGCGGAAATAAAAAAAAACCAACGCAATTCTATCTGAACATTCTGGCTGGTTAAACTGCCTGCTGCCTGTACTCCATCTGCTGAGAACGTGTCCTCATTCCTCCTGGTCCTGCGCCTGTTTAGGAGGGAGTGTGTGAGTGTGTTCATGGCACTATTCATGACAAAGTGGAATTATGTTTGTTCAACTTATTTCTTCTAGCTCCTCGGGGATTTTAGCTAAAGAGACACGAATGACTATAGCTTGCATTAAGCAATGATGCATGTGGCAGTGCTGAGATGTTTAGGTCTTGTCAGATTTTCTTTCACAGAATTTTGTCTGGGGTTGAGATTTTACATAATTTCACAAAGGTAAAACTGACCATGCATTTCCTCCTCTAGTTATTATCCTGCTGTGCAGGGACCTACCTTTAAAATCCAAGACATTGTTTTAGACTGAGTAACATTTACTATCAAATCATGTTATAAAAACTTAAAAAAGTAGACACTTCAGCAATAAGATAGTTATGATAAAAGATAACATTACTCCCTAAATTAATCAAAGATGCCTAAATTTTAGGAACAACAACAAAAGAGTTAACCATTGAGAAGTATTAAAAGCTGAAATAGTACATCTATCGTTGTAACAAATCATATTTTCTCTTCAAGAAGGCCTGAATATATTGACACCTTTTGAACACAATGGAAAAATTCTCCATTTGGCTATAGAGAATACACTACATTCAAGAAACATTCTCTTGTAATGATTGAAAATGATGTCTTCTCTCCAGCATGGATGCCAAACTAAAACATCATAAATACACACTGTAGGCATAAGCAATATTGATTTCTACCATTTTAAGAAGAATCCGTCTCAAGCCTAAAGTAAAACTTTCTTGGGGGTGAGGTGCATTCTGGAACAGACAGGTTTGGTGGGAGAGCTGGAGAAACGTCCAGTATCTGCCAGGACTAGCACCGCAACAAGAAGGATCTTAATTTTGACTAAACTCTTTTTTAAAAAATATATTTTACTGATTTTTTACAGAGAGGAAGGGAGAGGGATAGAGAGTTAGAAACATCGATGAGAGAGAAACATCGATCAGCTGCCTCCTACACACCTCCTACTGGGGATGTGCCCGCAACCAAGGTACATGCCCTTGACCGGAATCGAACCCGGGACCCTTCAGTCTGCAGGCCGACGCTCTAGCCACTGAGCCAAACCGGTTAGGGCTTGACTAAACTCTTAAGAAAACCACCTCCACACATATGTAAGGAAAGAAACGTGCTAGAAACACATGGACACAACGGAAATCTTTCCCCAGTGCCCCTGGCCCCTGGCGCTGTACCCACGGAGGCACCCGGGAGGGAGCGGGGAGGCCTCCCCAGGACAGGGCACAGGCCCCCTTTCTCCTGAACTCAGCGAGTCGCGTATTTTCCCTGAAAATCTGGGCCCAGCTCTCGGTTTCCTCCTCGAAGGGTTCCATACGCTAGTTTTCTCTGTAAGGCTACAAGCTGGCCTGCATTTCCGACGTTTCCACATTCCTAATTAAGAAGGGCTGCCTGTAGCGGCTGGCAGATGGTGCTGCGGCAGAGTCTGCTCACACCGAGGGGATTTGTGAGGCCTCCCCCCATCGGAGATTTATCATTTATCAAAAGAAGCAAATGCACTCGGCATACCTCCCATGGCAAGTAACTAGGTAGGTGGGGAGAGAGGGAGAGAGAGAGAGAGAGAGAGAGAGAGAGAGAGAGAGAGAGAGAGAGAGAGAGAGAGAGAGATCTAGGGGTAGAGACAGAGAGAGGTAGGGTAAAAAGGGCTCGTATTACAACTTCAAGGTCTTCCCTGCTCCAAGTCCTGCCCTAGTTCTCTGCAGAAGCCAGTAAAGGGTAGCGGTTGATACCAGAGAGCTGAAGCCTGACAGATTGTATCTTGAATCCCTGTTCTGCCACGTATAGATGGGCAAGGCCTTGAACTTCTCTGCATAGCAGTTTCCCACATAAAATGGGGACAGCACACTCTCCCAGGGGGAGATTACAGGACCCATGAAGTAATACATGTAAGGGAGATTATTTTACAACGAACGCTGACACAGCAGGAGGTCCCAATAAGTAATTTTATATTATTAAACATAAGCTAGTTGAGTTTATATCTATCCTCGATATTGGAGATATAAGTTAAATTTGTATAGAGTGCTGGCCCAAACTATTACTGGTTTTCTTGGGCTCAGGGATGTAGTTCACCAGCATGGCATAAAAACACTGCGTTGATTGGTTTCTGTTTGGGGTACAACCTAGAAGCTTGTAAAGATTTTGTTTTCAAGGAAATCTACTCTGGGTGTTGAATATCAACATCAAGGTTAAGTTCCCCCGCAGTTTATCTTCTTTCCGGTTTTATCATACCTCTACAGGCCAAGTAAACATTCTCGGAAAAAAATAAGCGGTAAATGTTGAAGCTCCAGAGTGGCACTCGGCCCAACAGTGAGAGGATGTGTTCTTCCTCATCCCTGCTCCTCGGATCCCTCCTGCATCTCTCTTTGGAATCCAGGCCAAGCGCTCGCCCGTCAAGGCATCCCGGAACTGTCGATGATGGGGTTAGCTGACAGTCACTCGTTGTTTCTCCACAGAGCACACCTGAAGAGCCCAAGAGCTTGGGAGGCAATAGAAGTCACCTCCAACGGCAACATTTTAGCTAAGTATGTGCCAGGGGGCTTCCAGAGGCTGCCTTCTTCGGACCCTTATTCTACTACTATAGTCATCTACCGAAGGCTGGCGTCGCGGGGCAAATGGGGAATCCGTAGGGAGTGGGGCCTACGGAGTCTCGCGACCAGCTATAAATATAAAAGGAATTGGGACAAAACCCCTCTTTTTTCCTCTCCCCCAACTCTTCTACACATGGAAGAAAAGCAACTACATTCATTTCTTAAGAAGAAAGGCATTATTAGTGGCAAGGGTTGTCAGGGAGGCGGAGCCATCGGAGCCCTCAGATGCTGGTGGTGGAGATGAAAGTTGGTACAAACACTTCAGAAAATCATGGGGTGGTTTCCACTAAAGCTAAACGGCACACACCCTGTGACTCAGCAATTCCGCGGCAACAGCGAGGCGCACATAGGCCCACCGAAAACATGGACAAAAATGCTTTTCCCTTTATGCGTAATAGATAAAAACTGCAAGTGCCTCAGATGTCCACCGACAGTGGGATGGATAAATGGCAGTATTCACACAGTGAAATACCAGCTGCCAAAAAATGTACTGCTACACACAACACAGTAGGTGAATGCCATAAACAGAACTTTGTGTGAAAGGAGTCAGACACCGAAGAGCATCCACGATGTGATCCATCTTATCTAAAGAGCAAAGCCAGACGAACTGACTTACGGTGTTGGAAGTCAGAACAGCAGCTACGCATAGTGGGAGAGTGATTGGGAAAAGGCACAGAGTGGAAGAGGGCTTGGTAACATTTTGTTTCTTGACCGGGGTGTCTGGTTGTATGGCTGTAACCCCTCTGTGAAGAGGCATGGAGTGTATGCTTACGATGTGTGCACTTTTAGGTGCATCTATGCTATATTTCAATGAAATCTACCCAAGGAGACAAAACAGCCTCTGGTACCAAGACGGCAAAAGTAGACGACGGTTTGGACAGAGGCTGTGCTGGTCCTGCCACTTTTCTGAGGAAGAAGGTCAAAGGCAAGGGCAGAAGACCCGAGTTCCTCTCGGAGCATTTGGACAAATCGATGCTCCTCTCTTGGCCTCATTTTCTTGCTCTGAAAGACGGGGAGTCACTAGACTCTAACCTTCCTAATGCTGTGACCCTTTAATACAGTTCCTCATGTTGTGGTGACCCCCCAACCATAAAATTATTTTCGTTGCTACTTCATCACTGTAATGTTGCTACTGTTAGGAATCGTGATGTAAATATCTGATACGCAGGATGTATTTTCAGGGGTCGAGACCCACAGGTTGAGAACCGCTGCACTCGAGGGTCCCGAAGAGTTCTTTTGGCTTTTACATAAGCATATTCATCTCAGAACCAACACACGCAACCACCCAACGTGTTGTCTGCCCGGGACTGGACCATGGGCAGCTCACAGCCTCTGAAGTTTCCAGAGGTGAAGCCTGCTTCTTCCTCAGACAGACTCTTGGACAGTCTAGTGGAAAACTACACCAGAACAAACTTTTAGAAAAAAGTTTTCTTTTCTGTTAGACTATATCCTGGGTCTCATTAAGCAATAACCCCCTCAAGAGAGTTTATTTTTGATCCTAATAGAAGTGGGAAGGGTTAAAGCAACAACTGAGGTTGAGGCCATCAACCTAAAGACCCTAAGTCAGCTGTTTTGAGGAGGGTTATGTTCTTGAGTGGCCACAGGCAGCATTTGGCTTTTTGATTGCCTTCCGCATCCAACTCCTAATAAACTGGGGTTATCAGTGAGCCTTTGCTAACTGAATTCTTCTTTAAAAAACTATTTTTATTGATTTCAGATAGGAAGGGAGAGATAAAAACATCAACGATGAGAGAGAATCATTTATCGGCTGCCTCCTACATACCCCACATGGGGATCGAGCCAGCAACTTGGGCTTGTGCCCTGACCGGGAATGGAACTGTGACCTCCTGGTTCACAGGTCAACGCTCAACCACTGAGCCACACCAGCCAGGCTTGCTAACTGAATTCTAATGTGGAGGTCTGAACTGAAATTAAATGCAGTCCGTTTATGTGAGGTTTTCTTCAGTAAGCTAGCCATAGCCATGCCCTTCACTGGGCCAAAAGCTTCTCTAAATTGATATAGTTGTTTAGAGATGGCATTTCCCCTGCCCCTGCATGGGGAGAGGGCAAGCCCCTTCTCATTAGACCCCTTACCCCTGACCCTCTCTTCTTACCTTGGAACAATCTAGAAAAGTTATTCGGATGGAAAATATGTTGCTGAATTTTTTTTTTTCCTATCATTTCCGAGAATTTTCCAAAATAGCAAGGGGGGTTGACTTCCCACTAGGACTCAATAGAGTGTATAGCAAATCACAGTTTTCCAATGGCATTTTCCTACCACTCATTTAACCACATTTCCCACCCCACAGAGAAGTCTTGTGGCCGCAAGCGGCATTATATATCTGAGATTCTCACATTGAAATAGGTATGTTTTCAAATCTTGGAGGGAGAAAGGAACAGAGAGAAACTCCAGAACAGACATGTGAGAGGGGGTGGGGTGGGCAGGAAAGGACAGAGGCAGTGTCATCAGGGGAGAAACACATTCACTTACGGTCTGGACTCAGGTGGAGGTGCGGTGGGGACCTGACTGGCTGGAGAGTGTGGGCGGGGACCCCTGGAGCAACCCAGAGGACAGTTTCAGATGCTCTTCCCCGTGATCCGCGGGTCTCGTCTAATCAGGGAAATGTTATTTTTCATCATTCCTTGCTGAGCTGTGACACATGAAAATAATTACTGAGGTTAGGGATGGAAAATATTTATTAGGTCAGCTCGACCATCCTTCCTTCTATGTAGGCCGGCTCCCTGCTGGGCTGGAGAGACAGAGCCGTGACAACAGCCTGCCACGTCCCTGTCTCCCAGCACCTGAAAAACAGGTTACTGCTCCCTCCTTGGTCTTTGCTGGGTCAATGAAGACCAAAGAGGGGGAAAAAGATGTGATCCAGCAACACAGCCCTGCCTCCCGGCCACCGAGCAGCTATTCCTATGGGACCGTGTCCAGTTTGGCCTCAAGAGGTTGACGTCCAGCCCCCCTGGAAGGCTCCGTGACTGTTTGCTTGTGACAGATGCGCAAGCCCATGGTGAAGGTTGGGAAGGTGGTGCTGATGGGTTGCATCCGGCCCTCATCGCTTTTCCTTGGGCAAGAACGGGCCCCTCAGAAGTGATGCTCAGCGGATCCTTGCCAGGGGCCTGCATGTCCCACTGGTGGTTTCTCAGCCGAGGAGGAGGGCGGTCCCCTCTGGGCTGGGGAGCCCAGGCCCTCCCCCTGAGCGCCTTCCTTTCTGTGGTTTCCTCTGCATGGCCTCCAGCTCGCTAACACGGAACCTGTCCTAGGGAGACCGCAGCAGCACGTAGCCATCCAAAGGTGGTCTCTCCAGAGCCATCGAGACAGGGTTGCCCCTGTGCTAGGCCCCCCAGATAAACGCCCTCCTCAGCCCCCCACCAGCGCCAGTCTATGCGCCCTTGTTTCGTGCGGAAGTCTGGGGCCGGCTTTCTGCGGGACGCAGGGCACAGAGGCGCTGATCTGGGTAAAATAGTGCTGTCTGGCTGCCTCCCCGTCCCCTGTGACCAGGGGCCGGGAGGGCTAAAGGGCTTCCATTTCCGCCAAATCGCCTCACACCCTGACAAGCTCAAGGGCCCCACACAGAACCGGTCTCCACAAATAGCCAAAAAAAAAAAAATTGATTCCAATTCCTACCCGAGCCCCAGAACATCTAAAGGGGAACATGGAGCAAAACTCACTATAAAATGAAGGAAGTGATTGAGGAGAAGGTCCTGACGATGGAAGATATTCGCACTGAGGGCTGGGGTTGCTTGTACAGGTGGTGCGGGGCGGGGACAAGCTCGCACGGAAAGACAAATGATCCATACAGTCTGCTTGTCCATGGACAAGGAGGGCCTGGACGGGATGTTTTTAAGGTAACTGGACACCGTCCACAATTCTCCGGGGCAGCTTCATAGGACCGGGGAAGTGGAGATCTTTTGCAGGCGCTAGATCGGGGCCTGGTGTTCCCAGGAGCTGTTTACCACCGGGACCTGGCAGGCCCGAGAGCCGTGCCAGCTGAGCCCCCGGCTCCGCACTGAGACGCTGTGTGCTGGGGAGAGTGGGGTTTACACAACAGACCTTCTCCCAGGACTCGAATATGCTGAGTGTTAGTTATGTGTGTCCCTGGCCCCTTACGCCCTTGTCCACACCCCCAGGCAAGCTACTCTGACAGCCTTCTTCCCGCTCGTCAGCTGGCAGCACAGCCTCTCGAGGGGGACGCCCTCCCACGGGACCAGGCGCTGCTATTTAAGGATGTCAGCTTTTCAAAAGTGAGGGAGGCCATCTCAACTGTTTATAAAAAACCCAGCTTATAATTTTTGCTACGCTAATTAGTTATCTGTGGAGGCTTCTCTCCTACGTGATTATCAGCTGCTATTACGACTGTGTAGGGACCTGGGAGAAAGGTAAGTATGAATAAGACATCACATGTGATTGGAGACGTGTAATTAAAGGTAACAGTTTTAAAGGAAGGGTTTCTCAGATTAAAAAAAAAGAAGAAGAAGAAAACATTTAACAGTGTTTCCTCTATGCCAGAGCTGCATTATATCTCTTTTGGTTTTTACCTCTAGTATCTTTTTTTGTTTTTGTTCATTGCTCCATATAACCTGTGGTAGGGGACTTGCTCGCCTCATTTCAATATATTTTTCTTATTCGTTTTAATATCCATAAATACTCCAATTTTCTTCCCTATTCTCCTGGAAAAAAAATCCATGCTTCTCACTTTTTCTTTTTTGAAAAGAAATTAACCAAAATGTAATATGATATGGAAGTGCAGAACGCCACGGATGTTAAATGGTCCGCGTGGCGTTCCATTATGGTGTCTGTTTTGTTCCGAGCATCTCTCTAATACAGGCTAACGCGGGTGTTCACACAAATTGCTCTGGTTTTATGGAACAGGAGGCTGCATTCTTTCTGAAACCCAGGGCTCGGGCGCAGTAATAGAAAAAAGAAGCAGCAACAAAATAATGGGCATTGGCAATCAAACCATCATTATAGGTACATTATGTGCGGGGCGCTAAATTGGTAGAGGGCCTTTATTTTTAATTTCTGCTCATCTGTTCACCATTATTAAGCGAGCTCAGACATCAGAGGAGATTTAAGAGTGACAGAGGGTAATTATACACTTTAGGAAAAGATATTTTTCATCATAGGGTTAGAACTGCACAAGAGAAAAGCCTCTTTGGAATTTCACACAGGGCTGCGAAGTCCATTTGTGCGTGGTCAGGTACACCATTTTCATTTTGTATTCCAGTTTGAGTTCCACAGAATGCTATTCCCATTTGATTTTTACAGTCTGCTGCTACTCTATGTCATCTCATAGTTGTTTTTAAAGGGCATAATTTAAGTAAGTAATTTCTTTTGCATTCTGTACTTAATTCATAATGCAGTTAATTAATTTTCAATTTCCCAATTATGGTTAGTGTCATTGGGATGAAAATGTGAACAGGATAAACATAGTTGCAGCCCAACTGGTGTGGCTCAGTGGTTGAGCATTGACCTATGAACCAGGAAGTCACGGTTTGATTCCTGGTCAGGGCACATGCCAGATTGCGGACTCAATCCCCAGTGTGGGGTGTGTGGGAGGCAGCCGATCAATGATTCTCTCTCATCACTGATGTTTCTATCTTTCTCTCTCTCCCTTCCTCTCTGAAATCAATGAATATATATATATATATATATATATATATATATATATATATATTTTAAACATAGTTGCAGACTTTGGTTAACTCACACGATTAAGGGCACAGAGTCATAGAAACTACAAATTTTTTTCAGCAGTTTTATTGCTATATAATTGACATCCCATCAACTGCATATATTTAATTGCACACTTCTATAAGTTTTGAGATATATTTGAATAGATGTGATATATAAATACTCACTAGCAAAATCATTACCATAGTCACAAGATAGTGGACATAGTCATGCCCGCTACACTCTTCTTATGCCTTTCCTTTATAATCCCTCCCTCACACCCTTTCCTGCTCTCTGCCCCAGGTAACAATTTATCAGCTGTCATTACGGATTAGCTTGCATTTTCTACAGCTTTACTTAAGTGGAACCATGCAGTATATACTCTTTCTGGCTTCATTCATTCAGCATAGTTATTCTGAGATGCATTCGTGTTGTTGCATGTCATGTGTCAATAGCTTATTCCTTTTTAGCTGCTTCATTGTATGAATATATTATAATTTGTGTGTTCATTCACCTATTGATGGACATTTGGATTGTTTCCAGTTTGGGGCTATTACAACTAAAGCTGCTACAGACATTCATGTGCAAATCATTGTACGGATATATCCTTTCTTTCCTTTAGGGGCAAATACTTAGAAATGTCATAGTTGATTTATAAGGTAGGAGGGTGTTTAAATTTTTAAGAAACAGGCAAACTGCTTTTCAATGTGGCGATACCATCTTACATTCCCACCTCAGTCTATGAGAGTTCACGTTGCTCCTCATCCTCACCAGCCCTTGGTATGGTCAGTCTTTTATCTTTTACATTTTAGACATATAGCAACATCTATATGTCTAAATTGTGTATAGCAATACCTTATTCCGATTTTAATGTGCATTTCCCTAATGGCTAAGATGTTGAGCAGCTTTTCATGTGATTATTTGACATCCAAATATTTTCTTTGGTGAAGTGGCTGTTGAATACTTTTACCATTTTTTAAAAAAAGGGTTGTTTGTGTTTTTATTATTGAGTTTTGAGATAGTTCCTTATTACATATTCTGGATACAAGCTCTTTAGCAAATGTATACTTTGCAAGTATTTTCTCTCAGTCTAGGGTTTTTCTTTTCATTCTTTTAACAGTATCTTTGAAACAGAAGTTCTTAATTTGGGTGAAGTGCTACTTGGTTATTATTTTATGAGGCTGGACATCTCAAATGATGGGATTCTGTTTGACAATGGTGTGTATCAGAGCCCTGGAAACTCTTTAGGGACTGCCCCTTTCACAGATAGTAGACAAAAAAGTAGGAATAGTATATATATTCCAATTATTTTTCCGAAAGAAAATACCATCACAGTCAGTTACTATGCTCCCTAACCTTTCAGTTAAAATAGTGCTAGCTGGGCTGGTGTGGCTCAGTGGTTGAGCATCAACCTATGAACCAGGAGGTCATGGTTTGATTCCTGGTCAGGGCACATGCCGGGTTGTGGGCTTGATTCCTAGTAGGGGGGCGTGCAAGAGGCAGCCAATCAATGATTTTCTCTCAACATTGATGTTTCTATCTCTTCCTCTCCCTTCTCCCTCTGAAATCAATAAATGAAAAAGAATGAGCTCTGCCATGATTCAGAATAAGTGTCACAAAGAATCACACAGCGTTGCTCCTCTTGGGAAAGATGGCAGACATTCGAATGTCACCCAGTAAACGCTGTGTCCCGTCACCCTGAGGAATGATGAGAGGTGGCGATTCACATAGGTCTGTTAATAGTCACCCGATTTTTCTTATACTTGTAAACAACTTTCAAAGAATGTGAATTCCAGAAAGTGTACCCCCATTATGATATAGTAAGCATAATTTATCCTTTTACAATTTAAAAGATTTTCCAAGTCTTAACAATGGCTAAACGTCATTGGAGTGTATAGAAACTCAAAGATATTGTTAGTTACGGGATACTAGATTGAAAGCTATCGCCACCCACTTTGTATTAAAGTATTTCCTTGCATTTGTACAATGCAATTTACTTAAAATATATAATTATGAAACATATAAATATATAACATCGATGAATGGCTAAAATATCGATAAACAAAAACACCTGTGTACCCAATATCAATATTTGAGTGTCCTGTGTACTAGTAGCTTTCCCAAATTATATCCCCTTTCTCTATCCTCATGATATTCTGAACTTTGTGTATAGGGCCCCCTCAAGTTTTATCATGTGGGCATGTCCCTGGACATTCTACTGCTTGGTTCGCATGTTTTTGGACTTTCTATAAATTGAATCATTATGCATTTGTTTTAACTTTGTAACATTTGCCTACGCTGATAGAGTTAGCCGTAGTTCATTCATTTTTTTTTCCACTGCTGTAGACTACTTCATTTTTGAATATACCACATCAGTCATTCTAGAAATAAAGACAATTTTTTAAAATTGATTCATATTTTTGTGTTGTGTCCAAGTTAGAATGCCTCAAAAAACCCCAATCATTTCCTTCTTGAGAAACTGAAGGGAATGTGGCTCAAACCCTGGCTTTCCCGGCATCACTTTGGGCTGGTTACTTAACCCACCTGAGCCTGTTTTCCCACCTGTACCCTGGGGGTAGCAATAGTACCTATCTCACAGTTGTTAAATGATTACATGAGCGAATACACAAAAAGTGTTTGAGACAGTGCCTGGCTCATATGCTAGTGCTCCCTGAACATTATCCGCTGCGAGACACAGGCTTGGAATGAAGTCTAGATGTTTCTGCACATTTAAGTGTATATGAGAAGGTGTCCTAAGAATTTTCAGTTAATGAGCTACTGGGAAAAGCATTGTCCCTAATACTTCTGGAGAAGAGATGACAAATCTTTCTTCCTTATGCCACCTGAGGCATTAAAGATAGTGCTAAATGGACCAAAAAGAAAATGGAAAAGGGATAAGTTTCAAAATAGATTATATTACTGGGGTCCAGTCCTTAAATAGCGGAGATGAATATCTCTTATCTATATTGTAATTGCAGACTTTATATAGTTAGTCCATTAGGACATAAATTTATGATGTTCTTTAAAGAAAATTTATCATCATGAAAACCACTAAGTGAATTGAAAGCTCAGTGAGTAATTGGAGATTAAATCATCATCTCATGGAATGAAGCCAATTTACTACTAAAAATCTACAACCGCCTTCACCCTTACCTTGGAGAAGAGCCAGAGGGGATGGGAGGAGGCAACTTCTGACAACAGGAAACATCATGTGACATTTGTGCAGGGAAAATGAATATTCCCTACTCTTCACGGATGGGAAGTAGAGTTGGGGTTTCTAAAGGAGGCTCCTTTATTTATTATTGGTTGTCATTTTATGTGAAATACAGAAATAAACCTCACAAGCAAATATTCACCTTTCCTTTTCACAATGTTATCCTTGTTTTTAAGATAAAGGTAATAGAATTATAGGAATAGAGGTGATCTCACAGGCTGGGCCCGAGTTAGCATATTGTTCTACCAGCCACTGAGAGACTGAGAGACATCATTCCAGAGATTGTCCCTAGTGGAGCTCCCGGCGTACAGAGTGCTTAATGCATTGATATATGGATGATGCTCAGGGAATAACATGGAATAAACAAACAAATCCTGTGTCACCTTGAAACAGTAATGGTCTCAATTATTCAACTGGTCTAGCAAAATACATTTTAATGCTTGTCAGTTGAAAATTCTTATTGCTAGGAAATTCATGTTTATACCACACTCACATCCCAATTTTATATTCAAAATCCATGGTTCTCTTTAAAAAATAATTTTAAAAACTACTTTTATTGAGAGAGGAAGTGAGAAGGAGATAGAGATAGAAACGTTGATGAGACCACAACCCGTGCATGTGCCCTGACCGGGAATCGAACTGGTGACCTCTTGGTGCATGGGCCAAAATCAGCGATTCTCAACCTTTTCAAAGACAAAGGCTCACTTTTAATGGTGAACATTTCACACCAGAAAAAGAAAATTACCCTTTTTGTATTTAGTACTTGATAAAATAAATTTGAGGATCCCTTTAAATAATTTAGTGGCAACATCCCTACCTGTCCTTCCCACCAGGTCTGGAATCCACAAATTGGCGATCAAAGTTCTAGATTCTGTCCTTGCATCCTGGCCCTGAAGAGAAAGAGAAAATAATTGCCCTGTAGCCTCTATATCAGCGGTTCTCAACCTGTGGGTCGTGACCCCTTTGGGGGTCGAACGACCCTTTCACAGGGGTCGCCTAAGACCATTGGAAAAACACATATATAATTACATATTGTTTTTGTGATGAATCACTATGCTTTAATTATGTTCAATTTGTAACCATGAAATTGGGGGTCGCCACAACATGAGGAACTATATTAAAGGGTCGCGGCGTTAGGAAGGTTGAGGACCACTGCTCTATATGAAAATCTGTAATGTGACCGCTAATCACAGCACCAGTCACTCCTAAGTATTTTTAAACCTTAGCAAAAATAAATCCCTTTAATCTCACCTCTCAGGCTTTGTTTTTCCTAGTCTTTTCTGAAACTTCTCCAACGTTTCCACATTTTCAAGTTGCAGAACCCACAAGTGGCCACAGGGTTCTGGTAGTACTCAGCTAGTAAGTGTAACAGAGTGGCAGGCTTCTTCAAGATATGCGCTTTTAAACACAGGAAACAGTGAAATAAAAATCCAAATCGAGAAAGAAATACCACTGGTCAATTGCGGCCTGTGATGTTTGGTGAAAAAGATATCTCAAGACAATCCATAAAGTTCCTGTGTTTCTTGGACCTTATCTCTCCCAGGCCAGTGTTATTCTGCTGTGTAACGGGATACGCAGTCATGTCTCTAACCCATAAAAATGCAGGAATGAGTCCCATATGTACCTTTGCCTACTCTTTATGATGTAGACTCTGATTAGCCTCCGGGCCACACAAGTTGAGTTCACGTGTCTTTCCAAACAATTCTGTTATATTTCATTGCTCATGCTCCTGTTGGCAGGCTGATGAAATGAACAGTTGCTGTTCTCCCGACGTCCTCCATCCAAGGAATCCACTCCAGGATCTTGGAGCGTGTCGCTGAGAACTAAACTGTCGCGTCCTTGCTCAGCCTTTTAAAGGATTAATAAAGCACAGATCGAATCGTTTTTATCAGTGGAGGTGGGATTTATGAGTGAACTAGAGATCTCCCCCATCCTGAGCTGGCTGCGAGTGGCTGTGGCACTTCGGCTAAGCTAAGCCCTATGGCCGCTGCGCTGTGGAAGAAGTGGGGGATGTATGTGCTTGGGTTTTTATTGGCGTTAAAGCTGGGAGTCCCTGAGGACAGACATGTGGCTCGTGAGCCAGCAGCTTTCTCAATCTGAATTTTTTTTCCTACCGATGCTTTCTCTGATTCAATCCGAGTTTAACAGAAAGAGCAACAAACTTGAATCACAAGATGCATCCGTTCCTGGCTTTCCCCCCTTGTCATCTGCGTCGTGTTGGGCAAGTCTCTACTCTGAGCTTGTTTTCCCTTCTCTAATATGGGAATAATGAAATCTGCCATCAGTGCTATTTTGAGGATCAAGTGGGACAATGTTCAAGGATACGCTGGATAAACGACAAAGTGGAGTAAGACCGTGGGGTATGATCGCCATGATCAGCAGCAGCAGCTCACAGTCTAATGATTTACCTGCGATGTTATCTGCCCAGGATGCCATCGAGGGGTTGGCAAAGTAAGCCCAGTGGGTGAACCCCAACCCATGGCCTGTTTTTGAACAGTCTGTGAGCTGAGGATGGTTTTTACATCTTTAAAGAGTTGTAAAAACAAGACAAACAAGCAAAAGAAGCACCCGCCGCGATAGAGACCATATGTCATCCACAAAACCTGAAATAATGTACTATCTGGCCCTTTACCGAAAGTTTGCAAAGATAGTAGAAATTGCAGTTTATACCCACAATGTCCTCACCAAATGGTGAGCTTACCACCCTCTGCTGCTGCCTCATTTCATCCTTTAAAAAAAATGTTTTTATTGATTTTTAGAGAGAGAAGAAGGAAGGCGAGAGAGGTAAAAACATCTATAAGACAGAATCATTGATCGGCTGCCTCCTGCACGCCCCCTACTGGGGATCGAGCCCGCAACCTGGGCATGAGTCCTGACCAGGAATCAAACTGTGACCTCCTGGTTCATAGGTCAAAGCTCAACCACTGAGCCACACTGGCCAGGTTCATTTCAAGCTTTACTTCAAAATCTCCCCCAAATCTACACTGAAGGGCCATGGATGCAAACAGTCTATTTAGTAGAAATCAAGGTCTTCAATTGCATATAAAAGATATTTTTAAAAAAAAATTCTCAAATTACGTGGTTTGAGAGGCCAGCGAACCTATGTACTACAATTGAGTTGTGGGCATAAATTATTTTAGAAAAGGCCAAAGGATATCACATTTCATATTTTTGCCCCCTGCCCCCAATAATCCACTGCAAATAGAAGGATCTAATCTCTCATTTTCTTCTATCACCACAATCTCCAAAACCCCTTAATCCAAACCTATACTGGTGGCAAGGAGCTTCTGACATAATTAAATCGAACCATCTGGATTCTGGATCCAGATTAAGACACAAATTAAAGCGTTTATGGTGCTGAAATGTCTTATGCCAATTTTCTGCTCAAAAGGAAGATTCAAAAGGTCAGGGATTCGGCAGCACAGACTTAGTGGTATATTAGTTACAGTAATTCAGCCTGGAAATTCCAGCAGAAACAAATATAATGGAATGCCACGAATTACAAGAGACCACAACTTTAATCAGCTCATGGGAAAAGCACAACAGGCATCTGTCTATTGACAGTTGATAAACCGAATCCTGGAGCTTGTTTGGAGACCCAGGAGCACCCAGAGCCCCCACTGCTGCTGGGATGTTGAGCAAACATTCTGAGCTTCCATCCCCCCTCCCCCGCCATTGGTTATGATATAAAGGCACACAGAACAGAACCCTATCTGCATTCTTCTCACAGCTATTCATTATGCTCATTTAGTGGGTGTTCTCTGAGTCAGACAATCCCCCAAAGCATGAAAACCAATATGGTTAGATGATAAGTCACAGAATGACAGGAACTTTATGAATTATTGTACTCTAATTTCAGAGGCAACATTATAAGCCCCAACACAAACTCGTCCGTGCTGATGTCACAAATCTTATTTACACTCATATATGGTAGAAAACTCACAATTAAGGAAAATACTATGCCAGACATATAAATGTTTGTTGAATAAGTTTCATCTCAAGAATCTTACAGAATTCTTGGGCTTTCATTGAAACATGGCATCCAGATTTCATATGAATTTGACCCATAAGAATAATGCCTAAATTGCCAAATCCTTGAGCTTCTTAAGATGACTGTACAATGCCAACAGATGTTTTTGGTTCCTTAATAAATTGATTCAAAAATTCATATAGAAAACAAATACATGGTAAACAAGAAGTTTTCTGAAAAAGAAAAATAATGATGTAAAACAATCTCCTTTCACTCAGTAAAATAAATGGTAAAGCTGTAGCAGTTAATTCCGTGAGGCACCAATACAGGAATAGAGAGAGAGCTCGCTGAAACAGGACAATCTAGAAACACACCCTAAATATGCAGGGGTTTGTGAAAAAATGGTGTATCAGATCAGTAAATTGTTTGGAGACAAATGGTAGAATTTGGTGAAAAAATGTTTGACCATATATGAAAATATAGGAACCAAATATTTCTCAAACCATATATAAAAATAAATCATGAAAAATAATTATATTTATTTATTTTAAGTGTAAAAAAATGAGAGTATGTAAGATACATTTTTAAAAATAAGAATTGAATGGTGTGACCAATGCCAAAAAGCCATGGAGGGAATGATGAAAAACATTTGAGAACATAAAATTTCTAAAACTGTTTTATGGTAAACGTGCCATAAACAAGTCTAAAGAGCCAACAAACAACATTTGACAAAGAGATATTTACCTAAATATATGAAGACCTCTTACAGATCAACCAAAACAAACAAACAAACAAAAAAAGAAAAAAATGATGAACACACACACACACACACACACACAGACAAGAACATGAACAGGCAAGTCACAAAAGAAAAAATACAAATAATCTATAAATATATGAAAAGATGCTTATATTTGTCAATAATTAGAAAAATGTAGACTGGCAACCATGAGATAAAAAAAATTATCTTTCTTAAAGGCAATCAGACAGTATGTGTTAAAATTTGATCCAGAATTTTACTCCTAGAAAAGACTGGGGCAAAAGTAATTACCCATAAATAGCTTTGGTTACCTAAACTATACAGCACAATCATTTAAGGGCGACATAGGGAATATATGTGAACTATTTAGAATTCTGTTTGCTTAATATTAACATTTGTTATTTCTATGTGGAACAATTTTTTAAAACTTTCTCCTTTTCCATAATTCAATTAATAGATTAAAACAGTAATGTGTAAGAATCATTTAACAACAAAATAAAATCTACATGTACTCACATGGAACTATGTCCGTGAGTTTTTAAGTGAAAAAACAGTTAACATTATAAGATTATGGAAAAAAAGAAAGAAACAGTTTACAGAATAGTATGTGTATTGTGACCCCATTCAAGTAAAATTATGGAAGGATATACTACAAAGAGAGAGAGGAAAAGAGAGAGAAGAAAAAAGAGGCCAGAAGATATGTAGTGAAGGGTTTGCTGCTGTGGCTGTCATTGAGGAGGGAGATTATAGATGTTTTCTCCTATTTGCTTCTTTTCTTTTTTTTTTTTTAATTGGTTTGAAATCTATATTTTCTTGTGATAAAAACAGACACACTTCTTAAATTTAAAAAATGAATATTTTAACCAAATGAAGGCATCTGTCAAGATGATGGCATATAATAGCTCTTCATGAACTGTTTTTGTTCGTTTGTTTAAGCAAGACCCTGAGAAGTGACATGAACTCAGGCTCCCCCCGCCACCCACCTCCTCTCTGCGTGCCTCTTACTGGGACCCGGCGTGGTATTATTAGCTAACCTACCGCACTGCTGCCAAGAACGGGGAAGTAAATTTCTATAAGTACAAAGTTTTACCTCGTTTCTCTTTTACATGAATAACAATTGTAGAATCAATAAATGACAACCCTTCTGATTATATACTGCTGCTGTCCAGGGCCTTCCTATAACTCAGGCCAAATTTCCACTCGTCTAAATGGGAAACATCTTCGGAAAAGACTGAAATGCTGGCCTGAGGATGGTTTTTTAACATGTTCCTTCCTGGGTGAATGACTCTGTGAAAGAATTAAGAATTGGCTGCCGGTCTGGGGCCTGGGAGAAGGACAGAGCCTGCAGTGAAAGCGACACTGCCCTGTCTAGGCAGCTAGTACAAGCAGCTGCTTTCTCCAATGGCCCGGCGGGCTCCTCCCAGGCCACCCAGGCCACCCTGCTCGGCAGAAGGCTGCACCAGCCTGTGTGGTTTCTTACAGAACACGGTGAGTTTTTATTTATCTATTTTTTAATATATTTTTATTGATTTCAGAGAAGAAGGGAGAGGGAGAGAGAGGTAGAAACATCAATGATGAGAGAGAATCATTGATCGCCTGCCTCCTGCACGCCCCCCACTGGGGATCGAGCCCACAACCCCGGGGCATGTGCCCTGACTGGGAATGGAACCGTGACCTCCTGGTTCATAGGTATGTGCTCAACCCGTGAGCCACACTGGCTGGGCCCACGGTGAGATTTTAATTGTTACAGAGTGTCATTTAAATTTCTACCCAGGCTATTTAAAAAATGGACCGGTGTCTGAAAGAGAGCAATGCTTCTTCTGTTCTATTGTGTAGCGATGGACAGTAGCACCGCAATCGGGCAGCCAAGCCTCAGGCCACGCGGGATTCAGAGCCTGGAGGACAGGAAACCGAGTCCAGGCGATGGCTCTCCGTGGCCGCAAAAACTATAACCGAACCTGACCTCATTGGAAGCCTTGACATTTCTTTTGGTCCAACATCAGACTATCGTCACCCTCATCAGCAACATGAAATAGTCTCTGGGTGAGGGGCTCTTTTCTGAAGCGCTACCCACTCTCAGATCGGGGAGCTCCCTCCCAGCCTGGACGGCGCATTCTCCTGCCGAGACCCTCCCATACGATGTGGGCGCGGGGCCTTGAGGAGATGGCCTGTTTCCTGGTTTAGTCACTCAGTTAAGGGTAGGCAACAAGCAACACTGAACCCTTAGGGATCATGGGTGCTGCCCAAGGAAGCAAATGGTGGGGAAAGGAAACCCCAGCTGGGTGGGGACGGAAGGTGGATATGTGGGCAGAATGCAATGGAAAATGAAGGTGAGGAGAATGGGGAGGGGAAGGGGATGACGATGACGGAGAAGAAAAGGAGATCTTTTTCTCTTTCCCAGTGGAAAGGTAAAACAACATTTTTCTTTTATGCAGAACCCATGGACATAGACAATGGGGTGGTGTGGGCCTGGGGCAGCCGGGAGGTGGAGGGAGGACAGGAGCGGGCTCAAAGAGGTTAATGGGAGTAAAAGGAGGACCTACATAATACTTTCAACAATAAAGATTAAAATAAATTAAATTAATATAATTTTTTCTTTTAAACAGAATGTGCTTTAAAGTCTCTAAGCCAGAAACACGGCCATCAGTCAACCACGTTTCCTAAACATCCATTGCACGAAGTCCTCAGCCCCAGGTAAGACCAAACACTCTGTCAGGCCCCAGAATCCGGATGTCAGGAAAGTTTGACATCTCATCACCAAGGACAAGATGACAAATAAAGTTCTGGACAAAAATCAGAGTAGAAAACATGTTTTAAGACTGTTTACCCAGAACTGTTTCCGGAAGCTGAGGAATCACGCATCTGTGCTATGCACTAGAGATTCTCAGAGCTGTCCCTCTAGGTCTTGGATGCTAGAGACTGGGGGCCTGTCACTTTAAATGATGCCTTTTAAAATGTACTTTTCTGCTCGGCCAATTCTTTCATTCCTGGACGGAGCCTGTGCTGAGTGACAGCCTTGTGCAGCCGTGGGCAAACTACGGCCCGCGGGCCGGATCCGGCCCGTTTTAAGTGAATAAAACTAAAAAAAAAAAAAAAAGACCATACCCTTTTATGTAATGATGTTTACTTTGAATTTATATTAGTTCACACAAACACTCCATCCATGCTTTTGTTCCGGCTCCGGTCCAGTTTAAGAACCCATTGTGGCCCTCGAGTCAAAAAGTTTGCCCACCCCTGGTGTCAGCCAGGGAGATTCGGAGGAACCAGGCAGAGCTCTGGCCGACGTGCTCACATTTTAATGGGAAAACAGTTGCATCGATAGGTAAGTCTAACCCTGTGGTCACTGCCGTCAGAGCCTACTGTCTTTTTCAGCCATTTAGACCTCTTCAAACAGTTCCCTGAAACAGGTGAGATTACTCATCCCCACACCCTTTTTCTCTCCACAGTACCTGACCTTACTTCTAGCATCATGGATAACGAACAACTATATACAGACAGGAATTCTGGGTAGACTGTGAGCAATCTGAGATCGGACAGGGGCCAGGTATCACTTAATCCGTATTCCAGATGCCTACCATTGGGCATGGCCTAGATGCTCAATAGATGCTGCCTACATTGCACTGAATTTCAATGAGTCCTTTACTGTCATCCCTTTGATTACAGGTTCCCTCCACAGCAGCCATATACATTTACAATGGGCCAGTAAGTCTGGGAGACAAAAAAAAAAATTCCTTCAGGGAAAAAAATTACTGTGGTCAACAGTGTGTCAACGCATTGCAATTGATGTCATAGCTCTACTATTGCTTCCCTTTGGGCTAATAATGAGTGACTTTCATGGTAGTGAGGGTAAACACGGGTCATTGGGAATTAAGAGAGCTGGTATTGCCCAGTTATGGTTTTAATAAAATGTAAAAACTCTCTCCACATGCTTTAGTTTACTATCGTAGGGTTTAGCTTCAATCTTCTTAAAATTATTGTTTTAGAAAAGAATTAATACTTCCAAGTGAAATTCTTTTTTTTTTAAAACAAGGTGGACGTTTTACATAATTCTTTTAAAGTGCAAAACACGTTAAGATTATACTCCTATCAATGCTTGGTTAAGCTATTCCTTCAGAAACAATGTCTTCCATAGAACAATTGTTGGAAAATGAAGTCTGATAGAAAGGAGCTGGTGACAGCAGCCCACTGTTTATTTGATTCTGGCAGCTCCGCAGCCTCTGGCTTTTGCTGTTACCAAGCGAAGCAGAAGTTGGGGGCTCAGCAAAGGTTTCGCCACTTTTATTTTTAGCAAGTAAGAGCATAAGAAGAGAAATCAGCAACAGTATTTATTATCACATTATTTCTTAAAAGGGGGGGGCTTTGTAACATTCAAAACAGGGGAGGTCTTCATCTCCGAAGACAGACCTTTAAACTGAGTGGCTTAGCTTCCCAAAGCCCCACTGCACGCCCTTGCTAATCTCAGGGTGCTGTTGAGTAGTGAACATTTGGGTAGGAACTTGCAGTGCCCACTATTCAGTCCTTGAAGCGTCTGTGCCTTCTCCTTGTCCTTCGCGCATGCTCACTCCATCATCCTGCAAAGCCAGGGGGCCCTGCCTATGTACCAGGTGCCCTGCTCGCAACATTCACCCTCTGTGTCTGCACAGCTCCATTGAAGCAACCTGCTCCTCGTAGACTGGGGTCCAATAGACAATAGTTCTACTGCACGGAAAACAACCAGATAGATAGCACAAGGAAAGGTATAATTTTAACAAAGATTTCATGAAGAGGAAATTAAGCCCATAGCATTATCAGCTTGTCTAATGTGAAAAAAATGACGGAGGATTTTTATAAAGTCCAAGTTATAGAAATGCCACTGTACATGTGTGATAGCAGTGTAGCATTCTAGGAGAATTAAAATAATAGCACATGTCTTACTAAAGAGATTCACTTTTCAAAATCTATGAATGTGAAAGGCAATATCTGTACTCCACACATGGGAAAGGATGCAGGCAGGACGAGAGAGCATATGGGGAAGAGTCTCTCTCCTTCTTCTGAATCCCAGCTTCTCAGGTCCTCTCCCCAGAGATAACTATGGCAACAGTGGTTACCGGATTTGTGTGTATCTTCCCTATGATTATGCAAATACATATATTCTGATTTTTTTTCTTTTTTACAAAACCAATAGTGCACCATAGATGCTGCTTTCTACCTTGCTTTTGTAAGTTGATAATTTTATCTTAGGGATTGCTTGTATTAGCACCTACAGATTTGCCTCATTCTCAACACTTGCTTAGTATTTCATTGTGTGGTTATAAATGATTTAGTTAACCAATTGCCTTTTAAGGTTTTCTATAGCCCTTTGCTATTGCACACAGCACTGCAACCAGCATCCTGGTACCCCGATACGTGTACCCCTGTCTTGCTATTGCACACAGCACTGCAACAGTAACCTGGTCCCCGTACACATGTACCCCTGTGGGGTATCTTCCTGGACGCACAGACGCTGAGCTCAAGGGTGTGTCCATTTCTGGTGCTCTCCCTGCCTTTCAATGACAACTCAGCGATTTTAAAAGATCCATCGGATTCATCACTGTTTCATTTGGCTCCTCTCCAGGCTTGCTGATTCTAGTTCCTTTATCCCAGTAATGCTTCACCCTGCTGCCAGTCACCATCACCACGGGGCTTTTCAAATACCCACGCAAACTCGGGTTCTATCTGAGTCACTGACTCAAGTGCGCGGCTGGTCATGTCTGCTCCCCAGCCCACTGCTCCTCCTTGGGGCCTCCTTCAGGCTGTCCTGGGCACACAGTAGCCCCAACAGTGAGGAGAGCACAAGAAATGGTTCTTGAAATCTGAATGAAGAGCTGATGAATCATTTGTAAGAGGGTCAATTATTTATAAGATAAACATATAAATCATGTATATGCCTTCAGGGGCAGAAGAGAGGCTCCTCTATCTTGCTCCTTCTCCCAGCTCCCTCTCTCACTTCTTAACGAGTTTACCTTCAGCGTCTGCGGCGTGACTGAGTCCTTTGCTGCTTTATTAAATGCGGGCTGAAAACCCAGGACTAGCAGAAGTCAGGAGCAACTCGGGAACGAGGTAGAAGAGTCCATGCTGAGCTGAACTCCTGACTACCTAAGTTGTTAGAGATCTTTGGTTATGTCTCCCTTTCTGCATATTTTTTTCCTTCATTGTTTCTTGCCCTCCCTCTCTCCCCCTTCTCTGTGTCACGCTTCTGCATGTCATTTCTTTAACCTCTATGGTAGCTCCTCGCTGTAAGGGTCAGATGATGGCTGACAGTGTCCAGTCTGAAGAATGCCTGAAATTTTGTGTCCAATCGGGTGGAGCCATTGTGTGCGTTTTCCTGTGCTTAAGGTTGCGAGCAGCCTATGGCCGTTCTTTGATAACCACTCATGCTTAGCAGCCCATCAGCTCCAGAGGAAAGTGCTGAAATCCGTGACCTCTTGCTGTAGCTGCTGGTTTACAGATGCTGGGAGCTCTGGGCGGGGCGGGGCGTCCCTAGAAGGCTGCTTTGTAGCAATTCGGCTGTCTGCGGGGGGAAATTAGTTCCAGCATGTTTTATGGGCAGCTACAATTTTGGTTCAAAGGAGGGAGCGCATCATCTCGGCAATTCCAAAAGGGAAATATCACGGGCAAATTCCGATGCATTTCCATCTCATAACTATTCGAGAAACCACCGACACCTCCCATCTGCATGCTTCTCCCTAGGTCATCCGCTAACAGTAGCTCCATCACTGAGGAGCTGGGAGGATGGGGGCGGCGGGGGCGGGGGGGCGGGGGGGAGCTGTTCTCTGCTGTTGGGGCAAGGATGTGCCCTTCGCATGATAAGCCGATCCCATCCCATTAAATCACAAATCTGCCTCCTCCCGTGCATCCCCCGTGAACGGCTGGAGGAAGATCGTGGAATTGCTAACACTCGCTGCAGCTGTCAGGAAATGATACTAATTAGTTTAATTTGCAATAACACGAGCACTTAACTCTCCAAATAATCTAAGTTAGTAAGTCGGTTTTTCTATTATGACAATGACATGTTTAAGAGACGCCCGAGCACTGCTCTTTTGACCTTTGCCACCCATTTCTGATAAAGGAGCACATCAAAGAGGTGTGTTCCCCTCCCCCTACGCTCTCATCTGTTTCAGTTTCGCAAATTATTTGATAAATGAGGCAGTTGGGTAGTTTTACGTAACAGACAAGAAGCTGAAATCGATGTCTTAAAAAGCATGCCTTAGCCAAAGGCTTATCTTTGCAAAAAGAAACTATTACTCCACGGATCGGAACACACCTCTGGGCTCACTAAACCCCCTGGAGTTCCTGGGTCCACACTGGTTCTGTCCATGTCCCCCCGGGGCCGCCCTCAGTGACTGTCAGGGTGGGAGGGGGCTCTGGGCTGGGCGGTTTCACTTTCTCCCCTCCTTCCAGGCTGTTCGCAGGCGCTGCTGCTGCTACTGTTGCCGCTCCGTCCCCTGCCAGGCGGGTGTTTAATGTCTCTCTCTCCCCTCCTTTCCCTCTACCTTTGGTATCAACATCCTTTTCAAAGCCTGAGAGAAAACGCTCTCAGAACCCTTTGCATACACAGGACAGGACCTTCCTCCCGGGCCTCCCTGGGTCCCGTAGGCGTGGAGTGCGCAGTGGGACGAGCTTTCTGCTTCTTTAGAGTTGCTCCTTCTTCCCTGTCATAGTCACTCTCCTTCCTTCCACACGAGATCCGGGGCTTCTGGCTGAACATCCCCAGACCCCGTGGAATCCTCGCGGATTAGCTGCTTCCATGGGGAGGGGATGCGGGCCCCATTCCCGCCCCCAGGGCCAGGGCTGCAAACACCTTCCCAGAGGGCTCGCTGTTTCCATCAGAGCCTCAGTTTCTCAAGCACCTGTTCGCTTTTACAGATGTCATTAGGAAGCGTCCTTTAGGCCTGGGAAGCCCGTTCCGAACACCTTGGAAAGAGAGATGGTAGGAATTTCTGTTCTTACTCAAATAGGTGGAGACTTGTCTGGCCTCCTGGAGAGATTTTATTCATAGCCACCCAGGTCTGCCTCTTCCTGTGCCGCCCACGGGAACTCAGATAGGGGCTTGTAAAGGGAGGTTGGATTCGAGATTTCCTTTCTCCTCCCAACTGTGGTTCAGAGGTCAGAGCAAAATGTCACCTCCTTCTGGGAGACTTCATTCTAGTGAGTGAGAGCTAAAGTTAAGAGCAAGGATCAGAGGTGGTAGGATACCGCTCTGCTCTGTCTTGCTTTTAAAAATCCACTTACTGAGGAGACAAGAACAAATCTTACAGTTTAAAAATTTCTGCAAAGTTACGGCCTCACTTTCAGGGGGTGTATGAAGTTGATGTTAAACCTAAAAATTCATTCTGCAATGGACGAGGCACCCCTGAAGGGCTCGGGGTAGGGTGAGGGGCACGGTGCGGGGAAGGGCATTAAAATAGATGCGAAATAATGTCAGCGTTTGCTCAAGTTGGAAACCCTACCTCGCGGGCGCATGTCCCGCAGAAACCACGACAGTTAGCATTCTGTCAGTGTTTCCATCATAAATAAGCCTCAGTGTGGAAAGCTTCCTAATTTGCTTATAAAAATTTGCTTTCTACTAAAATCTGACAGGATAAACAAGATCCAATTGTCCCAGGGAAAGATTGTTTTGCAAAACATCAGGAGGAATAAATAAAGAAAGATTAACATAGTATGAAATGAGAATCAGAAGTTTTATACCATTTTTTAGTGGTCTAAACAGTGACATATTTAGATAAATCTTGGCCCCAAAGTAAAATTTGAGAAAGAACTCACTTATCCACTGGCAACTGCTGAATCAACATGACTGCTCTCCTCCCGCTCCCCACACTCAGGGGCGTCTTAGGTGGTGTTAGCGACTCAGAGACACACAGACAACACACATGGGCTGTGGAGGAAAGGTGCCAATGCTTTATTTTCCCTCCACTCTAACCTGACCTTGCTTTCCATTGCCTATTATTTCCCCAAACTTTTTATTTTTTAGCGTTATTACTTTAAAAAATATATTCTTATTGATTTCAGAGAGGAAGGGAGAGGGAGAAAGAGAAAGAAACATCCATGATGAGAGAGAATCATGGATCCGCTGCCTCCTGCAGGCCCCACACTGGGGTTCAAGCCCACAACCCAGGCATGTGCCCTGATCGGGAATCGAACTGTGACCTCCTGGTTCCAAGATGGATGCTCAACCACTGAGCTACACTGGCCAGGCTCCCCAGACATTTTAAGTAATTAATACCACGGACCTAGGTCATTGTCACTCAGCCCAAGAGCAAATTCCGTAAGTTTACTAGATTTAATTAAAATAATGTTAGAGCTGAAAGTTTTAAAAACAACGAAGATTGGGCCGAACCAGGGCCCTGCTGCCAACCGCCTGTGTCACCTTAGCTGTGTCATTCAAGCTCTGGAGACGGCAGTGGCCTCAGCTGTACAGTGTGAGTGCTGACAGGGTAGGTTTTGGTTCCTCTCAGCACGACGTTGTCATTTTAGGTGGAAAGGGGACGGAGTTGCAGAGTTCCCTCGTAACACTTGGCAAACACTTCCTGTGGAATTGACAGAGCCATGACTTCCATGGCTTGGGGAGGGGCTTTCTTTCACAGGCCCCCGGCCCCCCCAGCTCTATAGGGAATGCTTTGGGTCTCTGCCACATATATGGCTATAATGATTGGAAAATGACAATGCTTATTTTATGAAGCAGTTATGAATAGGTAATCTTGTTCAATTCTCACAAAGTATCTGGACTATAGGTATGGTCTCCATTGTACAGACAAGAAAACAGATCCTCCAGATGCATTTACTTGGCCAAAGTGGTGAGTGCTGGGGCATTCAGCAACGGAGTTGGGTCCTCTTTCGGCAACGTTTGTCTCTGCTCCCTAACTTTAATTTCCGTGAGAGATGCTCCTTTAAGAGTCAATGGAAGTTATTTATAAAGACGGACAGGCGTGAGAGGGCGCGTCTCTGTGTGGGCGTTCGCGTGTGAACAGGTGCATTTATTCTTGTCCCGTGGCTACGACAGTCCCGAGAGAGGCGGCGGCACATCCCAGTGCCTCAGCCCCAGTCAGTGCTGAGATGTTCGCATTCACATCCGGCTGCGGGCCTAGCTCCCGCTGCCAGGAGGCTTGTACGGCCTCTGCAAAGCAGCCCGGACGTCCAGAAGCTCTTGGACTCTTAATGCTGAGTGAGTTTTTGACACTATCTAGGCCCAGACTCTCCTTTTTCCAGAAGGAGAAACAAAAGCCCCAAAGTCCTGAGAATTCTCCCAGCTGATTGGTGGAAGAGCTGGGACTGGAACCTGTTTGGGACCCAGTGCCATTCCCATGACTCCACGGTAGTCTCATCGCCTTCACCGAACGGTCCAATCAGCCCTCTGGAGAGAGAGCCGTGGAGGCCTGTTTAAATGGGTAGATCAAACTACTTACTTAAGGCCTTGCTGGGCACCCGAGACAGGCAGGTGTGGCTGTGGCTTATGACACAGTCTCTGCTCACACTCTATTCATTCATCCCTCACAAGCATCCCTCTATTTTCCTTAGCATCATCCCCTCCATCCCCAAGTTCTACACCTTCCCGTTTCCTTCCGCCCCACTCCCAGCGTATCCGCGTATGTGACATAATGACCACTCAGCAACATTTGCAAATCGTACTTAGTTCTTTAAGCTTATATACATATAATCTCAATGCTCTGATCTCTAACGCATGAAAGAAATTTAACCTTTAATTCAAACCAGCTGATTAAGGGTTCTTCGTGTTCAGAACAAACAAAAATAGCTCTTTGTTTTCATCTGTGATGCCCAAACTGACAAAAAAGATGAGTGGCATGACTGGCTCAGGTTACAGTGGGACAGTGACCGGATAGAGCAGGGGGAATGGAGGCCGAAGAGCCCTCTTTTTGGAGTAAAGGAAGCAGCGATACTACCTAGAATAATGCAAGACGGACCTCAATATTTCTATTCAGATATGCCAGACCTTGACTTTAGAGGGAAACAAAAGAGAACAATGCATTCCCTTACCAGAAATATTCAGCAGTTTTGCATCATAAATCAGTTGTTTGAAACCAAAAAAACCTAGCTATTATCCTCTCTTGTTACAGCAGCAACCACACTGGTGCAGTGAAACTGACATTTTGGTCTTCTACGGGGGGGACAGGGCCAGACCTGCTGGGAACCGACAACACTCTGGTTTTGCTCCCGACGTCCATTATTATTCAGAACCTGCTGCCATCCAGGTAACACATCTTGTTTCTGAGAGGTGTCTCTGGCCTTTGTGATTTCGTCTACACTTCATAAACAGAATTCAGAGACTCTGAGGACTCAAAGAAGGTCTTGGGGCCAGGCAAGCAAATTGAAGGAAATAAGTGAAGTGTTGATTACAGAGACATCCCGACCCCGGGGCTGCTAGGCAGCACGCATAAAACACGCGGAATATCCCCTGGACGGAGGCATCAGTATCCCCTCATCCTCCCGAGTCCCTGATTTGCATTATAGTTACCCAGCGCTCTCTGGGAAAACAACATGAAGAGGGTGAATATTAGAAAGGCCAGAATTCTTTTCTGGCCTTCACTTTAAAATCTAGGCCACTCTCAGGAAATTCACCATAATGGAGGCCCTGGCAAATGGGACCACGTAGCTTATACCCTGACCTTAAGGCCAGGAAAATGCAACAGGAAAATAAGGAAGGGGTGGCTTCTGCTGGCCATGGTAAAACTATGCAACGCGTTTCTATGAGGTGAAAGCTCGGTTTGGGTGTCTCAGTTATTCTCAGCAAGTACCCTAGACGTTCTTTAATATTTGCATGTAAGTCACTTCCTGGGTCCCAGTTCCTCCAAAGCAGAAGCCACTTTGCACATCAAGGTGCACAGGTGATCTCCATCCGCCACCCTTCCCCTCCACAGAGACCGGCTTGAAGGCTTAATGTGTTTGTTCCAAACGCCGCCTCCCCTGAAGTCACCAGGGCTGCTTGCTATAACCAGTAATTTAGGAACAATAAGAACACTTTTCAGTAGAATTATAATGCGGTTGTCTGATACCCAGAATGCCCCCTTGTCGAAGCTACACTTATAATCAACATGAGAAATGAAGGGTGAGTTAGTTGGCAGTGGCTTTAGAGAAGGGAGGGAGGGGGAGCTTGTGCCACATCAGTGCCTATCGGATGGAACTTTTTATTTCCCCCCTTGAGCATATCAATACGGAATTATCCACTCTAGGCGCCCCCTGCCCCCCTCCAACTTGGATTGCTGTCACCTTTCCTGGCACAGGGAATCAGCACCAGATGTGCCAGGCCTTGAGTAACAACGCAGAGCTCATCGGGCCCTTTGTAATATGTTCGAAACGTGTCCTGGAGCTCGCAGACGATTAAATGAAGCCAAGTCGGGAGTCATGCTTCAACAGAATCCAACACGTTGGAAAATTCCATCTCTTGATTTTAATAACTAAAATTTTAAAAAATATCCCTTGTGACAACTCCCAATAGCCAGACTTACTCGGTACCTTGTATTGCTGATTAACGCTCATATTACCGACTAATTGCTGCTTGTTTCAATGGAGTATACATTCAGGTGAGACACAAGCACTCCGATTATTATCTGCAGAGAGCTGAGGTTGTGGGGGTGTGTTTTTTTAATGTGTTTTATTGGAAACACGAAGGACAACCTTCCTTGGATTCTGAGAGAGCAAGCGCTGGCGGAAGCTGGGAGCTGTCAGCAGGGGTTAGGTTACTCATGTACAACAACAGGGCTCATTCCCACCTGGGGCCCTACACGCAGTTCTGGTCACGACATCTCGAGAAATACAAAGCAGACGGTAAGCTTATCCATGGAGGGATATGGAAAATGATCCTGGGTTTTAAGAGGTTTCTCTGCTGAGATTAGACTGTAAAAGTAGCACATTTCTCTCTGGCAAGATGAAAGCTGATCAAAGTTAAATCAGAGAGGTGTCAAGACCCACTTATCTAAGCTCAAATAACCAGATCTGGGAAAGAATAGTTTTAGATCAAGCAAAAAGTTCAACTTTCACGGTATTCTTAAAGACCTTATTACCTCAAATATTTGAGAAACCAATTTATTTAGAGTTCTCATAGGATCACAGATGTCAATTTCAAATTGGTTGTAAGGGAAGATGGGGCTACCTGGGGAATGTCTCTTTAATTTTCTTATATGACCTCATGAGATGACAGTAGCCCCGACACCTGTCTACTGGAGATGTGTGTGGAAGGTCTGACCCAGGGCGGTTGTCCCTTCATTCCTGTGACTGAGGAGGAAAGAGGAGCCGCGGAATTCCACTGAGTTTCCAGGCTACCGAGCTTCATATTCACGGAGTAGGGAAACCACAGCCAGGAGGCGTTGGGGGCTCACTCTTTCTAGCAGAAATAGAAATGATCACCATACGCCATGCATCAAGTATTGTTACAATGGCTACTAATTCCCTTACAGAAAGGAATGATGGCCAGGTCAGAAAAATCTCACTAGCAGTAACCTCTATATAAATGCAAGAATTGTAACAAATTGCATTTTTCTAACGCAGAAATAAAACCCAACTAAAATAAAAGCTTTGGTGCCATTTCCTTTGCCTTAGTCGCTGGAAACCTATGGGTGGTCAGTGTGAATTAAAACCAACAAAGGTTAAAAGTGCAATGTAAGGTGCGTCCAAGAATAACATACGCCTTGCCCTTGGGATGCCCTTCAGGGTAGGGTGTCAGGGGGCCTCTGGGCCTGTCCAGAGAGGATGGAGACAGTGGCTGTGAGTGTCTCGGAAAGGGCTGCGTGCCCGGCTGCTGAACTGCCCTGGGGGAGGCTGACGGTGTTGCTGGGGTTCACCTGCCCCCGGGTCCCCCAGCCAGTCCCGGTTTGACTGTGACCTCCCTTTCTTGAGGTCCCGTTGGCGTGTGACACCAAGATAGAGCCCAGCACTGGCCATTGTCACTGTAGCTGTGCAGCGGCAGCTGCTCAATAGGCTCACAGGCGGAGGTAAAACACGGGGAAGAGAGAACTTTCAAATGACTCGGGGAGTTCCTGAAAGAGCCCGATGATGCCCCTTCTCCCCACGGGAGAGATGCCCTTTGTGCCCTGAAGACCCTGAGTCTGAGAAGGACGCGGAAAAGCGGTGGGAGGCGGGGAAGTAGAGCGAGGCGTCTTCTTTCCCCACCACCCATGGGGGCCCGGGAGTGTCACTTCACCAAAGAGGAATTTCACTTTTCGCCTTGGATCGGGGGTTCCTGATGCTGTCATTTGGGGCGCAGGCACCCCTACCCTGGTCGCTGCTGAATTAAGATGTTCCATTTGTGAAGTTACGGGTAGGGGCTCTGACTGTCTCAGTGTAGGAAAGTTGTTATAAAACGCGGTTTCACCGGGACAAGGACACTGCAGTCCTTCCGACCCTTGGCCAGTTCACAGGGTCATTCCAGTGGCTGCCTCTCGGTTATGCAGTGGAAACCCAGGCTCTTTTGACAATTTGGGGGGCCGTGGGGGTAGTCCATAAAGAGATTATTTTTCCTAAATGTTAACTAAAAGTACCTCATCTCTGCCGCTGCCCTAACTGCCTGGCTAATTTTGGTAGCAAAGTCATGCTGTTAAGGAAATCGCTGATTTAAACAAAGCGGGAGTCTTTTTAGAACAATAAGAAACCCTATTCACGGGATCTAATTATGCAAACGGAGAACATGAGCACGCTCGTCTCGCATTAGCTGAGGCTTGACTTCGCTCTAATTTGCTCTTTTCTCACAGCAGAAAGCGCTCCTCTTTGTCGCTGTCCCGCCTCCGCCTGGCTCGGGGCAGGTCACCCCAAAGTGTCCCCGTTGCTGCGGCCCGCAGTTAGGGAGCGGGACGCTGCATTGTGATGCAGATTGCGGTGGTTCCTGCCGCCTGATTCACGGATATGATTGCAGCTAATTTCGGCAATAAGTGGAGCCGGCTGCTCCTTTGTGTCCGCTGGAGAGCTGTTGGAGGGCATGCCGCTGCCGGCGGCCCTTCCTCCTGGAAGGAGAGAGAGGACGCCCCACATGGCAGCCGCGACCGTCCTCACTGTGCCCTCAAGTTCAGCACCGCCTTGGTTTTTACAGGAATCCTACTTCTTCTCCCTTTCCTCCGGAGAACAGGGTGTTGGGGGGCGGGGAGTTTGTTTGATTAGATTTTGTCATCTCATCCGAGGGACGATGCTGATGTCCATTCCCTCCCTCCCTCCTGCGGTTCTGTAACAAGGCTCTCCTGACGCAAGAACACGGCCCTAAACCCGCGGTGGGAACTCCTGAGGGGATGGCTGGGCAGCTCCGCATTTGATCACTCTCATGAGGCCTGCGGGTAACTAGGGACTTTGCAACTGAGAAATAATCACACTTTTAAATACACACACACACACACACACACACACACACACACACTGAGTGGCCAGATTATTATGACCACCTGACATTTGTACACAAATTAGCTATAATTTCGCGCTGAAATTGCTAGAGGGCCAGATCTGAACAGCACAGCGTACCTAAGTATCGTTGCTGATCAAGTTCATCCTATCATGTTGATGGCGTATCCCAATGGAGATGGCTTCTTCCAACAAGACAATGCGCCATGCCACGGTGCTCGTATTGTGCAGGAGTAGTTTCAAGAACAGGAGGGAGACTTTACCTCGCTTAGGTGGCCCCCACAATCACCAGATCTCAATCTAATTGAGCATTTGTGGGACGAAGTTAAAAGAGCCATCAGGCAGCTGGTTCCACAACCATCAGATCTCACAGAACTGATGCTATTCATCAGGCATGGTGTCAGATTCCTCGCATCACCTTTCAACATCTCCTGGAGTCAATGCCAGGAAGAATCGCCACAGTATTGAAGGCAAAAGGTGGCCCAACAAAGTACTGATGGGGTGGTCATAATAATCTGGCCACTCAGAGTGTGTGTGTGTGTGTGTGTGTGTGTGTATTTGTATTGATTTCAGAGAGGAAAAGGAGAGAGATAGAAGAAACATCAATGATGAGAGAGAATCATGGATCAGCTGCCTCCTGCACTGGGGATGGAGCCCGCAACCCAGGCCTGTGCCCTGATGGGAAATCGAACCGTGACCTCGTGGTTCATAGGTCAACACTCAACCACTGAGCCACGCCGGCCAAGCCACACTTTTGATTATTGATCAGATCCGTTTGGGTTGGTGACATTTATCAGTCTGTAGGTTTTTGTTTAATTCTCCAGCTCCCAGGACTCTGGTTCTCAGGGAGGCAGGCAGCTCTCCCAGGGCTGACGAAGCCAGCGCACACGCTCGCCTCAGCTCTGACCACACACAGTCCTCTCCCCTGGATGAAGCCAGCCCCCCAGTTAGAGTCTGCATCCCCCTAATTATGTGCCTTCTTAAATGTTTGTTTTCCATTGCTCTAACTCTGGTTTTGCATATCGCTCTGAGAAAACCCACAGAAACAAGTTAGCTATACTTTTCATTCCAAACAGAAATTAAGCCTAGGTAACAAAGCCGTTGGCAGGGAGCAGTGGGGCTTCCCGGCGAGAAACATGAACGCAGGGGCCGCGGGAAGCTAGCAGTTCCCTGGGGGCCCATGTAGCTCTAAGGTCAACATGAGGGGACAGCCACCAAAGGCCCGCGAGGAAGCGGTCACCATTTAACCCTGACACTGAACCATCCACGACAAACCAATCACAGGCGTGTGTCCTTTCTTGTGAGCACTTAGCCACATTCAAAGCTGCACAGCAGCACACGATTAAGGATGTGGAAGCAGAAGGGAAAGTTTTCAAGCCTGACTCACTCCCCGCAGAGGCTCACTCCGTTCCCCAGCCGGAGGATTCGGGATGGTAGGCCTCCATCTGACCCGCCATCAGTGCGCATCTGGGCACCGAGGCGCACTCAGAAATGAGGCTATTCCATGACACCGCCTTCTGGCATCATCTGTAGACATTATCCTGGGTCTGGTCTTTAAAATCTATTCAAGAGACATTGCCTTTGGGAGGATGAGAGTATAAGGTAGCACAATTCACGGAAAACGCTACTGCGTGTTTGAGGTGCCATGGTTCATGCTGTGAACTCTAAGAGTGTCTGATGCCTGGGTCACCTGGACAACCGCCTCCGCTGACCCTCATGTCAAGCTGCGCTGGAACTCTGGTGACATGTCAGGAGGGACTCGTGCCCAGCACAGTGACATCAGAGAGCCCCCGCCTGCCTCCCGAGTCCGCGAGGCCCAGCTCCCTCCGCACCCACACACCAGGGTCCGCTGTGGGAGGAGCAGTCCCCCCATTGACCCTAAACTCCAGGTGGGAGAAGCCGTTCATTGGGAATCTTTTCAAAGAACGGAGGATTCGGAATCTTTTCAAAGAACCTCAGAGCAATGATTCCTTTGGTTCCTTTTATATTTCAAAACTAATTATAGTGTTTAAATACGTTTCTCTTATTCTACTTCAAAGGAAGTCAGTCCAACCTAGAAGTCGGTGGAGAGGTGCAACTCCCACAAAACACCTTCAGCTGCCGTCACTTCGTAGGTCTGCCTAGTTTGAGGCGTAAAGCCAGGAGGAAAGCAGCAGGCCGCAGTGTGGCGGAGAAACAGGGTTCTGTATTGTGAATCCTTAATTCCATTTTTCAAAATCAGAGGCAATACGAAAAAAGTAACCTACATGATACCAGGGATGTGGCTTTACTGTAATGCAGAGTCCGAATCAAGGAGGTAGACGGGGCAAGAGGCCAAACCCGTAGAAACAGCAGTGCCGTCACCTGGGAGCTGAGAAATCGAGGCTCTCTCCTGGCTCGTTTCCCAGGGAAGACCGCAATCACACCATCTGTGAAATGGGTTCTGGTACCACTGTCCTTCACAGAGATGCAAACATTAAGGAGCTTCTCTAAAAGTGCTTAAAAATGTTAGAGTCTCTTAACCTACTGCCCACCACGGGGCCCAGCACACAGCTGGGATGTAAAGTGGAAGCGACAGCAAGGGGGTTCCCGTGAAGCAGGGTCCACAGACCCCGTGGCAACCTCAGAGCAATGACAACAACACGGCAACCCGGGGGAGGGCGCGTCCTCACCAACCGGCCATAACACTGTCCGACGGACAAAGGGCCAAGGATGCTCCCTGTGGCCACCTCAGCGGGAGGTGGACAGGTGTGTCCTTGCCTCTTTCCTTGCTCCGTTAGGGGCAGCTTCTTATCCTCGGGGCCGGCCTGAGCCTGCGTGCATAGCGCAGGCCCACTGGAGAGAAACTTTTCCCTCTGTGCACACAGGAGCACGGCCCTACCCTCGGGGAAGACTCGGTCCTCCCACAATCTCACCCCTGGGCTGCAAAGCCTCCCTTTTGTTTTGGCCACCACATCTCTGTCACCTCCACCTTCTCCCCAAAGGCAGTGGAATGAGAGGGGGTGGACTATTCGACAAAAATGTAGAGATGGGGGAGACAGCGCAGAAACAGGAACAGATAAAAGAGGAGCAAATAGCACAGAGTTGAGCAGTGGGGGGGGGGGGGGCTGCCATCGCTGCTGCTTTAGTCTGGGGGCCCCGGGGAGGGAGAAGCCAGGGGCTGCTTGCTTTATCTCCCAGCCTGCTGGCTCCCGGCTCCACCGGGCAGGCGGATGAGTGGTACGGTCTACCTCTGCCTTCCCTCCATGGGCTCAGGTGCCAGGAGGACCGGGCCAGGGGCTGCTTCTGAGCGGACACCACCCTGCCTCTCCCTGTGCCTGGCTCCGACCACATGCCGGCACCACTCCGGGACAGAGAAGAGGACCCCTTGCTGTTTTTGAGTCATAGATGGGCAATGACCAACCTCTTCTGGAAACTCCTTTCTTCTCGGAGCCCTAATGGGGCATTGGATGCCGCGTGTTGGGAACATAAATAGCAGTGAGGGCGCCCACATATTTCAAAGGCTGTAGAAATTATATTGCACAACCGAAACCACCAGAAGTTAAATGGCTTTCTGCAAGGATACTGCTGGGATATTTTTCATCACTTGTACAGAATTTTTTTCCTTGCTGTCATTTAAAATAGATCCTTGGAAACTTGAAACTTAACTCTGTTTCCTTCCCCCACGGTTTTCCTTTCTGTGTGTGCGCACACACGTATAACTGCTTTGTTATTTTAGGATCGCTCATGGACTGGTGGCACTGATTTTTTTTTTTAATCGAAAAAACACATAAAAGCTTTCTCCTCACATATTTTCCCCACACACGCTGCATCTCACAATGGTAAATTAAAGCCACATAGGCAAAAAATAAAAAAAAAATAAAAATAAGAGAGATCCTCACTTTCTATACAGAGACAAGGGTGATGGGCAGAGGCCTCACTCCAGATAAGTATCCATTATTTTTTAATTTCTTTATAGATTTAATTTTATAAAACAAACACATCAAACAAATAATTGTATTAGGCGCAAGGTTCATGCAATGTTTATAGCTGGGGCTCATAGCAAAAGCAACCTTCCCGCTCTTTGCATAAGAAAGCCAGCAAGTAAAGCTGATTTTCATAATAGCGTAGATTCTCATACATCATCGGTGAAAGCCTCTGAAAATATGCTTTGTATTAGCTCTGCTAACTTCATATTCAGTGTTTCTTTTAAAAATTTAATTGCATTTCCCATTGTTTCTATTGCATTCTTATAACACAATTTGTGTTCCCTTTGGTAGCTAAAATTACACCTGTAACTGTCCAAAACTATTAGTGAAGTCAGCTTCGCCCGTGGGATAAAGTATCTGTCTTGTATTTCAGACAGATTGTGTTCCAACACCACTGTGGTCAGGTTTTTATTAAAAATTCTTCATATTTCTTTTCTCTCGGTGCCAAACAGATCGCTACATTTTCAACACTTAATCATCTTCATCATCTAAAAATATTTCCACATTAAATGAAAACATTTAAACTTCTTTCTGATGCAGCAAAACTTAGAACACGGTACGAAGTCTGGTTTTTATAAAGTTTTGCAGAAGGGCAGTGTGCGTATAGAAGGGACTCCATTCCACTGCAAATAGCGGTCAAGGCCACTCTGGGAGGAATGGCATGGCTCGCAAAGGGATGGTTTTCTCTCTGAGAACTTGGGGGGCGGGGGCGGATAGGGGGGCTGCCTCTGCAGGGCAGGGTGCTCCTTTTTGCTGAGAAATAGCTTTGGGCGCTGGCACTGCTGGTGTAACATTGTGCCTTCCCTCATGGGAGATGCTTCCCTTCAGTGTCAAGGAGCCTTTCAAGCCCATTCATGGGAGGGGAATTGCACTAAAATTTGACCTCCTTCCCAAATGGCGCCAGGCGATTCCTTGCTGCTGTAACAGTTAGGGCCCAATCAGTAAAGCCGAAACCTGCCTGAGCATTTAAAGTAAGGAGTTTAATACAGGACGTTGGTTACACTGGTGATGCAAGAGGGCACTGAGCCAATGAGGAATGGCTAGGAAGCCCAGAGATGAACAACGGCCAGACGCCATGGCCTCTCCAAGGTTGAAGGGACAGAGGAGGAGGTGAAGCTAGAGCCAGCCAGGCAGGACACAGTCACTGGCTGAGATGTCACCTGAGACAGAAAGGGAGCAGACAGCGTGGCCTCTAGACCAGAGCTAGAAGGGCCCTCACCTGGGTCTGCACTTGAGCAATTTGCAGCCCCCTGCGGCCTCCTCCAGTTGTGAGCTCCCTTCCCTGGCCATGGAGTGAGGAATGTTTGGGGTGACAGGGAGGTACCTATGGCCTCAAGGTCTGTGCACCTGTTCTGGGCCACGTTGGGACCCTTGGTCACCAAGGCCTGAGCCCACTCCCAGGGACTGTGCAGGCCTTTAGCCCCCACCCGCAGGGCCACAGCTCCAGTGTGACCTCTAGGAGGCCAAGGGCCCAGGGGTGGCCCAGGGCAACTCTTTGGGATAAAGGAGATGGAGCTTGGACATAGGGACATGAGTGTCTACATGTAGGCTGGAAGGTCACAAGAAGCGAATGGCAGGCCAGAGGCCAGGCCAAAGCTGGGGCAAGGGCTGGAATGGAGATGGGGCTGGGGACCGAGGCCACCCTTCTTGTGCTACTATGTCCAGGCATGGAACCCCTGGAGTCCAAAAATTCTAACTCCAAGTACCCTTCAATGTCAGTGTGCAGGAATAGTTGAGGAGGAAGAGGAGGAGGAGGAGGAGGAGGAGGAGGAGGAGGAGGAGGAGGAGGAGGAGGAGGAGGAAAGGAAGGAAGGAAGGAAGGAAGGAAGGAAGGAAGGAAGGAAGGAAGGAAGGAAGAAGGGCAGGAGCAGGACATCTGAAGGAGCAGATAAGGACTGACTCTCCTCTCATCTTCTGTTGCTTTGTGAGAAAAGGCAAATGGGGGTGGGGTGTGTGAGAAGAAAACAAGTAGACAACAGCAAACTCAAGAACTCTCAGTGAGGGAATGCAGAGAGAAGGCGAGGCGTGTAACCTCCTGGCATTGCATGTGAATGTCTTCTATTTCTTTGTTCAAAATATTTTTTTATTGATTTTTTTTCTTTTTTGAGAGAGAGAGGAAGTGAGAGGGATAGAGAGATAGAAACATCAATGGGAGGGAAACATCATCCATTGGCTGCCTCCTGCACACCCCCTACTGGGGAATCAAGTCTGCCACCAGGACATGTGCCCTGAACTGGACTTCAAACCTGTGACCTCTTGGTTCTTGGGTTGATGCTCAACTGTTGAGCCACACAGGCTGGGCTCCTCCAATCTCTATGCGCTAAAGATAGTTACACTATACCGCCATCCCAGTCTGCTCTCCTGAGATTCAGCTACATGCTAAACATTTCCACTCAGATGTCTCAAAGCAAACTCAAACTGAAAATGTTCCACCCTGTACTGAGCACATCTCCCCCAAACTTGTTCCACCTTCCGTGTTGCTTCGTCTAGGACACCAAAACCCATCCACTTGTCCAGGCCAGAAACACAGGAGCTCTTCCTGAGACTCTACCCACCTTGTCCCCACTGGTTAATTACAGAGGCCGCTTGGTTCTATCTTCTAAACATCTTTTGAAATGCTCATGTCTCTCCATCCCTCCATGGCCTCTAGAATCTCTCCATTGGACCACTGCAAGGCCTCTAACCAATCCTTTACTTTGTTCCTTTTCAGTCCATTCTTCACATTGCTGTCAGAATGATCCATCTAAAAGGGAAAAGGGATTGCCCTGGCTGGTTTGGCTCAGTGGATAGAGCGTCGGCCTGTGGACTGAAGGATCCCAGGTTCGATTCCCAGTCAGGGCACATGCCTGGGTTTTGGGCTCAATCCCCAGTAGGGGGTGTGCAGGAGGCAGCCAATCAATGATTCTCTCTCATCATTGATGTTTTTCTCTCTTTCTCCCGCTCCCTTCCTCTCTGAAATCAATAAAAAATATATTAAAAAAAAATAAATAGGAAAAGGGAGCATTCATTTCCTACTTGCTTTGATGGCTTCCCTTGTCTTAGCCTAAAGACCAAACTTCTTTCTTAGTGCCAACAGTTGTTCATCTCTAGCCTCATAAAGCAGTTAAAAGTGAAGGCTCTCCTGCCAGACTCCTAGCTCTGTACTCCTACCTGTGTGATCATGGGGCCTTGATTTCTTATTTGTAAAATGGGGATGATAAGAGTAGTGACTTCTTAGGGTTGTTGTGAGATGTGGGGCCCATATTATACTCACTCAGTGTGAGTGGTTATGTCTCTAGCTTAATTTCTCACCACCTCTCTTTCTACTTTCTCAATTGACCCCTTGTATATACCTACACACCCACTGCTTTCTCCTAAATTCTTATTCTTCATTAAGAGCTTGTGTGGCTTTCCTTCCACCTCCTGGACTAAAAGTTCTGCTAGAAGGTCCCCCTTGCCCTCCTAGTACTAGGCCCTTATTAGATAACTACTGGTAGAATGAATGAGTAGCATTTATCATACTTTATAACATTGCTTTTCTCACACATTCCCCCACTGTAGCACAGACTGTACTAGTATATGAAAGTTACCTTGTTCACCGCAGACTTCCTGGTATTTAGTAGAGAAAGCAGCACACAGTAGTACTTAAGTAAATACGTGTTGAAGGAATGAATACATTTGCCATCCCAGATAAGTACAGACTTTCAAAATGTACTTATACTCAAGTGGATCTATCATGAATCATAAAATTCCACAAATCTTGCCAATTTATATTAGAGTTATTTTTTTTAACTTTTCATGTTCTCTCCAAGTTACTTATTCTTCCAATACTCATCCTTTATTTATCATATGTATCAGATAATTTCAAACTCTAGGGATTAATTTACTTTATGTCATGTGGCAATATGCTTTTGGTGAACTTTCAACCTTCTCTTTGATTCTGCCAATTAGTAGACTATATCAGGTTTTTGTAGGTACACGAGTCCCCCAGTATCCATAGTTTTGCTTTCCATGGTTTTAGCTACCTGTGGTCAACCGTGGTCTGGAAATATCAAATGGAAAATTCAAAAATAATCAATTCATCGGTTTTAATTTGCTTGCCTTTGTGATGAAATCTCGTGCCGTCTTGCTCCATCCTGCCCAGAGAGGGAATCATCCCTTTGTCCAGCATATCCACACTTTATATCCTAAGCACCTACTAGTCATTTGGTAGCTGGCTCGGTTATTAGAGAGGGACATAGAGAGACCACATTTACATAACTGTTAGTAAAGTATACTATTATACTTGTTCTATTTTATTCATAGTATTGTTGTTAACCTCTCACTGTGCCTAATTTAGAGTTAAACTGTATCATAGGTATACATAAATAAGAAAAACATAGTAAATATAGGGTTTGGTACTATGTGTGGTTTCAGGCATCTACTGAAGGTCTGAGAACGTATTCCCCTTGGATAAGGGAGGGACTACTGTATGTAAAAAATTACAAAAGCAAGTCATCAGCCCAACTTCCTTAATATATAATTTCAAGTAAATAAAAATATCTCAATTATTCCCTTGTCCTTCCCTTTCTTTCATTAGTATTAGTGCAACTGCTTTTAAAGTAAAGATCATTGTAACTCTTTCAGACAGCATATCGTTTACGGAATCATAGTAAAACACTGATTAACTGTAATCCAAACTCCCCATTATCTAGGGTTTACTTTTTGCTTCATACTTGAGGGAAAAAAGTCAAGGTCTGTTTTAACTAAAACAACAACAAAGCATTTGCATCATATATTCTGCAGTAAAATGACCATTAGGATTTTTTATTTGTTAATATATCTTTATTGATTTCAGAGAGGAAGGGAGAGGAAGAGAGAGACAGAAACATCAATGATGACAGAGAATCATTGGTTGTCTGCCTCCTGCATACCCCTTACTGTGGCTTGAGCTTGCAACCCGGTGTGTGCCCTGACCAGGAATCAAACTGACCTCCTGGTTCATAGGTCGACGCTCAACCACTGAGCCACATTAGTTGGGCAACTTTAGTGTTTTGTGTGTTTTTTTAAGAATGATGATTTAGCAATACACCAAATCACCAAATATTTTATTCTTTTTCTCCATTCTGTGTAAAAGGGAGAAGAATGGAATCATCTATTTAGATTTCTCAAAAAGAACTGAGAAAAAAGGGGGAGGGTTACTGGCTTGATCCTCAGTTAAACAGAAAACTTGCTTTTACTTTAACCTCATGGATTCTGGCGAATTATACTCTTATTATATTTTTTCTATTACTTTGAATGACGTTTTAATGAACAAATGCTTTTGATTTATTCTAAGATACCTCTAACTGAAGAGGCACTCACGTGAATAAATAAGTGAATGAACAAACAATATGTATTAAGTTGGACCCTTTAGTTAAGGCATGTGTTTAACTCAACACAACTTTGTAAATTTCATGAAAGATAGCAAAATAGATGACACTAAATCGACTGATTGGGGGGAGGGGGGAGGGGGAAAGACTGATGGGGGAGGAAAAATAAGCCAAAGCCCTGAAAATGAAGCTGTTAAATATTACAAGCACAGCCATGCCTCGCTAAACTCATTTTCAGGACAGAAAAGCAGATTGTGGAATTATTCACGCCAAAGTAATCCTTGCTTAATTTAATCGTCAAGCTAGCTTTCCTAATATGGATATTTTCTGAGACTTCAATTTGTTACATAGCTAACGTATTTCCTAATAGACTGTTGGTAATAAGAAAATGAGTTACATGCTCTTGGCAGGGAGAGGACAAGTTAGATTTGAATTTATCCCCCACGAATTTGGTCCCCCCTTTAAATTCAATAAGCTCGAGGTACCTCCGAAAGATCAGCTCTTGATACCAGTTATGAACAGATGGCACGCCACTGGGCCGGGAGCTTGGCGTCGGGCACAGGCCCCACGGTGCTTTACTGGGACTGTCCACGGGCAGCGTCGGGAAGAGCACATGCTCCAGTGAATTTCCAACAAAGGCCACTCAACTTCCTGTTTTAGAGCCTTCTAAATGCACAAACACAGCCCTGGCCGGTGTGGCTCAGTGGATAGAGCGCCAGCCTGCGGACTTCAGAGTCCCAGGTTCGATTCCGATCAAGGGCACGTGGCCATTTGCAGGCTCGATCCCCAGTCGGGGGTGTGCTGGAGGCAGCCCTCCATGATTCTCTCTCATCATTGATGTTTGTATCTCTCTCTCCCCCTCTCTCTTCCTCTCTGAAATCAATAAAAATATTTATTTAAAAAATAAATGCACAAATCCAGCCAGCTCAGCACACGCAGGACCTAACACCCCAGTAAACTGAGTACTAACTGAATACTCCCGAGGACAGCGACGCTCACAGCCAACATGTCCCCTGACAGGAAAACAACGAAACAAGGTGTCTGAGCCCTGAGAGACCCCTGCGCCTTCATTACCCACTGTCTCCGCCCCGATCCAGGGGAGATTTTGGGCAAGAAAAGCAACAGTTACTGTTTCCACAGCAGCGGGACTGGCCCCCAAACAGGAATGCCTTTCCCCGCAGGAAACCTAATGATTCAGAGCCTTAAACACCGGCAGTGTCACCCTCCACGCTGGCTGCGGATCGTCCGTCTCACTTGTCAAACACGAGTTCGTTTTGGACACTGATTTCTTAAATTTCCGCTGACTTGGCAATCCGCAGCCACTTCTCGCAAGCGCTGTAATATCTTAAAGACTTCACAGCTAAGCAGTTAGAAAGGATTTGGGGTTTAATTCAGCTCACTGACCTGTTTAAGAGAATAACGGAAATAAAACAATTTTCAGCTCGAGGCCCGAGCAGGCCCCTCTCCTCCTGAAAGGCTCTTTGTATCGGCGCCATGAATCAAGCGGCTTGTCTAAGTGGCGGCCTGCACCGCCGGGGAAGGCCCGGCAGTGTGGCGGTGAATCACATTTAATAACTTGCGGTTGGCTGTCATGAACACTTAATGTGATGTTGAACACAAACCCTGCCGGGGCCGGGGGCCGCGAGGGGGGAGCTGGGTGAGGGTGGGGGGCAGAGCGAGTGAAGAGCCGCTGCAGGGACTGTGGCTCCTTCAGGCCCCTGAGGGGGTGAAGGCGGAGCTGGGCCTGGCCCCGGGGGTGTTTCTGCTGCTGCTTTTCAGCGAGGCCGGAGGGAGTCCTTGCTTTCCTGGGGGTCCCCGTCCCCTGTGCCCTTCCAGCCTGCCGGGGTCCCATTCTCCCCATCGCAGCCCCTCCCCAGTGTGACCGGAGGGCTGTCAGGCTGGCTGCAAGAATTCCAAGCATCAGGGAACCCACAAAAGCTCTCTCGCAGCTCTCGGCCGTCTGGCGGGCAGCAGAAACCCCTCCGTGCCCGCTGCTGAACACTGCTGTCCCTGTGTCCTGGGAGGAATGCGCCCAAACGCGCCGCTTCCCACGCGGGCTCCGTGGGCTGGTGGCTCCAGGCCTTTGTATGTGTCGCTCAGGAGAGCAGATGTGTCAGGGATGTGGGAGGACTGAAAGGTGGCCCCAGCCAACTCCCCGAGGGGCTCACCCACCAGGACCCAGATAAGCCCCTCACATTTGGCCCAGAGAGTGGCCAAGACAGAGGGCAGGGCCGGCAATGTGGTTGCTGGGATTGGGGAGGAGGCCGCCTCCCCGGGGCCCACGGGATCTGCTGGGAGCCACAGGCCCACGGCCCGCTGTCCTGGCATTGGCATCACCTGATGGGCCCACAGTGTCACAGTCTGCATCTCAGAAGCACGTTAGGGACATTATCTCATTAGTCCTCCGTGCGCTCACAACAGCTCTTCCAGCCTAAATTGGCATGAGGACCATTGAAATGCACTTCAAATTCTACTTTGCAGAGACATTACCCAGGAATAAATCCTGGTCGTTCCGAACTGGCCTGTGCTCACAGCATCCGCGTCAGAAGATGACTTTTGGCAGAATTTGACTTTTCCCCCCAAAATCAGTAGGACTGTTTTCAAACTGTTTTCAGGTGGACTGATTTTACAGCAAAGCAAACCAATATATTTAAATAAACACTAATTAAGCTGTAACACCTCTGAAAGCAAGAGCACCCTTGAGGTGCCAAGAACTTGGAATAATTAGAGAATTTATCTGATTCCCACAGCACTGCCCCTCCACCCACCCCTATCCCTCGCCCACCACCACACTGGACATGGCCCGGCTCAGCATAGCTGCTAAATAAATGTGTTGACCAAATTCCTGCAAACTCAGCTGACAAGGCGGATGTGCAAAATGGAAATCTCTACCTTACATATGTTAAGTTGTATTTCTTTATAGCGATGACACAAATCGTTTACAGTAAAAAATCCAAATCCATGGAATAAAGTACCAAATCTATAGTTAGCCCATAAAACACACCTAAAAAAGAGACATTATCCATGAACTAAACACATTCATATGCACAAACCATACACACACACACACACACACACACACACACACTCACACATGAAACTCCGGTATCCTATGAATGCAGCAGGTACACTCAAATCAGAATTATGGCACCAAGTTCCTTGGAACAAACTAGTCCTCACAGTAAACTTAAAAAAACAATCTTGGACAAATTAGAAAATTAATATTCAAAGGTGTAATTTGTATGTGTGTTTACTTTAGAAAAGAGTTGAAGCAATAATAAAATTAAAACATTTTTACAACTGGAAAAGTCCATAATGGGCTCTTCATTGAAAATATTTAGCTGTTTTCTTTAAGTAAAAATAACTTTCATTTCATTTAAATTACCTAACAGTTATAACATTATGAGGAAACTGAGGCACAAGAAACATGGTGATATGTGCACAGCCCTCTAGCTGGCTGGCGAGACTGGAATTAAACTGCCCGTCTATAAATTCTGCCTTTGCTAACTTTCTCTAGCAACGCGGATGAGAATGGTAATCGTTTATGACAATTTTACAGGGCAAAAATTGAGGCAAACACAGGTAAAAATCACTGAGCAAATTGATAACAGAAAGAGCCAGAGGAGTCTAAATGGCTCACTGTTCCACAAAAAACAATATTTCTTATTTTAAGAAGTGATTTTCTGAAACCATTGAAATTCTCAGAACATTATGGGTAGACCGAAAATATGCAGATAAACACATTAAAATATTTTAAAGCTATTTCCTTACTTACTTTTCAAGACCTGAAGCTGGATTTATGCTTCTCTTGAAAGAATTCCTGAGCTGGCTTTTCCAAGCGGTGGGACCCGGCCTCCTTAGGGCCCTGCGCTTGCAACTGAAGGCGACAGACAGGAGAGGAGCCCGGGATCTGAAGCAGCTCAGAAGGTCCTCCGGACACTGGGCTCAGAGCCCTCCGGACCCGGCCCCCGCACGAAGGCAGCAAGCCCTGGTTCCTGCGGGACCATCCTTCCTCCACGAACACGCCAAGTTTATTAGTTGCGGGGCTGTTAATTTGACACTTGCCTTCTTAGAGTTTACCTAAAAATAGAGCCTGGGGGAGGGGTGGGAAGGCAAACCTGAAAAAGTAAAATGTAAAGGATTCTGACTGGGATGTCAGAAATCATGTCATTTATAACATTTCAGTCAACAGGCTTACTGCATGCCACATCTTCATAGAAATCCTATTATCAAAGCCACCAGACACTATATTTGCTCCCTAATTATAGGCCCTGAGCTAACAGTTACTTTTTCTTCCCTATAATAACAACAACACTTTGTATTTATCTAGCGCCTTTCCTCCAACAAGCTCAAAATGCTTTGCAGACATTAACTCCTGCGTCCCAGGCCCCTGGCCACGGGCGGGAGGGCGGCGGTGGTGTCTCTTAGTCCCTACAATTTGTTGTTGGAGAAAACAAGGCACAGAGCAGCCAAGGACACAGAGAGGGACCGGGGGAGGGAGGGGAACCCTTGGGCATTGCAGCTGACAACAAAGATGCTTCCTCCCTTGTGGGCTTCTACGTGGCCAAGCCCTGCTCCCCACTTGCAACAAACCAGGAGGATTCCCGGGTCTGATGGAGCATCCATTCTGGACACTTTTCTTTCTGCTTTGCTTCCTGATGGCGATGCAAGCAGCTGTTTACGGAGCCCAACCCTGAGCTCAGCTGTAAGGATCTTAATCACATCTATGACCCTGTCCTACCACAAGCAGCCCCTGGAGTGCTCAGGGCCCCCAAACCAAGAAACAAAACACAGACCTTCACCAAGAAGGTTAGGGGTTGCCTTTTAGACAAATTTAGTTGGGGGCCTGGGATTTTTACCTCACACTGTTACTGAAAGTTTCCAAATGGATTTCCTCAGTGGGGTCCTTTAAAACGTAACTAAAAATAAAATATAGGATTGTAGACCCTTGGAGTTAGAGGAAAAAAAAAAAAACACACCTCGAGACCTTCTAGAATTCCCCTTCAATATTGCTGACATATCATCATTCAACTGTTGCCCGAACATTTCCAGTTTTCAGGAAACTCAGACCACAGCCCATCTATTTATGTAATAACTCCCATTGATAGAAGTGTCTTCATTATATGGGGCTGAAGTCATCTGTCCTATAACTTCACCTCATTCCAGCTAGTTTTGCCCTCATAAGAACCTAGCTCGTACCCATCACTCTTCCACACGGCAGCTCTCCAAAAAGTTAAGGAAACAATAATGTTCCCTTTAAGTTTCCTCTTTGCTAGTTAATAACCCCTCACATGACATGTTTTCCAGCCCTTCACCCTGGGAGGTGTCATTCTCTCATTGAGTTCACCTGTCAGTAGTGTCCCTGAAACCTGGCTGTGTTCTGACCAGGACAGATGACTATGGGACCATATCCCGGCTACAGGGCCCTCTGTGCTTGTAGCAGCAAGACGTAGGGTTTCATCACATTTCACTAGCTACCCCACTGCCCTGGGATCCAGCTACAGCGCTGGGTCTTTCCCATCTTAGCTGAGACTAAAGCAGGTCTCCTCCGTTCTGTCCTTGAATCATTGGTCCTCATCAAAACTTACTTGGTTAGTTTCAGGTCTCTATTGGTATCGCTCTGCTTTTTATCTTGTTAGGTTGGAGCTACTCTCTTCATAGTTGAATCCTGGCCAATCTGACAAATCTATTTTTTTATATTTTCAGTTGTTCTCTTAATACACAAAGGCCTGCTATGCAGCTGGTCTTATTCAGTTAAGAGGAATACAGAAATAAACAAGATCCTTGTCCTCCAAGCATTCACCATCTGGAGAGACACAGAGATGGGAAGGGTGAGACATGAAGCTGGAGGGGTAGATAGTTGGGGTCAGCTTGTGATGGACATCACTGACCCCATTAAGGAGACTGAACTTGGCCCTTAGTGGATTTTCAAGCAAAGGGACTAGATGTCTATGTTAGGAGAACATCTCTGGCAGCAGTGGGGAGGATGGGGAGGAAAAATGAATGGTGGCGTCTGGGAGGCCAGCTAGGAGGTTATTGGAAAACTTCAGGTGAGAGTTAATCAGTATAGTAGAGGCAATGGGAGAGGAGGGGAGGGGACAGAACTGAGAATTTTTAGGAGGTGGAGTCAAGATTATGTGACTGATGAAATATAAAGAGTAAGGAAGAGAAAGAAGTCAAGAATGCCACCAGGACACAGTTTCAATACATGGTGTTATTCACCGAGGTTAGGAAGCTTAAGAGAAGCAGAAGCTATTCTGAGGGGACAGGGCTGGAATTAGAAGCTTAGGTTTGCAATTTCCCTCAATATTTCTCAGTGGCCTGGGATCACAATGAAAGAAAAGGGAAGGCTGAATTGGTGCAAAGGCAGGAGATTGGCAGGTTGGAAGGAACAGAAGGACAAAGGAGTAGGCTAAAGCGTCTGTGACAGCCACCTGGTCAGCAACTCCAGTGGAGGAGGAAGCGATATGTTATAGGAATAGGGAAGGATGGAGGCCCTGGAAATAGGAAATTTCAGGGATGGGGAAAGGCCAAACTTTAGGACATTGTGCCAGCCACCTAGGTCACTGAAGAAAATGAAGTTCTCAGTGTATTAATAACACAACCATCAGGGTGACGTTTCCTCAGCTCCTCCACAAGGCAATTGAATGTGGCTTTCTCAGACGCCTTACTGATAATTCTCATCATGTCGAGAACATGTCATTCAGGAATCCAATAAAAAACTGAAGTTCTTTGCCATGAAGATTCTTAGTGATCCTATGTTAGCACCTAGTAATCACTCCATTCTTTTCTAAATTTTTGTCTGATTACCCATTCTCGAAGCAAGGATGGCATTAGCAACCAAATTTACCATTCTACATTTTTCTCATTCCTGAAAATCAAGGACACATTTTTCTAGCTCCGTGGTTCAAGCAATTTCCCTTTTTTTATGATTTCACAAAAACCCACAGGTGTTTATGAGATCACACCATGAAATATTATTTCACGTTCCGGGCTGGGATTGCCTGGGCCTTGAGATGTGAATGCACTGAAACTGCCAGGATCTGCTCTGGACACATTGCCTGCTTGATAGTCTTGACCAAGCTTGCTCTACTCGTTTCAGTTTGAGGAAATATTTTTCCTTAATAGACCAGATGGCGTCAACACAGGAGTTGAGGAGTTCTGCTTCTTCTATGGCACTTTTTACATTATAACATTTCCTAGCTTTTCCTTGTTTCTTTTCCTTTGGCAAACATAGCTTGAATAGTTTTTTGCAAGTCTCAGTTTTTTAAGGATTTTAGCTTTCCCGAATCCATTACTCTAATTCCTGCTTCTCTAGTGGTGTGTGAGTGTGTGTGTGAGTGTGTGTGTGAGTGTGTGTGTGCGTGCACGTGAGTGTGTGTGTGATTGAGAAGTGTCTTAGGATAGGTTTTCTCTGAATCAGATCAGACCCTGAGACAAGGATGTGTATGCAAAGAATTTATTAATGAAGTAAACTTGGGACTATCCAGTGAGGAGGTAGAGGATGTAAGACAGCAAAGGGAAAGAAGTCAAGCAAGGATGCAATTCAAGTGGAGGCCCAGGCGTAGCCTGACTCTGCAGTGCTTGTCTCCAGCTGAAGCCAGGAAACTGGGCTTTCATAATCCCACACCAGTCACTCACTGGCTAGGGTCTACAGGGCAGGGATGGAGGGTGGAAGATGAATATGTGGGGGCTGTCAACTGCCAGGTCCTCTGGGTCTCTGCATGGGAGTGGTGTGTGTGTGTGTGTGTGTGTGTGTGTGTGTGTGTAAGAGGAGGAGTAGTTCAAAACCAAGTTCAGTAGTTCAAGGGCAATCTTCTGAAGACAGAACCTGGAAATGTGGAAGGTGCTAGCTGGTAGAAGCAAAGGCACAGAAAAACGGAAAAGGGAATCTGAGGGGATCTGTGTTCAATACTGGTGATGTCCGTCTATCATCAATAAATGACAAGACTCATATATTCCACATGTCAAATATCCTGCTTTTATTTATTTTTATATACTTCACTTTGAAATCTGAGGTCATCAAAGACTTCTTTGTGCAATCAGTTTGGTTTCCAAAATGTTTCTCTCTTTCCGTGACAGGATCATTTGTGTCTGTATTGTTTTCCTGAATCGTCTTCTCCTGACAACCCCGTTGCTCACCCCAGAAACTTGGTGTCAGTCCTGAGTGCCCTTCTCCATCAGCTCCTCACCAGCTCCCCACCCTTACACATCCACATTTGCTGGAAAGTCAGCCATCCTTTTCTTTCTGCCTTGAAGACATGCCTTAAATTCATCTACTTCTTTTTGTTTTTACTGCCTCGTGTGAGTCATCATCACCTCTTGCTCATGTTCTCACAAAAGCTTTCTAACTGTTCTTTAGGCATTCACATCTGTACCCTCTAATCCCTTTCTACACAGTAGCTGGAATGATCTTAAAACATCAGGCAGGCCATGTCCTCCAGCTTAAACATTGCAAGACACGGACAACGAAAGCTCACTCCTCCCCACGCTTACAAAGCTGCTGCCTGCAGCTCCAGCTTCATCTCAAGGCCCCGGCCCTCTGCTCTGGATGCACTTCTGCCCCACGTTACTGTGTTTCTGTCCTTCTGCCTGAATCAGTGACTCCTCCATGGTGTTCCTCTGTTGGGAACGTTCTCCCTTCCCATCCCTCAGCTCCTTGCTATCAATCCCTCAGATCTCAGGGTCTCTCCCTGGCCTAGGAAAGTCGGTCCTTCACACTGTCATTTGCTCTCATGACATGCCCAGCACAATGGGAAGAGAAGCTGAAGCAAGGCTGCCATTTGCCTGGACGGCACTTAGCGCAGTTTGTAATGAAACACTCATTTATGTCTTCCTTCCTTAGTATCTGTCTCCCTCATAAGGGAAAGGAGCGAGCCTATTTTATTCTTTGGTGTAAAGCCAATAATAGCTGTTGAATAATAAGTAAGTTCTTATTTTTAAAATGGTTTTGAAATCTGTCTTCTTCTATCAAGGACATAGACATGAATTGCAAAACAGTAGCTTCCATTTACAAAACAGCCATCAGTGTATGAAGAAAAGCTATTCTAAGGTGGCAGCTAGACCCTCAGAAAGAAATGAATGCATGCCTTCTTATTTGTGGAGTCTCCTGTTGCTACAAAAAAGTTATTGGGACTTAAAAGCCCCCGAGCCCTAGATGGTTTGGCTCAGTGGATAGAGCGTCGGCCTGAGGACTAAAGGGTCCCAGGTTTAATTCCAGTCAAGGGAATGTACCTCAGTTGCAGGCTCGATCCCTGGCCCTGGTTAGGGCACATGTGGGAGGCAACCAATCGATGTGTCTCTCTCTCATCGATGTTTCTCTCTGTCTCTCCCTCTCCCTTCCACTCTTTCTAAAACTCAATGGAAAAATATCCTTGGGTGAGGATTAACAACAACAACAACAAAGCCCCCTGAAAGCAGTAGCTTTGACCCAGGGTATTATGTACTGAATTATGTCTCCCCAAAATTCATATGTTGGAGTTCTAATCCCCAGTACCTCAGAGTATGACTGTATTTAAAGATAACTCAGTAAAAATTAGATCAGTAGGGTGGGTCCTAATCCAATATGGTGTCCTTATAAGAAAAAAGAGACTCGGATTCAGATACACACAGAGGAAAGACCATGTGAAGACACGGGGAGAAGATGGCCATCTCCAAGCCCAGGACAGAGGCCTCAAAAGAAACCAACCCCGCGGGCACATTGATCTCACGCTGCACGCCTTTAGAATGGTTAGAAAATAAATTCCTGTTGCTACGGCACCCAATCTATGGTACTTTGCTATAGGGGCCCAGACTGAGCCACTGAGGGAGGAAGTAATATCCAAGCGAAAAAAGTGTTTCGCTTGATGTAACAGGGGACCCACAAGTCTGGGTTCACGCCGTGCCTGAGCAGACCAGGAATTCCAGGATCTGCTCCATGCTTGGGGGTTGAGGTGAAAGCACAGCCCAAGGGAGTCCCTCTTATCTGCACCACAGGAAAGGCGGGTTTGGGGCTGAGGTCTGCATTGCAGGTCCACTGAGGGGCAGACACGGAGGTCTCCCACAGGGGCACTTCAGTGATTCTGAGTTCTGCTTTAAAAGGTAAAAAGTGTATTTCAACTTCCCACTCACTCTGGCCTCTTCTCACTGTGCCCACTACAGTAGGTTCACTGCTGAGCATCAATTCCCAGAGGTGGGGGGTCTCTACTTCTGATTCGCAAGGGGGTTGTCAGTTTTCACTCATCTGAGTGGGCCTTCAGTCAACAAGGGAGTGAGAATATCCATCACACTGGCCCCAAGGATTTTCCAGACCTGGGATCCTTTGAGGCCCCATCTAATTTAAAGTCCATTTGTCTACTACTTCACAGTGTTGCCCTAAAGATGCAGATATGTTGTTTGAGTTAACACATTTTCTGCCTTTTAAGTGCTAAAACTCCTGGGAGGTGTGTGTGTGTCTGTGTGTGTGTGTGTGTGTGTATGTGTGTTCACCTATATTTAATCAAACATATTGTAATATTTAGTCAGTCATTTTAGGATAAAGCTTTCTTCTAATCTTTTCAACATACATATATGATTCAGTGAGCTTAATATTTCATAGATTTTGATTGAAGTTCAAGAAAACCTTTGTTAGTGTTTCGTTAGCTCAGAGTTTGGGCTCTATCCAGCTTTTTCTAATCATTCACTAAAATGGTAGCAAAGTTTTACGGGAAAGGCAATTGGGCATGTAAAGGAAAAGTAGAATGAAATTGAGCAAAGGAACATGCAGAACGTACATCAGATGAAAACGGACTAGCAGGAGAACGCTGGGTCACATGCACATTGAACGAGGTGGAATATCAGAGCGCCCTTCTTACTCAAACAAGGTAGGGATGAAAACAGCTTGTTGGCAGTTTCTGCATGTTTTAGAAAACAACCACGTTCTTCAATGCTTAGAGAATCTGGGGCAATGGTAGGAATGTATTTTTTTAATTTAATTCCATTTTTTAAAAACTAGGTTTCTGTAATAAGCACATTTGCACATATTAAACTGTGTACTAGAGGCGGGTCCCTGTGCACACACAGCAGCTGTGAGCGACCGGCTCGGCCAGGTGCCTCTGGGGGAGGAGCAGGGAAGGCCGCCTGTGCAGAGTGCGTGCAAATACGCAGGCCTGCCCAGCTCTGCACGTCGGCTTTCCCCTGGCAAGGGTGGACACCAACATGCTGCCCTTAGAGATGAACCCCATGTTAAAAACATGGTACTCTTTGGGGAAAATAAGACATACATTTCCATATTATTATTAATACTGTAGCGTTAAGTTCATCTCTCAGAAATCCTTCTGCGGGCTTCCCTGTGAGCGCCCTGAGGGGCTGGTGACGCTCAGGTCACTGCTGCGTGTCCAGCATCAAGTCAGGGCCGCCCCCCCCCACCCCCCACATCCTAGCTGTGGACAGCGGAGGGGGCGGGGAGAGCTCCAAGGGAAAACCGGGCAGGAAGCAGGCAGAGGCCCTGGGTGTAGTCAGCCACGGCGCAGGCTTGTCTCCCGTGGGCTACTCCAGACCCTCTCTGGGCCGTGCTTTGCCACGTCTCCACCTTGGAGAAAACATGGTAACTTCCTCAGATGAGATTCGCAGGGAGACAGCTGAGGGTGGTTATGTCAGCGGGTGGCCGAGGGAGGCAGGACGGGGCAGTGGGAGAGGGAACAGGTGAGGACTCACAGCAAGCTCACCTGACTCCACGGGGATGTCTCTACAGCAGGGTCTTCAGATTGTCCTGTGGCGACACAGGAGCAGGCGTCTGCACCCCCACATCAGCCACTCACTGGATGCCCCTCCCACAGAGCAGACACAGCCCTGAACAAGGCAACTCCCTTCACCTGAGACAGCCCTGGGCGGGAGCAGCTGAAGCCATCAGCCAGCACGAAGGCCCACAGCTGGGGGAACAGAGGCTCTGGGGGTGGGGTAAGGGGTAAGGGCGGCGGCAGCACACACCACCCACCGCACACACCCCTTGCACCAGCAGGTGCAGGTATGCTGTACACAAGTACACCCCACCTGGGAACAGCTCCTCCGGATTCTGGTTCATCTCCCTTCCTGGGAAAACCGACGAGCAGAGGGTTAGCGAACAGACTGCAGCCCCCCCACTGCACCGCTGATCCCTTCCTGCTCTGCTGCACCTTCCATTCTCCACCCTCAGCCTCTGCTGGTCTAAGCACCTGCCTCTGGGGGTCTGAGACCAGGTCCCTGTGCCCTCCCCTGGCTATTGTTGCACTAGGACCATTTCCAGTCAAAACTGGGCAACTGGATACCAATACAGCGGAGCTTGACTTACGAGTGTCCGGACTAATGAGTTCTTTGAGATACCAGCTGCCTCTCGGCCGATTTTTTGCATTGAGTTGATAGAGTAATTTGAGTTAACGAGCTCCTTAAGGACCTCGGTCTCAGAACGAATTAAACTCGTAAGTCAAGGCCCCACTGTAGGTGACCCAGTGGGTCACGTGGGCACCACAGGAATTCGTCCCTATTGTGTAGCAGCATCCCTATTTTTTCTGATGCTTAATCATGCCTGCCAGAGGGCCACTCCCTTCTTTACCTTTGGCTTATATTCCTACAGTGACCAGGTAGCAGCTGTAGCTGAGAGCTGGAAGGAATTCTCCCTGAAAGCTCTGTGGGAGGCAGTTCCCCTCTGGGAACCAGGGCCTCTAGAGCCCAGAGCCTAGCATTGCAGAGATAAGGCCGACAAATGCGGGTACATGCTGCCTGGGTCCTACAGCTCCTTCGGTGTCTCGTCTCTTCCCACCCTTTGCAGGCCCAGCGTATCCCTGGGCGGGTTATGTCACAGCCTGTCCCTAATTACTGGTCAGCAGCCAAGAGGAGTTGGGGGACTCCTAAGGAGGAGGTATTTCCTCACAAGGCAGAGCTCGCTGCATCATCTCCAAATGAGGCCGGCCAGCCTTCAGTAGGGAAGCGTGGGCTACATTTGCATGAGCCAAGGTCCAGGGGCCTCTGGGGTTTCAGGGTTCTTTAGTGCCCCCTCCAAGATGTCCCATCCCAGTCCAGAGGGCCCCACTTCTTCCCAACCAGGGCCCCTCCAGTGCTCAGCGACCCTTGTATTAAGTCTGGGACGGGCCTGCGGCATCTTGTGCTCTGTGGCTGCAGGAGATGGTTGTCCTTGAGAAGGCCTCTGAGTCCGCACTTCGCCTCAAATTGGTGACGAATCACTCTGACTCTTTCATTGTCTTTCTCCAGCGCACTGATCAGCAAGAGCCACCTGCTTCCGTTGTCTTTTTGATTACTTCTCTTCCTGAACCTCTCAAACGCCTGAGCTGTTGTAGCTCTCAGTGACCCCTGTCCTTGTGTACCCCATTCCAGTTCCCCGTTGGGGAAAGCTGTAACGTTGCACGGCTACAACACGCTAGGGGCTGTCCACACTCCATCCACTGCCGGGGTGCGGCCCTCGCTGCCAGCCAGCTGGCAGATGGCCCTCTTCCCAAAGCCCATTTCAGAGATGACTTTCTAGGACTACTCCTGGCACTGACTTTGGTTTCCCAGGAAAGCGGACTCTAAGATGGGGATTTGCATACAGGGGTCCCATGGGATGCATTCTTGAGAACAGTACGTATGGGGGGAGAGTAGGATTGAGCAGAGGGAAAAACTGAACTGCAATGAAGTTGCCACTCAGCCAGTGTGGGTCAGCGGTTGAGCATCAACCTATGAACCAGGAGGTCATGGTTCAATTCCTTGTCAGGGCATTTGCCTGGGTTGCAGGCTCAGATTCTCGGTGTGGGATGTGAAGGAGGCAGGAGGCAGCTGATCAAAAAAAAAAAAAAAAGTTGCAATAGAGGCCCAGCTAATTCTTGGGGTGGAGTAGGGGGTGAGGGGGTGGAGATGTCTGGATCTGAGATGGCCCTTCAGAGTTGTTTGAATTGAGGTGAGGAGGCCTGGCTTTGTTGTTCCTCATTGACCAAGATGCCCTTGGATATAGGCTGCCCTTGGGGCATTGACTAGACATGTGAGGCAGCTCCCTTCAGCTAAAAGCAATTCCTAGGGAAGGACTCACTCTGAGGCACCAGCAGGCGATAATTCTGGAGGCCTGGAGAATTAGACCTCAGTTCTGAAGGCAGGGGTAGGGAGACAAATCCGGGGTGGACCTTGCCACTACATTTACCAGTGCTGTTCTGAAAATTTAATGAAATCATGAATATAGAAGGGCTTTAAATTTGTTCAACACTTTATAAATCCAAGTTATTTTTATTACTTCACAATTTTGACTTGGTTTCACCCAAGCAAAGAATCAACTGCCATAGTCAGTAGGAAAAGATCTCTCTAATGACAGGTCAGACTGTCTCATGTTTTAGTTAAGTCGTTGGCCTTGCAACAATTCATCATCTTATCCTAAGACTCTAAATTCTTGGTAAGTTTTAGAAAAAACACCTCTAACTGAGCAGTTAGAAGAATCCAGGATTTTCCCTTTGGTGAGCAGTTTAGAATATCTGAAGGGTTAAATGCTAGTATCCTTGCAAAGTTGAAACAGAACCATAAGTTTAATATTATTTTAAAGTTAAAACGATTTAACATGACACCAAGCTTGAGTTAACATTCTACATGGTTGTGGAGATATTAGGGTTTAAACAGATGTCAGCAATTTTTTTTTCTTTTTACAAAACGGAAATTGAGTTCTACAGATGGTGAAGACTGAGGAGTTCAAAGTGTTGTATAAAAATGTACAGTCAAGTAGAAAGTTATCTTTATGTTTCAAGTTTGAAGACACCCGTTGGGTGATGAGGATAATTTTCAAGCTGATCAGACACAAATCTATTTACCTTTCACTTCCATGCCATACTATTTTCCTCTGCTACATTTGTTAATTATGGAAAGTATTTGTGCAGCAACACAGGACTTCTCTCTTTCCCAGATACCATTTTTATTCTACCTAATTTTCCTGTTAACATAATATTGTTCAACCCTCCTCATCATATTTTCCTTAGCAACAGACCATGGTATCATAAAAAATTATCTCCTAGATTTTTATTGTTTCTCTCTATATAGTTGGACTCCTATTAGAAAGCTGTGATTTTCATGAATTTTTAAAATTGACTTCAGAGAGAGAAAGGTAGAAGGAGAGAAAGGTAAAAACATCACTGATGAGAATCACTGATTGGCTGCCTCCTACATGCCCCTTACTGGCGATCAAGCCCACAACTTAGACATGTGCCCTAACCAGAAATCCAACCATGACCACCTGGTTCATGGATTGATACTCAGCCGGGCTTTCATGCATTTTTTAAATAGAGATCTTGCCAATTAAGGAAAAGTTTTTAAGGTTGTAAGAAAATTTGTAGGTATGTGAGTTTCAGCCATTATCACCAGTTCTTTCAGTTATATCATTTTTACTCAAAGTATAAAATTTTCCATAAGTAATGAACTGGTGATTTTTAAATGTGGGCTTGCAAAAAATGCATTATCTATGAAATCATCACTTCCTGTTTTCACCCAAACAACAAGATATTTTTTCCAAGTGTACAATCAATCTTGTGTACTTGAAACACTGATTGATAAAGTCTGAGAAAATGCATCTCAAAATGTCACTCAAACAAGAAGCAGAATTGAGAGACTGGATAGAGGATGAGGAATTTCCTGAAATACACTGTGAGTTACACATGGGGTAGAGGACCCCTCCATTCAGATGCATGTTGGTTTCTAGCCTTGGTGCCTAAGACCTCGGGGAAAAGGGTGTTCTAGTGACAACTATAGATCCTGGAGAATATCTGCTCTATTTTCAACAAGAGGAATTTAAGGTCTGAAAGATCTATGCATAAGAACTGCCACTGACTTCTCAACAACCTTACCCTCAAACACTACCATTCTCATTTACAACTGCCCATTACTATACCCAACCGCCCTAGCCAGTCGATTCAGGAAGGACTTTCAGAGTCATGAAAGACCTGAGGTTATCTTTGGTGAATGCCTCTTTCAACCACTCCCAATGGGACCTATCTCACTCTACCAATGTCTACTCAGAGAGTTCTATCATCTTGAATTGTTCTCTCTCTCTTGCTGCCTTATTGCCTTTATAGAATATTATCAGCTGCTTACTTCAGGGTATATATCTCCCTCAACTATGCAGAGCAGCTGACCTTGCTTCCCTCCTCCCACCATCTTTTGAAAATCACCAGAATTGAATCCAATTCTTTAAGAAATGAGGGCTCTATTCTATTCTCCTTTACCATCGGCGTTCCAACAATGACAATGGCCACCTTTTATTTGCTTCACTCTAACATCACTCTTCCTCATACTGACCCTATAAGTTGAGTTTTAACTCAACTTTATGATCAGAAAACCAGACCCTGGAACTTAAGTAACTTGCTCAATGTCACGAAGCTATGAAAGGACAACTCTTAGGTTAGACTAGATTTTATACATCTTCCAGCACTACTTTCTTACCACTATAGCATATTTCTTCTAAAATGAAAGGGGGGGTTCTTTTTTTAAATATATTTTATTGATTTTTTACAGAGAGGAAGGGAGAGGGATAGAGACTTAGAAACATCGATGAGAGAGAAACATTGATCAGCTGCCTCCTGCACACCCCCTACTGGGTATGTGCCCGTAACCAAGGTACATGCCCTTGACCGGAATCGAACCTGGGACCCCTTAGTCTGTAGGCCGACGCTCTTTCCACTGAGCCAAACCGGTTAGGGTGAAAGGGGGATTCTTATCCACTAAAGTGATAGCTGTCACAAAAGGCTGTGACTGAGGTGGCAGACATTCCTCCCAACCACAGTTCTTACAAAACTCTAAGAACTATATCAGGCAACATCAGGCTAGGTAGAAAGGAGGACAGAATGACTGCAGACCTGTCAAAACAGGTATTTCTGAGTAGCTGTGGGAAGAGTAGAATTTCCCAAATCATATTGCTGCTACCAACGCCTCCCAAACCTAGAGCTGTGATTGACCAGATCAGTAAGTAAGCTTACTGAAGATGTTTAGGATGTGTCCCTGGATGGTTGTCAGCCACTTTTGCCTGAAAGAGGAAATGGAATCCATAATCTCTCAATATTCCAGCACTATCTGTCCTAATTACAGTAGGATTGAAAAAAATAATGGATCCTAATGCCTCATCCTTAAGATCTCTGGATTCCTCACACAGTCACCATCAGGTCAGAATTAGCCATTAGGATCCATTATTCCCACCCCTGACCCCCCAGTCCTATTGCTACTAAGATCAGCTATGCCTGAACATTGAGAGGTTCTGGAACCCATGCTACTCAGCTCACTAAGTGGGAGATACCTGCGTTTTATCTGAGCTTCTTACTGCTGGTTTGGCCTTTATATTAAACCTGGTTTGAAAGCACAGCCCAAAGCCATTCCTGCCACCGACTTCTCTCTCTTGGCTCTGAACTGAGCACATCAAGAGCTGCTCTGCAGGCTTTGATGCTCTGGGTCCTGCCGCATTGCCCACAGTGCCAGGTGCCTGTCTCATGTGGAGACGCGGGCTTGTGGTTGACAAATACTAGTTCAATAGGGGGAAGGTGAATTGATTCTATTGAGCACGTCTATAACTGTTACTTTTCTCAAAGACAAAAGAGGATAATTTTGGTTTCTTCATCTACTCCACATATACACTGATTTTTAATTACAATCAAACATTATTAAAGGAAATCCAAGTGAAACCAGGGGGAAAATTATAGCGATGGTTTAGTACATAGGATTCCATTTGGTCTGGGGCAGGGAGAGGTTGGCAGGCGCTTTCAAGCTTTGTGATTTGGGCAATATTTGATTATGTATACAATTACTCTAAAGGTATTTTACTCAATGTAATTACATGGAGAATAATATATGGCATACAAGGCACTGCAACCCTTTTCTGCAGTCTGAATGTTGAGAACTGAGATTCCCACAGCCCTCTGCCTAAAAGCCTGCTCTGCTCATCAGCCTGCGGACTGAAGGGTCTCAGGTTTGATTCTGGTCAAGGGCATGTACCTTGGTTGTGGGCACATACCCTGTGGGGGGTGTGCAGGAGGCAGCTGATCGATGTTTCTCACTCATTGATGTTTCTAACTCTCTATTCCTCTCACTTCCTCTCTGTAAAAAATCAATAAAATATATTTAAAAAAAATAAAAATAAAAGCCTGCTCTGCTTCTATCACAGCTCACTTTTTTATCCCAAAGATTTTTCGCTGAATAACTTTGCCTTTGTAACGCACCATCCTTCTTCTGAGAGGGGCAGTGATTATGTGTGAGGACTGGGAGACAAACAAAACTTCTTTCAAATCAAGTCTTATTACTTAGGTGCCTTATTAGCCTGTGTGGCTAGTCATTTAATCCATTTCAGTTTCCTCGCCTATAAAATGGTCATGAAACAATGTCTTCCCCCTAAGATTATTGGGAGGATCAAATGCAATGCTGAGTACCAAGCGACTGGTGTGCAGGAAATAATCAAAGTTAGTTGTCATGATTACCGGGGTCATCAAAGTTCTTAATGGAACTATGGGGACTGGCCATATATTAGTACATATGCCAGGAGGCTCATCTGCCACATGAGAACATTTCCTGAGGATGTGGGCTCTGCTGCTGTAAATGCCTTCTGCTTCTTCTGAATGACCAACGTGGTTCCCTCCAAGTCCCAGCAAGACAAAGGGAGGCCATGTTCCTCTGATTGGCTGTTATCCTATTAACAAAAGTCTATGTGGTCACCAGCCCTCACCCCATGACACCCTCATGCCGCAGTGAGCGTCACCAGGAGGCTGCATGCACAGCGGGTGCGTGAAGGTGGGCGGGGTTTTGACGCTGCATGCATAGCGCAGAGGCAGGGCCAGGCTCCGCCTGGTGAGGCCTGGGGGTCCCGCAGCTCCACGCGGTGCAGAGGCAGGCCTGTGGCTCCAGGCAGTGAGGCCTGGGGTTTCTGTGGCTCTTTGTGGCATGGAGGCGGGACCCCTGGCTCCGGCCTACCTCTTTGGGGCAATCCATCGAGGACCCCCGGATGGGTGGGCGGGTCTACCTTTTTGGGGTGATCAATCGCGTGGCTCCTGCACTGTGCGAGGGCACAGGCCAGACTGGGGGACCCCCGCCCCCCCCCAAGTGCACAAATTTCATGCACTGGGCCTCTAGTAAATGAATAAGGCACTAGATCGAAACTTTAGTTTGTACAGTATTATTCTTTCTTTGGAGATGATTTAGCCACCTAGCGGCTCCTAGACTATGGTGATAATAACAGCTGCTTTCAAGAAATGCTTTTGAAAAAATGAAATCATCTTGTGGATTCGGGGTGCTTGGGGAAGAAGGGGAGGCTGGCTTGAGAACAGGATTTGCAGCTGCCTCAGAGCTGAGCTCTGCTGTTGTTTCTCTATTAATGCTCCTATAATTGATTATTTCATCCAGACCGGTGTTTCTCAGTGGGTGGTCCTCTGAACCACCTGGGGGAAGAGCTTCTGGAAATGCCGATGCCTGGGCCCCACCCCAGATTCTCAGGGCCAGAATCTCCGGGAGTGTCTGTACCCAGATCACTGCGCAATCCTCATGCACACTCGGGGGTGAGAGCCTGTGATACAGAATACAATTGAGCATATTGTCACTACCAACATCATTTCAACTTGAGCTCATCTCATTCTGTTTCAAGAAGAAAAATAGAAATAAGTAATACTTACAATTGTGTATTCATTCATGGGCTATAGATCTTCTACTTGCACTTTTCTGTAAAATGGGAATTATGAGATCTACTGAACTCCTTTTAATGTAAGAATGAAGACATGTTTAGTAAGTGTTTGGGGCTCTCTGCAGAAGGGAGTATAAATGTGCCAAGCATTATTATAGGAGAAATATGTAGGTGGGGTTGATGTATGTATGCCCCAAATCCCCATTTGCCATAATTTAAGAAAATAAGATACCAAAGTGGTGCCAGTGAATCTTACAGCTAAGCTACGGTTTGGGCTCTGTGAAGGGAGGGTGTGCCTACCCCCAGGGAGCGATAAAACTTCAGCTGAGCATGGAAGGAGTTTGGAGTCAAATAGAAACCTGTTCTCTTCTGAAAACATGCACATGTGTGGAATTACATCGCTATAATCGGGACACAACCAAATTCACAGATGTGCCCAATTTTCTGTTTCCTCTATATTTTACCAGCTTCCCAGCACAGTGACAAATGAGGGAAACACTAAACTGATTTTGCATAAAATCTCAAGGAAGGCACTCACAAATCTCACTGGTGGGAACGAACCTCACACACGTTAATAGTTGAGTGCTACATCTGTCTAATCCATCTCAGGGATACACTAAGCTCTCTGTTATTTTGCATAGAGCAAATTGAAGAAATCTCATTATTCTAAGTAAAATTTTTTGCAGATTTTTAATATTTTCTACAACTTTTGTGATATTATACTATGTTAGTACAGTTTTGGTAATATTATATTTAAAATCTTTTTTTCTTGAAATGTTAATTTTTATTGCATGTAATATTGTTATATTTAAAATCATTTTTCTTAAAATAGTAAAAAAAAATTTCCTTTAAAAAAAAAAACACCTCCTCTCCCCAATGATTTTCCTTTTTCTATTTTCACATTTTAAGTACATGCAATTGATAATTATAATAGAATGGAATCAGAAAGAGTATCTGGCTGAGGAAATCTGAAATGGAGAAAGATAAACCCTACATCTTGTCTCTCCCACTATATGTGCTTCTCACCATTTTTACCTCCTAAAATACTGGGAGGCTCTTAAAACCTTAAATCTCCTCTATTAACCCCCCTCTCCCCCCCACCCCGACACACACACACACACACACACACACACACACACACACCAAAGGAAGGTAGGATATTTTATAGTTTGGAAAACAAATAAAAAATACTGTAGTGGCCAATTGTTTTCTTGTGACCATCAGCACCCCCCCTGCCCGCCCCCCCCCCCCCCCCCGGCACACACACACACATATAGACACACACACCTTTTTTGTAACAGGACTTCAGTTTCCTTTGAAGGAAATCACCTGACTCCATCGAGTATAGACTTGAAGTTCCATCAGTCAAGACACCCCCTCTGTGCCAGCCGGAGTCAGCGCCTGACCCACGCACACACGGAGAGGTGAGTGCTCACCCCTAGTGGCCATGTCTTGCCAAGACTGTCTATTGCTTCCTGCCCCCAGAACCCCAAAGCTGCCCTAAAATCCTGAACTATAGACCTTCAGTCTTACTTCTGCTCCTCCAGCTCCTCTCTATCTTTCCCATACATCCCTCTTTTTCTCAATCTGGCCCAAGTTCTTCACTGCTGTTGCGTGTGACCAGAGGTGTCAATGGACATCCTTGCTGGCCAGCTGACCTGCGGGAGGATTAGTGGACCTGCGGGAGGATTAGTGGCCCTTCACCAGAAAGAACAGCTGCTTGTCAGGGTGCCCACCCCTCGGCGACTGGCAAAGAGCTTTCACTAAAGATGTTAGCTCTCACGGTTCTGCCCATCTAGGAAAAGAGGTATTTCCATCTGAGCTAAGCCATAGGCTACAAATAAAATATGATGATGTGAACAAGAGAGGGGAGAGAGTTCCTAACAGAGCAAGAACAGGACAGGGCTGGTGATGGAGACAGATTGGCACGAATGAAAAGGCTGCACAGTGAGGAGGTGTGCCCTGAGTGGCTCTCAGACCTGTAGAATCCTAGCGATCCTTCTGTGATTCCCACAAGACACAGGATCCCTGGCTTGAGAAAGACTGTCCTGCCGTGGAAACAAGCACTAGAGTTACATGATTTCCTTTACTGAGTTCAATGGGATTGATAGTCCCTCTCTGACTTTTCCTTGTACCACAGGAAATTAGAATCAAGTCAACACCTCCCCACGAGAATAACAGGTGAGTAAAACTGAAGGACCAGCAACTGGTTTACATGGAGAAGGCAGAGCTATATTACATGAAGGTACGATGCTGACAGTTAAGGGCAGGTCTAGGTAGAAGGGCAGGTAGAGATGCTGGGATGGGCCTGTGCCTACTTCCTCAGGCTCCTCCCAGGACACCATCTCAGCCAGCACCCTCTGGCCCAATCACTGAGAACTACTTTCAATTCTCCCAGTGCCCCTGGCTCCTCATATCTACACAACGAGTCCCTCTACCTGGCAAGCTCTTCTCCACCGTGTCCACCCGGAATGTCCTCTCGCACAGCCGCTGGCTCGCATGGCATCGCTGTGCCCACGGGAAAGGCACCCCCTGCTCAAGACATGTCACTTCCCTCTGTCAGAAAACTGCTGACCTGTATTGATTTTGTTGAAACATTGAATCAAAACGTTTAGAAAATTCTTGTTTAAAATATACGAATCTAGCATGTCTACGACATAAGTCATGCCTCTTCAGGCTGAACAGCACGCAATCGTCCCGGGTGGCTCTGCTGACAAAGTATCCAGAGAAGCTCACAGAGAAACAGCTCAGGGGCCCTACCACGTGGTTTTCTACGTGTTTGATCACATGCCTGTCACCCCCACAATAAAGGGGACATTCCTTGAGAGGAGAGACTGTTCCTTACCTCTGTAACTTCAGGGACCAACCAGTATTGGTAAATGGCAGATGCTCCATACATTTTTGTGGAAAAAAATGAATGAAGAAATATTCATACATGGCACCCAATGGAGGGCCTGGCACATAAATAAAGTGTTCTAATTCAATTATAAATTGGAGGTATTGGCATGTTTATACCAACCCCCCCCCCCCCCCCCCCAGTTTGGATAGTGTATGTGGTGTGTGTGTGTGTGTGTGTGTGTGTGTGTGTGTGTGTTGAGATATTAATGATAAAATACCAAATCCTAAGTGAGGATATTTTCATCTTTTACTAATGTGCCTTGCTAGTACCTAACACAGTGTAGATGCTCAATAAACATTTGCTAAACGAGTAAATGTGTGAATTAGAACAAAGAAAGTGTGATTATTGCTCTTCTTTATGGGCCAGAAACACTGAGGCTTGTTTTCCTAATGAAGCATGGAACTGAGAGGAGTTGAGAGTCTATCTGCGTTGTGATGAATGTTGGAGAAAGCATGTTCCCGGATAGAAAAGAAAAATATCTGTCCTGTTAAGACGCTGGCAGGAGCGATGCGGAGAAGGGGAGAAGCCGTAATATTAGGTGCAGAATAAAGTGCTGCCTGCGGAGTTAAATGACTCCCCCGCCCTCCATTTTTTTTCACCCAGATAGTGTTTCAAAAAGACCGCTTGCACACGGCTACCCTGATTAAATGTTAAGTTTGGCCTTTATTCTGTGATGTCAGCAGAAACGCTGATTAGGGGAGGTGGCTCGGAACTTTGGCTGCGCTCCTCCGTCACCAACAGAGTCAGGGCTGCAGAATAGTTGAACGCAGGGATTTGGTTTTTTCTTTAAAAAAAGTCAATGTCCAGAAACGATTGCTAGGTCGTCCCAAATGTCTATACCCCCAGCGCCCGTTCAGTTGTAAGTGACAGCAGCCGTGGGGCTGAAGGAAACACGCCCTCCCGTTAACCCCGAGACCCGCACAATGGCTTTGATCAGAAGATTGAAACACCTCAGTCCCGCCGGTCTCCCTGCTTTGAATCGGTACACGATCAGCAGACTCTACAATAGGATATTTGGTGACAAGAACTTTTCAAAACATTGGCAGTCGTTTGATGGGGGAGACTGTGTCTTCCTCTGGGTACAGTCCTCACGAAATGGCGACGAATGAGCATGTGTGCTCTCCGGGGCCAAAGGACATTGCCAGGTTGTTGTGTACATTAAGTACTGAAGGCACTGGTATTGGTAAATGGTGACCAGTATCGGCCAACGGTAGATGCTCAGTGCATTTTTGTTGAAGAAATGAATGGGGTCTATGGGCTTTCCAAGGACCTAAAGGCTAACTAAAAGCTGAAGCTTTAAAACAAAACAAAACTGTTCATTCAAAAATGCAAAAGAAGCAAACTGAAATTAATAAATGCTGAGGTAAATGTCTCCAAAATGTAATAATATGTCACATTCACCTAGTGTCACATTTAGAATCCATGAACTATTGATTATATTCTAAAGCAATTTGTAGGCTCCATTGTTAACATTTTGAAGTGATCAAGAAACCATAGTCAACCTTAAATTGTGTTCTTCATCGCCAAGTCATTTTAAACACAAGAGCATAAGCATCAATTTTGTAAAATGTATGGAAATTATAATCTGGGCTGTGGGTGCATTTCCATGTATTTGCTGTCACGTGCACTGGGAGGGAGACTGCTGGGGTCTATGCAGGTGACTCTAACCCACAGTGTGTTGGAAAGGGACCCAGGACACAGTTCCTCATGTTGTGACCCAACCATAAAATTATTTTCGTTGCTACTTCATAACTGTAATGTTGCTACTGTTATGAATCATAATGTAAATATCTGATATGCAGGATGGTCTTAGGCGACCCCTGTGAAAGGGTCGTTCAACCGCCAAAGGGGTCACGACCCACAGGTTGAGAACCGCTGTACTAGATGAAACACCCATCTGTAGGGCAAAACAGACCATCAGCAGGGGCCGCCTACTATGTGAAAGCATTTGGCAAAGTGGAAACTACAGGTGTTGACATATGAAACGCCCAAACCTGTAGAGCAGCGGTTCTCAACCTGTGGGTCCCGACCCCTTTGGCGGTCGAACGACCCTTTCACAGGGGTCGCCTAAGACCATCCTGCATATCAGATATTTACATTATGATTCATAACGGTAGCAACATTACAGTTATGAAGTAGCAACGAAAATAATTTTATGGTTGGGTCACCACATGAGGAACTGTATTTAAAGGGCCAGAAGGTTGAGAACCACTGCTGTAGAGAATGTTTATGAGTTTATCTGAACCAAACTGAGGACAATTGTTGGGAAACAATTTCTTTGGAGAAAATGCTCCAAAGAATGGCAGTTTTACAGCTTATTTTATGCATTGGAATCAAAGGGGGAGGCATAAAGGAGTTACATGAAATCCAATGGTGATAGATTAAGGGGACCGGAGAAAGCAAAGCAGGGACATCTCAGGGGTTGGGTAAAAAGGCAGAACAGACACATGCTGCTTTCACATTGGTGGGCACAGGCTAGGTAATTAACATTTACAGCCCAGGGACACGTTCTGCAGGCCAGAGATAACAATGAGGGGCTCTCAGTTGTCGCCTGCTCTGTGCTGGAGGCTGTGCCCGGAGGGGTCTGGAAAAGCTTACCCTGACATTTCAAAGGTATGTTATCTCAGATGCAAAAAGACAGCAGGCCCGTTCACTTCAGGTAAAAATCTACCTTTTTCAGGAAAGCTACAGGCCTAGTTCGTGACTGCCCGCCGTGTCTCCACTGTAGTTAGGAATTTTTATGTTCAGACCCTCCTATGTGGTGACGTTGGCTTCTGAGTGTGTAAGGCCGCCATGCAGGCCTCCCCGGAGCTTGTCAGGTTCAGTGTGTGCCCCCTTTTGCATCCACACAGGGATTAAGACTCAGAGAGAATGGTGAAACGAGGGAAAAGGAGGGAGAAGGGAGATCCCGGCGAATGCCTACATTAGGTGAGAGCCCAGCGCCGTGGCTCTGAGTTTCCCGCAGCAGAGGCGGCTCTCTGATGCCTGGTCAGCACCCTCTGTGTCAGCAGCTGTGTCCGCTCCTGACATTCCCCAGAGCTGTTGTCACGGGGAGGCTTGTGGAGGGCCTTTGTGTGTCCCCAAAGCCATAAGACATAGTCCTTTGGCTTCTTGTTCCCCCACCTCACTCTCCCTCCCTCGAAGCAAATGGAGAGGATGGTGGAGCCTGAGATATACTCTCTCAGGCATATCCAGCCCTGGAAGCTCGCACTGACTGTGGGGTTCACAGATGCAGACTTTCCAACAGCCTGTAAAATCAGCCTCGCCTCCAACTCTGTGTAAGACTCCGCAGCGAGCCAGAGGGTGACTATGAATTTTACATTTTTTTTGCCTTGGACAGACTTCCTTCTTGTTGGGGGTTGTAGCTGGTAGAAGCACTGTCTTCCCACCTTAATTTTTTCCCCCCTCTATTTTCATATGTCAAGGTACCATTTATAGAAAACCCTAAGGAATCCACAAAAACACTTGGAACTAATAAACAAGTTCAGCATGGTTGTACAATCCAAGATTGACATATCGATATCAATGGCATTTCCCTACATTAACAGTAAACACCCAAAAATGAAATTAAGAAAATAATGCCATTTACAATAGCATCAACAAGAATAAAATACTTAGTAATAAACTTAATTTAAAAAAAGACTTATACACTGAAAACTGTAAAATAGTGTTGAAAGAAAATGGAAATAAATGAAGACACCCATGTTCATGGATGGAGGCCAGCTTGGCTTTAAGACACAGACTTTGGGGACCCTGAATGGGGAAGAGGCTCCTTCGTTCATGAGGAGGAAGCTGAGTCCTTTATCTTGCTGGAATGATTTCAGGTAAAGGATTAGAAATTCTAAATAATAATAATATGCCAATTGACCATCATGCCCTCACAAAATGGTGGCACCCACAGCCACAAGATGGCGGTGCCCAGTCCCCTCAGCCCCAGCGGGGGAGGGGTGGTCCCTGCCACTGGAGTCCCCCAGTCCCCTCAGCCCTGCCAGCAGTGAATTTTCATGTGACCATTACCTTTTTAAAAAATCCTTACCCAAGGATATGATTATTTCTTTTAGATCTTCTGTTCTCGGGGAGAAGGCCGAAGCCAGCAGGTGGGCATCCCCCAAGGGTCCCAGACTGTGAGAGGGCACAGGCTGGGCTGAGGGAACCCCCATGTGCATGAATTTTCATGCACTGGGCCTCTAATTTTTAGATAAAAGGCCCAGAGGTTATCACAAGAAGCTTTTCAATTGGCTGTTTGAAAAGAGGAACCTTGAGAGTAAAGCTCCTCCCAGCCACACTTTCCTTCTTCACTTTAGAAACGTCCTTCCACTTTCAGCTTTGGGTGGGTGGGAAGGGGGGGATGGTCGTGGAAGGGTCAGAGAACTTTCCAGAAGGTTTCTAGACTTTCTCAGAATCCTCTGGCTTCACACTCCCTGGGTTATGGGAAAGGAAAAAGAGAACAAAAAAGAAAAGAAAAAAAAAAAAGGAAGGGTAAAGGCCAGCCAACTCTGCCATCTCCTAACACCCCCTTCGTTGTGGCTCCTGGCTGTTGAGGGTCGCCTGGGAGGGTTTCCCGAGAGGCACGGGCTATGACCACCCGGCTATAGATTGATTCTTTCCTCTATAAAGTTGGGCCTCGGTACTTAATGAGGGAGAAATAGGATGTGATTTTTTCCCTTCAGAGTCACTCCAGTCTGATCTGCGGGATGATTAGCGTGGCTCAGCCTCAGTTGGGATATTATGGCTTAAATTATTCCTATTAGTTTCCAGCTGACCCTGGAACACAAACATTACATCTGATTTCAATGAAACTCTAGACTTGTTGTTCTCAGGCAACTAATGAAACAGCTGAACCTTCCCATGACTTGCGGTAATTATAATAAAGGGTGAGCATTATCACGAATAATGCAAACCGATTTACAAGATGGCAAGGCCGTGCCCTGGGCCTTGTGCACAGAGACCCCGAAGACGTGAATGAGGAGAAAGGCTGTGCCATCCCGAAGGTCGTGCACTGCTGCCCCAACACAGCCTCCCCGGCAGCGCTGCTTTGGTACCGTGAGTTTTGGCCCGACGGACTGGTTACCAGAAACATGATGTTAACAGGAAAAGCCACTTGAAAAGTCTGTTTGATGCTTAACGGTCTCAAGTACACTCTAAACGTTTAAACCAATACTCCAAACTGATTAAAGCATTTATGGAAAATAAAAGTGTTTTGCTAGAGGGGCAAAGAGGAGGGATCTTGGTTGTTGCTGCTTGTTTGTTTGGCTTTACTGAGGTGTAGAACACAAACCCGAAATTTGACAGATTTCCCAGTTCTAATTTAGTTTTAAAAATTTGAGAGTCTGCCACCCCCAACAATTTATCCAAACTCAATGGGTTTTCGAATCAAATATAATGACCCTCCTGCCCTGGGAGAGGAACGGTGTCCTCTTCATGGCTCCATTCTTACTTTGCTGGAGGTAGTGCCTGGCACATAGTAGATGCTTCATAAACGGATAATGAAACTCGGTGCCTAAAAACCAGGGACTCGGTCTCATAACTCGCTTTGGAGCACTCCATCACCACCTCATATTTATTTATTTTAAAAAACATTTTTTTAAATTGATTTCAGAGAGGAAGGGAGAGGGAGAGAGACATAGAAACATCAATGATGAGAGCGAATCACTGATGGGCTGCCTCCTGCCTACTGGGGATCAAGCCCACAATGTGCTCTGACCTGGAATCAAACTGTGACCTCCTTGTCGACGCTCAACCACTGAGCCTGGCTGGCTGGGCGTCACCTCATATTTGAACGGGTATTTCGCTGATGTTTTGTACATGCTGTGTTTTGACTAGAGTCCCATCTCAGCTCCTTGCCCCCTGCCCCCCATGTGCCTGACGAACTCCTTCATTCTCCAAATCCCATTCTCTGAAGACTCCCAGGCCTGTCATGCCCAAGGTTCTGGAGCCAGACAACCTGGTTTTGATTTCTGGCTCTGCCACTTGATAAGGGACTCTTTGTGCCTCAGTTTCCCCATAGGTAAAGTGGGTTTGGGGAGGATTAAGTGGGTTAATGTGTATCATAGGATGACCACTCAGTGCATGTCCATTCTCGGTGCCTTGAGTTACGTGTCCAGCTGTCCTGCAATGATCTGCTTACTGGTCTTCCCTTCACTCAACGGCAACCCATCCAGAGGAGGACTTCTGTCTTAGACTTTTCTTCGTACTCACGGTTACAAAGCACGGCTCTGAACCTGGTAGGTAAGCCATACATGTTTGCTGGTTTGAACACAACAGACCCAATCCGTTCCCTGGGAAGGCCCCATTCCCTGCGAGGGTGGTGCGGCCAGTTTCTCTCCTCCTTCTCAGGGAAGTTCTTCACATGGAGATCGGTGGGGTTAATGACCTACACATTCCACATTCCGCGACTCACCTTGCTGGGGATGAATTAGAGACATTTAATCTTCACCAAGAATTCTGAAATAGCCTGTGTTTCCCTTTGCCCAAGGTTCCTCTGAGGGACATACAGATGGACTTGTAGCGTGATGTTGCCTTTAAGAAATGTTTCCCCCTTTCCTTGTTATTATTTGGAGCCAATTCACATCATTCTTACTGCCTTTCGTTTTCTGAATGAAAGTTACCTCTCCCTCGCTGGCACAGCCAGGCTTGGGGAGAGGAGAGGTTTGGGGTCTACCGCTTTCTTCCAAAGCTATCATTGATTGGAAGAATCTGGTTTTTTCCCCCCAACTTTTAACCACATTTTTAAAACTTGCACAAAGTCTTTCCCAGTTTCTGTTCTGAGTGATATCATTCCCCAAGAACCTAAGTAGTCAAAGAAAGATCATAATAAAAAAATGCACGTTGCGGCCACAAAAAAACACAGCATAAAACTGAAGCCATTTTGTTGTTTCTAGAAAAAATAATTGCTTACACGCTGAACACTTGGGGTTAAGCTCTAGCATTAGGTTGAAAAATATAGATGTATTTATAGAAAAATGTCGCAGGAATAGGAATAAAGCTGGTACTTGCATCAGACAAAAACTCTGACCGTGGCAAATAAAGAACTAAGTGCTGAGAAGCCGTGGGTCAGCGAATGCTCCCAAGGCTCCCCATCTGTTCTGGGAGAAGCGGAGGAGTGGCACACCCTGGAGGAGGGTCTCCCCACCGGCCTGTCTGTTCCTTCCAGTGTCTGCCTCAGGAATCAGGGCCACACTGAGTTGTATTGAAGGTCCTGAGGCTGCGCCCCCATGGCTGCCTTTGCACAGCCAGGAGCCAGCAGGCGGGTCCCAGGCGCAGCAGAGGAACTCAGACTCCTCCTGGCCCTTATGCAACAGTCTCGTCCCTCAGCCGAGGGCTTCCAGGCCCAGTTGACCTTTGCCTGGTTAACTATTTGTATTTTCCTGTTGGGGAAATAACCACTGAGTGGCCCTCACTAAACTGGTTTGTCATCGACCCAGAAGGGAATTACCGTCCAAGGAGCTCTCTCGGGCTACTGGATCCACCGCCTCCAGCACGGGACCCTCCTACTTCCCACAGAGTATTTCCAGTTCTTGTCCATCCAGTTCTCTGTGTCCCAGTACCTCCTTCGAACCACTCCTATGGCAGTTGGGAGTGTCACTGGTAGAAAAGTTACCCTTGACCGTCTAGCTATTTCTTCCTTGTAGAAAGTCGTTCATCTGCATTCCCCGTGGTGAGGTGTGTGTGCCTCACCCCTTAGCACACCTACTGTGCATTTCCCCCTTGGCACACCTACTGTGCATCTCCCCCTTAGCACACCTACTGTGTCGACCTGGCACCAGCCCTGCGGCCAGGCTGGCGAGATGAAGGCGAGGAAGATCCAGGTCCTGAGTCTCTTTACTTTTTCTTCTCTTGCCAACCTCCTGCTGCTCTTGACTTCTTCCCAGGACCAGCCCTGGGCCCAGTTGGGTGATGGGAGCCAACTGTGTCCAGGGAATGTGCTTCCTCTCCCAGCTCCTCCTCAGGCACCCACTGCTCCCCAGGCTCCCCTGCAGGCCCCACACAGCTCACCCCTTTGACTTTTTTCATCCCTATCTCTACATCCTCATTTTCTCATCATTTATCTTCTTTTCTATAATCATAATAAAATATTTTGTGCTTATACATGAGTGCTTAGGAAAATTAAAAATTAATATGTAACATATAATGGCTATGTATATAATTATATATAATTTTAATATAGACATACCCAGACATGTATACATATTATATATACATATTATATATACTTTTATACTTTTGTAGCTTCCTTTACTGTTTTCCTCTGTTTCTTGATTTCCATTAATTTCTATTGTTGCATTAATATTTTTAATTACTGGAAGACATTTTTTAGTATCGTATGACCTTGAAATAAGGAGGGCTTTTGCTTGTTTTATTTTTGTCCAAAACAATCCCACAGGAGAGAGGGAGTTGTCAAATACTTGAGTCCTACAAATTCTTTCATATCACAGACACGTGCTCAAGTATTTTGCCTAATAACACTGTAGTTTAGGCATTTGGCCTTCTTGTAGCTTGGAGGTCTCCTTTTATTCAGCATATAAAGAAATTTTCCAGAAAGAGTTAGTGGGTAATGTGCTTTCTGACTTCCGACATGTCTTCCCATTTCATTAATAGCCAAGTTGTGGGAGTAGAGTGCAAGGCAATCATTTAGGGTTTGTTGTTGTTGTCTTTTAATAATTCTGAAGGTATCGCTTCATTGTCATCTAGCACACAGTGTTGATGAGGGAAAGTCTGCTGTGTATCTGATCCTTATTCCTTTGTCAGTAACAAAGCAGTCATGAGTCGAGTAAGTATTTTGAGTGTTTTTCCCTTCCCAGCAAGGAGTAAGGTTGCACTTCTTGGTCCCCTTGAGCTCGAATAGGGTCATATGACTAATTCTGGCCAATGAGCTGTGAGAAGAAGGATATGCGTCATCCCCAGGCCAGAGTATTCATTCTGAGAACCTCCAGCTTTCTCCTTTCCCTCTGCCATTAAAATGACAGTGTTCCTTGTCATGGACCCATCAGCTGAGGACCCAGAGTGAAGATGGTCATGGCCCTGGAGCACAGCCTCCCCATATCTGTTGTATATGCTGGAGATACTCAACCTCTCCCATGGTTCTTTCTCAGCTCCCCAAACCCTCACTACAAAATCCTAAGCACACATCACATGCTTCCTTTGTAATGCTATGTTCTGGCTTTAGCCTCAGGGCCAAAGACCCTGCTGCCAGCCCTTACAGCTGGAGCTCAGGGACTGGCCTGGTAACGGGTCCACTCTGCCCTTTGCATTTAGTGACTCTGACCTGGGAGCTTTCCCGGGGCTCCTGAGGGTGTTCCTTGTGTACTTCTGGTGCCCGAGGCTATGGTGTCCTCTGTTCTCACTCTGTCTATGCTGATCACATATGTTTTCTGTATTATAAGAAGCCTTTCATATTTTTGACTGACAGATGGTTTCCAGCATTGTTCTGCTTTTATTAAAGTAAATACAACTGAAGCCCTGGCTGGGTGGCTCAGTTGGTTGGATTGTGGGTTCGATCCCTGGTCAGGGCATATATGGGAGTCAATCAATCAATGTCTCTCTCTCTCTCTCTCTCTCTCTCTCTCTCTCTCTCTCTCTCTCCTGTCTTCCCTCTCTAAAATCAATAAAAACATATCCTCAGGTGAGGATTAGAAAACAACAACTGTACTATCATTCCAAAAGGATGTTTGGAGAGAAGGGGAGGTGAGTATTTCTGCTCAGTCTGCCATTTTTAACTGGAAATTAAATTTCAAACAATAACTTTTTCTTTCCAATGGAAAAAATTCTTACTGATTCTGAGTTGTCTAAGTAAAAGGGCAATCAGTACATGAGAGTCTTAAAACCATGGGCCATCGCCTTCTCTGGAGCCCTTAATAAACAATTGGAAGCACAACTTTAGAAAGACAAGGAAGGGTTAAAGAGGCCTAAAAGGATATAATAAAGATGATTTGAGGCTTGGGTAATAGGGTATTTGAGGAGAAGTACACGGAATTAGGACTATTTGTTTTAGCCAAATAAAAGTTCAGATTGTCCTAATATAGCAATGCATAAAGTGCTAATGTGCAGATCAAATTTTCTGTATCTCTATTATGGCCAAAAATAACTAGAAACTGACTTAAATTCCACCAAAAGAGCTTTAGGTGAAAAATAGAAAAAGAATTCCTGAATGTTGAGGTTTCTAAGAACACCTAAGGAAGGTACAGAAACCAGTTCTCCAATTGTAGGGAAGTGGGAGGGCGTGGCTTATTGGCAGGGCTGCCTGAGGACAGGAGCCTGTGCTGGGCTCCGTCCCTAAGGACTGTGGGTCTCTGAGAGACGAAGCTGTGGTAAGTCCTGGGCACAAAGGGATAGATCATGCGGCTGGCAAAGCTGTGAGCAAGCGTGCCTTCCATCATCCTTGAAACATGACATAATCCATGAGAAACCTGAAATAGTAATGTGTCATGGTGCAGTATTGTTGCCAACTATTAAAAACTCATATTTAACTTTTCCATTATGAACTTGAGCCTTCTTTGGAAATTGTCTTCTTCCCATAAAGTTTTTCCAGATAATGGTTCCCAGCAACATTCGGCCAGACAGCCTAACTACTTAGTTATAAACCCTAAATTGCTTATTATTCTATCATCAGTTATCTCTAACAGTACAGTCCCCTCCCCGCTCATTCATTGTTTTTCTAGAATTCTCTACATGAGAAAGCAGAAGAAGAGAAAAATAGTTTTTAGTAAGGAGTATGTATTTTAACCAAACAAAATTTCAGGTTGCCCTAAAGGTTTCAAATGCATAAAGTGTTAATGTACAGATCAGATTTTCTTTGCACAAAAAAGATACAGATGAAAAAGAAAAAAGACTTTCTGAATGTTAGCGTTTTTAACTTTGCCAACGAGATACTAAAAAAAAAAAAAAGGAGCAGAAACTAGTTATCCAATTTTTTTTTAAAAAAATGGGATAGATGGTTTAGTCATAAAATCTGTCAGTATTACAATGATAGTTGTTTTTTTTTTCAAATTTTTGTGAACAGGAAGTTGTTGTACCCCTGGGAATGTCATGAGGTCTTGCAAATTATGGGTAAGTTCCAGAGTTAACTCTCTGGTGGGAAATCCCAATGTTTTTGGGGGGTTGCAAATCTGCCTTCATTGGCTGCCTATGAGAGGTGGAGGTGGAGAAGGGGAATAACACTTCCATCTTATCCAGGTGCCTCGGTAAGAGAAGCCATGAGTTGGGTTTATCTGGAGGCATAGAAATTAAAAGGGCACTGAAGACTTCATTCACTCATTCATGTATTTACCTACTTAATTAAACATTATTGTTTATCACTGGGCTGGAGTTGAGCAAAGAAATGCAGGATATAGATCTTGATTCTTAACCTAAGGGCACAGTGGTTGACGTAAAGATACCAGGAGATACAGTCAAAGAACAAAGTGTCTTTAACGCCCATAAAGAACACAAGAACTTAACTACTTTAAGACACCCACTCCCTGCCACTGAAACCAGCTGACAAGGGTACCGGTCCTTTTGGGTCCTTCAAGAAGTTCCCTTTGTCATTTTCAGGAAGATTTAACCTCTAGCCCCATCCGGCTGTCCTGGAGGCTCTGGCTTGAGGACCGGGTGCGAGTAACCGAGAAGCACTTCGGCACCTACTGCTCAAGGTCTCGGGGAGGAACGTGCGAGAAATGCAGAATCACTAGCCTTACCCCAGACCAGTGGGCAGAAACTCATTAGTCAACAGAGCCAAATACCAACAGTACAACGACTGAAATTTCTTTTGAGAGCCAAATTTTTTAAACTTAAACTATAGAGGTAGGTACATTGTTATTAACTTAATTAGGGTACTCCTAAGCTGGCCTTTGCTAAAAACGTCCTCAATCTGATTGAGGTACGTTCGCTGAGGTCGACCACTTCCAACTCTCCCATCCACACTTGTCTTGTATACTAGTTTCGTCTATCTCCTTTCTGAAAACCAACTTCTGCGCATGGGCCACGAAGTTTCAATCGCACTGTACATGTGCGCCTGCATGTAGTATTTTGTGGAAGAGCCACACTCAAGGGACCAAAGAGCTGCATGTGGCTCGCGAGCCGTGGTTTTCCGACCACTTCCCCAGACCTAGAGTCAGACCTTTGCTTTTTAACAAGATCCCCAGAAGATTTATTTGCACATGACAGGTTGCAAGTAACACATTTCTACATTCTTACAGGGAAAATGAGTGAATTGAAGTCACATTCCCCATCGGACCTCCACCCACACCCCAGGCAGGGCCGCGCTGTCATGGCTGCTGGATGTTCATTTGGTCAGTCCTTCTTCAAGAAGTGATATGATCTTGTAAGGAAGTAAGACTTGCCAAAAGCCACCCAGTGACAAGGCTACTGGTCAAATAACAAACACGTGATCACGTGTTCACACGAGAAACAGAAAACAGGGTCCCAGAAGTGTGAAGCAGAGGCCTAAGCTCCTAGGTGGAAGCCAACATGGTTGAGAGAGTCCTTTCTCAAGAACTGGAGCTCAATTCAGGCTCCAAGGCAGAGGTCCTAACTGGAGCATCACCTGGGGGGCTTGTTCAGATGCGGTCCTGGCCCCACCCCAGAGGTTCTTATCCAGCACGTCTAGGATGGTGCTGATCCTTTGCATTTATACCATGGTCTTCCTCCCCCTCCACCTGCTACGCTGATGCTTTCAGTCCCAGAACCACACACAGTGCCTCTCTCACATCTATGTTTCTCTGTCTCTCCCTCTCCCTTCCACTCTCTCTAAAAATCAATGGAAAAATATCCTCCGGTGAGGATTACCAAAAAATAAAAAATAAATAATAATAGACTTATGTATATGTAAAATATTTGGGTTGCCAGAGAGCAAAATTAATCCTATAAAGTGACTTACTAATAATGTTCAAGTAAAATTAAATGGAATAAAGCATTTCAAAATGACTGTCTTCATGTTTTAAATATACTCTATTATGTTGAATGGCCCTTTAAACATAAAACCAAGTGCATGGGAAGTTCTGAGGGTGTCAGCTAGGTCTTCACTTCTGCGTCTGCTGCTGAGTTGTTACACAAAACTGCCTACAACATTTTTCATTTTAGACTTCACGAAATTGTACAAATTCTATTTGCAGTTTTGTGTGGCCAAACATGAGCCCAATGAGGAAGATCTCACTTTAAATAAAAAACAATTTACTGAAAAATAATTACTAAAAAAAATTTCAAAACTATAGAAGAAAAAGGATAAGTCAACAATAAAAACAAACTCTTATGTTCTAAAGATTAGCCTCAAAGAATAAGATATTGTTACCATCTTGTGACAATAAATCTTATCATTCTCTCAGATGCATCACGAGTAGAATGCTGTGTCTGATGGTATCATCCCCTAGGGTTGGAGATTTTTAACACCAAGAAGAAGTTCTTGTTTCCTTGTATTTTCATGACAAAATAGCATTCTTCCTAAATGGATTAGATTACACAAAGCAGGAAGAAAGAAGAAAAATTTCATGCAGAATCCAGGTCTCAGTAGGTCCTAGTGACGGAAATCTGTCCATTCCTCTGTGGAGATATGGCTTCCATGATGTGTATTGCAGATCCCTGTGGTTACACAGATTGTACTGCGTCATTGTACTCAGATCAACTCAACCCTTAGAATTAGAAAGTGCTGCCAATTTGATCAGAAATCTGTGATTTTAAGATTTTGAAGAAAATCATTTTTCTGTTCTTCAAGTTGGACATGGAGATCCATTGAGAAACCAAGTTCTTCCATTCATCCAGAAGAATGTTATCTCTCAGGCTTTGGTTACCTGGTTCTGAATGATATAGAATCATGAAACTCGGGGCTTGTCTTCTTTCAAAGCTCTTCCATCACAGTAGCATGATTTACCCGGAAAGTTGTTCACCATGTCTCACATATTCAAAGACTAGATCCCCTCTATTTCTCCACCACAAAGGCCTCCTTGGACTTTTCATTACAGCAGGATGAATTCATGCTGGTTGTTACTCTAGGAGAGATCAAACTGAACCCTCCATAGAGGTCCCAGCAGCAGGAATCTCACAGGGAGCGAGGGACACTGTGATGTGCTCTTCAGTGACTGATGGGCCATTCTGTCTAGTTTTGTTGTTTTTAATCCTCACCAGAGGATATTTTTCCTTTGATTTCTAGAGAGAGTGGAAGGGAGGGGGAGAGACAGAGAGAGAGAGAGAGAGAGAGAGAGAGAGAGAGAGAGAGAGAGAGACATCGATTGGTTGCCTTCCCACACAAGCCCCTGACCAGGGCTGGGGATTGAGCCTGCAACTGATTCTGCCCTTGACCGGAATCAAACCCAGGACCCTTCAGTCCACAGGCTGATGCTCTATCCACTAAGCCAAACCAGCTAATGCATTTCTATTTTTTTTTTTTAAAGTAGCATGAGTGGAGGTGGAAGAGGGCATCGAGGGGATAGATGATGATGGGGAAAAAATGAAATAAAATTTAAATTAAAAAATAACAAAGTACAATTAAAATTTTAAAAAATGGTAGCAAAACTTAACAAGCCCCCAGGGCATGGAGCAAACTGTGAAAAAAAAATACAAGGAGAATAACTAACAAATTCTTAAACACATAATCAATAAGGATGGGTGATTATGGCAGCATTTTGAGATTAAAATTGCATTTTTGACTATTTTAAAAATGTTTCCCATTTGGCAGAACCCCAAATGGGCTTTGCCAAGCATTTTTTCTTCTTAATTTTTAAGTACGTATGTATTTCAAGGAAAACTTAATCCATATGTTCCTCTCTCATTTACACGATTTATCAAAATGTTGTTTGAATGAGCCATTTAATGTCCAAGAAAACTGAAGAGCACTTCTTTCTTCTCCCAGTACAAATTTTTGCCCCTCCCCTCCCCCCGCGCAAATTAAGTATATGTTCATACTACACAAAAAGCTAATTAAAAATATTCAATTCTGTTTTAGTATCAGAATCAAAGAAAGGCTGATAAAATTCAAAATCTCAGAAAAGCATACATTCCCCATGTAGTACTGTATTTTCTAGTTTCTAGAGCCTTCTTTCATTCACGTGGTTCCAATAAATCAAAGAATGTTAGAAGTAAAAGACACTTTGGAAATGACAAGTTTTCTCTCTCGCTTTGAAAACGAGGAAACTGAGTCCTAGGGACGTTACAGAATCTGCCAAAACCACAAAATTAATTAGTGGCAGAGCCAAGCATGTGTCTTTCGTTAGAGTGACTCCTTTGGTTTTTCTGATTTTAATTGGGATTTTATATGTAACATATAAAAGTGTTGACCTACTACTAGACCATGAGAAAACAGTGCTCATTTCTGCATGAAATGTGCCAGCGTGCTTCCAACAGACCAACACCTGGACAACTGAATGTCAGGGAATCAAAAGTCCAACATCTGGAGTTGCCCCTGAAAGCATCAATAGTTCAATTCAACATGTGATCCTAATTGCATCTTTCCTTCTCTACCCTCACCAGGGTAAACAATAGACGCCGTCTAAAAAAAAAGTAAGTCCAGGTACTAGCAACTCTTACAATAAGATGCTACAGCAAAACAAGCTGATTATGCTTTAACTGGTAAGGATTTTTTTTAAATAGATATGTATTTTTTATTGATTTCAGAGAGGAAGGGAGAGGAAGACAGAGATAGAAACATCAATGACGAGGGAGAATCATTGATCGGCTGCCTCCTGCATGCCCCACACTGGGGATCAAACCTGAAACCCAGGCATGTGCCCTGACTGGGAATTGAATCGTGACCTCCTGGTTCATAGGTCAACGCTCAACCACTGAGCCACACCGGCCTGGCTGATAAGGATGTTTCTTCCTCTTCTCCTCCTCTTCCTCCTTCTTCCCCCAAAGGGGAGCACTCTGGGCTCCACAGAAACCTGGTGCTGGGCGTACCGCGAAGTCTGGAGGATCTCAGTGAAGACCTCAGCCCAAGGGATAAGATCAAAGTACACCTTTGGTTCAGGCTCTATTACCAGTGCCTGCAGGCAAGATAAAAGGCACAGGTGAGCGGACCACAGCCATCCCCGGGGAAATAAGGAGCAGAAGACCTTTGGGGCTTCCATTGGTCATGTCAGAGGCAGTCATAAACTGCAGACCGCAGATCACAATCAAAAGAACTTTGTAAGATTCTGGAACAGACCAGTGTTTATGTTACTTTCTGTTTGTTTTGCAGCAGTAATTCCCAGCAAAACCCTGCTTTTAAAAATGTGATGGGAGGGGCATATAATATGTGTGTGGCTTTGGGGAGAGAACTGGGAGGCCTTTCTTGGAGGAAGAAACCAAAATCATATACTGAGAACAGCTCAGCCACCGACTTTAACCTTGGAAATGTTTCTTAACCTTTGTGTCTCAGTTTCCTCGTCTATAAAATGGGAGCAATAACTTCTACCTACTTCCTAAGGATTAGTAAAACAATACATGTAAAGCACTTAGAACAGGATTTGCATATAATAAGACATCACTATGATAATTGTGATTGCACTGTAATTTTTTTTATACTGAAATAGGAGAACGGGCTGATGACTAGGTCTTGTGACAAACAGAAAAACAAAACACCAGGAAGATTATTTAAGACTGATAAGGAGCTCTGTCTGAGTCTAAGCAAGCAAAAATCTACCACGGATTTACTGAACTGTGATTCCAAACACAACTATAAACTCAAAATGCAAAACAAGGACTCCGCTGATGCTTCTATAGCAAGTGCCCATATCACTGGTATATAGATCGCAGCCCTTCCTTCTTCCATCTTGACCTCCTGCTGTCAGAAACATCAGGATTCAAGGACTGGACAACCACTGCAAAACCACTGGGCAACCCAATGCCAAGCACAAGTGTCCCCAGAAACAGTGGCCTGAGAAAAGGGGATTGCTAGGTCAACTCAGACTTCCCCTTGGTTGGTAATGTGGTTGTCTCAGTCAGTTCCCTATGACGATTGCCAATAAAAATCTCTAAAAGAACCTTTTAAAGTAACGTGTGTTCCAGAGAAGTGGGGGGAGACTGCTTCATACCAGCCAGACCAGAATGTGGGGAGGAAAATCACAAGGATGGGGGGAAGCAGCCATGGAAGAGCAGAGGGAGCAGGCTGAGTCCCGGAGGCCCCTGAGGAAGAGGGGAGATCTGGGCAGGGAAGGCATTCTCGGATTCCAGACACAGTGTGGGATCAAGCAAGGAAACGGCTGTCTCTCAGTTTCTAATAATGCCATGTTTTGGGGTTTTATTTCCAGGCTTACAATCTACTTAAAAATCTATACTCTAGTACGTAATAATTTTTTTTTTTTTACAACTTTTTACAGTGGCTTTCTGAATGAATTTATTTCCTGGGTTTGGGGAATGCTGAGAAGTCCAGCTCACGAGGAAATAAATTCAACCTGATTACTTAACCAAACTTCCTGAATGGCCAATATATGAATTTATCTCCAATTTGAGAATGAACAGAGCATTGTCTTACCAAATCTCATCGTTTCCTGCCTTTGAGACGGGACTAAAAAGACTTGGGCTGAACCAGTTCAGAGACTGTTAGATAGGTCGTCAGGCGAAACCTGGAAATCAAAGCAAAAGAGGATAAAAATAAATAAATAAAAACAAAATCTGTGAGCTTTGGGAAATGGGTGGTTTGGGGGGAAAGCTAATTTCAAAGGCCTCCTTCCGCCCATGGCCACTCCCTTCTCTAAGACCTTTCCGCCTTCTTCATTTCAGTTTTGAGTTAGGAATACTGGAACTGATCACTTTTCAGCTTCAATAAGTCCTTGCTAATTATTATAACATTTCAGGTTCAGGAAACCCAAGCCCAGTGTTTGTTAAGTGCTCTTTGCCTTGATTTGTATGCCCTCTTATATTTCAAGGGAAGTTGGGTCCATGTGTTTCTGATTCCTTTTTACTTAACTCATCAAGACATTGTTTCATGGAGGCCATTTGATGTCCAAAGATTCTGCTGAATCTTTTGTTCATTAACCCATGATGCCAGGGGAGTAATAGGCAGTTTATGACAAAAGAACAGAATTAGGAGACCCAGGAACTAACTATCCTACCTCTGTCCCTGATGTGCTTTCACATGATGGTGGGACACTTTTCTACGTATCTATGTTATTTGGGCAGAGAGAACAATGTTTTAGGTAGGGTTTAGAGATTTTTATAATAAAATATTATTTTGGAGAGTCTTTGTGACTAGGAAGGCATGTTATAAACCAATACCAAAATAGCTCTTGAGTTGAAAGAGTTTTTGCCTCATTTTGAGGTGGTTACAGTCATTTTCCTGGCCAAGTACTACAACTCAAAATTAACATGTCAAATGGTGATTAGACAAAATGCAATGTGCCCACCTGACATCATAATCTTAACATGGATTTATATACTGAAAAAGTACTGTATTTCCTACTGGTTTCCTACTTGAGCGAACAATCAAACCTCCAATCTGTTGAACAATTTGCAGGAAGTGTGGATATTTGCCATAGACAGACCTTTCTGTTTCTGACTCAAAGGCAGAGATTCTCCTAGTATTTTATTTTGGAGCATGAGTTACTATAGCCAAAGTTCCTCTACATGGAGTAGCAACAGAACTAGCAGGAATTGATAATGAAATGTTGTTTTTTTATTCATTCATTTCATCTTTACACCAGGTTCATGATCCTGCTGTCCCTTGCTGGCCTATGGGCTCTCAGGTGGCAACCTGATCATTTACCAAGCCTCCAGGAGCATCAGAGGATTCAAGAATCCGTTCTGACTGGGGCCAACAGCAGAAATCAGGGGAGCTCTCATCAAAACGACAGGGAAGTTGCAGAAAACAGGTTCAGGTAAACTAGTAGGATCTGCCTCTGGCTTTTTGCATTATGGTCATGGGCTGATGGAGACCTTTGAAAATTAGCTTTCCTTCCCCCAAAACCACTTATTTCCAAAAGCTCACAAATTTTGTATTATTTATCTTCTCTTGATCCCTTTATCTCCAAGCAGTGGCCTAGTGTCAGGTAAAGGGTTCCGGAAGCACACCCAGAACAGACGGAGATGAACAGGCAGAGCCAGTACACAGGTAGCCCCTTCTCTCAGCATCTCAGGGGGAGGAGTGGTTGCTCAGGGCACGGTCAGGTGCACCATACGTGGGCTGCAGGAGAGGGACCCAGACCTTCTTGCGGTTCCCAGGAAAGCAGCCTTGTAATAAGGGGGGCAAAAAATGTAAGTTTTGTTACTAGCTGCTCAGGGGCAGTGCATACCAGTGCTGGGTAGACCAGCTGCCCGGCACCAATATCCCTTGGAGACCTTGTAGCATGTTGAGGCTGACCACTGACTCTCCTGCTGAGGAGCCAGATAGTAACTGATCCCTGCTGGCTCTTACCAGGCAACCAGAGCAATTCACTGGACAAGCCTCTTCATCTCTCAACAAAGGTGAGCTACGTACATCCATTTGGAGAGCACAAATTGACTTACATGCCCAGGGAGTGGGATGAGGAAAGTGGGAAAGATCTAATATCTGTATCTGACCCATGGAGAGAGGAAAAAACAACTAGGGAACAGCCATCTAGGAGTTGACAGTCTACTGAATGAGGCCAGAAAATGAACAACCACCACACAGCATGGCAAGTGACGTTACAGCGGTATGAGAATCCTCAGTGATATCACAAACACGGTGGTGGCCAACCTTGGGGGCAAGTGGGAGGGTTCTTGGAGACCTTCCCAGGTAGTGTATGCTTATGATGAGAAGGCAGTGTGTGGGTACAAGCTGAGGGAAGGGCATTTGAGGCAGAGGGAACCATAGGTAGTCAGGAACCCTAACTACAATCAAGCCGAAGAGAGTTTGAAAGAAATCTGCTTCCCACCCCACCAATTTACATGTACTGGAAGAATCAGGTCATCAGAAAAGACCCTGAAGTCTAACAGTGTATAACAGTTTCCTCAAACTCCACCGACAAGGAAGCAATGCCAGGTCCATTTAAAAAGTGAAGCTTCCCTCAGAACCCTCTGAAGTCATGAACTCCCCTCAAATGTCTACTGTCCCCTTTTAGCTGAGCAGCCTGGTCAGTGTCCTCTACCAGCTGGTTACTGAGTGGGGCAATCTTGGCCAAATCGTCCTTGCTCATTGGCCTTCCTCTCTTTAGGTCAGGGCTCATCTTTGTCCATCCAGAGTACCCACGGACTCAAGGCACCTTAGACATCTTAAAAGAGGAAGAATTCCTTCTGTTCAGGACAAAGAACACAGCTCCTGGAGCTAAACTCAAACCTCTGAAAATAAGGGACTCTAGACCTTTTCATTTTCTGGAAAGCCGATACAGTATTTCCTTGAAAGGCTGACATGGCTTTGCCCTAAAAACTTCTCGTCTAGGAATAAGCTACTGAGAAGTCATTGGGCCCACCTCTATGCATCCAACAGATCTCAGCCAGCCCAAATCTATCCTACTGTTTCCAAGACAGCACGTTGGGAACAAGAGAGTCACCAAGGAGACAAAAGGCCGGTAGTCAGAGAGTTAGGGAAGTAGAGAGGAAAAGAAGAAGCAAGACAGTACTGTCATGAGAGCCCAGGAGGGAAGAGTTTTCACAAGGAGAGGGAGACAGTCCTGTGAATAGACTACGCAGGTCGAGGAGAATGCAGGCTGGGGTTGGTGCTGTACAAACCACAAGGCCGTGCAAGGGGTCACTGGTGATCTTCACATCACAGCTGACCAAGTGGCAGAGATGCAGCTCAGCGTGTCCCCGAGGCCCAGCATTCTGTTACCAGACACATGGCTCCACGGTGCTATCCGACGGCTCAGTGCAACTCAGCAACCATGCGTCTGAGCATCTACTGTGTTTCTGGCCTCGTTAAGGGGCTCCCCACTCCCCACTGAAGAAATGAATTCACTAGCCCAGTAATAATTGCTTTCCAATATGAGTTAGCCTGGTTTCTCAATGACTGTGCTCTCATTTTGTCCAAATAGAATTATGCTGAAGGACCTCATGCCCACGTTTTTATTTCTCTTTTGCTGCCAGGGAAGAGGTCCTAAGAGGCTAAAGATTCACTATTGGTAGGGTTGTGTTAGAGAAAGAGAGAATGTTTACATAAAAATTTTATGCAGAATTTAGGAAAACATTCTTGTCTTGTTAAAGAGTATTAGCTGAGGGGTTGAGGAACTGATTTCTCAGAAGAGCTCTTAATTGCATTAAAGTTTATAAGAAAATTGCTTAAGCATTTATCAGGAATGCTAATTTCTTTCCAGAAGACAGTTGGTCATGAACTGTCCCACACACAAAAAATTTCATTCCAGGACAAGTTTAAGACAGTTTTGACTCCCATGTAATTACCCTTCCTCATGAACACTACGTGCTTTCTCAACATCAGAGCATGTTTTGTGCACCCTTCCCTGCCCCATCCCTGCCACTTCTTCCTACAGGCCAAGATCAAATGTTCTCTCCTCCTGATAATGCTTTGTTCTAGAGTTCTTTTATTGTACCCCTCTTACTTTTTATTGTTTATATTCATATCTCCTAGTTTAACTATAAAAAATTGAATCTTTCTTTCCGTATACACTCATTAATAGACAACAAAGGTGGAATAATAAGTACATATAACTAAATCCATACTATAAATGATGTTTTGTATTTCAATCTTCAATATGTTGTACTTCAAGGAAGTATTTCACAAGCTAAATTAATGATTGCATTAGTCAGATTAGATTCACTGGAGAACTATTGAAAACGCACAAAACCATGCTTTACACAAGATGAAAGTTCATTTCCGTCTCTTATGGCAATCTGGAGGCCAGGGGCCCAGAGCTGGCGGAGTGACTCCTTGGTCCCTCTATCTTATTGCTCCACTATCCTCAGTGAGAGGCTTCTTCCTTGTAGTTCAGGATGGATGCTTGGTCTCCAGCCATCACATCCTTACTCCTGCCAGCAGAAAGGAGGGGGTGGCGAGCCCCTTCTTTGTAAGGACACGTTTCAGAAGTTGCATACAAAATTGTCAGAATCATTAATGTACTGGTAATCCCAGTCATATCTGATTATATCCCAGTAGCCATAACTCAGTTACAAGTAGCACCAGGAGTGAGGGACACCGCGGATGCACAATTTGAAATCCATGGGTTCCACTACTAAGGAGGAATAGAGCATAGACTGAGGGAGAGTCTCCCTTCTATATCCTGATGTTTAGCACACCTCCCTGGTCAGGAAATCCCCATTTTAACTTGTTTTTCCACACTCCAGCATATTTATTCCTCTTGAGTTCTCAGTAAATACTAAGAGACTCCACCTTTTAATGTAGCCAAATGTCAGCTCCAAACCCTGGGAGAATCTATATATGTTTTTTACTATATATGCATGTACATGATAAAGTCTGGAGGGTCACTTTTATATAAAGTATCATGGTTCCCAACTTTTTGTGATCATAGTCAATACATTTTAACCGCCACAATATATTTACACTTATCTAGTAATATACTTTATAAATGCACTACTGACTATATACATTACAAAACGTTCACTGAAATTAAAATGTAAGAGATAAGAAATGAATATAAATCAAAGTTCTAATGCTTTCTCCCTCCACACCAGTGGGCTTTCTTAAGCAAGCACCACCCTATCAGCGGTTAAATACATTGACTTTTGCCCTTCAGCTATCACGTCCATGATCATGTCAACTAATAATTCAACCAAAACCTGACAGAGAAGGCTAGGACAAAAGGCTAAGAATATAAATTGTTATATTGTTATGTCTCACGTGGGAAAGAAACAACCACTGTTGAAACTCCTGCATTTGGGGTCTGACACACAAATTAAGTGTCTCGACAACATGTCTGCGTTGAAAAACCCATTTGGGCTTCTTCACAACAGAGCTGAATCTGCGAAAGCACTGAATGTCCCCTTGTTTATGAAGTTTTCGTTTTACTGCTATTGGGTTACCCAGATGGAATAAACACGGAGCACCGCTCTCTCCTCATTGTGGCGGTGAATTACAGGGCAGGAGAAGCATGGCGAGGCATTCGGAGTGTCGATTTCAATGTGCTGTGTGTTTCCTATGTAGCTTCTATGTAGGGTGCATGTAGACTCAAAAGCTTTTCAAATGAAGCGATATCTGAAGCCGCCGGGCCAGTCATGTTGCATTTCTCTAAGGCTAAACCCTCAGCTCTCCCTGGGTGATAGAGAATAAAACTTGGCAAGCAGACCCTGCCACAGAGCTCCTCGCTGGTATCAATTGCTTAGCCCAATCATCTTGACAAAGTGTCCTACTCACTGACACCTTTCAATTTTGGGAAACATAAAAGCAATAGGGACAGCAGGGAAAGGGGTCGGTGCCATCTTGGAAGTGCTAATGCTGAAGATGTAGACTTTTGATTAGAGGTATCCATCGTCTGAAGAATAAAACAAATTGAAAAGCCACTTAGAGAAAATTCAAAGGTGGCTCTAGGAGGGGAGACTGAAACAGCACGCGGCTTCGGAGAGCGGGGTCTCTGATAAGGATGAAACGCTGACCAACGAATGCAGGCAGAGAAAGAGACGTCAGCAAGACTGCCCAGGAACCCTCTGATGAGTTTCGACTTTGAAAGGGTACATTTGGAAACGCAGGGAAGGTCATATAACCAAGGACACAAATTGTGAAATGTATAAGAAGATTGTCAGAATCGTTAATGTGCTGATAAGCCAAAGCTTACAAAAATGACAAAGGCAATAAAGCCTATCATTTCAACTGTTTCGGTCACAGATGTGAACAAGACGGGAAAATGTAGAATGACAGAGAGGACGGCAAAATGCTAGTAGATGAGAGAAGCATTTCAATCAAGGGGAATTACCTTCAAAACTTAGAAAATCCAGCATGGGGTCAAAGGGTACACAACTTCCAGAAAGAATGAGCTGTTGAAACGAGTCCTACACTCCATTTCCAGAGGACTGCACCCCCGGGAACTTGTGGGCATGATTGTGAGGTGACTTGGGGTGATCACTGACTCAAGGAGACCCTGGGATAGGGCAGGAGACTGGAACAAAACAGACTCACTCTGGATTTCCAGAAGGTGGATGACACCGGGTTTGGGAGCAGATTCTAGAAACAGTAAATAACCAGGTATGATGTCGTTATCTTGCAAAATTCCAGAGCGGGACTATTAAACAGGTGGCCTGTTGACATTGCAAAACAACATGCCCGATCGGTAGGATCTAGTGTGTATTCCCCAAGGGCAAAGCCCCAATGACAGCTCTCACTGTGTGTCACAGAGTAAAACTGGGCACCAGGACCAAGCAGACCCCGCCATGAAATCCATCCAAATGAGCTCCATCGTGTACACCGAGGAATGACATTCTGACCACGTTACAATGAACGGATGCAGAGATAAAGGTGTCAGTAAGACGGCCCAGGAACACTCTGACGAGTTTAGATTTCAAAAGGTTACGTAGAGAAAGGCAAGGAAGGTCATATAATCAAGGACACAAAGGAAAAATGTATCATTTTTCTTGTCAATTATTATGTGGTTTCTATTATCAAAGATATTAACCATTTTCTGCTCTAGTGCTATAGTGTTTTATGTTTTGCATTAGACAGTGTGTCATTTTGTTTTAAATCTGCCCGTTCTTTTCTTAAGCCCATCCTAGAGAATGTATGCTTGTTTGTCAGGTAAGTAGACAAGCAGGCAATGGGCACGGAACCATGAACACGGCACAGAGGAACTCCTATGCAGCCTCTTCAAACGCCAGTGTGAGCAGCCACCTTGGAAGGCGGGCCACAGACGTTCTCCTTTTAAAAAGTGACTCATTTCCTCATGATATAAGCAGCATTTTTTAAAGCATGTGCACACACAGTGTTTCCTTGTCTCCAAAATGTAATTCATTCATTGTGTGAAAATGCATTAATTTAAAAACAGCTTTTGGGGTTGAGAAAGAAATTCTAATAAATGTATAATTTATCCTAATTTAAGAAGCACTAAAATATGAAAAGACTTACCTTAGAATTGATAAACACACACACACATACATACATTTATGGCAATCAAATCATACACTTTGTTCACTTGGCATTTGATTATAATCTTTGGCCCCCATGTCATTAAAAGTGCTGTAAACATAATTTCTAGTGAATCAGTAGCACATTATAATTTATTTAATTATTACTCTATTATTCTGAAAAATGTTGTAATTTATTGTTCACAAAAATGCTATTTGCATTTCTGATTATTCCCTTACGGTACATTTCAAAACTGGAATTACTGAGTAAAAACATGCTTTAAAGTTTCTTGCTATATACACAGTACCAAACTAGGTTACATCAATTTATATTACCACCAGCAGTGGTTTGAGAAAGAACGCATCTTACCACCATTCAAAATGGTCTTCTCTTTCCAAATTTTTTGTGGCTTTGGTAGGCAAACAAACAAACTAATCTCAAATTTTCTTTTAATTTTGTTTGAATTTCATTGACTGCAGTGACATTGAATATTTTGCCATATACATATTACTATTTGTGCTTCTTCTGTGAATTGTCTGTTCTTGTCTTCTATTCATTTATCTAATGGAAATTTATTATTTTTCTTGTCAATTATTATGTGGTTTCTATTATCAAAGATATTAACCATTTTCTGTTCTATTGCTATAATGTTTTATGTTTTGCATTAAACATTTGTATCATTTTGTGTTAAATCGGCCTGTTCTTTTCTTAAGCTCATCCTAGAGAATGTATGCTTTTTCATTGGAAAGTTTACAAAATTTACTTCAATTGTTATATCTGATATTCGACCTTACCTCCAGTGCTCTGTTTATTCCTTTGTTTGGGGGTAACGTCTCGCTGTTTATTTTGGGTGTGCCTGTGTTTGGCTCTATGATTGGTGTTTTGATTGCTTTTATCTTCCATAGTGATTTGGAACATAGATATCCTATTTTTTAAATTTTACTTGTGATTGCTGCTAAGTTTTTCAAATTATATGTGACCCTATATTTCAAAAAATATCAAATTCATGAGTGAAACAAAAACCTTTGATTCTCGTTATGGGATCTTAGAATTTAGTATGTTTATATTGTCCCTACAACTTCCTCCATTTACTTTCTGGCCTTTATTGATATAATCTGGGATTTAGATCTAGATCATTACTACTAAATAATTACTTTTACATTTTATAACTTTTAAAATATTTTTATATTTCCTTTCAAAGAAAATATTTTATTTTTGCATTCAATTTTATATGAATGAAGACTATTTTGATCTAAATGTATGTTTATTTTGGTTTCAATGCTCACACCCACCAGCAGGCCATTTCTATCAGAACTTTAATGTTTCTGGGTCCTCGATATTTTATGTGCATCTTGGACAGCTAGATTCCGGAGGCCAGAACAAAAACCGATCAGATGACACTTAACAATGAAGATGGAAAAGTAGGATGGAGGGCTCCTTGTTGGCAATAATCTCGCAGTTGCTATAATCTCAATATGAGCAAAGCATGGCATGTGGCAGTTGAAAGAAGCAACTGTCATGCTGACCAGACGAAGGCATAGGACGACATGGCGGTAATTCCACTTTACTAGCTACAAACCAGACAGACTGTGGCTGCAGTCCTCGGGTCAATTCCGAGCCATCTTAACACTGAAAATGTAGCAGGCATCCGGAAGGGCAACTAAGAGAGAGCAGAGTCTAAAAGCCGTGTCACACAAAGACTGACTGAGCGAACTGAGGGTTTAAACCAGAACAAATGAGACTGGGGGCTGGTGGTAGTCCTGTGCTTGAAGGGCCATGACAGGTAAGGAAGACCCGTTGCCCCTGGAGGCAGATGTGGAGAATGAGTGAAGTTTCAGAGGACAGAGAGGATTCTGGCACAACAGGAGGAAATGTCTCCGAGTTAGAGCTCTGTTGCCCACACATGTCCATGCTTCTGTCCCCTGAGTGGACTGCATCTGCTGGAGACGGAGCAGGGCCTGTACTATCCTGGCAAGGAAACGGTGAATTAGAAATGCACTTGGGACAAATGTATTACTGTGTGCAATTTCCCAGCTTTCTCCTCCTTGTTACAGAACCGTCTCCTCCCTCCCCGACCTGCAGAACCTCTGCGAACGAGAACTTAGCTTTCACCTGCTCACCCTCTCCCTCGTTCCCCTTTCTGGAGAGTTCTGCTTTTGCAGGGCGAGTTGTTGATATGTTGTGTGGAGACAGGGGGTCTGGAGGAGTGAAGGAAAATGAGAAACACTCTGACTTCCTGCCTCGGTATCTAGCATCACTTGGTTACTGAGAATATAGGAAAAGTGTGATGAATAGTTTTTTAAAGGGTTGGGTTGCGTGACACTTTAAAAAAGTGAGTGGGGTGGAATGCTGTGGGAAAAAGAGAAAGAAAAGCAAGATTTTTCTGTGGGTGGCTGCAGAGTTTGGAATGGGAGAAGCTCTGAATATCTACTAGATAGGGGAGAGAAGCAGAAAAGGGAAAACGGACAGTTTTCAGAAGTATTCGCAGGCCACTATCCTGAAATAAAGAGGATGTTCCCCAGCATGGGACAAGAGTCTCGTGGAGCAAACAAAGGATAAGGAGAATCCAGAATAATTCCTGAGTCCTGTTTACATGAGCAAAAGTGACAAGAATCTTAGTGACGAAGAACCGAAATCTTAAATCAGGTCCCTTTCTCCCACTTTAAAGATCAGGCAAATGTTTGCATATACCGGTGCCAGTAGTACTCAAGTGGTAAAACGTGTAGGGTAGGGTTGTCACTGCAGAGCGTGGATTCGCTCATTCTCTATGAACCATTCCCTGCTTTCACAAAGTCTAACTGAACTGCTTGTGAGCGTATGTGAGCGTGTGTGTGTGTGTGTGTGTGTGTGTGTGTGTGTGTGTGACTTCGCTATTACAAGCAACATTTTATATCCCAAAGAGGACAAAACGGGGAAAGCAACAGCCCTTCCAGATGCTGTTGTTGGGTCTCATGATGGTTCATTTCATGTGTCCACTCAGCTGGGACATGGTGCCCAGGTATGTGCTCAGACCTCATTCTGGGTGGCTCTCTGAGAGGGTGCTCTCTGACGAGATGGACATTGAAATCGGTGGACTTGGATGAAGCTTACTGTGCTTCTCAATGTAGATTGGCCTCATCCACTCAGCTGAAGGCCTGAATGGAGCAACAAACTAACCTCCCCCCCCCCCTGCAACCCCCTGAGCAGGAGGGAACCCTGCCAGCATTCAGCCTTCAGACCTGAACTGTAACATCAGCTCTAACCTGGTCTCCGGCCTGCTGGCCCACCTGGCCGATTTGGGATTGGCAGCCTTCATAACCACGTGAGCCAGTTCTTTAAAATAAACCTCTTTCTGTGCACGTCACATCCTGTCGGTTCGGTTACTGTGCAGAGCCTTGACTAACACAGGTATGCTACACCTTATAGGTATAAAAACACACTCTGCATTTGAAAGGAGATCAGACTACACTAACCGCAAACTCTGGTCCTACTCTATGATTTTGCATATAAGCTTCTACTCTATGATTGAATATGCTTCTAATAAGCTCTACATTCCATAGAGAATTAATTAGGCTCTATTGTTTAACATGCTATGTTTGTATGGGCAGAGTTGTAACTCACCAAGACTTTCAAAATATCTTCATCTATTTTAAGATTTGGCAACTAGGCAAAAATATACAGGGAGATATTATTTAATTGAGTGATGATAATCAGGACATATGTATTATGTGTATTAGCAAAAAACAGTGAATAAATTATTCAGAAAAAGAAAATACCAGGTGGCATATAATGGATTACTCATCGTCCGGCGCAAACTTTTCACTAAGAGAACACCCATGTCACCAAACGCTGCAGTGAGAATTCTCCTGTGGGAAGCGTTTTGCAAAGTTTTCCAAACATAGAGAGGACAATCTGTCCTCCAGGAACTCATCGTCAAAATACATCATTTGGTGAATGGCATCATTCAGGTACCCCATTATGAAACTGTAAGGATGGCATCATTCAGGTACCCCATTATGAAACTGTAAGGAGGGGACACATTTTTTCAAAGATACAAGTGCCTTCATTTCTCCTCCCACTACACAACTCCATTTAAGTCTGAAGTTTTGCATCCAAAACTACTAGTAGATGAGCTTCTAACATAGATCTGATTCATCATAATCATTTCCCAGAAGAATGGTCTTTCCATTTCTTCCACATTAATAGAGTGCCATTCCATGAAAAACACAAGGACATTATATAAATTAGAAATAATATATTAAAATAGAGTTTGTATTTGAATGAAGTTGCCAAGAACAAATGACTGTGATCGGCCACAATGCGTAAGAAAGGGCTTTGGCTTACTGCTGACACACACTAGACCAGTGGTTCTCAACCTTCCTGATGCCGCGACCCTTTAATAACGTTCCTCACGTTGTGGTGACCCCCAACCATAAAATTATTTTTGTTGCTTCTTCATAACTGTGATGTTGCTACTGTTATGAACCGTCATGTAAATATCTGATATGCAGGATGTCTTTTCATTGTTACAAATTGAACATAATGAAAGCATAGTGATTAATCACAAAAACAATGTGTAATTATAGATGTGTTTTCCGGTGGTCTTAGGCGACCCCTGTGAAAGAGTCGTTCGACCCCCAGATTGAGAACCGCTGCCCTAGAAGGTCACCAAATGTCAGAGCACTTCCTTGGGGCTGAGATATTCACATTCCAAGAACATCCAGCTTCAGATCCAGCGTGTCACTAGCGGTGTATTAACATTTAGGTTTCCTCCAGCTTCAGTGGGCTTGTTTTTAATATTGCCAGGGACAGTCTCAGCTGACTGGGACTTGTGTAGAAGTGAGAACTTGGCCAGCTGGCCTGAAGGAGCCCAGCCAGATCTGACATTCTTGAGTCTGAAATTGCCTGGTGGAAGGATAGAAGGGCATCTTCTCATTCTCGGCAGTATTTCCTTTTGATCCTAAATGTACTTTTGCATCCAAAAACCATAGGGTGATACCTGGCTGAGGCATTAAGACCTTTAGTTCCCAGTGGGAATCATAATCCTCCATCTTTTTTCAAAATCTATTTTCTCTTTATATGGTTTTCTTTCTTTCTTAGAATTAAAAAAAATTATTCTCATCCCTTTCCCCTTTGACATCCATCAACTTGTGCTCTATATATAGGAGTCTATTTCTATTTTGTTTTGTTTATTTGTTTGTTTTGTTTTGATTCCACATATAAGTGAAATCATATGGTATTTTTCTTCCTCCGTCTGACTTATTTCACTTTGCATAATACCCTCTAGGTCCATCCATGTTGGTGCAAATGGCAAGATTTCATTCTTTTTATCACTGAATAATATTTCATTATATATATCACATCTTCTTTATCCATCTATTCATCTAGATTGCTTCCATATCTTAGCTATTACTATTAATGCTGCAATGAACATAGGGGTGCATGTATCTTTTCAAATTAATGTTTTTGTTTTCTTGGGGTAAATACCCCAAAGTGGAATTATTGGATCATACGGCAGCTCTATTTTTAGTTTTTTGAGAAATATCCATATGGCTTTTCATGGCAGCTGCACTAATTTACAATCCCACCAACAGTGCATGAGGGCTTCTTTTTCTCTACTAGTACATCCCCACCAGTACTTATTGTCTGCTGATTTAATAATGATGGCCATTCTGACAGGTGTGAGGTGATAACTCATTGTGGTTTGAATTTGCATTTCCCTGATGACTGGTGATATTAAGCATCTTTTTATACGTCTGTTAATAATCTGTATGGCCTTTCTGGAGAAATGTCTATTCAGGTCCTCTGCCCATTTTAATGAGATTGTTATTTTGGCATAAGGTTGTATAAATGCCTTATATATTTTGGATATTAACTCCTCACAGATGTATCATTTGTAAATATCTCTTCCCATTCAGTAGATTTTCTTTTTGTTTTGTTAATAGTTCCCTTTGCTGTGCAAAAACTTTTCGTTTATTGTTTCTTGTGTTTTCCTTTCCTGAGGAGACACAGCCAAGAAGATGTTGCTAAGAGTGATGTCAGAGCGTTTACTGCCTGTGTTTTATTCTGGGAATTTTATGGTTTGAGGTCTTACATTTAAGTCTTTACCCATTTTGAGTTTACTGTTGTGTAAAAAAGTGGTCCAATTTCATTTTTCTTTTTTCAGTATCTGTCCTGTTTCGTCCTAGAGCTCATGTTGTCTACAGTGATTTGCCCAGGAATATGTGGGAGCAAGCAAAGTCATGATGTTTGAAACCCAGGAGGACTGAGCAATGTTCAGTGTGTGCATCTGATCTGCATCTGTCCTCTCTTACAGGTGCCTGGAGGACAAGGTCATGCCCACTCCAGTTGTAACAATCCACACTCCAAGGCTTGTGGTCAGTGGGTGCTTAATAAACACTATCAGGCAATTAGAGTGACGATTGGTAACTGTCTCTGATGTCGTTACTACTTGCCAAAGAATTAAACTACATTTATACTCTCGGTAATTATCTCCCATGCCAAATTGTTCCCATATGGACCCAAACATTGCTGTTTTAGGCTGGATTCACACGATAGCAGTGATTACTTAATTATTCTACGGTGAGCAGAGCCCAGTTTCCAAAAGAAACAACTTTCACAACTCATTAGACGCATCCTTGGTCTGTGTAGGTATGGTTACCCAGAGAGGTGAGGATGGAGGTGGAGGTGGGGTGCAGAAATTGTTACTGAAGACAGACAGCACTGTCGCTATCTTACTTGTCAGAGCGATGGACTTAAAGTTCCACATCTGTTTGATAAAGCAGTAAAATTTAAACTCCCCTCAAGTGTGTCATCTTAAATAATACATACACACACAGACATGACATCAACAGCATTTTTAAATATTCTACACAACTTTCCAGAAAGAACCCGGAAGTGTTGCTTGGGTACAGCTTCTACAGGTCTGCCACAGACTCGGCGTGCCCAGCTGAACATGGCTCTCCTGTCCTCTCCTTGGCTCTCCTGTCCTCGCCTTGGTTAACACCGGCAATTTCCAAATCCCCTGGATCAATTACCCACAATGCTGAGCAAGAACATCATCATTGAGTCTCAGGTTAGGTATCCATTTAGTGGGCAGGCGGAGGGACAGTGGGGGAGGGCAGTTTTTATAGGATAGCAAAGTCACTTACCAACGCTAAGCAGCATTAGCTTCTATGCCTAAGGATATAGCATATCTTTTTAAAATGTATTAATCCAGTGAAGGAGAATTTTTGAGAAAATGTCTATACTTTTTAAAATTGGGGTAAGGAGACAGGTGGCATACCTAGGAATAGGCTAAACTGTAGAAGGGGGTTGGACCGGAGCTTCTTCACCATCAGACCAAGGTCCTGTGCTTTCCTCTTTCCCATCCGACGTGTAACCTTCTGTGGTGATCATTTCCCTCAAACACACCGCAAGCTGACTCGGATTTCCTTGGTGGGGCTGGCGCTTCCTTCATCTGGTTGCTGTTTCTTTCCTTCCCTCTCGACTGATCTTGATTTGACTGAACCCCTGTGGAGTCTAAACAGTAGCCTAGTTCTAGAGCAGCGTCTGTTCTTTTCCTCTGCACTGAAAGGACTCCTTATCCTTTTAAATGTATTCAGAAAGTCAGCACATTATAAATCAATCCATCAATAAACAGTAGCCTAAAAATGTAATATGATATAATTAGCTTTGTTAACCTACAGTGGAAATACTAACACAAGGAGAAGCACCAACCTCCAGGCCTGCCAGAGGAAGTATTCAGCCAACATTGATCACCATTTTTGTACCTGTGACAAGAACATAACTCTGGTAACAGCGCTTTAGAAATAGCCCTGGGTGGGATAAAAGTGCCTTTATCCAAATGCTGTACCACTTCCAGAGCCACCCAAGACCCACGCCTGCACACGCAAACATCATCTTTCTATCTCTAGTTCAGGCCACCTGTCCCTCTATCTTCGTTCATTTAACTACACCGGTTTTCCTGAGCTAAGAGTCTCCCAGAATTGCCGCGCAGCTCCATTCTTGCTGTGCGGCTGACCAGGGTAAGATCGTCGATATAACTGTAGTGTGCTCATGTATGCACACACGTGTAAGGAGGAAATGAAAGCAGATCTTTACGTAATATAGACACATCGCAATCTATTAACATGATTCAGCTCATAAGTGTTTCAAAATACCATGTTCCTAATCCAGGAGAACAGAATCTAATTTCTCCACCCAAGAGCTCTTCATAAACCAGGCACAAAACACAAGCTCACAAACGCAAAAGTGACAACAACACAACTTACAGTAAAACATAGTTTTGGCCCTAGCTGATTTGGCTCAGTGGATAGAGCATCGTGTGAGGACTGAAGGGTCCCAGGTCTGTTTCCGGTCAAGGGCATGTGCCTCAGTTGCAGACTCAGTCCCCGGCCCTGGTTGGGGCATGTGTGGGAGGCAACTGCTCTATGTGTCTCTCTCACATCCATGTTTCTCTCTCAGTGTCTCTCCCCCTCCCTTCCACTCTTTCGGAAAAAAAAAAAAAAATCAATGGAAAAATACCCTCGGGTGAGGATTAATAACAACAACAACAAAACCAAAACACAGTGCTGTAGAGTTGAGGGGAAGGAGACCAACACCTGAGAGTGATCCACCTGACACAGTTGGCCCTTTGACTGCCGTGCGCATGGGCCCGTCCTCACTGTTTATGTGAGAAGAGGTCTTTGTGAGGAGCATGAATAGTTATGGAACAAAAACTCCACGTTATACTTAGTAAACATTGGGAAGATTTTAGTTAAAAACTGAAAATGAATGTGGGGTGTGCCGGAGTAGCCAGAGAAGTCCCCCAAACGTACTGCAGGCCCCAGGAGGAAGCCAGGGGCTGCCCCACATCCATCATGAGTGGGAGCAGATGTCTGATTGCTGGTGGTGAAAATCCACTGGTTTTCTAAAAGGAAACCTCTGGGAGTCCAATTTATTTATCTTTGTCCTGCGCTCTGAATAGAAGGATACACACCCCGCAGCAGTTTAAATCGTTTCCTGGAGCGCAGTCCGCTTTGGAACCCAGAGATTCCAACTTTAAACTCACTCCGGTGGGGGCGGGGGAGGGTGGGCAAGGAGCTGGCACTGCACAGTGAAGCGTTTCATCACCTAAGCCCTCACCCCCCAGAAAACCCTCTTTATATTCTAGGTACAAAAATGCCATCACTTTAGCCAGAGATGGAGTTGCATCATTCTATAGGCTCAGTTACCACGCTCCAAGCGAAAGGATCCACATGGACATTTGATAAACTATCTACCGTGCATCAAGCTGACAACGGCCGAGTAGGAGAATGTATTCTGATATGATTGACAGGTTTTAACAATACCAATTTATTACCTGCCAGGCTGCAAGGCATGCTTTTGATATACAGAAGTGAGATAATATTGGAATTAAACTCAGTCTAAGTGAAAACAGGAGTTATACTATTGCAAACAGACCCCAGATGAGTAGGAAAAGCATATTTTTCTGGGCCATAACAATTAGATAAGTGATGCGTGGTTATTACATAGATGACAAGCTGCAATGCAGTATAGTCTGTAAGTGCTCCTGCCCTCTTCAGATAGAAACCAATGTGGAACTCAGTCACTTGGATGGAATAGAAATGTGAAATTACAGGGTCAGAGAGCAATATGTGGCAAAGTTGGGTAATTAGTATTAAGGATATGACTTATTTCCTGTAAGTCCTGGCTTTACCTGAGTTGCAGACCCAGACATCAGAGGTGATGGGTTAGAACTGGTTCACTGGGGTTCAATGATTGATATTTTTAACATGTGAAACCTGTTATTTTGTAGCTGAGGTTTACCCTGCTTCCCTGTAGCTCCACAAACTTTCCATTTTAAATTACAGAACTTCGAAGCTAATGCTAAACTTTTATCTTTAAAAGTGGTGCTGCCTTTTAATCATTGGCTGTAGTTGTTTTCCCCCAAAACCTTATAGAAGATGGCACTGGTCTTAATTCTGACCAAGGAGGAGTTTACTCATCTAGCAACAGCAGCTCCAGGCCTCATTAATACGCCGCGAGTTCTTGATCAAAGGCAGAACTTAATGCAAAGCAAAATGTTTCAAAACAAGGATTTATACTTGCAACATGCAATAAATGTTTATCGAAGGCTAGCCAAGGAAATAAAAGTGCTTATTTTTTCCTTACCTGTGGAATATTTTGAGTGTCATTTCTCTCTTTATCGAAATTAGTCACCCAAGTTGGCTCAGGTAATGAGTAAAGTGCTGGTCAGCTCGTGGGCGAGCCAGTCGGCATCATTCTCTTCTCTCCGCTCACTGGCTGTGCTCTGAACTTGAACCTCTGTGCCCCTGGAGGTGGAGGGTAGAGTGGTAAGTGCAAATCCATCTCTAAATAGGCCCAAGCTGCTATCTACACATGGTACAGGGATGGCTGTGCAGTAGATGTAACCTTGAGTGATAAAGAAACACAAGAATTGGCCGGACCACGGGAGATGCCATCACCTTTGGTCATTAAAGTGCCAGTAAATGTAAATAGTAGTGACATAACTAGGACTGACGTAGTGGTCGTGAGGGCCAGGCAGCATACTACGTACTTCTTCCCCCTGCACGGCGTGTCGCCATCTACATTTTATAGAAGCTCACAGAGTTCATGTCAATGATGCAGTAAGAAAATCATAGTTGGGGTCACTCATTACCATTTTAGCAAATATTATAGCTCTGTATGTTATCAAATCTCTCTTTCTGTACACCACACATGGACATAAATGTATGAGGTTTGTATTTAATAGACAATTGCCTTCTAACTTCAAAAGAGCAAACTATTAACCAATCAACAGCTGAGCAAGAGACACAAAAGGTTTTGCTAAAAGGATTCACGGAAATTACATAGATACTGGCTGACTCAAAAATGTCTCCACTCATGTATCTGTATTCTCCAAACAGCTTCCATCCTATATAATAAAAGCCTAATATGCTAACTGTCCAGTCACCCAGTCATCCGTTCAACCAATCAAAGAGTAATATGCTAATGATATGCTAAATCCACTCAACCACTCGCTATGATGTGCACCAGGGGGCAGATGCTCTGACAGGTAGGTTAGCTTGCTGTTGGGGTCCAGCCAATCAGGCTTGAGCAAGACTGAGTGAGATAGTCCAGACATGCCCTGGAGCCCTCCTGCGGTCCCTCCCCAGCTGGCCAACTTCCTGTGTCCCTCTCTTGCCCCAGTCATGCACTGGTGGGGTCTCTGAGCATGGCCTGCACCCTCTTGGGGGATGTCAGAGAGCCGGTTTCAGCCCAATCTCACAGGCCAGGCTAAGGGACCCCACTGGTGCACAAATTCATGCACCAAGCCTCTAGTTGAAATATAACAACACCTGTGAAGTACAGTCTATACTATTCCCTTAAAATCTACACCAAAGTAGTGAGGGCAGAAGAATAAAATGTGTGAGACCAAGAATAGCAAAAGATGACATTTTGCCCTGACCGGTTTGGCTCATTGAATAGAGCGTCGGCCTGTGGACTGAGAGGTCCCAGGTTCGATTCCGGTCAAGGGCATGTACCTTGGTTGCGGGCACATCCCCAGTGGGGAGTGTGCAGGAGGCAGCTGATTGATGTTTCTCTCTCATCGATGTTTCTAGCTCTCTATCCCTCTCCCATCCTCTCTGTAAAAAATCAATAAAATATATATTTTTTTAAAAAAGATGACATTTTATCCAGATGATTTATTTTTTTTTTTTTTGATGTAACGTAGATCAGGCTCGCTTCATTCTTCTAAGGAAGCGGTTCTCAACCTGTGGGCCGCGACCCCTTTGGCGGTCGAATGACCCTTTCACAAGGGGTCGCCTAAGACCATCGGAAAACACATATATAATTACATATTGTTTTGTGATTAATCACTATGCTTTAATTATGTTCAATTTGTAACAATGAAATTGGGGGTCACCACAACATGAGGAACTGTATTAAAGGGTCGCGGCATTAGGAAGGTTGAGAATCACTGTTCTAAGGCCTCAGTGACACTCTACCAGGCATTAATTTGAAAGCCTCAAGCCACCTTGAGTCACTCCATAGAAACAAAAATCTAGGCAGGGGGCAGAGAAGACTAGCAATTTAAAAAAAAAAAAAAAAAAAAAAGAAAGAAAAGAAATGCAACTGGAGAAAATAAGATGTATTTTGTTCCACGAGAAATATGACTCTTCACTTTCCCAGGCTAACCAGGGCTCGTTCTTGTCATATGAATAATAGAGCTGTAACTCATCGGAATTGTCTACGTTTTAATTTGAAAAATAGTTCCTAGGTTAATCTTTAATAGCCTGTCTTCTGGACCCACAGAAAGAGTTACAAAAGAAGTCGTTTACAGTGCGTAATTAAGGCCTAGGAGAAGCGCATTTAGCAATGCGGGGCTGTTCTCCTTTTCATCCAGTGGCCTCACTGGTGTGTAGATCCACCATTTGATCAGTGCCTCTGGCCCCAGGGGCTTCATGGTCTGCAAGCCACAACCTACTAATAAGCACCCTCCAGCTTGTTTGCTAAACAGATCGGTCCTGGCAGGCACCCAAAACGCCAGTCCTTGAAACTTGGAGCTCTTTAACTTGCGCGGCCTATTGTGTGGCAAGCAAAGGGATAAACTATGTGCCTCATAAATGCAGAGCAATTACGGATCAGTTAGTAATACAGCTGTGGCTCAAAAGATTGCTTACCTAAACCCAATCGAAGTCTAATTTATTTTTGTATTGTCTCTGCTGAAAACCAAACAAACAGCTCTACAGGGCTTGTGTACACAGTGAAGAAAATGGCTGCGTTTTCCTTATAAACAAGATAGCAACTATTGGCAAAAAGACGTCGTCCTCAGTAGCTGAGGGTTTCTGTTCAGAACCAAGCCATTGCTTGTTGTAGATCCTGAGGTTGTTTAAGGAAACACAGCAGAATGCTTTCACAGAAGTCCAATGTGTTGGGGCCGGAGGGGCTGTGTGGTGCTGCTTTTGTTAGACACACCAGATAAGATGCCATCAACTTCAAGCATCAGCATGTGAAAATGAAGTGGTCTTTTACAAAGCAACAGTGAAGCAGCTTGAGTTTGTGTGCATTCATCTGCCAATGACCACTACATGTACAGGCAGACCTCTTTGGGGAACCACTGCTATCATCAAATTAATACTTGCCAATTGATGAATCTAGATGATACGATAACAAAACAAACAAAGGCGCATTAGATGTGTGGAGCCATTGGCATTAACCTACCTGAAAATGGCTTAGTTTACCAACAGCATATGCGTTTTACTCTCCACAGCAAATGTTTTTCCAGCTCTTTGAGCATCTACACTGTGATACGTGCGTTAAGTGGCAAACCTTAAACCTTTGAGAAAGTGTTGTGAGAAGACTTGGCCATCTTCATCTGAGGAAGTCTATGACTTCAAAAATGTCTGCACAGATACGAATAGATAATACAAACAGTAAGGCTGGTTCGAAGGAGATGGCATCTAGACCTGGCTCCACTATTTATTAACCAGGTGACCGCAAGCAAGTAGCACACCTTCCTGAACCTCCGTCTATTCCTCTGTAAAATGGGATAACCCATTCTGCCTATTTCACAGGGCTGTTGAGCAGAAGTTAACAGTGTGAGTACTTATACTCTGCAGACACCTACGGATGGAAACTCTTCCTTTTGTTGCTAAATAGAAACACACTTGGAAAACTAGCAAGCTACCTTCCTGCTCCTGCTGCTCTGAGTCTCCAGGGAGAAGGGCAGTCTGGGGAAGACCGCAGGGAAGAGAGAAGAGGCAAAGGCCCTGGGCTGACCTAGAATCAGAGAGAGAAAGTCCACTCTGCATGCAACAACGCCCGAAAGGAGTCCTGGTAGATCCGAGCAGAATCAGGGAAGAGACTTAACACGTATGTGAAGAACTCGAGGCAACATCTTGGCAAAGCAAGTATTTCCAGAAAAGTCGTGTATGGGGTGGGGGTGGGGTAAATAGGAAGGGAGAAGGGCCTATAGAAAGCTGCAGTGAAGAGGGGGGAGGGGGCAGGCAAGAGTGAGCAAGTTAGGATCCTTAAAGACAAAAGAATTTTTTAAAAATCAAAGCATGCACAAGCCTTCCTCCCAACAATGCCGTCAACACACACAGAGATAAATTCACACACAGAAACAACACAGAGCCAACCAGTTAAAAAAAAAATCCATACTTTGCTACACTGACAGCAGAGGGAGCTCTTGAACTGGGAATCTTGCAAACCACCCAAATCCCCATCCCTATCCAATGAAAGGCAGATATTTAAGCAAAAATTGCCATAAAATGAAGATTAAAACAACCCGGCTGATGAAGATGACTACCGCCACCCACCCTACTGCCTCCCACCGCCCCTGGCCACAGAGAACTCAGGTGCCTGGGAGGGCTTCCATTTCCATCAGGAGGTGGACTGTTCTGCTGGGACACCCTGCTCAGGTGACTGCCTGGGAGGCCATGGCCACAGAAACAACAAATGGAAGCACGGAACCCAGTTAGAGGATTAGGACAGGGAGATGGTCATTGGTTGCCCTAGGAAAGGTGATGAAAGTAGCAGGGTTCAAGACAGATTTAAAAAGCAGCACCAGAATTCTTGAGTGGCTGGATGTGAGGTGAGGAGGGGGGAAATGTAGACTATATTCTAGAGCAGCGGTTCTCAACCTGTGGGTCGCAACCCCTTTGGGGATCGAACGACCCTTTCACAGGGGTCGCCTAGGACCATCAGAAAACACATATATAACTACATATTGTTTTCGTGATTATCACTATGCTTTAATTATGTTCCATTTGTAACAATGAAATCGGGGGTCACCACAACATGAGGAACTGTATTAAAGTGTCGTGGCATTAGGAAGGTTGAGAACCACTGTTCTAGAGCTTCGGTCTGGACAACTGGGCAAATGTTAAGTACCATGGACTGAGATAGCACTGGGGGAAGTGAGTGAAAACCAAGGATTTTGCCATGTTAAGTTTCAAGTGGCTTCTAAATACACATTTATGAATTTCATGGCTTCTATACCACTACAAGTGATATTATTTTAATTGCAATTGCCAGTTGCTTAGTTCTAGAACTCATGACTATATTTTATGTTTGCACATTGACCTTATATCCTGCTTCCTTGCTAAAGTTACGAGCTGGTAGAGAGTGATACGGAGGACAGAGCAAGGGGTGAAGCCGTGGGCACTCTCATATTTAGAGACTGGGGTGAGCAGAGGGATGTCTCTCACGGAGACAGAGAACGGGTGCTCGTGCCGTAGGAGAGGACCAGGAGAGCACGGTATACTCCAGGGAGAGAGAGGAAGATGTTTCCAGTGACCCAGTGGTGTCAGAGGCGATGGAAGATGAAGGCTGTGCATTGGACCCTGGATTAGGCAACATGGAGGGAGTCGGAAATCCAGCAAGAGCATTTCCGTGAAAGGGAGAGGAAGGTGAGAAGGGAAGCAGACAGGTTGTCATGAAGAGAAGACACCTGAACAAGAATAAAGGGCGTAGAACAAAAAAAATTGTTAAGTACAGATGTTATTTACAGAGAAATCCTATTGGTTCCTACGATAAAATGCCTCAATGTTGTAGCAATACCTTTTCTGTGCTCTTAGTCTGTCCTATTCCGATTCATTGATCGGCTTTTCCATGTATCAGCTGATCCTCATTATTTGTGGATTTCACATTTTCAAATTCACCTGCTCACTAAAATGTAGTTGAGACCCTGAAATCAGTACGCATGGCAGCCCCCGAGAAGTGCAAAGGGGTGGGAGTATGAACAGCCCAACGCGCACATCCCCAGCTCAGGAGAACGAGACCACGCTGCCTCCTGGTTCAGGGCTGACACTGTGAGCAAGCTTCCTTCCCACGGCCCACGTAGCGCCACGTTTCCCACATCTTTGGGCTTTTTGTGGGCGAGGTCCCTGCCAAAAACGTCCCTCCAGGGCAGCGCTGCGGTGCTGGCTGGTGTTCCTCGGAGGAAGGAGGCTGTGAGGTGCTTGTGGAGAAGGCACGGTGTTAGATAAGCTTCCTCAGGCAGGAGCTGCAGTTCTGCTGGCCGTGCGTTCAATGTTAATGAACCAACAATGGACATCGCATAGAACATTTTCAAACAGGAACACAGAGAACAGGTTCTCTTTTGACCGGTTGACAAAAATGCTGGGGCCAGCGGCTCACAGGACCCTAACCCTGCGTTCCCCCAGGAGGAGGAGTGGTTCAATAGTTGCTAATCCAGCTTTCCCAGGGACCTCAGAGAACATAACTGTTGCAAATTCATGAGAATGGACTGTGTAAGTTTTTTCTTCAAAAGAAAGTATAGTGTAGTACAGAAAGCACTCCAGTGGTTCTCAACCTTCCTGATGCCGTGACCCTTTACTACAGCTCCTCACGTTGTAGTGACCCCCAATTTCATTGTTACAAACTGAACATAATAATTAAAGCATAGTGATTAATCACAAAACCAATATGTAATTATACATGTGTTTTCCGATGGTCTTAGGCGACCCCGGTGAAAGGGTCGTTCAACCCCCAAAGAGGTCACAACCCACAGGTTGAGAACTGCTACACTAGATCAAGAATCGTGAGACCTTGGTTCTAGTTCTAGTTCTTCTAGTAACTAGTTAGTTATGCATCCTTTAGCGAGGACTCTGGCCTCCCTAGGTTTCTTTTTATTTTTTTATTTTTTTATTGATTTCAGAGAGGAAGGGAGAGAGAGACAGAAACATCAATGATGAGAGAGAATCACTGATTGGCTGCCTCCTGCCCACCCCACACCAGGGATCGAGCCCACAACGCGGGCATGTGCCCTGACCGGGAATCGAACCGTGACCTCCTGGTTCATAGGTCAACGCTCCACCACCGAGCCCCCTGGCCAGGCTCCCTTGGTTTCTTCATCTATGATTAGAACCTTTAATTGGGTTACTGCACAGACCCCTAAAGCACTCACATTCTGTGACCTTGGATCACCAGTAAGGGAAGTAAATTCCCCATTGTAGTCTCTTCCCATGGAAATCCTCTTTGCTTGAGCTTGAACCACCCCACTCAGGGAAGGGGGTACGGGAGGGAATAATGACCTTCCCGCACAACAAGTCAGCACCGTGCTCCAGACCGCCCCGCGTGGACGGAATAAAGCACACCGATCTCTAAAAGTCTGGGAAGTGTTCCCAGGAAGAGTTGCTTATGACTTTGGAAGTCATACCAGAATAACCCCCACATGTTAGCAGTACATGTCACATTAGGAAACAGATATTAATGAGGGGTTTTAAAAGAAAACAGCCCTGTAGGTTTAAACAGGGTGCAGCGTTCCGATGACAGCTTTGAACACAGGGTGCCAAGCTGCAGCCAGACTGAGCGAGGTACGGGCGCATTACTAAAAATACCGGGAACGCAGAGAGCACGGCCAGGTGGCAACCTGCGTTCACGCTCCGAAGCAAGGAAGCCATTTGCGACTCCTTGCGAGAGGATGCGCTCCGCTGAGTGATCAGAAGACAGGCCCATATGTGTAATGACAGAAGGCGAGTATCATCTGGGGGGTGTGAGGGGCAGGGAGGGGATTGAAAAGTGAAATGAATTCTCTGCATAACTTGGCTTTTTTTTATTTATTAGGAAAACATTTGTTAATAGTAACTTGAAAATCAGGAGTAGACTTTTTTAAAAAATAGTTTTTCTCCGGGGCGGATAAATAGTGATGGAAAACACACAATACAACATATAGATGATGTGTTATAGAATTGTATACCTGAAACCTATATAATTCTATTAACCAATGTCATCCCATCCCAATACATTCAATAACATTTTTTAAAAGATAGTTTTACCCTGAAATGTCTTTGAAGCTTCGTATGGACTTGGATGTTGGGTTGCTGAGGCTCTACATCTCATCGTGGGTCTTGGGTTGAACAGGAACATGCTGTTTTGCAACACTGGAAGCGAGTCTTTAAAAAATATATATTTTTATTAATTTCAGAGAGGAATGGAGATGGGGAGAGAGAACCATTAATGACTAGAGAGAAACACTGATTGGCTGCCTCCTGCAGCCCCATACTGGGGATCTAGCCTGCAACCCGGGCATGTGCCCTGACTGGGAATCGAACCGTGACCTCGTAGGTCGATGCTCAACCACTGAGCCACACCACCCAGGCTGAAAATGAGTTTTACCACCTGGTCTGTGCCAGTCAGAATCCTGGCAGGAAATCAATAGCAAAAAGTCAAATTAGGATAATCCCAGGAGGGTTTTCTTAAGGGACTGTTAAAAAAAAAAAAAAAAAAAAAGCATGGGGAAACCACAGCGTAGTCCCCTAGGATTAGTACCAGTGGGGATGTTCCCACCCGTGTCTGGAAGGGGCCAGAGAAGGGGTGAGGCCTCAGATCTTGGGTTTTCTGACCTTGAAATCGGAGAGTCGTGTTGAGAAGCTCACCTTGAGAAGAGCAATGACAACTGGCCAATCATCAGGCAGCCCAAGAAGAGCCTACAGGAAGGGAAGTAAAGGAATAAGTACCCCAATCACACCGGCCTCCCCTCCGGGGGGCGGCCTGTGCTCCCCACTGCCCACCTGAAGCCGGAGTGAGGGCCTGATGCCGCAGCCACAGCCCTGACAGCAGGGAAGATTCCAGGCAGAGCCAGCAGGTGGCCTTCAAGGTGGGGGCACTCTGAGTATGTGTTTCGGTAAAAATGAAATGAAATTTACAGAAGACCAAGAATAAAAATCAAGCCAGAGTTAAAAATCATCATCATTTAATGAACAGGAGGGATGCAAGGATACATCTGAAATTTTAGTTAAAACTGTTTAATTTTTAAACATTTTATTAGTCAAATTTTAATAAGGCCAGAGAAACAGTTTTTGGAACTGTCAGCTCTGAACTCGCTCCTGCTGTCATCACACCATTTGGGGTATTAAGTTGACATTCCCTTCAACTGGCACTCTGAATAACATCCCTAGTCTTTTTTAAAAAATATATTTTACTGGTTTTTTACAGAGAGGAAGGGAGAAGGATAGAGAGCTAGAAACACCCATGAGAGAGAAACATCGATCAGCTGCCTCCTGCACACTCCCCACTGGGGATGTGCCCACAACCAAGGTACATACCCTTGACTAGAATTGAACCTGGGACCCTTGAGTCCGCAGGCTGATGCTCTATCCACTGAGCCAAACCGGTTAGGGTATATCCCTAGGCTTTTGTATGCAAAAATATATACAGTTAAGAAGACTGAGTATCATGTTTTCTAGAATAAATTTTATACCTAGAAGGTACTATTATTTTTTTATTTTCAAATACTTAAAAATTGTTAGCAGCACTAACCGGTTTGGCTCAGTGGATAGAGCGTCAGCCTGAGGACTGAAGGATCCCAGGTTCGATTCCGGTCAAAGGCATGTACCTGGGTTGTGGGCACATCCCCAGTAGTGGGGTGCAGGAGGCAGCTGATCGATGTTTCTCTCTCATCGATGTTTCTAACTATTCCTCTCCCTTCCTCTCTGTAAAAAAAAATCAATAAAATATATTTTTTAAAAATGGTTAGCAAACGATAACAATCATTTCAATAACTTTTTTTAAAAATGCATAGCCTCTATATGAGATTCACAGGGCTGCCATCACAAAGGACCACAGACTAGGAGACCTAAAACAACACGGCTATTGTCTCTACAGTTGGGGGTGGAAATCTGAGACAAGGTGCTGGCGGGCGCACTCTCTCTGGGTGTCCGGGCAGATCCCACCCTCCCCTCTTCTGAGCACCTGGTGGTGGCCGTCCCCCTTGGCACTCCTTGGCTGGCAGATCTGTCCCTCCAATCTCTGCCTCTGTTTCCCATGGCATTCTCCCCTCATGCATCTCTGTATTTTCACATTGTCTTCTTTTTATCTTCATCTTTATTGTTGAAAGTATTACATATGTTCCCCTCTTTTCCCCTTTGACCCCCTTCGGCCCTCCCCCCACCCAGGCCTTCTCCCCCCTATTGTCTGTGTCAATGGGTTATGCATATATGCACACAAGTTCTTTGGTTGATCTTTTCCCACCCACCCACCTCCCCTGCCTTCCCTCTGAGGTTCCACAGTCTGTTCCATGCTTCTGTGTCTCTGGATCTATTTTTGTTCATCAGTTTATTTTGTTCATTAGGTTCTACAAATGAGTGACATCATGTGATACTTGTCTTTCTCTGACTGGCTTATTTCACTTAGCGTAATACTCTCCAGGCCCATCCATGCTGTTGCAAATGGTAAGAGTTCTTTCTTTTTTACATCATCTTCTTATAAGGACACCGGTCCTAAGGGACTAAGGGCTCACCCTATAGCCGTATGACATCACCGTAACTAATGACATCTCCAACATGCAATTTCAAAATAAGGTCGCATTCTGAGGAACTGGGTTAGGATGCAAAGTATCTTTTGGGAGAGACACAATTTAACTCATAACCATGTCCACAGACTCAAAAAATCAGGAATCGCTTCTTAAAGCATTCTTTAATGTAGTTTTGAAGTACAGTGAGAACACATGTGTTAAAGTTCCTTGTTTTTCTCTACTTTTATTTTTCTTTTCACCGCATTCTTTTTCCCCCCTCTATTATGTCTAGATCTTGAAGTCAAATTGCCATGGGCACTATTCTGCATGCTTTGGAGATTTTCCTTCATGTAAGAATTTAAGTTTATAGTATCTTCACCTCTGGTCAAGATGGAATTCCAGGGACCACATTTATCCTTCTGCTTGAAACACCCAAAACACCAGACAAAACATAGAAAACGTTTTTCAAGACACTGACACAACAAAGAACAATGGTCCTTGAGAGATGGGAAGCCGATGAGGTGAGCCTTAGAATTGATCCAGCTGAGAGTGCGAGGAGTTTCCAGAACACAGCACGGGGAGAGAGAGGCCAGGCAGAAGGAGGGAGGAGCCGGGGTGGAGGGAGGGAGAGAAGCCAGGTGAAGAAGGCTCCCTGTGGTGGGGGAGACAGGGCTGGGAGTTTCCAGCTCACACACCCTCCCTGAATAGTCATATTAACTCTCATTGTATTCTCCTTTTCATTGAAATATTTGAGTTTTTAATAATTGCTTTTGACCTATAAAACTGATATTCTTACCATCACTGTCAATCACTAGTGTGCCATTTTAGTGTTATAATAATAATTGCTCATTTATGTTTCAATGGATAGAATTTCAAAATGCAAGGACTTTTTTTCTTACTAAAAGTTAGACCTAACATGCTTACCTGTATTTGAAAGTAAGGACCTAGATATTAGCGTGCCCTGCTTGTATACGGGATGCCAGAAAGACACTGAAGCTCTCACCTACTGCAGTTGCTAAGACCAAAATGTGACTGCGGAGTTGGGCCAAATTCCAAGGCTAAACCAAAGGATGGCGTATCCTAATGAGGGAATGGCAGTCAGAGTGGCTGATAGCAGAAAAACTGGGTTCTAGAAGCCCATGGAGCCATGCTTCCAAAAGTCTGAAGGAAAACTGTTTGAATTTAGAATTCTATAAATCCAGTCTAGTAGCTGAGGACAAAAATAAAGACAGGTTCATGTCAGCACTGACTCAAGTAATGCAAAGAAGGAATCAAAAGAGGTGAACTAAAGCCACTGACAGTCAAGAAAGTGTAACAACAGGAAGGTTCAATAGAAAAATAACCCCGAGGCTTCCACCGTGTATCTGGACCCCAAAAATAACATGACCAAAATTAACCATCAATAATACCTGCCTTTTTTTTACTATCAGACAGAAACAAATATTAAAGACGATTAAAATAACAAAATAAAATGTAAATGTTACAAATTATGGCAAGGAAAACGGAATGGAATAACAAGGACGTTAGGGGAAGAGAACAGAAGGCACAGAGGAGAGATGAAGATAGGTCTGGGAGGCCAATTTCCTAAGAAAATGATAACAAATTCAAATTTGATAGTTCGAGAAAGAGGCTTAAGTACTTCATTTAAAATGGTAAGATCACTAACAGAAGAACTACAGCATTAAATTAGCAGTCACTGAAAGGCAGGGGGAAGCGAGGGTCTAAGAAAGACCAAGTTCTCTGGTTTCAGAGCTGCAAAGCAATGGATGTGGCTAAAGTTGATCAAGAAAAAATAACAATAGACACACTTCTCTTTAAATTATGGAGGTAACGACTGGAAAGATGAGAAAAGAAAAGAAAGTGTTAAAAAGGTACTTCTCAAAAAAAAAAAAAAAAAGGTACTTCTCTGAGGGCTGAACTGTGGGCTGGGGGTACAAGGAGACATGTTTGTTTTTCATTTTACAGAGTACAATCCTGTCGGAATTTGTGTGCTCACGTGGATGTTTTACTTTTCTCAGCGTTTGCAAAGGCGGAATTTTCTAAATGTCTTTATAAGAAAACTAGAGGCCCGGTGCACAAAATCGTGCACTCGGCAGGGGGTCGGGGGGGCCCTCAGCCTGGCCTGCGCCCTCTCCCAGTCCAGGGGGATGGGGGATGTCTGATGGCTTAGTGCTGCTGCAGCAGCAGGAGAGGCTCCTGCCACCGCCGGTGTGCTTGCTAGCCATGAGCCCGGCTTCTGGCTTCTGGCTGAGCGGCGCTCCCCCTGTGGGAGCGCACTGACCACCAGGGGGCAGCTCCTGCATTGAGCGTCTGGCCCCTGGTGGTTAGTGCGCATCATAGGGACCAGTTATTCCACCGTTTGGTCGACTTGCATATTAGGGTTTTATTATATAAGATATGCTGTGTAACATATATGACTATACATGCAACCAAGTTTATTAACACAAAGTATAAATATTTGCTTTTTGAGATTTTCTGTATTATCCACTTTCCAATAATATTACATTATATTTACAATCAGAAGAGGAAAACTATTTTGAAAATGCGCTGTTTTCTCTGACTACAGCCTGGAAGTGTGGCACCTGGTCCCCATGCTGTAGAGGGCCCTTAGCACCCCTCTCCTCCCTCCTGGCACCATAACCAGGAGATGGGCCAGAGACTAACGGCAAAGATCATCTGCAGTGACAGTAAAGGCCGCCCTGCTCCCCACCTCTCCCCCCCCCCCCCCGCCCGCCCGGGGGCCTGAAAGGCTCAGGGACCAGATCATGTCCAGATTCTGCACTTTCATCAGCAAACATCTATTTAGTTCAAGTATTTTTGGGTCCAGCTTCCCCTCAAAATTCCTGAGTTGTTTCAACCTATATTTCTGATGTAATATTTTTAAATGCTAAATAACCTCAAGTAGGCACATAATTATTACAAATAAATGTGCTCTCCTTCCCAGACCTCACATTTCCCGGATAAAAATGAAAACAGCACCCACTAAACATGCCCATGTTGCCACATAGATTGTGGGAAAGATTTTAAAATACCACACTTTCGTGTCCTTTATTCTAATCTCAACTTTCCGAATACTTGGTGCCACATCTCTAAAATCGAGGTTATTTGTGGAAGTGGCATTAGTAAGTAGTCTGATGTCATGGGAGGCACCCTTTATGTGGAAGGGATGGGAAAGATCCTCTCTCCCTAAAACACGCCCAGGATCGAGTCCCAGATCTCAATGTGGGAGCGGCGTTCTTGTGAACTGAGCAATAAAGAGACAAACCAGATAGGCCGTCCACTACCTGTATCTGCCTGTAAATGAAATTCTCCTTCCTTCCAAATGGCAATTCAGGAGGACACGCCCCAGGAAAGAAGGTGCGGCTGCGATCGCTGGCAGGCGAGAGGCTCAGGGTCACTGCAGGGCTGGGAGGTGCGACCCTCGGAGGACAGGAAGGGCCGCAGACACGGGGTTGGCAGGCTCTGCTCATGCAGGGACAGCGGGACAGAAACAGATGCCTGGGTCCCCCCCATAGCTGCCGCACCAGCCCTGATGCCTGCCTTCTAAGTGAGAAAGACATTTCTACCTCGTCGGAGTCCCTGTTTTTGATTGTATCACACAGGCAGCCAAACCTGATCCTATATGAGCCACAAGGAAGGACCTCATGTAATCGTCCCAGCAACTCTCTGAGGTGCATACAAATGAGGAAACTGAGGCACAGAGAAGCTAAGTTATCTGTCCAGAGTAACAGCTGGTAAGAGGGATTGCCAACCGTGTAGGGATAATGGGAAAGAGTAGAGAAGGACCGGCGACATGGCTCTCAGAGTAAGGGCGCCAGAAAGGGCTCTAAACCAGCCTCTAATTCTTGCACAAAACGCGTCAGCTCTACTTCACATTTCTCCCGAGGGAATATTAGTCCTGAATTCTCTGAAGTCTTTGGAACTTCTGCCACATGTAAAATGGGATCCTTTACTAAAACACACATGCACACACGCGCGCACATACACACACACATGCACACATGCACACATGCACACGCACACGCACGCACACACACCAGATTTGTAGAGCGGAGAACCAGCAGCCATGGGTCGTCTGGGTAACTGACAGTTCCCTTTCATTCCAAATTGAGCAGAAATGCTGTCTGTTTTCACTCTCCTTTCAAAAACATACCTCTTAGTGTCCATCGTTGCTAAGTAGAATGGAGACAGTGGGGCTTTTACTTGACAAATGATGATCTGGAAATGGGTCCATGCCCTCCCGCGAGGTTGAAATAGTCAACTGGTCACAGGCCTGTGCTCTGGGTCCCTCTCAGCCCCTGACAAGGTCAGGATTTTAGGCACTGCCGTTGGCATCTGGCTGCCTGTGCCCTCCCTGTCAGGAAAGACAGCAGTCACTTTGCAAGTCATGTAAGTGCCTAACCCCTGCTCTGCACGCCCGAAACTAACAGAGTCTTGAATGACAACTGTAATGAGAACAACGAAAAAGGAAAGATGGTTGAACTAGATCATATGTTTCTCAAGCTGAATGTTTTCATTGAAGCATAACACACAGAGACGTACAAAAGTCATAAATGACCCCTCCGGGCATTATCACCGTGAGCCCCTCGCTCCTGTGAGCCCTCCCAGGCCGAGGCCCAGGCTGGACGGCCCTGCGCCCTGCCAGCAGTTCCCGTCGCCGCAGGCCTCCTCACCTCTCACGCTCCCTGACGCTGAAGGCGGCTGTCCTGCATGAGTGACAGAGACGAGACGTAGCCGGCGTCCTGGCAGGGCTCCTTCTCTTTGTAGCTCTGAGGGAGCTGCTTGGTGAACGCCATCACCCTGCCCCCTGCCCCCCTCCGTCAGCCCGGACAGTAAAAACGCCTCACACTGATGGAGGCTCCTGAGCAGGAGGAGCTGCTCGCAGAGGACTTCACTGTCATACTATTTATCACCAGGACTGAGAAAATTGGCGGGCTAGATTTACAGCCCTAATAATCTGCCTGTACTGATTTAACCTGAAATAACAGGCTGAAAGGGCAAAAAAAATGAGCAGTTTCCTGGATAATTCTTGGATCAATGTAAGTATGGAATCCTGTGGAGGGGGAAAAGTAACACGGTTGTAGCTATGGTTCTAGGCGGCAGCGGAGGGAAATGGCGAGGGTTGCTCCGGCCCTAATTAAGGGCTTGGCACGGTTCTCACTCCCGTGGTTTGCTGCCTTCCTCCTCTCTCTCTTGCAGCGCAAGGTGTCAGAGTGACAAATGTCTTTCTTCGTGGGCAATCTCCCTCATGTGGAACTTTGCCAGGAAGCCAGAAATAAGCCAAGAGAAAAGAAAAATAAAAAACCTTTTAGAAGCCCAAAGTGTGACAGAGAATATGAACTTAGCTGTTTCCTTAATACCGTCTCATTCACTTGTTCATTCAATCAATCAATCAATCATTCGTTCACTCATTCATTCATCCACGCGTTCAAGTGCCTCCTTTTCGGCAGCATTTTTCCTGGGGCTATGGGACACAAAACAATCTAGCAGCCATGAAAACATGGCTATTTCAGGCATCAAAAACCCCACGACAGTCTGTATCATGGATATCAGTGAGTATATAGAGAAGATAACCTAACTGATCCTTTTAAAGGCCAGGGGTCTGACTCATGAATATGTATTTCTAGGTTTAAGCCTGCATTCCGAATCCATTCCTGACTAAGTTATGATATCCTGTTGCTGATGGGGTTGCAACCCAAATGACGATGAAAGAATTAAATGGCCGACTTCAATGACTGACCTACCTGAAAGAATTTATTTCCAGAGAACGGTGGTTAAACGGTGAAGAAAATGGGGTAAGAAACAATGCAGTTAAATAGATGGCTTGAAGCCTCACATTTCACCCATTCACTAACATAAGAACAGTGCCCCCTAGGAATTTTTAGTTTACTGAACCAGTTGCAATGGCACACACTAAGGCCTCACTGATAATGGTGAGTTACTAAGTTCTTCATCAGAAAAAAATCCATGAAGAGTCATCTGCTCCAGCTCCTGGCTATTAGGTAAGAACACTGTTCTGTCTTCCTGGAGAGGAGACACAAATTTGCTCCTCAAAGTCTCCAGGTGGGGGGAGGGGAATCCATAATTGTCCTGAGTCTGCCCATCCTCCAGCTAAACCAGCTCACCATGTTCACAGCCCTCTCCTTCTACTTCTATCTTTGTAGAGAGAGAAGAGTGATCTTCATAGAAGGCTATTACCAAGTTCATGCTCAGCTTCACCTCAGCCTTTCCTCCCAGCCCTTGTTTTCGACCTCCCTAACCTTCCTGAACCTCCTCGGACCCGTCCTTTACGTTCTCCACATTCCCACCCGAATACAAAGCCCACGTGGGAGTTGTCCTGGAAACTCCAGGAGATTTCGTCAGGCTGCTCAAGTGCTTATCACTACTCGTCTCTTCAACCAACAGTTAAAAAGTCAAAGGAATTTGGTCTACTTCACAAATATGCATGAAGTACTCACATGGGCAAGGCACCGTGCTAGAGCCTGGAAAAGAGAGACACAGATATTTGTAGTAACAAGAAGGGGAAATGATCCTCATGTGCAGAGTTATGTGACCTCTGCTGCATCTATTCCTGGAGTGCCAGCAGGCAGCTAGCTGCCAGGGGAGGCAGCTCTGTGGGTACTGACAAGGTTGTGTCTCCAAGGCAGACTACTGGGTGAAAAGGACAAGTTGCAGAACAAAAAAAATAATAGGTCTTGACATGTGCACACACAATAAAGCTGTTTCAACGGTCATTTATGTAAATACTAGAGGCCCAGTGCATGAAATTCATGCACTCAGCAGGTTCCTCAGCCTGGCCTGCACCCTCTCACAGTCCGGGAGCCCTTGGGGGATGTCTGACTGCGGGCTTAGGCCGCCATGGGGAGCGGGCCTAAGCCTGTAGTTGGATATCTTTAGCTCTGCTGCGGAGGCAGGAGAGACTCCCGCCACCACTGCTGTGCTTGCCAGCCATGAGCCCAGCTCAGGGCTTCTGGCTGAGTGGCGCTCCCCCTGTGGGAGTGCACTGACCACCAGGGAGCAGCTCCTGTGTTAAGCGCCTGCCCCTTGGTGGTCAGTGTGCATCATAGTGACTAGTTGTTCCACCCTTCGGTCTATTTGCATATTAGCCTTTTATTAGATAGGATGTAAAAAAGGAGAAAAAGGGTCTCAAAGATGCACCCCAAACAATCAAACTCATGGTCAAGGATACCCAAGACTCTGAGACTAGGAGAAGGAGTCAAGGGAAATTTCACTTTCTCCGTGTTGCTTGATCTTTTTTTTTTTTTTTAAATGGCAAAGGGAATATATATTACTCAGTGCTTAATATTTTTTCAGTGAAAGATTAGTAAGGTGTGGCCCCTCACTTCAAATTGCCCGTAACTGAATGGAGGTGGGGATAGGGAAGGCAGAGGGAAGTGGTTCTCTAGTCCACAAGTCGTGCTGGGGGGACAGTGCCTGCCAGGGAGGGGTGCAGGGAGGACAGAGCACGCTCCCCAACAAAGGCTTTGGGAAGATGATGTGAGCTGGGGAAGATGGCAAGGAGGCAAATGCTGGGACACTGGGGCTGGGGGCCATCCCTGCGAAGAGGATAGCGTGAGGGGGCCAAGGGAGAGATGGAGGAAGACAGGCAGTTTCATTTCACAGGCAAGAGGGAGCCCTGGAAGGTCAGTGAGCAAGGGGTTGATCTAATCAGGGGTGCAGCTGAGGAATGTTACTTTACCCACCATGTGAAGGGTACCTCAGCCTGGACAGGGGCTGGTCCTGGCTTGAGCAAGAAGACCTTCACTGAAGGGTAGCAACAGGAAGAGAGGAAAGAAAGATGTCTGAGAAGTAAAAGTTATGGCATCTAGGTAAGGGAAATGGCAGAATCCAAGGTGATGCCCAGGCATGGAGCCCAACAGAGCATCAGTGAAAATGTAAATGTGAAGGACTCAGAAATATGTCTCATAAGTAGAGCTACTGTATCTAGAGAAGGAGAAGGAGAAGGGAGGGAGGGAGGGAGGGAGAGAGAGAGAGAGAGAGAGAGAGAGAGAGAGAGAGAGAGAGAAAGAAGAAGAAGAAGAAGAAGAAGAAGAAGAAGAAGAAGAAGAAGAAGAAGAAGAAGAAGAAGAAGAAGAAGAAGAAGAAGAAAGCAGTTCCGAACCACAACATGACATGAAGTAGGAACCATCCCTGTCAGGTGCTGTAGGGCAATAACAGGTCATTGCTCCTCCTGCTCCATCTGCCAGGCACAGCTCCACAGCGTGTGGTCCATGGACCAGCCCGGTCCACGAGCTGTGTTACCCCCATGTGATGAGTAGGACGTGACATTAAGAGAAAGCATTTAGAAACTTTTATACCAATGTAATTAACAATGATTGTATGTTTACTGGGTCTAATAATCTTTAAAATTGCACTTCTATTTTTGTATGTATTTTTTATTGCATTTTCCTAGCAATTCATTTTAACTGTATTTTATAAAAGTTTCAATCCATAATTGAAGAGGGGGGCGGGGGATGAGCTGTCTTTCACCAACACTAGTTTGAGAAGTACCATTGTAGAAATGCTTCTCATTTACAGATTTTAAAGTACTGCTTTATTTATTATTTAGTGTTATCCTGAAAGAGATCTTCAAATAAGTAGTGCAAGCCTAGTTTCTCCAGCTTTACACACGGGAAGACCCAAAACTAGAGGGCTATTATAAAGTATTCCAAAATCACACAAAAATGCGGGGGTGGGGGGGTGGGGGAGTTGGGTCTGGAAAGCTGGGATTTTGACTCTGAGCCAAAGAATTTCCAGTAGCTCACATGGGTGCACGCCGACACTGCTCTCCAGGAGCCGGATCAGCACTTGGCTTTGTGCAGCATGCCATGTGGGCGGCAGAGCGCACAGCAGCAGCTGACAGCACCTTTAGGAGGAGCCCCGAAGCTCCCAGCTTCTTGTTTCCTTTAACGCCAGGATTTTAAGCGTCTCTCAAATGACATCAGCAAGGCTGGCATCAACCAATATTGTTAATCCATTAGTAATGATTACGTAGTAGGCAGAATATCGGGACATTATCAAGCTTCCCCAAATATCCCATTTTCAGGAAATCTTCTTTAAGAACCGACGCCTTATCTTCAAAGTTATGTTATCTTTCAATGCAATTATTTCACTTCTTTTTACTCCGGGCCCAAGAAATGTGGACGACACGCTATAACCAAAAGCTGTGAATACATGAGTGTTTCAAACAGCACCAGCCTGGCTGGCTGCTGGGGATACAGAACTATAAAGTTTAAGGTTTGTTTCTTCTCAGACACTGCGGCAGGAGGAGAGTTTGCTGGAGTATTTACCGCGCCCCCAAGGCAACGAGGAACCCCGCAAAATAACAGTCTGATGAGTTGAGTGTTAATGAACAGATTAAATTTCTTTGGAAACACACATAGATTTTAAAAATCAGGTGGGAAAGGGCTTGGCAAGATGTGCTAAAAGAATTTGCCAAACCCCAAATGTTTGACAGACAGTTGGAAATATGAGGCCAATAAAAAAAAAAAAATCTGCTCCCTCATCCATGCCCTCCAGGTACAACCACAGAGGTGCCTGAAAATCACATCCAGGCTACAGGAAGCTAGAATGTGAGTCTGCCCCTTCCATAGTCAAACAAACAAAACCACTAACTTTTGAGAAACTGGTTATTTCTCAGGGAAATCAGTCTTAAATATGAGGTGAATTCTAGTGATCAGCAACACACACACACTCTAAGAAAGGCTCAAATTTTAAAGGGCAATTGGCTCTAAGGCTGAAAAACGTAGTCCTAACTTTGGCTATTCAATCGATCAAATGTTGGCCAAGTTACGGAGGAAAACTTCACGTACCCGTCGTCGAGGCTGTGCGTGGGTGCCCGTGTGCCAGCGTTCGTGAGCCAGGCGAAATGCCCGGCTACGGGATCCACTGGACATGAGAGCATGTTACAGAGGAAAAGGTTGGTTTGACTTACCCAGTCATGTAGCTCACTCTGCTTGTGTGTGTGTGCGTGTGCATGCGTGTGTGTGTGTGTGTGTGTGTGTGTGTGTGTAACGAAGTTTACAGATTAAGTCATTCGGGCTCCTACTCCATATGTGCTTTGTTTTTCCTCGGACATGTCTGCACCGTCAGTGACGGGCAGGGAGCCATGCCTCTGCCGCTCAGGTAAGAGCTGCGTTCATAGGAATGGGCAAAGGAAACAGACCATTTCCAAGTGGGCCGCTCTCGTTTGGGAGTGGAAGTGTAGCATCCAGAGGCTGCATTTGTGTGTCCTTCTCTCGCTAAAATCCCAGCTGTTTGAAGGCAGCCTCCTTGCCTGCCCCATTCATAGCTCTATTGCAATTCCTAGCACAGCTCTGGGCAGAAAGAAGGTACTGAATAAATACCTGCTGAATTCTTACGAATGAATACAGCAGACCCAGAATACCTGGCATCTAGTTTTCTCTGAAACAGAGACGCACTCAGGACAGTGGACTAATCTATCGTTTGACTGTTTTCCCTACTGTCTGAGAGCCTTTCTTTCCACAGCTCTGGATTCCTGCAGAACGCTCCAAGACGCCCTGCCCAGCATCCTTAGCTCTTGGGAAATGTGTGGGGCCCAGGGCATTTTCATCCTCCCTCCAGCGCCAGGGTTAACTGCCTTTTCAAAAGTGCCCCCTGATAAGGAAAGCTCCCCAAGCCCCCAGGCACTTCAACGTGGTCTGTCAATAGTTCACAGCGATGAAGAGATAGAGATGCAGGCCGGCTGCCCTGCAGGTCTCAGAGCAAAGAGACCATCCACCTGACTCTTCCAAACATTCCTGGGCCTCAATCTCCTGCCTTTCATCTCCTCCGGAGCCTGGGGATCATTCATGTGCCTCTCTCAACCTTAAACAAATACGGTTTGCCCTCTGGCCTCCAGCTTGTTCTTCCAGACCTGGGGGCGGGGGGGGGGGGGGGGGGGGGACACCCGGACCTGCTCACAGGGGTGAGGACTCACAAAGGTGGGCGCTAACCTTGACTTTCTGGGTGGAAGGAAAATCTTCTCAGGATGATCAGCAGCCTTCTCCTTCGCAGGGAGAAATGACTGCGCCTCCGTGCTGTGGATTTGCTCCACTGTCTAAGCCGTTTAGCTGCCTCCACGGGGGAACAGCCGCATTTTAACTCACTCAGGCCCAAGGGGAGGAGAAGCGAGTGTCCTGTCCCAGAGGCACGCCTGGTGATGCCGATCTCTCCAGGAGCAACCTGACCGGTGTCCCTCAGCAGCTCGGCCAGGGCGTCCACAATGGAAGGCTCTGTCTACAACAGCCCGTCCACTCGGAGCAGACAGCCAACCAACCAGATGAAATAAACAGCCCTGAGACTGGTGATCTGACTGAGTGGGACGGTTGTCTGACTGAGGGGAGGAGTCCTGTTCAAGGCCGTCATCCCGGGGCCCCGCGCTGCTCGCCTGCCCCAGGTGACGTGTGTGCTGACCGCCATGGACACACAAAACATAGGGCTGACCCCCAGCACCTGGACGTCATGGACTAAGCCTCCAAACCAGCAGCTTGGCCCCCCGCGGTCTCCACCCTCTCCCGGAGGCGCGATGTGAAGGGGCAGGCTGGGGATCTCTGGGAACAAGGTGACCGGGGAGGAGATCACAGCTCCGGCCCTCACTGTCCACCGTCCTGGTGACCTGAGCGAGTCACCGCACTGCTCTCTGCCTCCTGCCTGGAATTTGGACATAATACTACCTCCCTTCAAGGATTAGTGCATTCATGGGTTAATGCATATAAAGCACTTAGCAAACACTCAATTAATGTTTGCCATTTTTTGGTAATTATTACCTAACAAATAGAAACTTCATAGCATGACTACGATCTCCCAGTGCTGCTTTTCAGTGTGAAGTACTGTATCTCCCAGCAAAGACATTTTCATGCGTCAACAAAGATTGTATGTTTCCAGAGTTCTCCAAACACTTGTAGCTTATAATGACATCGACATCAAGGTTATACGGACTCATCCTGATTGAACACTCTATATTGGCTCCAGATAGGCCGCGCTCTTCCTGTGTTGACTAAAATGTATCAGCGTTTAGGGAGGGGAGGCAGGTAGGAAAAACACGCTTGGAGTGGCGGGCGGGGCCCCGTCTCCCAGGCACAGAGGTGCAACCTGTGCAGACGCAGGAGCCCGCGCGCAGACGTCCCACGCGTGGCTTAAAGCTCCGCTGTCATCATCTCGAAGTCCCTGATCACTTGTGAACAAAGGGCCCGCATTTTCATTCTGCAGGGGCCGGAAATGATGCAGCCGGTCCAGCCCGGGGGTGACGTATGACTGGTAGCTGGGATCCCGGAGTCGGGCACATTCCACACAGCAGAGCCTTCCTGTTGAAAGATTTTAATAAAACATCGAGGAGCTCAGCTGGCATGATACTTGTCGCCGCCGCATAAGTTTTCCTGTGGGCGGGGAGGTCGGTGAGCAAGCGATGAGAGTATTCCCCTCATCTGTGATTCCACCGATGTCAGCTCCTCATTCAGAAACGCTTTCTGAATCCTCCGAGGGGCCTCCCAGTGTCCTGATGCCAAACACGGCGAGGCAGATTAGGGGGTCATGCCCTCCGTCCCCGCTCCTGCAGCTGACATCTCCTCCTTAGGCTCTCGACACGATCTCTCATTGTCTTTCCACAGCGTGAGGGAGAAGCCACCGATTTAACTGTTGGGGTTTTACTGTGTGATTAGTCCAGGCGTGATAGGGACACACGCGCACGTAAAGCATTCCTTTACTTGAAAGCCAGAAGCACATAATGTTTATTAATAAAGAGCCTGCTTTACATAGATTTTATTATTATGGAGCATAAAATGGTTTCTATTACAAGCAAGGGTGAAATTACCAACTAATTAGCCTGTGAAGATCGTGTTTAATGGGTATATAAATCGAGGGTGTTGCTTTTTGTGCAAACCTTAAGGGTCTGATTCACTAAGCATGTACATCTTCAGCCTTTATGCTGGAACAGGGGATTGTGACACGCAACTCAAGGGCAAATGACTCAGTTTGTTTTTCTCAACGTCCAAAATCCAGGGCTTTAAATTCCTTCACTCTTAGGGAAGTCTGGTTCGATACACGGCCGCCTCACTGTGAACAGTGAGTCCAAGTATCAGTGATGATAAGTGGGAAAAGTAAGAGTGAAGAATTGAAGGGCTAAATTCTCTGTCTCCCTCTCTCTTTGGGTGCTAGCCCTTAAAATCCACTTAACTCTTCCAAAGGAACTCTGCTTCTGCTAACTTAGAGGATTGCACAACCTTTGCAAACACGTCATCCTCACATATTTCTGTTAAATTTTGTAATCGCACCATAAACTGCGTCAGGCGCTGCAATAAACTGTCAGTCACAGGAAGCCCAGGCTGTATGGGGAAGTTACTAGAAACCATGTCTTGGAAGAAAAAGTGAAATTCTTCAAGAACATGGGGAAAAAAAGAATCCTAAATGTTCCCTTATATTGTGTGTTTCTCGTTTTAATAAAAATGAAGACCTGGTGTTTGAAGTAAGACTTCATTGTTGGAAGCAGTGTGGCCACTTGACTCCTTGACCTCACCCACATTCCTGAATGCTGGTTCCTCGGCCACTGGGGAGCAGACCCTCCCTCCTTCCCCAGCCCCGCCTCTCAGAATTTGGGGGGTGGGTGGTGGTGTACCAGGGGGCAGAGGCTAAGGAGACACGCACGAATGCATGTTGGACAATTTTTACTTTCAGAAGCGTCTTTATGGGTTTATTGTATATTATACAGTTGGTTAACTTGACTTGCAACATATCCTGATTCGTTCAAAATCCAAGTCCCCATAGGTCAATGGTTCTCAACCTTCCTAATGCCGCGACCCTTTAATACAGTTCCTCATGTTGTGGTGACCCCCAATTTCATGGTTACAAGTTGAACATAATTAAAGCATAGTGATTAATCACAAAAACAATATGTAATTATATATGTGTTTTCCGATGGTCTTAGGCGACCCCTGTGAAAGGGTCATTCGACCCCCAAAGGGGTCGCGACCCACAGGTTGAGAACTGCTGTCCTAGGCGAACAGCTCACTTCTGGTGGGGAAGCTAGAAGAGGCTATTTTCTAAAAAATATATTTTTTATTGATTTCAGAAAGGAAGGGAGAGGGAGAGATAGAAACATTAATGAGAGAGAATCACTGACTGGCTGCCTCCTGCACAGCCCTACTGGGGACCAAGCCCGCAACCCAGGCATGTGCCCTGACCGGGAATCGAGCTACGATCTCCTGGTTCATAGGTCAATGCTCAACCACTGAGCTACCCTGCTGGGCTAGAAGCTGCTACTGAGAGAATGAGGAGGCGTCCGTTGCCCGGTGGGGCCTACTGCATGTAGCAAGTTGTTTCCTCTGTCTTTGCGTGTTCGATGCTTCAGGATGCTGAACCAAAGCAAGCCCCTCGCTCAGCGGCTCTGACAGGACGAGTGGTTTCCAGCGGCTGTGCCAGCATCCCCAGGACCCCAGGGAGCAAAACATTGTTCCCGATGGTGATAACGCCGCAGGCTGCCAGAAAGTCTCCGGCGTCCCGTGTGACGGGTGCTTTTGTTTTAATGCTGGAACTCAGAGCAAGTCTAGGCTTCCCAGCCCGCCAGGCTTTTATCCAGCAAATCCGTGCCGGGGAAGAGCCTCGGATGTCCGCTCTGCAGGCCTGGGATTCTCAGCTCCGCGATGGCTTCTGTGAGCACCGCCGCCCGGCGCCAGCATTTACAGATGAACACTGCCCCCTGCTGGGCACAGGGTGGAAAACCGCTGCTGTGCCTCCGGGAAATCAACGCTGATTCTGTCATCTTCCCTCAGCTCCTGGCTTCACAAGCAAGTCCAGGAGATTCATAAATTCCAGAAAAACGATTGCGCGTTAAGGCAGCTGGGTTTGCGCTATCGCTGTCACTCGGCCCATTGGTGTGGACTATCACCCCTGACAGTTTCCACCTCAATGAAAAGATAAAAGCAACAGAGGCAGCCGATGTGGAGACCAGGGCCTCGAGGTGGAGCCGGCACACGGCTGCCCCGCACACGGCTGCCCGCACTCGGCTGCCCGCACACGGCTGCCCCGCACACAGCTGCCCCGCACACGGCTGCCCGCACACGGCTGCCCCGCACACGGCTGCCCGCACACGGCTGCCCCGCACACGGCTACACCGCACACGGCTGCCCCGCACACGGCTACACCGCACACGGCTGCCCCGCACACGGCTGCCCGCACACGGCTACACCGCACACGGCTGCCCCGCACACGGCTACACCGCACACGGCTGCCCCGCACACGGCTACACCGCACACGGCTGCCCCGCACACGGCTACACCGCACACGGCTACACCGCACACGGCTACACCGCACACGGCTGCCCGCACTCGGCTGCCCGCACACGGCTGCCCGCACTCGGCTGCCCGCACACGGCTGCCCGCACACGGCTACACCGCACACGGCTGCCCGCACTCGGCTGCCCGCACACGGCTGCCCGCACTCGGCTGCCCGCACTCGGCTACACCGCACACGGCTGCCCGCACTCGGCTGCCCGCACACGGCTGCCCGCACTCGGCTGCCCGCACACGGCTACACCGCACACGGCTGCCCGCACACGGCTGCCCGAAGACCACGCACGACCCGCTGTCACCGACGGGCCAGCGGATGTTGCTGGGTGCCCGGGCAGGCCAGCTTCCACGGGGGTGGGGGTCGGGGGGATGGCTATTCATTTAAGGAATCCTGCAGAGGCGCCATCCCATCAGCACAGCTCCGGGGGCAGGAATCAGCGCCCCTTCACAAGCTGGGAAAAGTGGGATTAGAAAGAGTGAATGGCCTGCTCATGGTCGCAGTCGTGGGGGAGGCGGGGAGTGGACATGCAGCTCTGCGCCCCAGTTTCCCTGTGCACCTGTGTAAGCGCCTGCAGCGCTGAGCTACAGGAATTCTAGTGAACATTCGCCCAGCTCACTGAGATTCCCCTGCAGGAGCAGCACTGGCCGCAGAAGCACCACCTTGCTTTGTAAAGAAGAACTAACTCAGTGTTTTAATTCCTAACGAGCAATCCCTTTGGATTAGATGACATATTTTTATTGCCCAATTTCAGAATAATCATTATACTCATAAAACAAATATATCTTTCAAATATATCTTTCCCCTCCTTGACGCTAACCCTAAATTAATACGATCATATGTCACTCCTCTCAAAATTCCTCATTGTTCTCTGGAACTGGATGGTAATAGTCGATCAATATAAGCATTACTTTAAAATCAATTCCGTTTTGAGAAAGTAATATATCCCTTTCTTGGTATACCAATAGTTCTGAAAAATCCTACAGTAAGAAAAACTATTTCATTTTGTTGTGCCCAACCTTTCTCAAAGTTGTCAAGCTTCAGCATTTTATCAATGGAACACCAATTAGCATAGCAAGGAACCCAGTGTAGGCAATACCGGCTTTCATGATAAAATCGATACTCTAATTGTCACAGCCCTTTATATGCCAGTGCCTGCCTACCAGCTCCAGCTCCACTTCCTGCCACACTCCACGTGCCCTACCGTTTGCTGCCTTCTGACACTATGTGGTTCTCTCGCGCCTGCATGTCCTAACCATGCCAGTCCTTCTGCCCAGAGCATCCTTGGACTTGCTCATCCACCCAGCCACCTCCTCGCCAGGCTTTCAGGCCTCAGATTAGCTCTTCCTCCTTCCCTAACTTCCCCGAAGAGACACTGCTCTCTCCATATCGGGGCCCTTATGGGTACCTCCCTCCATTTACCACATCATTATGGGTTTCCCTCCTGTTTCCCCAATAGTTTCTCCAGGAACCCAAAGTATTCTTATTCCCCAGGATTTATCATCATGCCTGGAACATTATCGATCAATGACTGGGTAATCTGTGCTGAGATCTCCTTCTTTATTCAAAGTTGTCCTACACAAAGTAATTTTATTTCCTCCTAAAAGTCTTGATGCTATGAATAATGATAATAATGGCTGATATGTATTCAGTGCTTACTCTGTGCCAGTCTCCACACCAGTTATTTCTCACGGACCAGCTTGGTCAAGGACCACAATCATAGGATATGAGTATATGATTATCTCCATTTCACAGATAAGGAAATCAAAGCCTGTGGACGATAAGTAATTTGCTCAAGTTCTCACGACAGGCGGACACAGAGCTAGGATTCATACCCCAAGACCCTCTTAGCTCCTATATTATAACATGCGTATGTGTCTATTCCAGCCGTGGGCAAACTATGACCCGCGGGCCGGATCCGGCCCGTTTGAAATGAATAAAACTATTGAAAAAAAAGACCGTACCCTTTTATGTAATGATGTTTACTTTGAATTTATATTAGTTCACACAAACACTCCATCCATGCTTTTGTTCCGGCCCTTCGGTCCAGTTTAAGAACCCATTGTGGCCCTCGAGTCAAAAAGTTTGCCCACCCCTGGAAACGTGGTAAAGGTTCATTACAACAGAAGTAGAGAAACAAGGTTTGAGTTTTCCTCCAATTCACCAAAGAGGAGGGAGAAGAATGAGATATTTATGGTGCAGTGCGCAAGGGTCACGGAAGAACTACACCCAGGTCTTGCAAACAGGAGCCTCCTAAAGGAGCTCCTAAAGGAACTACACCCAGGTCTTGCAAACAGGAGCCTCCTAAAGAAGGTGGGAAAGGATGCTCATTCCATAAAAATGCAGGGCCTGCTGGAGGCTCATCTCTGGGTGACGTCACTGGAAGAGGTGGGGACATGGGTGGCCGCTGCATTCATAGTAGTGGGGCAACAACAGCCACAACAACCACCCCAGTGGCTCAAATGTCTCTGTCCCTAGCCCTACACTCTCCCCTTTACAGATGGGGAAACTGAGGCTCGGAAAGCCCAGTGACTGCTCACCTAGTTAGCACCAAAGTTGAGCTCAAGTCCAGATCTGACCCCAGAGCCCCTCGAAAGACTCTGGGAAAAGCAAGCCGTCTTTACAAGCCCACTAGGAGTTTAGCTGCTTCTGTGAAATTGTATTTGTTCTCGTATTTTTCTTTTTTCTTAAATTTTAGTCATCCAAAACCAGACTGGGTATCTCTTGAGACAAAATGTTATGCTCTTGTCTATTGCCGTTGAGCATAAAGTACATATTCATTGAACGCTTGTTTGCTGATTGATTAAATGAGGCCCAAGAGCAAATGTGTAGGTCAAAGTCAGCCCAAGAGGGGGCCCCGGGCATTTTTACAAGAACGTCTGGAACCCAGGCTCCCCCTCCTCCTGCTCCCTGCCCCCGCCGCCGGGTCTGTGGTGCCTCGTTAATAAAATGAGAACATCGATTTCTCTGAGGGTCCTTCTGGCTCTAAATTTTGAAAGTGAGATTTTCAACATTGGAAGGAATAAACATTCCCTCAAAAATGCTGACGTTACTGGTAAATGATTTGCATTTTCAGTGGTTTGCATAAGAATTTGAAAGCCTAAGTACTGTTTCCAGTATATAACTTGCCTTTAAAAATAAGTGAAATAAAGAAATAGATGGGCTGTCTTCCTAAGGAACATGCCTTCTGCCTAGGCTTTCCAACCATAAAGCAGGCCACAGCCTTTCCGTATATTCGTGGCATGACCAAGTCGTTACAGTGCTTTAAATGGGGGGCAGTGAGCATACCACACACTGTACCACCTGGCCCATAAGGAGTCCTGCATTTCTAATGGCTGTGACTGCTTCAGGAAAATTGCTGGATGGGCCTCAGAGATGCCCTGAGTGCTGACATCTCCACTGCAACCTGTGAATGGACTGCTTAACCACCTGCTCTGTACTCAATTATGCCCCCCATATCCTATATAATAAAAGGCTAATGTGGAAATTGACCGAACAGCAGAACAATCAGTCACTATGATGCACACTGACCACCAAGGGGCAGATGCTCAATGCAGAAGCTGTCCCCTGGTGGTCAATGTGCTCCCACAGGGGAGCACCTCTCAGCCAGAAGCCGGGCTCACGGCTGGTGAGCACAGTGGCGGTGACGGGAGCCTCTCCTGCCTCCTTGGCAGCACTAAGGATGTCTGACTGATGGCTTAGGAGTGGGCTAAGCCGTCAGCTGGACATCCCCTGAGGGCTCCCAGACTGCAAGAGGGCACAGGCTGGGCTGAGGGGCCCCCCGACTGCATGAATTTTGTGCACCTGGCCTCTAGAGCAGTGATGGTGAACCTTTTGAGCTCAGTGTGTCAGCATTTTGAAAAACCCTAACTTAACTCTGGTGCCATGTCACATATAGAAATTTTTTGATATTTGCAACCATAGACTTATATTTTTGATATTTATTTTATATATTTAAATGCCAATTAACAAAGAAAAATCAACCAAAAAAATGAGTTCACGTGTCACCTCTGACACGTGTGTCATAGGTTTGCCATCACTGCTCTAGTGTGTGTGTGAGTGTGTGTGTGTGTATGTACACACACACACACAGACACACACAATAAAGCCCTAAATTCTAATGTGACTGTATTTGAGATAGGGCTTTGAAGGAGATCATTAAGGTTAAATGAGGACATAGGGGTGGGGCTCTTATTCAATGAAACTAGTATCCTTTTAAGAAGAGGAAGACACATGATTAGATACCTCTCTCTCTCTCTCTCTCTCTCTCTCTCTCTCTCTCTCTCTCTCTCTCTCTCTCCTTCTCAGGACACACAGCTCCGTGGCTGCCTACCCATCTCCGTGTCCCCACCTGTCAGTCACTGCTCTGTCTGAGAAGGAAGAAAGAAGGCAGGCAGGCGGGCACTCCCTTGCTGGGCCTAGTTTCCTGATAGTCATCCACCCATCCTGCCATTCAACAGATCTTTACTGAATGCCTACGATGTGTCAGGACCTGTTTCAGGGACTTGAGATAGTGCAGTGAACAAAATAAGCACGAAGGCCCATCTCCATGAAGCTTCCGTTCTAACCTCAGTCCTTCTGATGAAATAACTTAATATGGAGGAAGAATTTTCCTTATTTCACCATATTTTCGCACTGCTGTTTATTTTTCACACCATGCCTTTTCTCACTATGTAACAGGTTTCTGTCTTGAAGCATTTTTTTTTAATCTGCTTTCACATTTCTTCAAGAACGTGAGTACCACTTAGTCCATTTTACCAATAGGAACCTTGAAGGACAAAAGGTAATCGCATCTACTTTCTCTCAAAGCACTCACACGCCTGGTATCAATCCGAGTGCTGGAAACTAGGATTTCTGAAGCCTGGAGTACAGATTAACCACAGCAGGCAAAGCACAATGCTTCATATTCTTAGTTTCCACTTAAGCCCTGTCCTGGCAGTAAAAAGGCAAACAAAATTCCCCGTAACTTCTCCACGGGGACCCTCCTTGGCTGCTTTCTCATAACTCCATTGCGCCGGTTCAGACAAAATCAACCAAGGTCACGACGGTGAAATGCATATTGCACGCTGATCGCAGAGCCTGGCCGGGAGTTACAAGCATGAACGCAAAGCCAGAACACCGAATCTGCCCTGTAATTATTTTATTTTCGACTGCAGCAAGTCTCAATCTAAGTTCTATCCTGGGTTCAAAGCACTGTTTTCTGAAAACATCTAAAAGCCAACTTATACTTACGTGTAAAATGTACGTATGAAATATAAATAATTCGGCAACGTGGGTCAGATTATACGTGGTATAAAAATCCTGTCTTTAAAGCAGCGGTTCTCAACCTGTGGGTCGCGACCCCTTTAGCAGTCGAACGACCCTTTTACAGGGGTCGCCTAAGACCCTCGGAAAACACATATATCATTACATATTGTTTTTGTGATGAATCACTATGCTCTAATTATGTTCCATTTGTAACAATGAAATTGGGGGTCACCACAACCTGAGGAACTGTATTAAAGGGTCGCGGCATTAGGAAGGTTGAGAACCACTGCTTTAAAGTCAACCAACTCAGAAATTACCTTGATCATATTTGTAAATGATGAAAGATAATTTTTTTCCTTTACCCGTGTCAGTAGACAACAGTCAGTGTCCCAAGGCTGCATTCCGCGAGTTTGACATGCTTGCTAGGCTGTGGTTCATGATGCTTTGATCTTGCCTTATTTTCTTTTATATTTTAATCTTCACCCGAGGATATTTCTCCACTGATTTTTGGAGAGAGCGAAAGGAGAGGGAGAGACAGGGAGAGAGAGAGAAACATCGATGTGAGAGAAACACATCGATTGATTGCCTCCCACATGTGCCGGGAGCCTACAACTGAGGTATGTGCCCTTGATGGGAATCAAACCCAGGACTCTTCAGTCCACAGGCTGAGGCTCTATCCACTGAGCCATACTGCTAGAGAGCTTGCCTTTTAATCTTAATTCTTCTGACAGTCTTGTCACATGGGAAGCTCGCCCTCACCAAAACGAAGACAGTGGCAACAACACTAGTGGGGGAGGGGGCCTCCAGGAGTAGCTGTTTGGGTCAAAAGAGAGTGGGTTTAATCCCAAAGATCTTTCCTCAAGGAGCTGGCCTTCTGCTGTGAGGGGCGAGTTAGAATCAGCTCTGGGGACGGAGGGGACAGGCAAGCCAGTCTGACCAGGAGGGCAAAGCTCCATGTCTGGGCCCCAGATGCCAGCTGCCAGAGAAGGCGGAGTCCTTGCCGCGGACAGCGATGTGGAGGCCAGCAGCTCCTGTGCAGATAAAGCCTGGCCTGAGGCATTAAAAAGAATAACCTGTGTTGCCCGGCCGGCATGGCTCAGTGGTTGAACGTCGCCTTATGAACCAGGGGGTCCTGGTTCGATTCCCAGTCAGGCCACATGGCCGGGGTGAGCTCAATTCCCAGCGCGGGGCGTGCAGGAGGCAGCTGATCAATGATCCTCTCTCATCACTGATGTTTCCGTCTCTCTCTCCCTCTCCCTTCCTCTCTGAAATCAATAAAAACATATTTAAAAAGAGAAGCAGCTATGTTAAGAACTGCTGGTGTTTGGCCTCCTTACATAAAGCTGGTTTGGAAAATCAACTACAACCTTTCTACTCGGGGCTCAGATCCCCCTGGAAAGCACAGAAGCCCCAAACCCTCGTGCCTAGACCATGGAAACCCCCTCCGTGAGGAGCCCACGCAGACGCCGAGGCCTCCCGTGGACAAGGCTATTTTTCTCTGCGACGTTGAAAGGCTGCGTTCCCGGCACCCAAGCAAAGATGCGAACTGCTCCCTGTGCTCTGCTGGCCACGTCTCTCTCACCTCCGCTTCCCGGCCTCACCTGCCGCTGCCTGCACCTGGCGGTCCCAAGGTCACGTTCCGATGGACGCTCTTCTGCCCGCTGCTCAGGGTCACTGTTGGCATGAACAACATCCTGTTTCAAATAAGAGGGTTTATAAAAATAAAAATAAAATACCCGAAACCCTCATAAAGCTCTTGGACATCAAATGACTCTTACAAAACAACAACTTGATGAATTAAGTGTAAATGAATCAGAAACATGTGGATTAGATTTCCTTCAGAATTCGCTTGGGTTTCAATATTCAAAGGGAAAGTGCTTGGGAAAATGTATCCCGAATTTTCCTGAATGCAGAATGTTTGAAAAATAAATGCAAACTTCCTTGACAGCTTCCCCACCCCAAGTCGGCCGGTGATAAATGCCGGTATCTGGGCACAGGGCTTGGTCACAGAGGCCCTCCCAGCAGACACCCGGGGCCATGACGATGGTATATGGAGTGTGCCGCGAAGAGAGGCTGTGAGGCCTCGGGCTTGTCTGCGTTCCCACTCACACCAGGGTTTGTTTGTGTTTGGTTTCTCATAGGAGAGAAGAGCGTCATCTGATTTCCACCACCACTCGCTCACCCCCTCCCCATCCTTTTCTTCCCATCGCTGAACCCCTCGGGGAGAATCTACTGTGTGTGACAAAGAAATATGCCTTTTCTCTGTGTTACAGACCTTGGCTCGCAGCCAGGCCCCTCTCCCCGGAGGCCAGCGCTCATGTTTATGATTTGCATGTCATTGCCATAGACTGAACCCGGGAGAAGTCGTCTGAACCGGCAGAATGGGGAGAGCTAAAAGTAGCCAGCCTCCCTCTCCAGCACGCCGCGCGTCGCGTCTGCACTGCCAGAAACCCAACGCCAAATTTGATTTCAGATTTATACAAGCAGAGAACATCCACAGGAGCACACGCAGGCTCTCTTCGCCTCCCCTTTCCCAAGACCCTTCCTGGCCTGGGCAGCCCTGTCTTCGGTTACATTTAGTGTGGGCTTGCTAATCACGTATTGTCACCTTCTCTTCTCCCCTGACCTTACTTGATCTTATCATTTACTTTCAACAATGTCCTTATTTTCTTAAGCCCTCGTGACCCATGAATTTCAACGTGCGGAACGGAATAAAGTCAGCTTCTGGAATGGGAGCAATGTGCGCTGAGAGGAAGAAGTAGGCTCAAGAGGAGATGTCTCACTCTGGCCCGGGCGGCTCCGTTGGCTGGAGTATCATTCGTGCACCAAGAGGTGGTGGGTTTGATCATCGGTCAGGGCACACACCCAGGTTTCAGGTTCTGTCCCCAGTTAGGGCACGTGTAGGAGGCAACCGAACGATCTCTCTCTCTCTCTCTCTCTCTCTCTCTCTCTCTCTCTCTCCCCCCCCCCTCACTCCCTCCCTCTCTAAAATCAATTTTAGAAAAAGAAAGAAGAGTAGTCAAATATTTAGAGGGAAAATTCAATTGAAAAGGTATTAAAATACATAGGATCTACTCTACGTAGGGAAAGAAAATCCACGCATCCCGTCCTGTACATCATCGTCCTTATAAATGTTAATGAAAGAGTTTATAGAAAAGAGTTATTTTTTTAAAAGGAAGTTATCGGTGATATTTAAACAGATTAGCTAGGACTACAGAACAAGCCTATGCATTTGAAGACAGAACACTCTCCAAAACCACACCTCCATCTTTCTGAACTGCTTATTGAAATGCATCCCGGGAAGTCCTAGGGGTGCCTCAGCATAAACTGCTTCCTCTCCTGCTTCCTGCCTTTGCTACGGGTAAGGGAGGGAACCACCTCCTCCCTCCCCCGTGGCCCAGAAGCATCATCATTCTCTGATGCCTCCTACTTAGTTCACACCTGAGCCCGCCACGCTTTGTACTACCAGGTGCTGACCTGCCCTTGACCTATGTCCGTCCACCATTCACTCCCAACACCAGTGAGAGCGCTGAGAGGCATCCCGGTGCGTGCCTGCCTACCGACACCCTTCCCTTTCCAGGGCTTCCAGTGGGGGGAGGGGGAGTCTCAGGGGCCAAAGGGTGGAGGGAAGAGAATTTACTCAAATCTCTCCCGGAAACTTTTATACCTGCCAGCATTTCTACAATAACTGCCCTTCCTCCCTCCTGCCTGGGACATGGTGTGGGAGGGGAGTTGGAGAGGTCTCCGGCTCATCCTGAGCTGGTTTGTCTCCCCTCCCTGCTCACCTCCCTGTCCTCCTAAGCCCTTTGGCCTAGGGCAGTGGTCAGCAAACCGTGGCTCGCAAGCCACATGTGGCTCTTTGGCCCCGTGGCATGGGCCACGAAGTTTCAATCGCACTGTACGTGTGCGCCCGCACATGGTATTTTGTGGAAGAGCCACACTCAAGGGGCCAGTTTGCCGACCACTGGTCTAGGGGATGAAGTCCAAACTCCCCCAGCACAGGAGGCCTTGCAGGAGATGAGCCTGCAGTCTTTCCCACACTCTGCCCTATGCACACCCCACTGCAGTCACCCCCAGCTCCTTGCCCATTCAACATGTGTAGTTTCTACTAGAAAGAGTAAAGCAATATTTCCCAAAGTAGAACCATCCTTAAGTTATCCTCAGCTTCCATCTTATACTCAGATCAAAGACTTACAAATCCCCGTTGCTCTGCAGTTAGATCCTATCACTCCTCTGGTCAATTTATTCAGGACACCTAACACCAAAACCAGGGGAAAGGCTGTCTGCACTGCTACGGAACTGATTCTGCCCCCTTCCCCATAAAACCGGTTCTGCGGTGACCTTGACTTAACCATTTCCTGGAGAGCATTAATTTAGCATGGGTGCTCTGCACCTCCAAGGACACTGGGTTCCAGAAATGGCCCCGGAAATGTGAACCGGGCGGCGCATGGACACAGGGGAGGCAGAGAGGGCCCCAGGGACTCTGAGGTGGACGGTGCTTCAGGTGCTGAAGGCCCACACAGCTTGCTCTCCCTCCACATTCTGAACTGTTGAATACCTGGCGATATTCTGCTTATATAAGACAGCAAATCAAGCTTAAAGGAGGTCAAAAACAAAAAAACATACTTGTACCATACCATCTTTTGCTGTGTCCTTTTGTAATCTGGTGTCATAATTACTATAAAATAGCATGAAAATTAAATCAATAATGGTTCCTCTTTCACAAAAGGTAGGAGGCTTTGACTTCCATCCTCACCTCCACAGTCCGATCCACTTCCCAGAGACCTTGGTTGAGCCTTCTTGTCCACCAGGAGACCCTATGCCCTGTGGACATGAGATTGAATTCTATACCAGCTCCTCAGTGGAAGGTGAACCGTGTTACGTCTCTTTACCGTTATCTCTCAATCTGCAAAACTCTGAGACAGCGTGGGCCACCTGCCGCCCTACAGGATAGTGGGGAGAATTAAATAACAGCCCGGTGCCCATCAGGAGATGAGTGGATAGAAAAGCTGTGGTACATTTATACCATGAAATACCATACAGCTGTAAAAAAGAAGGATCTCTTACCTTTGAGATAGAGTGGAGGGAACTGGAGAGCATTATGCTAAGCAAAATAAGCCAATCAGAGAAAGACAAGTATCACATGATCTCACTCATATGTGGAATCTAATGAACAAAATAAATTGATGGACAAAATAGATCCAGGGACATAGAGGCATGGAACAGACTGTCAAATCTCAGAGGGAAGGCCAGGGAAGGGTGGATGGGTGGGAAGAGATCACCCAAAGAACTTGTATGCATATATGCATAACCCATGTACACAGACAATAGGGGGGGGTGAAGGCCTGGGGCAGGATGTGGGTGCTGGGACAGGTGAGAAGGGGTCAGTGGCGGGGGGCATATTAATACTTTTAACAATAAAGATTTAAAATAAAAATACATACATACATACATACATACATAAAGGGAAAGGAATAAAGTAATTGTTGATGGGGGGAAAGAACATTAGGCCAATGCTATTGGCTCTCTGAAGAGTATGGGCGGGGGATTGGAAGGAGAGACCCTGCCTGGCTCTCAGAGGCCTCTGGGCCGTGCACACGTCCTCAGGGCCAGGGCACAGGAGCGCCAGCTTTGCTATTTGTGGTTTGAACCGGTGCCCAGAGGAGAAGAGGACAAGCAGGACTGCAGGGTATAATGGAGACAACCCTTCTGGTGAGTGCCCATTCAACATCTGTCCGAGGGGAGGCCAGGAGGCCTCCGATTGCCAAGTCCATTATCATTAGCGAATTATTTGTACTGAATGCTCTGGAAAGACAGGTCGAGCCACAGATGTCTTTGTGAAATGTGGAGACCCAGTCCCCGCCCCACCCCCCCACACACACACCCTGTTTCAGACCGTTGCAAAGTGAGCTGTGGGTGCCTTGCTCCCCTCTCTACCTGCCTCCCCAACACCCCCTCCTGGGCCCCCCACCCTCATTTCAGAGTTCACAAACTGTTCCTGCCAGTTCAAGCAAAAACTGTTCCAGGAGGTCCCAGGGGCTGGTAATTAATTTTGCTCCTGGACTGGAAGGTGAAAAGCTTTTTATTATGTAAATTATAAATGTCCTGAAGGGAAACTTTATCTCCCTCTCACCAATGAGCCCATCAGGCTGCCTGAATCAGGGTTTTTTTTTTTATGTTTATTAGTCTAGGGGGGCCAGTTAGGATGTTTCATGGCTTCTAAGTGCTGACATTTATCTATTGCTTCCAAATAAGCCTAGTGGTAGGGAGCCACCAGCAGGTCACTAAGTAAGGGGGGAGGGAGGGTGACAGGCTGAGAGCAAAGGGAGAGACCTGGGAAGAAGGCGAAGGCGGTGGGAGCTGAGGGCTGTCTCTCTCCCTGGTATCCCTGCATCTTCCTCCCTGCGATCCTCTCACCGTCTCCTCTCTGCCTGGATTGATGACATGCTGGACCTCTGGGCACAGGGGACCCCCCCCCTCCGCCCCCACCCCAGGGCTGTGGATGCCCTGCTCCTCCCTCCCCAGCCTTAGTGCTTCAGCTCTTTGGGGACCATTTATACCCTCAAAATAACACTGCAACTCTGTATTCCCCCAGAGGGAGGAACAAGTTTACACATGATAATGGCACATTTTATAGGTCGCCTTGGCTGGGCCACGGTGCCCAGAGATGTGGTAAACGTTATTCTGGGTGTGTCTGTGAGCGAGCTTTTGCATGAGATTAACCTTTAAACTGTGAACTTTTAGTAAAGCAAAGTGCCCCTCACAGTGCAGGTGGGCCTCGTCCAAGCAGCTGCAGACCTGCCCGGAACAAAGCCTGGCCTCCCCTGAGTGGGACTCTGTGGCAGCAGCCTCCTGACCTGGCCTGGGCACCCGCTCTCCTCTGGGGCCCCACCTGCTGGCCCACTCGCAACCATAATCACATGAGCCAATTCCTCAGACTCTCTCTAGAGAGAGATAAATATAGATAAATGCAGATATATAATAGATATGGTAGATGTAGATGTAAATGCAGACATAGACAGGGAAATAGATAAATATAGATACATAGTAGATACAGAAGTAGAAACAGACTCAGACTCAGACACAGACTCAGACACAGACACAGACACAGACACAGACTCGGACTCGGACCCGGACCCGGACCCGGACCCGGACCCGGACACGGACACGGACTCGGACACGGACTCGGACGCGGACGCGGACACGGACACGGACACGGACTCGGACACGGACACGGACACGGACTCGGACTCGGACACGGACACGGACTCGGACTCGGACTCGGACACGGACACGGACACGGACACGGACTCGGACTCGGACTTGGACTCGGACACAGACACAGACACAGACACAGACACAGACATATATACACCAGCCCTTCTCCCCATCCCTACGGGCTCACCTCTGGGCACGGTGGCGAGCCACAGAGTGACAGACAAGGCAGGTACCAGGGCGGTGCAACTGAAGGCGGGAGGAGGGGTCTTGGACAGCTTAGAGCTGCCAACCCCCCAGGCCAGGATGGTTAATGCCCAACTCTATGTAAGAAAGAAATAAGCCCTAACCGGTTTGGCTCAGTGGATAGAGCATCAGCCTGCTGACTCAAGAAAGAAATAACTCCTATCTCACTTAGGCCACTATCTAAAACTACCCTCAATAACACAGGTTGTTCCCTACGGAGCCCCCAGCACCTTCCAATTCCCCCATCCCCACCTGCCCTAGAGGCGGGGGAGTAGAAGAACAAAGGTAGCCTCTTCCCACAGCCCTGCCCCAGGCTGGTGGACCTGAGAGGCTACTGCCTGTGCCCTCAAGGTCAGATATGCAGTGATTCCCACAGTGAGCCCGGGTCCTTCGCAACCACTTCTTAGCTGCCATCAATTAAAAATGAAAACACACATGCAACCTTCAAATAGGTCCCGTCCCGGGTGCCTGGCCAGAAAACAGTTTCCTCACGTTCAGCGCCAGGAGTTCCCCTCGGGCTCCGGGGATCTCTGCAAAAGACATTCCCGCACGGCCAACGCTGCGAAACCCATCACAGGGAACACGCTCTCTGCGAGAAAGGACCCAGTTTTACTGCCAGCCCCATGAGTGACATCACGGCGAGGCCGCGGGAGCGCCCTAATGCTCTTCACCCCTATGTCACACTTCAAAAAGAGCAGCTCTCCGGGAGAAATATTGTGGGGATTACAGCATCACAGAGGCTTAGGGTGAAAAAGACATCAGCGGGCACCTGGGCCAGGCAACCAGCCAACCGTTTCCCCTCCACCACCTCCCAGATCCGACGGATCCGACAGCTGCCTCCATCCTGCGCAGAGGCTGTGTCTCCAGGTGAAAGGCCCTCACTGTTACTCACGGTGGCCTGTGTGGTATGTGAAGCAGCAAACATTCGCTAAGCACGGCTTCTTCGCTCTGTCACCCTGCCTTTCTGTAGAGAGGCCGTGAACAGGAGATGCTCCATGGCCAGGAGAAGGGAGGACCGACGCCGAAGTCAGACGGACCTGGCCTTGAACTTCAGGTTCGCCTTCATGTGACTTTGCACAAATCACCCAACATCATGGAGCCTCCATGCCCGAGGTTACTGTAATACGTACTTTAGGGATTGCAAATCAGCGTAAGGGTGCACAGCACCTTCACGTACTTCACTTGATAGTCATTACACGGTTGCTGCTGCTGCCATGGTACTTCAGTCATTATCCATCATTCAGTCACTGTCAGTCAGTCAGTCATTTGAGGGACAATGTCGCTAGCCTGGCTGGGCACAAATCCCAGCTTTGCCACTCACTTACTGTGTGACCTGGGACAAGTTACTTAACTGTTCTGCGCCTCCGTTGCCTCTTCTGTAAATGAGGAGTAATAATAACCCATCGCACGTTCGCACCTGAACGGAATGTAACAGTAAGCACTGCGTAAACGTCAGCGTCGGCTATTACGGAGGAGTAACCACTCACAAAATAGGAAGGGCTGCTAGCCAGGAAGTGCGCAGACCCGTCGTGTGTCCTAAAATACCATGAGTCAGTGCGGATTTAGAAAAACATGGCACAGCCAGGCCTTCGCTGTGCGGTCTAGTGAAGGGAAGCGGGGTGCAGGTGTCCTGGGACAGGGCCCGAAAGGAAAGCCTCTTGTGCCTGTGCTGGACAGTAAGTAGATTGGCTTCTCCGAACACGCCTCTCTCACGGTTGCCATGAGCCACCCTCCACAGGAAGCAGTAGGGTAGGGGATGGGAGACCATCTGGGGCTTAATGGGCATTTCATGGGTTTAAGGTTCTCAGAAATATTTCACATAAAATGGTAGAAAATGTGTATTTAAGGATCTTCTCTGGTCTTTTCCCGATGCTAAGTGAGCTGAGAACCTCAGGAGAAGGCATGATTGACAGCATGGGAGTGGGAGCTGGGCCGTGGCCTCCCACCAACCAGGAGCCTAACTTAGTGTCTCTGAACGTCTCTGAGCCTGTTTCCTTCTGCGCAGATGCGAGGGCTTGATGAGAAGAATTCTGAGACCCCTGCGGTTTCTCACATCCCAAGATCCCATGTTAACCTGGCCCCCTGCACATCAGCAGGCAAGCACTGCCTGCTTTTAGGGATAACTGTCTAGATTTCTTATTCCATGTCCTACTCAGTGATCTCAACATGTTGTCTTATTGCGGAGATCTACAAGTGAAAGGACACTGCATCAGTCACAATAGGTTTGGTGATGCTGCAGTAACAAGTATCCCCAAATCTCTCAGCGGTTCTGAAGAAGGCGGCTTTGTTTTACGAGCACGACACGCCCCGCCAGGGTCGTCTGCCGCTCGGCTCCATGTCTCATTCCAGCACCTGGGCTGCCGGCACAGCCTCCACCCGAGCATCACGTTTCTTCTGGTGCAGGGAAGAGCAGCATCCCAAAGAGCAAGCTGGCTCTTCACACCACTGCGGGCAGTTACACACCACACTGCCGCCCACAGCTCAGTGGCCACGGCAAGTCACGAGGTTTCTGCTGACTTCAACAAAGAGGAGACGAGTGATCAATCCACCCACAGGGAAGCACAGAGGGTGGGGGGGAGGGTGCGGGGGGCAAGAAGATGGAATGTTTGGCAGCCCTGGTACGCTCCACCACAGATGTCAATGAAGAATTTACCTTCTGAACTGGAAAACCACTTGCTCCTCAAAGGAAGGAAGAGCCAGACCAGGTGCTCAGCGGGTGAGCGACGACCTATAAGCCTGCAAGTCAGGGCACATGCCTGAGGTGCGGGCTGGATCCCCAGGGTGGGGTGGGCGGGAGGCAGCGGAGCAATGGTTCTCTCTCAGCATGAGGTTTCTGTCTCTCTCTCCCTCTCCCTTCCTCTCTGAAATCAATACAAAACACAAATGCTTAAAAAATGAAAGGAAGGCAGGAGAACCCCTCTGTGCTGAGGGGGAACAGCCGTACAGGAGGGCCTGCAGCCCCCGTGCACCAATGTAGGAGTACTTTCATGGAAACACTGGCCACGGAAGCAGTGTCTTTTTGCTATTTCTGTGGGAAACAAAGGCCAGACAAATAAGGACACAAGGAAAGGGCCGCCATTCCGGTGGGAGAGAGATCAGGAGCGGGGGAAGCCCCGCCTGGAGCGCCGACACCATTTCCCGCTGCGCCAGGCGGTGTGCGCCCGGGGATGCCAGCGAGTCCATAAAAGGCAGAGGGAGAAGGATCAACATGCGGAGCTGCCACTTCCAGGGCGGGGATGGGGTCCCACAGCCTCCCGCAGTGGACGCCGGAGCAGCAGCAAACACAGACCGCACGCGGGGAGGAGCCGCGGGCTGTGCTCCCCGCACACCCTCCTCCGGGCCTGGCGGCGGCCCAGCCCTGGCAGCGGCTCCCTCTTGGCACCGGGCGCGCGTGGCAGCTGGATGGCTTGTAGTCGGTGCCGTTTTGCAGCTGGTGGCGGTAGGATTTGGCAGACACGGACTGTCCAGATGGGCATTAAATTTTCCCTAATGTTTATAATATGTCAGAGGAGAAGGATTCTGTGTCAGAGCGGCTTAGAAGGGCTCTTACTCAGGAGCTTCCAGAAATTTCTCTGTGACAAGACGGAGGATGCTGCGCTTGGGCTCCGAATGTGAGTCCTAGTCCCTGACCGGGGCAGGCACTCCTCCCCGGTGATGCTCCTTCGGCTAACAGGGTTGTGGGGGGTGGCGGTCTCCAACCTGTTCCCTCCCTCAGGTTCCCCACAATTTGCTGGTCATCAGCCACCACTGAGCAGTGTGGTCACAGGAATTGGACTGAGGGGCCAAGAGGAAAATCACGATTTATTCTGGAATTGTCATGACCCTCCAAGGGACCAGTGCCATCCAGGCAACGTTACAAAATTTCGAGTAAAGCCATTACTGTGTTGTGTAGAAGAGCCAACACCAGCGGGGAAATCTTCAAACATGCAAAACAGGGAGGGGATCAAGGCCCAAGATATATATTTTTAAATTGCTAAAATTCCATGAGAAAAACAAACCAACAACGTATCTTAAAAATGTGCATAGGACACTGGTGGGTGTGGCTCAGGTGGTTGGACGTCCTCCCGGGCACAGAGAGGGGACAGGCCGGGGTTTCAGGCTAGATCCCCGGGAGGGGGCCTGCAGGAGGCAGCCGACTGATGTCTCGCTCTCTCACATCAAAGTTTCCCTCTCTCTCTCCCTCGCCCTTCCTCTCTCTCTGAAACTCAATAAAAACATTTTTTTAATGTGCTTAGGACATAATATCCAGTTCACAGAAGAGGAGACGCAGATGGCCTGTGCATTATGAATGGCCGACCTCGCCAGTGACCGAGGTAAAGCAGGTGCCATCCTCACCGAGCACAGTGGGGACTGACTGAAGACCGTCAGCATCAGGCTGCGAGCCTGTGAGAAACACGTGCCCTCACGCTTAAACACGGCTGCGGGGAATCGCTAAACACACAAAGCAACATGGTCACTTCCGAGGACAATTCCTCAGCATCTTTAAAACACAAGCCCCGCGACCCGGCAAAGCCTCTTCTTATCCACCTCCTCCTCCCGCCCCCACACAAGAACCTCTCGAACGCACCAGAGGCCGATGCGCGGACATTCATTCCAGCCGTGCGGCCAGAGCATGCTCCTGGGACCACCGCCTGAGCACCCTGAGAGCTCGTTAGAGATGCTAGGAACACGGGTGGTCAGCCCATGCCAGGGCTACTGGATCGGGGTGTGCGTTGGGGGCCAGGAGGTGTTCTAACAAGCCCCTCTGGTGATGCTGATGCGCGCTAGAGAAGGACTATGTCCAGCCCTGTTTCTAATGGAGGGAAAGTAGAAACCATCTAATGCCCGTCCTATGTTGGGCTTATTTATATTTTGGGGAATCAGCCGGCAGTTTGAAAGAATGGGGTACATATGTGCTGATCCAGAAAAATATCCAAGATAAACATTTGCAAAACCAAATCTACAGTATAATAGTATCTGCTTTTTTTAAATTACAGAACAATGCCATCTATTTCCATGCACACATTTCTACATACAGGTATGTGCGTGCATATGTGGAAGCAGTAAACAATGTGTGGAGGACACATATCGATTGAGAGCAGCGATCTCTGGGAAGGATATGAGGATGGGGACAGCAGTCCCGGAAGGCAGGCTTTGTCACCTGGATCTCTGGGTTCCAGCTCCCGCCCGGTCAGCACCCACCTGTGTCACAGTGAGAACGTGCCATCCCCGTGGCCCCCTAGTTCCTCACCGGCCACAGAGGAATCCGGCCGCGGAGCCCGAGTCCTGCTGCTCAGCTTTGCCAGGTTATGATTCTTGCCAGAGTCACCCGAGTGCGAGAATCAGGCCGCTGAATAAATCTGGCCGAAGAGACAAAAAGCAGGCCTACCTCTGTCTCTGCAGGAGCTCGTTAATATGACACCCACGTGGCATCTTAGGACAAGCGGCTTGCCTGGGCTTTTCTATGTTTACATATCACTGGGGCCATGAAAAGCTCTTTATTTTTTATTTTTTAAAATGTTTTTATTGATTTTTAGAGAGAGAGGAAAAGAGAGGAAGAAACATTGATGTGAGAGTGACACATAGATCAACTGCCTCCTGCACACCCCCTACAGGGAATCGAGCTGGAACCCGGGCATGTGCCCTGACCAGGAATCGAACCAGCGACCTTTCGGTGCACGGGACGATGCCCAACCAACTGAGACATCAGCCCACTGAGGTGCCCTGGCCCCATCACTGGGTCTCCTCATTCTGTGTCCTGATCCATTTGTTTTTCTTTCTGCTTACAGATGCACATACATACACACACACATACCACAGATACACACGTGTACACACATGCACAACACACACACCACATGCCCACACACACGTAAGTCAAAATGGATTCTCTATCTGTGCAACTCCCCTCACGCCCTGATTCCCATCGCGCAACAAAGTACAGACAACCGGGGCAGGGCCTACAGCAGTGGTTCTCAACCTTCTGGCCCTTTAAATACAGCTCCTCATGTTGTGACCCAACCATAAAATTATTTTCGTTGCTACTTCATAACTGTAATGTTGCTACTGTTATGAATCATCATGTAAATATGTGATATGCAGGATGGTCTTAGGCAACCCCTGTGAAAGGGTCGTCCGACCGCCAAAGGGGTCGCGACCCACAGGTTGAGAACCGCTGGCCTATAGGAAACCCTCCTTAAAATGCCGAGTAGCTGGAGGTGCTGTTAGTGCAAGGAGCCAGCATTACAGGGCAAAGTCAAATTGAATATTGCGTGCAGCAAAAAATGCATGATTTTGAAACAGCACAATTTTAACAATATTAAGAGCTTCACTTTATGCCTGAATTTTAAAACAATGTATAGCCCTCCCGCAAATAAACATTTGTAAAGACGATGTAACTTCAGGCTGACAGGCTGAATTAATTGTAAACTGAATTAAGCCATTGCCATGGCCTTCCCACATCAGCCCATGGCCAGAAGCATCCAGGATCCTTTGGCATGGACTGTGGCATGGAATCTCACCAGGGCTTCAGGGTGTGACTTTTGGTTAAATGACTGGACTGCTGTTATGCTTTAATTATTTTGTCCCTGCTATCTAATTTAGGTATCATCACTCTGCAGATCATCACAACATACTAAATTGTAATTTTAGTATGAAATTTAGCATTCCATTTCCTATTTAAAGTGTTAAATATTTTCCAAAAAAAGATAATATACCCACGTATAAAACAGCGCTTTTTCAGCCTTTGTGGCCCTGAACGCAAGCGCTGACGTCATGGTTAATGATGCGTCTGCTAAGTGTGCAGGTCGTAAAGAAAGTACTTTCTATTACTCAATAATATGTCCTATTTAATTGCTCTATTATTGAATAAAAATCCCCAAAGAATTTTTACTTCCAGCAATGGTTTCTGACTTCCTTTTGGTGTCTAGACAAATAATGATTTACTGAAATGTGTGGGGAGCAACATCAGAAAAAGTCTTTAAAATATTTAATATTTGTAGTTATTGAAATAGGGGGAGAGGAGCGGGAAAAAGCCAATATTGCAAGTGGCTACTAAGTTTCCAGATCAATACAATTTCGATATACAGTATATAGGATTTAATGATTAAAAAAAACAACAATGTAAAACAGTTATATTTGACTGAGACGACAACGCTAGGGTCAGAGGTGAGAAGTTTGTAAAGTTAAAAATGATTTTCTACAAAAATGTTAAAGTGCCACAGAATCTTTAAGAAACAATAAGTTCTAGAAGAGTAGATGCTTTTCCACCCTGGGTACCATAAGGTGTCTAGAAACTCAGGATTCAGAAGCTGTGGAGCCTGACGCTCTCATTCAGCATCTCAATCCTCTCAGATCCTCACCACCACGCAGCGAGTCGGCCTCTGTGTGAACCCCCATACAACCCGCTGCCTTTGAGAGAGCCTGGCGTGACTCCAACCCTGTAGGACAATGAAGGAACTCTATTCCTTAACCTGTGCACCATCTAACTTTTAAAAGCTCCAGGTAAGTACGGCCCACATTTTATTTTGATGAACTAAAAGGACACTTTCAAACTACAGAATTTCTCAATGAATTGACAGCTAATTGTGTTCTGTTTAACCTGGAGCGTGTGTGCGTGTGTGTGTGTTTGCATGTGTGTGTGTGTGTGTGTGTGTGTGTGTAACATGTGATGCGTGCACAGTGCAGGGAGTTGTGTGTTTCCTGCTGTCGATTCACAACAGACTTAACCTCTGAAGGGACAGGAGGAAGTTGTAAAACATACGAACGAAACGTGTTGATTCCAGGATATATTCTGAAAGTTGTGAATTTGCATAAACAAACACGAATCCCATATAAAAGACTGCATTGTTATTTTGGTTCATATATTTGCATGCCTAAAAATTCTTCACACCAAGTCCTTACTCTGCCATGAGAATACCATACACCCCGCAGATGATCAGGTTTAAAGGGGCAGCAGAGTAAAGAGGACTTCAAATCCAGTGTGGCCAGTACAATGGAAAATGCACTGCACTTGGGTCCCCATGCCGACTGCGTGCCAGGTGCTCAATAAAAATCTTCCTTGGAAACTGACAAACCCCGGCTAGCCTCACTAAGGAAAAATGGGAAAGACCCATATACACAAGATCAGAAAGGAGAGAGAAGTCATCACAGACACCTCAGCTATACAAAGGGTCATACTATAATATGATGAAAGACTATATGCCACCAAATTCAACAACCTAGAAGAAATGGATAAGTTCCTAGAATTGTATATAACCTTGCTAGACTAAATCATGAAGAACCTAAATCTAAATAGTAGTGAGGAAATTGAAACAACCATCAAAAACCTCTCAAAAAACCTAAGTCCAGGACCAGATGGCTTCACCAGTTAATTCTACTAAACATTCAAATATTTAAAACCTCTCCTCAAACTCTTCCAAAAAACTGAAGAAGAGGCAATATTTCCTAACACATTCTATGAGGCCAATATAATCCTGATACCAAAACCTGGCAAAGATAACACATAGAAAGAAAGTTAGAGACCAATATCTCTGATGAATACAGGTGCAAAAATCCTAAACAAAATACTAGCAAATGGAATACAAAAGTACATCCAAAAAATAATACATCACGATCAAGTGGGGTTCACTCCAGGGTTCAACATATGCAAATCAATCAATGCAATACCTCACATCAACAAAAGAAAGGGTAAAATCACATGATCTTATCAATAGATCCAGAAAACGCATTTGATAAGATACAACATTCATTTATGATTAAAACACTCAATAACATAGGAATGGAAGCAAAGTACCTCAACATGATAAAGGCCATACCAGGTACATGACGAACCTCAGCTAATATCATGCTCACTGGTGAACAACTGGAAGTGTTTCCTCTAAGATCAGGAACATGACAAGGCTGTCCCCTCTCACCACTCTTATCCCACACGGCTCTGGGACACGCAGCAGTGTGCGGGGGTGGGGAGAAGGGAGCCCCAGGAAATGGTGACAGGAGAAGATTTGACATTGGGTAGGGGGCTCATGGTACAATATGGCAACATAGAAAGCCACACCTGAAGCCTATATGTTCATGTTGACCAATGTTACCCAATAAATTTAATTGAAAAAAAACAACAACGTATTTTCTTCTTAAAAAAAAAGAAAGAAAGAAAGAAAAATGGCTTCCTTGGGCTGCAGAGGCCACTCCCCCTGCGAGGAAGCGTGAGTGCACACACACCTGTCAGCAGCATGGCCCGGGACCATGGTGCAGGGGAAGGAAATTAGGAGGTAATCTGGCCCAATCTCCCCGCTGTGGTGATGAGTAAACTGAGGCTTAAGGAGCAATAGCCCAAGGTCTCGCAGTGCGTTGGCAGCAAAGCTGGGACCCAAAGTCTGACATTTTTTAGAACATTCTGTGCTGTTACTGATACTAGTTTTTAGTGTCTTCATGCCTGGTTAGAAAACAGTCACCTCTTCATGCCTGGATTCTTAGTATATTCCTTCCCTTTCAAGAACAGCATATCTTTATTCCTCCTCATAAAATTTCCCGAGCTCCCCAGAGCTGTTACCTATTCATGCGCTATCCCTGTGCCTACCACTTTAAAAGCTCATCACCCAGACAAAGACTGAATTCCTTTCTTCTCTGCATATCCGCTGCTCTTCTCCTCAATATTGTCAGATACATTCAGGCAAACACAAAGGGTATCCTGGCCATTGTCTGCTGCTTCACTCACGGCTACATGCTGAGTAGGAAAGGGACCACATTTAAAATATTCATAATTAGTCCGGCTGACGTGGCTCAGTGGTTGAGCGTCAACCTATGACCCAGTCAGGACACATGCCCAGGTTGTGGGCTCGATCCCCAGTGTGGGTCGTGCAGGAGGTAGCTAATCAATGATTCTCTCTCATCATTGATGTTTCTATCCCTCTCTCCCTCATCCTTCCTCTCTCCGAAATCAATAAAAAATAAAGCAAAATATTCATAATTACACAGTCTGCCCTACAAGGAGCACCCGGCTGCCGGCCATGCACACACAGGGAAACCTCACAGGGCCGTGGTTCTCTCTGCGAATCAGTGACCTGAAGTTTAAGGGACACGAATGTCAAGATTTGCATTTGACACTATTCAGGTTAGTCTCAGGAGCCAGCTTCAGGACAACAGAGAATCTGAAGACGACGGAGCACCATGGCCCACGGCGCGACCCGGGACACCGCAGTGTGCGTGTCAGGCAGTGAGCGCCCCACCCCTTCCTGCACCAGACACCCCACTGAGTGCCACGCTGCCAGCACGTTAAGGGGATCCACATAAGAACATCGCAGCAGCCCGCCGACTCGTGGAACTGCGAACTGTGCATTCCCCGCCAATTTAAATTAATTTCGCTTCGTGAACCATGAAATATAGTTCTTTGAACAAGAATTCGTGAAAAATACACATGTGTAAAAGGCCTTTAATCACAATTATTTTAAATACATAAAACGCAGGGTTAAGACGCTCAGCCTCATTAATTTCTTATGGTATAAAAGAACAAAAACAAATGTTAAATGAGAAAAGCGTACGTTATAATTTAAATGTATTATGCATGGGCCTTTAGCTCATTCAAGGAAAAGCTTCTTGGAGAATTCTGGGCTAGAACATCTCCGCACTTCCCAAGGACAGGGAGCGGTGTCACAGTATGCGGGCAGGGAACCAATGTTTTACATCATTAGGATCTTAAAAGAATCCCACCAATCTAAGTAACAAAATAAAGCGATGAACGGAATGGATCCAGAGACATGGGAGCGCAATCTCGGAGGGAAGGCGGGGGAGGGTGGGTGGGTGGGAGGTGATCAACCAAAGACCTTGTTTGCATGTATGCGTGGCTCATGGACACAGACAATAGGGTGCTGAAGGCCTGGGGGCGGGGGGCAGGGGTAGGCTGGAGGGGGTCAATGGGGGGAAAAGGGGACATATGTAATACTTTCAACAATAAAGATTTATTTTTTCAAAGTTGCCCCCAAGATTCAGATAGGCATGATTTCCATGCAATCAATCCAACAAGGCAACCAATAATCACATGAAAACCACTGAATAATTTATGCATGCGCACATCATTTTCACATCATTCATTGTGAACTTAAATGTAGTTAGTGTGTGAATGCATCTAATCAAATAGAATGGCAAGCACATTACATATATCTCCTAAAGTCTGTAGTGAGTAAAAAGCGCCAAATAGTCTCACCATTTTGATCAATGAACTCATTAAGAATTCTAAAGAGAAAGGAGCATACTACCTACAATTAAAACAGAATTAGAATAATGAAAACATCTTACACCACCATGGAATTCCCTTTTTAGAGCGCTCTACTCTTCGTTGTTCCTGCAGAGTCACATTTTCAAGGCGTGGCACGTAGTAGGGTTTACAAAAATATCAATGAATAAACGGCCACAGGTCCCTTCAGGAAAAGACAGGTGAGCCATTGCCATAAACACTCGCAATGTGTCCTTACTCCTAGAGACCACAGCTCCATTTTCCAGGTTTGAGAGCTGCCTCATGTCTCCACACTCACGAGGAGGGATTGTGGGTATTTATTTTTTCTGGGGGGGGGGGGGTTGACAGGGGCAGGGAACGCCTGCCCTCAGCTTCCTTGATTCCTTTTCATTGAGATGAAGAGGCTCCTTTGCTGAGATTAGCTTGCTGTGTTCGAGTAAGCGTCTTCATGGCTCTAAGGGGGTGACGTTTGCTGACCACCACTGCAACCTTGCACCCTGCAAGGTGGGCCGGCCGGCTGGAGGCCCGGGGAGAGGTGGATGCTGCAGATCACGGCGGAGGGTGGTCTGCTGGCAGGATTCCTTTTTCAAGGGACGTCAGTCTTTTTCTAGTAAAGCCTTCAACTGATTGGACGAGGCCCACCCACCCCCAGTATGGAAGGTCGTCCGATGTACTCAAAGTCTACTGGCTTACATTTTAACTTAATTTGTAAAATGCCCTTATAAACCATTTGGAATAATTTTGGCAAATGATCTGGATACTGTGGCCTAGCCAAGTTGACACAAAAAATTAACTGTCGCACTCGCACGATGGAGCTCTCTGGAGAGAGCACGGCGGCTCCAAAGTGGATCCAAACATGGTGTAAGGGTGTTTGGAAAAGGGACCGGCTTGGAGTTTTATGGGGCGCGGGGCTGGGGCAGGGTGAGGGTTCCCACACACCTGCAGGGCTTTGCATGGTTTGAACCTCCCTCCAGCACCAGAGAACTTCCTTTCTTTTCTTTTTTTTTAAATATATTTTATTGATTTTTTACAGAGAGGAAGGGAGAGAGATAGAGAGTTAGAAACATCGATGAGAGAGAAACATCGATCAGCTGCCTCCTGCACACCTCCCACTGGGGATGTGCCCACAACCCAGGTACATGCCCTTGACCGGAATCAAATCTGGGACCCCTCAGTCCGCAGGCCGACACTCTATCCACTGAGCCAAACTGGTCAGGGCGAGAACTTCCTTTCTTATCCTGGGTGCCTAGATGTGGGGTGCGAGGGGAAGGAGGGGGCTGGGGCTTAAAAGATGACAGCAGTTTTACATCAAAAAACCAGTCAGGTTCTGTTACAGAGGAGATGCAGATTTTACTCAGTTTAACGGTTAAGAAAATATAACGATAGAGGCAGTGAACCGAGAGAAAGAAATATTAACTGAAGCCGGTTGAAATCCTACTGGATTCAAACCGCAGGCACTCGCCGCTTAAACAGGAAGTCCACTGAAGCCCTCACCACACACAGTGGAGAGGAACTGGGACACAGCCACAGGGGGCAGGGGCGGGGGCAGGGGCAGGGCCAGCCACAGGGGGCAGGGGTGGGGGGCGGGGGCAGGGACAGGGGCAGGGGCAGGGCCAGCCACAGTGGCCAGGGCCAGGGCCAGGCCCAGTGGCAGCCAGCACATCTCTAGGCTTAGTGAGGAGCGAGGCCTTGTCTCCCCAACACCAGGGTGATGATCATTCTCTCCACACGGAGCACGCATTTGAAGGAGCCGCCAGCTCAGAGCCAGTGCGTGTCGAGGTGGGGAGGACTCAATAAACACAGTAGAAACGCAGAAAGAGAACCTCCACCCAGTGCGATGACCCAGGAAATGCCCACACAGTCTCTCCCTTTGCAGAGAACCTTTTTGTACTAGATTTTACTGGAAAAATACCAGTGTCAAATGTTGGTTGTCAAATGCCAGTGCCCTCCCTCCCCGGGGGCTGAGGGTACCTGAGAGCACCGGAGGCCCCTTTGAGCCCTTCCGAGACATTAATCCCGCCTCCGGGGAGCCAGAGGGCGGTGAACTCAGCAAGCCTATAAATTAAGGCTTGAGTCTTATTTTCCCAGCAAAGCCAGTTCGGAGTGTACCATGTAATTCTCCAGGCTTGACGCACCTCCATTAAAGGGGACGCCCAGTGGGTGTGGGATTACAAACAGAAATTACAGATTTTCTAATAAATGCTTCAAACTGCCAAGAAAATCTGGTTCTCGGGATATTTTTTCCCTTTGTGGCTGGAAAGAAACATGCTCGTTGCTTTATAGTTTCCTGGAATGACGGCGTCCCGGTGTAACTGCAAATGCTTGGGGCAGGCCCGCGATTTCTCCGGCGGCACCGACGCAGGATGGCAACTATGGTGGCTCAGGGCGGCCCCTGCCAGGGCCCCGAGGGGTCCTCACAGGGTTTTCTTCGCTGAGAAGGAGCATGTGGGCATGGGTTTCTCTCTCGGGCACAGTGGGAACCTCTGCTCAGTCCTAGACGGAACCTCCCCACGCTCGTGACGCAGACACTGACAGGAAGACAAAGACTGGCTTAGCACCGCGCTGCCTTCTTCTTGATTCAGTAGAGGGAAGGCCCATGAAACGTGCACCACCATGTCCAAGCCATGGCGACACGGAGAGGGACGTTGTTTGCAAGCGGCCAGATCACCTGAGCAAGAGACGTTCACATTCCAAGACTAGATAGAACCATGAAGCTGAAGTGAAGCACGTCCAAGAAGAGACTGGTGGGCCGAGGGATCTAAACTCCCCAAACCCCCCGGACGATGATAGAAGTGCTCTCGCCAACTGTCTAGGCCCGGAGCAGCCATTTCACACAGGACATCCATCCGTCACCCGCATCCGCTCTCTCTCATAATTCCAATCCGTGTGTCTCCCTGGGCCCTCGCGGACGCTGGAGCCTGTGAGCTGGGTCCCGCTGCATTAGCAGGACCCCTGCTGGGGCCTGTGAGCTGGGTCCCGCTGCATTAGCAGGACCCCTGCTGGGGCCTGTGAGCTGGGTCCCGCTGCATTAGCAGGACCACTGCTGGAGCCTGTGAGCTGGTCCAGCTGCATTAGCAGGACCACTGCTGGGGCCTGTGAGCTGGGTCCCGCTGCATTAGCAGGACCCCTGCTGGGGCCTGTGAGCTGGGTCCCGCTGCATTAGCAGGACCCCTGCTGGGGCCTGTGAGCTGGGTCCCGCTGCATTAGCAGGACCCCTGCTGGGGCCTGTGAGCTGGGTCCCGCTGCATTAGCAGGACCCCTGCTGTGGCCTGTGAGCTGGGTCCCGCTGCATTAGCAGGACCCCTGCTGGGGCCTGTGAGCTGGGTCCCGCTGCATTAGCAGGACCCCTGCTGGGGCCTGTGAGCTGGGTCCCGCTGCATTAGCAGGACCCCTGCTGGGGCCTGTGAGCTGGGTCCCGCTGCATTAGCAGGACCCCTGCTGGGGCCTGTTTGCTGGGCCCTGTGCACCCTTAGGACACCACTCCTCTCCTCCCGTGGCCGCCCAGCGCTGCATGCGCCTGGCCGTGCTGTCAACCACCCGGTCACTGGCCGGGCAGCCTGCGGGCAGGCGGGGTCGTTCTGAGCTGAGTGAAGAAGAGGTTGCATCCTGTTCATTCACAAAGGCAGCGCCACCCGCACAGGGAGGAGGGGTCGCCTCTGCAGGTCCCTGAGGCTCAGGGGAGCCTGGGAATGCAAGGTCACCGAGCGCATCTTCCCACGTGTCCCCATTCCAAGTCTCAGGGTCCCACTCGTTCCCATTCGGGGCCCTCACCTCAATGTGGCCAACCTCTCGGGGTTGAGCACTGAATCGGTGTTGAGGCTCCACTGCCTTTATAAGAAGTTTGGGGAGTACTTCATCTAGTTTATTTCACTTATCCATTCAGTTTTATCTATGCAAATGAGTAACATATGATTAAAGTCTACGTCTAAAAGCAATCTTTAAGTACAAAATAAAAACTCAAAGTATTAAGAAGCATTGAATTATGGAGCTATGTGACTGGCAGACATTTTTCTTTCTGAACGGAAAAAAGGAAAAAGACAATACAGCCTGGAGTCAGTGGCATCTTAGATTGGCTAAAACACAGGACATACCCTAGACAGTCAATTTAAACATTTTCATATTTAAATAAAAATATAAACTGTACAAATACATGAACATGTATATTTTCTCCAAGGATCTAATTTTATTTTGCATCACTGTGGTGATAGTGCCATTACTACTAAATGCAAAATTGGACTTGTAAGCACTGTATACTTTTATTCTATGCAAGGAACTGGATTTCTGCATTAAAGAATAATGGCCTTGAAAAGGTAATGTGAACACGAGCTTACAGCTGAGGCTCGTGAATATAAGGGCTAAGAACCTGTAACAAGAACAGAAACCACGTCCTGAAGCAGATAGCAGCTCATTTTGCTCTCACAGAATAGCGAGAGGTCCTGGCAGAGATGTGGCTTTTTCCATGTAGTTGTTCAGGTTCTTTCCAGCTTGTTGCTCAGCCCTCCCCAGGTATAACTCTGCTTTGGGGTGAGAGACGGAGGCTGGTGTGTCTGCATTCTAGCTGAAGGGAGGGGAAAGGGAGAAATTTTCGGGAAAGGGATTTTTTAAATTGAAATAGAGCTTATTCAGTGATCACAATGTAATAAAATTAAAAAGCAAAAGGATGACCAAACACATCTTAACAACTTGGAAACCTAAAAATTACTCTCTTAAATAAACGCTGAGGATGGAAAACAGAAACTAAACCAATGAGATACAGCAAGGTCTTTGCAGAAGAAAATATATAGCCTTAAATTATTTGTTATTACAGAAAAAAAGGCTAAAAATTAAAGAATCAAGTGATCCCTATTAAAAGCAACTGGGAATATAACCACAAAATAAACCTAAAGAAACAAGGAATTATGAGAATACTATATGTAACTTCATTATAAAACAAATTTGAAAACCTAGAGGAAATGGATGCGTCCCTAATTAAATATAAATCACCAAAATCTACCTGAGAAGTGAAACTTGAATGTGGAAGTACCACAGAAGAGAGCAATCATTTTTAAAAGTCACCAGGGCAATATGGTTTTACCCAATCTTTAAACAATTATAGTTGCAAACCTATTTAAATTATTCCAGACTATAGCAAAAGATGGAGCACGCTTGAATTTATTTCATGACGAGGTATAACCTTAATATCAAAACCTACTAAAGATAGTAATACAACTTTTTAAACTATGTGTCAATTTCGCTATGAATACAGGTACAATTCCAAATATAATATTAGCAAAAACAGAATCAATGAGCCAAAGGAGTAGTTAATATGACTGAGGGTGATTTATTCAAGGAATGCAAGGTTGTTTAATAGTAGTAATCCTATCACATTAAAGGAGAGTCATTTTAAAATATATATTAATAAATGCCACATGCTATTTGATATGATTTAGCAGGCATCACCAATTATAAAAACTGTAAGAATAACAGCAATAAAAGAAACTTATAATACAGAATGTTTATTAAAAAACACACTAAGAGCATATATTATTCCAAATGGTAAAACACTGCAACCATCTTAATTAAAATTAGGAACTTAGCAGATATGCTTAGTATCTTCATTATTATTTAATACTGTCTTGAGGAATACTGAAGAAAATAAAACAGCTGGCATAAAAAAATGGAAAAGAAGATACTGTACAGAACTATGTATTTTGTTGGTAATATGAATGCATGACCAGGAAGCTTATGAGAAATGAAAGTGGGAAACATAACCTTTACAGTGAACAAAATTGGCAAGATGGCTGGATAGAAGATAAATATCTAAATAGCAATCCATTTTCTCCATTTAGGTTCCTAGAAATGAAAAAATTTTATATTTACAATAGCAATGATAAGATACTTAGGATAAAATTTCTAAGAAAGACACAGGAGGACCACAAGACCACTGACAGATTTCAAATAAGGTCTGACAAGGGGAAGAACATACCAGGTTCTTGGTTGATAAGACTTAACCTCATTAAAATGTCAAGTATCCTATATAATAAAAGCCTAATATGCTAAGTGTCCGACCAATTGTTTGACCATTCAACCAGTCACTATGATGTGCACTGATCACCAGGAGGCAGATGCTCCAACCCATAGGTCAGCTTGCTGCTGGGGTCTGGCTGATCGGGACTGGGCGAGACAGGCCAAACATGCCCTGGAGCCCTCCCACAGCCCCTCCCTGGCCGGCCAACCTCCCATGGTCCCTCCCCAGCCCCGATCATGCACCAGTGGGGTCCCTCGTCCTGGCCTGCACCCTCTCGCAATCCAGGACCCCTCCAGGGATGTCCACAGGCCAGGCCGAGTGACCCCACCAGTGCACGAATCTGTGCACTGGGCCTCTAGTATAGATATATTGCCATTCCAATCAGAACTTCAAAGGGCTTTGTTTGCAGGAGGTGGGAAAGGGATTAGATCATTTTATGTTTAAATATTTCTATATGGATATAGAAAAAACATATTCGCATCAGATATAACATACAAAGGGGAATATTTGTAATATACAAAGAGAGCTCACAATGTGATCTTAAAATGTTAAAATCTAATAAATGGATAAGAATGTACATAGGCAATTTTTAAATAGATATGATTTTTTAAATAAACATATTCTTTAAACTCATCCAAACTGTCAACCAACAAATTCACTAATAGTCAGGAAAACACAAATTAAAGTAAAAATGAAATTTTACTTTAAAAAATCTAAAGAGAATTACACTACTTATTGAATACAGGGGCATGCATAAAAGACACTCACAAATACTGCTAGGTATAAATGTAATGTGGTTCAGTCCTTTTGGAAAGTAACATGGTAACTTCTATGCAATTTTAAAATGTATAACATTTTCTGACCCTGAAATCCCAGCTTCTTGGAAACTGTCCTCTAGAAATAAAATGACTACCAGGAAGTGAGGACATATGTACAAATGATGTTTATCAAAGCACTGTTCATAGTAGAAAGCATAGAAACAAGGTGGTTAAATAAATTATGGCCCATTCGCAACATGAAATATTAAGTAGCCATTAAAAATACAAAATAATTGAAAACTACCGTATATCAATTCGGAAGGGATTCCATAAAACTCTGCTTTGTTCTTGTACATGCATACATAAGCCTGTATATAATTGTATGGAAAAGGGGGGAAATGAAAGGCTACAGGCCATTTGTTAACATAGTTTATCAGGATGGGTGGGAAGAAGAGGAGAAAAGGGATGGGGAACCCAGCAAAGAGAGAAAGAGAAAAAGAAGATTTTAAGAATGTGTAATATTACCAAAGTATACATTTTCGTAGAGTTATAAAACTACATGTGAGTGTACAGCTTTTTTTACAGAGGAAAATTTAAATGTCACCTATTAGGTTATGATTGAAAAACCATGCAACTGAATTGAGACCCAGGGGAAAGACGTCATAAAGCACCACCATTCGATCACTATGGCAACTTGCAAAGTACTTCTGCAGAGCAGCTCTCACAGCTCCCACACGTACCATCAAAACAAATATGCGAAACACTAAAATTTAAAGAGAATCGGTCACTTTATGTGTTGTATTAACACACTTCATAGTATCATTGTACATAATGTGAAATTTATGTTAAATCCATATAATCTTATATGGTCAAGTCCATCTACTTTTGTTTATTTTGATGACTGTGGTTTTCAAAGGACTAATAATATAAAGAAAAACATTTGATGCTATAGTACAAGATAAAGAGAGAGATTTCAAGCAAATATAAGGTGTCCTTTTCAAACAAATACATACACATATGTACATACATATACTTATTTTATATACTATGTTATACTATATCTATATATACTACCAGCTTTTATCACTTATGCCAGCTAATTTCAATAACAGTACTAAAAGAATGAGCTATAAAGATAATAATATGTAGATAAAATTGTGAAGTGTTTTCCATTGTGAATTTTGCCTTTTTTCTTGATAAAATTTTATGTGTAAAAAAATACTTCACTATGAATTTTGTTGAAAAAAGAAAAAGCTAAAAATGGTGGAAGATGGAATTTGGGAGGAATTATAATTGTCATACTTGATGATTATTACCAATACTCACAAATATTTGAAATATGAAGTCCCAAAGCAGTTGTGCAACAAGGTCTCACAACATAGCGCACCGTTCAGTAAATTTAGGAATAACTCGTGCACACGAGGTTCTAAAGTACATTGAAGATTACTTCCCACCGGAGACTTCTTCCATCTAACTAAACCTGGTGTTCCCTCCGTATCAAAGTCCCTGTCTTACTCTTCAAATTTGACCTCCTCCGTCAGGAAGCTTTCCCTGACTTCCTCCAGCAAGGGATGTTTGCTCTCTGGTCCTTTACCACCAGTGCTGTAACGGGGGTGGGGGTGGGGGGTGTATACTCTTTTCCCTACTCGGCTGTGAGCTCCTGGGGGGCCGAGACCAAGGCCTCGCCCTTTCTGTACCTCACTGTCGCCGACATACTTGCTTCTCAACAGGCCACCGAGGTGTTGCTCGATTCCCACTTCTCGCTCTGGCTCGTGTTATCTCATTCAACTATCCTCACCCTTCTCGGCACTCTGCTTCTTGCATCACTCATGGTGTTCCCCTCTGATAAGCTCCCATCTCTGCAGCCCACTGTGCCCAGCAAGCACATGTACCTCCCTCTGGCGTCCACGCATTGCTCTCTAATTGCTCCATATGTGCACACTTCGGATCCAAAGCAAGATCCCAAACAGAAACCAGGGGGACTAGTTCCTGAATTTTCAAATCTCCTAGTACCAAGTGTGAGTAATCATCAATTCCGGTTAAATTAAGGAACACGTCTTTTCTCTCTCTCTGGATTCTCACTGTGCTCTCCAATGTTATTACACTGATAATTTTCTGATTTGTATTTAATGGACGGGGAGGGAGCGCACACAGGAAGACAATGACTTCAAACGCTTCTGGAATCACACAGCGGCAGAGACCGCCCCTGGCCCTAACGGCCACACTCACATAGGCACTCAACACCTGCAACTGCCTGCGAGCGTCCCACTGTCCAGAGCGCCCTTAAAACCCAGCGAGGCTGTGGGAAATGGAGGGAGTACGTGACGCTGAAAAATAATAAATTAGGTGAGACGTGAGTAAAGGGCGAATAACTCAAGGCATCGTCCTTGACTAGCCTTCCAGAGAAACCCTCTGAGAGTTAGTGCAAGTTGTCTGGGGATAGACGGAGAAGGGAAGATGTACTTGAAGAGCAACTGAGAGAAACATATATGAATGTTTATCATCAATACAAAAAACCAATAAAACGATCAACACAATAAAATTACCACAAACTAGGGAACGGGGATTCAAGTATTCTGAAGTTTGGTTCCGTGCATTTATTCAGCCATTTTGCCCTTGTGAATCTTCCCCACAAAACTGTATCCATTCTTCAGAGCTAATCATGATTTGATTAAAACGACAATTAAAACTCTAAGCTAATTTTTCTACATAAACAATTTCATTTAAAAGATGTAGGGTCCACTATTGAAATACATGTTGCACCCATGAGTGAAGGGAGGGCCTAAATGACTAATGGGTTGATAGCCCGTCCTGAACATATGGCATTGACATCAAGAACTCACACGCACTCGGGCCAAGACCTACAGCCAGCTGCAATGTGCATCCGCGAAAGAAGCAGAGAGAATTCCTGTGCTGCATGCGACTTCGGTTTCTGTCCAGAGCTAGTGTTTTACCAGATACTCGTTATGTGTGCGCTGCGCTTCGTTATCACTTCTTTCTCTGCGAGGTTGGTTCAAGGTGCAGGACCAAAACCCAGCGGAAAGGAGCGACGTAAAGAGCAGCATCTGCATCTGCTTAGCCTGGCTGGAGATCACGTCTCCATGCACTGATGTTCGAACCAACCAGTGGCCTGGCTGATCCGCCTCGAGGGACAGAAATCGCTAAGCTTCATCATGGAAAATACAGATGCCCTAAAAAACGTGCAATTCCAGGTGGATGGGAACAAAATGTTGATCTTATTAGTGTTATCTGCTTGAGTACGGACTGACAGAAAAGTCGGGAGCTGGAAAATTGTTAATATGTTCCCAAGGCTGTTCAAAGGGACCGGGTGAATTTTACTCATAATAGCGGGCCGGTTGTATTTGCACGACAGAACCAACATACTAAAGTACATACAAGTTTGAAAAAAAATAAAAAAAGAAGCATGTGGCCAAAGCAAATGTTTCTCATTGAAGAGGAGAAAGGAGTCACGGACCCCATGGATCAGTGGCCCAGAGTCCAGCCATCCATGACAATAGCACATTGCTACTTCTCTGCGGTGGAAAATCTTGCTGTCTCCTATGATGCCAACGACCTCCATGCTCCCCGAGGGCAGGGACCTATGCCACTCACGCCTCTCTATCTCAGATCTCTGCAGGACACAGTAGAGCCTCCTAAGGAGTTACTGAACAAATGCTTTCCTGAGGAGGAGCAGCTGCCTCCTGCAGGTAATTGCCTGGAAGCAGTGGGAGACGGCACCCCTCCCAGGTCCCTGCTGTGTCTCCTTCAGGGAGACCCCTGTGCTCACCGGCAGGCTGAAAATGACTTACCGGAGTCTGAGAAGTGTTTGTCCTCTGATCTGTCAAGAGACTGTCTATATCAGCTTATCACTCATCCTTCTTTCGCCTGTTTGGGTGTCATCTCTCCTAATTTCACATTTATAGGAAAAAGCACTATATCCACACAGTTTTCTACCACTGCTAACTTTTATGTAATGACTTGTGCGTTGTGGGAAACATCAGCCCTCTTCATTTTGGATTAAAAATAATGTTTCACTATTTTGTTTTACTGCCATTTAAAAAATATTGTGGATGTTTGTCATGGTGACAATAAAAACTAGGAATATAACAGGATAATTCTGAAAAAGCAGAATTTTACCTACATTATTTAGAACAGTTGCTCCAAATTACTACCTTCCTAGGTATCTATCTATAATTATAAAAGTGTAATATGCTAATTAGACCAGACATCCTTCCATCCTTCCGGATGAAGCCAGAGCTGAGAGGAAAGCCTGGGTCTCAGGTGCCAGAGGGAAGCTGGTGCCAGCAGCCAGGGGAAGGAAGGCCTACTCTTGCATGAATTTCGTGCATCAGGCCTCTAGTTAAATAATAAACTTTAAAATGTCAAGAGGAATCAAAATATACTCATTCAATGGACTTATCCTCCACTGAAGGTCTGTACAGCAAATAGTACCATCACTGAATTTAGAGTACATAGACTGTATTTATAACACTTGCAAATTGTACACTACTTGCCACAGACTTCATTGAATTACAATTAAGAGACTATTGACCTTCTGATGTTGAGTGCACTTGGTTTTAACTTAAACAATCCACTCGAGGTCTGTCATTTCTCCATGTCGATGTCCAGATTTTAATGGATAATTGAAGATTTCAGATCACATACCCATACGCTGATTAATTATGATTGACACAATCCCTGCTGCTAAAGTCTGAATCAATGGCAAATTTACTCATATTCCAGAATTTGTTTATGCAGCAGTTTCCTTTTGTTAAGTATTGTCCTTTAAAAAAAATCAGCTTACACCAAAATGCCTTTTTTGGCTCAGAAAACAAGCAGTAAATATTTAATAGCCTTTAAAATGGCTAATCCTTTACCAAGTAAATTGTGTTAAACTGTAAGAGTATATGTTTTAAGCTCCCACTGACTAGCACTACCCTGTAGGATCTCAATGTTGGCAGGAACACTCTCTCCTTTGCAACTTCTCAAAAGCTGGCCACTAAAAGTTCCAGAAAAACATAAACGGGCGAATCCTACATTTTATTTTATTAAATATCAGACTCATAACCACAACTATAGCAACAGAGCATTATTGACATGTAGTATGTATCCTCATGGAGAACAGCAATCATTTCTAATGAGAAATATAATATTGAATAGTTATAAAAGACATACTTTTAATTTCATTTTCAATCTATGTTCATTAGCAGTAGCAAAGACCAAATCTTATTTAAGCAGAAATGAATTGCAGTATGCAAAATGAAGGAATCAATAAGACTGCAGGGAAATTCCACGAAATAGGCACGTATTTACCCGAAGTAAGTACGAAGCTATATATTTCACCGACTGAGTAGGAATACCTGAAATTTCATGCTTTTGAGTGCTTTTAATTCCTTTTTTTATTTACAAAAAAAAAAGCCACACACCCAACATGCTATTTTAAAATCAAAGAAATCTGTTCTGAATCTCATTTTACTATTTAATAGAGCAGCTGAAAAATGACTTAGAGATGTGGCCATATGGCGCGAAACTCCAGAGTCAAGGAAAGAATGAGACACTGTACACATGTAAGATGCACTACAAGGAGGCAGCTCTGAGCTCCGTTACTGAAAGCTGGTGATGGAGGCGGTCTCTTCTTGATGACATCTGAGGACACTGACTCACTGGTGTTTTCCAAAACAGGAATTCTACATTTCGAGCGTCTGAGCGCTTTAGCGGAGTCTCTCCCCTCAGCCTGCGATCATCTGTACAGAAAGACTCCATTGCATAAATTACTGAACTTCCCAGCACAGCTCAATTAACTGAATAAAACGAGAGAAAAGCTCCAATCTGGTAGCCAGAGAAAGAACCTGGCATCATTTTTCTTGAAGAGTTTGCAAGTGGATCGCGGAGCATTTAACGGACAGCCTGAATCTGAGAGTAAAGACAGTAGGGGAGTTGGTTTGGCTCAGTGGATAAAGCATCAGCCTGCAGACTGAAGGGTCCCAAGTTCGATTCCAATCGAGGGCACATGCCTGGGTTGTGGGCTCAAGCCCCAGTAGGGGGTGTGCAGGAGGCAGCCGATCAATGATCTCTCTCCTTTCCTCTCTGAAATCAATAAATACATATTAAAAAAAAAAGACAGTAGGGAGAGTGGTGAGGCTCTCAGATGCACACTTTGTCCCCCACTGACATTGCCATGGGAAGTCAGGGGTCAGGTGTTCGCCTTCTGGAGCCAGTCTCTTACCGATCTTTAGGAAGAATTATGGTGTCTCTGTCCCATTTCCCCAGCCTCACCACAGGCCGAGCCAAAGCTTCTGTTCCCTTGGAGTTCCAAACAGCCCCTCCTTTTAAAGGCACCTTCTCGATGGAACTCAGTGGCATCAGCACAGCCTCAGGTCAGTGGACAAATGACTAAACATCTGCCCAGTAGTCCTAACCCAACACCAGGGCTCTGACCTCAGTTATTTGGACATGAGTTGATTCAGCAAAGAGTTCCGGACAACAGGCATTGCGATTACCAAGGTGAGTAAAACAATCTTTGTTCTCCACGAGTTTGCAGTCCAGCGGCGAAAATACCATTGCAAACGAAACTTGTCATAACCTAGAGGCCCAGCGGACGAAATCTGCAAACAGATACGGCCCATAGGCCTGTCCTGCGATCAAGGCCATCTTCCATGGCTGCCCACAGCCGGCCCCGCCCCCCTCCGCCACCCACCCCCAGTTCCCCTTTCGCCATTGGGTGATGGGTGCCTGACAGCCAGGGGAAGGGACTGAGAGGTCAGCTGTTCCAGGCCCTGCCATGGGTCGCCCTCTGTGTGGGGTGACCGGTGGGGTGGGGGCCTTGGCCTGGCACTGCCCACAACCCTGCCACCCACTCCCGGTTCCCCGACCCGTTCGCCATCAGGTAATCAGAGCCTGCCGGCCAAAGAAAGAAACCAAGAGGTGGTCAGTGTGCCTCATAGTGACTGGTCCAGCGGTTGTTCTGGTCGTTCTGCCTTTAGGGTCAATTTGCATATTACCCTTTTATTATATATGATGATTAGTCAAGTGCTCCAGTCCAGGTACAGAGAGTTTCACACAGGACTTACAATTGGGCAAGGGCTACAGGTTCTGCTGAGTTACAGCCTGCCCAGGTCCGCAGAGCAATTTCAGATGGAGCATCGTGGGAAACACACACCTGCTTTAAAGGCCTCTGAGACCTTTCCCTCCCGCCTTGAAAAGTGAAGGGTGACCCTTGCCACCCAGCCCTTCCCCTGTGGCTGGTGGAGAGAGCGCGCAGAGGGGGCGGCTGGGAGGTTGACTTGCAGAACAAGAACTTGGGCTCTGCTCCTCGTTCCTCCCAAACCACTTGGTGACAAGACAGCAATAGAGGAGGAACAATGCTAACAACCCCCATTTGCTTACACATTAACACTGGCTGCTGCCCTCAGCCACCCACGATCCCACAGTCAAACAAAGTCGGTAGCTGTGGAAGTCGGGAAAACCACAACTCAAAGGCTTGGGAGCCCCACACTGTACCCACGGCATTTTCCTACAAATAGATGACGTCCTCACCGGTAGCAAGTGCTGAAAACACGACGAATGACTGGAAGCTAGCAGGGCCGGGCATGCAAGAAAGGAAGGAGATGCTGGCGATGGCTGAGAGGGAATCCTGGCACCCCAACCTGACACCCCCCCTCTGGGTGACTGGGCCCCTGGTCAGCCCAGCGCCCCCCTCCTGCCCAGGGAACCTGGCCTCATGCCAATGGCACTGCCCTCATGTGCTACATTGAAAATAAAACAAAGGGTGCCATTCATCATATTTTTCAACAACTGGTTTCTTTTCTTAGTTTGGAAGAAAAACTTGGCAACCATAAAGCTAAGTTTTTTAAAAAATTTTATATATTTTCTTCTTAGTGTCAAAATAAACTGGAAAAAGAAAAAAATGCCCAGTGGTAAGAAAAGAAAAATACACAAAACCCTTCAAAGCGCAGTGGGCCACACACTGCTGTTCGACGGACACCGAGCCGTGGAATGCGAGGCTCTTGAGCTCTCTCAGCCCAGCGAGCGCCTGCCCTGCTCCTGGGACATGTGGCTACTTAGGGAAACTCAAATCGGCTCCCAGCGTCAGCCATGCTGCGTGTTTACTTTAATCACGGTGACATTTGCCAGATGGTGTCATCCAGAAAACCTCATCTGAAACGAGCAGTACGAGAGAGCTCGGTGGTACATTCCAGGGAAAATTGGACACAGGTGTTCCCCCATTTTAAGATGACTCAGTTTACGAAAATACGCCACTCTGAAACACACCATTATGGCATGAATGGCCACCACCTTCACCCCCTGGATGTGGATACCTGGCACCTAGAATGGGTACCCAGCTTCCGTGTGAAGGTATGAATGGATGATCATGTCTCTCCATTATCAGCTGCACAAACCTGACCCTCTCAGGGTGTTAATTCTGAGCCTGGTTGGCAGTTCTCAGACCCTCCTCCTGCCTGGGAGGGAGGAAGTTGGTAAAGAGTGTGAAGCCAGAAGCTGCTCTAAGGAGCCTCTGAAAATTAGTGGACCTAAAAGAACGGCCTCAGCGACAATATGTACTGACCCCTCTGCTGTAAATAAAACAGCTTCCTCCACCGAGGTTGAAGCATCATTACAACATTCACTTGAGCAATCCAGTCACTGTGATATGGACTGTGAGAGGAAGGACAGACATGATGAAGTATCCAATCCAACCTGGTGGTGTTAGAGGGCTTTTCCGAGGAATGGATGCGCTGCTCCGGAAACTACAGAGCAACGGGTAAGAGCGCGGACTTCAGACAGCACAGACCCGGACAGAAACCTGCACCTGCAGCTGAGCAGCTGCATGGCCTCAAGGAAGTGACTTATCTGAGCCCCGGCTTCTGCACCGGGAAAGCGGGAATAGCAGTGATCTCAGTTAAGTGCTGGGAGGATTAATGAAAATGATGTACATGTCGAGTGCTCACTGGTGTTCAGCTCATGCTTCTGAGGCCTGAAGCTTATGAAAATTTCAGGACCATCTTTAAGAAAAGCAATCATATGGTGATGAATGTTAACTGGACTTACTGTGATTATTTTGCAACATAGACAAATATTGAATCATTACACTGTACACCAGAAACTGAGATATTGTTAGGTCACTTATGCCTCAATTAAAAATAAACAAACATAGAACAATAACTTTAACAAATAAGCTCATAAATGAATTCAAAATGAGAAAATAAATCACAACACATTTTTTTAAAAGTAGAGAAATACTGTCACTATTGCAAATGCCTGAAAAAATAACATGACATTTTTATTATTATCTCTGTAATACTTTTCTACGTGTTTTCCACATTTTTATGGCTGCATACTCTTTGATCACCTACTCAAATGACAACGATTGGTCGTTTTTTTATAAAGAGAATACAGAGCTAAATCATTCTTCTTTCTAGAATGGTTGATATACATTTTAATTATTAACGTTTAGCATGCACCTTCCCAACATGCAACTTCACTCACAGATATACATGCGCTTTGTGGTTCTATCAGAGATTCATTCCCTAAAAACATGTTTTGATCAATTCTATTTCATATTATTATCATGACGAAATAATCTGGTGTATGTGTAATCGTATATGCTACGTCAATGCACACATTCCCCAGGCCTGAGGTGCTGTTCCGGATGGACACTGTGAAGAACTACACTCTTGGTGTAGGGTGTTGTGCTACTGATAATTGGAAGGTTTCCCACGGCCTCCACGCCTCCTGCACCTTGACTCTCTCCCTCCCTGGAGTGTTTCTGGGGCAGGGCACCAGGAACACATTCCTCTGTGATGCTCCTCTGGCCGGGCCCTGTGTGGCGCACACAGTGGGTGAGAGGAGCATTCCCGGAAGCCCCCCGACACTGGAGGAACAGGCAATAACCTAACTGCACATGGAAGTCACTGAGAACCACATAATTATGTTCCACTAAATCCTAACTCTCCCCAACTCAATGCTCACTTCAACTGCGTCCAAAAACGCCCATAGTCGTTCCCAGAACCAGCTACATCATCATCTGTGGGGCCCGATGGAAATGAAAATGGGGATCTGGCTCTTTACATGCATCCAGCGTTTCAGCGATAGCCCGGGACTGAACCAAGTATAGGATCTGTGCTACAGCCCAGGCTGTGAGCTCAGGAGGCTGATCCTGGCCACTCCGGTCCCACCAGTCATGAAGGGAAGTATAATGAGCAAGTATAAGTGGGAAGAGACAGTAGTTTCAACAAACTGTGGCTAAAATAGCTTACATTTGCAAGTTTCACAAATCATACGGCCTCACAAGGGTTTCATGCAAGTGAGGGAATCTGCAGCTGAAGTTTCATTAGCATCGTTGTAATCTGTGCCACTGAAATACAGTAGGTGCTCAATAAACACTGTGAATAAAGCTCTATCCTCAGGGACTTTACAGTCTAGCCAGAAAGATTATAAAGAAGAGATGGATAAAACCCTGCCATGACTCAATGTGTCAAGTCCAAGAAATATAATCGCATAAAATGTGGGGATGTGGATGCAAAATAAAAGAAATAACCCAAGTGACTCTACCAGCCAGAAGAGTCCACCAGCCAGAAGTTCTGGGATATTGGCTTGCATGATCCAAATCTCTCCCGGTCCTGTCTGCAGTTTTGGCACCATCTGGTGGCAACTTCCCTGCTGACTTCAATGCCGATGGGGACCATTCTGGGTCCTATGGCTGAGATGGCTCTTTCAAGACAGCGGGAGTGATTCCAGGAGTCTCCCAATTAGTTGCCGCCAAGTTCTGTGGCTTACCCCAGGAAAATTCATCTGGGAGAAATCTGGGTGTGCGGCGATTCATCCTCCACCTCCTCACTTAACGATGCAGGGTTGTGTCTAATGGGACAGGAGACACTGTCCCTCAGAGAAGGCACTGATAGTCCAGGTCGGGAAGCTATGACACTGGAAGCTGATGGATATTCCAGGTACATGAACGAATAAATGGGCAAAAACTCAGTAGTAAAAGACAGATCTGGGAGATGTTTTAAGGGAAGAATGCAGAAGTATTGGAGGGGTCTAAGGTCTGGAAGGAGTTCCAGGATTCTTAGGTGGGCCATCCTCCATAGAAGGGGAGGGTCGACCAGGTGGCTGTGCAATTTCTAACTGAATTACAAGAAACTAGAGACAAAAGCCAACGGAGCCTCAGAGGAGAGGCCTGGAGTCCCGAGGATGCAGCTCCAGGGTGCTATTTAGGGTTAGGGCAGTGTAGAAATCTACAGGATATGGAATATGATGGTAGGAAGCTCCTGGTTGACCCAGTGACTAACAGAACTTGGGAAATTTTATTACTTTACAGTCATCTACTCCAGAGGGTTGTTGTGAAAATCATTAACTAGGACCCAACACTTAATTGGAATTCAATAAGAAATAGCTACAATTAATGACGCTAAAAGGGTTCAAGGAAAACATCTTTTCTTGTATCTTGCTATACTTTATCTTTCTTTTATCCTTGTAAAATATTGGAGTAGGTATTAAGAAGGAAGATAAGACACTTGTGGGAACCCTAATCAGTCTGTGTACGCCGGGTGTTCAAGGCCACTCTGAGTGTGTGAATCCTAATCAGGATGTTCAAGGCCAAGTTGCCATTAGGCAGGTACAAGGACACAGCAGTTTCACTGTATGCATTGCACAAGCATGCCCTCCTATAACCCGAAAGATTGAGGTCACTATTTGGCAAGAAGCTTCTTTTGTCTCAATGAGTATAAAGTATGTTACTGACCAGCCAGCAAGAAGGCTGCTGTTACCTGAGGCTGTATTACTAGGATGTTCTCCTGGGTTTGCTACTGTATTAGCAAGAACTGCTTTACTGAATTTTGTCTAATGGCTCCCTAGTAGCAATGGCTACTTGGGCTACAATAAAGATTCTCTTATATACCTACAACATCTCATGTCTTCTCCGTCGAATACCTGGCATCCAAGAAGGTCCAGTCCCTGGCAGAGGGGCTCGGACTCCAACAGTTGGCATAGTGGAGCAGAATGAAGGACCTATGCACTCGACAAACAGTACAGAGATCAGGGTTTGAGGAGTATGTACTCCCCAACAGCACTGGACATAATTTGGGGGTAGACAGAGAATAATACTTATCGATGGCCAACAATTATTTACACTTACCAGAAACCACAGAGTTTTATTACAAGGAGTCACTGCTAGACAATGCAGTTTGGCCTCCATGAAGATACAGGTATCTAAGAAGTTAGGAGACAGCGACTTGTTGCAGGTGGGACTTCCTAAAATACAATTAATAGGATGATACACAAGAGCTTTGGAAGGTAGGTCTGGGTGCCACCAACTAAGAAGCATCATCTCACTGGCAGGTGAAGAGGGGTACAAAAGGAAAGACAAGGAACTATGACAAGACTGAAAAGACTGCAATTCTTCTACTTTTACCATGATATTGGCCTACATTCCAAAGGGGGAAAGAAACTAGTACATAAAAGCCATTCACTGGGGAACTCTACCCAATGATTTACTGTACTTGCCAACCTGACCTCAAGTGAGCACTTAGACTCCTTACTGGCTGAAAGAATAGCGAGCCTGTGAGAGGGAACACAGACTGGAACTTGACAAGAAGAAAACAGTGAAATTAAGAGAACAAAATGCGAATGCGCAGCAAAGGCGAGCGGTCGTCAACGGGCTGTTTCCATTGGTGACGCCACCCACTGCTGAACAGGCTCTGCCTCATTCCCGTGCCCTCCCGTCGGGCCTGCCGGTGGGTTTCCTTCTGACAGCATCCAGCAGGGAGAACCACAAAGAATTTCGAAAGAGATGACATTAGAGAGAGAAACTGGCCCACAGCTGTTGGAGAACAAAAAGGGCAAGAGAGGCCACGGGTTGCAGGCTCATCCCCAGTGTGGGGCATGCAGGAGGCAGCCGATCAATGATTCTCTCTCATCATTAATGTTTCTATCTCTCTCTCTCTCCCTTTCCCTTCCTCTCTGAAATCAATAAAAATATCTCAATCAGAAAAAAAAAAAAGCTGGAGCCTGGAACCAAGAGCGCCCCCCCGTCCCCCCATCAGGTTGAGAGCCATGGCTGAGGTGAGGTTGCCAGAAGCAGGCAGCCCACAGGAAGAAACAAGCCCCTCCGCCCCCCGCTCTGCAGCCCCCACCCAGCACCCCGTATGGCAGCGCCCCATGGGAAACCAGCTGGCAAAGAAGGAATGCCGTTTGCAGAGTCCCAGGGGCATAAGCAGCATCTAGAATGGGGTGCGGGGCTGGGAGACAGTGGCTGGACAACACGCACTGCACATTTACCAAGGGAAGCTCGCCCCATGTTTAGGTCTCCGGCTCCCATCTTAATTCGCAACAAACTAAACTGCCTCCAAATATGTCCAGTGGGGACAGAGGAAATGGCAGGGCAACCCAGCATCAGGCCGCATCCCACCAGAGCCACACGCAGCGGGACCTCACCTTCCAGCTCCGAGGAGCCTTCGAGGGGCCCGGGGTTCGCGTCTGCACTGCTCTCTCCTATGAAAAATGGGCTCCTCGGGGCTGTGCGCAGGCCTGCTTAAAACAATAAGCTTTCCTAACCCCCGAGCGCGACATGCTCAGGGAGCGTGGTCTGGATGCTTATCAAACGCGTTCCCGGGCCACTCTCTGAAGTTGCTGGGCAAGTACAAACAACAGAGTCAAGCCCGTGCCTCTTAAAAGCGAGGCTGTGGAGCACGTACCCTGTCAGGGAGATCCTGGATCCCCACAGAGTAAACAGTAACATGAGAATATTTATACGAAACAAAACTGTGTATCAGCCTGCGTTGGCTCAGCCAGAGGGAATGATAAATTCCTTGCAGATCTCACAGAGTGGTCCTTTGTGGGCTGCGGACGCCACCTCCGAGACAGTACAAGCCAGTTACCGAGCAAGGCTTCTCATTATGTTGAGGAATGAAAATACTGCCCCCCATTCGGTTTTATTTTGCAGTTTTATCTTACGTAGCCCGCCCCACGCCCTCAGGTTGAAGTCGTTTTAATTTATTGTTGAGTCAAGCCCAAATTCATGTTGGAAGCAAATGATACCCCTCCCCCCGTCCTCCCAAGAAAAGCAACAAAAGCTCCAGCATCCTCAGGTCCTAGCGTTTTGCTTTTCTTATCCCTCTTCTAAGAGACAAAAAGCTAAAGTTTAAAGTGGAGGAGAGCCCTAACCGGTTTGGCTCACTGGATAGAGCGTTGGCCTGCGGACTGAAGGGTCCCAGGTTCGATTCTGGTCAAGGGCATGTACCTTGGTTGCGGGCATATCCCCAGTAGGGAGTGTGCAGAAGGCAGCTGATCAATGTTTCTCTCTCATCGATGTTTTTGACTCTCTCTATCCCTCTCCCTTCCTCTCTGTAAAAAAATCAATAAAATATATTTTTTAAAAAATAAAGTGGGGGAGAGCAGAAACATGGAAAAATTGATAAGATGTCAACTCTATTTGCCCACATCCATTTTGCCCTATTCACAACCCGCCCAAGTCCCGGGCAGTCATCTGGCAGGAGACGAGGTTAAACAAGCCGCGTTCCATACAGTGTCCACTTTGTTGTCCCATAGAACAAAATGCTGCAGAAACATTTGCACAAACTGTCAGTTTGCTTCTAAGAGGCCAGTATGAGAAAAGGTTGATATGGGTCAGGATATCTGTCAGTGCATTTTGCCAGATGTTCTCAACCCAACATGACAATCCTTCGATGTTATAGACCTATCCCAGCTACTCCTGCCAGCTAAGGCTTAGAAAATGCTGATGATACGGTAGCTGTCTGCCAGTTAAATCTGTGGCAACTTACTGCTGGTTCAGATTTTCTAGAGAACCATGGTGGAGCAAGGGAGGAGGGGAAGAGAGAAAGACAATAGGAAAGATCAGGGGAATTAGAATATGAACAAGAAGTAAGATGTGATTGTACTGGATTCGAAAATTCTTTATAAAAAAATCGTAAGATAGCTAAGATTTGTAAACAGCCTAAGTGCCCATCAGCAGGTGAGTGGATTAGAAAACTGTGGTACATCTACACAATGGAATACTACGCTGCTGTAAAAAGGAACTCTTACCATTTGCAACAGCATGGATGGATCTGGAGAGCATTATGCTAAGCAAAATAAGCCAGTCAGAGAAAGATAAATATCATATGATCTCACTCATTTATGGAATATAATGAATAACATAAACTGATGAACAAAAATAAAACCAGAGTCATAGACGCATCAAACAGACTGTCCAACCTATGACGGAAGGCGGGGGGTGAGAGGGTAAGAGATCAACCAAAGCACTTGTATGCTTGCATATGAGCATAACCAATGGACACAGACAGTAGGGGGGTGAGGGCATGTGCTAGTGGATGGGGGCAGCCGGGGAGAGGTCAATGGGGGGAAAAGGAAACTTATGTAATACTTTAAACAATAAAGATTTTTTTAAATCATAAATTATTATATTTCGATCAAAGGCCAAATTTAATCAACTTTATTTTAAAACATTAACTAACCCTCATATGTAGTGCCAAAGTCCATCATAACTTTATTTAATAAGTATGGGCTTAGTGAAATTATCTTACTCAGATGTCTGTTTTTTTTTAACTTTTGTGGAATCAATATATACTTTTTAATGATTAATTGTGGAGATATATATATATATATATATATATATATATATATATAATTTACCATTTTAACTGCTTTTATGTATATAGGTCAATGGCATTAAGTATTCACATTGCTGGGCAACCATCATCACCATCATCTCCAGAATTTTTTATCTTCCACAACGGGAACCGTACCCATGAACTAGATGTTTGGTTTCAGACAGGTCTTGTGCAAAGCCAGCAGCCTGGGATGCAGCGGCAGGCACCCGGAGAGGTTCACTCAGGTGCCTGGCAAATGAAGCAAATCCTCCTACAGCCCCAGACAACTCAGGGGCAGCAGGCGCTTTTCCCTCTCTCCCCTGCTCACTATTGATGCCCAGGACTGAAGCAAAGCTCTAGAATAGGTCTGGGAAGAGTCCTAGAAGTCCGTGTCATTTTCACATTTCAGCTTACAAAGTCCCATCTGGTTCCCCAGGACACAGCCCTTGGTCAGGATGAGAACTCTTCTCCCCCTTTTATAGGTGATGCAACTCCGGCTCCATGGGAGGTAAGCCCACGCCCTCCAACCCGCTGCCCAGTGCTCGGTCACCAGGCTGCGTGGCCGGTGCCAAGGCAATAGAAGGACTAGGCGCTGCTGCTTCTCAGCTCTCACCGTCGGGGAAACAGACATGTCGGGTCTAACTGGACAGCACTGGCTCTCTCCACCACAGCAACCAAGTGTCCTTGTGCCTGAAAACCAAACTGAGTCCATCATTTTCCCATCTTTTGGGCATTTATATTTACAGCAAAACTACCCAAAGAAGCATAATTCTGGAACAAAATTAACACAGCCAGATTCAAGAGTTGAATTCAATCTATTTTTTATTTTTAATTCCATAAAATAAATTCACAATATGTGCTCTTATTTGGAAAGACCATAATCTTTCTTGTTAAAAAAAATCAACAGAAAAATACATTTCTTTGTGCTTTATGGATAGAAAGGACCCTGTGCTAAAGCAATATAAATACTAAAGATTTACGTAAAATTTCCAGAATCAACAAGTGGCTTCTTTTAGTTCACAAAATGACTACATATTTTGATTTCTTTCAAATAAATTCCTTCCACTGATACTCTTCTCTGTGCTCAAAAGCAAGATATTCCCTAAATCTTCAGACTTCCCATTTAAATTCCAAAAAGGATAAACACAATTCCTTGAAGTCATGCCCAACACCACCATTCCATCTCCCTATATAAACATTAAAAAATTAGGCAAATCAGGTTTTTGGAGTTATCTCTGCAATAAACAATAGGTTATCCTAAAAGTGGGAAGGCAAAAAAGAACAACCAGGCTTTGAAAGGGCAATTTTATTTTATAATTCTCCCCACTTTTTAGTCACTTAGTACTTGATTTTTTTTTAACATACACATTTAAAAAAAAAAAAAGATCATTTGAAAAATGAAAGTTGAATACAGACCTTGGAAATAATGAGTTAGGGAAAACCAAGGAACTCAAATCCATCTTTGGTTTTGTTCTCAACAATTAAACCTACTGACATGGTTCGGCAGCCATGCCCATTCCACTCAGTTGATTCGGGAGGTCTTCTAATGCACGAAGTGCATAAACGTGGTGCAGAGAGGTTCTCATGAAGTTTCGACGAGGACTAGAACTATCATGGGGCAATGATGAACAATCCATAAAGACTGGCTGTTGAGCAAAGAATGCTTGTATCTTTCCCTCATCTTCACTGGCCAAACAAAACTTTGTAATGATTGACATTTTTCCTTAAAATTTCCATGAATTCTTAAACTGGATCACATGAAAATACCTCCCCGTATCTTCCAGAATTCCCCGATATTTTCTTTTATGGCATATTCAGCACAGTTCTTGCACTCTTGGGGTGTAAATCCAATTAATGCTCTCCCTATAGTACCAATTCCCCGATCACCTGCCAGCTTTTTAACTTGAGTTTCTATGTAATGAGGAGATATGTAAGAAAAATGGTCCCCAAGAACATTATAAGCCATGTATCGGGACTCTTCTGAGGTTTCTGTAGCTTCTTGGTCTTCAAAACTCTCCACATTGCAAGCTATCTCAATTTTCCCTTCATGGGGAAAAGCCATCGCTTGGACGCCCTTCAGTCCATTTGCATTTGAGCCCCGAATGGCACCAGCAATCTCTTTTCCCAACGCCAAGTCTTGAGAGTCTATGGTAACATTGCAGTTCATCACATACGGGCTGGCGCCGACGCCTAAATCATTGGAAAAGCATGTTAATCAAGCAAAGCAAAACCCTCCTTCTGAATGTTCTATTCTTTAGCCAATTTTAATCCAAGGAGCTACCTTTATGTGGTTGTACTTTAAGATAATACAAATATCCTTATCAACTCCAGAACTTTGTAAAATATATATGTATATAAAACAGAGCTATTTAAGCTAAAAGCAGAAACGTTTATCTACTCTGAAAGTATCTGCAGGTTGTCTTTTCTAGACTAGCTAAGGGTCCAGAATATCCCAAATATCAACAGAAAAGGGGCAGCGCACTTTAGTATTAAATATCAACAGCAGCAAAAAGTCTTGGCTTCTCATTAATGTCCAAGGACATCTCCACAAGGGTTGGGCCTAAGGCTCTGGGAGACACGAATAAATCATACTCTGTACCCATCCTTTCCTCCCCAAACACACCCGTTATCACCAAGTTAGGTTAACACCCAATTCAAGGGAACTTCAACAACCGTCTTGGTTAGGGAAGGTGGTCACTGAAAAGTGACAAAAAGCCTTGGAACTGGGAAGAGGAAAAACACTTGGGTCTCATGAGAATGTGGGTTTGGCAGGGTTTGGAGCACTATGTGTACCTACTGAGGTACAACCTGTTGGAGGCACCTGTCCCACCCCCAGCGTCCTCAGGACCTGCGACGGCCAAGGCCTCTCTGAGCCCCGTTACTTTAGAGCCAGGGGCAAATGTCCCTTTTTTTCTTGCCTCAGGAATGGTGCAGCTCATATTACATAAATAACCCTGCTCTAATTATAGTTTACGTTTTAAGATGGACAACTTGGTTAAATTAGCATTGGCATAAAAAGCTTAGGTTTGCAGTTTCTTCACTTTGGGGGAACCTTATATTTCTGAAAGCAAGGTTGATGAGGGACTGACGGAGGATAAAAGGCTGACATCATCTCCAGCAGATGACAATTCCTTAGCTACTATTTCAACATCATTTTACTGTCATGGCTTTTTCTTGCTACTTTCAAACGTATTGCTCAGGATGCCAGTGTCCATCAGAGAGGTCCTCTGGGCTCACTTTCCCTGGACGGCCATGGTTTGGGGGCTTTGCTGCCTTAGCCTGGGCACGCTCATACTAATAGACGCTTCACAGAAAATCAGCACACGGAAACCACATTTCGCCTTTTTCCCACATGCGTACACATAATAAAACATTTCAACTCCTGAGGTTGGGCCTCTTCCTCCTGGGAATTCTGCAGAAATGATTCAGATTACAGTAGTTCTCCATCATGCTGATTTCACAAAAATTAAATTTCCTAACAGTCAATACATCTCTCTCTCTCATAATCTCATACACCAGTCACTTACTCTAAATATCTTTGAGAAGTATATCAGTTTCAACATTTCACAGAGCACATTGGAATTTTTTTTTTTTTCGGTCAATGCTAATGCCATTCATTAATAGAAAACATCCAAGCATGGCTTCTCTCTCTCCTCCGCCCGACCGGTAACGATCCCCTCCAATCCGACAGACATCCCCTATTCTGACTCTCATCTTCACCATCACTCCAACGATCTCACTCATTTTTGCTGAAGAGTCTATTTCTATATACACTCTGCCACAGTAAGCACAACTATTCACGACACATATTGGGCCTATTGCGCTTGGCTATTTCAAAACCGCCATGTGTCCAATCAGCATTCAGATATCCACATGCAATCTGTCAGCTTGAGGGAGTCCTTGAGATGGACCCAGGGCCCTCATGCCCCCGCTGCGGTGGCCGGGCCAGTCCCTCCTACAGCCACAGGATCCAGAAGATTCCAAGGCCCCTTTTACCACCGCATGCCCAAGAACTGCCCCTTTTTAGTAGTATTTCCAAAGGTGATCATTCTTGTGAATAAATGAATTCATTGCCTAAGGTAAGTTATTGAAGATAGAAAACATTTAGATCTCCAGCCCAGAGCACAAGAATTTGATAAAGAATATCCTTGTCCCAACACTGATTTACTTAATTTTTAAAAACCCACTATTTTAAAAACGCCTTTAAAAGCATACGTAAAAGAAAGGCATATGTAAAAGTTAATTATTTCTTAGAAAAATAAAACATCAGAAGTAACTTTTATATTCTCTTTTAAATAAAATAAGAGGGAACCACTTAGCACAGAAGGATCATTTTTCCTGTATTCCATGGCTATGTGTTATTTTAAATTCTTCTATTAAACTTTAATTACACAATAATTTGTTTTATCACTACAGCTTCAGCAGTGAATAAACAAAGACGACCCAAGGAGTCCTGAGAAGTTTCTGACCTCATCAGGTAGGTTGCCCTTTCTGCGGATTTGGGACGCCATGACCCACTTCTCCGGTGGAAGGGGAGGGAGTGCAGGGAGAGGAAGAGAGGAAAAGAAAACCACTTTCTGCCCAAATGCATGCTTTCCCAACTTCCTCCAAGTCCAACACCCACACGGTGCACTAATTCTAACAAATCCAGCAGTCCCAGTGACTTTATTCAAATGCTGAATTTGACTCTTTAGGCTCATTCAACTTCGAAAGAATTTTTAAATAAGGAAAATAATTAATCCCAGCAACTCGTATTTCTAGTGACACGTCTTATAATTAAAGTGATTCCACTTTTTGCTCTAAAATTAGAAAGCTGATGTGAGTTTGTTTGTGGTTCGCCCCGCCCCTACCTCCACAGACTGGCAGGCTGCTCTGCGAATCTCCCCACTCGAAGCTCAAATCCCAGTTATATTCCAATGCAACTGTCACAACGCCCCCAAGCAGGCTAAAAGCAGGGAAAATCTCTGCTATGATTTCACTTTCCATGTGTTCTATTCTTTAATAAAAAAAAAAAAATTGTCATTCTAAATATTGGTGTTTACTCCTAGTTAAATACTTTTTTTTAACAAAAAGAAAAAGAAACTGAGATTCAGTTGCTATTATTTCCCAAGGAAATCTAACAGGCCTGATGTTTTCCTGACAATCCTGCTATTTTCTTGTGTGGAAACACTGTATTTCTCATATACTGCACGGCTGGTGATTTAGATACTGTAGAGACCTTATGGTGAACTGATAGAGATGTAAACTCTTTCTGCCAGATTGTTTAAGCAGAAAAAAAAAAAAAAAGAAAGAAAAAAAGCCCCAAATGCACTTAATTAACATCTGATGTGTAGCTTTTGCAAACACAAATGCGATACTTGTGTTTGAGCACTGGCAGTAATGACTGTGAACTACGCTATTAATGTCTGGTTTAAAGATGCTTGCGGTAGGACCACGTCTGGAAGAACACAAATAAAAACCTGCATTCAGACAAAACAATAGCGAAGAGCCCACTAGAACAATGAGAAGGCAGCCCTCAGAGGAGACACGCGTCCTTCTTCCCCCTTAGATCAAAACTATCCTCAAAAATAGTTCTCAGTGGCACAGCCATCAATCAATTTACAGGTCAAAGGAATCTCCACATTTTCCTTCACAGGAAGAGTTTCAGTTCAGCGGCCCAGAAGTTGCTTAGGGGTGTCTTAGGCGTCCTACCCATTAGACTGTGCTCCTCCTCTGCTGCCAGTAGGCACACATGTGCGAGGAGAGAGCTGGGGTGGTGTTCTGGGGTACTTGGCATTTTCATATCTGAAGAGAGAACGTCACCTGTGTGGATTCCTGTGCAATGGGAATAAACAGAGATTCTCGTGGACCAACGTGCAACTCCCTCAGTGAGTATGTTTTCCTTGAAAACCTGCTGCGTGCCAGAAGCCTTGAGTCGCTGGGGACAAAAACAGGAAGGAGGTGAAAATAAGATAAAGCCCAGCCTAGAGGTGGTCTTCGCTTCACAGTAACAGAGAGAGCAGGCACCCGACCTGAACCTCAGTCCCACAACACAAACAGTCACTACCCCAAGCGAACAGGCACCGTTACATACGGGTGCTGTAACTTTTTTAGAATATCTACTAAAGAGAAATCACAGCTGAGACAAGACATTTGGTGACCAAAGCCATAAAACTCACACATAATTGCTCAGCCCCGCGCTCCCATGGCAGGAAGCACGCAGGGCTCTGAGGCATGTGGCCAGATCTATGGAAAAGAAAGCTAAGTGAGGAGCATGTGGGCAGAGCTGGGAGTGGCACCCCAGGGATCGGGATTCAAGTCCCACCTCCTCAGGACACTGCCTTTGCTCAGCTGTTTTTCTGCAAAATGCTTATGATATTTTCCTGCTCTGCAAGGAATGGTGAACCTCAATTTCTCAGCTTTGAATCTTTCAGAACAGCGAGAATTCAGAGAGGAAATTACACAAGTAGGTGCACGTTAACATCGTCATGGGATGAAGCCAGCCCGGGTGAGGCCAGCTCAGGTGACCTGCTTGTTCCCTAATTTTCCATAGTGGAGTGGTGCCCTTCATCCATCCAACACCCAAGTCCTTCATGTGCCCATTACAGGTTCCATGTTTAATTACACATTGAGACTTTCACCTCCCATCGTCCAAAGTGGATGGATAGTCAAACAGAGAATCCTGGAAATTGGTTCCTTAAAACTTAACAGACTCATTCTAACACAGGAAAGTGATTTTTCAGAGACTAAGTAAAAGTTTTGATGTGGAGTAAATCGCATTATTCAATGTCAAGAAAAGTGGCTGGTGATGCTACGCTTCTGATTTACAGGGAGAGAAGTAGCAGGGGCAGCTCTCAGGAACCCATTTAAATAGCTAAACAGAAGTCCCTGACTCCAAGATGTGCCGATTACCTCCATCCATGGTTCCCAAAACAGCATATGAAACTGTGTAGTTCAAAGAATCGTCCCTGTATTTTTAAACAATGATGCATATAGTATATGCAGGCCATTCATATAACATATCAGCCAGCAGTGTTTAAATTATCCCATAAATGTTTAGGGTTTTTAAATATATATGTATAACATATTTATTTATAGATCTAAAAGTATCAACTATTATTGCTTTGCCCTAATTTATGTTCCCCACGAGCTGGCCAACTACAAACTTTTAAAAGGAATTTGGTTAAAAGATTTTGTCTGTTTGGCACTGACTAGGAGTGCTAGTCATTTCTGAGCTCACTTTTTTCTGCCTCTGTTTATAATATTCTTAGGGAACTTCAAAACAGAAACCTGCTCCCTCATAGATCTGCTTCCTCTGGGGGACTGCGCAGATTAATTTGTCACTGGAAAGTTAACTGTAAGTGTTCAGTTGATAGCACCAATCATCCTATTTAATTCTTTTTTAGGAAAAGAAATAAACAGCAACAATGTGTTGAGGCTTTTCTGTTTTGATGGGAGAAGTGGAAAGATTTGTTGAGAAACACTGACATAACTAAAGAAAGTTAGAAAAATATATAAAGCCATTAGATTTTAAAATAAGGGAAATCACCACCACTGTTGAGAACTAAATGCACTGAAAAATTAGATGAGTCACATTTATACCCTAATGACCAAAGTATTGTGAATTCTATTTCAATATACAGGGCTTTAAAAAACGAAGGCATTTTACTCCTTCCTACATAAATGTTTTTTTAAGGGAGAATTTGTGCAAGTAAGGTACCCTGAGATTTGGGCTGATCATGTGTCTTAATATTGAATTCCAACCTGGTCTGCAAATTACTAGAAACGAATTGCTTATCCACACCCCTTATTTACTCTTCCACCTTGAAACAGACATGATGTTTTTCTGCAGGCACCTGCTCTGAGCCTATTAAATGAAGGGCCTGTGCTTGGACAAGGTCGCCTAAACTTAGCTACTCTTGTAACTTTCATGTTTTTTGCACAAATGAAGGCTTCTGCCACTTGTCAGGAGATATTAGCAAAACAGACATTGGGGGGAAAGTTGTGCTACTTTTTCCTTCTTATCTTGACTCTTCCATCAAACCCCATCTAAATGAACACATTGAAACCCAGCTTTTATAAAAACTGACCATTGATAAACCTTCAAAATTATCCCTCATGAGAGATAATGGAAAATAATCACAAGATCGATTTAGAGAAATTATGAAAACGAAAATAAGCTGGAGCATTATAAATTTTAAAATGTGTAAAAGTTGAGATAAATAAGATGCACGTCTGTTTCCCAATATTCAGGCCATCTATTTGTGCTACTTTGTAGCCTCCGGCCTTGACCCTGGCCAGACCCTCCACCCGAGACGCCTGTTCACACCTCCAGTGGCTACAGGCCTCCCCTGGCCTTTGCTCCAAAGCTGCATCACGGCGAGGCTGACTCTAGATTATCCCATTGAAATTCACAGCTCACCCCACCCCAGGGCTCATGGTGGTGGTGGTGTTGTTGTTTTGGTTTTTTGGTGTTTTGTTTTCTTTTTTGGCTATAGCACTTATCATTTTCCAACATGCTATAGAATTCATTATTAATTAAGCTTGTTATTTATTGTCTGTCCTCTCATCCCTACCCCCTGGAATAGAAATTCTTTGAGGGCATATCAATTCGGTTTTGCCCACTGATGACAGTGTCTGGTGCATACCAAGTACTTAACAAATTCCTTGTTGCATTTATTATCTACAAATTCTCTCTACAATGTATTGTATTTTCCATGTCTCTAAACATTCTTCCGCAACCTCATGCCTAATTGCTTGCATAATAGTCCTTCACTTAGGCATGCCACAGTTTATTTAATATTGAACGTGTATCATGTGTCCAGCACTTGCTATTGTAAGTGATGCTCTGATAAATATACTTGTACATAAGGACATGCACCTTTTACTATCTCCTTTGGGTTTATCACCAGGAATAGGACTCCTGCCAGGCGGCCATATGCACCTTTGAAGCTCCTGAGGCATACATACCCTGAACTCACTTCCATAGCTTGAACCAACTGACAGTACCTTTAGCAGTAGGGGCCCGTGACAACATCCTTACCAGTATCAAAACTGCCTTCAAAATGCCATCTTCAAACCTCTTTGTGCCCATTTTGAACATTTGGTCTTTAACTCAGACGTGCTTTTCAAATCAGGTTAGAGTTCTTCCCAAGTACGAACCCATTCATTCTCCAGCACTGCAAAAATGAGAGCCGGGTTTTTCAAGGTTCGCCTACCTAACGCCAAAGCCAGCTCTGCTGTATTCTAACACCAGGAGCCCGTCTGTAGCGCCTGCCCACTAGCTGCAATCGCACCACCTGGCACCGGGCTGACTGGTTTGTGGTGCAATCCCTTCAGTCTCCAATGAGGCTCGAATTAGAAACCAGGAACTAGACTTCTGAGGATTTAGTCACAGAACTTACACTTGTGAGACAACTCGTGGGGAAATATGTGAGGTTCAAATTGGCAGGGAGCGATCGGTTTCTTCCCTTTTCCATAACTACAGGCGGAAGCACGCTTATCACCACTTTTATATACCTCCTCTCTGCAGGGAAGGGGGAAAAGGCCCTTTACTATTGCATTTGGTACTTAGCAGACATTTCAACTTCACGGTCTTATGAGGGAGGTGCAGGGATTGTGTCCATTTCATAGATATGGGAACTGAGGCTTACGGAACTCTCAGAGGTCACACAGCCAGTAAACAGCAGGGGCGGGATTCGAGCTCAACCTCAAAGCCGTGATTTTTCCACTGCATCGACTACAGACACCCTTCGTCTGAGAGAATTCTGCACCAGGGGACCGTACGCAGAGGCCTCTGTGTGACTTACGCCTGCCCACCTCTTGGGTAGCCAATATTTTTGTTAACAGCTAAGGTATTAACTGACTACCAAAACGTTACCTAACATGGTTGAATTTGTGACCCCTTCAGAAGATATTTGAGAATAAAAGAATTAAGATTCAAGTAAATGGCAGCAGGATGGTGAAGTGCAGGGAACAGGGATGGAATTGGGGGGGGGGGCGCTTTCCTTTTCCTAGATGAGCCCTGCGCACAGGGCGGGCTGGAGCAGCAGACAGTCAAGAACTGGTGGGACCCCCGGGAAGGGAGCACGCCATGCCTGTTCCCGGTGCCTGCTCGCTCTTCCAGAAGCCTGGTGTCTAGAGAAGGCTCCCCAGCTGCCCCAGAACTGATCTCCAGCTGCACGCATCAGCCCGGCCACACTGGTTGGTCAGGTTCAGATAGGCTTTCCTACCAGCTACAAGTAACCTGGTCCAAATCCCTACCCCCCAGTGTCTCCATTTCCCCCGGGCAAAGCAGCAGGCCTCCAGGACCCTACCCCAGAGTCAGGAGTGACACCATTCTCGTCACCATGGCCAGGCGGCAGGGCTCATCATGGATCTTCGAACCCCCCTCTAAGGGACTGTCATCAAGTATCCGAGGAGGGCTGCTAGCCTCTCTGGTCAGCTTATGGAGAGACGGGTGAGAGCAAGAGCAGAGAGCCCCTGGCCCAACTCACTAGGGCCCTCACTGGGACCGACACGATGCAACAAGTCGAAGGCATCTCAGGAGTCTACTGTCAAGTTTAAAAACAACAGCAGAACAAGACCAAACTGCGAACCTGTTAAGCCACATCTTCGGGCAGGTGCAGCTCCCAGGTCGGGTTCCAGGGCACTGAGATCCCTCCTCGCGAACCAGCCCAGCTGCTTCCTTCTCTGGACCAGGGGGCGCTTCTCGGGCAGATCGGCCTCGCCGAAGAGAAACATGCTGCTGCCCGGGACACGCAGGACGAGGGTCTCAGCCAGGCCTGTGGCAGCGGGAGGCGTTCACAAAAGTACATTAAAATCAGGCCCAACGGAAGAAAATCAAGCTTACAATTGTCTTATTGTGGTAACACGCATTTAACACAAAATGTACCATTGCAACCATTTCTCAGGGTAAAAATCAGTGGCATTAAGTCCATTCCCATCACTGTGTAACCATCACCGTGAAAGCCTATAATTCATACTCATTTTTAAAATCAAAGTTTGAACATAATTTATTCTTCCGTGAAGGAGGAGTCTAGTAATAAACGTTTGTCTTTGTAAGAGGAGGCTAGAATGTCTAAGCCATTACAAATATTCATCACTAAGATGAATGAAATTGGTACCTTCAATTTTTCAACAATTTTCTGACAGCCCCAAACTGTGCATGTTGTCAGGAGAGAATAAAAGATCGCCAGGGCCAGATCTGCACTGTCCAATATGGTAACCCCTACCTACGTGTGCTATTAAGTTTTAATTTTAATCAATTAAAATAAAATACAATTAGCCTGGCGGGTGAGGCTCGGTGGTTGAGCGTCGACCTATGAACCAGGAGATCACAGTTCGATTCCCGGTCAGGGCTCAATCCCCAGTGGGAGGCGTGCAAGAGGCAGCCAATCGGTGATTCTCTCTCATCAATGATGTGCCTATCTCTCTCTCCCTTCCTCTCTGAAATCAATAAAAATACATTTTAAAAAATGAAATGCAATTAAAAATTAAGTTTATCAGTTGCACTAGCCACATGTCAAGGGCTCGATAACCACACACAGCAAGCGGTCTCCTTATTGAACCTCGCAGATATCGAACATTTCCATCATCACATGAAGTTCTGTTGGCCAGCACCGGGCCAGAGGTTCCCTAAAGAAGCCCAATATTTCAGCATAACTTTATGGAGGGGACTCTACACGACAACATTTTTGCATCCCCTCTGTCCCTTCTTTATACCTAGATCCTGTCTCTGACCTCGTCTTCTCAAGGCAGATTACAGAACTATCCTGTTTATTCTAGAGAACTGCTACCGAGAGCTGTTTGCAGCCAACAGCACATTCACACGGGGCTAATTACAATCCCGAAGGACAATGAGGGCACGCATTCTCGTCTGGTGTATAAAATGGAGGGAATTCGGGAGGTGGCCTGGGACAGCAGGAATGTGGGCCTTCTTTACTGGAGGTGCATCATGGGACATCAGGGGCCAGGACAGGGCCTCCTGCCACATAAGCCTAGGAAACCTCTCCAACTGCAATTTTAGGGTCTGTAATTTGTTGGTTTCTAATGTGGACTGCCACGTTGATAGGAGGGGTGAAATGTGGAGGTGGCCAACAAAGATTTCATATTTCTGGGTTGTATGAGGTCTTAGGAAATGTTCTTTCTCCGAGTCAGGTCGGGACTCCAGGAGCCCGCGATGTTATAGACCAGCGATGGCAAACCTTTTGCGCTCAGCGTGTCAACATTTTGAAAAACCCTAACTTAACTCTGGTGCCGTGTCACACACAGAAATTTTTTGATATTTGCAACCATAGTAAAACGAAGACTTATATTTTTGATATTTATTTTATATATTTCAATGCCATTTAACAAAGAAAAATCAACCAAAAAAATGAGTTCGCGGGTCACCTCTGACACGCGTGTCATAGGTTCGCCACCACTGTTATAGACCAAGAAGCCAAGACAATCTCCCAAGTTCACTAAGGCATCTCTGCTTCTTTAGACCACGCTAAGATGCAAAAGGACCACTGCTCCTGGAGGGAGGGAGGGCGCAGATGCCAGGACACAGACGGTCAACGGAGGGTTCAGGATTGTAAAATACTGTCCAGGCCAGTGGTTCTCAACCTTCTGGCCCTTTCAATACAGTTCCTCATGCTGTGACCCAACCATAAAATTATTTTCGTTGCTACTTCATAACTGTCATGTTGCTACTGTTATGAATCGTAATGTAAATATCTGATATGCCGGATGGTCTTAGGCGACCCCTGTAAAAGGGTCGTTCGACCGCCAAAGGGATCGCGACCCACAGGTTGAGAACCGCTGGTCTAGGCAGTTAGGTAACTTCTCAAGTCTGGACTGGAGCGGGGGGGGGGGGGCAGAAGAAAGGGGAGAGCGTTTTGGAGAGTTGTCAGAGGTTAAGATGCCTTAACACTCCAAATCTCCTAGTTGTTCAGATCACTGATATCTGCTCCAACCATAACTTTGGCTGCTACAGTGTAATATACAAACTGTGATGCCCAAATAATATGATCTTTGGAACTTGCTTTAAAATACTTTAGTAAAACCAAAGAAAAATAGAGGAAGATAAAAAGAGAGAAAAGGAGAGAAAAATAAAGGAAGAAACAGAAAAACAGAAAAGAAACTGCCCCGCAGCATAGATGGAGAGACTGCGATTAGATGAGCCATGGAGAGCATCCAGCAGGCCTGGTGCACATGCTCAGTAAATGCCGGCCTCTCCCCCGGCAGGCCTGCTCTGCGGGTCTGAATTCTGACAAGTTGGAGCCGCCTTCCTGGGCCGCCATGTCCCTGCGACTAGAAATCCCTGTCTTCTCCACAAATTCACGGTGGAAGGAATCAACCTTAATTTCTGTTCTCCAATGAAGAGAATAAAGTATTTCATTACTCTCATGCAACGAAAAGACAACCAACACCGAACTGGTATTCAGTAATGGAGACAGTGCACTATACTCTTCAGGTTCAGGGAGAGAGCATTTACGTTTCCAGTGACTGCAACCCGGGCGCCTGGCGGGGAGGTGCTCGCAATTTTGCTGGAAGGAAAATGTAGACTGCCCGCATATCAAAGAAATGTCTCAAATTTAGTCAGAATACTTACCAACAAGCTATTTTGTCTGTCATAGGTTCCATGTTCGGAAGAGCTTGTTTCAATGTTATCACTTTTTTTTCACAATTAATCTATGCAATAATCATTCCATGTAATTGCAAACGCTCACACCAAGCAAACAAATAGGCCTCCTAAAGGAGATCAACATTCTGAACACTCCACGCGCAAGCCTGTGGGAAACTGAGTCCCGTCAGCCTTCAGGTCAGCGGCACGGCTGCTGAAGGCCACAGCCCTGCGTGCATCTCCCCTAGAGCCATTCCTCCCTCCTCCGGTGGAGCCCGGCATCTCCAGAGCAGGGACTTGGAGCGGTTACAATGACCAGCAAGAAACCAGAACGACCGAACTAATCCCTGCTTCCTCATCCTGCTCCCCTCCACTGCAATTCAGTTCTCCCTCTGTCGTGCTCCTGCGGTATTTTACAGCTTTTGTTGGCTAGAACATCAGATCTAATCTACTGGCATCACACAGTTAATTGCGGACTTTTGCTTCTACGTCTAGGTTTCGAGCTCCCTGAACAATTAAGGTTTGTTAAGTTGAATGAATGGAATTTGGGTCCTGAGCACTTTGCAGATGTTGGGCACTGCAAACCTGAAATAGCCGTGTAGTCCCAACCTACAAAGGAGAGGAAGGGGTCAGCTGACAAAATGCGAACTGGGTTGAACACCAGGGGGAGTACAATGTGCCCGTGGTGACTGAGCCCTGGGATCAGTCTTCCACCGTTGGCATCACATCTTACGAGCTGTCCTCAGAACGGAAGTCCCCTCCGCAGCGGCAAAGCCACCTGATGGGGGCTACCTGAGCCCGGCAGTACTGTCAGACGCGACAAACATCCGAATCGCCTGGCGATGGAAGAGCCGGATGCCATCAAGCACTTGAAACAGGCAAAACAGAACCCGTCAGCTGCCTAAATGGCTCTTTATTAAAAGAACAATCTTTTTTAGTTTTCCTTCCATTTTTTGACAAGTTTTCCCCACCACCATTATTAATACTTCTGATCTTCCCATTTTCACTAGACATATGCTGAAAAGGCTGATTTGATGATAGTACTTTTTTAAAAATATTTTTATTGATTTGAGAGAAGAAGAGAGAAGGAGAAAGAGACAAAATCAATGATGGGAGAGAATCATTGATTGGCTGGCTCCTGTGCGCCCCCTACTGGGGATCAAGCCTGCAACCTGGGCATGTGCCCTGGCCAGGAATCGAACCATGACCGCCTGGTTCATAGTCCACTGAGCCACACGGGCCGGACTGATGATAGTATTTTAAAAACATACTTTAACCTTCATGATTGGCTGGCCTTATTTACTCAAAAATGATTTTTAGCCATTTCCCTACAGGTGTACTGGTATTTATCACTTTCTGTCTTATCTTTAGAGACTTCTCTGAGCTTGGTTATCCCTCTTTGCAAAAGGAGGATTAATGCACCGAGACGTTTCTCTATGTGATAAGAAGTTTAAGCTTCATTTTGTTAACAAATGTTTCCTCTGAGTCTATAACAGACGTGTGACCAAGATGTAGGATTTTACTGAGGACATACAATAGTTAGAGCAGTTCGTGAAGAAGTATTGAAGAATCTGCTGAGTTAAATGTATGTGCCACATACCTCATGTCTACAGTGGTATTTAATACCCTTTTCCCTTCTGCCTTTGTTCTTTCGGGAGCAACGTAGGATTTCTGGTATAAATGGAGTCGCAATTTAACTGTTAAACAGAACTGCATTTCAGCAGCTCAAGGAACATAACGGAGAGGCTAACTTTTGTTACATTTTTCCACGGCAGCCAAAATGCACAACTAGGAAAAAACCATCAAATCTGTCACTCCCTTTCCTCTGGAACAGAAAAAATCTCTTTCCTCTTGCCCACACACGACATAAATGTGTGGCTTATTTATTTTAAAGCAGAACTCTAATAATACTCAAAAGAGTATCAAATCTTTTCCTAAGTGCATAGCAATGAAAACAGTCCTTTCCAACCCGTCACCCCAGACTCAATAATAAGTAGAGGTAAAAAGGCACAGAATCTAAAAATTAGCCTGGTGCTAGACTTGGAATCTTTCAAGCATCCTCTAATTTTAGTAGAGCTCTCTTAATATAGCCAAGTTTTTTGTTTAGCTGATTTTTTATTTAGTTTTTTTTTTTTTTTAATGAGAGGGGGAGAAAAAGATTCTCTCCCAGAAGCCACACAGCTCTCTCAGATGGTAAAACAGATAGCCCTAAAAGCTTTTGCCTAAATTCACACACGTCCCTAAAATAAAACTGGCTTCTTAATCTCGCTACAGTACTCTGAAAATACAGCGCGGCGCTGTGATGCGGGCCTGCCTCTCATTAAGTGCAGGCTGGGGAACATTATTCTTCGTTTAGTCTATGGCAGGGGGCGGTGGAAATGCCTCCCTTTGCAATTCAAAATTATTTCAGAGACAGAGCCTTTCTTTTCAGTGTCTTCATTGAACAGAGCTGTTGAGAACTGTCTCCCTACCGTCCCAGAGAGCAAAAAAGCTACCCAGTATTCACCCCATATGCTCGGCTTTGAAGTGTGAAGCTGTGACCGTCCCACTAGTCTCCTAAGCCACCATCAAAGCCATCTCATTACGCCCAGCGCTGCGAGTTAAAGCGCAGGGCCTAACCGCTCCAACACAAACACTGCATTAGCAAAGCAACCGCAATATTCCTCCCCCACGTGGCTGCAGCTTGAAGCAATCTTTACCATATGCCAACATGCACGAGATACGAAAATGTATTGTGCTAGAACATCGAGAAGGACGTTAAACATGCTGACTAGAACTGGATGTTATTCTAAGGGACAGGGCCGGGGGGCGGGTAAAACGCAGCTGATCTTTATGATGAAAGAACAGAAACACTGGGCTGAAAGACGATATCAAGTGCAATTCCTAAATTGCACTTCTACCAACACATTCTGGGGCCTGTTCCTTCTTGAGATAGCAGAAAACAATTTAAGGGGGGAAACCAAACTCCACAGCCCATCCCTGGATGCTACTGTTTACTCTGTCACGTTTCATTTCTAAAGGACAAATAAGCTTACAGATGACGATATGCTGACAACAGCATCTACGACTCAAAATAACAGGACTCACTAAGGAAAGCAATTTCGCTTGTGTCGCTGAATTGTCAATTTATCATCGCCATAGTGGTAAAAAAACAAAACGCCAAGAAAGAAAACCTGTTACGTATCATGAAAACAAGGTCATGAGTAAATGAGGACAAGGACTAGATTAATCTTCATGTAAAAAGTAATCTGTGAAAAACAGTTCCAAATACTGGGACCTAATGATCCCCTTCCTTTCTTTGGGCTCTAGAGAAATTCTTGCAGATGTGCACAAAAAAGGTTATTCAAGAAAGTCCACTGCTGCATTCGTTGTAGTAGGAAAAAAGAGAGACGATCTGACTGTCCACAGAGAGGGGACTAGATAAAATGTAGTATGTCCACACTATGAAACTACAGGGATGAACTAGAACAGCCGTGGGCAAACTACGGCCCGCGGGCTGGATCCGGCCCGTTTGAAATGAATAAAACTAAAAAAAAAAAAAAGACCGTACCCTTTTATGTAATGATGTTTACTTTGAATTTATATTAGTTCACACAAACACTCTATCCATGCTTTTGTTCCGGCCCTCCGGTCCAGTTTAAGAACCCATTGTGGCCCTCGAGTCAAAAAGTTTGCCCACCCCTGAACTAGAACCACATGCAACACCTTGGACAGATTTCCAAGATAGCTTGCTGAATTAAAAAGTTACAGTATGATAGCATTTATATTATAAACACGAACAAGCAATCCTACAATGGGTTTGTCAACATAAACATATTCATACACATACCGGTATAAATAAAAGCATGGGAAAAATTCTCAATTCAGTGTGAGCCTACTGTACTCATAGCATAACCTGGCAGGGGTGGGTTCAGGAAACCATGAATGGGGGAGTTGGTAGAAGCAAACTTTATCCTTTCCTATAATTCTTGAAATTTTAATAAAGAGAATTAGTAAAGAGTCCCAGCCTGGCTGGCGTGGCTCAGTGGTTGAGCATCAGCCTATGAAACAGGAGGCAAGGTATAATAAATAAACAATGGTGAGAATTCTCTGTTCTACTGCTGTCTCAATGAAAAACCATCAGTAAGTTTCTAGGTCCTTTTTCCAGCTACCAAATGAAAAAAATTCACTGTAGAGGTATATGATGATGATCCTCTTATCATCATATAAATATAAGAATTATATGCCCTAAATTCTTTTTTTTTTATCCTCACCTGAGGATATTTTTCCATTGATTTTTAGAGACAGTGGAAGAGAGAGGGAAAGACAGAGATAAATGTCAATGTGAGAGAAACACATTGATTGGTTGCCTCCTGCACGAGTCCTGACCAGGGCCCAGGCCGGGGAGGAGCCTGCACCCAAGGTACATGCCCTTGACTGAAATCAAACCCTGGATCCTTTGGTCCACAGGTCAACGCTCTATCCATTGAGCCAAAATGAGCTAGTGGGGCCTAAATTTTAATGTAATGTACTATGTACGTTCATGGAGATATAGGAATGCATGAAAATATATAGTAAATAGTAACTTGGGGCACAATATGTGCATTTATTTTGACATTTAATTTACATATGTGTATGTATATTTAAAACCTTTATTAATGTTATCACACACTCTGGGTCTCCTGAAGAAGCACACCCTGACCATGGAGACCAGGTCGATGGGCTGGTAGAGGCCTGAGGGTGTGGGGAGACTTGGGTTGATGCACTAAGTCTTACGGGTCCATCTAGCGTCACTATGGCATCTCTTCCGAATTTTCTAACCCTAGTGGCCTTCACACTGGAAATCACAGCAAGTACTAGGAAGCAGGGATGAAAAGAAAGGGATTCATGAAAAGCATGGCCAAGGTCAGGGCCTGGGCTGGAGAAGTGAACATGGTATCAATCACCTGGTAACCCCTTACTAGGTCCACATTTTCTAAAACACCATCAGTGCTCACACAAGATCAGTTTCTTGGGGCTGTGGATAATGACCCAAAATCAGAAAACCTATAGCCCCTAACCTGAGTGCCCTCAAGGCTCCCTTGGCTAGTAAGGGGTGAATGTCAATTAATGTCCCCCGCAATAACCCCTGGCTCAATCCCATGCATTCTAAGAGGCCCTTTCCCCAGGTGAAGTGTCAGTGGGCAGATGGGCCTCCCAGTTTCTAACTCTAAACCTTGTGACTTCTAAACTAGGAAAGAATTACAGGAAGGAAGCAGGCAGCAAGACCCATGCACTTCCCTTATTCATTCCAATTAGAAGATTCTTACAGTGCATTTATTCTTGTCAATATTTTCCATACACCCTATTCAACATACATCAAGAGTGAAAAGGGGACCGAGGGGAAGCTCACACAAGGGTGTGTAGTCAAGCTAGTCATTGTTGTGAGCAACTGGGGCTTGATCTTGTTGGAATGGGCCTTAGAATCATCCATCTCAGGGACAAAAGACGGGAGCCTTTACCTACCAGCTCTGCTTGGACTTCAGACTGCTGCAGAGCCGACATAGGAGAGAAGAGTGCAGCTTCCCACGGACGTGGGGTTCACCTGGAACTGCCAGGAGAACAACAGGTGTGTTCCAGATCTCCCACTGGGCCTTTCCTTCCTCACTGGTACCTCTGTTTTACTGTGATCGATGTAACCCTGTTCATTTATTAAGCCTCTAGCAATATGCACTTATGAACATCCTGGTAACTCTCCTTCATAGACAAAATGGTCTATAAAGTCTCAAGAAATCTATCTAAATATTTTTTAAAATATACTTTTATTGATTTCAGAGAGGAAGGGAGATGAAGAGAGAGATGGAAACATCAGTGATGAGAGAGAATCATTGAATGGCTGCCTCCTGCATGACCCACTCTGGGGATCAAGCCCGCAACCCAGGCATGTGCCCTGTGGGAATCGAACTATTATCTCCTGTATCATAGGTCGATGGTCAACCACTAAGCCACGCTGGTTGGGCTATCTTAATATTTTAAGTACTCCCCCAATGCACCATCCCTTGTTTTTTCAGCTTTGTATATGGTGGCGGTATTATAAAATTCTCAAACTAAATGCTACGTCCTACAGCTCTGTTAACATGTGCTTGCAAAACCAACCATTGTGTTTATGCTATGGCAATGAGGGCAGCGCTGAGGGTCGAGAATACTATCTCAGAACCCAGCATCTAAATTGACTAATCTCAACCACACCCAGGCTGTTTTATGAGAAAATCTCCATAGCAACTGGAGAATCAGAGTAGAAAATTCTTCAAGTGAAAAGTTGTTCCTGATTTGCCAGATCAGCCCATATTTTGACAATCTGTAATAAAGTAATCAAAGGGTCTCATGACTACCACACAAGTGTTGACGTCGCGTGAATCTGTCATGGCACATATCCTCCAAGTCATAAAAATACTCGAGAAAACATCAAACAAGGCTGATAATTCTAATCAAATTCATTAATGCTTATATATTTTAAGATAAAATATTTTTAAATATCAATCATGCAGGAGCTATTTCTTTATACATATAACTAACTTAGCTAACACTTATCTTTCTAAATATTGTCAATTTAAATAGTATTGTAGCCCTAGCTGGTTTGGCTCAGTGGATAGAGTGTTGGCCTGTGGACCAAAGGGTCCTGGGTTTGATTCTGGTCAAGGGCATGTACCTTGGTTGCAGGCTCCTCCCTGGTGTGGGCCCTGGTTGGGGCCTGTGCAGGAGGCAACCAATCGATGTGTTTCTCTCACTTTGATGTTTCTCTCTGTCTCTCTTTCCCTCTCTCTTCCACTCTCCCTAAAAATCAATGGAAAAATATCCCCGGGTGAGGATTAACAAAAATAAGTAAATACGTAGTACTGTACAAACATTATTTCATTTGATTAATGACATAAAACAAAAAGCAAGTTTCCATATCAGTGACAAAATTCATAGCTATGGTCCAGACTTTTAAAGCTGCATGCTATGAACTTCCATGTTAGGTAAGCCCATTTTCACACATGGGGAGAATTTGTTGGCACCTCTTCCCTGACCCCCACTCCATTTTCACTCTATCCTTCTCCTGAAGGTTTGCATGTAAATGTGAAACAGGGTCATGTTCAGAGACACTGGCTCCTGCCTGGGAAAACACTGGTAAGGAAGAAGTGGAGAACATACAGGAAGCACTATGACCACAGGAATCCTTCAGAAAAGCTGTCGGAAAAAAAACTGGTACAAGTCCAGGAAATGAGGCTAAATATCTTCAATATAGGGTTGGATGTCAGACAAAAGGATAATGTTCCTGTAAATTTACCACTGACACCAAATTAGGTGAATTCATTGTTCTTGAAGGATCCAAGATAATTAACAATCATAAAGAACTAGAGAAGTGGGGACTTCCAAGCAGATGGGAGTGTGGATCCCTACATTTACTTTCCTCCTCCCGAGAACCCCAGGAAAAGGATGGTAAAGAGGTATTTTTTAAAGCCTTCACTCATTCAAACAAATGGAGACGGAAGAGGAGGTAATAGTATTGGAATGTGAAAAGCAGATATAGGCATGGTGGTTACTCCATAGCCTCAAGGCAGCAAGAGGAACAGCAGCAACCTCACCTATACCACAGGCACCTGAAACTGGCAACCTAGCTTTGGGAGGTAAAGGGAAATATCAAAACAGGGACACTGGTGGAAAGCCTGCTTAAATAGCAGTGGAACGCCCCTTCCCCTGTCTTCTAATTGGAACAGGTCAGAGAGTTCTAGAAGATATTTCTTCAAGAAGATGAAATTAATAGAATACTCAACACATGAGATGTTGTATCTGAATACATGGAGAAATGTTATTAACAAAGAGTCTGGGGTCATACCAGTGATAAATAAATTTAAAAACCAAGTAATCAATCAAAAAGATAATGATCAACTCTAGAAAAAAACAAAGTTTTGCAGAAAGGCTAAAATAATAATCTCTATATATAAAAGCCAAGTGACTGGAATGAATGGAATGACTGGTCACTATAATGTGCACTGCAGCTGTCCAACTGGCCCGATTGGGGGCGGGGCTGGCCGGCCAACCTCCCGCTGCTCCTCCCCCCAGCCAGCCTGGCCCCGATCAGCCCCAATTGGGGTGGGCTGGTGGGCCCCCCCACCCGTGCACAAATTTGTGCACTGGGCCTCTAGTATTTTAAATAATTCATTGTGAATAATGTTTATATAGTCATAATAATGTAACCACTAAGTATTTATCCAAATTTTGATATAACTATATTGAGACAAGGAAAAATGGGAAAGTAAGAGTGTGAGACAGTGTGTGTGTGGGGGGGGGGGGGGATGGGGAACAGTGAGAGGAAGCTAAATTCTCATCTTCTGCAATAAGAAGTCAATAGACAATGCCTAAAATTGAAAAACTAAGAAGTACCATTGATATTTAGGTATCTGGGGTTGATCTTAATAAAATAAAAGAATTGAAAGCACTTGGCTCAGGGAAGAAGGAAATTAAAGTTTGTGTATGGTGAGGGGGAAGGTGGGTTGTGTAGGTGCTTAAAGTTTGGGGGACAAATCCTGTAGAGCATCTGACTTTTCGCTGCATGCATGTATCGTTTTGATAACAACTAAAAAAAAAGGGAAGAAAGAATGAAAGAACGGAGAGAGAGGGAAGGATGGAGGGAGGAAGCGGAAAAAGGAGAGGAAAAATCTAGAGACATAACAGAGATAAAAATGAGATGTAGCCTAAATGGTCAAATGTGGTTTTTATAGAAAATAAAAATCAGAGAGAAAGGAAGATGGCGGCATAGGTAAACACCAATACTCACCACCTCCCACAACTACATCAAAATTACAACCAAACTACAGAACCATCATCCAGAACCGCTGGAAAGCTGGCTGAATGGAAGTCCTACAACTAGAGAAGTAAAGAAGGAAGCACACTGAGACTGGGAGGAGGTGTGGAGGTGGGGAATGGGCTGGTCTGCTACCCATGTGGGAGATCCTCTCTGCGGTGGCTGTAGGGAGGAGCAAGAGGTCTCAGCCCCATCCCAGGGTCCCAGAGCTGGGAAAATAAGTCCTTACAGGCAGTAAGAACTACCGGCTGTAAAAACCAAGGCGGATTAGTGCTCAGTGACACAGAGGCTGCTGGAGACCCAGCTATTTCTCTTAAAAGGCCAGCACCACGAACTGATCTTACAAGGTCCCGCTTCCTCTGAGCTCCAGCACCAGAGCAAGGCTCTGGGGAACGCAGACACATACGAGGAGGAACTGTACTGTCTGGCATCAGGGCAGGAACCTGGGGGCAGCTTTCTCCCAGACAGAGGTGCTTGAAGGGACCATTGTTCCTATGTTGGGACCTCCCTGGTTGCAGGGCTACCTGGCAGCCATTTCTTTTTGCTCCACCTAGGTGATTCTGAGACCTCACCCCATCCAATTTGCAGCCCCACGCAACCTGTGTGCAGAGGCTTTTGCATATGAATGGCCTGTCCTTGCTCAGGCTAAAATCAAACAAGCTGCAGCTGGGTCAGGGAGCCCCAAATGTATCAATAAAAGGCCCAAGACCTGGCACCAGCACCAGCCTGCCTTGCTTCATAGCTGGACCTCATCTGGGCACTTCCAAACCTGATACAAAGAGGAGGAATTTGCAGATCTCTCTGTAGCTCCTGCTGGGTGGCCCCAGACAGTGGCTGAATTTGCACCTCCCTGGAGACCCAAGAGCCTGTGTACCCAGTGGTCAGTGTCAGACCATACCAGATTACAACTCTACACATCCAGAAGGAACACACTCAAGGGGAAGACTCAGTGAGCACCAAAACCCCACTGAAGCAAGTCCTGCTCCATAGGGGTGTCTCCTGAACAGCAGCTCTCCCATGGCAGTCGCAGCTGGTCCTCACAGCCAATTGGCCTGGAGGTCAATTCCTTCCAGTGACACCAAGAGCAATCAAGTCTCAACTACAACAAGACTGTGCACACAGCCCACAAAGAGGTGCACCTGGAGTTCCAGCTCAGGTGACTGGGGAGGCTGAGCCATTGGGCCCTATAGGACACCTACTATACAAGGCCACTCTACCAACTCAAGGAGACATAGCAGCTCTCTACCCAATACATAGAAACAAACACAGGGAAGCAGCCAAAATGTGGAGACAAAGAAACATATCACAGATGAAAGAAATGGAAGAAAGCAAACTACTGGATATAGAGTTCACAACCATGGTTATAAGGTTACTAAATAATCTTTAGAACAGTGGTTCTCAACCTCCTGGCCCTTTAAATACAGTTCCTCATGTTGTGACCCAACCATAAAATTATTTTCGTTGCTACTTCATAACTGTAATGTTGCTACTGTTATGGATCGTAATGTAAATATCTGATATGCAGAATGGTCTTAGGCGACCCCTGTGAAAGGGTCGTTCAACCACCAAAGGGGTTGCGAACAACAGGTTGAGAATTGCTGCTTTAGAAACCTCCAAAAAAAAAAAAATAGAAAAGGACCAGTCAGAGATTAAGCATACACTGACTGAAATAAAGAATAAAATACAGGGATTCAACAGTAGAGTAGAGATTCTGAGAATCAAATCAACAAGTTGAAATATGAGAAAGCAAAAAACACCCAATCAGATGAGCAAAAAGAAAAGAGAATCCAAAAATAAGAAGATAGTGTAAGGAGCCTCTGGGACAACTTCAAGCATTTCAACATTCACATTATTGGGGTGCCAGAAGAAGAGAGCAAGATACTGAAAACCTATTTGAAGAAATAATGACAGAAAAATTCCTCTAACTGGTCAAAGAAATAGACTTAACACATTGTTTGCGGGTAGATTTTATCGCACGCTAACAGGTGGCGCGGGCCATTTTTGCAGTTGAATAGATTGATTACCGTTATACCTGGAAGTACATACATAATTCACCATTGTATGTGTTAGAGACCCAAATTTTGTTCTTTGGAATTCGTATATCTGCATGTTAGCATCCCTTTAGAGCAATAAAAAAGTATAAAAGTAAACGTATTTATATGTTACCCACATTCTACTGCTAGTCTATAAAAAACGTATTAATACGTGTCCCGCGCTCTACTACCAGTCAACGTAAAACGTATAAATACGTTTCCCGCATGCAATGTGTTAAAGTCCAGGAAGCACAGAGAGTCCTCAACAAGTGGAACCCAAAGAGGACCACACCAAGACGTATCATAATTAAAATGCCAAGGGCTAAAGACGAAGAGAGAATCTTAAAAGCAGCAAGAAAAAAAGCAATTAGTTACCCACAAGGGAATGCCCATATGACTGTCCGCTGATTTCTCGACAGAAACTATGCAGGCCAGGAGGGAGTGGCAAGAAATATTCAAAGTGATGAAAGCAAGGACCTACAACCAAGATTACTCGCCCCAGCAAAGCTATCATTTAGAATTGAAGGTCCGATAAAGAGCTTCGCAGACAAGAAAAAGCTAAAGGAGTTCATTGCCACCAAACCAGGATTATAAGAAATGCTGAAGGGTATTCTTTAAGAAGAGGAAGAAGAAGAAAAAGAAAAAGACCAGAAATATGAACAACAAAATGGCAACAAATACATACCTATTAACAATTGAATCTAAAAATCAAAATAAGCCCTAACCGGTTTGGCTCAGTGGATAGAGCGCCGGTCTACAGACTGAAGGGTCCCAGGATAGATCCCGGTCAAGAGCATGTACCTTGGTTGCGGGCACATACCCAGTAAGGAGTGTGCAGGAGGCAGCTGATCAGTGTTTCTCTCTCATTGATGTTTCTAACTCTCTATCTCTCTCCCTTCCTCTCTGCAAAAAATCAATAAAATATATTTTTATAAAAAAAATAAAAATAATAAATGAGTAAGAAATCTAATGAACAGAATAAACTGGTGAATAAAACAGAATCAGAGGCATGAAACAGACTGATGATTCTCAGAAGGAAGAGGGGTGGGTAGGGGCGGGAAGAGATTAAACAAAGATCTTATATGTATATATGCATTACCTATGGACACAGATAATAGGTTGGTGGAAGCTAGGGGTAAGGGGGGAACTGGGTAGAAGGGAACAATGGGGGGAAAAGAGGGACATTTGTAATAATCTCAACAATAAAGATTAAAAAATAATTAAAAAAATAAAAATCAAAGTCCAAGACATTTAAAAAAACAAACAAACACGGTAAGCCTTACATAAATAGAGTAGGCCTATGTGTCTCCTAGCTGTCCACTGAGGTATATTCAACTGCCAACAGCAGCATGTGAAAAACACACTCATGCTCTCTCCCCCAAACCTCCTTCCTGTCATCATTTGTAAGTGATGACACTTCCATGCCATCGTTTTGTTCCCCGCCCCCAACATCCTTTGGAGTCTCTCCATTATCGATTACCTTCGGCCACCGTCACCTTTCCAAACTGATCCGCCTGCATCCTGTTGGTCTCTGCAGGCAGAGTGATCTTTCCGGAGTTCAAAGCGAATCAGACCACTTTCTTGCCTAAAACTCTTCAGTGGTTCCCATCCTGTTACAATAAGGTTTGAGCTCCTTCACCAGCACATAATACTCCAGGATCTGACCTCCAAGCATCACTTGAGCTTCTATCTTAACATTCCCAGGAATGCCTTTCCCATCTCATCCACCTCTAAGGGCTGGCCACACACTCAAGTCCCTTGCAGGCCCCAAATCCCAGGCTACCCTCACCTCTGAACCTCTGCACTGCTGTGCCCTTTATTCTAAAAGTTCTTAAATTAAAATGATTTGTGCAGTTATGCGTGAGAGTATGTATCTCTGTATGTATACAAGAAAGCACAGGCATAAAAATGTGCATGTGATTTTGACAGTATTTATAAGTCTCCTCAACACCAATTTCATGCCCCACTTTAACCCCTTCCTTAAGGTATAAGCAAGCTTATAGCTGATATCAAAAAGTTCTGAAATTTATCATTCAATGAGTTTTTGCACACAAAAGCATATATGGATTATCAGTATCAATAACCAATATCAACTATATTATGAAACTGGACTGCTCTCCACTGCCCTTCTTCCCCCAAAAAAGTTAGTTCAATTATCAACTTCAAGTTGGTTTCCCTGAGAAGGGGTTACCCTAGTGGAAAACATCCCTTCACCGTTTGGAGAACAGCCAGTCCTTAGAATTTGAATACTTTTGCCTTATAAGAATGTCTGAGCATGTTGTTAAAAAAAAATTGGATGATATTAGATGAACAGCTGTGCAGAAAGGGGAATGTAAAAATAAAAACTGCATGTTGGAGCATCAAAATAGTAACCATGTACAGTATATGACTGTTTTTAATCAGATGAAGATTGAAGCTATTACATTTCAAATCAAATGTTATAAATTAGTTCAAGAATGCAGCTGAGCTCTCATTTAATTAGAAATGTCCATGTTTAAATCATGAGGTACAGTAGCTGCCAATGAAGCAAAAGGGCAGGGGAAGGGAGAGATCTTGTGTCCAGACCCTCCGATTGTTGACTGTCTCCTTTGCAGGACGCACATCTGGGCAGACTCGTCCTGATGTAATGAAGAACTTCGTGTACTAGCTAATTTGAGATTTAATGTAATTGAACATAATTGTTTTGAAGACAATTAAAATCATTATTCTGCCCTGGACATCTATGAACTCTTCTTTTTTGTGTGAAACATATTTTCCCCCCATGTTAAATTTTAACTCTTTCTTGGGTAAAAAGTAAAGCACATTTTGGGCCAAGATTTCCCTGCGAAGCAATCCTTCGACTGTCAGGTCATATTAAAGTGCAGTACAACAGTGAGTTCTCCTTTAGAAACAAGTCTCATTTCCTATTCCTGGTGCCTGATGCAGCTCAGCCAGGGTCCAGACCTACATCCCAAATGTGAGACGATTCACTATTAAATAAAAATGAGGGACTTCTGAGGTCATACAGAGAAGAATGCAATTATCCGAAGGCAGCCTTTCCCCCACAGGTTATGAGCCCCTGTGTGCCGTAATTAACCGTGGCGCAGCTAGACAGTCCAGGCAAAGGGTCTTTCTTTTCTCCCAATTTGCCTAATTCCAAAACACCTCAAGTGACATAGCTCAAATTTTCCAAATTAAACTCACCCCTGGGGCTGAAATCAAGCCTGTGACAGTTCAGTTCTAAAGAAAATCTTAAAGAGAGTCCTGCACAGGGAGAGAAAAAAGTCAGGGGAAAAGCGGGTAGGAGTTAACATTTAAGTGGTTTTCAACCTCATCATTACCCCTGCTCAAGAAAATAAGACACAGATGGGCAAAACACAGCATCGTCCTGCCCCAAAGAGTCTAGGAGCTCATTAGAAACTACTGTTGTTTCCTCGTGGTCCACCATGAATTCGGAAGGGACAAGTGACTGATGTGCTGCATCCCACAGCAGTCAGCGCTCCCGCGCCCCGGCGTGGACACTGGAAGGATGCCACAGAGACACGATGGGCCACTGCAACCCAGGAAAGCTTACTGTTCAGACACGCCCTCAAGGTAGACCTTTCCCGGGGAGCTGAGGAGCGCTGACATTGTCAGGAGCTGCTCTGCTTTGTAAAAATGGTTTCCGTTAAGAAATAACACACGGCCCCAAGCTTTCTCTTACTTCTGGCCACAGCTCCACACTCTTCCACTGACACGCCGGCGAGCGGGTAAATGGGGATCAGGTCCACTGCTCCCAAACACGGGTGGATCCCCTCTTGAGCCTCCATGTCAATAGACCGAAAGGCCTCCACGCAGGCAGCCAGGACAGCATGGTCTTAAAAGGTAAAATTGTACAAAACAATCATTAAACTTTCAAACACAGTAAAGAATCAGCTATATTTTAGTGTCCCACTAATTGTTGTTGTTTTTTTGTAATCTGTATAGAAGATGATTTTCACCCAAAATAAAGTAAAAGATCCAACATTTCCCCTTGCCCTACCTCCCAATCATCATAAAAGTTCACATTTCTTCACATTTATTCCCCAAAGTAGAGGAGTTATGCAATGTTTATGATTCTTAAACACCTGTGTGCGTGTGTGTGTGTGTTTTATTGATTTCAGAGAGGAAGGGAGAGGGGGAGATAGAAACATCAATGATAAGAGAGAATCATTGATTAGCTGCCGCCTACATGCTCCCTACTGGGGATCAAGCCCGCAACCTGGGCATGTGCCCTTGACCAGAATCAAACTTGGGAACCTTCAATTCGCAGGCCAATGCTCTACCCACTGAGCCAAACCAGCTAGGGCACCTCTGTGTTTTTTTACAACTGGTTACTTTAAATGTTTTCAACTTTATCAAATTAATCTGATAAAACTTTGTATTTTCAGAATGCTTTATTAATTCTTATTAAAATATATACACAAAGTTTTAAAAGCATAACTATTTATTTTAGTTTTCCTCTTCTCCAGTAATTAGATTTTGCGTTCAAAGATTTTATTTCATCTAACTACATATGACAGATACCTAAGAGCTATGCTATTACTGAGTTTTCATTAGCAGTACAGAATGACCATTTCAACAAGAAAGATAAACAACGAAGAAGCAAATTTACCATCTTATGATTAACATTCAAGATAATTTGTCCTGTTTGCTGGGAGCTACCAGCCAGCGCTTAGTTCTTCAAACAAACATACCTTATGAAAAAAGACAATCTGAGTTGAAATAAAGTCTATTTAAAAATATTTTGAGCCCTTTTGTAAGCAATATTAAGATAATACAAGTTTATGTTCAAACAGTTATGATCCTTCAAATTCAACTGGTCCCACTAAAACTTACAACATGAGACATTTCATTTCAATCCGTGAACCAACTCAAGATTTCAGGCTCCCAACCCAAAACACAACTGCTTAGCATGTTTCATTCTATGCCAACTTATCGCTGAAATCAAGGCTGACTTCAACACTATGACTCCACAGGTTAAAACTTGAAGATTGTTTTTCTTATCCATAAATGATACGTGACCATCTTCAGGGGGGAAAAGGTATTATTCTTGGGCCCAAGATTCATTGTAACGAAGAGGAAATGGGAAATGTTTGAGATGTGTATGTTCAGAAAAATGATGAAATGCATTTCTGAGGTAGACTCTCCAGGTAATGGACTATTCCTACGGCACAGGAAATCAATGAGTAGAGAGCATGCAGGCCTACCTGAAGCTACCCTTCATCATAGACACAGACATATATATATGAAGAAAGAAACTGCGGTCTCACTTAATTCATCAACAGAAGCTGCGATGGTAATGACTGATCTGTTGTAGTCTTGATCAGAAAATATATTGAGCACTGATACTTCAGGACGTTTCTTCCCTGTAAAGGAAAAAAATATAGAGGCAAGAATTATTTTTCTCTGCTGAAGCCTTAATACTTTACTGCTTCTGATACAATTATATCTGTTCAACAGAGAAATTTCGGGGTTGTGACCTTTGAGGTGACACTGGCTAATCATGACGTTCCTGGGTAGTAATGCCCACTCCTTACGGCGCCTTCCTATGTAGCTGGACGGCTCAGCTCGGACACGAGGCTTTGGTGTCTCTCCACTCAAAGATGGCAGCCTCTTCTTTCAATTGCCACGCTGTGTCGCTCCAAATCCGGTTCCCTCTCAGTCGCGTCTTTCAGGCCTTATCAATTTCTCCTTCCTAAACCCAGAAATCAACCTGTCTGGATAAAAAGCCGCCATCTGGAGAAACTACGATGGGCCAATTAGTGCCTGAAGCAGAGGTTTCTGGGATGCATGCACCTGCCTGTTGGAGGCGCTCCGACCCCAACACCTCCTCAGAGGCCACCCACAGTCCTCAGATGTTAATGGCTTCCAGCCTCCCGTGGCCTGTGACTCGGTGACCACGTAACCCGGAGGAGAAAGCTGCCCTGCCCTGCCCTGCCCTGCCCTGCCCGGCACGGCAGCCACACATAACCCCACATTATTTCTGAAGTTTACAAGCCTGGTCCAGGCCCCTTAAAAGTCCCCCTCAAGCCTGCAAAAGCAAATTCAAAGAGAAGGACAAAAGTTTTCAGGCGGTAATTAGATCGTTCGCCATGCCATTATACCTTTGTCCCCCCACCCCCACCACCCCCAATCCCCTGGCAGCTTAACAATTAATCTTTTCAGAAGAGAGGAAAAATAAGTGGCATGCAGGCACGACAGAGCTTACAGCAGCCCTATGCCATTAACTTTAATAACTTGAAAAGATAAACTTAGAGTATGTCACTTGCTCTTAGCCAAATGAGCATCTATACAGCCCTGCCCTGGTGTAGGTCTAAAGTTTATAACTCAAGTTTCTTTCCCTGAGACCTTTTAGGCCACTTAAATGTGTTAACATTACTCAGTTAGGAAAATTATAGGTGTTACGGTTTATTCCACTTGCTGAAAAATAAATGCCTTTCAAGTATTTGTAAAACAATAGGTCATTTTCTTAGCTAGTGCTACTTCCTTGCATTTTCATAACTATAAAAGATGAAGCAAGAACCAGACCAGACAATCTCCTTTTTACTGTGATTTTATTTTTCCATCCTAAATCTTCTTCTGAAAAGCTTTTATTCTCAGTTTCATCTGACTCAATTGAATCAAATGCTGAGAGAATGAAACACTTTCTCCTGCAATCTCTCCAGCATGCAGAGAGAAAAAAACGGCTGGCAGGAGGAGCTGTCGGGCTGCCTCTCAGCAGAAGTAAATTGTTTGGTGTCTGTAATGGAGTATAATAGCTATAATTCCATTTGAGCTGCTGCCACTAATAAGCTGATAAAAACTGTGAGTGAGACAAGGCAGCCATCAGCGTGTGGCTTCCCCAAATGTCTCGGCGCATTCATTTAATCACAGAGACAGGTAACCCGATCCCATTAGATGTGCTTGTCTGACAATGAGGGGCCGAGCGGGCCATTCCCTTCCCACAAAGAGAATGCAAGAGCACAGCTGGCGGACTCCAGAGGTTTCTTTCTTATCAGCAATTATCAGGAATTTTCGTAGACATTTCCAGCTCCTGTACAGTTGCAAGACAGTAATTTAAATGCGCTCATCGTTAGAAATGGGCTGAAGGAAACACTTGTTTCTCATGAAAAGCAGGAACGAAACGAAAAATGACCCTCAGAAATGACAATACACTGTCTGAAATGCTTCAGGGCTAGGGGCCTAATGCTCGCCTGCTGCCAAAAAACTTCATTTAATAACAAAGTTTTCTATTTGAACAACTGTGTGTACACTCACTGTGTTGTCTGTGTGTGTGTGTGCATGTATGTGTGTGTAAAAACAAATGATGCCGAGAACTATGTCATCACATGAACATTTCAACAAGAGTAAAAAATTTAAAAAAAAAAATGAAAAAGGAGAGGAGTACTGGCCCAGGGAGCAAGGAGGTTTGGGCTCCAGACTCCTGAATTGCTAAGTGATCTTAGGCGCATCACTTAAATGCAATTGCCTAAAAGCCTTTCTTTATAGGGAAAATAGGTAACAGAAATAATAGTGCTGTAATGATAGCAAGGGCTTTGCTGGCAGGAGTGCTTTGAAAAGTGGTTGGTATTTGGCAAGTTTATTTTTTATGTAACCTGCTGAATAAAAAGCAAAATGCCCAATTATGCTCATTCTATTAATGATCAAATAAATGGCCTGTGAGGGGGACATTTAACCTTTATGTAACTATATCCTCCTCTCACCCTCCACTATCCCTAACTGCATGGCGGAGCGCAGGCAGGCGTCTGGAAAAGACCACATGTGCACATCTGCCTAACTGCTCTACCTCAGTATCCTGGAGGCCTGCTACAGCCCAGGAACGCCCGGGGCGGTGGGGGGGGGGGGGTAGCTCACAAAGAAAGAAGAGTGTTCTATAGATACTGTCTGCAGAGCACAAAAATTACCGTATCATCAAAACACTACATATCCACTTCAATTGTCTGTTGTTCCTACCATTTTCCCCAAGAAGAGCTGCTTTTGCGATGTTCTCAACGACGTGTTTCCTCCTGGCTTCTGAGATGTTTAGTAAACAGGCAGCCAAACGGAGCCCCAGTCTGGAGGAAGACATGCTGGTTTTTCCTAGAATGGGAGAAAAAGGAGTCTTCATTTCCGCCTCTACAGTTCATTCAAACAATGTTCATGTTTATTAACCATTAAAAAAATCATAGCTCTTTGGAAACCAGTTAGTCCTAATAGTAACACGTCACTCTCTCACTCCTTAGGGAACACCTGAATAATAAGACCCCCAGGGAGACTCCTCACGAGACTGTGTATGTGGCACGCACAGATGAACACAGTAGCAACACTGGAATACCAGCATATCCTTCAAGTTACTCAGCCTGAATTCTGTCGTGCAAGTGAGACTTCCATTAAAGTGCATTATTCCCTTTTAAGCACAGCCTTCCTCAGCTTTTCCCTGTTTCCCGGGTCTTCTCTGTGTAACCAGTAAGCATGATCCTGTTGTTAAATGAGACTTACCAAAAAAAGAGGAATGAAGGAGATTATTTAATATGCTGATTCCTACAAAAAAAAACGATTCCTCTAGCAAAAAGAAATAAAGGGGCTCACTTAGGGGCTTTACATGACAACGATCTATGTTCCTCTGGCACTTCGATCTCCAAAGTTGCTAAATCAGTGGCAAACCTTTCCACAGGACTCCGGACCTTGAACTGTGAAAGCTGACATGTACTCTGGTATGCCACTCAGTAATGCCGAGAAAGTGACTGATTCTTTCACTGAAAATGGATTAATTTCACACGTTTTAGAAGTTGCTTTGATGCTCTTTAGGACTCCAGAAAGGCATTTTTCAACCCATTATCTTTCCATACCTCATATGGAAAGACGTGATATGACGTGAGGAAATTTCAATAACTCAAAATAGTAAGAACCCCCCCCCCCCCAACCCTTTTTGAGACCAGGCCATGCTATTCTGGCCTTTTAACATATCATATCGAAAAATGAACGCAGCCCTCATGACCTCATGCAACAACTACCTGACTAAGGTCACTCCGTGTCAGGCAATGGTCTCCGTGTGGGGGATGCTTCAGGAAAGGGTGGTCTCCTCTGAGACAAACATTAAGCCTATGAGTTTTAGCTAAACGTGCTGGGTGCCAGTTAGTGCTCTCCACGCATAAATCCACCGGCGGCCGGACACTCGGGTCGGTGGCCTAACCACCCTAGCCTAAAGGAAGTGCAGAGCTCATGGGTAGTTCAGGCTTTTATAGTGACCATCATCGCATCGAAAATTCATAAAAGATACGGTCATTCGGTTCTTCTGGAGTAGACATTAATAACATCGCTGTATTAAAGCAGCTCAGACCTCTGGTTCTCACGTAAACAAAAAATTGCTTTACACAAGGGGCGTGGGCGTCTTCTGGCTTTCATTTGTTTTCGGTGTGTTTATGTAGCTTAATTGTCTCATCAGGCACTTTCCCAACCTAATTATGCTTCTTAACAAATGGTGTTTATGGCAACCCCTAACAGTGCAAGGGAAAGGATTAGTTTCATCTTCTCATTCCACATCTGATTCCCTGTGGACAGCTAAATCACACAAGATGGTGCTGGGGAAACCTACCTTCCCAGCACACGCTGGAAGGAGCGGCTGCACCAGGCTTCTGGAGAGCGGTCAGGCTTGTTAGTCAAGGGTAAGGATTGCTCCCTCCTCCTCTCACCGAGGGACCCGGAGCCAGCCCTCCCAACACTCGGGAGAGGGGAGCCCAGGCCGCCCACCCTTCCAATCCCCGTGCGTTCGGTGACGCCCGGGACAGACCAGACCCTGGCTCGGCGGGCGGTGCTGGCAGGGCCGGTGCGGAGCGGAGCGGCTGGCGAGGGGCCCGCACGCACCGCCGGGAGCACTGTCAGGGCCGCAGAGGGAGCCGCGGGCCAGGCGGCAGCGGGTGCTGGGGCTGGAACTGCGGCTGGGACCCCCGCGCGGCCCCGCCCCGGGTCCTGCGTGGAGCGCCCCAGGGCCACGCGGGCCCGAGAGTAACCCAGGGGCTCGGCAAGACTCCCGGCCGCCCGAGCCCGGTCTGTGGTCTGCGAGCGGCCCAGCCAGGGCCCGGCTCGAACCCGTGGCCGCGAAGCCGCCCTGCGGGTTTGGGAGGGAACCGACCTGCGCGCGGAGGGGAGGGCGGCACCGAGCCTTAATCGCCGCAGTCGCCACGCGTGGCCGCTGCTTCCGCCGCCAGCCCCGCCTCCCGCCCCGCGCGCTCCTGCCTGCGTTCCCTCCAGGGCCTTGCCCGTGACCCTGGCCCGGCCTCGCCCGCGCGCCCGCGGCCCGGAGAGCTGGACGTCCTTGTTGGCACTGCCCGCCGGCCGCTCCCGCTCCGTGGGGAGCCTGCACAGTTCCCTCCGGGAAATGACTGCCTCGCTAGGAGGGCAGCGGGATCCAAAGGCGAGGCCATTCCCCTGGACCAGGCACCTGCGGGGGCTCTCCCCGGGGCGGGCGCACAAACACCCCCGGTCCAGTTCCCTTGCCGCGCGCACCCGTGAGCGGGAACGGACCGCCCTGGGACCAAGCAGTGCTTGCACCTGACCGGTTAGCCCAATGCCACTGTGAACCTAGCACTAGGCATTCCCTTTTTTCTAGGCCAGTGAACTTGGGAGAACACATTTCTCTTCCAAAAATTCAGGACCTGTGTGTGTGTGTTTTTTAATGCAGCAACCATTAAATGTCACCATTTTGATCCAATTTCGTTTCTAAACTGCAATAATCACTAAATAACGACTTTGACAGAATAAATTAATTTTTAAATCTATTTTTTATTTTCTAATTATACTTTTTAAATACAGATTTGAGGAAATTAACATTTATGTGGACATTTGGTTTCTAGCCTAATGTGGCATAAAAATAAGTAACATAATGAGTGCTAAAAAAAATCAGGTTCACGATGCTTCTCACATCATCATCATTGTACTTAGATGTCACAACAGTATTATGTGCGATTGTGTCAGATCCTGCCTTCCCCATCTCGGAGTGTTGGCAGGTAGGAGGGTTGTTGGCAAGAGGCGGGGTGTTAACCTCAGGATCCTGGATCCATTCCAAGGCTGGTAATTACATTCTGCCAGCCAAAATTCATCCCATAATTTTAATTGGATAAATCCTTTCTGGCCTAAGCTACTGCTATGCCTGTCAAACTGTTGCCACATTTCACCCCAGAGGTGTCTGTGTTTTAGTAGCAAGAATCAGTCCCTTTGAGGTTGGCTTATCAGTTTAAATCCTCAAGTGCTTTGGGATCCTATGGAATTAAGTATATATTTAAGCATTTTCCCTACTGAATCTGCATAGACATGTATAAAATAGACATATAGTCGTGTTAATACCTAAAAACCAATACCCATCTAATGTCAGCAGATAATTTTGAGAGCTTTTTAATCAGATCCATGTCCCTAACTTTCTCTTCTTTCCTTTTCAGAGCTTTGATTACCTAGAGCTTTAGCTTCCAATTTCCAAAAAGTGTCCAAAGTTGACTTCCATGGAGGACGACGGAACGGCAGCCTGTGTACTTCGTGTTTGCAGACAATCCTATGATGAGACTACTTGCTAAGATGAAAGACAGAGCAGTCCCATTATATCTGGTCTTCGCATATGCCCCAGGGGAAAGTGTGACCACTAGGGCCTCACAGTTCTGGCTGTAGTGAATGCCGAATGCCAGAAGTCAGACTTCTCCCCACTTCTAATCCTGTGAGTCTCTCTCCCTCCAGGGCTCCCGGGCATGAGTAAGTGCGAACACCCGGGAGTTGGTCAACCTCAGTCCCTTTCCCCACTCTGCTCTCATCAAACACAAATGGAGAGAAAGCAGGCCTCCACGTTCTTTATGGAGGGGCAGCCACTGGCCCTGCCTAAGGGCTGTCAGCCTGTCTTTTGGGACAGACAGGAGACAGATACCAGCAAGTCTGACGAGAGGTTCAGCAATAGATTGGAAGTGCCATTCTGTTCTCTTCAAGAAGAGAAAGGTGCCTTCGGCTTTATTGAGCTCTACCACGCGTGACCCTGCCCATTCCGTGATTTAAAGAGCTGTGTGTCGGATTTCCGGTATCTGTACTCCAAGCCTCTCATTTTTATATAACTTAGCATGCTCTGCAGTTCTTCATGCTTTTGGGGTGAGTGTGTAACTCTCCTCGTTTCTCCTGCTAAATCCACGCTGAGGACATGGATGCCTGTGTCACTATGGTTCCTGTCCATACACAGAAGCCACGGCCAGTGTCAACAGCTATGAGAGCTGTTCCCTGACATTCCCAGTGGTTCCCCGGGAGACAAGAGGATGCTTGTCTGCACCCTTCCCTCCATGTGTGCAAGCAGGAGCCGTGGTTCCTGTGGGAGCCTTCCCTGGCCCGTCAGAGCTGAGGCGGTGGGAGCGAAGGTTGTGCTCCAGTGGGGCTCCAGGCTCCGCTGGGACCCAGAACCCCAGTGCCGGAGCAGAGCTGGGACTAGGGTGAGGGAGTGAGTGAGATACATTTTGGGAGCCAAATTTAAGTGGGGGCCAAAAAACTCAGTAATGCAATACCTTAAAAACCAACATGAATGCAGTTAGAAATCCACGGTGAACACAATAGCAGAATTTTAAATAAAGACTGGCTCATACCCTGCAGTTGCCAACTTCATCTCCTCGCCTCACCCTGATCCCTGCCCAGTGGTTGCGGTCCCCTTTGTGCCAGCCCGTTTCTGATTGTAGGGTTGAGAGGACACTGCGCCGCTCGGCTCTGCCTGCATCCTATCTTCGGGCCCCCAAATGGGCAACAAAACCAGAAATGTCAAGGGTGGAAATTTCCAGGCCAGTGGATACATATAATTTATAGTCTGTTCAAGGAGTTCCATATATATTCAAATTGGCCAACTTATCTTACAAGAAGGCAAACCCTTACTAAAATGAGCAAAATAACTCTACTCACCTAATACATTTCATTACCTATTTACCTGAAACAATTCAGAATATGGGTACAGTGTGGGTGCCTTTATTCTTGGCCGTAGGCACTGAATGAATGAGGGGTCACCGAGAGCCCCTCTCCAAAGCTGGGTTTTTTATAGCTACTAACCATATTGCAGATGAAAAGCAATTCCTAAAACTAACTTAGAATCTTTGCTGAAAATTTAACTTATAGGACTACATTAAGATAATTTCTAAAACTATTGCAATTCACAAAATCTATCTTATGTCCAGAAAAAATGCTGGGAATGTTTAGAAACATTTTCCCTAGGAACATAAATTTCCATTGGCTCATGAGGCTTTTATCAATAAATATTTACTTGAAAGATTGTAACCAGTGGATAAGAACTGCCAAATTGCAGGCAGAACCACGACAGGTATTGTGACGGTGCACACGTAGGCACTTCTGGACTGTGGTTACTTCATGTCCTATTATATGCAGGTGACTGTCAGCTCTTAATTGACAGAGAGAGGGTCACCACTTGTATGAACAGGAGTCGGAGACCCTGAAGAGAAGCGCCCTGTGGCTGCACGGCCTCATCCACTGTGTTCCCAGCCCTCTTGGCCTTGAACAGCCCCCTTCTCAAGAACTACTTCTGCTCTTGGGCGGGTCTCCAAGCTCGGTCTCTGCAGGACATTCAAATGGAAGGTTTGAGTGAAGGTTTTCCTGTTGGTTTGTCTTTTACTAACTATCTCAGGGTTTGAAGGGATTTAACTTTTTAAATTTATTTTCATTACACTTAAATAGAAAATGTCTAATTTCTTAGGAAGAGGAGAGCAAGTTTAATTTTGGGGTCCTGTTGTTTTTAACGTTTTCTTTACCCTACTTTTTGCCTCAGTTATTATGCAATCTTTTTAGCTTGAAGTTCTGCGTTTTTGGAAAGAATCTGAAAGTAAACATGTATAGAAGCTCAGCTCCGAAGGGATCTTAGAGATCATCTGGTGTCTCCTCGGGACCTTTGCTCATGTGTGACCTGGAACAGATGGGCTAGAGGTGGAGGCAGAGCTTGGGAGAAAGCATAGAGGCGGGTGGTGGTGGTGGCTGAGTCCCGCATCCTACACTTACCCCCCGCCCCCCACCCGCTACTGCTTCTTCTGTGGCCCCTCTGGGAACCCTAAGGTGCCTTTGCAAACCGCTGACTAGTTCAACCCCTCTTCTGGTGCCTGTTACCCTTTTTATATCATCTTTTGAAGATGAACTCTCTATCTTGACACGAGTCCATGATGCTGTTTCAAAATGCAAGCACTGTGGGAAATCCACACTACTTTTCAATTACTGGGTGGGTTTTGACGATCATTTTTGTGAAGGAAAGTAAGTACGGATGGGTATTCATATCTGAAAGAATCCATCCGAGGCTTTAATTAATACCTGAGGGAATGTGGTGCAGAAGCAGAAGGATAACAACTTGGGAGAAGGAGAAACAAGGATTCAAACAGATGCAATCAAATAGAGCAGACAGATAGTCAGACAACAGGCACGGATGAAAGTGGTCAGTTAGTGCCACTATCCAGTTCAGGAGACTGTAATACGGCCTGCCCTTCTCAGTGCCTCTGTCACTTTTAACAACAGTATTTTCACTTCTCTGTTCGGGGCAAGAGGATGGCCATTTTCCTCGAAGGAGATTTCTGTGTTTTAATTCAGATATGGAGCCCATTTTTCTTTTCTACAACCCCCACCCCCCATCTAATTTTTTTTAAAATCTTAGGCCATTTTATCTCTGGGCTCAAATTCTGAATGACAACTGAACTGGTTTCTAGCAGTGGTTTCAGCTACCTATATTTTAAAGCTGAATTTAAATTATAAGTATAAACATACTAAATGAAAAAAATATATAAGAATATATTTTATAAATCACAATCAAATTATATCAAATATTCACTTGATAGTTACTAATTTTACTCAAGTAAAATCCAAACAGTTCTTAATTATGGGGTTTTCTTCATTTATTAATGTAAAACATAAACTACTTCATTGTTTTATTTCCCTGAAATCTAATATTTTTAAAGTAGTTATTCAAATTATAAAACATATGTTAAACCACTTAGATCATCTGAAAGGTATTGATCAAAGTACATATAGTAGAAAAGGTTGAGAAAAAAAATTCAAAAATTGATCCTGGGTGTAACCTAAAGTACTTATTGACATAGGAATAAGCCAATAGGAAGACTGTATATTCTGCAGAATAATTTGATCTTTTTAAGTATTTCCAGCCTTAGAAGGAACACCAAGTATATTAACAGGGATATATTACATTTGATTCATTATAATGAATGTAAATACCTAGGACAACACAACTTTTGTGGATAAAAAGATGTTTTCTTTATCGATATTATGATCTTTATTGATAGTTGTTATATAAATTTAAGAATATACAGTATCTAATATTTCTAATAGGTTGATTTTATAGTTTTAAAGGTTTTAAAAGGAAACCTGAAAGTATCTCACCAAATTCTTTAATGGTGTGAAACTCAGGCCTCAAGAGGTTAAGTGAGTGCCACATGGCTAACATCTTCTATTTTTAATTTTAAATGCCTGGAGAATGAAGTCCAAGGCCCTAACCATGGGTGGTGGCCCCATTCTACTTTTTAAAGATTTTCTCTTTTTCTTTTCCCACCCTTCCTCCTCACTCTGATCTCACACCACAACAGTACACTGCTCACCAAACACACTTTGGACTACTCTGTCTCTGGCTCTGTTTGTGCTTTGCTCAAGATTTCATTCTATGACCACCCTCCAACCACCCACCCAATAAATACCCCCACCTCTATGAAGCCTTCCTGAACTCTGTCACATTCTCCAGAATTCATCACACCCTTTGTGTGTTCTCGTAACATCTCACACTTACCACTGAAACACTGCACACATTTGATGGCAATATCCTATATAATAAAAGCCTAATATGTAAATAGACCAAACGGCGGAATGATTGGCTGCTACGATGCACGCTGACCACCGGGGGCAGACGCTCAACGCAGGAGCTGCCCCCAGCCTGCAGGTCCCAGGCCAGCCAAGGTGGGTGCCAGTGCCACCCCTTCCTCCCCCGCACCGCCCCGCTGATCGCTCCACAGGTCGGCCCTGATTGCCGGCCAGGCCTAGGGACCCTACCCATGCATGAATTTCATGCACCGGGCCTCTATTTCATAAGTGTCTCACTCTCCAGTTAGACTAAACAAGAATAGGATAAGTCTTGTCTTTGCAATCCCTAGAGCTTAGTCCAGTCTTGAGTCATAGTAGACAGTTTATAAAAATCTTTTGAAGGAATTAATTAATTGGCTGATGGATGGATAGTATATAAATAAAGGAATGTGTGGACTAATTAATAAATGAAGAGACAAACCAAAAAAGGAGTGAATACATAGGTCAAGTTTCTCAACCTCAGCACCACAGATACCTTGGGCAGGAGAATTCTTTAATGTGGAGACCGTCCTGTGCATTAGCAGCATCCCTGACCTCTGCCTACTCGATGCCAGTAATAGTCGCCCCCACCACACCACCAGTTGTGACCATCAAAATGTCTTCGGACGCTGCTAAACGGCCCCCTGGGCTAAGCGTCCTTGAGAGCAGCTGCACATGGCAATTCAGGTGGAGCTTAGAGATCAGAACTCGGGTCTCTGTTTTAGTCCTACTTTTTACATTATGACTTAGACCTGCTAAGATCCAAGTTCAAGTCCCAGTCTTCTCAGAAAATACCCTTAAAACCTCATCTCAATAACAGAGTTAACAGAAGTGTAATTTATGGGGTAAAGTATTTTTTAACAGCAGCACTAGGAGTAAAGGTAGGCCTTCCTTAAATCAACTGATCTGGTTTACACGGTTGTTGTTTTTTTAAATAGCATTTATCTGTAGTCAATGTTATTAAATGGTATTAATTTGGCCCTGCCTAAAAATAGCTCCTAGAAGGCATATGGTTTTTCAGAAATTTTTAAACACCACTTCATAGCACCATCTTGTGGATTTTAGAGGAATTCATTGATTTCAGTTTAAAATGTCTAATTATTTCTCCAGAAAAGAAGAAATGAGAATATAGAATCTATAAAAAATTAGGATAGTCTTTACTTATTTAAATGTTCTATGAGTCTCTGAATTGGGCCTTAGTGAACTTTGACTTTGAAGTATGTGGTCAAGATTTCTATTTGGCTTCAACTACAGATGCCAAATCAAATAGCCACACACCTACGTTATCAATGTGATGTCTGCATTACATACAGTCAGCAAAGCAGGAACATAATGCCAACAAGGAAGGCCAATGAACCAGTTAATATTTAAATGTTCAATTTGAATACACAGATATAACTTGGAATTAAAATTTCCTTATGTACTATAAGTACTAGAAGAGCAAAGTGTTGCAAAAGTAGGGAAGCTTGTGAAAGTTGATAATCTTATATAAAAATGTATATAAAAATGTGCACTTTATTGTACACTTTTACAATTAAAAAATCTTAGTAATTAAACATTTTAAAGTTTGATATCATGGTACAGGAACAAATACTCAGACTGTGATTAATCCCATTTCTCTTCTTGGATATTCACAATGGCCATTATAATTTTAATGATTATAAAAATTATAAATTCCATTTTTATTTTATTTTCTGATCATTTTGTTTTAATTTAGTTGATTTTGGTTTGGTTAATCTGGCAGGATTTGGGGTTTGGGGTGGGGTGGGGTGATATCACTTCGGGAAATGGCTTTATCTTTCTAAATCTATCATTTTAACTGACCAGACACAGAAGCCATTCTGGAAAGGTGTGATGCTTCCCTGGAGCTTTTCCAGCTCCTTTGTTTTTATTGTATTTATTTTCTTCATAAGAACCTGGAACCTGCAGCAAGAATAAGAAATAAGAGGGGATAACATTTCTACTTAATGAGAACTTCTTACCCCACACCAACCTCTCATCTACTGAAATAATACACTAACTTCGTAAAACCAGAATCATGACGTGTCTTATGTTGGACACTAGGCAATCATTGTGGCAAAGGTGGTGAGTCAGTTCATCTCAAACATGATTTTAAATTTAAGCTATAGACACACCATAAAAAATAGTGTTAAACCAACATAATTTACTTATTGGCATTAAATATATATTATCAAATATTCTGCTAAAATAATCAAATTATTTTTGTTAAATACATTTCATTAATTTCTATATTTTAATGTCATAATATGGACCTTCATATCTTAGTATTCTATAGCATTTGCTGGTGACAACTTTGTTTCTATTTACTATTTAAAGATATTCATATTGTATTTTTCTCTTAAAGTTATCTTATACACATTCATGTTATTTTTATTTTATTTACAAATTAAGCACATTTAAATTATGAATATACTTTTAAATCTTAAATGAGAAATACTTTTTTAAAAAAGCAACGGGAATTAGAAATCGAGTGTCAAAAATATTGAAATCATAACCCCTTTAAAAATATCTACCATCTCTTTCCTCCCTCTCCTTCTAATTGAAACTAGTTAGTGACTTTTGAACATGTCTTTTGCCCATGTTCCTGCAAACTATTTTTGTTTGAAAATTTCAGGGTGGAGTAGTCTGTTAGATGAAGGAAACTGTATTTGCAATTACAGCTTATAAAGTAAACCATAAACTCTATTTAGCATCAATTTGACTCAAGGTCAAAATTAGATTTTCTCTTCCTATAATATTTGAATTATAAACTTCTCTTCTTGTAAGTAGATTTGAGGGGTTGGCTGGAAACTGCAATAGAATGTATGAACACCAGATTTAAGGTACAATTTGAAGCGACCAGCTCACTTAATTTTTACCTCGTTCTGTTACAGTAATGATTTTCCAGTCTTGGTACTGATGCCAGTGTATACTTTCTTAATTCAGTAACAAGACTGGTTTTAAACATTTCAGATTAACACTATTAAAGATTGGAGTCATTTATTTTCATGCCAGGCTGTGAGGTGACAGTTGGTAATAGTTGCAAAGAAAGGTATTGGGGTCTACTGTGCAACATAATTATACAGTATTAGGTGCTATGAGAAAATGAAAAAGGTACTGTGGAGAGCTAATTCGTGACCTGGAGAGCCCTGTAATATATAGATTTTTAAACTTAAGCTTCCATGCCAAACATTCACAAATCAATGTTAGAGAAAAAATATCCTCGGAGTAGGAAAGCGTGGGGATTGGGCAGGAACAATCACCTCCCATCAATTCTTATCTGAACGCATCACATCACTTACGATGGCTCCTAAGGATAAATGGAGACATCAGACTTACTGTGCTTTAATGACTATACAGTAGACTGTTTATGAAATCACAAATCACTGAGCTGAAAAGACCTGAGAAAACCCTCTGAAGAGGCAGGGATTGAACATGTATCCCTTGTTAAGGAGTTCGACTTTAAAAGAAGTGGAAAATCATTAAAGGCTTGCTATGGTCGAATGTTTGTGTCACCCCAAAATTCATATGTTGAAAACTTAATGCCCAAGGTGATTAGGAGATGATGAGGTCCTGAGGGTGGAGCCCTCATGAGTGGGATTAGTGCCCTTATGAAAGAGACCCCAAGGTCCTGTATAAAAGGATACAGAAGTAAGTCTGCAATCTGTAACAGGGAAGAGGGACTTCACCAGAACCCAACCACACTGGCATTCTGCTCCTGGACTTGCAGCCTCCAGGACTGTAAAAATAACTGTCTGTTGTTTAGAAGCTACCCAGTCTATGGTATTTTTTTTAAAGCAGCTGAATGGACTAAGATGGCTGTTAGGCCAGAATGTAAGATTTGGTAAATAAATCTGGCTCATGACCAAGCAATGAGAATCCCATAAGAGCACTGTAAAGGAATACAGCACTCTAAAGCACCTGATGAGAGGGCTACCCCTAGGTTTTTTCTGCAGATGACCAGAAGTAGGTGGGTTACCAAGGTTACCTTGGTTATTCAGTAACCTTTTCAATAACCTCCCCAACTTCAAGTGAGTATGAAGATGCACTGAGGACAACTTGGGCATTGGATAAAGATAAGTCTAGGCATATCGCCTCAGCTTTTCTCCAAGATTATGAAAGCCTGATATCAGTGATATGGTACTGATTTTTATCATAATTTGTTGCATCTAGAGCCAAAAGTAAAAAAAAAAAAATTTTTGTCATGAAGACAATTTTTTAAAATTCTTTATCTATATATTGTAAGAAGGGCTCTCTAAGATTAGACTGATATCTACATATCAGGCAGTATGTATGTTTACTATGTCAGGCTCTTAAGAAGAGGGGTATGTGTTTGCTGAATTTTATATAAAATTTCCAACACAAGCATGGAGAAGAGTCTAATGGCTCTCATGTCATGTACCTAGCTTCAACAATTATCAATGTGTAGCAAATTTTTTTCATCGATACCCCATCTATTTTTCCTGTTTCCTTCAACCTTCCCCTCAAAGTATGATTTAAAAGGAAAGCCCAGTTATAATATGTCGTCCATAACCTGCCTTTGGAAAAGTTCGGGTTACCCAACTGCTGTTTGCCCTCAAGAATCCCTGATCCCAACCATGGTTCTGTTCTCTCAAATAACTTCCAGGTGTATACTTCCTACACCACTCACTGATCAGTGGGATTACCTATGATGAAGATGTTAATTTGGCAACTTGATTTAAAAGGTGTCCAAAAGAATCACGAGTCATTCATTCACTCATGTATTTGTTCAACAGATATTTGCTGCTCTAGACACCAGAGGCACAGAATTGACAAATTAGACAGAGAACCTGCTCTCCACGCTGATTTTCTAGGATTTTGACAAAGAACAACCACTACTTGGAAGACTACCTCCTTGTATGGCACTGATGTTCCTGATTCCACTCTATTTTCCCTCTGGGAGACTCCTTAGATCCTCACCAAAAGCCGATGTTCACATATGAGGTTTAACAAGTTTTACATGCGTCTACTGCCACCCTACTCGCCCAACTCCCACCCCTGCCCCGAAGACTGCTCCAGGAAAGTCTGGGGAAAATATGAATGACCATATTTTCATCTCAAAATAAGGTACTAATAGAAAAGAAGTAACCTGTGTCCTAAATTCATGGTTTTGAGAATAAAATTTCTAAATAAATACATGACAGCATTCAGAAAATATGTTTCTATACAAAATTGCTGTATAATTTAGCAACTATGGTGTATTATTCTAAAAAGAATAATTATGCAAAATTAGTTCCTTTCTATATCAATCTCTAATTTAAAAAAACTGATGTTTAGAGCTATAGAGGTTATCATTGTTTTTGAAACATTAAATGCTAATTTGAACTCCTTTAGAAAACCATTTGTAGTACTTTGAATTTTTGCTGTTCCCAAACTGAACTTCTCTCTTGAAAGGTAGTTGGTTGAGAAAAAAAAAATCAATATTTAAGCACACAAAATATACCTCTCATGAAAAAAAGTATAACAATAAATAGTCACATAAAAGTTTCCTCCCTTTTACAATGTAAACTGGTTTTAGCTGTTTATTCTTACTTCCTAAATCAAAAATTTAATTGTAATAAGCTATAATATAAGGCATTTTCTGCCATTGCTTCTTTGGAGATTGAGAATAGAAATGGTTTCTAATTTTAAAGATTGAAAAGATTTAATAACTGGATGAATTATATTTTTAAATCCCCATTAATTTATTTTCAAATGAGGAAAACCCACAACTTTGAGAAACTGATTATTATGGGGGAAAAGGCCTTGATTTGTAATTGTACCCAAATATGAAAGCCTACATTTTGTAAGCATAAAGATTACATTCTCTTCAAAAGATTTTCAAATTCTCATAGGCACATAACTTAGAGAATGAAAAGATTGTAATTTGAAAAATTACAGATTTCATTGTTTTTTTGATGTGTGAAACCTATAAACAAATATCAAGAGATTGTATTGCAAGACTAAAAATCCCTTGTTTAGTTTGTAAGGGACAGTGCCCTATGTGGCTTGCAACCCTGACTTAAGAGAAAAATGCAGAGTAATGCAAAAGACACTCTAATCACTGCATCTAATTACAAAGAAGAATAACTCAGTAAAAAATTTAAGTATCCTTGGGCAGGCGTGTGGTCTGGTGGTCAGAGCATGGGGTTTCAAGTCAGTAGTCTAAATTTCTATTTTAAATACCACTTCTAAAATTTTCCATGACTTTGGGTATGACATTAACTTTATTTTTAAATATGAATTTGAGATTCATGCTTGATAATTACAAAGTAGCCTTTTAATCCTCTATTAGAGGTATAAATCGAATACCATAAAAATTAACAGAGGGGCAGGTGTTTTCTTGACCTCTTGATGGTAAACAACAACAACAACAACAAAAAAAAAGCACTTGATAAAAAAGGTCAGGTAAATGTAAATGAATTTAGAATTTTTTCTCTACCATTTGCTAGTAGCATAGCTATACCCATGTGTTATTTCAAAGTCAGTTCAGGGCATTATTTAACAATCAGTTCCAATAGCTTTCCTCTAAATTGCTCATTTGCTTTTAGGAAATGGTAGTCCTCAGTGGAGCCAACGTGGCTCTTTTTATACTAATTGTTATTGTCACTCGAAGGAACTTGTGCTCCACAGTGATGTGCCTGCTTTGTGTTTTGTTTATGTGCAGTGCTTTTTAAGTGTTCCTCCAAGTGTAATAAGTACAGACAAATTACCATGTAAGTTTTCTTTAAACTACGGCTAGATTTCTAGGGATGAATGTAGGTAAGTGATTCAAATTCTAACATACCTCTAGAAATCAATTACCAAGGTAATTTTCACTGGGAATAATTAACATTTGAATTCAAGGAATGTGACCTGACTTATAGGACTGTTCTATTTCTTTCTTTCTCTCTTTTTAAACAGTTTCAGTACTCAACGGATCTTTTTAAGTATGGTGATTTTTTTGGTATGCTTTTTAGTCCTTAGTTTAGCTAAGGAGTGTGCTTTGTTTCAGGGAGAATCCAGCTAGTCTAATTTGCTAAAACAGCCAGTATACAGCTCTACTGGTTTGGCTCAGTGGATAGAGGGTAGGCCTGCGGACTGAAGGGTCCCAGGTTTGATTCTGGTCGGGGGCACATGCCTGGATTGTGGACTCGATCCCAGTAGGGGGCGTGCAGGAGGCAGCCAACCAATGATTCTCATCATTGATGTTTCTATCTCACTCCTTCTCCCTTTTCTGAAATCAATAAAAAAAATATTTTTAAAAAATAAAAATAAACAAAACAGCCAGTATACAAATTAGAAACAAAGAGTAAAATCAGGAATATTGTGGGGTATTAATACAACATGCAGGAGGTTATACAACATGTGGCCAAAACCCCAACCCCAGAAAGAGCCTTCAGTGCCTGATCTATTGCACACTTTTCAGGCAAGAAGTGATCTTTAAAAACAGCAATTTATCAAGATAATGCCTCAAAAAAGGAAATGGAGATCATTATAAGGTAAAGTAAAACAGCTTAAGGACAGGTCTTGTTTTATGTTTCCCTGATTAGAAATGCAGGGGAAGAGAAAGTACTTAAAGCACTATTAAACAGTCCAGCTATCAGGTTGGAAATCACAGAGTTGAAGGAGCAAATGCCTGCGGAATCAGTCTGGCCTCCGGGCATTAGATGGGAGGAAACTGGGAATTGTCCTCTGGGGGCGATCTTAAAATGGAACCCTTGGGAGATGGTATGCAGTAGCTCTAACAGCTTAAGAAAGTGCCTCGAGATTCCCAAGTGCATGTATGTTAAATAAAAAAGGGGTGAAATCCAACTTACTAAGTTTATAAAATTAAAGTTATATTTTTCTTTTCAAAACCTTGAACATTTAGGAAAATAGTAGTAATACCTATTATAAAATGCAGAAATCCAATCCTGCCTTAAGTTCACCTTTGGGCTTGTTTCAATGCATCATGCTTGGGCCTGTTCAATGCATCATGCAGTCAACAATAATAACAAGAGAGGAATTTCTTAAAATTTGTTACCTTAGTTATGAAACATTAAATCTCCCTTTTAAAATCAAACTTGGATTCTTCATGTTCTCTATAGGTTCCCAAATCTAACCCTACTTTACCTCCCTGGCCCCTAAACCAGCCGTGGGCAAACTACGGCCCGTGGGCCGAATCCGGCCCATTTGAAATGAATAAAACTAAAAAAAAAAAAAGACCGTACCCTTTTATGTAATGATGTTTACTTTGAATTTATATGAGTTCACACAAACACTCCATCCATGCTTTTGTTCCGGCCCTCCAGTCCAGTTTAAGAACCCATTGTGGCCCTCGAGTCAAAAAGTTTGCCCACCCCTGCCACACAATGGAAATAAATGAAAACAATACGTCCCACACGTGATGCTATCCATCAGAGAAGGGCAAGGTGAAAAAGCAAATAAACATGGGACTAAATTCTGCTATAACAGAATGATTACAATGGATCAACTTGTAGAATAGAGAATGCAGGCATTTCATTTTTATTCATCAGAAGACATTTTTCTAAGTACTAACTGTAATGATAAATTATAATTCCTTGACTAATTTAGTAGATACTTGAACTATCTCCAAAAGTTCATATTTCCTGCCATTAGCCCCAGTTTTATACATTTTACAGCATAAAGTTTGCACTGCAATCCTAAATCTGCTGGAGTACTTTGTACGGACATGGGACATTTGGCCTGGTGCAGCAGAGCTAGAAACCTGGTTGGAAACTTTGGGAATAGAGTCCCTTTGTTGGCTCCATGTATTATTCATCCTATGAAATGCAAATTTTATTTTTGACATAGCAAAGCTGTCTCTATTTTTGACATAGCAAAGGTTACTGTGGAATCAGAAATAATTATTTTAACAATAGATTTCTGTAATTTTATTTCAAATCTTGAATTTATTTAAAATTCAAAGTGTGCTACAAACAATTTTTATGTTGGACTGCCAACAAAAATTTTTTTTCCAATAACTAACTTAGAAGCTATAAAAATGACAATGTGTATTGATTGTATTAAAGTACGACATTCTCATTATTGACTGAGGTTTTGAAGTGGCTTTATTAACTCTCATAAAGATTAATATTTATCATGATAACACCTTATATAACAGACGTAATTACTGTTAGGATTAGGTTCAACTGTGAGAGACAGAAAACACCAAGTAATGGTGTTTAAATAGGAGAGAAGTTTTTCCTCATGTAAAATCCAGAAAGAGTTGGGACTGGTTTTATGGGCGCACATTCAGAGTCAGGCTTTCCTGACCATCCTCAATGTTCAGTTTCTAATTTGTGATTCAAGGTGGCTACTCCACCTCCAACCACTGCATTCATGGTCCAGGTAGCAGAAAGAAAAAAATGGAGCATGTCTTACCCAGAATACTTCATTGTAATTTTTATGACTAACATGTGCTTATGATTCTATAACATAGAATCTTCATAATTTTCAATTCTTTTGTCATTATATTATCTTTTTTAAGATATATTTTTATTGATTTCACAGAGGAAAGAAGAGGGGGAGAGATAGAAATATCAATGATGAGAGAGAATCATTGATTGGCTGCCCTCCTGCACGCCCCACACAGGGGATCAAGCCTGCACCCCGGGCATGTGCCCTGACCAGGAATCGAACAGTCACTTCCTGGTTCACAGGTCGACACTCAACCACTGAGCCATGCCAGCTAGGCTGTATTGTCTTTTAACACAATGTTTGTTTATACATTATCTATGTTAAAAGATAATATCAGGAAAAGATAAAATCATGGTTCTCATGCCAAAGCAATCTTGAGAAAGAAGGCATCGCACTTACTAATTTCAAACTATATTACAAAACTACAGTAATCAAAGAAGTATGGTACTACCATAAAAACAGACACATAGATCAACGGAACAGGATAGAGAGCTCAGAAATAAACTCATGAATATAAATTTTAATTATTTTAAGACAAAGGAACCAAGAAAGTACAATGGGGAAATAAACAGTCTCTTCAATAAATAGTGTTCGGAAAACTGGACAGCCACATAAAACTGGATCACTATCTTACACCAAACATAAAAAAATTAACACAAAATGGATTAAAAACTTTAATGTAAGACCTGAACCAAAAACTCCTAGAAGAAAATATAGGTAATGAGCTCCTTGACATCAGTCTTGACAATAATTTTGTGGGTTTGACACCCAAAGCAAAGGTAACAACATCAAAAATAAAAAAATGGTACGACATCAAACTAAAAAGCTTCTGCACAGCCAAAAAAGCCATCAACAAAATAGAAAGGCATCTTACTAAATGAGAGAAAATATTTGCAAGTCATATGTCTAATAAGGGCTAATATAAAAATATGTAAAGAACTCATACAACTCAAGAGCAAAACAACAACAACAACAAACCAGCAACAACAGAAACCCCCAAATAATCCAATTTTAAAACAGGCAGCGGATCTTCAGAGACATTGAAGAAATTGTCATAGATGGCCAAAGTATACATGAACAGGTGCTCAACATCACTAATCATAAGGGAAATGTAAGTCAAAACCATAATGAAATATCACCTTACATCTATTATCAAAAAGTTAAGAAATAGCCCGGCTAGTGTGGCTCAGTGGTTGAGCATTGACCTGTGAACTAGGAGGTCACAGTTCCATTCCTGGACAGGGCGGCACATGCCCTGGTTGCAGGAAGCAGCTGGTCAATGATCTTGCTCATCATTAATGTTTCCATCTCTCCCTCTCCCTTCCTCTCTGACATCAATAAAAATACGTTAAAAAAAAGAAATAAGTGTTGGTGAGGATGTGGCGAGAAGGGAACCCTGTATAGTGTTGGTGGGAATGTAAATTAGTGCAACCCCCATGGAAAACAATATAGAGGCTCCTGAAGAAACTAAAATGACAACTATTGTATTATCCAGAATGCCACATTTCTGGGTATTTATCCAAAGGAAATGAAGACATTAACTTGAAAAAAATATCTGCATCCCCATGTTCAGTGCAGCAGTATTTACAGAAGCCAAGGAAGCAATCTAAGTATTTACGGATAGATGAATGGGTAAAGAAAATGTGGATACACACACACACACACACACACACACACAGGAATATTATTCAGCTATAAGGACAGAAGAAAATCCTGCAATTTGCAGCAACATGGATGGACTTTGAGGGCATTATGCTAAGTGAAATAGGTAAGAGAAAGACAAATACCTCACTTATATGTAGAATCTAAAAAAAAAATTTTTTTTAAATCAAGCTCCAAGATATAGAGAACGGAATAGCGGTTGCCAGAAATGATAGGCTAGGTGGGTGACATGGGTGAAGTTCTATAAAATGCATAAATAAGCCCTGGGTATGCCTGGGTTGCCATGCACAGCATGGTGACAATGGTAACACTGTAGTGCATATTTGAAAGGTGCTAAGACAGATCTTAAAATTTCTAATCACAAAAAAAATCGTAACCATGTATGATAATGGATGTTAACTAGACTTATTATGGTGAACATTTCACGATATATAAAACATTGAACCATTATGTTGTCAACCTGAAACTAATATAATGTTGTATGTCAATCATATCTCAATTAAAAAACACACTTGAATGAGTTTGATAAATTTAGCTGTATTACAGATTACAGTACAGTATGAGATTAAAATAACCCCATATGTATGGTAACATTTACTAGCTCTTCGTGGTAAATTTAAAACATGTGCCATGCCATAGTTCTCATAATCCAGGCTAAAGAAGTCAGAGGTGGTCTCTTCCAGACCAGCTCACTGACCCCGGGCAGTTTCCTAACTCAGACCTCAGTTTCTCTGCCACAAAATGGATATAAGAAAACTTAGCTCAGTGAGATTTTATAGAATGAAATCAACAATACCAAACACACATTATGTGCACAAAAAGGATTAGCGCCTTCACTATCTTAGGAAGCTGTGGCTTTTTAAAAACTTCTCTGTGCCTGATAATGACCGTGGGAGCTGTTTAAAATGGAGACTATGGCCCTAGCTGGTTTGGCTCAATGGATAGAGCATCAGCCTGCGGACTGAAGGGTCCCAGGTTTGATTCCAGCCAAGGGCACATGCCTGGGTTGTGGGCTCGATCCCCAGTAGGGGGTGTGCAGGAGGCAGCCAATCAATGATTCTCTCTCATCACTGGTGTTTCTATCTCTCTCTCCTTCTCCCTTCCTCTCTGAAATCAGTAAAATATATTTAAAAATAAAATAAAATAAAATGGAGACTGTGTCCTGGATCTGTGGTCCTGGGGCTGGGAACAGAAAAGCACCAGGCATGACTTCAGTGTGGACGGTGCCTCGATCCCCTCTGAGAAAGAGTGTCCTGGGTGAGAGGGGCACCAGGTGGAGGGAGCAGTTGTTTGCTGGTCCGGTTGGCCTCTCCAAAAGACTGAACATATGGCTGGAGGCAAGAGGTTTTCCTTTCTACGCCTCCTTAGCCATCTGTACAACGTGGATAAGAACCACTTCTTCGTTATCATAAAATACTCAATGAGGATTTAGAAATCAAATCCATTGTTTTTGTCCCAAGTGAGACTTTTATAAAAAAATGACCAAGAAAAGGAGAGTTAAAGTTGAAAAAGGAATAAAAACAAAAGGAAATACGTTTGGTAAAAGGCGTAAAATTACGTTGGGAATGAGGTGGGCTATGAACACACAGAGTGAAAAGGGACTGAAGACACAGGGACTGAGGCAACGCAAAGACGCAGCAGATACAAGGGGCGTTAGCCACCGGGTCCTCACTCCCAGGCTCACTTGGAGAGTTCAGGAATGAACAGGGGCACATTCAGAAGGGGGAAGGAGTTAAAAGGAACAGTAGCAAAAGGGACAGGGAGATAAGGAAGGAATCCAGGGGCGAGGAAAACCTGCAAGAAAGGAAGGCAAAGCGGCTCTGGGATGTGTATCTTGCCTGATTCCCTTAAGATCCACGAGAAAAGAAAATTCTGCGAAGGAAAAGAACCAAGCAGAATTTCTGAAGGGAAGTGCACAGGACCCAGAACCTAAAGAGCAATTTGTCGTTGGAGATGTTTCTTCTAAGTCAGCAAATACCCACACAAGGATCTCATTGAAGGAAATCTGATTATAAAGTCACTAGGGCTGATTTAAGGCTCTCTCATTGACAGATGCCAGGATGAAAGACTGAATTTCAGAAATAGACCAATTTAGAACAAATATGGGGGGGAAAATTGAGAGGAGAGAAAAACATCTGGCTATTAATGCTATTAAAATTAGATACTAAGGGCCTGGACGGTGTGGCTCAGCAGTTGAGTTTCAACCTATGAACCAGGAGGTCACAGTTCAATTCCTAAGGTCAGCGCACATGCCTGGGTTGTGAGCTCAATCCCCAGTAGGGGGCGTGCAGGAGGCAGCCAATCAATGATTCTCTCTCATCATTGATGTTTCTAGCTTTCTCTCCCTCTCCCTTCCTCTCTCTCTAAAATCATTAAAAACATATTTAAAGAATAAGATACAAAGGTTTTTTATGATTTTTAAATGAACATGTTATTTATAATAAACTGATAGGAAGAGATCATAGAAATGGTAAAACTCCTGAAAAAATTACAAATGAAAGAAAAATTATAAAAGTGTGATAAAGCATCTACAGCAAGGTCATTTGCGTTTCTAGTTTGTGTCTTTCCTCCCCATTTTCCTCTCTTTTCCTCTCCCTGCACTTCAAGCTGGCAGCCACGCTCTGGAGTCCCTCTGTCAGGGAACTTTTGTAGCTGGTAAAAGTACAAGTTGCATACACTCAAGCTATTGCTATTTTTTGTAAAAGCCAAAAATTCACCAATGATGTATGATAGGAACCCACTGGGGACGGGAGAAGGAAGCAGGAAGAGAGGCACGGACTGTGCCAGCTTTGTTTTGAAATATTCTAAAGCAGTGGTTCTCAACCTTGGCTGCACATCAGAATCACCTGGGAATCTTTTTAAAATCCTGACTTCTGGGCCTCATCCTCTGGAAATTCTGTTTCTTTGTTACTAATGTTGTGGCCCCACCCCATAACAAAGAAACAGAATTTCCGGAGGATGAGGCCCAGAAATCAGGATTTTAAAAAGATCCCCAGGTGATTCTGATGTGCAGCCAAGGTTGAGAACCACTGATCTAAGGGCTTTTACCTTTTATGGGTGAAAAGGACGGTAGTACTTAACAACTGCTGTGCTTTTAATAGCATCCAATTTACAAAAACTGGTTGTTCTTAAGCCTTGAAACACAACTTGGAAATCTAATAGATTATTTTACTTTATTGTGGACTAGTAGCCCTGAGCATGAATCAGTACGCCAGTAGGTCTCCACCCACTGCCCCGCCCTCCTGTAGCTCCCCCCGCCCCCCCCCGCCCCCCCCATCCCCCTTCCCCCCATAGCTTGCTGTCCTGCCCCGTCCTGTAGTTCTCCGCAGCCCGCTTGTAGCTAACTGCCCCACCCGCCTGCTGATCCGTGATCCAGTCATTACACGGTCAGTCGTTACATAATGACCATTTGCATATTACAACTTTGTTATAGAGGATATTTAAAATTACTAAATACTTCATGCTTACAAAAATGTATATATACACATATATACAATGATACACAAAAATAATATGAATGGTTCAAAGAATAATAGAATACACATCCATGTAGTCACTGCCCCGTTTAAGAAAATGAGCATGACCTTGCAGGGCCTCCAGGGATGATCACACCCGCCTCCCGCCACCTCTTCCAGAAGTAACTGCCTATTGTAGTTGTTAAGTTCCCTTGCTCCCCATAACAGTTTTACCTACAAGTGAGTGTGTATTCCTAAGTCATATTGCTCAGTTTTACATGTCTTTCAACTTAGACCACGCTTGTTTGTCTGCAATATGCTTTTACTCCACATTACATATCTGAGGGCCCCTAAGCTATTCCATCTGGTTATAGTTCACTCATTTTTCCCTGCTGCGTGATAGTCTGTAGTTTGAATAAATGATCACTTATATGTCCATCCTTCCATCAATGGACATTTGGGCTATTTTCAGTTTGTTTTAGGGAAATTTTGACGCAGCAATAGATAAGGACTTCTGCTTGCTCTGTTGATGTTCAGCTTATCTACTGCGGTATAAAAATTTCCCCAAAACTTCACGGTTAAAACAACTATCATCTTTATTACATCGGATGATTTTTGTAAGTCATAAATTCATGGCTAGCAGGTTCTTCTGCTCCATATGGCTTCACCTAGGCAGCCATTTGGTGGTAACCAGCTGATGGCTGAGCTGGGTGGGCTAAAGGGTCAAAGGCAGTGAAGCTCACGCATCCATCCGTCTAAATGTGGATGGGCTGGGCTTAGGTGCGCCCCCTCCCTGTAGTCTCTCCTGAAGAGTAATCAAACTTCTTGCATAGCTTCTCAGGGCTCAAAAAAAGACAGTTTCAAGAGGCCCAGACAGAAGCCCCCAGACTTTTTATGACTCAGCCTCAGAAGTTCCAGAGTGTCACTTCCACCCTATCCCACTGACCAAGTAAGTCACTAAGTGAGTCTAGATTCAAGAAGGGAGGACTTTAGACTCTGCTTCTCAATGAGAGGAATGTCAGAGAATCTGCATCCATCTTTCACCCACCACAGCTGAGTTCTGTTTGCTATGTCAACGGGCAACCCTATTCACATGGATCCTCTCGAATTTAACTTCCCAATCTTATGTTCCTAGGCATCTTTCAACTTCCACATTTTCCAAATTTTCACTGTAAACCTTTTCAAAATTCAATCACCTGACTTGGGAAAATCAGATTCTGAACTTCCCACCCAGGTTGAGGCTATTCTCTGAGTAAATGATGGGTTAATTTTATTCTCCACCACTTCCCCAATCTGGCTTGTCACACTTCATTTAAATTTTGCTTTTTATCTGCCTCTCCAGTCACCATTTTATAGTCATTATATTACATCCTTTATTGGGAAAGCTCGGAGGTTGCCAGATCCCAGTGTGTCAGCACCAGGCTTCTCAGACATCAGAGGGCATGCGAGTCAACTGGACTGAAGGCACGGGAGCTACTAACTAGCAGAAAGGTCTATCCCCCCAGCAGGCAGCAGAGTGCCTGGGTCTAAAGGGCTGGCCATGGGCTGGGGGAGTGGTTATTTTAGTAGTAAAATAACCAATAATGAATGAGCCAATAAATTAAGTCCAGGTGTCTCTACAGTAATACATTAGGACAGCCGTGGGCAAGCTACGGCCCACGGGCTGGATCCGTCCCGTTTGAAATGAATAAAACTATTGAAAAAAAAGACCGTACCCTTTTATGTAATGATGTTTACTTTGAATTTATATTAGTTCACACAAACACTCCATCCATGCTTTTGTTCTGGCCCTCCGGTCCGGTTTAAGAACCCACTGTGGCCCTCGAGTCAAAAAGTTTGCCCACCCCTGCATTAGAAGAGGAGGTTAGGGAGCCCCAATAATGAATTAATCTCCAGCTTTATTAACAGACAGCTCAGAGGTAAATTTAAATTAGCTTTTAAAAAATAGTGTGGTATTTTCTCCAGACTGAGTTTCTGAACAAAGATTCACACTGGTCTCAGCTGGAGCTTTAATACTATGTGCCAATCCTCTTACTGTCCTTTGGTGAAGCGCCCTCTCACGCCGCCTACCATCCCAGTAGCTATTAATATACTTCTACCCCTATCCTCAAGGCCTCTGCTCTCACATACGCAACTGATGGCCTGTTTCCTTCTTCTCAAAGAACTCTCCATTTTCTCTCTCTCTGCCTCCCAAACATAGCTATGTCCACGTGCACTCTTCCCTCCAGGGTCAGAGGGCATGAGGGCTGAGGCAGCTTCCAGTTAATGCAAGGAACCATTTAGATAACAGGTTGAGGCTGTAGGGCAGTTTGCTGATCACAAAGTAATTAGAGGTAATTTTAAGTTCTCCTTTTTGCTTATCTTTATTTTCTAAATCTGCTATAATAAAAATGGATTATTTGTGTTAAAACATATCAGTGTGTTTAAAAAACCATGCCATGCTATATGGTGTATCTAAAATACCTTGCAAAATAAATGCACTATGAGTGAACTTGTCAAAGACAGACTTTGAATTAGAAACGGCTGTTGTCCAAGGCTCTCAGTGTCCCCATCTGTGAAACGGAGTCATTAATATTAATCAGTCGTTATACTGTATAGCTTGCTACCTGCAAAATCCTCATAATTGTGAGCTGCTTATGCTCCCGCTGGGTAGTCTGTTATTTAAGTTGTACTTTTGTTCCCTGCTCTTGAAGCAGATATCATGCACAGCTGTTTCTTCACCTATTCAGTTCTCTGTAAAGGAACACCTGCTTAGAATGTACCTCAGGAGTTATTTCTTTGTTTTTTGATAATTAAAGCACTGCTATGGTGATGGCTGACATCTGGATTCACTTTTAAAGACTTTGCTGCGTTTTCCTGGCTCCTGGGAGATTCACGAGCTATAATGCATGAGATGGAAATGTGGTGATGCGCTTTCTTTTGCAACAGCAGTTTTACTCTGGCTTTGTTATTTCCCCATCGCAGTGAGTGAGAGCTGCCACTCTGTTACTGCTGCTAAGAGGTTAGGGGAACTGAGTTGAGGCCCAGAAATTTAATATGCCATATAATGCCTGCTTTATTTTGATTCTGGATTTGATTTGAACTGATAAACTCACTTGCGACTGCTCTGCAGAATCAATATCCAGGGATTCAAAATTTTTTATAAACTGGTTCTGAAATAATTTCTATTTGGGGAGCATGAAGGCCTAAGCTCACCCAAGTATTTCCACTAGCAACAGAGAAAGAGAAAGTTGGCAAAAGCATTCTAATATTTATATATAATCCTCAGAACTATAATCCTCAAACTCCACTCGATGATAGCTCAATAAACTTTTATAGGATTTACTTTCTAGAATTATTACATTATTACTGCCTCTTCCTTAGCGTTCTTCTTGGCCTATTACTCACAGGTCAAAATACCAATGAAGAACCATACATCAGTCAGGGCTCACAGTTGTGGCTATTTTAGTAGTAAGCAGAATGAGCCAATAACTTAAGTCCAGGTGTCTTGAGGGGCCTCTATAGCAGTGGCCTTTGTACAATTAGGAGAGGAGGAGGTTAGGGAGCCCCAAAATGCATTAGTCTCCAGCTGCCACTCTGTGCCCAGCGAGGCCCCTTCTGCACTAGGCGGTTAACCTTTCAAGCACTGCCATCCCCAAAAGGCAGATGCCTTTCTTAGCAAATTGGTTTTCAAGCAGAATCTTTCCTTCCTCAAGCCAGTAACTTCCACGTCTACATCTCAGGCAGGTGTGCTGAGTGCTGCAGCCTGGTCACGTGTGCGCTAGCTGTGAGTCTGGAGGTTTTGCTTTCAGAGGTCACCTTGGGAGACAGTACTTACTGTAGATTACAATTGGAAATGCCCTAAAGTAACATTGCAAAATGTTCACCTCCTGGGCAGCCAGAAAACAGGAAAACGTTTACAACGGGAGAGAATCAGTATTTGTTGAGTGTATGTGCTAAGTGCCAGGTACTTTAAATATTATTTAATATGCAACAAAAGAGAGATTTTACCCTATTTTAATAATAGAAAAACTGCGGTTCAAGTAAACTGTTCCAACCCCAGATCATGCTGTTGGTAAAATGGAGGACATAGATTTACATCCAACAGGTTTTTTTCCTTCAGAATTCTTCCTTGTCTCAGAAGGTGAGTCTCAATTTCCATTTTGTGAGTTCTGATTGGAATGCGAGCAGTGGTGTGCTGAGCAGTGGGGTGGAGGGAGAGGGGAAGCACAGCTCTAGGAGCAGGCAGAAATGGGTAATGAGCTACAGGAAAATTTAAAGACAAAAATAAAACAGACTAAAAATATGTCCACCATATTATTATTACGATCATCAACACCATTGTCATGTGACAGCAATTCTAGAGAATGTCAGCAATAAAATACTCCTTCTTGCTGGGACATCCCCACTTCTTGGTACACAAGTATATATAAGGAGCCATCAACTTAATTTTCAAGTTGTTTTTTTTTTAAAGAGCAGGTTGGTTAGAACTTGTAATCAAAGTGCCACAAAGTTTTATGGCCTAGGATAGATCACACTTAAGGACATGATGTACCGAAGTCCTTATCTTTTAACATTATTTCTAAGAAAATATGAGTTCTAATATTCATTTCAGAAGTACATCTCCCCGAAGTTGGGCAGTGCAAGCAGGATCTTTTATCTTCTGGCAGCAGCAGAGGCTCTGGTGGTAAGAGCCCTTTTGGTAGTAGGGGCTGTCTGGCAAGGTGGCTGTTAATGATGAGGAAGAACGAGATAGATGCCAGAAATTTATACAGTGGAAGAGGAAAGAGTATCTCTTTAAATTAATGTGGGAAAGTTACTGTTCAGATGAATCCCCAAGTGTAGAGAATATGAGATCTTAAAGAATTATTTTACCCCATCACCAAGTCTTATATAAATTCTATCTCCTAAATATCTCTCAAATATGTTCTCTTTTCTCCTTGGCTGTTCAGATCCTAATACTATTTTCCTAGACTACTGTAACATCCTGCTGGCTGGCCTTCCTTCCTGTCATTAGTCTCAGCTAATTCCACTTCATGATCGCTACAGCTGGTCAGAGTGACCCACTAAGCATGAGATCCCAATGCCAGACTTCCCTTGCTTAAAGACTTACTTTGACTTTCATGCCCACAGGATAACAATGCAAACTCCCTTGCAAGACTCAGAAACTTCTTTAAGATATACCCCATCTGCCTGCCCAGCATGCCTCAGTGGTTGAGAGTCAACCTACGAACCAGGAGGTCACAGTTTAATTCCCAGGTCAGGGTACATGCCCGGGATGTGGGCTCAATCCCCAGTGTGGGGCATGCAGGAGGTAACCCGGTCAATGATTCTCTCTCATCATTAATGTTTCTATCTCTCTCTCTCTCCCTTCCTCTCTGAAATAAATAAAACATATTTTAAAAAAAAGATATTCCCCTTCCCTTTCTTTTGTCCTTTGCTTTCTTTAACTCAGATATTGTAGTAGAGCTAATCCGAACTACTTGCTCTCCTAATGTGTGATGCCCTTTCAGGCTTCTGCATACATGTTTAGTTCAGGGGACATAACTTCTATGTATTCTCCTCTGATAAGTCTCTTTCCCAAACTCAAGCGGCATTAAGTACTCCATACTCTCTGCTCTGTCCCACAATACTAGAGGGTGTGCATTCATATTAGGACTTAAATTACATAAAAGAAATTGCATTCTGCTCTGGCTTCTCCAACCAGACTATAAGCTTTCTGAATGCAGTGGCTATGTCTTTTATCTTTGCCACTCCAGCATTTAGTGATGTTTTGGTTCAGATATTATGTGCTCGATAATTTTTTAAATGAATGCCAGGTTCCACACAGCCTACAAGATATCAAGAAGGTGACAGTCTAGTGGTAATGACAAGTCAAATTCACATAACTGAAAGCAAGGCATAAGTTGTGTCACAATTGAGGGTGAAATGAAATGCTTTGGTTATTTTAAGAAGGAAGATCTCAATTCCAGTTTTAGGGTGAGGTGGGGGTACACAATTGAGAAAGCTGAGGGAGAAGATGACCTTTGAGATGACTCTGTCCCCAAATATTCAATGCTTGAGATGCAGCAAGTATAAGGAACAAGTTGGGTCACATGCTGGTATAGTAAATGGTGGGAGCAACAGACGATCACAGAGTAGTCACACTGAGATATAAGAGAGTACTGCGAAAAAGATGGAGATGTTAGGCTTTAAATGTGGTGAAGGAGTCAGAATTTAATTTAGAAGACAACTACAGTGTAACTAGTGGCCCAGTGCACAGATTCATGTACATTGAAAGGAAATTAATTAGAAGAAATATTTGAATATTGCTATTCGCCCTTTCTCTATAATAGGAGTGTCAACCAAATTCATGATTGACAATGACAGATGGAAACACACACGGGTGATTGGCGACAGCGAGAGCTTTATATGTATTGTGCATGCGTGAGTCAACTTAGACTTTTATATACATAGAATGAACTTGCCTAATTAGACCTTATTTCTAATTTAGCTAAACTTTTTCCAGGCCAGTGAAGCACTTCAACTTCTCTTTCAGGTAATTGTCAGCAACACAGCAGTAAATTGTCAACACGTAGCAGATTATTATTGTAGATCATGCAGGGAGAACAAAGGGTGAAATATTTAACTGCAGCAATGTTTGACTATATTTTGCACAGTGAGAAAACCTGAAGTCATTTTCAAGGTCCACCATTTCTTACTTCTTTTCAGTCGGGTCAAGTCTCTAAACTTTATAAATCTCCATTTTCCGGCTAATGAAAAGAAACTAGGATTCCACTGAGTCTCCTATCTACCTATTCCAGGACTTCTGTGATGATCAAATGAGATGAGGCACAGGAAAACGCTTCACAGACATTGGATTAAAGTGTAAAATGTTTGCGCCTGGGTATAAAGCAAGTTGTGTTCCTGGGATGAAGAAAATGCAAGGAGGCTAGTCGCTAGAGAGAGGAAGCCAGGCGTTGCTACATGATGTCATTACCCGGCGCCCACAGTGTCTGTTTCTGGGCTGGGCTGGGCTGTGGGCTGCATTTTGCACCATGGGGTCTCGGCAGCGCTGGCTGCGATTTGGTGGGCTGTCGCTCCAGGGTGGTGGTGGGGCCTGTGTCCCACTTGGGGGAAGCCCAGTGTTGCTTTGTTGGCACCAGGTCCATGGTGCCATTTCTTTGTAAATGGCCAGTGTGCATTATCGCAGCTCCTGCATTGAGCATCTGCCCCCTGGTGGTCAGTGCATGTCATAGCAACTGGTCAGACAGTTGGAGAGACACTAAGCATATTAGCCTTTTATATATATGTGTGTATAATATATATATATTAGAGGCGGTTATTGGCAGAAGATGGACTATTAAAGCAACTGTAATAGTTCGAGTAAGGATGAGCAAGGACATAGTTGACAGGTAGTATAGTATAGATAGGCGGATAGACCTGGGTCACTTAGTGATATGATCTTGGACATTTTATTGAAACTTGAAAACCCAATTTTTCTCATTTATATCAAAAGACTGTTGTGACTGAATTTATGTAAAGAGATTAGCACAGTGCTTGGCATGTGCCAATTGCTTGAATTAATCAGTGATATATCAGTTGCAACCAAAATTCAACTCAAATCATCATAAGCAAATAAGGGGAAATTATTAAAAGGCTACTGACAAAACAAATGGAACATAATAGAGAGCCCAAAAATGGAACCATACTAATATAGTCAAATGATCTTAGTCTTTTCAACAAATGGTGCTGGAACAACTGTACATCCATATGCAAAAAAATAAATAACTCTAGACATAGATCTTATACCCTACACAAAAATTATCTCAAACACTATCATAGGCATACATATAAAATGCAAAACTCTAAAACTCCTAGAGGAGAGCATATGAGAAAATCTAAGTGATCTCAGGTTTAATGATGATTTTTAAATATTTTTATTGATTTTTAGAGAGAAACATTGATCACCTGCCTCCTGCATATCCCCCAATGGGATCAAGCCTGAAAAACGAACATGTGCCCTGACCAGGAGTTGAACCAGCAACCCCTCAGTGTGCAGGATGATGCCCAACAACTGAGCCACACCAGCCGGGGCAGTGATGACTTTTAAATATAACACCCAAGGCATAATTCATAAAAGAAAAAATTGATAAGTTGGACTTCATTAAAATGAAAAGTTTCTGCTTTGTGAAGGGCACTGTTAAGAGAATGAAAAGACTGTCTAGACTGAGAGAAAACTTTTCAAAACACATATCTGGTAAAAGACTGGTATCCAAAATCTATATAGAACACTTGTAACTCAGCAATAAGGAAACAAACATCCCAATTTAAAAATGGGCAAAAGAGGCATCAAGAAAGATGGCAGTGTAGGCAAACACCTGTACTTGCTGCCTCCTACAACTACATCAAAACTACAACTAAAACACAGAACAACCATCATCCAGAACTGCTGGAAAGCTGGTTGAATGGAAGTCCTACAACTACAGAGGTAAAGAAGGGAGCACACTGAGGCTGGTAGGAGACGCGGAGGCGCATAACTGGCTGGTCTGGCACCCATGTGGGCCACTGTTTTAATGGGGAGGGAGATGGACTCTGCAGAGGCCGCCATGGGGGAGGAAAGGGTCCCAGACCCACACCAGACACCCAGACCAGGGTCCCAGAGCTGGGAAAAGAAGTCCCTACAGGCAGTAAGAACTACAGACTGTAAAAACCAGTGCAGACTGGGGCTCAGTGATACAGAGGCTGCTGGAGACCCAGCTATTCCTCTTAAAAGGCCAGCACCATAAACTGAACTTACAAAGTTCTGCTTCCTCTGAGCTCCAGGACCAGGGCGAGGCTCTGGGGTGCACAGACACATATGTGGAGGAACTGGATTGTCTGGCATCAGGGCAGGAAGTTCGGGGTGGCTTTCTCCCAGACAGAGGACCTCTCTGGTTGCAGGGCTGACTGGCAGCCATTTCTGTTTGCTCTGCCCTGGTGATTCCTTAAGACCCCGCCTCATCCAATTTACAACCCCATCCAAGCTGTGGGCAGCAGCTTTTGCATATGAATGGCCTGTCCTTGCTCAGACTAAAATCTCAAACAAGCTGCAGCTGGGTTAGGGAGCCCCAAACATAGCAATAAAAAAGGCCCAAGACCTGGCACCTGCCTTGCTTCACAGCTGGACCTCATCTGGGCACTTCCAAACTCAGTACAAAGAGGAGGAATCTGCAGATCTCTCTGTAGCTCCTGCTGGGTGGCCCCAGGCAGTGGCTGACTTTGCACCTCCCTGGAAACCCAAGAGCCAGTGTACCCAGTGGTCAGTGTCAGTCAGACCATACCCGATTACAACTCTACACATCCAGAAGTGACACACTCAAGGGGCAATCTGGAATTGTGATAGGGATAGCATTGAATCAATAGATCCATTTGGAGAAAGCTGCCATCTTAACAATATTAAGTCTTCTGATCTACAAATATGAGATGTCCTTCATTTATTTAGGAATTCATTTAATTTCATTCAACAATGTTTTGTAGCTTTCAGTATACAAGTTCTTCACTTCTCTCATTAAATTAATCAAAAGTATCTTATTTTTTTGATGCTATTGTAAATGGGACCTATGAGAAGGAATTACAATTCCTATGACTTACCATAAGTCAACTGATGAATTGAAAGCTGTTAATTTCTCTGAAAGTGGCTCCTGTAGGGTTGCATAAATCCTTGCCAGTGGGCGAAAAACTTGTGCTTACTTCAGTCTGTATCTCCACTCTGCCCTTTAAATCTTTATTTGTATTTCTTAATGACCTCAATATTATTAGAGATACTGAGATAACTTTGTAGTATTTATCTTTACTATGATTAATTTTCTTTTGAAAATTCAAGAACTCCCCATCTGATTCAATAGTGATAGATTCGGTTAAAAGGTCAACCTAAAAACAAGACTACAAAAATCAAAAGCTGCATTTGAAATACTTGTACATATTTGGGCTTTTGGATTACGTTTCAGCAATTCTGTACTAACAAGAGAGAAAGTAACATGTATGGGATGTGCAAAATAGAGTAAAGGCTGGTTGCCTGCATATGGTTATGGATCCATTACCGTATAATTAGCCTCTGCTTCTTTTTAACCAGCCATTTTTAGAAAGCAGATCTACTTTAGTAATATCAATTAAATAATTTCTGTTTGGTTACACTATTATGATGGCAGCTGGAATTCAATAATTTAGACCAGAATAGGATGGCATATTATGCCTCTATGATGTCACTAAGTATATACACTGAGTGGCCAGATTATTATGACCACCTGACGTTTGTAGGCAAATTAGCTATAATTTCACGCTGAAGTTGCTAGAGGGCCAGACCATTATAAATAGGGAAGCAGGTTGTTTACCACGACAGTAGAAGTGATTTTTTTCTGAAGATATGGGTAAACAATGCGATTCAACAGCCTTTGAATGTGGGATATATATATATGTATATATATATATACACACACATATATATATACATGTAAGTATATATCTAAATTTCATTTTATTATTTGTGCTCTTACTTCAAAGCTACTGTTAATATTTGATATGTGGAGCAAAGAAACGGTACGAGTGCTTAAACGCACACATATATAGACTCATTACAGTTAATATATGAAACTAGAGGCCGGATGCACGAAATTTGTGCAAGAGAAGGCCTTCGCAGCCCTGGCTTCACCCGGACGGTTCTGCTGTTCAGCCGTTAGGTCGATTTGCATGTTAAGCTTTTATTATTATAGATGCTTAGTTTGACTCCTGGCCTATAGTAAGGCCTCAATAAGTGTTGGCCACAATTTTTATAATTCTCCCTAATATTCTCTCCCACAAGGTTCTTCACAGTGTCTTGCCTCCCAAGCACTTGAGTTTAGAACAGTGGTTCTCAACCTTGGCTGCACATGAGAATCACCTGGGAATCTTTTTAAAATACTGATTTCTGGGCCTCATCCTCCGGAAATTCTGTCTCTTTGTTACTCATGTTGTGGCCCCACCCCATCACAAAGAAACAGAATTTCCGGAGGATGAGGCCCGGAAATCAGGATTTTAACAAGAGTCCCAGGTGATTCTCATGTGCAGCCAAGGTTGAGAACCACTGGGTTAGAACCTTCCCGCTTCCGTCTGCGGGGAGCCTCGCCCTGCACACCTGGCCTCCGGGCGCTGCAGGGCACCTGATTTTCCCACTGTGCAAACTGGCTTGTGCAAGCCCGAAAACAGCACAGGACAGACAATGTAGAATAAGTAACGTCTTGCCCCCATTGTTCCCGTCCCAATCCATGTGCCCGGCTCCCTGCTGCCAATAAGAGATGCATTAGACTCCACCTCAAACTCTAAATTCTTATGTACTTAGAAATCTTCGTGTATCTACGAACAACACTCCAGGATGCGAGAAGAGGGAGACCCCATTTCCCAGGGCACCAAGAGGCCTTAGCACAGATTTCTCTACAGGGCAGAATTATTCCCCTTACACCTTTGGGGCCGTGTCCCTTTGAAAGCTCAAAGGTCTAGAAACCCTCACCTGACAGGCGAGCCTATGGAACCCGCCCAGCGTGTGCTCAACACCCCGTTCCGGTCACTGGACTGCGGCCGCGCATGCGCCACACCTGCCGCGCTCCTGCGCAGTGTCTGGGGCTCATTCTTTCTTCGCGGTCCCGGCTCTGTCCCAGACTTCCGTTCGAACTTCCCGGCTGTGGCAGAAGCCACCAATCAAAAACGTCCTGCCGCAGGCCACGCCCCTCCACCGTCTCCTCCGGGAACCGGAGTCGGGTTTCACGCACACCCCGCCTTCCGGACGCACGCTGCGCGCAGACGTAAGCTTCGGACGCCGTCATCGCCCCCGCGCCGGCTCTCGCCGGGCGCCCCTGCAGACCGTTGGGCGGCCGGTCGAAGCCCCTCCCGCCAACCGTCCCTGCGGCGGCGACTCATGTGGGGGTTCGGGCTCCTGCGGTCGCCGCCGCCGCTGCTGCTCCTGCTGCCGCAGCTCGGGCTCGGGCTCGCCGCCTCCCGCTCTCAGGCCGGAACCATGGACTTGGGCGGCTGCGGCTCTGCGCGGAGCTGCCCCGCGGCCGAGGGGCGCCCCGGGTGCCTGCGGCTGTCCGCGGTGCCGGGCTCCGACCCGCAGCGCAGCAACGAGCTGCTCCTGCTGGCGGCGGAGGGGCCGGAACGGCGGGATCTCTCGGGGGACCGGGCGCAGGAGGAGCCGCCGCCGCCGCCCCAGCATCACGTCGTCTACTTCCCCGGGGATGTGCAGGTAACCGGGCCCGCTGGCACCTGCCCTTCCCCTGGGCTCCCTCCTCGCGGCCGGTTCCGGCTCCTCCGCCGCCTGAACGCGGGGTGGCTCTGCATTTGCCCCACGAAGTCCCCGACCCCCTCCTCTTGCAGCCCCGGGGGAAGGTGTCCTTGGAGAGCTTCGGCCTCCGGAGAGCCGGCAGTCAGTCCAGGCGTCAAGGGAGCGGAATGTGAAACAGAAGGAATGAGACATAAATTATATATATACACACACACATACACACACACACATACATACACTCATTATTCATTCTATGACTTGGTTTCTCAGCGGAGTGTGTGCGCGTGTGCGTGTGCTGAGCAGGAGACAGGGGTGGCTTTTGCATGAACTGAGCCAGAGGGTGCCGCTGGCCGTTACTAAAAAGCAGACAAGTCAACAGCAAGAATAAACGTCAAGCGTGTGACACTCAGTAACCATGAAAGGGGGGTGGGGGTGGGGGTGGAGGAAAGGGACGGTCCCTGCTAGCGTGTCAGTATTTTGATGCTCACCTACACCCTATGCTTTCCTTTTGTGTGTGATTGTATCTTTATTACTAATTTTATAGCTGCAGGCAGATAACCGTGGATAAGTTGTCCTGGAAAGCTGGCTGTCAAAACCTAGACCGTAATCTAGCACTGTGTTGTCTAATGCGGCAGCCGTTAGCTGTATGTGGCCATTTAAGTTCATTTAAACAGGTGTCAGGCACCCCTTTCCGCGGTCACCCCAGCAGCATTTCAGGTGCTGGGGTGCAGATAAGGTTGTGTGCGCCGCACAGTGAGTAAGGCAAACAGAAGGGCCCCATCATCACAGAGAGTTCTGGATGCTGTCGGGGTGGACAGGTAAAGCTGGAATATGCCTCGGTGTGTTTCTCATACCATGGAAACAGTATTATTGCATTGTTTTTGAAATTGATGCTTTAAAATGATAGAGTAGCAAACTTTATGCCCCCAGTCAGAGGGTGATGAAGGTGTCTGTTGTGTTTTTCTCTTGTCCTCAAAGTAATCAACTGATCTAGTTGACTGCTAATAAACACTATGAAAAAAAACTAATATTTAGATTGAAGAGAAGTTTAACTTTATCAGTCAGTGCTCTATTGCTCAGTTTAGGAACACAGCATGGCATTGCTAACAGACCTCCAGATTGTGGACCAGCGGTAGTGGGCCTCTCTGATGATGATGATGATCATATAACCTTTATTGAACACCTACGAAGTGTTTTTAAAGTGTGCCAGCCAGAGTATAGTACACATCTTCAGGTGAGGTCTAAAAAATGCTAAATAAAGGTGGAGTAAGACCTCCTTTGCTTTGACACCATTTGAGCAGACAGGCGTGTCATGATTTTACTTAACTTTTTTTTTTTTTTTTTTTTTTTTATGTAGCCTGAGATTCCATTAGATTTTTGGACGGGGGTATACTGTTGATTTATTCCGAGTATGAAGTGCTCTGAAAATCCAGGTCTTTTAGAGAAGAAATAGAGGATAAAGCATCAAAAGACTTTAGGCCAGATTTCCTAGATTTGAACCCTGATTCTGCAATCTTTAGCTATTAAATCTCTGACCAATTGCAGCGACCTTAACCATAAAATAGGAATACTAATTTATAGGATATGAATGAGAATTAAATGTGAATACATAGTGAATTACAGTGTCTTCTCATCTTGCTGATGACCTCTGTAATCATGGGGGTACCCTTGTACTCAGTTCTTGGGCTTTTTCTCTGTGTACCTTTATCCCTTGGTGATCTCTTTCGGACCTGTGGCTTTACATACTACCTGTACTTTGACAACCTTCAACATTTGTGTATATAACCTGGACATATACCACAAACTTTAGACTTAACAATTGCATACATAATTTCATTCCGGGTATTAATAGATATTTCAAACCTAAAAATCTCTGGATCTTTGCCCCTAAGCCTGTTCTTCCTACTGTCTTCCTCATCTCAGTTAATGAAAACTTCATTTTTAGTTGCTCAAGTTAGGTATCTTGAAGTTACCCTTTAGTCCCCTTTCACACCTCCTATCTTAATCCATCAACAAAGTGACTTCACGTTCATGTATCTAAAAGTGATCAGAATAATCATTGAAGAATGTAAGCCAAATCATGACACACCTGTCTGCTCAGAACTCCAGTGGTTTCCCATCTCACTCAGCGTAAAGCCAGAGGGCCTCAGGCCCCGCACTGTCTTCACCTTTTCCACCTTGTTGCTTTTCTGCCTAGCTCCTTTTTCTCCTTTACTCTGCTCCAGCCACACCAGCCTTCTTCAAATTGCTCATGGTAGGCAACTTCACCTCAAAAGCTTTGCAGGTACTGCCTTGGAGGAAGTCTTCATGCAGATATCTGTAGGATTTATTACCTCACCTGTTTCAAGTCTTTGCTCAAAAGTTGCCTTTACAATGAAGCCTTTTCTGACCATCTTGTTTAATAATCAAACATATTAGTTATTCATTTTGGTTTTTATCTGTCTTCCACCACTTCAGGTCCTTCTCAACTATCACCTTATTAAATAACTAAAGCAGCCGTGGGCAAACTACGGCCCCTGGCCCGTTTGAAATGAATAAAACTAAAAAAAAAAAAAGACCGTACCCTTTTATGTAATGATGTTTACTTTGAATTTATATTAGTTCACACAAACACTCCATCCGTGCTTTTGTTCCAGCCCTCCGGTCCAGTTTAAGAACCCATTGTGGCCCTCGAGTCAAAAAGTTTGCCCACCCCTGGGCTAGAGGCTCAGTGAACAAAATTCATGCACAAGTAGGGTTCCTAGCCGCTGCCAGTGGGGCCTTACTTCGTTCCGTGCCATGCCGCCCCCCTGGTGGTCAGCACATGACATAGTGAGCGATCGAACTCCCAGTCCATCAAATTCACGAGGGGACACTTTGCACATTAGGCTTTTATATATATGGATAATAATAATCAGCTTTTTAAAAAATAATCTTCCACTCTCTCCAAAACCTTATATTCCTTTTTACCTGCTTCATTTATTATACTCCTTTGCACTTATCACTAATTTTTGTTTTGCTTTTTAAATGTTTTTATTGATTACTTTGAGAGAGAGAAGAAAGGAGAGGGAGAGGTAGAAACATCGATGAGAGAGAAACATCGATCAGCTGCCTCCTGCACACCCCCCACTGCACTGGGGATCCAACCTGCAACCCAGACATATGCCCTGTCTGGGAATTGAACCGGCCACCTCTTGGGGCATGGGACAGTGCTCAATCACTGAGCCACACCTGCTGGGCCCATCTAATGTTTTGTGCTGTCCAGCCAGCCACTAAAAACTTGTATCTGTTGACTGCTTGAAATGTTGTCTAATCAAGGAAAATGATTTTTAATTGCATTTAACTTTAAATCTAAAAACTGATACTCAAGTCAGTTCCTGGAAAATATTTAAGTATATTTGAACAACTGGGTATGTGAATCTACTTTTTCACCTGTAAATTTTATGAAATCTAAATTCAGATTAAGTATTTCCAATGAAAATTTAGCATCCAAATTGAGATGTGCTGTAAGTGTATAAAATACACACTGGACTGCAAAGACTTAGTAAGAAAAATGTAATAATATCAGTAGTTTTTTTATATGAATTACATGTTGAAACTAATATTTTGGCTATATCATGCTGAAAATGTATTATTAAAAATAACTTTCCCCTGTTAACTTTTTAATGTAGTTACCAGAAAATTTTGTGTAGCTCATATTACATTTTTGTTGGGCAATGTTGCTCTACTTACTAATGGAGTTGTGTGTTGTGTATCTCAGTACTTAGAATGGGAGCTCCATGTGGACAGGGGTCTGTTCCGACCCATACCCAATCATTAGCTATCCAATATATTTTATAGAATAAATGAATACATTTGAATGAATTTCCCTTTAAAAACTACGAATGAAAATTATGAGGAAAATAAAATTTACCTGCATGTCCTAGAACCTAAACAAATGGTTATTAATACATATTGAATGCTTATAAAGAAACAAGATCCAATTTTAAAAGGGCAAAAGATACAAACTTGCAGAAGTAGAAATCCAGATGCCTAATAAATATGAACAAAATTTCAACTTTCCAATAAACCCAAACTAGAATGTCATTCTTGTGCCTATGAAATTTAACAAAGATAAAAGGAAAGTTAAGCTCTGGAAAATAGTATTGTAATCTAAACAAACCTTAAATTATGAATATTCTTTAGTTTTTTATAGCTAGGAATTTATTTTTAAGGATGTAATCACAGATCTTTAAAAAGATTTTTCTATAATGTTCATTGCAGCTTTATAAAACAAAAATTAAAATCAAACATATAGCATTCAGGTTGCTAGAGTAATCCAAATAGGAAGGGGTTCAGGATAGTAGCTTTAATAGGAAAATATTTTTAAATTCTGTGGTCAAAAACTGTTTAATAAACCAAATTTTTATTTTCAGTTAATGTGTTACAAATAATAGATTGTATATATATGAAATAAAATTTACTAAAGATATCTATAATCCTTCTGAAGTTTTTTATTAAACTCCTACCCTGCTATTTAGCTATTATGTCTTATAAACTTGTCTTCTCAGGGATTTGAGGCTTAAACTGAAGAAGTAATTTGTTCAAAATTTTATGACCAGAAAGTAATGACAGATTTATAGATTTCATTTATAGTATATTAACCATAGGTCATAACATCTCAACTTCTTCTACAATAAAAATAGGGAACTATTGTGTGGAAATAGTTTTGTATAAATGTGTATTTAATGCTTGTTTCATCTCTCTTACTTTTCAGAATTATCATGAAATTATGACTCACCATCCTGAGAATTATCAGTGGGAAAACTGGAGTCTAGAAAATGTTGCCACCATTTTAGCCCACCGATTCCCCAATAGTTATATTTGGGTGATAAAATGTTCCCGAATGCATTTGCACAAATTCAGCTGCTATGACAATTTTGTGAAAAGTAATATGTTTGGTGCTCCAGAACACAGTACTGACTTTGGAGCTTTTAAGCACCTTTATACATTATTAGTTAATGCTTTTAACTTATGTCGGAACAGTTTGCTATCAAAGAAGAATGTGAAAGACTTGAATAAGGATTCCAAAGCATCTCATTGTAGATCCAGTTCTTCTCATACTAATGGTTGCCAGGGAGAAAAAGAGAAGCCCTGTGAAAACTTTGATGAGTCTGCCCTGAGTTTTTATCCACCATCATTAAATGGTGCTTCTTTTACTTTGATTGGATTCAGCAAAGGTTGCGTTGTTTTGAATCAGTTGCTTTTTGAATTGAAAGAAGCTAAGAAAGACAAGAACATAGAAGCTTTTATCAACAGCATAAGAACAATGTACTGGCTGGATGGTGGACATTCTGGAGGAAGTAATACTTGGATTACTTACCCAGAAGTCTTGAAAGAATTTGCACAAACAGGGATTATTGTTCACACCCATGTAACACCTTACCAAGTACGTGATCCAATGAGATCTTGGATTGGAAAGGAGCACAAGAAATTTGTTCAGATACTTGGAGATTTTGGTATGCAGGTGACTAGCCAAATTCATTTTGTAAAGGAAGCTCCTTCCATAGAGAATCACTTCAGGGTTCATGAAGTATTTTGAGACTACGAGAATATTAATGTAATACGAGCTCAGTGGAAGAGAAAAAGCACTTTGAGTTTTAGAAATTCAGATAATGAGATGTAATTCATAGATAATACATCCATTTTTAGGGAGGGGACATACATTCCTAAAATAGGAGTATAATGTGCAATAGTATTTCTTGCCTCTGAATGTGAAGTTTTTAATTTGGACTGGATCAGAATTAGTTTGAAATTTAAAAGATGGTTTGTGATAATCCTAAGAGGAGATATATAAAACCCTTAATGATGAAAGTTACAATACAGTCCTTATAAAAGGTAATTAAAATTGTTGTTGGAAATAGTTTGTTTTCTGGGTAATGTTTAAAACTGATTTTGGTGGCATTTTAACAGTAGCTGGCGATTTTGGCATTGAGCACTTTTGAGTAGAAACACTCCATTTCTCTTCAAACAAAGCCAAAGTACATGGATATTTTCCATCATTTTGGAGTAACTACCCTGCCTTTTTGTTTTGTCAATTCATGGAATCATTCTTCAGTGTGCCACCAAGTGTTCTTTCTCGACTCAAAATATATTTGTTTCCAAATAACCAAGAATGTGCAGTAGTATAAAGTTTGGTTTTTAAAAACATTACACTTAAGCATTGTGGCTAAATTTTTAATTGACAACTTTTGGCTAAAACATTTTGCAGTTTTTTAAATCTTGGCTGCAAACTAGTTCTTCGGGGAAAATTGTTTTAAAATGAACATAATTCTGTATATTGGGTAAAAATATGTTACAGATTGAAATTTTTTTCACATCAGTCTTTTGAGAGAGATCAACTTAGGTAAAATAAATATATAACACTATTTGTTAGTGTTCGGTTGACAAGGGGATGGATTCTGTGGATCTAAGTCAGTGTTTTCTCCAGAAGCATGATTTTGCCTGCCAAAAGAAAGCAGCTCTCTTTGGCCAGAATGCAAAAATTATATTGCTATAAGAAAAGTTACAAGGGAAAGTTTGAAGACACAATTTAATTTTGGCTCAAAAAGTGAATTTGCTTAACACTGCTACATAATTTGGTGAGGTTTCCTTCTTCCTGTTTCTCTTGACCTAGATAAATACATTTTGAGAAACCAAGATCTAATTAATATCAACCAACATTAAAACATAGCTGTGTGATTAAAATAAAAGGTGAGTGGTCACTTTATTTATAATTAGCATTTCAGGGAATGAAATAAAGCAGGGAAGTAACACTGCTTTTAGACTGGAAAAAAAAGACTGAAGCTTAATATCTTAATTTATAAAACAATATAGTGAAAATGTTAATATTTTGTGTTTTCCCCCCAGAATTGTATTTTAATGATTATAAACACATTCCAAATATTCAGGGACTTATTTATGAGAAAGGGTTCTTAACCAAATGTGTAAAAATAACATCCTTTAATTCTATAAATTACAAAATGGTATCAAGGTGGTTTTTTGTTTTTTAAGGACAAAATAGTTTTATATTGCTTCAATTTCTTTAAATACCTGCTGTTTCTTTTGAGACCAAAAATTTATAACAAGGAAATGAGTCAGCCTGATTCCAGCATTGTATTACCTTAAAGCACCATAATTGGCTTCTTTTAATGTGTCCTAATCCTTGGTTAAGTTAATGTGTATCTGATGTAAACTAGCTAAGTTACTGAATGCTCTAATGAGGGGAAAGAAAGGAATTTCTATGATTAAAGTGGAAAAAGTAGGACTTTCAGCAGGATTCATTACAAAAAGCTGAGATATTTAAAAATATGGGTTCTTTAGCTATCCAGTCATGTGAATGTTTAGTTGTTACATGTTCAATGGACATTAAAAATAAGTCACTGGACACCTGGAACTACCATCACATCAAAATGAAAGTGTTGAAAAGTAGAGTATTTTTTGAATTAAAATATATTCAAGTTGATCCATATTCAAGTATTTTAATACTTCAAATTTGTTCTTTCCACATCTGTTTAAAACTATTGTTAAATGTTAGTATATTCTTTTGGATTGTGCCTTTGTGTTTGTGTCATGAGTCAACTGAGAAAAGTAGTCATACAAATAATGTGAAAGTTACTGCCACAGCATGAATGTACAATTATATTAAATTTAATCCACAGAAGTCTGTTTCGATGTGCTTTATGTTATTAGATTTGTTCAAACTTCAGATCATTATTTCTCTCCACTTTGCCAGTTTGGGTTTGTACATATTTTCATTAACCCCCATGGTTTTTTGAATATTTCCTATAAAAGTATTTCTTCTTTATATTGCTCTATAAAAAGTTGCATAATTTCCATTTCTTCTGTTGGATTTCCTAGAGAACAAAATCTCTCAAAAATAAGTTCTTCCTTTTCTGTACTAATTGTCTCAGATATCTGTATTCCTTTTACTGTCAAGAGACTTGATTAGAATATTGTATTTTTTTTCATTTAATTCATGTATTATCCAAGCACCCACACGAAGACAAGGAAAGTCTAAGCACTAAGGATACAGTACAGACAAAACAGTCCTAGCATGTGAGTACAGCAATGTATAAGGTCTAAGAGGTAAAATATGAAGCAAAAGGTAGTATTCTTAAAATAACCATTGTGTTACATTATACTTTAAGAGCCTTTAAGAGAAACATACTGTAGACAGGTTAAGATACACATGTAGATTGACCTCATATGTAAATTTAGATTGCTTTTTAAAAAGGCAAGAGATCTAGTAGCTTTAATAGAGTCAGGCATAATTTAGGTGGTCATTTTAGTATCACTGAATGGAACTTTAAAAAATAGAATACAACTTAGGTGCATTTAAGACATCCAAACACTTCATGGCCTGTATGCTTAAAATAAGACTTGAAGGTAACACCATATCTGGGGCTGACTGCCAATCTATGTTAGTTCCTCCTGACTACATCTGTTTTCAGCAGAGGAGTCAGAACAGTACAGTTCCAATTCCATCCAGACCTGCATTCCAGCTTCCTGCTTTTTATTTTATTTTTTTTGTCAAATTCAGCTCAGATATCTCTTGGCAACTTTAGATAGGTGAGAGAGAAGCCTTGTTAGTAAAGTTCTTTCCAAACGTTCGCGTAACTGCTATTCAAAAGAACAGAAAGGTACAAAATAAGCCTGGTTGATTTTGTTTCCCTTGTTTTGTCCATGGAAGTGACCAAGTTTGAAACCAATTATTGAATACATAGAATTCCAGTGTAATTACGTACCAAGACAAATACAGTTAATATTCATGAAAAGCTAATAATTACAATCTAAATAACTTCATCTCAAAGATGCCTAGGAAGTTCCGGTAATTCTTTATATACTTTTTCCTATTATAATTTGCTTTTTATACCTGAAATGAATCCAACTCTAAACACAGGATAGGAGTAGATGAATTATTTTTCAATAGTGAAAATTATTTTCTCCATAATTAAGATGCACCAAATTTATATACTCAGATTGCTTTAGATGCGCACATTTGTGTTCAGTAAGTATATTGTCAATGACAGTGCAAATAATTACTAGGTCCAAAACAAAGACTGGCACAGATCTACATACAATGGCTCATTGTCTCTAATGGGACATTATTGGGATTTCTCATGTATTCTTAAAAATTCTTTTTTAAAATAAGGATAGGTGGAAAAGCATTTAGTGGGGAAAATTTTAGGTGAAACTTTAGCCTAAATTAAAACTCATTTATGACATTTAAAAACTGAGAAAAGGGGCAGGCCTGACTTATACTGGGTGCTAAGAAAAACCAGGATCAGATTAAACATTTGTTTGGGGTGAATCACAAAACTATTCATCCAAATTATTATTTAATATCTTGTTCCCAATCCTGATTATGCATCAAACCTCAAACACACTGATTCCAAGTCTATAAAGTTGGGATCTGGGCTTCTGTTTTTAAAAGCTCAAAAGATTAATGTAGTAGACATTGTTGGCTGCCCACCTTTTTCTCTTTCTTACCAGAATCCTGATTTAAACAATTATCCATTCTGCCCACATGTGCCTCAGAGGACGAGAATTCTACTTCCAGCACCAGAAAACTAGGCTGGCTTATGGGTCCTTTCAGGATAGGTCTAAGCTATTTTAGATCAATAAGACCCAAGGATTTGGTGGCAAATTTGGGGAAAGCTTTTTTATATTAAGAAAGGGCTGCTGGAATACAGCCTGACTTCTCTACTGCATGTAAATGAAGGTGTCATACACGGCCTGAGCTGCTATTGGCAACCCTTCCATGAAGGTAGCCAGCCTTAGGAGGATGCCAATGCTGCAGCTGAAAACAGGAGGAAAAACCCAAGAGGTTCCTAATGACACTACTGAATCACTGGATCAAAAATACTGAAGCCCGCCCTAGCTGGTTTGGCTCAGTAGACAGAGCACTGGCCTGTGGACTGAAGGATCCTGGGTTCAATTCCAGTCAAGAGCATATACCGTATTTTTCCGTGTATAAGACGCCCCTCACTTTTCTAACCCAAAATTAAGAAAATATTTTAAACATTTTGCTGGTTTTCCTCTAAAGGCCTTCTTTTTTGGATCTGAAGGAGTTGTTCCTGTTTTCTCCACTGTCTGATCACATACTCAGTGGGAGGAGGTCCAAATTGTGTCTCTGCAGCTCTATTTCCATGCTCTCTTGCATAGCTGATTACATCCAGTTTGAATTTTGCAGAGTAAGACAATCGCTTACTGGTATTTATCTTATTTTTTGACACCTTTATGGGCTCAGAAAGCTCCAGTTCTTGTTGCACCTGTGCACTCTCCACTTCCACCTCCAATTAGGGCATCAGTTGATGTAACAATAAGCTTGATTGGAGGAAGCCTGTTTGACAGGTACGGGCAGCTACGCACCCGCACAGCTCCCTCCTCAGTTGACTTCCGTGTATAAGATGCCCCTCGTTTTTCAGTCTAATGATTTTAGGGAAAAACAGCATCTTATGGACGGAAAAATACGGTACCTAGGTTGCAGGCTGGGTCCCTGGCCCTGGTCAGGGAGCATGCAAGAGGCAACCAATCCCTGTGTCTCTCACATTGGTAGTTTTTTCTCTCTCTGCCTCTCCCCCTCCCTTCTCTCTCTAAAAATCAATGGTTAGCAGAGGCCGGTTTGGTTCAGTGGATGGAGCGTCGGCCTGCGGACTGAAGGGTCCCAGGTTCGATTCCGGCCAAGGGCATGCATGTACCTGGGTTGCGGGCGCATCCCCAGTGGGAGATGTGCAGGAGGCAGCTGATTGATGTTTCTCTCTTATCGATGTTTCTACTCTCTATCTCTCTCCCTTCCTCTCTGTGGAAAATCAATAAAATATATTTTAAAAAAAAAAAGAATAAATAAAATAAAATAAAAATCAATGGTTAATTTCCTCGGGTGAGGATTAACAACAAAAAATACCGAAGCCCAATGTATCAATACCAATACATTTTGTCATTTTAAGTTAAAATTTTAGTTATTTGAATCTGAAAGCAAGAGGGATTCCAGAATAACATTCTTTGAACCATAATAATCTGTATAAAAACCACACAAACACTCCTTTGTACTTATTTAATATGCAAATCTGAAATTGATTTACCTTTCCTCTTTTAACAAAAAATCTAAATATAATTTGTTATATTTTTCTAATATTTGAGCTGAACCGTATTTGAAAGTTTATATTCATTGCATTCACTTCATTATTTACTCAAAGTTTTTGCTATAGGCTTTGTCTTGAATGTGTAAGACCATTCGCCGTGCATAGAAGTCCCTGTATTCCTCTGGTAATTCAGCCAGTGTTTTTAAGGCTCTGTCCAAAATTTGTGCAGCTCTTGATGCTGCTGTGAGATCTTTGTTTCCATAGGTATCTGTTTTATCATAGCATTCAGATGGAAGGTGTTTCCAAAAGACATTCACTCCCACTCCAAACTCTTCAGAAATTACATTATGGAACCATAAAGCTGAAGAAAAATTTTTAAAAAGTTAAAAATAAAACCTACAGTTAAAAAAAAAAACACCCACCAAAATGTCAGTGAAATATCACAAATTGCATATAACCAATGTAAGAAATAATTCTTGTAACTAGACCCCTTCGTTAGCACGCTCCCAGCTTTTAACAGAATCATTTTAACTTTTATGAATTGCCAACCAATTTAAAGTGTCAATAGCACAAACCTACATTTAAAACCTTTTCAATAGCAATTTTTCCTTTTTAACTTGAAAGACATAATAAAGTTATATTTGTTTTACAGATATGTAATTTGAAGCTGTATTTTGTGTTACTTGTTTACACTTCCTGAGTCACACAACCACATCAAAAGTATGTTTTGTACACAGAACATTTCAATTACTTGAGGAGTATACAGTAGGGCCTTGACTATGAGTGTCCCGACTAACGAGTTTTTTGAGATAGCAGCTGTCTCTCAGCTGATTTTTTGCATTGAGTTGATAGAGTAATTTAAGTTAACGAGCTCCTTAACGAGCTCGGTCTCGAAACAAATTAAACTCGTAAGTCAAGGCCCCACTGTATTTGACCTTTTCTGACTTAGCACAATACCTTTGTTCTCAAAGACTTCTTGTTCAAGCTGCATTTGCTAACTTGCTTAAATTTGCATTCAACTTCAGTTTTATATTTCTAATGCAATCATAATCATATTTTTAAGTTCCTTTACAATCCATTATATATATATATATATATATATATATACACACATATATGCGCCTAAGTGATTGTTATGACCAGTCAACCGAACAACCAGTTGCTATGACCTGCACTGACCACCAGAGGTTGGCTGTGCATATATTTCAAAATATATGCAAATGTTTAGTATTTCTGGGCATTTTTTTCCTTTTTAAAAAGGTTGTACACAGAATAAGGGAAAACTACACAGCCCTTAATCATGCTCTAAAGATAAAAAAAAATTAAAGGCAATAGACTTATAGACTACTGTGCTGGTTGTTCAATAAATACAAGAATCAGAAGTCAATGTATCAAACTTTATAGACAATCAATTATGTGAAGGACATTGTATCAAGCCACTTGGGGAATACAAAGATTAACAAAACATGGTTCCCTCTCTTCAAGGAATTTATAATCTATCTGCAAATGAGATCAGCATATTTTTAGTAATACTTTACTTAATTCTATCATTAGAGAGGTATTAATGATTTTAAAAATATTAACTTAAAAATGGGAAAATTATATAGAGAATTTATTAATACAACCATTTAATCTGAATTATGATTTTTATAAATTTCAGGTATTTACTTCAGAATAATCCTATATAATAAAAGGCTAATATGCAAATTGTCCCCTCAGGTGTTCTACCAACTGGGAGTTTAACTGCTCGCTATGACATGTGCTGACCACTGGGGGAGAGGTGCAGAACAAAGGAAGGCGCTGGCTGGCAGCTAGGGGAAAGAAGGCCCCGGCTGGCGGCTGGCAGCTGGGGGAATGAAGGCCCCGATAGGCCCTGATCGCCAGCCAGACCTAGGGACCCTAACCGTGCATGAATTTCATGCACAGGGCCTCTAATAATTATAGATGTTAATTATATCACTGGTTAGCAGCAACAACTAATGCCTATTTACAAAGAAATTAAGTAATACATTAAAACTGTAGAAAATAATGAACACAAGATATCACAGGTGTTAAAGATTATAACATTTTGATATTTAATAAAATCTCTAATCTATATTGGCTATGAAATACATTTAACATTTCTTGGTAAATACTGAAATGACAGTTCTAAAATACATAAATATTTTAAAAATAAAATGATTAAAAAGAACCAGATAGAATCTTTTCCCAGATATAAATCATCTTCCTTGATGTCATTTAATAGAATAAAGTGTAATAATATATTTATAGGTTGCCTTCAAAAAATAAGATTTAATTTTATAAGAATTTGTCAAAGCATACTTTAAAATACATACACACAATTGTATATAAAAATCATTTTTTATAGGCCAGCATACATATAACAAATATATTTTGGACTAAAAAATCATATAATGGGTAAGCGATAGAGTACAGCTTTTATAAATAGCAAATTACAGAGGTCCAGAAATCTTACCAGGAATGAATAATACATCTCCGGCATTAAGGGAACATTCATACCTTCTAGCCTTGGAAAACAGTGGATATTTAGCTAAGTCTGGGTCATCTATATTCAGTACTTCTGATTTAGTACCTGAAATGTCCCAAAAAAGAATAATACATATTGAGCAAAGTTAGCCTTTTTATAAAAGTAATTACAAATATAAATTTGAAAATTTATTCTTTTCTGTATGACTTTCTATACCCACACTGTGAAAACAATTACCATTCTCCTGAAACCTAATACATTTTCCAATGACTCATCCTTTATGTATGACCACTGCCATTCATGTAATACAATTAAGAAAATCTATAAATCTCATTCTTCATTTAGCCTAACATTACATGTGTACACATACACAATGGAACACAATACATTTTAATTAGGAAGAAGCCCTAACATGTTTTTCTATGAGAACAGAGAGATGTCTCAAAAAAGAGTACTAAATAAATCAACCTTTAAAAACAAAAACTTAAAAAAAGAAGAAAATACCTGATAAATATAAATACTGGGCATCTCGAGGACTGAACAGTACAACACGCTTTTTTCCTGTCACTTGTATTAGGAAATTATCCATTACCTGGAAAGCAGTAAGAACTTATGAATAAACAGTATCTAAAATTCACATAAACAAAACCAAAGGTATTCCAAATAGTGAACTGTAAATCCTATCCTTTAATAAGACTTGGCTCACATTATGTAAAATCTTAAGAGTAATGTTCTAATGCAGGGGTGGGCAAACTTTTTGACTTGAGGGCCACAATGGGTTCTTAAACTGGACCGGAGGGCCAGAACAAAAGCATGGATGGAGTGTTTGTGTGAACTAATATAAATTCAAAGTAAACATCATTACATAAAAGGGTACGGTCTTTTTTTTTTTTTTAGTTTTATTCATTTCAAACGGGCCTGATCCGGCCTGCGGGCCGTAGTTTGCCCACGGCTGTTCTAATGTAACAATGAAAATATTTGTATTAAAAACACCACTGTTCATTTATGGAAGATATTTCTGTAGCACTACCTTAACATGGAAAGGGTGGGCAAGCCATTAGGAAATCTGTAGTTGCCTCACCATTATGACAGGGAGGGTAGTGACACTTATTTGAGGCTCCCCGCTTTGGTTTTATTACTTATCTGTCCAGGAATGCTAGAAGGCCAGTACTCAACAACAAATTAAAAGCACCTAGAAATATTAGATGTTGGAAAAATACAAGGTCCTGTGGCAACCACTGCTCTTTCAATGACTTAATATATGGCCATAATTTGTTTATAGCAGCGGTCGCCAACCGGTGGTCCGCAGACCACTGATGGTCCATGAGGTCTGAAAGGTTGGCAACCACTGGTTTAAGGAAACCTTTGAAGCAGCGGTCACCAACCGGTGGTCCGTGAGGTCCAAAAGGTTGGCAACTGCTGGTTTATAGGCATCTTAATTTTAAATTATTTCTATAGGACTATAACCTTGCAAATTTTCTTGACATTACTGGAGCAATCATGACTCTTCCTGTGTATGCAAGGGTGCACTTTGTTGGTAGACTGTGAATAACGTTAAAAGCCAGAGTGACATAATTCTCAACGAAACAATTAAAATAATACAAACAAGATATATTCATGATTATTTACACACTAGAGGCCCAGTGCACGAATTCGTGCACAGGTGGGGTTTCTCAGTCTGGCTGGCAATTGGGACCCATTGGCTGGCTCAGGGGAGGGAGGGAGCACGGGAGGTTGGCTGTGGGAGCGCACTGACCACCAGGGGGCAGTTCCTGCGTTGAGCGTCTGCCCCCTGGTGGTCAGTGTGCATCATAGTGACCGGCTTTTATATATATAAATAGATCATTTCTACCTAAGCATTTTTCCTTTTACCCACCTTATAAACTTTAACTATATAATAACCAAAGGGCATTCCAAAAATTGTATACACACTTTAACAGTTGATAATTTTCAAAATTAACTGTATGTTAATAAATATTGACTTTATAATCATTCAAAGCCTGTATACCAGTTAAGTAGCTCACTTAATTTTGAAAATAATCTGTATGTTAATAAACACTGACTTTATAACCATTCAAAGTGTGTATAATTTTGGGGGGGACACCCTGTATACTACTACTATTCCTTTGACTTATTTTTAATTTAAGAAAAGCTTTATGATATTCCATAACTCAATATAAAAAGGATACTACTTAAAATTAAAAATATAACCTGAGAATTCAGTTAAAATGTATTTGAGTTATCACATCATTTTCTCACCATATCATTTACATGAGACCTTTAAAAAACAATATGCTAGGATTTTGTCTATCTCACTTAATTATAAAGTTACTATGTTAAAATCCTCTCAAGAGATCGTCAGCTGAATTATAAAACATACTTATAAAAATTAATATAGTTGGACTCAGAACTTTTTAAAAAAAGAATTCCTTTATCTTTATAAACATATTAGGTATTAGCTTTAGCTTCCTAAATTTCTCCACCCAACACCAAACCATACACAATACTAGATTTTTAAAGTTTGTAAAACATTTCTATCCATTAAGCAAATAAAATTATAACACCATAGAATATATTATCAAGATCAATAATCTACACATCTTGCTACTCAACACATAGATATCTGACACTCTCAGGGTATATATACCTAAGACTTTCTGATGAGTGAAAATGGCTGTCCACAAGCTTCTGACTCATACCACAACCTTATCACTTTTTCTACTTCCACCATTTTCCTCCTCATCTGGTGGCCATTTCTGACATGTTAACAAAACAAAAACACCTAATAAAACGTTATATATGACTAGAGGCCCGGTGCATGGATTTGTGAACATTGAAAGGACATTAACTAGAAGGTGGCTGGTGGGGAGGGACGGGGCGAGATGGGCGGGACACGCCCTGGAGCCAACCTCCCACGGTCTCTCCCTGGCCAGCTGCACCTGGGGCAGTGCTGGGGCTCGAAGGGCATCTAGTGAGTGGGGTCCCTCTGGCAAGTGGGGTCCCTCGGCCTGGACTGTGGGGATTGGGCTGAAACTGGCTGTCTGACATCCCCCAAGGAGTCCCGGAGTGCGAGGGCACTCTGCAAAGTTGCTGTCACTCCACAGCTCCTGCATTGTCTGCCCCCTGGTGGTCAGTATGCATCATAGCCACTGTCCGGCCATTTGACTAGTCACTTAGCCTTTTATATATATAGTTGATGAATCAAGAACAAGACCACTGAGAATGCAAATGTGATAAACTAGGCCTTGGTGTTAGCTAACAATTCATTTCCATATCACCGCCTTGCAGAGCATCTGTTTTCAACCTCATGTTTTAGTAAATTACATGTTGAAGATATTTAAGGTAGCCCACAGAGCTGAAACTGTGACTGTTAAATCTATCAATGCTAAACATCTACAGTAGCTTAGGTTTCTCATCTGTGTAGCATACATCATAGTGGGTCCAAAGTTGTAATCCCGGTGAGCTAATTCGAAAAACACTGGAAAAGAACTGCTCCTCTTTGAAGAATTTTGGAAACTTAATATCTTCTTCCAATAAAGGAAACTGCTTTCTGATATCTGCAACATCCTGCATTGAGAGGAACACAATAAGAATTTTAACAAAACAACACTGGCACAATGCTTATTTTACCTAAGACTGCCATCAGAATCCATGATACAAAAGAGAAATGGAGTGAAACTCTGTTCACTGCTTTAAAATACTAGGACATGACCACAGCCACCAATGAAGTAATACACACTGTGTAACAAGACTGCAGATTTAACACTGGTTAGCTTAATATGCTTCATTTATAGAAAGGTTCTTCCTACTTTAAGCAAGATTCATACAGTTGTTATCTAATATTAAGTATCTTAAATTTAAGAGTCATCAACTTGAATGTTATCAACTATGTAAACCTATGGTCTGAGGAAGGAGAATGAAGGCAAAGAACTAATGTAATCTTACTTAATTATATTAGGGATACTCTTTAGCACTACAGCCATATAAATTAGACTCTGGATGCATGCCAAAGCTTATATAATGAGTTATTCAGAATTTTTATAATTATTTAAATTTATATGTTATTAGGTGAATTGCAATCTGTAAAACGTAAAGAATTTCTTAATTACATACAGATTACCAGTAGATAACTTTAAACACTAAGATTCTATGGCCCTACTTGAAAAACTAAGTTATCAACTTTTAATAATCATACTTATTCGAATCATTAAGGAAAGAATGAAAAATGATAAAACGGATCATATGACAGGCAGCAAGTATAAAAATTATAGTGCCAGTTTATATATATATATAGACATCCATTTAAGCTTGAAGCCATTGTTTCATATTCAGAATTCTTACCTTTCTAGGGTCTTCCCCAAGTGACCGTAAGTAGTACTTTTCATCCTTAAATGTCCCAGAGAAAAATAACATCAATACTCACTTAGAAATATTAGAAAGTAAAGATGAAAGGAAGTAAGTATTAAAATCTAACCCAGTGAAGTCGTTTTCCAAAAAGTTACATCTTCTTACCCTTTCTACTCATGCTTTCTGGTGGCCGTATGAAGAAAAGTCTTTACATGCTGCTTGTAATAATGACTGAATCCATAAAATATAAGTAAAATAAGTTCTAAAAGCAATACACACATACCACATCTAAAGCCACATTGTTCAATTTAGACTTTATACTCCAAATTATTTAGACTCAACAATGTCTTAAGACTTCAAAGAATTCCCATATGTACAACACACATGATCTCAAAGTATTGTGAATGCCAACAAAAAAGTTCTTATTTAATGTAATACAAATGTACAATAGGGGATAAATAAAATATACTTTTAATTATTTTTTAAAATTCTGAATTGTATTTTATCAAGCTAAGCCTATCCCTGATTATATAAATTCTCAAGCCAAATTCTTAAGAGTCAGCTCATGTATGTGAATTAGAAATGTCGTTTTATAGCAGTAAGTTTGCTACAATACAAAAAATCACCAATTGTACTGCACTGAGTAGCTATAATAAGGAATTGTTTGAATTAGAAAACATTTCTGTTGCCTGCATTTCCTATGAGAATTAGACAACTGAGATATACTGGGTCAAGCACAGGGGCATTCTCCCGTTTTTATACCTACATTGACTGTTAACACGAACTTCATTTACGTTATTAAACTTTATTTGCTTTTATAAATCTGCTAGAGGCCTGATGCACAAAATTCATGCAAGGGGCTCGGCCCTCGCAGCCCCAGCCTCATCCAGAAGGACATCTGTCTAATTAGCATATTATGCTTTTATTATTATAGATGATCAGAAATGTAAACTTTCAGATTAATTGTTTTTATATTATTAGATAGTACCATATCAAGTAAATTCTATGAATTTATTACTGGCTAGACAGGTTTCAAAATATGTTCTCAAAATTCTAAGAGTTTTTTACCAGTTCTATTTCAAGATTTAAATAAATTCATGTGGCAGATACAGAGACTCACTTCTCAGACCCCCTTCAAGAGTGTGATTGACTTCCAGCTGCCAGCTGTTAGCTCCCTCAGGTCCATCTCACTTTTTGAACCAATGTCCTGCTCTTTTTGGAGTTCCCCCAACTAATAACTGAGCAAAACGGTAAAAGCCTAGACACTGCTACCCCACAAGGACTCCTCTACAGGCAGGGTTGCTCAGGAGTTCCATGATATTTAAAGTGAATTAAAGGTGGATTATAATGTAAATAAGTAGACTTCTTCTGAATAAATGTTAAAGCAAATTAAAAAAGTAATCACACTGATAGTAACTAATAATAAAATAAAGAAATAGTTCTCCATTAGCATTTGACCTTGGTATATCAAACCAAAGCATTTTCAATGGAAGTAATACTAATAGCTAACATTTAGTGAGTAGTTTCTAGTCAGGCACTGTGCTAATAATTACTCTACAGATTAGATTTAGTGAATTGTACTGTTATGATTCATATTTTATAGCTGAGTACACTGAGGCACAGAGAAATAATCTGGCCAAGATTTACAACCTAATAAATAGTAGAATTAATATCTATGGTATATACAACCAAGCCGTAAGAGTGGCTATTAGAGAAGGATACAGCTCTTGTATATAAAATATTCTCTTATAAGAAATCCATTTAGTATATAGATATTAATGTTTTCTAAAAAAAATGTTAGAACCAATTACCTCTGAAATAAAGAATTCTTTATGCTTTTCTTCAGCTGCCCTCTGAACCAACTTGTCAAAAGGTAAAGTTCTGAAATAAACACAAGAGAATCCTCGGACTTAATAATAAATCAATTAATAATACTCTAATCATTATATATTATAGGGGTTTGTTTAAGTTGGATATGACCTCTTTTACAATAACCATAATTTCTATTATAACCTATTATGTGGAATTCTAAATTTTCAAAATTCATTTAGCACTGTCCTTACTTGACCTAGGTTGTCTGATATTCCTATTTCAAAAATTAAAGATTTTTAAATCTATGGTACAGATGGATCCTTCTCATATGCCAATATCCTCTTATTCCACGTTTTTGTTAGAAAAACGTTCCTATGATGTTTGGTTACCTTTGGAAATACACACTTTCAAGCACTTGTGATGATGGGGCAACTACTAATAATGCTCCTTTGGAAGAGACAGTAAGCAAAGGGTCAATGAAGGTCAAGTCCCCCCACCCCCAACTGGTCTTCCTGCCTTTTGGCGTCAGCAGAGAACACAAGCTTGTAACACTACTCTCATCCTCCTGAACCACGCTCTGTCATTTTAAGGCTTCTGAGGAATATCTCGAGAATTCCAGTGAAGTGACAATGTTTTATTCTTCAATATTTCTACCCAAATGCCTGACTCCTTCCACCTGGTTGAAAAGGCTGAACATTGTAAAAGCAAACTGTGTTTCCTTCACCTCACATTCCTGAGCCTTGAAAGTTATTTTTTCTCCTGGTCCCATCCTATCCCTTCAAGAATCAAAAGTACTGCCCCTACATAAAGACAATCCCTTATCAGTAACAGTAAGACAATCAAGTCCTCAAAAGCATCAAGGTCAAAAGCCTTTCCCCTCCTCCAGCAATGAACTGCAGCCTCCAAACCTCTGATTAAAAGTTATCATCTTTTCACTTTTACTTCCCCCTGAAATCTGTACTGGGAAGATGGGGAGAAAGGGTTGGCCCTACTTTCTCCTAGCAATGTTTTCCTACAAACATATTGGTTAAGATAAATGTGGAATTCAACTGTGACATCAGGTAATACTGTTTATTGGTGAACTATGGCTGGCTAGAGAGCTGGTGGTGGACTATAAATATTGTTAGGAAGCAGGGGATTTGGCATCCTTATGGGTAGCGTAACTCTTGCAACTGAGTATGCCCTTAGAGAAACCTGCGTCAGTTCATGGGTTGTTTGTGCTACTGGTGTCTAAGCTAGGGTTCACTTTTATAGTCTTGTTCCCTTACAACAAAGCTGTTATACTTGGTGAGCCAAAGATGGCTCCCGGATTGGCATAAGAACTCCTACTGATACTATCCTGCTAGAATGCTTTTTTCAGCAAATCCAAGTGAATCTGATGCCAGATTATAGACTAGTGGATCCTGTGAGCATGAATGTCAACTGAACTCGAGGACACTGCTGGTACTGTAGAATGAGCACTGTGAGGGGAAAGGAGCCTGACATCTACTCAGACCAATCTTCTACTATAGTTTCTGCCTAATAATATAAACAAATTTACTTACTATCCCCCTATTCAGTTTTTCCATCTCTGACCTCACCATATACCCTTCATTCCTACCAAAGCATCTTTGAAGAGTCTGGGAGCAATGGGGAAGCCTCTCTGTCCCAGAGCCACCTCTGTAATTAGTGCAGCTGCCCAGGCTTAGATTGTTACTAAAGAGAACCCAGAAGTGTTTCGAGGCCTTTATAAGAACAGGGCAGACAGAGTGGTTCAGTCCAGAGAAGTAGAACAGGGCTGCCCCAGCACCTTTCTCCCTTAGGTACTGGTACCTGTCAGAGGTTCTGCAGAAGCAAAGCTGAGAGAGGGGGATATGAAGTATATGAACTGGCAAGTTCCTTGGCCTTGAGATCTTATCTACCTCATGCAAGTTTCAAAACAAACAAAAAAACCCCACAAAACACCTGCTACTAAAGTTCCATTTGTCTGGACTAACATATAGACTAGTAAGGGAGGTAGTATCAAAAAGGGGGTAGGATCAGGGCTCTGTGGAGTCAAGCACATCTGGTATAAGTCCTGGTTCCATCATTTCAAGCTACATGATCTTGGGTAAGTTACTTAACATTTTTAAACCTCCATTAGCTCATCTGTATTATTATTATTAAATTGAAGTGATAATACTGATAAATGGATGAGAATTTCTTCCTCTCTAGTCTGTCTGTGGCTGAGATGCCTTCCTTCTTTCCTACTCCCAATTAACTGCCAAAAATAATCTATTTTTTTCCTGCACTAAGAAAATATTCTTGTAGCTTTTTAGTAGCCCTAGTGAAAGGTTTGGAGGAAGCTGGGATAATAACTATTACATAATGTATGTGCTTCAAAAACAAGTTTTGAAAAGCTTAGAGGACATGACAAAACATCAAGGCAATTCAAGAAGTTTCAATAACCACTTGCTATGGCATTGGACTCTCTGGAAAATAAACATTAACTGCAGGCTGAAAAATGCTTATCATTCCAGCACTTTCTTCCACTTTCTTTATTTAATAAAAAATGAAAGTTCTTAACTTGGGAAAACTCATGGCAATTAAATTCAATTCATGGTCTACTAAAAACCAAAACTATAATAGTGAATATTCAAAGGATAAAAAAACTGAGAAATGCTTTGGCAAGCTGTAATATGAGCTTGGAAAACTGAGAAAGGGATGGCCCTGGACATTAGAAGCTGTTTAACTCATCTCTACTCTGGAAGAAACAGCTAACTCCCTTTAAAAGTCAGGCTATTGTGAACTACACATGTTTTTAATAGACTGAATTTGTTGGGAACTGGACATGCTCAGAATGTGAAAGTTGTTTGTTTTTTAATGTAACATTTTTAACAAAACTCGTGGGAATAAACAGTATATTAAAACTATGAGATTACAGTAAAGCTTTCAAATTTAGAAACCCAGCAGCTTTTAACGATCTCTTATTTGCTTTTAAGAGATCGTAAAACATAAAATTACAACCGTGAGGGGGAAAAAAAGTATTAAGGTTATTTTTTAAAAAGAGAAAATTAAGTATGATTTTTTTAGTTACCTGAGTTGATGGAAGTTTATGCCAAACATAGCAACTACTTGCCCTACATTTCTGGAGAGGGCAGAAAAACAATGGACTTATACTTACCAAAAAAAAAAATCTGATTTAGAAAAATTTCCAAAACTAGGGCATTAAAAATCAAAATAGATCATGAAAGGAAACTTAAGAATTTATTACTCTGGATAATAATTGCTAATGTGGTAGGATCAGTTAATTAACGAAGCATTCAGACGTAACCCCTCTAGTTATGACAATTCTCTGTTCCTTCCGTGATTCCAGAAGGCATCAGGTATACACCCTATGTAAAAAATGGTGTTTGGAAATGTCCTTGTATAATTATGTAAACTCAGAATTCTTGTCTTTTAAAAGCCATTCTTTAAAAATTAGTAAGCTATTCCATGATTATAGCAAACTCGCCAAAAGATGATGTGCCATATGGATTTTGTATAAATATCTTAAAGGTTTAAAACAAGTTATTTGTATCCCAAGAGTAAACCTGAGAAGAAAATACCTATATACAAAGTTCTTACTAATGAAGTCCATCTGGGGAACTGCAGCAACATGAATCTTCACTTCTTTCCTCCCTCCAACTTGACTTAGGTACTCCACCGTCCATTTGCTTGTGCATGTCCCCAAATCAATTCCTTCCAACACTACAGGTTTCCTCTACAAAAGGGAATAGTACAAAAACAGGACCCAACAATATATCAGCTGTTGTATTTGACAATAGAGGGATAAAAAGAAATTTATTCCAAGATGCTCAAACTCAAACCTTTTGACAATTCATACTGTAACTAAAATAGGAAAAGGACCCATCCAATATACTTAGAACAAAATCTTAACATTAGGAAAACAAAACCAAACAGAATAGTGACATCATGAATAGCTAAGAGATAAAAAAAAAAAAACCCACCTAATTAATCTAATTATTTAAAGCATTTTCAGGAATGTTACTTATGACTAAATGTGTATTTATAGTCAAATATGTTTGTAACTTTTTATTTTGATACCATTTCAAACTTATGGAAAAGTTGAAAGAACATCACAAAGAACTGCCATTTACCATCTACTCTGATTCCTCAATTGCTTCCTGTACCATTTGCTCTCACTCTAATTGTGTATAGAGAACAAGATAATTATTCTCTCAACTATTCAGGGTAAGCTGCTGATACCATGCACCTTTATCTCTAAAAGCTTGAGTGTGTTTCCTGAGAACAAAGCCATTATTTTTTTCTCTGAGTTTTCTTTTAAAGAACTAAGGTTGGAATTACACACATAAGGGATTCCAGTGTTTGCACTAGAACCCGGATTAGTTAGCATCCAAGACCAAAAGCAGTGGCGGTTGCCTGAGGGAATTCCCACTGATTCCCTTCGGCTCCGTAGAGTGAAAAATTGCTCTTTGAAATCCAGTAAAGTGGACTGACAGGCGCCATTCACGCCAACAGGGGAGCCTGGAAACCTACAAAATGTAAGAAACCCAAAGGAAGACAGCAAGGCGGGCGGGGTGGTGATGAAAGCTAAAGCGCCCTTCGTTGCCAAGGTAACGGCAGAAGGCTTCCGGTCGGGGATCCAACAAGGCCGCTCCTTGCAGCGAGCGCAGCTCTCATTAGTGGTTCTCAACCTGTGCGTCGCGACCCCTTTGGCGGTGGAACGACCCTTTCACAGGGGTCGCCATCCTGCATATCAGATATTTACATGACGATTCATAACAGTAGCAACATTACAGGTATGAAGTAGCAACGAAAATAATTTTATGGTTGGGGCACAACATGAGGAACTGTATTAAAGGGCCAGAAGGTTGAGAACCATTCCATGTCTCCCGTCACGCTGTTCTCTCCGCAATGGATGAGCCGGGGACATCCCTGAGCGCCCACTCCCCGGGGCGCAGAGCCCACCGCCCTTTGTGACGCCCGCCGCCTTCTCCCCACTCCCCGGGTCGCGAGGAACAGGTTGGGAGCCAGCTGAGAGGCAGGGACTGGACCCCCGGCTCCCGCGGTCCGGCCCAGCGCGGGGCCTCACCTGTGGGTAGAGGTGCTGCATGAAGTGCTCCTGCGAAACACCCTCGAGCCGGGGCACCGGGAGGTGCTGCCCGGCCATCGCCGCTCGGCCCGTCCACTTCCGCGTCTCGGGAGCTAGGCCTACGACACGTTCCTCCACAACCGACCCGCCCGGAAACCCGACCCCGCGAGAAAAGGCCCGCGAGGCGGCTGAACTCGCGAGAGCAGCGGGTTTCGGCGGGGCTGCGGCCCCTGTGCGTTGTCTGCTGCAGGGAGAGCGGGGAGGCGGCGGGCTCCCCCGCGGTGGCAGCCACGGGCCAGCTCCCCTCGCCAGTGCCGCTCGCGAGCCCAGCTGAACGGGTGGTTTCCCGCCGGCGTCCTTTCGCTGCAGCACCGGCCGGCGCCGGGGTGAAAGGTCGCAAGATGGCGCTGGCGGCTCGCCTTTTCCCCCGCTGGCTTTTGTCCGGGCCTCTGCCCGGAGGAGCCGCCAGACCCCGGTCCCCCGGCCGAGCCGAGGGGAGGCCGCCCTTGGCTGGACTCTGCTGCCTCTGCCGCCGCCACCTGGGCTGGACAACGGCCCCATGTCCTCCAGCTTCTTGGGCCTCGGCGGCCTCGGCGCTGCCTGCCCGGGACCCCCGGCGTCCCCTGCTCCGCCCCGCGGGGCTCCCCGCCGCCCCGCCCGCGCTCCCCGCCGGCCCCCGGCGCAGCTACAGCTCCGAGGAGCAGCCCCCGCAGCGCCAGAAAACCAAGATGCTCATCCTGGGCCTCTCCAACCCCGTCAACTGGGTCCGGACGCGGATCCTCGCCTTCCTCATCTGGGCCTATTTCGACAAGGAGTTCAGCATCAAGGAGTTCTCCGAGGGGGCGAAGCAGGTTTGTTCACGCCCCGGGGGGACCCGGGCACGCCCGGGTGTTGAGCGGAGACGTGTCCCCACGGGCCCCGGGTCGCCGGGGGGAGCGGCCCCGCGCGCAGCCCTCCGGCCGCTTCTCGCCGGCGAACCGAGCTTCCGCTTCTGCGCGGCGGCCGCGAGGTCCCCGGTTCCGTGGAGACACCGGCGCGAAGCCCCGGCCGCCTCTTCACTCTCCGCGGGCTGTGAGTCAGAAATGGACGCAGAGCCCATTTCTGCCGCTTGAAGGTCACATTGCTCGCTTTTCTGCGCGCGGTTTTCCGCGAAATGAGCAAGACGAGGTCTGTCCGTTGATAGGTCTCTGTGACAGGCGATCGTCCCTAGTGCCGCGGCCATCAGCCACATTCACCGTGTACCGTGCTTTTCCCGGTATCGTGCTTGCCCGTTTTAGCCTTCTCTCTGAGAAGAGGGCTGTGTCCGCGGAGACTCTTCCTTCAGGTGAGATCTTCCTTATCAGACCCCTCGCGGCGGCCCTGGCACGAGCTCCCGGCCCCGCGGGTTGCATGCCGAGAACACAGGTGAGGGCCTGTTCCCGCAAGACTGCCTCCGCCGCACACACCCACCCACACTTCTGACCCACCGACTGCGAATCGGGGTTCCCGCATCTCTCAGTAATTGGCCAAGTGGCTCACAGAACGCAGGGAAGCACATCACTCGCTCTTTCCAGTTCATTCGAAAGGAGCGGCCTAATGAAGGAGATGCACATGGCAGAGTGTGTGGGCAGGTGGGGGGGTGTCCAGGCACCACATCTCCTGCATCTCCGAGGGTCACCGCCTGGAAGCTTCTAATCCTCCCTGTAGGGTATTTATTGAGCTTCCATGGCATCGGTGTGATGGATTAAGACGTTGCCCTTGATGATTAACTCAGTCCCCAGCACTTGTATCCTCCTTGAAAGTCTAGAGGTGGAGCTGAAAGTTCCAAACCTCTGATCCCAGAGGTGATTCCTCTGACAGCCCACCCCCTAATCATTAGGGAACGTCCTCTCTCCCACATGCCTGTGCATCCTCTCTCTCTCCTCCAGTTCTTCAGATTTCACCCCGGACGGTACCTGCTGCAGGAAGCCCCCGGGCCTCCCCGAGTGGCTTGGGCGGCTCTTCTGTTTGCTCCCCAGCATCCGGTCCTTCCCCGTCACAGGCTTGCACTTGGCAGTTTCCCTGCCTCCCTCCTCACTTGAAGACAGGTGGAGAGTTCTGCACAGCCTCGCTTCTCACTGCTAGGATGTGGAGGGTCGCAGTTCGCTCTCCCCGCTTTAAAATGGGACCTCATACTTCAGCGTGGAAATCCACTGTCGTGGACTGCAAACGCGTTCTCTTTCCTGCCACTTTCCCAAACCTGCCTACCTAGCCTCGTGGCTCAGACTACAACCCAGATCTTTGGACTCTCAGATGCCATTTAGATTTTACTGCGTCTCAGCTGCTGTGTATGTTTGGTGAAGCGGGAGGTGGGGGGAGGCGTGTAACACTCAGAATGGATGGTTACTCCGCCATTATTGTAAAAGGAAATATGCAGGAGGGTTTTTATGCAGGTCCCAGTGTGTCCACCACGCACTGTCTTTTCCGGTAGGTAGCAGTCTGCCTACCCACTGCTGTATATGCGGGAAGGCCTATGAGAAAAGAAAAGCCAGCCAGCTAGAAGGCGCTGTGCCTGACGTTGGTATATTAGTGCTTGATGCTGTTTATCACCTTTATCATAAAACAGTCTGTCGCACTGGCCATTTAAATTTGAGCATTGAAATAATCACCACCCTCCCTCCACTATTTTTTTTTTTTTAAGGCTTTTGCTCATGTGTCCAGATTGCTGTCACAGTGTAAATTTGATCTGCTGGAAGAACTTGTGACCAAAGAGGTAAAGTATACTTTTAATTTTCCTATAAAAATAAATGTATTATTTTCTTGCAACCAAATAATATATATAGTACATTATCCTTATATATGCTTAAAAATAGTGTGTGCCATCAGCCAAAGCAGAGTCCCTGTATCATTCCTTTTGGATAAAAGCATTGAATGACTTGCTACTAAGGCATAAGTAAGTAAATGTGACATCCCTTGATTGTTCTTATATAAAATGTTCTGTTATAAATTACCTAGTTCAGTGGTCGGCAAACTCATTAGTCAACAGAGCCAAATATCAACAGTACAATGATTGAAATTTCTTTTGAGAGCCAAATTTTTAAACTTAAACTATATAGGTAGGTACATTGTTATTAACTTAAGTAGGGTACTCTTAAGGCTTAGGAAGAGCCACAGTCAACGGGCCAAAAAGCCGCATGTGGCTCTCGAGCCGCATTTTGCCGACCATGGACCTAGCAGAATGATTAGATGCTTTTTAGCCTTGCTTTTTTTTTTTTTTTTTAAATATATTTTATTGATTTTTTACAGAGAGGAAGGAAGAGAGATAGAGAATTAGAAACATCATCGATCAGCTGCCTCCTGCACATCTCCTACTGGGGATGTGCCCACAACCCAGGTACATGCCCTTGACCGGAATTGAACCCGGGACCTTTCAGTCCGCAGGCCGATGCTCTACCTACTGAGCCAAACCGGTTTCGGCTAGCCTTGCTTTTGAAACTGAGTAAATATGGTAGTAAATTTAAAAATAGGAATAGAAAAATTCATTCCATGAACAGTTTATTGAGTTTCTTGAAAAGCTTTTGAAAACTTGAGAGGTGAATTACAGTTTGCTTTTTCCAAACTTAGCTGCTGCTTGTGTTGAAAGAAAAGGTTACTTCACTACCTGACAGCCACAGAGATGCCCTTGCTGCTGACATGGATGAGATTGTGTACACCTCCACAGGAGACATCTCCATTTACTACGACGACAAAGGTAATGCTGGCGCGTAGGCGGCTGTAAGGGACCCACGGTTGTCCAGGTAAACTAAACTACTGGATGAAAGATCATGACATAGTGGGAGTTTGTTGGTACAAATGGATACTCATGGGACTTCAGATAAAATAGTATGTTCATTCTTTAAGACCTAGCTCTGGAAGAGCTGCAATATGGTAGTAGTTTCTTAGGCCTTTTATCTGGAACTTTGCCTACCACTATTTAATTCACAGGCGAGAGCATCGTCACGTTGATGAAAATAGTCTGTCTAGGACAGTGATGGCGAACCTATGACCTCTGACACGCGAACTCATTTTTTTGGTTGATTTTTCTTTGTTAAATGGCATTGAAATATATAAAATAAATATCAAAAATATAAGTCTTTGTTTTACTATAGTTGCAAATATCAAAAAATTTCTATATGTGACACGGCACCAGAGTTAAGTTAGGGTTTTTCAAAATGCTGACACGCTGAGCTCAAAAGGTTCGCCATCACTGGTCTAGGACAAGCTGCTCCCATATCGCAATTAAAAATATTTGTATGTCAGATTTCCTAACTCGAAGGAAACAATTGAGCATTTTAAATGTCCAGCTGTATGTTACGTAGAAGGAGTAAGGAGTAAAAGAAAAAGTAAATAATATCAACTAAAGACTTTTGAAAGTAAGATCAACTGTAGAACTCCCAAATTGGAGACAATGAAAAACATTGAAAGGAACATTGGTGATTATCTGGCTCATCATCTTGCCCAATGCATACTTTTTCCTTACAGCATTTCTGAAAATATATTGACTTATTTATTCCTGCTACAAATCTTTGCATATGTATTATATGCCAGGCACGTAGGAGATCTAGCCTTTCTTACACACTTCCCAAGGCAGTTCTGATTTGGACTCTTAATAGTTAAGATTTTTTTCATTTTCATACACATGTTAATTTGAAACATTTGTAACGGTACTTTTACATGTTTTTCATAAATATTTTTTCTTCCCTAATATTTCAGATTGCATCTCAGCACAGTAGTCACTACCTGACTTTTACACAAGTCATTGTCGTAATCACTAGGCACAGCAGAGTGAATTAGGGTGGAATAGAAGTCTTTCTTCTTTCTGGCATTTGGGGTTAATTACTTAGTAGCAAGAAGTGTTTTCCCCCATCATTTTTTGGTTTGACAACAAATATCTGTTACAGTTTTAGATGATGCCACAAATTGAAAACAATCTACATAGTATACTTAGAAAATAGTACATGCTCAGTAAATAGTAACTATTATTATTACAATGCAAGAAGAGGGCAAAACCGACACTACTCTAAGAAAATAAAAAGGTAGCAATATAGGTATGTTACGTTAGACTAGAAGAAGCGCAAAATTTGATCTGTAACAACTGTGTAACTACTGCCAATTTCTATTTCATTTTGGATATATGGATGATAGACTATTGTGATTTGTATTTGTGTGTGTATGTGTATGTTTTTCCCCTAAGGAAGGAAGTTTGTTAACATCCTGATGTGCTTTTGGTATCTAACCAGTGCCAACATCCCCAGTGAAACTTTAAGCGGAGCGGGTGTGTTCCAGGTTAAGTTGGGGAATCAGAACGTGGAAACTAAACAACTTCTTAGTGCAAGCTATGAGTAAGTCTGTCACATGCCATACTACGATCAGAAAACTAACAGAGCTTTAGGGAGAAAGGGTTGAAATTTGACAAGTTATTTATAAAGAGAAAAAGACATAATGACTACTGGCCATGACACGGCAATGTTCGGAAGGGGGAAAGGCAGTAATATTTCTGAACGTAATTGCTCAGTGTTTCAGCTTCCATGGCTGCATTGCAAACCACTCCAAAACTCAGTAGCTTCCAGCAGCCCTTTGCTGTTGCCTGCTGTTTCACTGTCAGGATTTTGGACAGGCTGAGCTATGGGGATTCTCTGCTTTGCCTGGGCCTGGTCTCAGCTGGGTGACGGGGGCTGGAGGACTCATTTACGCAGTGGCTTCTTCACTGACGGCCGTCACCTTGGTGCTCCTTGGCCTCTTCAATAATGTCGAGTTCTCCCAGGCCTTTCTGCGTGGCTTGGGCTTGTGGTGGTCTCAGGCTAGTCACCTGTTTTATGGTGGTTGGGATTCAAGAGGCAGAAGTCAAAAGATCTAAACCAGTAGAGGGCTATGCCCAGGATTGGGACCACATCATTTCCACCCTAGTCCACTTGTCAAAGCAGTCACAGGACCTGCACAGGTAAAAGCACCTGGGGAGACCACCTCCTTATGGAGCACCCGCAAGGCCACCCTGCAGAAGGGCCTGTTGGGTGGGAGATAAGGTTATGGCCCTTGTTGGAAAATAAAATCTGCTGTAATTGGCACATGGACTGTCCACTCACTAGACGTTTATTGACCATCTCCCATTTGCAAGTACTCTGGTAGGGGTTCAAATGCAAAGTTAAAGGGTTCTTGCCCTTAAGGAGCACTGTCTAGTAGGTTAGCAAATTACTTAAAAGAGACACTATTGTGCATTTTCTTGCTAATAAAATTGGGAGCAGTGAACAAGTCAAGCAAGTCAATGGAGACATAATTATATATTTAAGTACTTATTTAATTGAAATCTGAATTTTTCTCTTTTAAGATATCATTTATAATTAAAGAACGCTATAATCAATACTGATCTTTGGTTCTTCTGATCTTCCCTGCTAAGACCCTGGGCAGCTCATTAAACACTGTTATTTTAAAGATTGATCTAATGTATACAAGCCAGATAACACTAAAGTGCTGTGTTCAGCAAAATAGTCTAATTTATTTCCCCTCATATTAGGCATATGTTATAGCTAGTGTTTAATGACAATAATACCCCAGTTTCTCCAGGATTGGCAGATGTTGGAGTGTAGATCCTTCCATTAAAAATATTCATTTTAGTTGAGAATGTACTTCTGATTTTGTGGGGATATTTTTGTGATTGAATTAGTAAAGTTCTTTTATTTTGATTTTTATTTACCATTGACCATTAGCTTATTGCTAAATACTGCCTCTTACACTTGCAAATGAGTTATCTGAGAAGATTTGGACTGGTGTTTGCACTTCTTCCCTAGGTTTCAGAGGGAGTTTACACAGGGAGTGAAGCCCAGCTGGATCATTGCACGGATTGATCATGCCAAGTTACTAGAATAATCTTTCTTGGGAAAATCAGCTTATTTGAACTTTCAGCAAATGCTGTGAAAAACTAAGGAAGAATTTGGATCAGTTGATCTTCACTTAGTCAAGTCTGTGGATGACTTCTGCATTATTCTGAAATACCCCTTGCAGTATACTGACATGACATAATAAAGCATTTCCACAGATCATTGTCATAAGAGAAGTCAACAGCCCATTGTTGGTCTCACATCCACTATCATCTCTAACGTTACACGTATGTGTATATATTCACAAACTAATTTTATAGACAATAAAGAAGTATTGAAAAAACTATACATTTCTAACTTAATTCTTAAGTATTTTGTGGTTAATACATTTAAACCAATAATTCAGGAATGTATAAGGTTTATTTTTAAAGATCAGTGCTGCTATTTGATTACCTCTGGTCACTAGCTAGATGAGGAATGGATGGAATTATGGCTTGGTCACTGCACAGTGAACTTGAAGCTTTCTGAAACACAAAGAGAAGCCCTGATCTGTTTGGCTCAGTGGATAGAGCGTCGGCCTGCGGACTGGGGGGTCCCAGATTCAATTCCAGTCAAGAGCATGTACCTTGGTTACGGGCACAGCCCCAGTAGGAGGTGTGCAGGAGGCAGCTGATTGATGTTTCTCATCGATGTTTCTAACTCTCTATCCCTCTCCCTTCCTTTCCGTAAAAAATCAATAAAATATATCTTTAATAAATAAATAGATAAAATAAAACACAAAGAGAAGAAACCCCACATAGAACAGTCTGTCAGCCACCTGTGAGGTTATATCAAGTGTTTTAACATACCTGTACTTGGAGTCCTAGAAGTTGGGGTAGGGAAGATAAATAAATATATACATAAGAAATAATGTCAAAATTTTCTTAATTGATGAGAACTATAAATCTACATATCCAAGAAATTCAGCAAGCAGGATAACAAAGCCTCACTGAGTACATCATAAAGTGTTGAAAACCAGAAAGAATTGTAAGAGCAGCTGGAAAAATGAAAAACATATTCTATACAGAGAATGACTGCATTTTTCTTCTCTCAAACTGCAAGTTAGAGACCTTGGCATGATACCTTTAAAATGCTGAAAGAAAATAACCTATTGACCTACAGTTCTATGTTCAGCAAAAATATCCTTGAGAAAAGATGTGAGAAAAGAATTTTTCAGACAGGGGAAAGATGAATTTGTTGCCAGTAGACCTGTTTTATAAGAAATGTTAAGGACCAGTGGGCAGAATTGTTTTTGAAAAAGACCCATACATATTGGACAATTGGTTATTTACTTTAAGGAATTGGCTCACAAGATGGTGGAGGCTGGTATGTCCAAAATCTACAGAAGAGCCAGCAGGCTGGAGACCCAGGGAAGAGTTGACATGCAGTTCAAGTCTGAAGCAAGTCTAGCAGAATTCCTTCTGGGGAAATTAGTCTTTTTCTATTAAGACCATCAACTGATTAATGAGGCCCACCCACAAGATGGAGGGTAATTTGCTTTACTCAAAGTTGGCTGACTCAAATGTTAATCTGCTGAAAAGTATCTTCACAGAAACAGCTAACATTAACGTTTGACCAAATATCTCAGTACTGTGACCTAGTCAAGTTGACAGATAAAATTAACTGCCATAGCTATGATACATGACTATATACTCTCCCCTTAGATTCAACAAAGGTTAATGTTCTGCCATATTGTTTCATCTCTATATACACACACAGACTAATCTGGTAATAGATTCTAGAGCAGTGTTTCTCAACCTTCTGGCCCTTTAAATACAGTTCCTCATGTTGTGACCCAACCATAAAATTATTTTCGTTGCTACTTCATAACTGTAATGTTGCCACTGTTATGAATCGTAATGTAAATATCTGATATGCAGGATCGTCTTAGGTGACCCCTGTGAAAGGGTCGTTTGACCACCAAAGGGGTCGCGACCCATAGGTTGAGAACCGCTGTTCTAGAGTGTATGTTGGGGAGGGGTTCCCCCCAAATGTCAAGCAATTCTAGGACAACACCTGAGTGCCCTACAATTCAACTCAATTCTGGCACTATCGGAGATGGCATCAGATTCACTGGTTACGGGCTCAGTCCTACAAGATTCTCCCCTCCCTTCAGATGCCAATCACAAGTCCAACCTATCACCTGGCCTTCTGACAACTGGCTATAGACTAGAGGTTGCAATGACCCCTTCCTGGGGTTTCATTAATTTGCTAGAGCAGCTCATAGAACTCAGAGAAACATTTTACTTATAGATTACCCATTTATATAAAAAGATATAACTCAGGAACAGCCAGATGGAATGGATGCATCAGGCAAAGTATGTGGGAAGGGATGTGGGGCTTCCATGCCCTCTCTGAGCAGGCCACACCCCCCATCTGCAAGTGTTCACCCTGGGAGCTCTGAACCTCATCCTTCTGGGGTTTTATGGGGGAGTCATTACATAGGTGAGTGATTTCATCATTGGCTGTTGGCTGTTGATTTAACCACCAGCCCCACTCTGCCCCCCAAGAGGTCAGGGAGAGGTTAGAGAATCCCAACTCTAATCACGTGGTTAGTTCTGGGAGCTAGCTGCCCATCCTTAGGTGCTTTTGAAAAGTCACCTCATGACTATAAGCTGAGGTCTGGTTGAAAGGGGTTTGTTATGAATAGCAAGACACCTTTATTGCTCTTACCATTAGGATGTTCCAAGGGTTTTAGGAGTTCTGTGCTGGAAACTGGGATAAGGAGCAGATATGTAAAGTCACATATGCACCCAGTTTTTAAGCCATTTGAAAATAAGTTTCAGATGTATGTGGCTGTTTTAAGCCACTAAGTTTGTAGTAATTTCTTACATCAGCAACAGGAAATTAATATACAACATGATCCTTGCATAATAGTTGGAAAAAATGATGATCCTCTATAATTCTATATCTTCTACTGGCATCCTTCTATAAAACTGATATTTAAAAATATTACTGCAACTGCATGGCTTTTAAGCATGCAATGTGGTATTAACAATATTCTTTTTGATGCGTAAATAGCCCCCTTTTTGGCAGTGGGAGCCCTTTGACAGGTTAAAGATGAACAAGACCTCATTGTTAGTCTTTGAGTTTTTTTGCACTTTCTGGCATAACAATATTTTCTAGGATCTTTTGTCCATTTTTCTGTCTCAGCTGAAAACTCAGTGTTTTCTCCAAGGAGTCATGATTTTTTTACTCAGGGCAATGGCTATACACTGAATGTTTGTGCCCACCTTCTCCCTTCTCTCCCTCCCCACTCCCCCCCCGCCCCCGCCCCCAATTCATTTGTTGAAATCCTACCTTGTAATGTGATGAGAGGTGGGGCCTTTGGGAGGAATTAAGTGATGAGGGTGGAGCCCTCGTGAGTGGGATTAGTGCCCTATTAAAAAACAAACAAAACAGCTCCCTCACTTCTTCTACCAAGTGATGACCCAGTGAGAAGATGGCTAACAAGACCTAGTATCTGAGCCCTCACCAGACACTGAATCTGCTGGCACCTTGATCATGGACTTCCCAGCCTCTAGAACTATGAGAAATAAATGTTTGTTGTTTAAGCTTCCCAGTCTGTAATATTTTGTTATATAGCAGCCTGTATGGACTAAATGAGGATGATGTTTAGAAACCCAAGATTTGGGCATGTTGAAGTGTTTTGATACTATGTCCGCAAAGGAATGTTCATATTTATACATATTTGAGATTTTGGATCATTTATCTAAAGGAACATTGGGAGAACTAAATGTGGACTGCTTGCCTTTATTTCTGCCAACCTTATTTAAAACATCCTTCCCCCATCACTCTCTATGCCCTGACCCAGATCTGTTTTGGTTTATAGCCCTTATCACATCTGACATTGTAAGATGTATTACTATGTTGATTTCTCCTGTTACCTGGCTTTCCAACTAAGGCAGGAACTTCTTCTGTCTTAGTCCTGGAACAATATCTAGTGTATAGTATAGCTCAGTAAACAGTTGAATGAATAAATAAAAGGGTGACCCTCACTCCTGGGTGTCCTGACTCACATTTCAGGGTCATTTTCCTTCTCGCTTGTGATTTGATGCCCTAGCAAAGCTAAATGTGCTTGCTTTCGTCAGGTACAGTCCCCCTCTCAAGAGGGTGCAGCATTGTTGGATACATGGCCTGCTTTCCTGGTCCTACAGTAGATGTCATTTACCTAAACACCACACGGTGGAGCTGATTGTGTACGGATCTAAATACGGGAATCAGCAGTGAGTTTGCTAAGGTCTGAAGTCGCTGAGCAATGGGAGGGTTGCTTTGCTTACTGACTGATTTTTGTAGATAGAGGAAAATGCTAAAAAAAAAAAAAAAAAATTAGAAACAAAAGTTATTGATATTAAAAGGGTTAAGGCATGGGTCAAATCAGAGGGAACTTGTTCCTACATCTTTTCTCTGATTGTTGGAACCCTAGGTTACATCATTCAGTTCCTCTGATTTCTCCCACCCTCAGAAGGCTGTTTTTTGGATGGTGTGTGTACTACTCGGGATAATGTAGATTATGCTGCAGTAACAATAAAAATCTCCAAATCTCAATGGATCTAGGCTAAATACAGTGGGGCCTTGACTTACCAGTGTCCCAACTAACGAGTTTTTTGAGATACCAGCTGTCTCTCAGCCGATTTTTTGCTTTTAGTTGATAGAGTAATTTGAGTTAACGAGCTCAGTCTCGGAACAAATTAAACTCATAAGTCAAGGCCCCGCTGTAGTATGTTTTCTGTTCATGTTGCATGCCCAATAAGAGGCACCTGGGGACTCAGCGGGTGGGGTCATCACCTCCCTCCTGGACACAGCTGATGGGCAGCCACTCCCTGATCTTGTGGCAAATGAAAAACAGCTCTGAAGGGTCTCACATGAGCGAGTACACGCTAAACTTGGAAGTGATAGAACTCACTGGCCAGAACATGGGCCTACTCAACCAGAGACCCAGGGGCACAGTTCTATCGTGTGGCCGGAAGGCGGAGAGGGAGGAGCACTCGGTGAGCGGCAGAGATGATGGCCACGTGCAGCCAGGAGCGATTTCTCTAGTTCTAACCCGAGGAATGGCTGTCTTAGAGCTACTCGGTGCTCACCACGGCGTCCGCGTAGGGTGCTCGGGGAAAGAGGGTCCCTAGGTCTCTTGGTGATGTTGTCTTAGCTGAGAACGATGGGCTCCTCTGCCACGGGCGCCTGGAGATGAGGGTCTCTGCCTGGAAACCAGTGACTGCAGCTGTCGTAAACCTTTTTAAGTGAAAAAGGCCACGGAACACCTGAATCCCATTCTCTCCATTTAATGAGAGCTGCCGAGGTGCATTAAACACCCGGGACTAATGAGGGCGCCATATGAAACATACTGTTAATTTTATTATAAGTTATTTATTGCTTCAAAATAGTAATGTTAAGAAAGATAAGACTTTATGAGAGTACTTAATCTTAAGTCATTTAATCTCACAATGTGGATAGATTATGTGAATGGTTAGGTGTCATTGAGGATTAGTTCCGAATGCATGAAGCAGAAACTTTTAAAATCTGGACTTAAATAATATAAAAGTAATTGACTTCTCTTACACATAGAAATCCAGAGACAGGATGCTCTGGGCTCGTGTGACAATTCCATGATGTCTTTAGGGCTCCAGGCTCTTTCTCGTCACCACTGCCTTTCTTAGGACATGACCCTTGTCCTCCTGGTACAAAATGGCTGGGAGAGCTCCAGCCACCACACCCGTATTCCAGGCAGCAGAACAGAGGAAAAGAACAAAATGGACAACGAGTAATACATCAGCTGTCTTTTTTAAAAATATATATTTTTATTGATTTCAGAGAGGAAGGGAGAGGGAGAAAGATAGAAACATCAATAATAAGAGAGAATCATTGATTGGCTGCTCTTGCACACCCCCTACTGGGGATCGAGCCCGCAACCCGGGCATGTGCCCTCAACTGGAATCGAACCTGGGACCCTTCAGTCTGCAGGCTGACGCTCTATCCACTGAGCCAAACAAGCCAGGCCATCAACTGTCTTTTAAGATGACTTCCCAGAGGTCATACAAAACCCTTCCACTAAATTTCATTGGATAGGGATTAGTCAAATGGACACAAATAATATTGGTGGGGCAGGACAATATAAATATAGTCTTTTAGCTGGATACATAGTCCCAACTATAACTAGGAGCCCTAAGACTCAGCAGAGGAGGAGGCAACTAGCAATTTGCCCTAATTGGGTTGAGTCACGAACCAGCGCAGACTCTGGTAAACAGCTGGCAGCTGGCTTTGCCAGCTTCATTAGCCGAGAGCTGAGCTCTTAGAGAGCCTGGGTTCGGGTAGTCATCCTAAGCATTGCCCAGCCACGTTTAAACCGAAATGCAATAGAGCGCCTAGAAGAGGCCTTCTGATTTCAGAGCTGTTTAAACAAGCTCCGAGTAGTATGTCTAGACCTCAGAGGCTCACTGGCTGCTGTGACACCACACACAGTTCTGCTGGAGCGCCTGCTGCAGTTTATCCCAGCCCCAACAATAGAAACCTGCCCCCTCACCCCCTCATAAACCAGCCAGGCAGTCTACTGGACTTTCTGTCAAAATGTGCGTCACTTACTTGCTTAATAAAGTACAACTCTGGCTCCGTTTCGTGAAAGTGGGCCAAGTATCCTGTGATAATCTTCGCCTTCGTGTAAAGAACCCCACCAGGACCAGGGGAGGAATTAGATGGTCAGTTCTTTCTATGAGCCCTTCCTTCGCCTCTGATGCCTGAGTGCAGAGTCGCTACGGGCAGAGCCCAGTGAGCTTAGCAGGGCCCCCTGCCTGCCTTCCCCCTGCCCCCTGCCCCTGCCCTGCTTTATGGATCCTCAGGACGTGCACTGCCACACTCCATCCCACTCAGGGCCGCTGAAAAGCTCCCAAGGAGTGAAGGGGGACCTGGTCTGGTCTCCTGCCTTGTGACTTCCTTCTTACGGTGCTGCAGGGAACAGAAGACATAATGTGGCTATGAAACCGGAAGTAGCCAAACCCAATAACTGACTTCACTGAATGCAGTAATTCATTGCTAGAAAAGAGACTTTCTAATATTGCTTCCTAAAGGGGGGAAAAAACCCCACAAACTTTTACAACCAACTTAAAATCCATAGCACATAACTGTGCAAAGTGGCTACAGTGTTTGGACAGGTTCAAGCCTTGGACTAATGAGAGGGCACAGTTCTCTCATGGCCATGTGCAAGGCCCAGCTTGGAGGGCAGAGCCTTCCCAGCACAGTTATAGCCAACAGCTATGGCTGTGAGCTTGAACCTATGGTCCGAACACGTGGCCCCACGTGCCTGAGTGATGTGGGCTTGACAGAGTTCAGGTGCATGTAATTGAGTAGGATCGAAACCCACGAGAATGTTGTAAACATCTTGACCACGTCCTTACTCTGCCTCGTGGAATCGGGCTATGAAATAAAGACACAGCTTGTAGCCCCTGGTGCTGTCTCTCTCCATCAGAGAGGGCAGCACCCACTCAGACCCAGCTTTTATTCTCTTGTCTGTCTTTTCTAATTCTTCACCGCCCCCTCTCAGGGTCACTGAACCTGGCTGAGCTGGCTCGGCACATAAGGCGCCCTGGGGCTGAGTATGCCATGGCCATGCCGGCTCGCCACACGTAACAAATTGTCTATTTTAGTCATCAAGCACTTTGAGGCAATACTTTTTTCTAGGGAGTAAAGGAAGAAGTAGCGTCGCCCAAAGGGGGCCCATTCTGTGGGGCCTTATTTGACTCCCCATCTCCAGTCCCACCATGAGGCGCGAAGCTCTCATTCTTCCCGCTCCTCGGTCGCATCAAGATTGCCCTGGCCATGGCACTTGGGCAGGAGCTGTCTCTCTGCCAGCAATGCTTTTTGCTCTGACCTGCAGTGGCTAGTCCCTTATCATTCCAGCTCCACTTTCAATGCCAACTCCTCTAAGGACACTTCCTAGCCATCCAATCTGAGGCAGCTTAACCCCATCACTCCCAATCCACCACCATGTTTCATTTATTTATATTATTATTATTATTATTATTACTTTAAATATATTTTATTTTTAATATATTTTATTGATTTTTTACAGAGAGGAAGGGAGAGGGATAGAGAATTAGAAACATCTATGGGAGAGAAACATCGATCAGCTGCCTCCTGCACACCCCTACTGGGGATGTGCCCACAACCAAGGTACATGCCCTTGACCGGAATTGAACCTGGGACCCTTGAGTCCGCAGGCTGACGCTCTATCCACTGAGCCAAGCCGGTTAGGGCTTTAAACATGTTTTTATTGGTTTCAAAGAGGTAGGGAGAGGAGAGAGAGGGGAGGAGAGAGAGAGAGAGAGAGAGAGAGAGAGAGAGAGAGAGAGAGAGGAGAGAGAAACATCAATGATGAGAGAGGATCATTGATCGGCTGCCTCCTGCACGCTCCCCCCCCCCCACCACACACACACACACACACACACACACACACACACACACAGGGGATCAAGCCTGCAACCTGGGCATGTGCCCTGACTGGGAATCAAACCATGACTTCCTGGTTCATAGATCCACCCTCAACCACTGAGCTACACCAGCTGGGCCACCATGTTTTATTTTTATCACAGCATTTATTGTCATCGAATAGTTTCTTATTGCTTGCTTATCTGGCTTCCCTCTATTAGGATGGGGACTTGCAGTTTCAAAATAGCAACTCATCATATCTGGCGAGATATTCTCCCCCTCACTGGTGTTCAGTTCAGGCTAGAATTTCTCAACTTGGGCACGACTGACATGTGGGGCCACACAATCCTTTGTGGCGGGGAGCTGTCCTGTGCACTGCAGGCTGTCTGACAATATCTCTGGCCTCTACCCATCGGGTGCCCCCTAGTTGTGACCATCAAAAATGTCTTCAGATATTGACAGAGGCCCCCGGGGAGGAAACCCCCAGCAGCACTGGCTGAGGGGATTGGCTGCCTTGTGGCAGCTTTGGCACTTAGGAGGCAATGGCATCTGGGAGTAATAGTAGCTACATTTATGGAGTGCCCAGGTATTGGGTGTTTCATTCAACCTTTACAACAACCTTACAGTAGGTACTAGTTATTCTCATTTTACAGGTAGGGAAACTGAGGACACAGAATGCTTGACCAACTCGTCCAACGTTACACGGCTAGTAAGTGGTGAGGTCAGGGTTCAAACCGGACAACAGGCTCCAGTCTGCTGTGGGAACCCCACTGAGGCCTCTGTGGGCAGAGGCTGCGCATCCGGTGGGCTCCTCGCCCCCAGCCCCAGTCATTCATTCAGAGTGACCACGGGCCAGTGACAACCCCTCCAGCCCTCTGCCACCTCTGTCAGTAACGACGACAACCATCCTAGCAATCGTAATAACTTCCGGCAGAGTTGCTGTAGGAATTGATTGCAATAGTGAGTGTGGAAATACTTAGCCAGCTTCTGGCACATAGTCAGTCCTGAATTCGTTTTCCTCTCCTTCCTCTTCCATAGCTCCGAGCTCCCAGCTCCCAAAGCAGCTCCTAAGACACCGTGGGCAGGGGAGCCCCTGGGAGAATCTAACCTTGAAGTCATCTGCAGGGTGTTTGTTTCGTTGGCCAGGAGGAGGAAGAGGGGCAGGGGGCCTGTAGAAACAGCCTGCCGCTGGCATCGTCCTGCTAATGCCCCACAGCCCAAGCCTTCAGCACTTCCCCATTACGCCAATCAGGGCTTTGAAATCTGGGCTCATTGGATATCCCGGGGCCTGGCTGACAGCCTTCCACTTCATTTCTTGATGTGAGCTGCAGCTTTAATTGCCTGGCCTGTGGTTTTCTAAGGCGGCCCATTAAAGGAGGCTTTGGTTGAAGAGCATGAGCCTTTTGGCCAGCAGGGGGCCTCCTTTGCTAGCAAAACTGACTTGGTGCTCAAGCTGGCCCTCAGAGCCCCACAAAAAACAGGGCACTTTCTGAAAAGTTTGCTTGGACAGGGGTTCTAAATTTGCGGGCGACCGCGCTCCGGGGAATAAACTGCTTATTTTCAGTAGCCTCCAACTGAAATGTTGCATTTTCTTCCATTATGAATGCAGGCAGGAAATCACAGGTGTTTGTGGATCCCACGATGGCTGCTGCAGAGATCTTGAAATATTGTTTATATGGTTCATAGCTTCAAAATTACAGTAGCTAGAGGACCTGCTGCTGGATCTTGTTATGTAAGAAGCGCGTATGGACCATATCGCAAATTTGTTATTTAATGATTGGCAGTTTTAAAAGATCTTTTATTGATTTTTAGAGAGAGAGGCAGGGAGAGGGAGAGAGATTGGGGGGTGGGGGGAGGGAGGGAGAGAGAGAGAGAGAGAGAGAGAGAGAGAGAGAGAGAGAGAGAGAGAAACATCCATGTGAGAGAGAAACATCAATCAGCTGCCTCCTACATGTGCCCCCACCAGGGATCGAGCCCAAAACCTGGGCATGTGCCCTGACCTGGAATTGAACCAGCAACCCCTGGGTGCACCGGACCACACCCAACCACCTGAGCACACTGGCCAGGGCCTAACTATTGGAATTTTAGTAACTGTCATATGATCACCAGCATACTTTGTAATCTTACGTATTTCATTTAGTTTAAAACATAATTCTGAGAAGGGGCCCGCGGACTTCACCAGGCTGTCAGTGTTCATGGTGCAAAAAAAGGGTTAAGAAAGCCGGGCTGAGCAGCTGCGAGGGTGGTCTCCAGAGAAAAGAAGCTACATCATCAAGGGAATCTTATGCTCAATAACTTTTGAGTCATCACTCACCTTTTGCCCTGCCATCTCCTCTGGTGACATAAAGATGTGTCACACTCACATCCGAACCGTTAGCCGCAGGCTTGGTAGTGTACAGCGACGTCAGAGTGAGACTTCTGTGCACGCAGAATTGTGTGGGCTACATTTTAGATAGAGCATCGATGACGCCTGTCATCCTGGCCCGCGGGGAAAGGCCCAGCTTTCCCAGCGGCCTCTGACCTCACATGGCTGTCATGCGGGTTAATGTCCAGGGCTCGGGAACCTTCTGCAGGGACTTCTCTCCAGTCGGCACCGGGCAGCATGATCAGTTACTTTCCAGGGAGAGGCCGGCGCCGGTGGGAGTGTTGTTCCCTGAATCGATTCTTCTCTCACTCCCACAAGGAAAATCTGACACACCTGCCCCTGCAGAGGAGGGTGTAGGCACGTAAGGGGGTTTCCCTCCCAGATTCTTCTGTGCCCTCTGCCCCCGCAGGAAAGTCCGGCCCCGCTGGGCGATGGCCCAGCAGGCCAAGCTCAGGTGCCCGGTTTCCTGGCCGATGCTGGTAGCTTATCCCTGGTGTGTGACTGCAGAAGCTTCATTTCTTTAACACGACCTTTCCTCCCCTCGTTCCTTTTGACGCAAGCTGGCTAATCCAGCCCCTGCCTCGCCGCCTCCTCCGCCCTTGCACGTCTACGCTCTTAATCGCGACAGCCCTCAGGACGAGGAGGTTCTGGTCAGCATTACACAATCTCAGGAACGAAGCCTCAGGTCTGTTGACCACAGAGACAGAATGTCTTTCGAACTAGAGATAACATCTAGGCCCCAGTTGTGTTTCAGCTCCAGGCCCAGGAAAGCGGCAAACCCCGATGAAAGGGGGCCATGGCCGACAGCAGGACCAGGTGCACCGACCACTCAGAGAGCCCACAACCCTGACCAGGTGCTACCTCCCTCTGTCACCACGATTAAGGATTCTCCTATACCAGCCGTGGGCAAACTACGGCCCGCGGGCCGGATCCGGCCCCTTTGAAATGAATAAAACTAAAAAAAAAGAAAAGACTGTACCCTTTTATGTAATGATGTTTACTTTGAATTTATATTAGTTCACACAAACACTCCATCCATGCTTTTGTTCCGGCCCTCTGGTCCAGTTTAAGAACCCATTGTGGCCCTCGAGTCAAAAAGTTTGCCCATCCCTGTCCTATACCATCCCCAGGTAGCCAAGAGGGAGCCCAGTCATTCAGCAAGAGCGCACCTGTGACTCCAGGCATCACGTCACTTCTTCAACAAATAAGCCCTGACTGTGTTGCCCTGGCCCATGTTGTCCAGTGGTTAGAGTGCTGGCCTGTGTGCCAGAATGTCGAGGGTTTGATTCCCGGTCAGGGGCATATACCAGGGTTTCATGTTCAATCCCCAGCCCTGGTCGGGGTGTGTGCGGTAGGCAACCAATGGATGTATCTCTTTCACATTGATGTTTCTCTCTCTCTCTCTCTCTCTCTCTCTCTCTCTCTCTCTCTCTCTCCCTCTCTCTCCTTCCCCCCACTTTCTACCCTCCCTAAAAATCAATGAAAAAAAATATCCTCCAGTGAGGATCAACATAAATAAAGAAACATTTACTTTCTTTGCTGCAAGCTGTTGTGTGTGTCTTCTTGGGCTTTGATGCACGTAGGAAAACAAACCCCTTTAGTCTGAGAGCACAGGCACCAAGCAAGCCCAGAAGATGGCTGTCCCCTAACACTCTCTCCTCCCCTTTATGACCCCCTACTTTTGCAGCACTGCCCCTTCCCCTGCTCTCCTCAGGCCTGCCCTTTCATCCCCAAACCAAACCTTTTTCTTCATTCCCTAGGAAAATGACAATGACCCCTGCACAAGCAATAACAACAACAAAATCACCCCCTCTTTATTAAAGACCATAACATGGAACTATTGCATGAGGCACTGCCCGTCTGAGCCTCTCACCAGCTCTCATGGGTTGACAGTGCCGCTCCCCCAAATCCATGCCCATCAGAACCTTAGACATGTATGTTATTTAGAAATAGGGTCTTCGCAGAGGTAATTAGTGGAGAAGTGAGATTGGATAATCCTGGGTCAGGGTTGACTCTAAATCTAATGCCTGAGGTCCCTATAAGAAAGGGAGAGAACACGGAGACGGAGAGAAGGTGGACATGTGGAGACGAGGCACAGATTGGAGCGAGGCTGCCATAAACCGAAGCACATCGGGGCCCACAGAAGCTGGGCGAGGTAAGGAAGGCTCGATTCTTCCCTGGAGCCATAGAGGGAATATTGCCCTGCTCGTACCTGGACTCCAGTCTTCCAGCCTCCAGAACTAGAAGAGAAAAGTTCCTGTCATTGTAAACCATCTAGTTTCTGGTGCTTTGTTACTAGGAAATGAGTGCACCAGCCAATGACACAGGGATTATTACCCCATCTGTCAAATTAGGAAACCCCGTGTTACTGGGACCCCAAGGTTTGAGTCCGTCTGCCTGTGCACAATGGCCCAAAGAAGTGCCCGCGCAGGAGTTTGCAGTAGAGAAAGGAAAATAGTCTAATATAAAATTGGCCAGTTCAGAGAATGGAGAGCAAACACTCTAAAGACCCAACGTCCTGATGGTGTGTAGGTCACAGATCACAGAGGGCAAATCACAAGACACTGTGGATGAGGGGGCTTGGGGTCACGCTGGGAGGTGATCGGTCAGAAGTGAGTGAAGTGTAATAAACCAGCCCGGCTGTCATGGCTCAGTGGGGTTGCGCGTCAACCTATGAACCAGGAGGTCGGGGTTCGATTCCTGGTCAGGGCACATGCCCGGGTTTTGGGCTTGATCCCCAGTGTGGGGGTGTGCAGTAGGCAGCCGATCAATTCAATGATTCTCATTATTAATGTTTCTATCTCTCTCCCTCTCCCTTCCTATCGGAAATCAATAAAAATATATTTTTTAAAATAGCAATAAACCATTTCTCAGGCCTTGAGGTCAGTTCCAAGATCATCCCTCTGTATGTCTCATGGGAGAGGAACCAGGGGGTCACCCCCCCCCCCAATAGGGCTCAGGAGCTGAAACATAACTTAGGTCACGATGTTATCTGTACCTCAGTGGCCCCCACTGGTGAAAGCTGTGGCCATCAGAGGTCTCTCCCTGCCCCTACCTAGGTGGGGCCTCATGGTTTCTGCTCTGAGCCCCACGAGCGGGCATCAGGGGGCACGTGGGAAGGGGCGGACCCCAGGGGAAAGCAAAGGGCTTCTCAGGGAACCCCCACACTCTCTCACTGAAGTATCCCACCAGGATGTCCCATGGCCAGAACCCCTTGGCAGCCCCTCACCCTTGAGCCCCCTTCAAAAGAAAGAGGCTTGGGGTCTGACTTCGTGAACAGCTGGTGGCCTGGGTGGTATGTCAGGGCTGAGGCCCACCCTTTGCCCCTCTGTGTCCCTCTCTCCCCCAGGTCTGAGGCTGGAGACCCAAACTCCCTTCCCTACCACAGTCCACACCCCCCCCACACCCCCACCCCCCCCATCAAAACCCCCTTTGAAGAGTTAATTGTTTGTGTGAGGTGCTTAACCTATTAGCCCCAAGAACACAAACAATAATCTTTGTTACTGAGATGCACGGCTGTTGAGTTGTTGTTTTGTTGTTGTTGTGTTTAATGTTTCCTAATAAAAGAAAAGCTGCAATCAGTATATACTAATATACATATTTATGTTATCTTTAGTCTGCCAGAGGCCAGACCTTGTGACCACCGGTCAGGTCTGGTCTGTTGTGGTCAGCTGCCTCAGGGGTTGCTGATTATCTAAGGGAAAGGCTAGGTCTCTGAGGGGTGTATACATAGAGAGAGATGGTTTCTAGAGCTAGGATTTAAAACTAAAATCAATCAAAGTCATATAGACCTGTTTTCACCAGGCTCAAAGAGGATGAGTACTTGCACGGATTTGCACAGCCAATGGAGGACCTGGGATTAGAACCCAGACCTTAGAAACCTCCACTGCCTTCCAACTTTTATTCAGTGATATTGAGTTTAATTGGTTGTTGACTTGGATAGTTTTAAAGTACAGTCATGTGCCACTTCTCGACAGAGATACATTATAAGAAATGTGTCATTAGGCTATTTCATCACTGTGAGAACATCAGAGTGCATTTACACAAACCTAGATGGTGTAGCCCATGACTCACCTAGGCTATACGACATAGTCTACCATTCCGTAGGGGAAGAAAAATAACTTCCCCTTTGCCCTTCTGGGTTCTTTGCTGAGACATCCCTGTAATAAAAGACAGATTAGCAGGAGAAAAACAAACAAAAGTTTAATAACATGTCTACCTTCTGTATACATGGGAGAGACCCAGGGAAATAAGGCTTTGAAATGACCCAAGTTATCACTTCTCCAACTAAAGACAAAAGAATATATTGGGGGGAAGGGAGGAGCCAGTTATGAGAGGCGATCAGGAAACGCACAGTAAACAAGGGTAAGGTTGTTATGCAGATTTAAGTCTTTGTCTTAGGCATTGATAAGAGTTTCCAGAGATAATGTCACTTCCCTTTCCTGGTACAAGGAGGGAGACAAATGGAGAATTCCCTTACAAATGTAAATGTTTTTGACAAAGGGTAACTTCTACTTGGTTTTCAGAGCTATCCCATGCCTGCTGTTTCTTAAAATTAGCCAGCCTAACATAATCCTTTTGCAATGAGACATATTTTGGGTGACAAATTCTGTTCCCCTACAACTCACAGGTATGCTACATACCTGTGATCCATTGTAATAACCCAGTTATTAATGAACTGGAAAGGAGCAAAGGAAAGGTCAAATTTTACAGGCATGTCACTTGTCCAGCTTTGCCAGGAAACTGCAAAGCCGCTGGTCTGTCCCCCCACTGGGGGACGGGACTGGACCGGGGAAGAATGGACGCATGCCCAGTACAGTCTGCATGACGTTCTGAAGGTACTTGTCTGTCCGTTACACCTGGAACAGGTCATTGGCCAGAATAGACATGACCACAGCAAGTGTGGGAAGACTTTATATTTAAACTCCAGAACAAAGGAGTCCCCTCTCGTCTGACTCCTGGCTTTCGGCGCGCTCGCGCTCTGCATTTGTCCTCACGACCACAGCCGTGTGGACCACCCACACAGTGGCCTGGTGGACTGGAACTAGTCTGAGGCTGTGCCAGACCCAGCTCTCCATGGGGGGGAAACTCTGGGCACTGGCTTTGCTTCTAGCTCTGCTGAATCCCCGGCTGCACATCTTCCTGGGTGGTTTGAGGGAAATGGGACTTTAGAAACCCAGGGACATAATTCCACACAAATAAAGCTTCCACCACCTCTCACCCTCCCACGGGGCCTCTAGAAGTGCTTATTCCAGCGGCACCCCGGGAACCCTGCTCTCATCAGCGAAGGAGAAGGGCAATCCATGCAACTCTCTGATAACACCTGTCTGTCAGGGTCTCTGAAGGAGAGACACACGAGGCTAAAAGGGGTGAAGAATTATGCATTTATTAGGTCATGTGGATACCCAATGGACTGAGCCCCAAAATGGCGCCAGCACCCAGAGACGGGGAGTCCGAGGTCTTTAAAGGACTCTAGGTGGGTTTTTTTCGGGGTGCAGGAAGCTGCCCATTGTCTTTACTAGCAGAGAGGTGCAAACAAGGATCCGGGAATGCTGGTGAACCTTGAACCCATGGCAAGGGCCGGAGTTATGCACCGATTGTCTAGTCCAGGCAATGGGGGCTCAAGCTATTTCCTGATCAAATAGTCTCAGAGTAAATCCTTCTAATATTTACTGACCTTTAAGATAGTCTGTTACCGCAATTACCTGCCTGACTAAGAACTCGATGTGTATCCAAAGTTGAATAAAAGGTTGGTGAGGCCTGAGCACCAGTGGAAGTTCTTCCCCTTGAGTTGGGCTTGCCCGCCTGGCCCCCAATATTTCCAAATTATCTCTTGTCTCGTCTCTTTCATTTGTGTGCGGCCCCTCTTCCAGATCCTGAACCCTGAGCCACGCAGGACGTGAGGGACCATTCACATCTGGGGGCTGAGAAAAAAGTTCCATTTGATGTGTGCTATGGAGTGGCCTCGAGGAGGAAATGTCTCTTTCCCGGTACAGGCTGAGGTGGTTCTCTATCATTATGTGCAACGTGCCATCAAATTCACTTTCCACAGTTCCGACAATTAGTCCATGTCCAACACTGCTCAGGGCCCTCTCCCACCTCAAACCCCCCAAACTCTTCACGCGCGCGCACACACACACACACACACACACACACAAACACACTAGAAAATTTTACTTTTTTATTCACCTGAACTTGCAGACCCCGGCCTTACATTCAAAGGCAGGCAGCCCTATTGCATTATCCTTTGCATCCCCTTCAGATTTTTCCTTAATATCTCAATGAAATTCTCTCATAAATCCCTTCTTTGCTGACCAAGAGCTGTGCGGCTGCTGATTTTGCAAGATACGGGCTAATGTAAAGTATGTCTCCTTTGAGTCTCTTTATCACCTGGCTGCTCTCAGCTCCGCCTCCTCCATATTTATGTCCTTATCAGAGCTGCACACAGTCTTTCCGAGGAGCCTCAGTATCCCCGGAGCCAGGCCAGAACATGGACTGTAATCCGATCGCCTATCTCCAAATTGGCTTGGGGGCTTCTTTTTTCCACCTCGGTTAAACCGGCTCGCCTTGTAAAGGCCGGAAGACATTTTTTTGCAGATTAGGGTTTTTACAAAGAATGGAGTCGGATGCTTTCCGGAAAGGTGTGAGAAGATTTGGAGAGGCTGCATCAGCCATGCACATGTTCCGTTGCCCGTTACCCTCGCGGGTGTGCAGGCCAGCCTCCCCCTGGAAAGCATGTGCCGGTTCCTTTGTGATTAAACAGGACGTGCTGAGCGAATCTTGCCCTCACGCTGCGGTTTCCATGCTCAGAGCACGTTCCCCCTGCTGCTGGATTCATGAAGCCCATGCGCCCCCAGATGCTCGCTGAAGGCCTCTCCTGGCAGAGGGGCAGCCTTCACGGCGCCTGTCCTCTTCCGCTGTGGTCACCGATCGCTTCAAAGACCTTCCCAGACTTGGCTCGGCACCGGCAGCTGAGTGTTTGGGGGTGCCTTCGTGACCCCGCGTCTCCTTTCGAGTTGCCACTGGCGTGGAGGGGGCCTGTGGAGGAGGCCTGTGCTCTCCCAGGGCGGCTGCCTGTGTTCCTCGGGAAGCTGTGCACTGGGGTTGCTTTTCCATCCCCAGCTCCTGCCAGGCTGCTGCTCTCTGCTGTTCAGATGCCTCTCTGGGCCGCGTTTGCATTTCTGCAGCACAGTTCTGGCGCCCATGTCACACGGGTGATGGCTAGAGCACATTTCACTGCTGTCTCAGCCCCATCGTTTCTCGCTCCTCAGTTTATCTGCGCACATGCTGCATGCATCCTGCCAGCCCCAAGACCTGGGACCTCGCTGTTGCTTTTCTAGAGCTGGGACGGGTGTCAAGATGATTTATAAAGCACTCTCGTGCCATTGCCACGGGCGAATGATAGCATCAGTGTTGCGGCTTCGCAGAGGCTTTCCTGGGCTTGCCTGTTGATGAAGGGCACTTCCAGCCGTAGCTCATCCCACCTGTTCTGCCCAGCAGGCCCCGGCGCGCCAGCCAGTCATTGATGAGGAGCATCATTTCAGTCATCGTTGCACGACGCGCCTTTGGCACTTTTTTGATTCACATTCATAGGCCGAAGTCACCCGTAATTAAATCCTGTCACTGTTGCATGAATTATTGTATCTAGTCATATTTAATTCACCCCCTTCTTCTTTTGGAAATCTCCAGGGAGCTTTAGGCCTCATCCTGGGGATCTTTTGTCTATTTCTGAAGCCAGAGCTAGATTGATTACACATTCTGGCCTTCGAATACTTGGTGCTGGTCCTCATGCCAGAAATAAAAAGTGACCTGTTACCAATCTAGTTTTCTTTCTTTAAACAAAAAGTTTTTATTGAAGGGAGAAGGAGAGAGAGATAGAAACATCAATGATGAGAGAGATTGGCTGCCTCCTGCATGCCCCCTACGGGGGATCGAGCCTGCAACCCAGGAATCAAACCATGACCTCCTGGTTCATAGGTTGACGCTCCAACACTGAGCCACACCAGGCAGGCCAGTTTTCCCCTCTCTTTCGTGGGGTCCAAGGTTTTGCAGGTCACTGCAATCCACTGGAAGGTGGTAAGTGTCCCTCTAGGTCAGTGGTTCTCAACTGAAATGACTTTTTCCCTGGGCACATTGGGCAATTTCTGGAGACACTTTTGCAGGAGTGGGGTGGAGGGAGTCCATGGGGGGGACTGGAAAGTGGGACATCTCTAATACTTTCAACAATAAAGATACATTTTAAAAAAATAAAATAAATAAAAAAGACTGGGGCAGGGGGAAGGGAACCTACCTTAATCACAGAGCTGAGCTCCGGGGAGTCAGCTGTTATGTCCCTTTGGTAATCTAGACATGACATTTCCAAATGTTTTCATCTAGAGAAAATGGTTTCAATCTCTTTCTCCAGAGGAACCTAGTTCTTTTATTATCTCCTTTATTGTTTCTGAGATGTGTAAGGTTTCCTATGTGCTCAAAGTGGTTCCTTGGAAATCAAGCCAGACCCCTCCCACTGTTGTTCCACACTTTACCCTCACAGGAGGATTCTTCTTTCTTGGCTCCAGTGTTCGCTGGAATGTGTAAATGTCTTTAGACCCGTTCTGCAGCTCACGCTCTCAGGCTCGGTCACCTGGTCTACCTGAGCCCAGGTGTAATAGGTATCTGTGTGAAGGGGTGGGGGTGGGGAGGCTGCAGACTCAATCAAGAGGAAACTTTGCTTAGATTTCAAAGGCATGACTCCTTGAGAACCAACTCCACTGGATACCCGCTTATCCACAGGAGTTCTTTGGAAAACAACCAAAACAATTTCCCCAAATAACTCTATCTCCATCTTTCTATATATCACTAATAATGGAGGCACATATGGCAATATGCTTTTCTTAATTGGTACACAGAACATGTAGGAAATGTGGAGTAAAAAAAAAAAAGTGCTTTTTAAAACTGCAACACCCAGAAGCTGCTCTGCTTCTAGGGCAGTGGTTCTCAAACCTCCTAATGCCGCAACCCTTTAATACAGTTCCTCATGTTGTGGTGACCCCCAATGTCATTGTTACAAATTGAACATAATTAAAGCATAGGGATTAATCACAAAAACAATATGTAACTATATATGTGTTTTCCGATGGTCCTAGGCGACCCCCTGTGAAAGGGTCCTTCGACCCCCAGAGGGGTCGCGACCCACAGGTTGAGAACCGCTGTTCTAGGATTCAACTCTTGGGAGTAGATTCTCTCTGCTTCTTTGAAAGCTAAGTGCTCCTCTTCTCCTCCCATGCTGTCCCCTCCCACCACCCCTCTGCTTCGAAAGAACAGGAAGAGAGCACGACGCTGCTCTCCAAAGGAAGTGAGGGGAAAGCAAGGGGAAGGAGACAGGGGCCGAGAGACGTCACAAGAGGAAAACCACCACGGCAGGGTGGTGGTGGTGGTGGCAGCTGAAGGACTTTTAAGGACAAGGATGGTTCACGTTGAAATGAAAGCTGTTGGTGTCTTAGTGCTGTAGTGTCAACACTCTGTTGCTTCCCTGGCCGCCCCTTCTCCATCCCAGCCAAGGCTCCAGCCCTTCAAGAAAGTCTGCTCCATCCGCAAATGCCTGTGAGGGTGGTGCTCGAGGCAAATGAGAAGGAGGAAGCCCAGATTCTCAGCTGGGCCATGTTGGAGCAGAAAGCTAAGAACAGATGCATGAGAAGAGAGAGGAGTGAGATGAAGCCTTTAAAGGAGCAGCACATTAAAACCAGAAGTGCTCTTGAGAACATAAGACACCAGGAATTCACAAATTACCCCGAGGAAGGCACTGGACTTTTGCAAGAAAGGGAGTTCCTCTCACCTCTATGGAAAGGAGAAAGAATGGGTACCTCGGCTGATATCTGACTTAGCATGCAAACGGTTTTGAAGGTAGGACCAGATATTTTCAATGGGACAGATGAAGCCCATCTGAGAAATTCACTCATTATTCCATCAATAGAGAGAAGTGCTTCACGAGGCCCATATAAAGGTAAGGACAGACATGGCCCGTGACTCTATGGAGTTTACAGTAGTGTGGGAGGAGTGGGGGGCAAGGTGGGCAGAGGTGATAAACACTTAAACAAACACATGGTCAAAATAATGACAGCTTCTACTCAATGTTAACAATGGGAGTGCTGTGACAGAAAATACCAAGGTGGGCTACTTTAGGTAGTCAACGAGGTCCCTTGAGAAAGTAACATTTATGCTGAAACCTAAGGGTTAAGAAAAACCCTCCATGCACAGGGCGAAGGGAAGGACACGCTAGACAAAAGGAGCAGTGAGTGCAAAGCCCTGAGGTGGAAAGATTCCCCTGTGCTGTCCTCGTGGAGATCATCGGAGGTCCTGGGAGCAGAGAGAAGGGACAGGAAGCCAGACAGGATTGCGCTGTGGAGGGGACGGGAGTGAGGGAGTGGTGGCAGAGTGCTGACAACCCTTCCAAGAGGTTCTGAGGAGTGGGGCTGTGGTTGGAGGGTGACACAGGGCGAGAAGAGGCCTCTCTTTTGTTTTGTGTGTTTGTTACAGGGAAGATGATTAAACATGTTTGTGTGGTGCTGGGATGATCCGGGCTGGAAGGAAGCTCTGATCATGAAAAGGGAAGAGGGGATAGGGGAAGGAAACAGAACCAGACCTGGGATCTGAGCCCAAGCTGGCTGTACGGCACTCCTGACGCTGTGACAGGAGAAGGAAGCAGATATGATGGATGCAATGCCCACCGAGTCCGTCTTATCGAGGAAACGATCCAGGATCAGGAGCACGTTCTTTTATTTCTACTCTGAGGCCTCAATTGTTAACTGCACCCCGTGTGGCCAGGATCCTCCAGCCACTGCTAATGTTTACTGGCCAAGAAGCAGATGGGGAGAGAATAAGGGGGTGGGTTGAACTACAACCAGATGCAGCAGCCAAGTAGGAAAGTCCTGGGGTCCAGTCTCTCCACGTAGCCCCACGTTCTGCACTGATCCAAGGGAAGAGTTTAGTCACTGTTGCTGAGGGCCCTGGGAATCAAGGGCTAGTCAGCCGCGAGGACGGCCTGTTTTCACAGCTGTGCGTTTTCACACCCGGGACGGGCCAGCCCCAGGTCATCTGGGCTGCGGCAGCGCTTAGCCAACCAGCCGTTTTCCGTGGCAGGAGAACTGGAAAGCTTCCGCCGTCAGTCTCTCCGGGGCAGGGAGAACTCGCTGGGGGCCAGGCAGCTGTTGAGAAAGGACATTGTGTGACTGGTGAGAAAAGAGTTGGATGAGGCTAGGGTTCCCCCTGAGAGTCCAGAATAGCAGCAGGAGGGGATTCGTCTTGGGGAGCCCTGGGGGTTGGGCAAGGAATATTAGCCACAGCAGGTTGTCCTGGGACGGTCTTCCATGTGCCTCCACGTTCCCTGTAGGGAGAAAGGAAGATGGAAGGACATTATAGCTCATGTGCCTGAATGGGCCGGAGCTGACCTAGGGTTTCATGCCTGCTATCTCACTGAAGCCTCACCGCAATCCTGTGAGGTGTCTCCCCTTCCCCTCATTTTACAGGTAGGTCCATCGAGGCTCAGGGAGTTGCTGTGTTTAAACTCCTTACCTAGCAAACAGCAGCTCTGGGATTTTACGCTGGAAACACGTGGCTCCAAACCCCACACCCATGCCAGAATGGTGCTCTGTGGTCCTGAGTCTCCAGGGAGTAGCAGCTGGTGGGAAGGACGGATGAATGAGAGAGCCGCTCTGGTGAAGAGTTACCGAGTGAGTCAAGCCAATGCGAGGAGTCAGCCTCCAAGGAACCTGCATCACCACCTTCTCTTCCTGACGCTGCTGGGTGACGCCATCCAGAAGTCGTTCCTCAGTGGGCTCCCAGGAAGTTGTTGACTTTGAGGAATCAGGAAGGTATGAAAAATAAACCCTGTGCTCCTGGCTTTTTTCCTCTTTCTGCATTTTAAAAAAATCCTCACCTGAGGATATTTTTCCATTGATTTTTAGAGAGTGTGGAAGAGAGAGGGAAAGACAGAGAGAAATATCAATGTGAGAGAAACACATTAATTGGTTGCCTCCTGCAGGAGCCCTGCCCAGAGCCCCGGCCAGGGGGGAGCCTGCAACTGACATACGTACCTTTGACCGGAATCGAACCTGGAACCCTTCAGTCTGCAGGCTGATGCTCTATCCACTGATCCAAACCGGCCAGGCCCCTCTTTCCGCATTTCAACACCCTCTCCCTCCCCAACTCTGCGATGTTGGGCTGATAGGATTCAGAACTGCGCCTCCCCAACAGGCTGGGTTAAAGCCCTCCGGGACCCATTAAGCCAACCGCACTCCCTGCGCGTTGCCCATGCCGAGCACATCCGCAGTGTTTACTTGTTGAATAGTTTATGATTTGCTCTACATCCGATCAGGCAGAGTCAACTCCCAAAACTGCTGATGCGTGGAAACTTTCCGGGCATGATAATGGCTCCAGCTCCAGCTCATTCAAAGGGCGAAATAGCCTTTGATGAGCAGTGCAAGGACGAATTAAGATGTGACTCTCACCCAGTATCAAGACAGTTGCCTGCTGCTGCCGGTTTTACTTGAAAAGAAATGGGGCTGGGGGTTTGGGGAGGCTGCCCCCCCCCAAACAGCAGCAGGAATGCCAGGACGGAAAAGTGGGTACAACGCGAGGGCTTGTCAGTCTATCAGATGCGGAGAGTGGCTGTTGCGAAGGCAACTCTTTCTGTTACCTCTTCTCTTTCGACCTGTGGCAGAGTCTGCTCACGGTTCCTAAATTTCCATCACCTACTTCCTTTAGTGACAGGGTCCCAAACTTTTAGGGTGCAGGGGGTCCTATTTGATGGGAATACATTTTACATTCCTAGCCTTTTGCACGATGGATTTGGCTGTGTGTCTATGTTCTGGACAACGAGAGGAAAGAACTTCCCTGTATAACTTCTAAGACACATCCTTAAAGCAAGAGGTATATAGTTTATTTGCCTTCTTTCCTGCTGACTGGAACATGGTTGTGATGATTGCAGTTTGAGCAACCACCTGGAACTATGAGGTGCAAACCATTATTCGGAATGGCAGATAGAAGGGGCCTGGGACCCTAAAGACTGTGGCATCAAGATTGCAGCCTGGCCTGGCAGGTGTGGCTCAGTGGTTGACCATCAACCCATGAACCAGAAGGTCACCGGTTCAATACCTGGGGTTGCGGGCTCCATTCCCAGTAGGAGGGGTGCAGGAAGCAAATGACCAATGATTCTCTCTCATCATTGATGTTTCTCTCTCTTTGTCCCTTCCTCTCTCTGAACAACAACAACAAAAAGTTTGCAGCCTGGACTGCCACTCTATAAACCACTGATCTTTTTGACACTTGTAGTCAAACCTAATCTATTTCAGGTCACCTTTTAGTGGCCCTAATGGCCCCTGGAAAGCAACAGCGTCGCCTTCCCGGAGGGGCGGTGCAGCCACCTTGCCTCGTCAGGAGCAGTGGTTTCCGGGGCACCGTGAAGCCGCTCGAACAACCTTCTCTGATCTGTCAGCCATTGAGGGAAACCCCACGTAGTTTCCTTTCCTTAGTGATGTTCAAATTTCTGCTTGAATTTCTTTGATCAAACTTTACATCCACATTTTTAAAGTCCTGCAGGACGTGGGGTTTTTACCAGCTCCTCCTACGAGACACATCCAAAACCAAACTTCTTCATTCTCTCTCCGAACAGCCCTCAGTCGTGGGAGAGAGAAGCTCCCACCCTGGACCTCAGGCTGCAGGGAGCCGCCTCCCTTCCCTTCCCAGCTCACCTACTCGTAAAGCCCATGTCCCCCTTATTTAGACTACATCCACCTGGGTATCCAGGACCCCGGAACCCCCTGTCCAGGTGGCCCGGGCCTGCTTCCGGAGCCTGTGCAGGCAGCTTTGCCAGGTTGGCCATTCCACCTGGTGAAGGGACCATGTTCTCAGGGAGTGTGGGTGGAATTTGGGCGTGAGCCTGAGATGTCTACACATGTCCTTGCGAGATGCCCTCCCCCATGTGGAGCAAAGCCAGGTAAGAAAGCAGAAAGGGTTGTGTGGCAGGTTGGGGCCAGGGATTGGGGAGGGGACTAAGTCTCATCTGCCTTCGCGTTTTAGGATAAAACTGTGAGAAGGCCAATAAATTAAATTTTCAATCTGGACTTCAAGGACATGATGAAAGTGTATTTGCCAAGGTTGGAGAATAGAATATGTTTAATTTAGCAGTTGGTTGGCTTAATGTATAACCTTAAAATATTTAGACATACTGTAAATGGACCTCCATTGGTACTTTCAGCTAGGGCTCAGGTACCCCAGGTGACACTGCCTGGTACATAAGGGCTTGTTGCCCCAGGGAGGGCATCAGGATTCCCAATTGCTCTAGCGGTGGGCGATGACTGGTCAGATGTTCCAACTGGGTAAGCAAGAAGGAGTTCTCGTGCTCAGGGCAACATGGGGCCAGGAACAGCTGCTTCTGGAAGCGAGGAGCAGAAAGAGCGAACCAGGTGAGATGACCAGGGGTGGGAAGAAAGGAGAGGAGATGCGGGATCCAGAAATTCAAGGTTGGAGGGTGGGATGAAAAGGAGCTCCTGGTCACAAAGGCTGAAGCCAGGGACTATCAAGGCTGGACACAGGGAGGGCAGAGGGCAGAAGCACAGGACGCTGCTTGAACCGAAGTCTTGCTCCTCTTGACTTGTGTTTGCATCTTGTCTGTCTCAATAGAGCTGGCTCCACAGCTGCCCAGTGCCCCAAACATGAAGGAGAAGAATAACTCCTGAGGAGCTCAGGGGCACCCAGGCTAGCGGGTGGATGCAGGCAGCAGTTCTGACCACAGTCAGATGGGAAGGTAGCTTTACTTCCTGAGGCAGCCAGCACCTGGCGGAAGGAGCAGGGACACACTTGGCAGGGTGTCAAGGACACTGGGGGTCAGGGAAGGATTCCTGTCCAACAAGGTGATTGAGGCAGATGCAATGGCATGGACTTTGCCAGTGTCACAGAGGAGGGGAAACGCCAAGGATAACGATCAGAGAGAGAACAATGCTAGTTCCAGGCAGGACCACAGCCAGAGCAATTGCTCATTGTCGGGGTCTTTTGATACTAGTAGAATGGTCGGATGATCGGATGGTATCCATGCCGTGTTCATTTTACAACATCTTTTAACGTCGTCCCTGGTTGCCAATAGCTTGTTTTTGGAAGATGGAAGGAGGGAGGTGTCGCATGTGAGAGCGAAAGGCCTCAGAGAGTCCAATAACTAAAGGCGGAGGAGTCTGCAGGACCAAGGGGACATGGAGTCCACGCCTCCCCTTCCTGACCACATGCCAGGTGTCCAGACCCCGGAAGTCCCGCCCAAGTGGCCGGTGCAAAGCGCTGCCTGCGCCTGTTTATGTGCATGTGGCTCGCTCTCTCCCAGCGCACTCCTCAGCTTGACCAGGGGCCACAAAGGCCATCATCTTTGGGGAGTGTGGATGGAGCTCGGCCGTGAGGACCAAGGCGTCCACATGGGATCCTGAGGCCCTTCCCAGTGCAGGATGGAAGAGGAAGGGTGGGCCTGGAGGCCCCATGTCCGAGGAAGGAACTCTGAGGAGTCTGCGGTATCCTGGATTTGCAACTAGCCTTCAAGGTCAGTGTCCTTTTTTAAAATATATATATATATATATATATACTTATTGATTTCAGAGAGGAAGGGAGAGGGAGAGAGAGAGAAACATCAATGATGAGAGAGAATCATTGAACGGCTGCCTCCTGCATGCCCCACACTGGGGATTAAGCCCGCAACCCAGGCATGTGCCCTGACTGGGAACCAAACCTGGGACCCCTCAGTCCTCAGGCCGACGCTCTATCTACTGAGTCAAACCAGGTAGGGCAAGGTCGATGTTCTTAAAAATAGATAAAGGGAACCTCGTTTAAAATGGAATCGGGAACCCTGAAGGCGAGCTCTCTCACAATGCCACCCAGACCCTAAGCAGGAGGACATGCCGCAGCAGGACGAAGGATTCTCTCCTGGCCCAGCAAAACACCCGGATCCGGATCCGCACCTGAGCCTCCTCTGGGGGTTGCCTACAGGTTTGGGCTCCTGGTTACAGCCCAGCCAGTGAGAAACTGCCACACTCAGCCAATGAGAAGCTATCACCATGCTGAATTTTTGAAGCAGCCTTTTCCAATTCCTTCTTCCCTGCAAGAGCAAGCTCCTCTCTGTTCTTCGGACATGCTTGTGGTTCTCCGCAGGTTGCTTGTCCCAGATTGCAATTCCTCTGCTATTCCTGAATAAGCCCATTTTGCTGGTAAATAACCTGCTCTTATTAGCTTCACTGGTCCTTTAAACATGTTTACACGCAAGGTGTGTGGATTTTCATTTGTCGGCTTGCCTCTGGTCCCACAAGTGTTAGTGGGCATTTATAAAAGGAGCGTGGAAACCTTTTTTGGTAGAAGTGCATCCTGCAGGCAGAGAAGTGGTCTTATGATCCAGTCTAATGAATCAATGCCGTACCTGCTGGAAGGATTCGCACAGCGAGGCGAGAGGGAAGTTCCAGACAAAGGAGGAGGAGACGCCCCAGCGAGGCCGGCCCACCTTCCCAGCAGCCAGTGCAGCAGGCGGCTCTGACGGTGAGTTTCTGATCGCTTCCTCTTCTCTCTGTACGCCCTGCAGTAGGACCTCGCTGACATGTTACTGTGTGCAGATGAAGCTGTATCATCAGAGGAAACATGTAAAAGCACGGCCTCCCTGACAACACCTGACAACAGGTATGTGTGTAGACCATCTTACAATTTTCAAAACCCCTCCCAAAGCATCGCCTTGTTTATTCCTCGCACCTGCCCTGTGAGGGTAGGCCGGGCAGGTGTCAGCATTCCCATTAGCAGATGGCAAAACTGAGGTTTGGTGAGGTTAATTACTAGTAACTCCAAGATCTCACAGCCAGTAGAAGAAAGGCCTGGACAGGAAGCTAAGCCTTTAGCTCCGAATCTAGCACCCTTTGACCCCACACAGTCCCAGTATAACTGAGAAACAGAAACGCCAAAAGGAAGCCAGCATTTTTTTTCTGAAAGAGTCTGTGAACTGTATTTGGTCAAAAGTTGTCATGTCTATTTATGAGACTCCGTTAGTTCTGTTTGGTTAATGATATTTAATCACATGTACCTTTCAGCAAGCCAGGATAATTGAGAGAAATTCATAGGGATGAACTAACAACAGGAAGTCTGATAAAACCCCAAAGCTTTTAGGGAGCACAACTGCTCCATTAGATACTCCTATATAATAAAAGCCTAATATGCTAAGTGTCCGACTTGTTTGACCATTCAACCAGTTGCTCTGATGCACACTGACCACCAGGGGGCAGACATTCCAATAGGTAGGTTAGCTTGCTACTGGGGTCCAGCCGATCAGGACTGGGTGAGATGGGCCTGGAGCCCTCCTGTGGTTTCATTCAGCTCATGGATGGGCTGGATGGCCATGGCCTTTTTTCACATCTTCTCCCCCTTAGGGAGTGAGTTCAAGCTTACTTACATGGTTTCCAAGCAACAATTCTGAACCCCAATGTGCAAGCACTTTGCAAGCTTCTCCTTGCATCACGTTTGCTAATATCCCATTGGCAAAAGCAGGTCCCAGGACCAAGTGTTAATGGGAGGAAGTTCAAAGAAACTATGACTCTTTTATGCAAATCTACTATAGACTTCACAGGCCCCTTACTTCTCGTGCCATCAGACTTGAAGTCCAGGGTATCATTACTGAAATCAGGTCCAACTGCAGATGAGGTGCTTCGTATATACTCCTCCAATGCAGCTCCTCTTGATCTGGAGACTTAGGAACTAAAAATGGAGTTATCTACCCAGCCGGATGGCTCAGTGGTTGACATTGACCTATGAACCAGGCGGTTTGATTCTTAATCAGGGCATGTGCCCAGGTTGAGGGCTTGATCCTCAGTGGGGGGCATGCAGGAGGCAGCCGGTCAATGATTCTCCATCATTGATGTATCTATCTCCCTCTCCTTTCCTCTCTGAAACCAATTAAAAAAAATTTTTTTAAAATAAAAGTGCAGTTATCTCCACCCCCTTTTTCTACACACACACACACACTCTACATCAGTGGTGAGATAGGGAAAGGACACACCAAACACTAGTTTATAAAAGGGGAAGAATGGGAGGAACAGCAGTCACTGGTCATGGCAATTCCAAAGTCCAGTTGGGCATATGCTGCCCGGTCTCCTTCTCTGGAGACAGCAAATGTTCCTGTTGAGACCCACGTCCTGCTCCTGGGAGTGGTTCTTCCCACCCATTTTCCTCCCCTGCTCCCTAGAAATACTCACCAATCTGTCGTCTTATACCCGTTTCTGTGAGGAAACCAGATGCATTATGAAAGATCCGTGCCCTCAAAGGCATAACACTCAGATTACACAAGTCACAGATGGTTAATAGTGAAGGTTTAACCTGCCGGTGCAAGGTGGTGTAGTAGGGTAGCAGCACTGATTAGGGTCTGGTGCCAAGTGAGTGATCTCTCAGGTAGATGAAGCAACCTAAATAAGTGGGCATTCTCTACCCTGGCCTTTTGTTAAGACCGGGCAGGTTCGGCCTGCATAGAGTGGTGCTCTGGCCCTGAACCTGGCTTGCCTCCAATCCTGGCCGACTTCTCGTTTCCTGGGTCTGACTCGCATTTTGGTCATATCAACTGGACTGATGTGAACCTTCCCCAAGTTACAGTCTCCTCCTGGGCCTTTTGGGGCTCCCTACTCCCAAAACAGAAACTTGAATAAACCCTCCAAGGAGACTGATGGTCTGTGTATCTGTAATTTAGACAAAAAGTAGAAATTTGTTTATTTCTTATTCCCAGAATCACTGTTTTTTTTCCTTCTCAATTTGTGCACATGAACCTCAAGCAACCTGGATTCCCAGACACCTCCCCTGGACGGACCAGATTCGATCATGATGAATGGTGATCCCCATCCCCCCAAATAGAAAGACGTTGGTCAATCTGCTTAGCCAGCCCGTTTTCTTCACTGCAGATCCAACAGGAACATTTCATTCTGTTCTGCTTCAAGACTTGCCGGGGTCTAGCAAAGCTGTTAATCTTTTGTAGACAGTAAATCAGCTATTTTACTTTTTTTTGACACCTTCCTTTTCCATCTCCGCAGCACTGATAGAAGCCATAAACTAACTGGCTGGCATTTAAAAACAGCCCTTCTTTCTTCTCCCCTAAATTACATCTTCTGGAAGGTGGATGTATCTTACTTGGCCATGGAAGTTTTCTTTTTCAAAATGTGGTCTGTCGCACTCACTAGGTACACTGTAATCTGCTGCTAGCTTTGCTACTCTCTATACCATGTCAAGGTGACCCAACAATGGTTTTCAAGCCATGGAAACATTTGGGCCTAAAGAATGTGCCATGGTGGTGAGAGCTGTTGGGAGGGGTTAGGAGAGGGGTTGGGAGATCACACTCCCAGCCTCTGTTGTAAGCATCATGGCCAAGTTTTGGAGAAATGCTTGCCAGGAGTGGTTCTATTCAAAGTAATAGACAAAGAGGGGTTCCTGAGCTTCAAATGCCTCTTGGTTTCCCCCTTGGAGTTCACGGCCACTTTCCCTTTTCTGGAGGGGAACTACTCCAGATAGACAGGGCGGGGTTAGCCAATGTGACACCAAGTAGCCTTCCCCTCTGGCTAGAGCTGACCAACACAGCAGTGGGCGCCAGGCCTCTGCGCGGCAAATCAGATTCATTCTAGAATCTCCAACTTAGGATTCAGAGATGGGGACTGGGAGCTGACTCAGGTCAATGACTGTTTCTCTCACTTGCAGCCAGGAGAATGTTAACTATCCTTCAGACTATGGCAGAGAAGGCCAGTGCAGCAAATGTCAGCCACACTGGATGGCAGAGGAATAGAGATGGACGCCCTGTCCAAAACAAGGCGGTATTCTCACTGTGGGCATACTGGTCACCGTGGTTTCCAAATTAAAAAGGAGGAAGCATGACCTGACTGGTGTGAGTGTGCTTATGGAGAAAACAGAACAACGTATTTGCAGGCAGAAGTGTCTAGAAATATGTAGAATGTTTGATTCGTACTGAGTATCTAAATGTATATACAGGACAAAGGAAAACGTCAGGGCACAGGGAGGAGGGGAATAGGAGAGGATTGACAAGCCACTCTGACATTAAATTTTAAAAATCCACGTTGCTTCCCCCGCGGATGGCCCTGCTTTCTCCTGCTAACCCCAAATTCAAGTTTCTCTCAGGAGGAACACAGGAGCAGCATATTAATGAGAGCTCAACTTCACATTCTTACGATGGGCGAGAACAGCCCAATAGTCTCTCGATCACAGGGGGTCACCTTCCTACCCGGTGTGTTTGTTTTAAATGCAGCAGACGGGCTGCGTTGCCCACAGCTCTGGAGGTCACCAGCGCCAGGGGAGGAAGGACAGGGACCCTGAAGACAACCCTGTGTCGTGTGTCATTTGGAAGAGTGCTTTTTCGGATGTGGCGTGCAGTGTGGCTTCCTAAATCTGAAGAGATGGAGCTGGCTCTAAGAGAACACAGCTGCCTCACTCCTGGTCCCCTGAAAGAGTTAATGTTTCTCCCAAGCCCTGACTCAAAACAACAGAGCGCTGATGCCACAGCAGTATTTATGATGTGCCAGGTGATCCATTTGGCTTTGTAAGTTTAATGTTTCCAGTTCGATAGGTGATAACTCTGATTGGATTTATGCATCCAATAATCAACTGGGAAATATTTCTGATTCAATAAGATACATTACACGGCTGCAGCCATTTCAGTAAATAATGCCTCTGGATTACAGTACACTCCCAGAGAACGCATCACATTTTTTTCCAAGAGGGCTAGATCAGATTTTTAGGACAGAATATTTATCTCAGGACAAAGACAAACCATTGCCAGTGACATAAGCTAGCGAAGTTAATCTAGTTTGCAGTAATGCAGTTATGTTGAGGGCTAATTCATGGATACCGGTGGTAAAATTGGAAGCGAAATGAAGATGTTCATAGTCTTTGATCAAATGAAGGATGAGCCAATAAGAGCAAAGGCACTATGCAATATTCTACGCGTAGTCCACCTAGTGCAAGTTCACGTAATTTGGAGACAAGCAGACACAGTAACAGCCCCTCTTAATGGGAGGTTTGACTTACAATTGGTGTGAGAAGAAAAGTTTTCAACCTCAGTAGCTCTTTACCACCCAACATAGTAAAACCTTAACTAGAATTCACAGCCTTTGGTTCCCTGCCAACAGCCACATCAAGTTCAGAACTGTGTCTTCTCTGAATGGAAACCATCACGACCCGATTCCCACAAAAGAGTCCATGACATTTTCAGAGAAGTACCTGGGCAGATTCAGGTTTTCAAAGGTCTATGTATCATTTTTCTACTTGGATATGTTAAAATTTGCACAATAATGAGTCTATGCAGGAGGATTCACTTTAGCATTCTCTTTTGCTTTTCTAAAAAAGAACCATAAGATTCGAACATTATCAAGCACTTCTCTTAGGCCAAGCACTTTTTTAGGAGGGTTGCATGTGTTAAGTCATTGAATCCTGACAGTGGTCCCATAAGTGAGTGCTGGTGTCACCTTCACCATCTGCAGCTGAGAGGTGAACCAGCGTGCCTAGGGTCTCATCCATAGGGGCAGAGCTGGGGCCTGAACCTCCAGGTGAGATGAGGACTGAACTCCCAAGCGCAGCACTAGGCTTCCTTGCAGGCTTTGTCCTCAAACTGTTCCTGTCAATAAGCACGAAAAGGTGTGGACTTTTCATGCCTGAATTTCATGGTGAGTATCTATTACCCGGCTCTTCAGGCAAAGCAGATGTGTCAGGACCCTTGAAAATGAACAACAAGCTAGCACATACATACATGTTTCCTCTGACTGTCCCTCACCTTTGCTCTCCTGTTTTACTGACTCTGTCTTATTACTATTGTTTGCATGGAGATATATACATATATATTCAAATATTTTCACTTTCTCCTCACAGTAAAGTATACAAATATCAACTGTACAGTTTGATGAATTTTGACAAATGAATGCACGGACTTGTAAACCAATGTCCCAATCAAGTTATAAAACATTGCCATCACTCTAGAAAATTCTCTTCACTGTCTACAATCCCTCCTCTCAGACAACCACTGCTCTAATTTCTAACTCCATATATTAATTTTGACTGTGACTGAGCACACAGCGTGTAGTTTAAGGGCCTAGCTTCTTTCACAACAGAGTCTTTTAGAGAATCATTCACATCGCTACATGTGTCTGCTGTAGTTTCTCCCTTTTCTTTGCTAAGTACCATTCCATTGACTATTATGCCATAACTTGTTTATTCATTTTTTTGTTGATGGGCAATTTAGTTATTTCTAACTTCATGCTATAATAATGATGCTGTCATGAATATCCATGTTTAAATCTTTTTGTGGACATGTGTTGTTTTTTTTTCCTTTGGAGTAAATATCTAAGTGGATTTACTAGATCATAAGGTTAGATATGTTGTGAACTTTATAAAAACCTGTCAAATAATTTTTCAATTAGCCACGTTTGGAAGATCAAGTTGCTCCACATAATCTCCACACTCAATAAAGGAAAATCATTTAAAATACCTTGACCGCTTCTGTCTCCCTATTGTGGTCATACGTTAGGGTAGGCTAGATCGATTCTAGGCCGTGTAAAAGTGGCATCCACCCACTGCTTCCCTAAAGTGATTTGAGATACAAACCAATAGCAAGGTAACTGCATTTCTGATGTCAGCTTTGCTTGCTTCTCTCTAAACTCCTGGCAGGAAAATGTAAGTTATTACCATCTTTAGAAGTCATGAATATTAACACAGTGGTTGAACAATCTCTTATGCATAGTTGCAAGAAGAAACTCACTTAAGCTGGGCCCATTAAAGAGAATTTTATTGTCAGGATACAGAAGCATCTCAAGGTGCCCAATTTTAGAACGTATAGACAAATATTATAGAACCAGAAAGTTACCAGTATTTTCTGACTCTTCCCCCCCTCCCCACTCTTCCTCTCCCTGTCCCTCTGGCCCCATGTCCCCAGTCTCTGCCGTACCCGTTTCATGCTTTATGTCCTTAAAATAGCAGTTCCCATCTCTGATTGCAAATAGCATTCTTGTCTGCACATCTGAAACCAGGAGAGAGGATGTGGTGGCCTCAGGTTTGGTAGAACTCAACCTTACTCCAATCAGTTCACACCGTCCGAGGATCAGGACTCATGGCTCTCGTGTTTCTTCCCGTCATGGCCAGACATCCTCTCTAGGAAGAGGGAGTGAGCAGCAGGAAAGTGATAGGTGGGTGGAATGACAGTCATCTCCAATATAAGGCTTTGACAAGCTGGCATTTATTTAATTTCTTCATTGCTATTACCAAGCATCAATAGCTATCTTATCTTTAGCCTTGTAGATTGGAACAGATTCACCAAAGAATTAACTACTCACCTATGCCTACCTGTCAATGAAATGTTATTGTATAGTATACACATTGTTTATACTTCCTTCTAAATTGTTATATTTTATAAATGTTATAGGAAAATATATAAATAGCTCATATCCTTTAATTATAATTATATCCATCTTTTAAAATATATATCTTTTTATTGATTTCAGAGAGGAAGGGAGAGAGAGAAAGATAGAAACATCAATGATGAAAGAGAATCATTCATCGGCTGCCTCCTGCACACCCCACACTGGGGATCAAGCCCTAACTGGGAGTTGAACTGTGACCTCCTGGATCATAGGTCAACACTCAACCACTGAGCCACGCCAGCCAGGCATTATCTTTATCTTAATAAGGTTTTCTCAGTGCCTAACAATGGTGCTTGATGAAACCAGAAAGATAATTATCTCTCTCTTTTTTTTTTTTTTTTTTTTTGCCATTGCTAATGTGTGAGGCTTTGATAAAAATTCTAATTCTTAATAAAACCAAGTTGAAAAGTGAAGCCTCATTTTTAATATGTATGTTCTCTTCCTGGTATGCAACATTAAAATCATTTACTTAAAGATCATTGAACTTTTTTTCTTTAAGAATAAAAATCTCACATTTTCAAAATTAGAAAACGACTAAAGAGTTACTTTAATTCCTAAAAGCAAGACCTTAGTAATTCCCTTTCAGTGCTAGAGGATTACCATACAATTCTTCTCAATTGCTCCCTGCTCCCTCCCCCTGCCCTGCCCACACACAATCACAGATATCATAGAAATTTCACAGTTGGCTCCTAACAAAAAATTATGGATTTAAGAATTCTCAATTATCTAGCTGTGAATTAACCATTTGTAATTATCTGTGGCAAATGGCTAATCCCAGGCTGATGCCCCATTGCCAACCAGCAGACCTGGGCTGTTCCTCCCTTTATAAATCAGTGTGTGGTCAGGGATGGCAAATGACTTTGAACATTAACCTAGGGAATATGCAATTAGAAAGACTCGGCTGCAAGGAAAGAAAGTAATGGATTGTGCTCCCAAACCAAGGAGCAAGGTGTTTTGGAACTATCTTCTGTTGGGATTATCTCCACTGAGACAGATGATTGGTGGGAGTGCAATTCTGACAACATTTCCTAAAACCAGGGAACCCGTTCTCTAGGGCCTGCTCTGTGCATATACTAACCATGCTAGAGTCCAGTATTATATTTCCTTAAAAATGTAGGTATCAAAAAATGTCTTAAATTTATAAAACTGATTTAGTATGCTAAAAAGAAAGCTTTTCCCACAGGAGAAAATGTCCTTCTAACCTTTCCAAAGTTATCTTAGCTTAACTCTCCTGAATGTAGAGTGGGTACCAGGCAAAGAAAGGGGAGGAAAAGCAGATATGCTTGGATAGCCTCCGTAATTGCTTATATTCTGGCTTTTCTTGGATTCTTGGTGAAAGCATTCACTTTGATCAAATTCTTCAGAGCTCCCAATTACCTACCAGATAAGGATTATGGATACCAATTTAGATTGATCATAATTTAGAGACTTTAAGTATTTAAAGATAACACTATAAAATAAATGAGAATAATTGATATTAATATTACATATTTATAGCACTTCAATTTTCAGAGTGATTTTATATACATTATTAAATGCAATTTTCAAACACCTCATTGTGATAGTGTGAAACCATATGGATAATAGGAAAATGTACTACTGATTTACCAATATAAGTATGTACTGTTTTTGCCAATACTCCTAATGATTCACGATGGTAAGCATTTTTATGTGCTTACATAATTATTTATTTTATTAATTCCTCTTGGTTTTCTCCCCTTCTAGAACTCCAATTAGATGAACGTTGGATCTCCTATAACTGTCTTCCTGTCTCTTAATTTTGTACCTCTTTTCACCCCATTATTTTTACTACATTGCAGGAGAGTTCCTTGGCCAGCTATTTTAATTTACTAAGTTTACCTTCTGCTATGTAAATTCTGTTATTTGGGCCATCTGCTGTTTATTTTGGTGATCATATTTTTAATTTCCAAGGATTCTGATAGATGATTTTTTCAGAACCATCTGTTCTTCTTTTTGATGTGACATGCTCTTGACTCTTTTGTTTCTTCTATTAACTCTGTTTCTTCAGGAATTAGTTCTTCCACTGCTTGAGTTAGGTTCCTGTCTTTCATGCTATTCTCTCTCTCTCTCTCTCTCTCTCTCTCTCTCTCATGATTGGTGATTGTTTACTGTATATTTCCATTTAGTAATGGTTTATATTGACCTGGATTGGTAGCTGGAGAGCATTTCCTCAGCCCAAGTGAAAAATCCCTGCTTCTCTGGCAGGAACAAGTTCTGAATATACCAACCTTTCTTTTGGCAATTGATGAGGGAAGCGATGGGAAGGATGTGCACATTGTTTGTTTGTTTTCACTGGGGATCGCAGAGTGATTATATATTACCTAGGGAGCTCCCTGCTCTTCTGGTTCCAACAACCACTCTGGGAATGCTCTGTATCAGATTATTTTACTTATTTGGCTAATGGAAAACTGTATCCTGGGGCAAATAACAGAACCAGCCATTCTGAAAGCATGGGGCGGGGGCAGCTCTTCCATGGGCCTTTAATCACTCACCCAGCCTACCAGCCCACAGCCAGTTCCTTCTTTTAATTCCCACTGTCCTTGACTTTAGGATTCCAGGATTCTTCTGGAAAATTAACATATGTCTTTCCCTCCTTTCTTTCTTTTCTTTTTAAAATTTATTTCTCTCTATTTCCTATTTTTCTTTCTTCTGAGGAAGGGTACTCCTCTCACCCACAACGGGATTCCAGGTTCTTCAGCTTTGGGGGAGATTTCCATTTGCTTTATATTTTCTAGGAATTCTTTACTTGCCTGAAGGCACCTCTCTCCATGTTTCAGTACTACAGTGGGTTTGTTCTTCTTTTGATGTTACTTATGACATTTTGATGGGATTTAAGAAAGAGAAAAATACATGTAATCAGTTAGGAAAATTTAGTCTAAACTTTTCAGTTTAAACTTCATCCCTAATATTTTAAAATCACAGTAATGAGATCAAGTCATAGACTTTCTCCAAAAACCCTTTCTTCTCACTTGGGCCCACAATCTTCCCTCCCTTATGGGCCAGCACAGAGCAGTTATAACAGAAAGAAAAATGTTATTTAAAATTCAAACTAAGTATAATCATTTCTGCTCACATTCTTAGCACTCAAGGTTGGGTGTCAAGATTAATATTCCTGGAAAAAAATATCTATACTGGCCCAGTTCTCTAGTGGAGACCAATGAGAAAGTAGATGACCCATTGTCTAACAAGGAGAGAGTCTTTAGATGTGTCAAGGGAGGCCTGGGGCTGAATTAAGGAGAGCTGAACTGCTTTGCAGAATAACATGAGACAATTACTGGCAGGGCCTGAGAGTAGGAGAAGGCTAAAATCCATAACAGGATGCTGAGGCCTGAATTATTGGAAATAGCTAAAGGACTTTTAAAGATATAGAAATTGAATACTTTACCAGCTCATCTTTGGTGTGAGTCCCCTTCTTTTCTCCAAACTTTGAGTAAAGTGTGTTATACTCAAATATGCCCTTTTAAAAGGGCGATATTGTTGGTTTGGCACAGAGCAGAGAAAGGGACATAAATAAACATGAAAAGAAGATTTCAGGGGTAGCAGATCCTAAGGTTCAAAACTGACCTTCAGTATGGAAGCTTCTGGGAGTCTTCAGGAAACCTTGGGAGGGAAAGGAATGTGAAGTTTCTGCTGACATCTGGGTTACATATTTATCATTTGAGCTTTCACTTAATTGTGTGTGCATATATTCATTATAAACTCCTTACGTGTAGGAAGTTGAACTTTTTGTTCTGTGCAGCTAAATTTTTCCTGACTAGGAGTCTAGCACTGCAGTGTGCATGTTATATGCTTTCATTTAATAGATTAAAACTCACTCAACATATTGAATTTCCACTGATCCATTCATACCCCTACTTATTCTTTGTGAACAAAAAGAAAAAAGACCCTTTCTGACTGGGTAAGAAGTACGACTTTAAGGCAGATCAGCCTGTTTGAGGATTAAATCCATAACAAATCTATTGTACAACTAGATGTTGAGGCATTGAAAAGGATTCATTTTCATGAAATGAGAAAAATATATACACAAATAGAAATATACACGGTAGAATGCACAATCAATGAGTGGTTGAAAATTAGATTTACCTCTTATGTTTAATAATCATTGATTTTCTAATTCGTATAAAGTAATGAAATATCTCTAGAAATAAACACCTGTTTGTTTTTATTTCTGCCTCCCCAGAATCCCTTCCTCTTTCTTTGGATAAATAATCATTTGATTTTTTTTTTTTTTGAGAAACCATCCCTCACCTGTTGCAGATCTGATGATATTATATATATATATATATATATATATATATATATATATATATATATATGTATATATATACATATACACACACACACATTTATATATATGTATATGTATATATTGATTTCAGAGAGGAAGGGAGAGGGAGAGAGAGAGAGAGAAACATCAATGATGAGAGAGAATCATTGATCAGCTGCCTCCTACATGCCCTCCAGTGGGGATGGAGCCTGCAACCTGGGCATGTGACCTTGACCAGAATCAAACCCCGAACCCTTCAGTCTGCAGGCCAACATTCTACCCACTGAGCCAAACCAGCTAAGGCGATCTGATGATATTTTCAATCAACGTGTTTCCTTTCTCTTGGCCAAGACCTAAGTGTCATAGTCTTCCTGGAATTTGGATGCTAAGCCATAATTGAAGGATTAGAGCTAACGCTAACCTTAATGTAGTGTCCATTTGTTTCTGCTACCAAGATCCCCAGAGCTGCCCTAATTATCATCCTTTCTGATTGGGTTGTTTAAGCTCTACCCCCACTCCCCACCCTAAACTACTTAATCCCAGTCCAATAAATTCCTTCTTTGCTAAAGTCATCCAGAGTCAGTTTCTGTTGCCTGCAACCAAAGAACTTTAACTGATACAGCTCCTTATAAAATTTTCACTATTTAGACCCTCTATAAATATTTGATAAATGAATGAAAAAGTTGGATGACAATGTCTTTTCAAATAAAAATAGACTTTCTCCAGCAATTATACTAAGTGTCCAGTTATTTTTTTTTTTTTTTGATTTTCAAAAAGGGCAGCATATTTTCCAAGCCTTCATGAGGCATATAGAAGGGGAGGACCAGTCATGTTTCTTTACCTCTAGAGCATGTAAATTGAGGAGGAAGGCCATATAGAAATAGTTCCTTCTCTATTTTTGTTTGTTCCATTAGTGACTTGTCCTCCTGTGGAATAAAGACTAAAACTGGGGCCCGATATTATGCATGCCTTGACATCTGAGGAAAACCAGGAGGGTCTCGAATGGTCTGGCCACAATTTCGCCTCCTGACTCTGTTCCTGTGCATAAGGTCTTCTAGCCCAGTAGCCCCCCTTTTTTAAATTATTATTATTATTATGGGGACTAGGCATGGTGCCTGCTTATCTTTGAATAGCAGGCTTAGTTCTCTGCCAGACCATGGAATTACTCAAAAAAGCTAATCACAGCCTCCTATGGAAATCAGGGGGCGCCTCACTCTCTTTATACTACAAAGCCTGTCTCTCACAGCCCCTGGTTGGTTGCTCTGTTTTCCATTCAGCCCCTGTGTGGCCAGTGTGGGGTATGGCTTCTACCTCTCCTGGGCTATGAGAATATATGACTAACGAACTGCTAGCAACCTCTCATGTGCAGTGTGGGGGTCATGTGATTGGCCCTCTCCCTAATCTAGGTAGGAATCCCTTCACCAATGGGGTGAGTAGGAGGCGATTCCACATCTACCTGTAGAGGGGCACAAAGCTTTTCCCCACAGGCCAGAGAAATGCCCTTGGGTAGGAGACAAGGACACGCTTTGGCCACAGTCACTCACCGTGCATCCTTTCTTTCATGTAGGACATAATCCCAATGACTGGAGCAACAACTGCAGTGGGAGAGGCAAACGCTAAAAGCTCTCATTCTCAGCAGAGGGCCAGGAGAGCCTCGATGGTAACGGGAATGAAAAGACCCAGGACTGCCGCCTGTGTGGCTGCTCTTAGAAGGCCAAGCGGAAGCCAAGGCTCGCAGCGACCCATCCCTCTCACCAGGAGACCAGATTGGGCTTTGAGACCCAACACTAGCCTCGTAATAAGAAAGGTACGTTTGTTTAGAATGCTACCTGCACATGTCTACCTCTAACGTAAGGAGATGAGGGTTCAGAATCCAGGCCATCTTTCTGTTGATGATAACTGTTGTGTGCCACTTACAAACACACAAAATGAGGCAAGGCGTTTGGTGACTCATCTTCCTTCCCATAACTGTGTCTTATGCCAAAGAAATGGCTTTCTAATGGTAAAATTCACTACTTTCCCCACCTCCAGGCCAATCCAACCTCATTTTATGTACTGACTACTAGGATGCGTAAGAGGTTTCAGTTCGCTTTCTGTTCCCCTTTGAAAACTGTTTTAATCTTAATAAGTGCTTCATTTCTAAGATATTTATCTTGGAGTTCATTTACTTCATCTTGTAGTGGCTAAACAATGGAGGTTGGAGTCTGGGAGATCTGTGCTTGAACGCTGGCTTGGTCCCTTATTAAGCAAGACTGTAGATAGGTTCTGCATGTGGATTTCCTTGTATGTAAAAGGGTGGGCTGCTGTGAATATTTAATGAGATCACATATGTCAGTTCCTGGCATGGTGCCTAGTGCATAACAGATCCTTAACTCTTGTTAGTTTCCACTCCTTTCCATCCCTTTCATTTGCAAATGGGTTTCTTGATCATCAAAGGTTACTGGATATAAACAGAGGCAAGAAGACAGAATCTATATGGAGTATAAGATCCAAAGTAGACAAAAGGGTATGTGAGGTCTAGGGGGAGTGCATTGCTGCCTTCCAGAAGTGTCAATAGAGTGAATTACAGCATAAACGCATAGGCAGTGTATATAGGGTCAGTCCTGTGTGGGTGTGAATGCCTTTCACAGGTAGAAGAATAAAAGTGAGCTTGCTCTAGAACTGTCTCTTTAGGCAGGCGTGTGAGCAGTCATGGGGACTCTGGTTATAGCCGCCTTGTACAGCCCCAGAGCCTCTCACTGCCCTCCTTTAGTCTTCCTATGCTCATTCCCATTTGTTTCCTTGAAATGCTACCTCTCAGTTTGTTATCAAGTTATAAAGGATTTGAAGAACTCGTTGACACTGGAGTTGGTGATGACACCATCAAAAGGGACTGTGCCTTATGCCACAGAAATGGCTTTCTAACAGTAAAATTTTGTGAGTAAAGAGCTGAGGGTACAGTTCATAACTTGGGAGAGGTGTATTTTCAAGTTGGACTCTGCAATTAGACATGCCCATATTTGAATCCTGGTTCCATCACATAATAGCTATTAGATCTTACACACGTTACCCTCTCTAAGCCTCAGTTTCCTTATCTGTATAATAGGGATAATAATACCTACCTCATGGGATGATCATGAAGACTCAAGGAGATCATTTAGACTCATACTGACACTCAGTAAATGTTAGTTGTTATTGTCATTATTGTTTTTATTATTTACATGACATCTTGTCTCAATGGCAATGATCAATTCTTTTCATATGTGAGGCTAACCCAGTACTCAGGAAAGATGGAGGATTCATTTCATCAGAATTCACTGTAGAAAGTGGCATATTCAGGTCGTTTGGATCCCTGCCCACCCTGGTCTGAATTCACAGCTTTCACATTTCTTGTCTTTTCCAGGCAGAGAGTAGAAGCTGCATGTTTCATTGCTGATGAGTTTAATTCTAAGATAAATTATGCTACCTGCTTAGCATATTGTTGAATTAGGCTGGCTCCCTATCTTCTTAAGTGCACATTTTGGGATGGATGGATTTAGAATTAAAAATTTTCTTTTAAAGCTTTGCTGACCATAGGTTTAAGTCATTACCGTTTTCCTCTTCTTTTACATGGATAAACATTGACAAAAATATAATCAGTGAGTGGCTCATTTGAATAAAGTGAAGCAGTAAAGGAAGATGTACTGAAGCTTAGGGTTTGGTGGTTCTTGGTTTGCAGCTGTACTTTTTGAAGCAGTAGCCAGTTGGCGGTTGGGGATGCTAACTTTGCCCTTTGTGAATGAAGAGCCGAATGACTTGTCCTTCCGTTTGGCCAGGCCTTGATCTCCTGAGTTAAAGGGGTGTGTAAGTCATTCCTCCTTTGGAACAACGCTTTTCAGGGACAGCTGTTTTCCAGCTTATGGGGAGGAAGAATGTGAGGCTGCGAGCCAGCCTCGGCTGAGGGGTGTGCAGACTTCCTGCTCTCCCACAGTTGTCGCTAATGCATTCCGCATTGTCTGCGGTCGCTGGACTGCTCTCTACATTAAGAGAATAGAAATAAGGATCAATTTCCAAAATCACAGACCTCTAAATTTGTGCAGGATTTTAGACATAGGCACTTGAACTAAGATGAAAAAATCTCAGAGGTAGCAGGTAATAAATACCATGTTTCAAATATGGAGAAAACTTCCCTTCCAAAAAGACTGCCGTGGAGACTTCCAAGTTTACATCCGTAGTAATTCTGGTGGGTCATTTTGATAATTCCAGGTTCTCCATCTCTAACACCAGTGCCATCTTTCGAGCCATACTCACAGGCTGGTTATAAGAACTATAGCAGATACATGGTTTCATCCTATGACGTTTTTATTTTTGGAGGTTAAAAAGAATTCTGGGCATTTATCCCAGAGAAATGAAAAGTTAACATGCACACAAAAACATGTACACAAATGTTCATAGCAGCTTTATTTGTAATAGCCTAACACTAAAAACAATCTAAATATCCTTCAGTGGGTGAATGGATAAACAAACTATGGTCCATACACGCACCATGGAATGCTACTTGGCAATAGACAGGAGCTGATATCTGCACCAACTTGGATGGATCTCAAGTGAATTATGATGAGTTTAAAAAGCCAGTCTGAGAAGGTGACATACGGTGTGATTCTCCCATTTATGGGACAGTCTTGAAATGACAAAATTTTAGAGATGGAGAACAGATTAGTGGTTGCCAGGGGATAGAGAGATGGGGGAGTAGAATGGGGACTGTGGCCATAAAAAGGCAAGACAAGGGGTCCTATGGTGATGGATCTCTTCTGTATCCAGGCGGTAGAGGTGATCACATGAATCCATACATGCAATATAAACTTGCATAGAATCAAATACACGTGCAATAAGTGCATGTGGAACTCATGAAATATGAAGAAGGCCAGTGGATTGTATCAAGGTCAGTTGTCCAGTTGTGATATGGCACTAGAATTTATGCAATTTGTTATTGTTGGGGGGAACTGTAGAAAGGGTCCAAAGGCTCTCTCCACATTATTTCTTTTAACTACATATGAATCTACAATTATCTCAAAATAATTAACTGTTTAAAAATACTAGGCCATGACTGGTCTAGTAAGATATTAATCTCACCTTTCAGATCAGTTGAATTTCATGGTACTGTTTTTCTGCATTTCTGTATTTTATCCATGTATTTATCCATATATGTGTTTGGAGCAGAGTGAGTTTTCAAAGAAGAATTCGTGCTGCCATATTAGCCCAGCAGACCTTGCTTTGATGAACGATAGAGCCATTCAAAACAGTTCTAAGGCTATACTCAGAGTCAGCGCTGGGCAGCAATTCCATGCAGACAGTCCTCCCATGGGGTTAACAACTCCATGCTAATTTGAAGTGTTCACAATATTACTACCTTCTTTACAACAGTTTTATTAAGTTATACAAGTAATTCGTCTTCTCTATAGAAAATGTAAAAATGCCAATGAGCAAGAGAAAAAAGTAGAAAAGTCAAAGAACCCAACTAATTTCTAATCTGATTTTGGAAAGTAAACTTGTCACCTGAGGATAAACCCCCAAACCATTGTGCTGCTAAGTGGGACTTTTAGTAAAGCATGTATTAATTCAGAATGTAGCTTTTTATTGAATAGAACTCAATTGACAGTCATTTGCCTCTTCCTCTTTCTTTACTCCCCACCTCTCCAAAGAAGTGACGGAGAGACAGAATTCCACACATCCAAATAAAAGTCTGTGCTCTCTTATGAGATAACGGGAGAAATGGTAGCATTCAATGTAAGCAATAAGGCAAAACTTCATAACGTGGGGCTTCATAAGCTTTCGGGGAAATGTAAAATAAATCAGATAATTCAGTGGAGATAGTCAGAAAGCTAGTGCTTAAATGTTCGGGCATCGGTGGTACGGGACAGGTGTTGGGCTTAATGAACTTAATCGCAGGATGATAGTTTCATGAGGAAGTTGCGTGTTGATATCTATAAAAAGAGGTGGAGGACTGTTACAGATTCAAACGAGGCCATCACTCCTTACTAAGTTCTAAGGCGATACCATTAGGCCATCAGAAAAGAATTTGATAAGCAACTGTCAGGTCTCCAAAATAGTCCCTAGTGTTTGTATTATAAGCAATCGAGCATGTGTCCCAACCCCACTGGTGTGATGGAAACAGCTTACAGTCTTGGCTCAAGAACAGCTCATCCAATGATAATGACACGGGGGTTAATGCTAATGCTGGATCTATTTGGAAGCATCAGCAGGTGCTTTGAGATGGGCTTATCTGTGGTCAAATGCTGGTCTCCCAAGAAAGCAAAGACCTGACTGGGCTCCCTGTTGTCTGAGTGGCTAGTGGAGACGCTCCACTGGTTTTGGAGGTGTGATGGCCCAAGAGTCATTGCTGGCAAATGCTAATGTCATTAGCATACAATTCTGGAAAGTGTCTCCCAAAGGGTACTTCCAGTTCTGACCTTGGCCCAGCCACAAACAGTTATCTTGACCCCTTAGAAAGGATAGACTATCCCTGATCGAGACAACTTGTCGTAGATGCATCTGCTTCCAGGGAGGCACACAGCAAATCGAGTAACTGGAAAGGTGTGCACGGGACTCCAGGTGTCTTGTCGAGGACTCCAGGCCTGGCTTGGGTACCCGCCAAGTTCAAAGCAGTGATTGTCATCGGGAAGGCAGGTGGGGGTAGAAGGGATAAATATTTGAATCACTTGGAGAATCTTTTCAAAACACAAATTTCTCCACTCTGGACCTATCGAATCAGAATTTCTGATCATGAGATTGAGAAGGAGCGTGGGAACACAAACAAGGCTAATACGCCCAGCCTGCTCCCTTCCTGACTGTGGTGGAGACCCAGTATCATGTGCCATTACCCAAGGAGAAGGAGAAGGGAGAGAGTAGATTCACACGCAAAGCGTCAAATCATGTCAACAAGGGAGGAAGTCTATATGTATGTTATAAACATAATCTCTGAAGAGTATCTTCCTATACAAACATATATACACCAGAAGCAGTTTTCTTTTTCTCCCCCAGCTCCCTTTAGTTGGATACAATACATTAGGTGAATGAATATATCTATCTATTCACTATTTTTTCTCATTAGTCTTAAAATCAAACAGGTACTATTATCTCAAATGTACAGACAAGGAAACTAACAGATGCGAAAGAATAAGGTGTTCATGTTCGTCTAGCCCAGTGGTTCTCAACCTTCCTAATGCCGCGGCCCTTTAATACAGCTCCTCATGTTGTGGTGACCCCCAACCATAAAATTATTTTCGTTGCTACTTCATAACTGTAATTTTGCTACTGTTATGAATCATAATGTAAATATCTGATATGCAGGATGTATTTTCATTGTTACAAATTGAACATAATTCAAGCATAGTGATTAATCACAAAAACAATATGTAATTATATATGTGTTTTTCCGATGGTCTTAGGCGACCCCTGTGAAAGGGTCGTTCGACCCCCAAAGGGGTCTCGATCCACAGGTTGAGAACCGCTGGTCTAGCCAGTACATGGTGGAATGTGCTTTCCACATACCCCTGCTTGTTTTTAAGACCCTGTAACATAAATATGAGCATAAGGTGAGCAACTCTGGGAAAATATTAAAAAGAAGAGATTACTGAGATTAAAACAATATTCAGAGAAAAGTGAACGTGAATGGCCCCCACATGTCTGCAGAATGAGGAGTAAGTGAGGGTCAGGGAGTTGCAGGGGGAAGAGGGGGAATATTCAATCACGTCAGTAAGGGGTGGGATAGGGAGGAACAGACAGGAGCCACAGAGACTGGGATTCCAGAGGAGAGGGGAGGCAGGAGGGCAGGGACCCAGGTGGCCTGAAAGGGAAGAAGAGGAGCAGGGCTGCACCCCCAGAGGAAAGAGGCCAGAAAAGTTGTGGATGTAGAAGCAGGAGGGAGCCCTGCCCCCCAGACTGGTGGCAGAGAGAGAGGTGAGGGCTCTGAGAGGCGTAAGCACGTCTGCGCCTCCACAGCTGTGAGTGGCTGAGCCAGGCTGCAGGCTGGGTTCCCGAGTGCCCGTGCTTTGTCTGACTCCAGCGATGGCTTCCCTCACGTGCCTTTGTGCACCATTGTCTAAGCAAACCCTGATATGACTTCCTTCTAGTTAAGTGCCCTCCTTGAAAAGTAATTTTGTCACAATTAACTTGATGGATGCTCCAGACAAGACAGCTTTTCACATTAAATTAAGTTGTTTCCACTTCTCCACAGTCCTCTCTTTGCCTCCAAACCACACTCCCCCAAGTCCCCGATTAGTGAGGATCTGTGGTCTTTGTCGCCCAATGGGAACGATGACTGGGGAGGAATCCCTCACTTTCTTGGTAGCTATGTACCATCGCTATCCATCCGGGTCTGTCCCCCTCCCCCTCAATTATCTTTCTAAAGAGAGGGCTGGTTTTTCCTTCTGGGGTTTCAGCTGCTGACTGACGGAGAAAGAGCACACACTAGGAAAAACGGATTTTTCATTCCGACCAATTGAAGCCTTCTGTAAACCCAGTGCAGAGCCCAGCCTCCCTTCCTCGGGGCAGCGGGGGTTCATAGTCCCAGAAAATGCCCTGGGCTGCTGACCGCCGGGCCCCTGGTGCCCACCGAGTCGCTCTCCACATGCCATCTGTATGCCAACCACAGCGCTTTCCCTGCTCCGACCCCATCACGGAGACGCCATGCAAACACCCTAACGCAAGAGCCCACAGATGTTCAGGAAAACACACAATAATCCGTGGCTGATTAATTTAATATCCTTTGGAGACGTTCTGTAGATCATGGGGCTGCTGTGCTGCTCTGGGAGCCATCAGCCCCGCCACTCCCGCGGTAATGCTTCATTTTGATTCATCTCAGGGCGAGGCAGATGATCCCCAAACGAGTGAACCAAGGGGCTGGCACATACATCATCGCCTCCCTGATAAGAATATCAGTGCCTGGAAGAGAAGCCTTCAGCAGCAAGGTTGAAAGGATACATGAAAGGACAAATGATGCAGGGGACGTGTAAGCCATTTCACATCTTGCCAAATGGCTCTGTGTGTTGGTAATTTTTTTTAAGAGTACAACTTATTTTTTTTTTATTTCTATGTTATGTGCTTTCTATGGTATTTGCCTAGGGAATAAATCATGCTTTAGCATCCCATAAAATAAACAAAAGAAACAAGTATCTATCTAAAATCTGGCAAAAATGTACTTATTATGCAGATTTTTTTGTTGCTGTTACCACATCCAAGTAAGCATGTCTATAGCAAAGGTTGGCACACTTTTTTTCCTTAAAGAGGGCCAAAGAATAAATATTTTAGGCTTCTCGGGCTATATATTTTCTGTTGCGACTAGTCAACTCTGCCATTGTAACATGAAAACAGCACGGGTAACATCTAAGTGACTGATCATGACTGTGTTCCAATAAAACTTTATTTACACAAATAGGCAGTGGGCCAGGTTTAACATATAGGCTGTAGTTTGCTGGCCCCTAGAACAGCGGTTCTCAACCTGTGGGTCACGACCCCTTTGGCGTTCGAATGACCCTTTCACAGGGGTCGCCTAAGACCATCCTGCATATCAGATATTTACATGACGATTCATAACAGTAGCAACATGACAGTTATGAAGTAGCAACGAAAATAATTTTATGGTTGGGTCACCACATGAGGAACTGTATTTAAAGGGCCAGAAGGTTGAGAACCACTGCCCTAGAATGTAAGCTACATACGGACAAGTGAGTATGCAAAGTTGGCTGATGATTGATGGAGGGAAATAGCTACCGTTATTGAGAACTAATTTTGTGCCAGGCATTGTGCTCAGGGTATATAAACATTGTCCAATGAGGTGGGTGTTTCGACCCATTTTATAGATTGAGAAACTGAGGTCAGGAAGCTACGTAGCTTACCGAAGATCACCTGGCTGAGTGGTGGAGTGCTCTGGCCTGCCTTTCTGTTGGTGAGGCTGTGGCATGATGAGTGCAGTGAGCACTCGAAGGCACAAAGCTGGGGTCCGTGTCACACCACTTATGAAATACTTGGGCTCAGGACCCCCAGAATTGTACTCTCAATCTCACCTAAAACCTGAGCTGCTAAGCAGTCTTGGAAGAAGAATTGTCCCTGGTGTCACGTTGTCTAGGGAAGTGGTGAGGGGTGTGTGTGCCCCAGAGCCCGAGTGCCCGGGTCCAGCTCTCGGTCCTGCTGTTTCCCGGTGTGACTGTGCCGGTTGGCTTATGTCTCTGCACGTCAGCGTCCCCGGCTGCTGACTGGGATCGTGGCGTTACTGCGCAGGAGGGCTGTTGAGTGGATTAAAGGAATCGATACATGTGAGATGCTTAACACGGTGCATGATGAGTGTTGCTATTTTAACACCAAATATAGGTCATGGCAAAAAGAGGCTGTTTGCCATGTGACTGGCTGACAAGACTTGTGATCGGTGGGCAGGCAAAGGAGAGAAGGAAGGAAAAGAAAAACCATGGGCAAGATGAAGAAGGGAGAGAAAAAGTTGTAGGAATGTGCAGACGGGTGGCATGCGCGGGCTAGGAGCAGTTGTTGGGAAAATGGCATTCAGTGCATGCCGTGATCATATCTGCAGCTTGCAAAAAAAAAAAAAAAAAAAAACCCACAAAAAAATGATTACGCGCAGAACCCCTGGTGCCTCTAGGCATATTTGGTATATATCCTTCCAGAATTTCATATCTATGTGTTCCAGAGAAATGTCCTATGTGTTTCCGACTTTCTTTTAATATTAAAATAGTGATCCTTAGAGCTGCACTCGAGGTGAATGAAGGCGGGCCTGCCCCTTCTGAAATGTGTCTGCCTGGGAAAGGACAGCACGTTCCTTCCCGCGCTGGTCGCTCTCCCCACCTCTTGCTCTGACAGCTGGGCCGGGCTTCCCTTTCAGCGTCTGTGAGTGCTCTGCTGGGCTTCTGCGGCTCGCTTATTCCCCATAGCCCAGCCAGCACAAGGCAGTCATGTCTAACAGCCTTTAAATGTCTTGGGGATCACACAAGGGAATTCTAGTGCAGGGAAGGAAACTTACAGCTGAGTATCGACATTGCTGTGTCCAGCATCTGGTAACCACGCATATCCCACTGGTCATATCTTTCTTAAACCCTGACTTTCTTTCTTTCTTTTTTTTTTTTTTAAATATGTTTCATTGATTTTTTACCGAGAGGAAGGGAGTCGGATAGAGAGTTAGAAACATCAATGAGAGAGAAACACCGATCAGCTGCCTCCTGCACACCCCCCACTGGGGATGTGCCTGCAACCAAGGTACATGCCCTTGACCGGAATTGAACCTGGGACCCTTGAGTCCACAGGCCGACGCTCTATGCACTGAGCCAAACCAGTTAGGGCGTTTCTTTCTTTTTAAAAAAATCTATTTTTATTGATTTCAGAGAAGAAGGGAGAGGGAGAGAGAGATAGAAACATCAATGATGAGAGAGTATCATTGATCGGCTGCCTCCTGCTGGGGATCGTCCACAACCCGAGCATGTGCCCTTGACTAGAATTGAACCCGGGACCTTCCAGTCCCCAGTCCAATGCTCTATCCACTGAGTCAAACCAGCTAGGACTTAAACCCTGACTTTGATACTACTGAGAAAAAAGTATCAGTAGACAGCATAATGATGATGACTGATGAGACTGTACGCCCTAGGAAGGTGGGAGCTACCAGTATGTGTCTGTTGCTTATTAACTGTCTCCCTTCACTTAGCACAGTGCTTTGACACATAGTGGGGGCTCTGTAAAACTTGCTGTTTGAACACATGGAGGAGCTCCGTAGAGGTCCCCACGGCCCATGATGAAGGCAGACTTTGGTGATATTAAACAGAATTTTTCTTTCGCAGTTGGATTTGGCTTGTTCTGCTGGTTCAGAGCTTCCCCAACGACAGTGACCTTAGCGCAGAACATCTCCCTGCCCCGTAATCCCTGACAAATACCAATTTCAGCTTCTCTACTGGAATTGAGAATCTGCTGAAGTATTAAAAATAGCATTTTTATCCCCCAAAATATGTTGAATATATTATTTTACATAGTCAAGATCATTGTTCTGTATCATATTTTCTTTACTCCCCTCTGCCTATGAAAGCATATGTCAGCATGATTTTTAACGACTGCACGAATGTCCCATAGACTGTGGTAGATGTACACAATTTTCTTAATCATTCTTCTTCCACTGTCCATGTTGCTATTATAAAGCCAGTTGGTCCTCAAGCAATAAGGGTTTGAACTGTGTGGGTCCACTGATAGGTGTATTTTTTTCAATAAATATCAGGACTGTCTTCAATCTATGATTGGGAATCCACTAATGGGGAGGGCCAATTGTATGCATTGGGCTATGCCATTTATATAAGGGACAAGAGCACCCATGAGTCTTGGTATCCACAGGGGGTCCTAGAATTAATCTCCTGAAAATGCTGAGGGACAATTAAGGTTTTGAGGAGTCAAAAATTACGCATGCATTTTTGACTGCACAGGTCGGTACCCCTAAGCAACATGTTGGTCAAGAGTCCACGGTAGTGTGACAATGAACATTCTTATACTTAAATCTTTGTCTGCGGTTTATACTGTTTCCTTAAGATAGATGGCTGGGAATGAAATGTTGGGATCAAAATGTATGAATATTGTTATGGCCCTGGTACTTCTGCCAAATTGCTCTCCAGAAAGATGATCCCAATTTATACTCTCACCATAAGGTATGAAAGTGCTTATTTCATCAAATTCTTCCCAGTATTATATCATTTAAAAATCTCCTTTTGTCTGATAGGTTAAAAAAAAGAAAAAGAAAAAGATAGTTAGTGTTATTTTACACTGTGCTCCTTTGATTGCTAGTGAGTTGGAAGACAGTTTCAGGAGCCAGGGTAGCGTTTACGGTGCCCAGCCCTAACGGACGCTACAACCACAACCATGACTATGTGCGAGCTTCCTGCATATGATTGCCTTTCAGACCAGTGCCCCTGCTGCTGAACAGAAGGCCAGGATGGGTTCGGCAGCCCCGTTTCCGCCATATGTTTGGTGCTTATTATTAAGCCCAACTACTGAGCAAAGGAAGGCATAATTAGCCATTTTGGGAATTATTTTAAGCCTTCCGCAGTAAAAGGCCTAAAGTTGATTTACTTCCCAGAATTCTATTTGTATTTGATGCCTTTTTAAGTCAAGTCAGACCACTTGACCGGACAGGCATGGTTTCAGCCTGCAGTCAAGGAGTCTCTCCAGGTCTCGGAGACGGTCCAGAATAATGGCTTTGGCGCCTTTGCTGTCTCTAAGATGCCATTTGAAGGCAAAAGAGTGAGTCATGTGACAGGAGGTAGCACCACTGGGGCTCAACCAGGGAGAGCACGCGTGGGATTGATCTCTCATGACTGGTGGCTGACGCTGAGGCACTGAGCCCTGGGTAAGAGCCATGAGCTCCGCCGAGGGGAACTTGGCCTTTGCTTCTAAGGTGGGAATTAGGAGAAGGCGCTCTCTGTGATAAAGGCATGTTCTTTCATGGGACTGACTTCATCGAGAAAGCTGCTTTTGCCAGGAACTCTCCCAGGCCAGACCTGGCTGTGTGCTTCCAAACAAAAGCCGTTTGCTCCGAAAGCGGGCCCCACAGCGCTGTGCTTCCAAGGACTGCAGTGCTTTGCGATGAGGGGAGCGGATTTTCACCCCCAGGGAACTTGGAAACGCGGTGTCATTCCCACCCTTCCTGTCCACCCACGTTGCTGTCTCGATGATTTTGCTCCTTTGGGCCGTTGCTCATCGATAGCACATTTGGAAACAAAACCCGGAGGCCGACACGGGCCTGCACGCGTTCGCACAGTCCTCCGAAGCCAAGGCGAGCGCACTGCAGATGGGAGTCCCGCAGGCAGCGGCCGCTCCGCACACGCGTGACCAAACTCCTGGGCTCTGGAAGCAGACACTGCAGCTCGGGTTCACGGCCTTCTTTTCATGAACCAGTTAGGGGCCAAGATGAATTAAAACCAAAGGTCTGTGACTTTTGAAGATAACAGAAGGATAACCAATTCCAAAATGTTCCTCATTCTTGGAACGGCAGCCTGTTGGAGGAAACCAGAAGTGAGAATATAAAAATCTGCCGGGTGGAAGCGCGTTGCCAGAGGCCAGGCCTACTGCCTGCCATGCACATATTTACGGGGCAGACGTGGTATGTTTTGAATGAACAGTTGGATGTATGTACACAGGGGTGAATGACGGGAATCACGTCCCTCCTCGGTGCTGCCTGTGAGGGGCAGCGACGCTGGCTGCTTAGCCCTGTGCTGCGTGCCTCCCTGCCTCTTCTCCGCCTTCTCCCCCGCCCACTGCAAGGCAGGGATGGCTATTTCTGTCTCAAACACGTGAAGACTGACGCTTAGGGAGGAAGATGGCAAGTGTCAGGACCAGCAACCCAAGTCTGCTGGACTCCAAAGCCCGTGCTCTTAACCCGCCCCTGAGACTGCTGCTCACCCAACAGGGGGTCACGTTCAGCGAAAGGTCACCATCTTTTTGTGGCTCCATTAGGGTTTCCCGAGCCACTGAAGCTGATGTCACCATGCTGGGAGGGCTCCTCAGAGGTCACTGGGCCCAGGCTCCCCCATCTTGCCGCTGGAGAATCCGAGGTGCTGCCCACGTCTGTGGTCACTGAGCTGACATCGGAGGGAAGGTCAAAATGGGAATCGTGTGAACTAAAATAATAAATTTGGATCATGCATATTGTCTAAAAATCACTTAAACCAACACCATGGTAGAACGATGCTTGTGCACATAACTCCTACAATAAAAATCAATGTGAAGAGGGCAGATATGTGATAAGTGGTTTCATTTAAACATATTAAAATGGTGAGAACAGGATGGACTTACTGATTGTGAAATATCTTCAGCAAGTATTTGAACATCACCTTTAAAAGAATCAATGTGTGTGTGCTGCTTCTATGTTCTTGACAGGGGAAGGAACTGACATGTCACCAGTTAAAAGTTAAACACGGAAAGTTTCAGCCACCAATTCCTGCTGGTTTAACAGTGGAGTGTTGTCTAAACAGGTCTCCTTTGCCCTCCGTTTCTCCCGGGGCCTGCTTTCATTATTCTAACTGAACCCTCAGCATCCCTCAGTGGGACCAATGCGACCGCCTCGGGTCAGACGACTCCCCTCTGGTCCTGTCCCTTAGGGTCTCTAAGCCCCGTGTTTGTCCAAATGCAGCCTGACCATGTCCACTCCTCTGTGGGAACCTGAGCGGGCTCCTCACTGCTCAAAGCGCCTTTGCACGGCTTCCCAGCCTCCTCTCCTGCCTCTCCTGCCTCTCTCTCCTTGTGCAGTAGCCACATTTATAGCCGGAAAAGACTCCCCAAGTAGAAATGACCCTACATGAAAGCCCACTGTCCCCCAAAGTTACACATCACACGAGGGGGTCAGCCAGGCCCTCCGTGCAGTTCTGCACTTCTGTGACTGGGCTACAACTCACAACACACAGCCACCAACATGCTTCAAGCGCTGAAACTCCACGTGTTTATGAAAGAGGCACATTAGCTTTAAGAAACACTAAGAAAGAACTTCTCAGGGAGGATTAAAACATATAGCGAATGCTCTCCACCCTTCATGCTGGTCCAGATTCCTGCGATGGCAGCGCTGTCCGTCTGCTTGTGACTCTGCCCACTGGTGTGAGCAGAATGAGAAAGGACATGAGGGCAGGGTCGTGGAGAAACTGTGGAGTAAACTGTGGTGGTTATTAATTTTGCCTGTTTCGAAAGCTCTCCCACCTGGAGTTGCCAGGTTAAATCCAGGATGTGGTTTTTTGCTAAGTCTAGCGACCCTACTCATCACCTACCCCACTTTTTGGCTCATAGATGCCACCTCCCTGGCTCAGGAGTAACTACGTGCCCAACTCTCATTCCAACAGAGGTCAGCCCAGTCGTGTACACGTGACCCAGTGAGGGCCAGACTCATTTCTTGGGATGGAAATATGGCCTTTGGCTATGATCGTTAACCCGGGGTTTCTGGCAGCCATGCCTCCTGTTACAAAACCAGTGAGACCAAAAATGCCAAGAGACGAGGAGATTGGCAGTGAGCAGAATGGACACAGAGAAAGAACGCTGGTGGCTTTGAGTCCCCAGTTAGTTTCTGAGACCCTGGTTCCTGTAGCTTTTCCTCTGGGGCCCTGTGCTCCCCATTCCAGTTACCAGAACTGATAAATCCTGTTGCACCCCATCAACCATTCTGAGTGTGGTGTCTATTGTTCCTGAAAGAGCTCCACACTCATATATAGGGAATCCTGGTACCCGGCTTTATCTTTTCCCTAAGTGGCACATGACAAATAGAGAAGGGCATATAGAACAGAGGTGGGCGGTGCCATGAGCAGAGTTCGCCTTTTTTTTTTTTTAATTGATTTCAGAGAGGAAGGGAGAGAGAGGGAGAGAGAAAGAGAGGGAGAGAAACATCAATGATGACAGAGAATCATTGATCGGCTGCCTCCTGCATGCCCCCTACTGGGGATCGAGCCCACAACCCAGGCATGTGCCCTTGACTGGAATCAAACCTGGGGACCCTTCAGTCCACAGGCCGACGCTCTATCCACCTAGCCAAAGCTAGGGTGCAGAGTTCATCTTTTATTATACCCTTGTAGATTTAGGAATCATTTGTAGCAAAATCTGAAACCCACACTCCTTTCTCTCTCTATTTTTTTGGATTGTTTGCTTTCTGTTCTCCATGTCATAAAACCAAAAACCTCATTTTACACATGAAGAATCTTAAACTAGTTGAGGTTAAATAAGCTTGTGTTAGATCAGCGGTTTTCCACCTGTGGGTTGCGACCCCTTTGGGGGTTGAACGACCCTTTCACAGGGGACCCTAAGACCATCAGAAAACACATATATAATTACATATTGTTTTTGTGATGAATCACTATGCCTTAATTATGTTCAATTTGTAACAATGAAAATACATCCTGCATATCAGATATTTACATGATGATTCATAACAGTAGCAAAATTACAGTTATGAAGTAGCAACGAAAATAATTTTATGGTTGGGGGGTCACCACAACATGAGGAACTGTATTAAAGGGTCGTGGCATTAGGAAGGTTGAGAACCACTGTGTTAAATCAAATGGCAAGACCCAGGTTTCAAATCCATGATTGTGTGTTTCAGGTTATGAAAATTAATTTTAATGTGAACCTAAGACAATAAAAAATGAGAAAGACAACTTGTATGTCTAAAAGTCTACTGTAGTCAATAGGGAAATGTAAATGCTTGTATTGCTTTTATGATCATTGATTGTAACAAATCACTAACCGGAAGGACAGATTGTTAGTGATTCTTTTGGCAGTTGTGTCTATTCATCGTCATGGACTCTGTTAGGATTCATTCTTAGATTCTTTAACGAAGATCACCCTCTTGCATTTGCTATCAGATCCTGCCACTTTGGTGACTGCGGTGGGAGGGTGACCTAAGCCTGGTCAGTCACAGAACTCAATCCTCTGCCACAGGGTGGGTCTGGGAGGGGCTCATTGCCCGAGAAAGACGTAACCAGTGACTCAAAGGCCGTACAATTGGGCTCCTACTGTGAGATTGGTTTTTTATTAGATGTGATGGGGGGCACGTTTCCCTTCCTGGTTCTTGAACCCATTTCTCCTATCATCTGGGGAAAATCTCTCTGCAGTTGGAAACAATAACACAAAAGAAAGAAGCGGAAACAAGTGGAAGACTTGGTCTTTATGACTTTCGAATCGCCAGCTCTACCCGTTCCTGAGGATGGATTTATCCCTGCCCCTTCTCTCTTTATGAGAGCCAAAAAATGTCTTGTTTTACCACAATTATTTTGATAAAATTTTCTGACACTTGAAATAAAAGCGGTTTTATTTCATTTGTGACACTACTTTGCTTTGTGGGCACAGATTATTAAAAGTGCCCGTTTGTGATTTTCTAAATTAATAACAATCTGGTAAGAGCTAACAGAAATTCTAAGGGTAGATTTAAATTCAACATGCATTTTTTGGGGGGGAAAAGTTATACTAACCTCATACAATACTCAAAAATAAATTTTAGCTTTAGGCTGTAATGTAAAAACAAACTTTAAGAAGAAAATATATAATACATTTTAGAATATATCTTAGGGTAGGGAAGGCCTTTACACACAAATAGAAAACCTAGAAGCCATAAAGAAAAATACTGGCAGATTTGATTGGGAAGATATTTAAAATGGTTAGAATATAAAAGTTGTCATTAACTATATTAAAAGACAAGTGCCAGAATGGAGGATATATTTGCAGAATACATAATTTATGATGCGTTAACATCCATCCTATATAAAAAGGTTTTACAAGTCGGTCTTGAACATAACCCATGAGGAGAATAGACAAAAGTTATAAACAAGCAATTTCCAGAAGGATAAAGAGGAATGGCTGGCTTCAGTGTATCAGTGCAAGAAACACAAAGAGGACATAAACCATAACATTGAAAAAGAGTAGGAAGCACAGCCTTTCCTTGAGGAAAGCCATTTCGCCTTCAGTGCCCTTCGTTCCTTTGCCGCCTGGGGACTCGTTTGCATGTTCCTGCCTCAGATCCATGCAGGATCCATCGAGGTCTCCTTGTTCCTCCAGTATACCTTGGGCACACATCTCTTACGACCCTCAGCCACTGCATTCAGTGCTTGCTTACAGGTTTGTTTTCCTTCACGACTAAGGCCTGCACCCATCACTTTGTCTCGGTAACTAAGACTTAGTTAGCCTCTTTGACTTCATGATGCCTTATCTAATATGTGTCTGTAGAATAAACTCTGTAAATGTGTGGTAATGAATAACAAATGGTGCATCGTCATGGACACTGTTAGGATTAATTCTTAGATTCTTTAACAAAGTGCCTAACTTATTTTTAAAATACGTTTTTGTTGATTTCAGAGAGGAAGGGAGAGGGAGAGAGATAGAAACATCAATGATGAGAGAGTCATTGATCAGCTGCCTCTTGTATGTCCCACACTGGGGATCAAGCCCACAAACTGGGCATGTGCCCTAACTGGGAATTAAACCGTAACCTCTTGGTTCATAGGTTGACGCTCAACCACTGAGCCACGCTGGCAGGGCCAAAGTGCCTAACTTTTAATTTTATTTTGACTCTAGATATTGACACATCTTGTCTTATTCATGTGGGCAGGGAGAGTGCTAAGAAAAAAAAAATCTGTATTCAATCAATTCTAATTTAGCAATTCTTGGTGTCATTGCTGTGCCTATGCCAACTGGATTATCATTCCTGATGATGTGACAAAACGAAGGCAATTCCTTGATGTTTCAGTGAACAAATGATTCAATGGTCATTTGCGAAAGAACTACTCATCCTGGCTGTTGAATGAAAACCATCTGTTCTCATCACTTGGTGAGATCCAGGAAGGACCCGCATGAAAACTTACAGAAAGAGCGTCAGTGGCTCAAGACATGATCCAGAATCTCTAGCCCTCTTGATGCCCGGAGGGTACTGTGTGCAAAAACACAGCCGTCTGCAATTATGAGTCAACCGGCGATTCAGGGAGTCAGACTCGGAATGTGAAGATGGTTAGAAATACCTTGACCAATTTTTTTCACTAGTATAATATTCATGCACAAGAGTGCTAGATAATACAACCTCTGCCACCATCTAAAAGGATTGTCTCAATAATTGTAAAATAAAAATTCTAAGTAATGAAAAAGCAAAAAAGCATTACATCATAGCTGTATCATTGAACTGGCAATGTTATTCTTTTTTCTTTGGGAGTGGTATATTCTATAATGGTGCATCTTGCAATCACCAACATATTAGCTCTGGTGAAATATGGTAATAATAACACCTAACATATTGAGCCCTTATTTTTCCAAGGCATCATCCAAGGCACTTTACACGCAGTATCTCACTTAATTGTTTTAACAACTCTGCAGGCAGACTATGACTATCCTAACATTACAGCTAATGAAACTGAGATTTAGAGCAGTTCATTACCGACAGGTTTGAGTGACTCAGAGCCTGTGCCATTACTCATTCATGAAGGAAGCAGCAACAGCGATTTCTTAGGACACATACATTTTTGCAGGGCTCAGGTTTGGGGGAAATAATACAATGTAGTGCCTGCCTTGTGAAAATTATGATAAAGATAAATAAGTGTGAGCATGCATTCAGGCTTATAAATAATAACTATGAATGTCTGGAAACATGATGGTGTCAAGTGCAAATATTTGTTGTACAATGGGAGCTGTGTTTGCAGAGCTGTACACACACCAACCAGTACAACGGTGACAAAGCATGCCCTGATGTGACAGACTCAGCCAATCTTGTCCCAGTGAGGGTGGCAGAGTATAGCTCACCGCCTCTCCCCCCATGGTAAAGCACCTAAACCCAAGCCGCCATCTGACATTTCAGTGGCAGCGCTGCTCTCCTTTATAATCTACTAGTAGCCCTACGCACGAATCCGTGTGCAAGTAGCTTGCCGCTGCTTGCCTCAGCTGGCCACCCTGCCCACTGCTGCTGGTAGCTCTCTGCTGTGGCCCCACCCTCTGCCCTCCTGTAGCTCTCTGCCACTTGTAGATCGGTCATGATGTAATGGCGTCCTGGCAAATTTGCATATTCCTCTATTAGTATATTAGATACCCACAGTACCAGCTCTCAAAATCAATTTAGCAGTAAATAAGTCAACTTAACAGAGCCTCCCGATAATAAGTATAAACGTCATCAAAAAATGCTGCATGTGAGAATCAGCTACCGAACTTGTACACATATAAACCATCTGGAATGAACCCGTAATCTGAGCTCAAAGTGAATTAACTTTTAGAACATCTCTCCAACCTCCTAGCAGACAGTCCATTAAGCCTTGACTTGGCCTTATTAGAAAATCATTTGGAAAACTGCTTTATTAGCTACAGAATATCTTCTTCCCAGATGCTCAAAGCCAATACAGAAATCGATTTTAAGGCTTTTCATAACTGCCAGGAAAAGCTGTTGGTCTACACTCTCACTCATCGAGTGTTCTGTTGGTGAGCAACTTTGTCTCTTGAACTGATTCAATGAGAGCTTCTTCTGCAGCGTAACCAGCTCGGGAGTGAGCACATGCTGATGGAAAGGCATTCTCCATCACGTTTTAAAAGGGCATTGCTTATTTTTCCTCATTTTATCCAGTCCGCATCTCCTCCGAGATCATCCATTTTAAGGTGGAGACACGAGTTTGTATCTTTTTTCCCCTCTTCCCATAATTTTTCTGCTGGTGGGTTGCTAGTGTCAGTAGCAGCCATCCTCAAATTCTGAAGGGACAGTGAGATTAGTGGCTGTGACCTGGAGGCAGGTTTTTAGTGCTTCTTATTTCAAATTCCGTCAATGCTTAACCATCTGTGTCATCCAGAGGTGGGTATTTATTACAGTTCCTGTTGTTAGGGGAGGAATGTTAGATCTTGGCCAAGGGCCTTTGGAAACAACAGCCAGTGGCATTTTGTACCAGAGGGCATGAGGAACCTCGCTGGGCGTGCTTTCCTGGGGTATTTGAACTTGGTCAGTAGTACACTGGATGTGGGCCTACTGTTCTGTGGCACTTGCCCTTATCCCCTGCCCCCCCACCCCCACCCCTCACTTTTTGGTGAGGCAAGGAGAGAGGTAAGGGATTTCCTATCAAGGAGGAATTTTTCTCATCTCTGCTTTGTAAATATAAATCTGGGTTAGTTACTAGGGTGTCAAATAGGCCAGAGAATTTAATCTATAACAGGTCTAGGTATAATCCTATCAAATGGTCTTCAGTGTGCTTTGGAATGTTGATTAGCTTGCAAACTGCCCGTGTTGAGAGCCATACAGTCTTGCCTGGAAGGAATTATGCCCCTAGTTACAGTTGGCCAGTAGAATCAAGTGTTTTTGTTTTGGGAGGTTTGTTTGTTTATTTGTTTGTTTGATGAACCCTACCCTCGGTCATTTCTCTTCACCCACTCTTCTTCCCTATTTAATAGGTTTTAAAAAAAAACACTTTGTGGCAAGTGAAAAGGCTGTGTGAGTAAATATGAGAATAAATCAATTAGCTCTGTATCAGACTAAGAAGGCAATCAATCTTTTCATTGCTTTTCTGTGGAGCAAATACTTCATAGTCAGGGACGTTTTTTGTCTTGTTGATAACTAAATTCCCACTTTCTAGAATAGCAGCTGGCATATCGCAGGCACTTAATAAATATTTGCTGAATGAATGAATGAATGACAGCTATTTGGCTAACCTTCAAACATTAACTTGTAATGTGCTAAAGATGATTGCTTATTTTCTTTATTATGATCATATGCGTACGAACAGGCTAACATAAATGTCTTTCAAGCCATCAAAGTATTAGAATGCCATTTCACTATTATAAGCAAACAGCTCCATCCCTGTGGGAATACCATATCCAGATTTGGTAAAGCCGAATTGCATGATAAAGGGAAATAATCCACATAGAAGTCCATCTTCATGTTGCTTCTAAATTGACCAAAAAAAACATTTTTTTTTTTTTTTGCATCGTCCCACTGCTCTGCTATTTATTAACACAAAGGAGAGTCACCAAGCATTCTTTGTTTCCTGCCATTGAGCTAGGGATCATTATCACGTCTGCTGCCTCAAGTTAGTCTCTTAATGTCCCTGCTACACGCCTTTCATTCTGACTTCAAAGTCAAATGATAAAGAATTGAGCAGCATTTGATTCTGTGCTGCCAACCACGAGTTTCCCCATCAATAAAGAGGCTTCGGATAAAGATGGTGAAGTAAGAGCTCATGTCTGCAAGGCCACTTGGGAGGAAGGGTGACAAGCTGGATGCTTCCCACTTTTTAGTAGCGCCTTCCTTCATTTTTATTTTCCTTTCCATCTTTTACTTGGTCTCATTTTTATGTCCTTCGCAGCTTTTCTTTCTTTGACCTTTTATCTTCTCAGATTCTCTTCTCTTTTTTAAAAATGTAATTCTATAAAGAACTTTATTAGGTTTATCTGAGTGGTTCTTTAGCCAGTGGTATTTATCTCTTTTTTTTTTTTTCTACTTAAAAAGACCTTTAAAAAATTTTCCTGTCCTAAATACCGAGTTCAAAACATTTTTGTCAACTAAATTTCACTTAACATTCCTTCCTTCCTCGGGGCTTCTGACTGGCATGACATAGTCAATGTTGATGTGGATATTCTATCCAAAGTAGAGGAATGTGAAAGTTGGTCTTGCTGGGAGCTGGTCCATCCTTGCTGTTTCAATAACCTGGCATATATGGCATACTGTTCTTAAAATGTTTGCTCACCTTCTTGGCACTATGTGTTTTTAACCAAGGTCTCCTCTCTGAGAAAGATTGTTTCCCCAGGTAGGGATTTTCCCCTGAAGTTAGGGAGGGAATAAAACCCCTCAACTAAGTGCCAGGCGGGTAGTTAATCACTTTAACTACGAACAATCATGCTTAAGCTACATAATCTTTACTCCCTGGAATGGAGATAAGAAACACCCTAACCTTTGTAATAGAGATTGATAGGATTGAATCAACTGGTATAAATACAGATGTAACAAGACAGCAAGAGACAGAACTAAGAAGACAGAACCAAGAAGACAGAACCTACACAGAACCTAGAGACAGAAGAACTTCGCTGGAGAGAACATGGCAAAAGATCCTGGACTGAACCTGACTACAGAAATTGGCAAGAGAACCTGACTAGAACCTGGTGACTGAACCTGGCTGGAGAACCTGGACAGAACCTGGCTGGAGAACCTAGCGAGGGTACATGGACACAGACCCTGGCAGGAGATCCTAAGCAGAACCTCTCTGGAGATCCAGACCAGAACTTGGCTGGAGATCCTGGCTAGGCTGCTGATCAACTGAACACTGTCTCCATGTCCTTCCTTCTTCGCCGACTCCGTCTACGCCTTTGGGAACCCCTGGACCTGCTGGGGTTGGACCCCGGCATGGTCTTTTAGGTTAGGTTTGAAGCCTGAATCTAGGTGACCTTGCTGACTACCCAGGCAATGACAAGTTATTCCTCATTGGGTTTACTGTTATCCCATGCAGAATGAACAAAAAGAAAGAAAAATAAAACAGATTCATATTACTATATCAAAATTAGTTAGCATAATTATCTCATTTTGTTGTAAATTTGATGCTACCCAGTGATCTTATATATTTGATGCTAACAAAGGGATGATGGCATTTTTCCCCTTAGGAAATTTTAAAAAAACCAAAAAACAAACAGACAAAATGCACTAATAACTTGTTCTATACAGACCCTATTGGAAACTTTTAGGAGCTTGTAGATGCTGAATTAATAAAGACTTGAGAATGATGAATCATCTTTCCTTTGTATCTTTTGTATTAAGTCGATGTATTGCAATGCTTACTATAGAGGTTTATAAACATTGGAGAACTTTTCCGAATTCAGTTATAGAGCTAGAATGTATTTCTGAGGAGTTAAAACCATTAATTTATGTCTAAAAATATTTACAATAAGCTGTTAGTGGCAAACAAAGTGTATTAAATGCAAGAGTTGAATATACCTGTGTGTCTTTCCCATTTTGCTAGCAACACCACTGAGAGGCTAATTGACCTTATAAAGAACCTTACATTTTCCACCAAATTTAGCAGCTAATAGGTGAGTAATTCTTACCTACCTTGCACAAAAGTGATAGGGGGAGAATTATGTGCATGAAGCCATTCCAAACAGGCCTATATTAATTGAGTAGACTTGTTATTCTAGCTTACTTAAATCCAAAGGATAGTGCTAGGCAAGGCGCTGGATATAACCCAACACATTCTATTCGTCTGTCATATTAGTTTGACTCTTTAAGACTGGGAGAAAGAGACAGGCACCGATTACTCTCAGTAATGAGAGTTCATGATAAGGACACAAGAAAATAACTCTTCCCAGCCAGCCAGATCCTCCCTGTTCCAGACCTTCCAGAACAGAAAAAGGCACCAACACCAACCGGGAACTTGCACTTCATCTGGAAATACGGCCTAGCCACCTGACCTACCTTGTTTTCAGCATCCACTTTCCCCCAAAGAAAAGACATGTTGCCCGTGCTCTGGATGGGACAGAGGCCATTGCCCTCTCTCCGGAGAGCCCATGCACTACTCCATGGTTGTATTGTTGTGGGCAGGATGGCGGGGCTAGCTTCACTCAACTTATAAGACACTAAGGACAGGCGCTTAACCACAGGCAAATACCTCCTGATTCTGTATTGTTTCCCCAGCAAGAAAGAGTGATAACAGATGATCCCTTGGAAACTTCATAGGTTATATGATACATGTGTGGGCTGCGAGAAGGCTGGATAATTTTCCTCCATTATCTGGAGGAATCAGGCAAAGTTGTTGATACTTAACTTCCAAAATGGAGATAATTATAGCTCCCTGGACTGCTTCAGAAAGACAAGTCTCGAATTATTTTCAAAATGATTATCAGTAGACTTATCTATCCTGTTTGAATTGTAAAAGCAGATTAAAATACGGCTCACTTAGCAAAAAACTAAGGAATATACTTTAATATTCTTTAATAGGAATATACTTTCCTTCTCAGTGCCCCTCAGTTTCCTTATCTGCAAAATGGAGATAGTAATCGTACCTACTTAGCGGGTTGTTGTGTGAATTAAATGAGTTAATACAGATGCTGTACTTAGAACAGCCCCTGGCATGTGCTAAGCACTTAATATATGTTGTATATTATATTGTTATTAATAATTGCAAATACTAAACAACATTGTACACTAACAGAAAAATGAAGGTTCTGAAGACGGAGGCATTCTGAATCTACTAGTACAGTGGTTGGCAAATTGCAGCTGGCGAGCCACATGCGGCTCTTTGGCCCCTTGAGTGTGGCTCTTCCACAAAATACTGACTTCTGCGCATGGGCCACGAAGTTTCAGTTGCACTGTACATGCGCGCCCGCACGTGGTATTTTGTGGGAGAGCCACACTCAAGGGGCCAAAGAGCCACATGTGGCTCGCCAGTTGCAGTTTGCCGACCACTGTACTAGGTAATCTGTTAGCGTGGTATAGTAATTCCAAAACGGAGACTGGAAAGTATACTAAAACTTTGCTATTCCCAGTGTGTGGTCCGTGGGCCAGCACATTGGCCTCACCTGGGAGCGCATGCGAAATGCAGGATCTCCGGCCCCAGCCCAGGCCACCCAATCTAACGAGACGCCCAGGAGGTTCATCCCCATGCACTTCAGTGCACGCTCTTCTAAATCTTATCTGGGAGCAAGGTTTTCAACAGGTCTTTGTCTTCACATTATAGTACTGAGTGGTATGTGGATGTGTCTACTTTTATTTTATACTAGAGGCCCGGTGCATGGGTGGGGTCCCTCAGCCCTCTTGCAATCCGGGACCCCTCGGGCGATGTCGAACTGCCGGTTTTGGCTGGATCCCTGCAGCTGGATCAGGTCAAAACAGGCAGTCCGACATCGCCTGAGGAATGTAGCAGTGATGAAGAGGCAGGTGCCCTGCTGCTCCCGTTCATCCTGGCCCTGCTGTGCCTGCCGCTGCTGCCTGCAGCTGCCACCTCTCAGCAGCGCTGCCGCAGAGGTGGGAGAGGCTCCCGCCACCACAGCTGCACTCGCCAGCCATGAGCCCGGCCTCTGGCTGAACAGCGCTCCTGCCGTGGGAGCGCACTGACCACCAGGAGGAAGCTCCTGCGTTAAGCGTCTGCCCCCTGGTGGTAAGTGGGCATCATAGCGCCCGGTTGACCGATGGTTCGGATTAATCAGTCGTGAAGGTTGCTTAGGCTTTTATATATATAGATCACCTATAAAAATTAAACTTTAAAAATGTTCCTTTCTCGTGACTGTCAGGCACACTTTGGAAAAGAGGCAACATAGCAACAGGGCAGAGAGAGCCACTGGCAGCCCCACAGTTCGCATCATCTCACCCTTTGCTGCCATCAGCAGGCGAGGGGTCCCAGGTCTTACTCTGCTGGTGTTGCCACGGTGAAGACCTGTCTCCCCCACTGCCCAGCCCCCGGTCGTTCCCTCTCCTGCTTTGTACCCTAAAAGGAGATGTGTGTATGCTGCACAAGGTCAGTTTTCTTCTCTCCTTGAAGGTCAAATCTTGCTGGGATATTAAGGAGACAAGCACTGTCTGCTATGGAGTACCTGCTTGCTTATCCCTCCTTCCCGGTGTGTTCCTCGCACAGCGCCGGCCCCTCCGCACTTTCTGGTGGAAGAGGGCTGGGGCGGCGGTGGCCCCCTGGGTCCCCGAATGCTGCTCTGTCCTCCTCAGCGTCCTTGGTGGGGGCTGTGAGTGCGGGGAATTGCTCCCGGTTGGGAGGAACTTACCACATAGGAGGGAATCAGTTGTGGTGGGATGTGCACACAAACACACACACCTGCATACACCACACTGATGGCTCCCCGAGGAACTGACATGGAGGGAAACCTTTTCTTTCTGCGGTGTCTAGTTTTGGGGTGTATGCAGACATTTTTAGTGAAGAAAGATGGGACTAATGTACGTGAGACCTGGCAGTAAGTCTCCTTTCTCAGCCTCAAGCCCCTTCACTATGGAATGAGCTAAAATCCCTCCCAGGGCTGAAAACACAGTGTGTTGTTCTTAAATATATAGTGGGTGATTTGTTTTTTGTTTTTTCATACTAGTTAATTTTAAAAATTTATACTCTGCCTTGTTTCAGAATGGATTTAAGGGGATTTACAAGGATACATAAAAAAGCAAGATAGCATAAATTAGAAAGATGTGGAAAACAAGAGGACCAAGCCAGCAGGGGGCAGGAAGTGGAGCCAGGTGTGGCCCCCACATCCGGGCACTCCTGAAAGTCGTGTCTTCTCGCTCCAGGACAATGTTCCAGATGCTCTGACACCCAGATAAGGAGGGTCCCCACTCTCTCCATGAGTGAGGCAGACACGAGTGCACCTGCAGTGTGTGGGGGGTCTGCCCACCTCAAAGGACCACTGCCGAAACTCCATCAAGGACTCCGTGTAAGTCCAAGGCAACTCAACTCATTGTTATTATTTACAAAATTTTGGAGAGTGATAGATATGATCGTTCTACATTTCTTTTATTTAAATAAACTTATTGTTGATAGTATTATAGATGTCTCCCCTTTTCCTCCTCTTTACCTCCATCTTCCCAGCACCTCTTCCCCCGCCCCAGGTCTTCACCACCCTATTGCCCGTGTTCATGGGCTATGCCTATAAGTATATAAGTTCTTTGGTTTATCTCTTCTCATCGCCCTAACCCCACATCGAGGTATGTCAGTCTGCTCCATGTCTCCCTGCTTCGGGTCTTCTTTTGTTGGTCAGTTTACTCTGCTCATTAGAGTCCACAAATAAGTGAGATCATGTGATATTCATCTTTCCCACTTTGGCGTTTTTCACTGAGCATAATATCCTCCAGGTCCGTCCCTGCTGTCCCGAAGGGTAAAAGATCCCTCTTTTTTACAGCTGTGTAGTATTCCATTGTGTAAACGTTCCACAGCTTCCTTATCCACTCATCTGCTGATAGACACTTATATATTTCTTTTAAATTAAAAGCAGATTCCTTATATAGATATAATATCATTTAAGAGGGTGGGGGAATGGGAGAGGGTGGAGGTGGGCAAAGGGGGGCAATAATATCAACATGAAAATTTTTAATAAAAAACATTCAATAATATGTAGGAAGCAACCTATTCTAGTTCCCTAGCGCAGTCAGTCCAAAGGGGGCAGAACTCAGGAGGGCAAGACACTGTCACAGGGACGGACACAGCGCCGCCCTGAGGAGCTGGGAGGCTCATGGGTTTGGATTCTAACTGAGTGAGTGAGAGACTGATTCTAACACAAGGGCTGGCAAGAGAGGTGGGAAAGTGGTGCCGGAAAAGGCTTTTGACTCTAAACCAGTTCTAATGACTCATCTGTCCACTGGGTGGGTACGTGTTGTGTTGGAAGGGTGCTTCATCAATGGACAAAATCCACAGACATCAACCACATAGGACCCAAGCTGGGTTTTCTAGCCTCGTCTGTCTTTCACCACCTTCAGACTTCTAGACACTTGCCTCCCCCGTCTCCTTATATATACTAACACGCATGCACACCCCCATATACACACTCACACGTGCACACACAGCTTTGCACATTGCAGAAGCACCCATGCTGGCTGTCACCTGTCGTTCAGCATAAGCTGAACCCCCATTTGCAGAGTTCTCCCATGTTCTCCCACGTTCCCCCGCAAACCCCACGTGTTCTCTATCAGCCATCTTACACGTGGCTTCCTCCCAGAGCTTTCTCTTCGAATCCCAGACTGGTCGCTTCCCTGAAACAACAGCTGCCACAATGACAGCAGCACAGGGAAGCAACGCATCGCCACAATCGCCGCCAGAAACGACTGGAGGCAAACGACTGGGGACATCGGCTGAGTCAGAGAAGACGTGCTGGGCCCGCCGCTGCCCCTGGCCTCCTGAGAGTTCCCTCACTCTGAGCCCACAGAAAGCTAGAGAGACGAGAAACTCTGACAGAGCAACGGATGGGATACTTACTTGTTTTAACTGCTTTCCGCTGGGAGAGCCCCACGAGGTGGTATTTATTTCCAGAGGAGTCTCACGGGAAACCGCTGTGGCGCAGTCTCATTCCAGAACTCTCCAGTGCAGTGCAAACCCTGTAACGGAGGACAGACAGCCTACCCAGCAGACCACAGCCACCCAGAGCCAACTCAGCTGCACTTCATCAGACCCCGTGCTTCTTAGCCTGAGGTGTGATGGTCCCCAAAATGACAGTGCAGCCCGGTGGGTGGGGCTCAAGGGTTGAGCATCGACCTATGGACCAGGAGGTCATAGGTCAATTCCCAGCCAGGGCATATGCCAGGGTGGCTGACTCAATCCCCAGTAGGAGTTGTGCAGGAGGCAGCCCATCAATGATTCTCTCTCATCATTGATGCTTCTCTCTATCCCTTTCCCTTCATCTCTGAAATCAATAAAAAAAATTTTTTTTTCTTTCTTTCTTTACCTTGACCACCTGGGGATCACCTGTAATCAACCACACTGAACACCTGGGGACCCCTGTAGTCTAGCACCCTGAACTCCTGGGGCCTCACCTCAAACCCACGATGCTGAACACCTGGCCCCACCCTGTAATCTAAGACACTAAACACCTAGAACCTCCCCTCTAATCCACCACACTGAACACCTGAGGCCCCAATATCATCCATCACCCTGACCACCTGGGGCCTCCCCTCTAATCCACCACCCTGACCACCTGGGGCCTCCCCTCTAACCACCTGAGGCCTCCCCTCTAATCCACCACCCTGACCACCTGGGGCCCACCTGTAATCAACCAGGCTGAACACCTGGCCCCATACTCTAATCCACCACCTGGAACACCTGGGTCCTCCCCTCTTATCTACCCCCCTGACCACCCGGGGCCTCCCCTGTAATCCACCACCCTGACCAGCTGGGGCCCACCTGTAATCAACCAGGCTGAACACCTGGGGCCTCCCCTCTAATCCAGCGGTCACCAACCGGTGGTCCACGGACCATTGGTGGTGCGCGAGGTCTGAAAGGTTGGTAACTGCTGGTTTAAGAAAACCTTTGGAGAAGCAGTTGCCAACCAGTAGTCTGCGGATCACTGGTGGTCCATGAGATCCGAAAGGTTGGCGACCGCTGCCTAATCCACCAGGCTGAACACTTGGGGCCTGCCATGTAATCCACAATGCTGAACACCTGGTGCCACCCTGTAATCCACCACCTTGAACACCTGGGGCCTCCCCTCTGATCCACCACCCTGAACACCTCTAATCCACCCAATAAAAATATATTTTCATAAACAACAATTAAACAATGCAGCGACCCTTGGGTATTAAATCAATTTCCACGCTCCAGGACTGTGAACAAAATATTCTGATCCAAAGTGCTTAAAAAAATTTACTGGTTCCTGAAACAACTAATTATCCCTGCATAACCTCAGGTAAACTACTGCAGATTTTAATTTCTGCTGCCCTCCGCGAGAAGGCAAAAAACAACATAAATGTGCAGGGCTTACCTGTCTGCTGAATTTCTGTTTTTCTCTCTGAGCCACACTTTAGAGCATGTGATACTCTTGCAATATACTCAGTATGCCCAGCATCTTGCAATGATACCAGGCATCTGTGATCCTGACTTTTGTTCCTCGCGTCCCATAGCAGGAGTTGCGGTTCCCCCTTTACAAGCCCATTCATCTTGTTACAAATTCATTCAACAATGTGTTTTCTTTTAAAATTTTTATTGAAGTTATTGGGGTAACATTGATTTATAAAGTTATATAGGCTTCAAGTGTGCGATTCTATAATACATCATCTGTATATTGTACTGTGTATTCACCATCTAAAGTCAAGTCTCCTTCCATCACCATTTATCCCTCCTTTATGCTCTCTACTACTCCCCCTCCCCCCTTACCTCTGGTAATTACCATACTGTAGTCTGTCGATGAGTTATTGTTTTGTTTAATCCCTTCATCCTTTTTACCCAGCCCCCTACCCTCCTCCCCTCTGACAGCTGTCAGCCTGTTCTCTGTATCTATGAGTCTGTTTCTATTTTGTTTGTTAGTTCATTTTGTTCATTAGATTCTACATACAAGTGAAATCAAATGGTATTTGCTTTCTCTGACTGGCTTATTTCACTTAGCATAATATTCTCCAGGTCATGCTGTCACAGAAGTTAAAATTTCCTTCTTTTTTATGGCCAAGAAATATTCTATTGTATAAGTGTACCACAGCTTTTTTATCCACTCATCTACTGATGGGTACTTGTGCTGCTTCCAAATTTGGCTATCTATATCGATAAAAGCCTAAGTGACTGTTATGACCAAACGACCAGAAGGACCAGTTGACCAGTCACTATGATGCGCACTGACCACCAGGGGGCAGATGCTTAATGCAGGAGCTGCCCCCTGGTGGTTAGTGTGTTCCAACAGGGAGTGCATCTCTCAGCCAGAAGCCAGGCTCTTGGCTGGTGAGTGCAGCCGTGGTGGCAGAAGCCTCTCCCAACTCTGTGGCAGCGCTACCAAGTGGTGGCAGCAGGCACAGTGGGCGGGATGAGAACGAGTGGTGAGAACGAGTGGCATGGCGCCGGCTCGGGTTCCTCTCTGGCCGCCTGCCACTGGGCACACTGCGACATCCCTCGGGGGATGTCCGACTGCTGGTTTAGGCCTGATCCCCTGCCTGGCCTGTGGGGGATCAGGCCTAAACTGGCAGTCGTACATCCCCCGAAGGGTCCTGAATTGTGAGAGGGTGCAGCAGGCCCGGCTGAGGGACCCTCCTCCCATGCACGAATCCATAAATAACACTGCAATTAATATAGGAATGCATATGTTCTTTCAAATTAGTGTTTTTGGTTTCTTCAGATATAGCCCCAGAAGTGGAATCGCTGGGACATAAGGCATTTTTCGAGGAACCTCCATACTGTGGCTGCATCAAATCTGCCTTCCCACCAGCAGTGCACGAGGGTTCCCTATTCTCCACATCTGCTGCCATCTTGGATCTGCCCACATGTACTGTCTTAACCAGAATGAAAATAAACTGGACTATGAGAGTTTTATCATTGGAAACAAAAAAAATAGATACCCAGGACTGTGTGTAATGTTTTTAAAGCATTATGTCTATACATTTAATTAATTAATTATTTGGCTACCTGGGCTCTATTTCCCTTTTTTTTCGACAACAGCACCCTGTTGTCCTTTTGGTGAGTTACCCTTCTTCCTTTTAGGGGCCCTTGGGAGGACTGTCAATCAGGGCATGCAGCCTTCCTCCAGCCAAAGCACAGGCCCATACGGTAGCTTAGACAAATTTCAAGTTAACTGATAGGAAACTAAATTGGTTGGCACTGACTCATTCCCAGGCTGAGACCCTGATGAATTGAAGTCTAATTAAAGGCTATAGATTAGTTCCCGCTACCTCACCCTCCAGATCGAGGCTGCCCCCTTCCCCATCTGGGTTTCCAGCCTTCTCTTTAACTCTGTGAGCTGTGAGTACCTTTCTAATAATTCTTTTTTTTTTCTGCCTAGTAAAACAGAATAAGTGTCTGGTGCTTAGAGCCAAAGGATCTTTATTATGAAAACATTTACAACCAGATGTGATATTGAGGATAAAGATAAAGAGAGACAATAGCTCAGCGAGGAACCATAAAAGGATAGTTAGCTAGAATCATGGTCAAAATCATGCCACAGACTCAGTCTGGGGAGAGGACACCTCCTTCTTATCAGGGAGGAAAGCTGGCCCTCTGGAAACCCCACAGGCTTCCTCTTACATCTCATTGCCAGAGCTGAGTTATATTGTCTAACCCTGGGTTAGTGGATTGGTTCACCTACACAAAGGAGAGATTTCGTGAGCAGAGAAAAATGGAAGACTGACTGTTACCAACCTCTGCCACAGACACAGATTGTTGTGGCGATCCTTGGATCCAAGCCATGTCTTATAACTTCAATGCCAGTTCGCTTGCCACTACACAAAACTACATAGAACCACCTAGCACTGTCCCAGATGAAATACAAACAACGGTGAAAATCCTCATTCCCTGACCTCAAGAATCTGCAGTTCACTGAGAAGATAGAAAGCAGTTATAGAAACAAAAAAATAAAATACTATTTGAAATATAACACAGTGGAGATCTATATCTCTGTCTATACCCATATCCATAGCTATACTATATCTATGTCCATATTCATGTCTATGCTATATAGTTATATCTAGGCATTTACCATGGAGTGTTGACCAACAGGGAGTGCAGAGAGAACAGTATGTTCAAAGGCACGGAGGAGTAGACAAGTATCTTCAAAGTTTATCCTATCTAATAAAAGGGTAATATGCGAATTAACCATCACTCTGTCACAAAGATGGCAGCGCCCAGTCCTCTCAGCCCCGCCAGAGTCCCCCAGTCCCGGGGAGGGAAGGTGGCCGCTGAGAGCAGGCAGTGTGAGTGGCCTGGCGGAATGCTTGCTTCATCCTCCGATGGGCCTCTGGGCCGCAGAGCGCCTCTGGGCAGTGGGCACAGAGCAGCCAGGCCCCGCAGAGAGCTACTGGCACACAGATTTGTGTGCAGGGCTACTAGTTACCTTATAAATTTGAAGCTTAAAATACAAGTGGTGAGTGATAGGACTACGGAAACTGAGGCTAGACAGGTAGCTGCATATATTCTGTAGGTGATGAGAAACAAAATAAAAACCTACTTAACCAGAACATATCCAGATCAGATTTGTGAAAGATGATGAGAAAGGTCATGGTAAGGTTTTTAGTTAAAAGACGAATCTCCTGTCTCCACAGAAAGTAACCGAGTTGACAGCTGAGGTCATTCTATCCTTTGATCATTAAATGAGTTTAGCATCATCCTTAGGCTGTTCAGGTGCTCTGGGAAGTTCAATGCTTACCCTAAGATTTTGGCACATTTCCCAGAGCTAGTGCTCGTTTCCTAGGACTGTGGTACCACATTTCTAATAAACTGGGTGGCTTAAAACAACAGAAATCTGTCTTCTCACAGTTTTATAGCCCAGAAGTCAGAACTCAAGGTGTCAGCAGGGCCATCCTCCCTCTGAAGGCTCCAGGGAAGAGTCCTTCTTGGCCTCTCTGGTTCTGGTGGCCTCAGGCCTTCCTTGGTTTACAGCACTCTCTGTCTCCACCTTCTCATCACCTTCTTGCTGTGCCTGTCTGTCTTCTCTTTTTCTTATTAGGGCACCAGTCATTGAATTTAGAGCTCACTCTAAACCCAGGCTGATTTCCTCTGGCGATACTTAATCACATCTGTAAAGTCCCTGTTTTCAAATAATGTCCTATTCTGAGCTTTCTCGTGGACATGAATTTTTGGGGGGGACCCTGGTCAACTTGCTATAGGAGCTCAGAGTCTCATGGTTAGTCCCTGCTCTCAATTTCTACTCATTTTAAAATCTTAATCTCATGTACTATTTTATTTCCTGCATACCAGCCCAGCTGTAGAGCTCAGCCCCACTCCTGATGTGCCCTAAATCCAATCCCCCAAGGTATTGATGAGCACAGAAGACTTTATTGAAGTTTGGGAGTAATGGATGATGCACACACGTCAGCAACACATGCATCAAATTAGAATATTAGGAATTCGGGCTCTTAAACGTCATTTGGTTTAACCCACCCCTGGAAATTTCTCATTCATAATCTTTTATCAGAAGCCAGAATTCTGCTCAATGCCTATTCCCCCTTCAGGCTTCTTCCTCCCTGCCCTGTTTTTCCTTCCTCTCTGGAATCTCTTCTGCCCTTCCTCCAGTTCTGATGAATTCCTTATGAGGTTTGTTAATATGGTTTGTTTCACTGTCCTTGTACACTCTACCCTAAAGAGCTCATCTTCCATGCACATCAGAGAGTTCTGCTACATGCAAACAGCTCCATCTAAAAGGCAGTGAGGGCCATCTGCTAAGGTAGGAGTTGCTTCACCCTAGTACAGGCAGAAGAATGATAACCAGCACCTAATTTGGAAGCTTCTAAACACAGATTATAAGATCTACTCTTTGATGGGTTGACATATTTATTTCAAGGAAGTTCCACTATAATACACTTGGGAGGCTCATTTAAGTAATGACTTAATGAACTAAGGCACTGATTAAGATAGATGTGTTTATTGCAGCATCACTAATAGAAGCAAACAGAAACGTTGATATTCATGTGTGTGTGTGACATTTGTCTGAGATGTATATGTATATACATGCATGCATGTGTGTGTAGAATGTATTAAGCACTTTGCCAATTGATACACATCGGGTGCCTCGTCTAGTCCTCACAATTAGGAGGTAGCTATGTCATCTCCTCCATTGTACAGAGAAGGAATTGAGGCTCTGAGATGTGAGAAGCTTCCCCCAAAGTTGCTAGTTGGTGAGAGGCCTGTCTCTAGCAGCATCCTTGCTCTTAGCCTGGTGATCTATCACTGCCTGAGGACATACACTAAAATGCTAGTGGGTGTGTGTGTGGGGGGAGGATAACAGCTGATTAAAACGTACCTTTCCAGAGCTGCTAAATTCTCTACAATGGACATATATTACATTCATAATAGGAAGAGTGCTCCCCCAGCACCCATAAATGTTACACAGAGACAACCACACCAGTTTCATAATTGACTGAAAATGCAGTGCTGTTGTAATAAAAGTCAACATTAAGCGGGAATAATATAATATTAATGCTTAATATTTTGTATAATGCTTTATAAAATACAATTATGTTCACATGCATTACCTCACTTAATTATTGCAATAACTCTGTGGGTTATAAAGGGTAAATATGATGAAGTATCATCACCCCCCCTTATGAAGGTCAGAAAATACTAGTAAAAGACTCTTTTCTAAAGTCATTAAGGAGGAGGTGGCATGCAGGATCCCTGAGTACCAGGGCCATGTCTGAAACATTCCCACAGCCATATCCACAGCCCCTGGTGTGTGAGACACAGAACATATCACACAGTGGATGCTGAAACAAGATTCACTGATGAATGAATCAAATCTAGTGCCTTATTCTTCGTCCTGTCTTCTACCCGTGGAGTTCTATCTCTGAGATGTAATCTTTTTATTGAATTCCCCAGTCAGAACTCTAGGAGTTTATCATCTTAATCACTCGGGTTGCACGTAAAAATGGAAGGGCTTCAGAGAACTGTTTAAGCATATTGTGTGTGTGTGTGTGTGTGTGTGTGTGTGTGTGTAAACATGCCTAACATAAAACTCCTGATTCTGACCATTTTAAAATGTAGAATACTGTGGCATTTAGTACATTCACAATTATGCAACTGGTACTACTATCTAATTCTGCAAGTTTCATCTTCCTCAAAAAGACCATTGCCCCTTAAGCAGCCACTCCCCTCCCCCTTGGCCCCGAGCCCCAGTCTCTATGGATTTCCCTATTCTGGATATTTCATATCAGTAGGGTCATATGCTATGTGACCTTTTGTGGCTCCTTTCGCTTAGCATAGTGTGTTTGAGGTGCATCCACGTGGTGGCGTGTATAAACACCTCACTCCTTTCGGTGGGGAAGAATAGTCTATCGTATGAACATGCCTGTTAAGCATTTTTTAAGGGTCGAGAATGGGTCTGATGGGACGAGAGATTGGGCTGGAGAACAGGAAGCTGAAGTACATGGTACTTGGACTTGCAGTTGAAGAAGAATTTATTTAGAAAGATGCTGGGAAGTTATTGTGCATGTTTGCTGAGGACAGAGTCACAAGAAACCAGCGAGGAAGAGCACAGAAAGCTGCAGGGAGAACATCCCTTGGCCATCAGCCCAGTGAAAATGAGGAGGCACCGTTGGGGGGAGCCATGGAGTCGGACTCTCTGCCCTTCAGAAGGAGAGGGGCCAGCACCTCACTCCAGGTGGATGTTGTGGGGCACTCACCACCCAAAAGCCTGGGATTAGGCCCGGTGATATTTCAGTTATCCTCGCATTGTAACTTTAGGGCCAAGAGAAGGAAAACTCAAAGGACAGCAAAGTAAATCATGGAGAGTTTATGACGATACAAAATTGACCATGTAGGTAACTGCACAAGTAGCTTAAAATTATGTAAATTAGCTATAATATTAGGAAGGGGCCGGTGACATTTTTTACAGAAAAGCAAATTAATTAATGGAATAAAGCAGCAATGGATGGCCTTGATTGTAATTTATGGTGCAAAGAAAAAGGTCAACTCATCTTCTGGATTGTATTTGAGTTGGAGATAATTATGTTTAGGTAAAAAGAAATGAAACTCCTAATTGCAAGATAATGTCAGTTCTTTAGAGAACATCTTGCATACCCCTGGCCCCAAAAGAGGAAAGAAAGCACAGTGATTATTGCCTTGATTTCAAACTCAAGTTGAATATAAATTACCTGGGAGGAAAAATTACCTATGAAGATTAAAAACTATTACAAATTCTCAAATCATTAGACTTAGATGCTTTAAGAAAAACACCCACCAGGGCTTCCAAACCAGTTTTAAGCCCTGATCCCTTGTATGCTCAAATAACCCCGCACACACGCAGGCAGTGTATGAGGCAGGCTCGGCTCCGAGAGAGGAAAGATTACGTTTCTGTGTTTAGACAAGAGCCTGCTCAGACACATTCCATTCAGCCCTGACACACAGAAATTAGACTTTTAGAAACTGGAAAGGGAGCTTTATGTCTTTAAACACACAGACTGAATGTGGTGTGTATTTTACTGATATCACGAGAAGTTCCTCTCTCCCACCTTTTACTGAGCCATCAAAGAGGCGATTGTGTGAACAAAATAACACAGTGACATGTCACATTCCATACACATCGATCTATCAAATCCGGGAAGAAGCCTTCGCGCTTCTTGGACTAGTGAACAGCTCTGGGCCCACATAAAAATCAGAGGCATGGAGAGCGTTTAAGAAAAATACACATAAAAAATAAGCACCTAAAAATCTTTTTTGTGTCTACTTTTACCTTCCTTAGGCTCCAAAAAATTAGTCCAGGGCCTCACTATGACTCTTGGAGATTCTAGGAACCTTTGCCTTCTTGAGCCCCTTCCTGAATAAAAAATTATTCAAAATTACATTTCATGACTGTGTGTTGGTATAGAGATGAATATAATCCAGGCTGAATGCATTAATATATACTTATTATTTTTATATTCTGTTTTCCTTCTGATTTTATTTATTTTATATATTATTGATTTCAGAGAGAAAGGGAGAGGGAGAGAGAGATTGAAACATCAATGATGATGAGAGAATCATTGATCAGCTGCCTCCTGCACACTCCCTACTGGGGATTGAGGCCACAACCCGGGCATGCGCCCTGACTGGAAGCAAACCTGGGACTCTTTAGTCTGCAGGCTGACGCTCTATCCCTGAGCCAAACCAGCTAGGGCTCCTTCTGAGTTTAAAAGAAATGAAAATTAAACCATATTCAAGACCCCTTAGAAGTTCAGGGGCCATATGACTGTGCTTGCTGTGCTCAGTGGCCATCATCCCTGAGTCAGTGGCCCCTTCCTAAATAAATATTGAGCCCACATGGAGAGCAGAGCTCTGGGTCGGGCGCTGGACGGACAGGAGACATGTAAGATGTAACTTACAGGGGTGGTAGGTTGAGAGGACTTCCACTCACAGAGGGAGAAGAAGCTAAGAATGAGTATGGGGTGGGCAGGAAGGACAAGGGAGAGGTGAGGGTGAAGAGAGTGGAGAGGGGTATCCGGGAGGAGGTTGCTGCTGCATCCAAATGATTGTTCTAGGGCCCGAGTCAGCTTGATGACAGGGAGAACAGACTATGGAGGGAAAGGCCAGAGAGAGCAGGAAGGGTGGGAAGTCACTGACGATGTGTGGTGTTTGATGGCATCTTATCCCACCATTCGTAAAGGTTTTATGTCACATTAGTATGATTTTCCTGTGTGCTGGCCTTCAATATTTCATCTAAAATGTTCTCTCTCTATTTCCTCTTCCCACAGAAAGACAGAGCCAGACTTATACGTATAATTAAAAGGCGACTTCAGTGGAGCTGGGCGAACACGTTTCCATCTTGCTCTTAACAGCCACCTCATTTCCCCCCAACAGCTCACACTTGTAAAATAAAATAAATACGGGGAAGTGTAATTTAAAAGGAGATTGGTTCAGATTTATGTTCTGGCCCTTTCCAATGGTAGCAGCCAGCCGGTCAGAATGTCCTTGCCACCCACCACAGCCTGGGCAGTTCCCTAGTAACAGATACCAAATAAATGACCTATTTGAGTGGAAATTGAAGTCAGCATTTTAATACTATTTTAAGTTTGGTTTGAAACCATGTGCTCCTTCCTCTAAAACTGGCACCGATCACAGGCTTTTGGGCACCTTGGGATCACCTTCCAGATCTGTTCAGGGTTTTCTCCATGAAAACACCAATGTTCTGAAAAAGGAAGACAGGAGTGGAAACCCCAGGTCCGGGAGATGCTCGGAGCTATGGTGCAATAGGATTAATTATTTAGGAACTCATTTCCCAGGCCCTGCGCTAGGAAATTCATATACGATGAGGGTGGTGCTTGTCATCAGAGAGTTCACAGTCCCTGGAGGAGAAAAACAAGCAAACCAGACGATGACGATGCGATGTGATATGTATTACTGCAGACAGACACGTGCCTGGGTGCAACAGGAAAACAGAGTGAGTTTGCCTCATAGCTGGAGGACAGGAAGAAAGTGACTCAGCAAGGCTCACAAGAGAAGGTGGTATTTAGTCAAACATTGCTGGTTGCCTACTCAATATCGGCTCCCTTCCTTATCAGCCTAGTGCCAATTTTTATGCAGCATGGCCATATGTTCAGTTGAAAGATTACATTTCTCAGGTTTCCTAATGATCATGTGACTAAATTCTGACCCATGAGATGCAAAAGGACATTTTGATCAGTTTGTCAGGAAGACTCCTTTAGAAGGGAGGATGACCTGGCTATTGTGGCTCAGTGGTTGAGCGTTGACCTATGAACCAGGAGGTCATGGTTCAATTCCAGGTCAGGGCACATGCCTGGGGTTGTGGGCTCAATCTCCAGTGTGGGGTGTGCAGGAGGCAGCCAATCAGTGATTCTCTCTCATCATTGATGTTTCTCTCTCTCTCTCTCTCTCTCTCTCTCTCTCTCTCTCTCTCTTTCTCCCTTCTGCTCTGAAATCAATTTCTCTCTCTATTTCCTCTTCCCAGAGAAAGACAGAGCCAGACTTATACATATAATTAAAAGGTGACTTCAGTGGAGCTGGGCAAACACGTTTCCATCTTGCTCTTAACAGCCACCTCATTTCCCCCCAACAGCTCACACTTGTAAAATAAAATAAATACAGGGAAGTGTAATTTAAAAGGAGATTGGTTCAGATTTATGTTCTGGCCCTTTCCAATGGTAGCAGCCAGCCGGTCAGAATGTCCTTGCCACCCACCACAGCCTATATTAGAGGCCTGGTGCATAAAATTCATGCAGGGGTAGGGGCCCTAGGCCTGGCTGCTGGGTGACCAGCAGGGCAATCAGGAGGCCCCCGCTGGACCTGTCTTGGCTGGCCTGGGGCCTGCAGGCTAGAGGCAGCTCCTGCATTGAGTGTCTGCCCCTGGTGGTCAGTGAGCATCATAGCGACTGGTTGTTCCACCAGTTGTTCTGCCATTTGGCCAATTTGCATATTAGGCTTTTATTATATAGGATATATAAGAAGGGAAGACAGGTAGCTAGAACTTGTCTTTTTTTTTGCTTTCTCTCCTTTTTCCTTCCTATCTGGATTGTGGATGAGTTAGCTGGATCTCCATCAGCCATTTTTTAATGTTAGGTAAACTTGTAATAGAATCCAAGGACTAAGAATGGCAGAGCAAAAAAATATAAGAATCTGAGTCTCTAATGATCAGAATGCCTACCATACAACTCTAGACTGTTTATCTTCCCACTTCCTTCTGACAACTCATGTATCTTAGCTATTATTATTTTGAGTTGTCTTAATTCTAATCTATATTGTGCCCATCGAGCTAAGTTTTGAAGGATTCATAGGAATCATCAAGGTAGACAAGAGGCAGAGGGTTTCCAGGCAGAGAGAGAAACACATTGGCAAAGCCAGGGGAGCATGAAGGCACTGGAGAGCAGAGGGAGCCACTCCCAGGTGGTTCTGCTTGGCTGCAGGGACAGGCGAAAAAGTTAGGAGTAGAGCAGCTACTGTCTTCCAAGCCGGCTACCTCACCTCACAATACCTCCAGTCCTTAATCTTAAAGGTGCAGCCACGCTAGAGAATGGCCATGTACTTGACAGCCCCAGAACACAGGTGGGGCTTTGTCCTCAGTGAGGCAGGGAGGGCGCCTTCGCAGTCACAGGAGGGAAAGAGTAGGCCAGCAGATGCCAGGAACGGTGTGTGTTCAGGACTTTCTGCTCTGGGAGGTTGATGGTGTCTGTTTTCTCTGTGAAGGAGGGGAGAGTGAGCCTGGAAGACAAAGGGTTTGAGAAGAGTGGAGGTGGTTTGAAACAGCTGCAGCTCATCATGCCTTTGTGTCCTTGTTTATGTAATTTCCCCTAATTGACATAATCTCATGGCTTTGCTCCTGCTTCTTTGCACCTGATCCAGAACTTGTTTGATTCCCTCCTATCCAGTCCCCACGGCAGAGATCCCCTGAATGCTGCTGCGGTCACCCTTCTCTGACCTCGTTTAGTCCATTAAAAAAAAAGAAAAAGAAAAGAGAGAGTTTTAGAATTAGCTGGACCTATGACCTTGGATATCAACTTCACTAAGAATTAGTTTTCTTTGATTGCAAAATGAGGAGAAAAATCACTGTCTTGAAGAGTTGTTATGAAGATTCAGAGAATTCCTATAAAGCACCATGTCTTGTGTATAATAGGCATTTAATAAGAGGCAGCTCTTACCACTATTTCTGCAACACATAGTGTGCACTTAGTAATCACTCTTGACTAAGGTGGACCCAGTCCCCAGGTCCTGGACTCATGGTGTCCGTCATTTGGAAACTTCTTTCTATGGCCCTCCTGCCTCCTCAGTGACCATATCACCTAATCATGGAAGGGTCCCACTGTTTCTTCTGGTTTGGGACTGAGGATCCCCGGGTCTGAGATGTAGCATGGACGCTCCATGAGGGTAGGCACTGAGTCTGTCCTTCACTTCAGGGCCCAGTACAGCAAGGAATGTACAGCGGCTGCTCAAGGCATATTCATTTATTGAATGAATGAAGCAAAGGAAGAAGGAATGACTCTGAGGCAGCAGGACCCCTCACTGGGAAAAGGCCGTCGCCTGTCTCTTTATCTCGCTTGGATTACTGAAATAGCCCTGTCGCCTCAAAAATGAGCACTTGCACATTCTTGGCTCTTCATGGATGCAACTTAACTCCTCATTTCTTTATTTTTGTCAATTTTGTTTTGACAGGACAGGTAATAAGAAGCAAAGAAAGATCTTTGGGGGGAAATCGCAACTCTTAAAACCTTTTCGGAAAAGGGTTGTGAGCTGGCCCGGTGTCCGCCCAGCTCCTACCTGTGCTCAGGCAGCATCGGCGACACAAAAGCAGGGTCTGTTCCTGCGCCACGAAGCACCTGACGCGTGAGACAGCCTTGCAGGAATTTAATCGGCGGAGGCACGTGCAAAGCTTTAGCGCTTTAGGTGTCATTGACCATCGGGAGGGGAGCAGGGGGGGGGGGGGGTTCCTCACAGATGTTTGATTCAGCCGCGTTCCTGCCCAACAGGTCGGTGCACACATCTCTTTTCTGTGTGGGTGGCTCTTGGGTAAATCTTGTTAATGATATTTCATTCTCTCAGGAGCTGGCTTAGCACGCACCCAGTTTAAAGCGGATAGAAATGTACCTTCTGCCTGGGAGGAGAAATAAGCTGATGTTTTTGTAGAAAAGTCTGATATTTCAGGGTTGCTTTTGTAAAGTCATTATTGCAACACACGGAGGTGACTGTGGATTCGTGAGTGGTGTGAACGTGAATCTATAGTTTCCGAGAGGGACGCCGTGGTTGGCCTGTGAAGGAACTGCGGGTTTTGGATTCGGGCTCTAAGTGTTTGATGGCCATGGCTCCCTTTAAATCAGACCAGCATCTGGCTTCAGCGGCCAGCCATCGGGGTGGCTCCGGGCCTGGGCCGGCCTCAGGGGCCGAGCGCCACCAGAGTGGCCCTGAGCTGGACGCCAGCTGGTTGAAATGAACAGCATTTGCTGCCCTTTCACCAAAATGAAAACTGCCTTTTCCCCCGTGGGAAACGGCCCCTGGCTTCCAGGGGGTCCTGGCAATAAGCGAAGCAGGAGTGTCGCAGCGTCTGATTTATCTTTATCTTCCTCCGGCTCCTGTGCGCAGCCTCTTTGCCAGTGTCTGTTCCAAGTTCGTTCTGTTGTTAACATCTCAGGAGGCTGGCCTTTGGGTGATAGAATTAGAAAAGGGAGGGGAAGATGCACACCACGTAGACTCGCATAGACTTCCACGGGTAGGCTCCAACCGACTTCTGAGAAATTCTAAAGAGCAAGTTCCTAGAACATTTTTTCCTCTGGAAATGTGAGCTGACTGGTGTCCTGCAGTTGATTGCCGCCGAGCCTAAACGACACTCTTCCGCAGCACAATGCCGGCCGCTCGCAAGATGAAAAGAGGGAATCAGCGAGGCAGGCTCCTTGTCTCCATCTCCTTGATTTCTGGGCCTCTACACCCCCAGCCCGTAGAAATGAGCTGCCTGCCACCGTCGTCAAGGTCACTCTGTGCTCTTTTCTAAGTCTGGCCATTCTCACAGAGCAGCGGGATGACACGAAGGGCAGTGCATCCCAAGAATAAAAAGGTTTCCTAATATTCGGATGAGACACAAAATATTTGGGGTAGTTAGATGTGTTTCTTCCGTAGCCTTTCCCCTTTCAACTTCTTTTGAAAAATGCACTGAGTACTTTTTGAAATATATGTATTTTTTTATTGATTTCAGAGAAGAAGGGAGAGGGATAGAGAGAGAGAAGAAGGGAGAGGGATAGAGAGAGAGAATCATTGATTGGCTGCCTTCTGCACGCCCCCTCCCGTGGATGGAGCCCACAACCCAGGCATGTGCCCTGACTGGGAATCGAACTGTGACCTTCTGGTTCCTAGGTCGACGCTCAACCCCTGAGCCACGGGATCAGAGTCGCCCATACAGTGGCGTTTTGTGTATGGACGTGGGTGCTCAGGCGAAGGGCGTTGCAGGAGCCTGAAAACGCCTCTAACTGGCCGAGGGGGCCTTTCCCTACACCTCCCACAGGCCTGGAGTGTGAGCAGTGAGCCAGTCAGGACACACACACTCTCCAGGAACCATCGTTTCAGGTAATTCCATTTCATATCTTTGCACCAAAATGTTAAAAATCTTCAGATTTCTATAGTCGGCTCATTCAGTTCAATATCCTGGGACAAAGGAGCACAGCTCTTACAGAGTCGCAGCAGGGCAGTGGGCTTAGCTGGTACACGGAGGACGAGGATGCTGTGTGTGTCCCTGCTCTCACTGCTGCAGGCCGGTGGAGAACAGCACCCGCGGCCCCACCCCCAGCCGCTGTCAGGAAAAGCCGGTGCGCGAGGCTACGCTGGCCATTTTCTCAGTCTTTCAAAGAGAAAACAAAGCCAAAGCCAGTTCGAAACACTTTATGTTTTAAGTCAATAGAGGCAGGCTTAAACTTTTTAAAGAACATGGACTTAAGAGGATAAACCTTTAGGCAAACTATCTCTCAATAGACATGTTTTCATACTAATGTTTACTGAACAATTGAAGAAGATTCAAGATAAATGTACCTATGGAGACAGTTTTAAATATTAAAATCAGGGTTTTACTTGTTGTTGGTTGTTTTTTTCCAGTTTAAAGAAAATATTTAGCACCATTCTTTAATTTGTTTGTTTGCTTGTCCACAAATCCCTCTATGATCTAGGTCAGTGATGGCGAACCTTTTGAACTCGGCGTGTCAGCATTTTGAAAGACCCTAACTTAACTCTGGTGCCGTGTCACATATAGAAATATTTTTATTATTTGAAACCATAGTAAAACAAAGATTTATATTTTTGATATTTATTTTATATATTTAAATGCCATTTAAGAAAAATCAACCAAAAAAAAATGAGTTCACGTGTCACCTCTGACACGCCTGTCATAGGTTTGCCATCACTGATAGGAGGTATGGCAACTCCCCCAGGTTGCCATCCACAGTGTGTGTCAGGAATGGAGCTTTGTACTTAGCGAGGAATCACCGTATTCTACATCATAGAGACTCCCAGACACCATTGCTCATTCATCTTCTAAGTGATTTCAGTAAATTGTTGGAATATTATCTGGAAGGCAAGTCCCGTGGCTGTTGCTATGCAAAGGAATGTTATGGACCTGCTCTGCTGGAAGAGGTGGGACTGCTTCGGACAACCATAACCATGGGCTGGCTGATTTCCCACAAAGGCAGGACATATGCAGGGCAGGAGTCCACAGGTCTGGCCGCGAGCAAGGCTGGGCCACTGAAGGACCATCAATCCCTGAAGGACTAGGATTGCTCTTTCCACTCAGACCATAGGCTTCTGGCCTCTCTTCCCCCTGGTGATGGGGTAGCGTGATGCAGCAACATCGAAAGGGATCACATTCTAGAAATGCAGTGATTACAGCCCAAGAAGAACGTCACACGATGTTTATACGATAAATCCCGAGAGGAAAACTTCACATGCCCAGAAAATGAACCATTACTCACATGTTTCTACACACTCTGGGGAAGACATGCATGTTGGTCATCATCCCCAAAGCACAGAGACAGGGAGCCACGGACGTGAGCACCCAGGGGCCACGGGATGCCTGATGCGGCCTCATGGGTACACCTGTGACCCATGTCAGGGGCTGGTGGGAGGGAACTGCGGAAGCCAAAAGGTGTGTATTGTTTCAGGACAAACCCGCCCTGAAGAGCCATGTCTTTGTAATAACAGTGTTGCTATCTCCTACTTGTGGTGAGAGATAGGAAAATGAGCCCAGACCTGTACACATTTGACAATAAAGAACATGACAAGATGGTTCCTGGACTTGAACAAGAAAAGATGGCATCTGGACACCAAGAAGAATCTGATTGGACCTAAATAGGTATGTGCCTCTCCTCCATCCATTATTCAAAACCTTTACCACTAAATTACTGTACCTTATGTGGGCCCATGAGTTTTGTAAACATTTTTATAATCAAATTGTTTATAATAGACAGGGCTCCCACAAAAATATTTACCTGGGCCCTGCACAGTCTCAGGGCAGCCCTGCCTCTGGCTTAGGTGACTGGGGGCACATTTTTGTCTTTAATCTCCCCAAGTGGTTTGGTGTCCTTCCTCGGGGCTCCCCTCAGGGCCCCTGAGATCCTGCTACCTGACAAGGGCAGGGGCTCTGTCCCCACTTTCAGGGGCTCCTTGGCACCACTGGGTACAACCTTGACCAGGGAGAACCAGGGCTCGAAGGCCATCCCAGCTGAGGCGTTCAGGGAAAGGCTGCGGGCAGGCTGGGATCCTCTGACAAATAACTTTCCTCTTAGCACCCGGGCTCACACTTCCACAGCAGTGTGCGGGAAGGCCGCTGCACAGGCAAGGGCAGAGTGTTTTCCCTGTCCTTTTCCTTGGACCATCGGAATGATTACCCCACTGCATCCTGACCCTCTAGCTCAGCAGTTCTCAACCTGTGGGTCGCGACCCCTTTGGCGGTCAAACGACCCTTTCACAGGGGTCGCCTAAGACCATCCTGAATATCAGATATTTACATCACGATTCATCACAGTAGCAACATTATAGTTATGAAGTAGCAACGAAAATAATTTTATGGTTGGGTCACAACATGAGGAACTGTATTTAAAGGGCCAGAAGGTTGAGAACCACTGCTAGCTCCTCCTCATTTCCCGGGAACACACGTGGGGGCCAGGCATGTGCCAAGTGCTGTCCAGCCCCTGGGCTGAGGCTTCTCTCCACCCCACATCCACTGTCACCTACCAGAGAATCATTATTCTCTGTGTGTTTCTGCTGCTAAGGTCATTGCATGCACACCCACTCCTCATAGCACTCCTATAACATTTTTAAAAAATATTTTTATTGATTTCAAAGAGGAAAGGAGAGGGAGAGAAATGTTTCATCATAGAAACATCAATGATGAGAGAGAATCATTGATTAGCTGCCTCCTGCACGCCCCACACTGGGGACTGAGCCCACAACCTGGACATGTGCCCTGACCAGGAATCGAACTGTGACCTCCAAGTTCAGAGGTCAGTGCTTCACCACTGAGCCAGGTCCGTTGGGTTCCTTTAATATTTTTATATGCTTAAAACTAGTATAAATGTTGTGCATAATAATTATAGGAAGCCTGGAATAATAAGAGTTCTTTTTTAAAAAAAAAAATTGTGTGGAGAGCGGCTACAGCGTTTGGACAGGTTCAAGCCTGGGACTAATGAGAGGGCATGATCCTCTCGTGGCAAAGCCACGTGCAAGTCCCAGCACAATTATAGCCAAAGGTTATAGTTGTAAGCTTGACCTTATGGTCCGAACCTGTGGTCCGAAGAGGCTAAGTGATATGGGCTGCGGGAGGTGCAGCAAGTAAACAAAGCTTGATCAGGCGCATGTAATTGAGTAGATTTGAAACCCATGAGAATGTTGTAAACATCTTGACCACGCCCTTACTTTGCCTCCTGGAATCTGGCTATAAAATAAAGACGGGGCTTGCAGCCTCTGGTGCTGTCTCTCCATCAGAGAGGGCAGCGTCCCACCCAGATCCAGCTTTCTTCTCTCGTCTGTCTTTTCTTAATCCTTCACCACCCCCTCTCAGGCTCACCGAACCTGGCTGTGCTGGCATGGCACAAAATTGTACAAAGTGGGGGAAGAGATTTTTGCTCTGGTTTTGCTGGGTCCTGCGTCTTGGGATGGAGTGCTCAGTGGGAGGAAAGACAGCAGAGGTGGAGCACAGTGGCTTCAAGGATGAAGGGCCAGGCCAGGGAGTTCATAACCAGCGCAGCCATCTTTCCTGGGGTCTGGCCAGGCACCCGGCATTGCTCCAATCATCCACTGAATCGTTACCCCTGAAACTACCAGCTAAGTGCTTCTCAGAGGGGATTGTGGAATCTGCTGTGGCCCTCCTTAAGGAAGGACATGTGTGTGTCTCCAGGATGGCGTCCTTAGCTCAGCAAAGGTAGGCCTGTGACTCAGTGACCTCGCAAGCTCCTTGGCGGCCCCTGGAGTCCATGTTTCGTTTCCTTCTCAAAGCAAACCTCTTTGCGTTCCTTCGACTTTTCCACGCTGTCCTCCTCCGTGGCTTCAGAGTATACTGGTTCCCATGGAAACGGCAATGTCCTTGCTGTGGACAGAACTTAATCAAAGTCAAAAGGGTGAAGTAAAGTACATTTTTATCTTGAATTGAAATTTGTATCGTGATTCGTGGAACGGAAAGGAGAAAGTAGAAGAGAAGGCGGAGAGTAAGAAGGACAGGGGAAGAGGGGAGGGAAGCAGGAGCAGAAGGGAGGGTACAGGGGGTGAGCGAGATTCCAGATTGGAGATGGGGCTATCGGTTGAAATGAACTGTGTCCCTCACGACAGGCCAGGCCGGCTCTCTCAGGCGCTGCAAAGCCAGAGCTGTGGCTGGCCCTGCAGGCTGCTCGCTCCCTGTGATCTGAGAGGCACCTGCCCCAGGGTGTCGCCTTCACCTCCTGCCACCGCGCCTGAAATTCCACCATGAGCAGGGAGTCCCTTACCAGTCCCACTAATGAGGTCACAGGTTAAGCCATGATCAGCTCATATTTTTATAGCAATTGGTAGAGGGCCAGGTGCTCTGGCACTTAGTCATCAAGAACATCACAGCGTCCTGAGAGGGCCCTACCTCCTCTTCCACTTCCTTGCCTCTGTCCTGCTCACCCTATCAGCTGCTTCCCACCATCTGACACCTACCCTGTGTATCCGCCTACATGCAGACCCAGCTTGTGGAGTTTGATGTGTATGGGATCTTGCACCCTCTTTAAGAAAACGGATGCAAAGTTATAAAGTTAGGTGCAAGGTCTTGAAAGGGGCCTATGCAAATACGAGGCTTCACCTTCATTATCTTCAAGGTAATTCACCTCTGCATATGTTACCTAATTTCATGTTTAAAACAACACCTGAGGTACATATCTCTTCACAGGTAAGAAAACGGAGGATATATGAGAGTCACGAGAATTTACTAAAAACTCACTAAACCCATGGGTTCAATGGGACTCCGTGGGAATGATCATTAGGAATAGACCACCAGGGGATATCTCCATAACTAGTATTTGGCAGAAGCATCCGTCCTCACATGCAGAATCAATCCCACTCTTCCAAAATGTGACTTTCATTTCCTCTCTAAATCCAAGCCAGCTGATGGCATTGGATTTCAGCCGAGGGTGGGAGCGCTGGAGATGGTATCGTGTATCTCACTTGCAAATAATTGATCTGCTTCCTGCAATGCATTACGTGCTGTTGCCACAGAACAGAGATGGAAACTGAGACCATCCGTTGGATGGCTGGTTAATGTCCACAGGCAATGTGCATCTGTGTCCCAGGGCTGCGGAGACCAGGACCAGCCTGCAGAGCAGCTGGGCAGGGCTGTTTCCAGAGTCTTCCTGGGCGCACTGAGTTACATGGACACCCTCAGATGCATAATGAAACTGGCCTCATTTCTTTTTGTTATTAGTATTAGCAATATTATCCCATGTTCCATTTATACCTGGTTAACTGAAAATAAACCCTGGTCGGTTTGGCTCAGTGGATAGAGCATCAGCCTTCAGACTAAAGCGTTTGGGGTTCAATTCCAGTCAAGGGCATGTACCTCGGTTGTAGGCTCGATCTCCAGTAGGAGCTGTACAGGAAGCAGCTAGTCAATGATGTTCCTCTCTCATCGATGTTTCTATCTCTCTATCTCTCTCCCTTCCTCTCTCTCTAGAAATCAATAAAAACATCAAAACATATATATTAAAAATAAAGATATGCCAAACATCCTCGCATGCAAAGTTGCTAAGTGTAGCTCCTCTGATGTTGCCTTGGAAATGGTAGAAACTCAACTTAGTTTGAAAAATGGAACACTCTCCCACCTCATTCTCCTCAAAACCCAGAGTGAGCACCGGAGGAGAGCTGCTAGCACATTCCTCATGCAGGCCAGCGACCTTCCCGAGTGAGCCCCCAGATCCGTCCAGCGGATCCACCCAGGATAAGTCCCTGAGACAGGGTGGAGAAAGGAGACACCCTCCCCCACAGAGGCAGCAGAGGTGGGAGAGAGAGTTGGGACCTCTGCCCAGAGTCCAAATTTGCATCCGAGGAATGAAACCTCCAACCAAAATCTTTCCCAAGGGTTTTTGTACACAATACACTGTTCCCAGCCCCATAATGATAGCACAAGTTTATTGAGAGATTTCCAAGTATTTTTATATCTGTGGGAGAATTTGATCACTCATCTAATTTATCCTCATAGCACCAGGAGGAAGGAACAATGGTTCCTCATTTTCACAGATGAGAAGACGGAGATTCCATGAGATTAAGCAATTACCTCACGGTCACCAAGCTAGTTAATGACAGAGTCAAGGTTCAAATCTAGTCCTATTTGACCCTTGAATGGTGCTTCAAATCTTGATGACATTCGTGGAGTGATGACCATGTGCCAATCCCCAGGCTAGCAATCTACAGAGAGCCTGTTATTTGATCTCCATGATGATCGGTGAGGTATTTCATTCCTATCTTCGATGACTCTCTAAGTTAGTCTGGGGACGGGAGTGAGGAAAATGGGAATGAGAGATGTATTTTTAAAACTCTAATTCAAATCAGAGTAAAATAAGTGCAAAAGAAAGATGAAGAGTTGGCTAAGTCAATGGTTCTGGGATGAACTGGAGAAACAGGGGATTCCCCAGGGAAGGAGCCAAATGATCAAAGACAGGGTATGTGTGAGAAATGGTGTGTCTAGTGATTGCGGTGTGACTGAAGCACAGGTTGTGTTAAGGGACATTCAGCCGGGGGTGGGGAGAATGGACCAGCATTATAAGGTTTTGAAAATTGACAGTTAATCTGGAGCAGTGGTCGGCAAACTCATTAGTCAACAGAGCCAAACATCAACAGTACAACGATTGAAATTTGTTTTGAGAGCCAAATTTTTTAAACTTAAACTATATAGGTAGGTACATCGTTATTAACTTAATTAGGGTACTCCTAAGGCTTAGGAAGAGCCACACTCAAGGGGCCAAAAAGCTGCATGTGGCTCGCGAGCCGCAGTTTGCCGACCACGTATCTGGAGCACAGTGGAAGAAAGATGATCAGGTCAGAGCTTAACTTTAAAAAAAGAAAATGCCACTGCATCTGTAGACCAGACCAATGCAATCATTTGAACCATAGGAAACAAAGATCTGAATTTGGGTGGGAATAGGAAAGATGGAGGGAAGGGCTATGTAAAAGACATGTCTGAAACATCGGATCTCGTATTCCCACCCACGGGGAAAAGACCTACCAGAATTCTGTTTACTCTGCCAGGGTCCTCAACTGAGCAGGATCCCCACAGGGAGCCAGAGCGTGTCACTGGGAGATTGTTTCTCCCAAAGATGCTGACTGCCTGGAGATGCCTGAAGCCAGCCACAGGGGTGACCGTCCTTGGTACTGACTGTTTTTTCCACATCTGTAGGCCTGGCATCTCGAGACCAGGGAAGAGAATGGGAGCACAAAGAGCTTGAGAACTGGTTTGTGGGTCTGGCAGAAATGTTGGCTGTCATAGGGCACAAAATCTATATTTTATAAACATAATCGTTTCACAACATTTTATATTTTCTTTGTTGTTTTCTTTTTTTCATTCTCACTTTTCATTTTCTTTGGTGGTGCTTTTCCAAATAAAGTTCCTTCTGAAAATTACGACCTGTCTCAGCTGTGCTGAAAGCAAATAAGAAAAAGGGATTCTTTTCCACTCGGATCTGCATGTTCGAGGTGCAGGAACGTGAAGGCTCGGGTGCAGGAGCAGGTGGGAAACCCAGTAGAGTTTAGGGGAGAGGCAGGAGAGACTTGAGCAGCTGTTCTTTCTAGCCCCACATCTCCTTCCAGCCCTTTCTCCTGGCGTGTTTGGATTTCCTTTAATTACTGGCGGGGAGGGGGGGTCCCCCTACTTCTGAATACACCAGACTCTTGGTGATTCATTTATAGAGGGACCAAGATTGAAGTGACTCTGAAGGACAAGACAAGCTCCAGTGTGACTCCAGTGTCTTCCTGCCCAGCCCGTCATGCACAGAGCTGCCAGAGTGAGCAATCTAAAAAGTAAGCAGTATCCATTACCCAGAATAAAATCTCTAATCATAAATAAAATGCTAATTGATCGGTTCCCAATGCCCTTTGGGCTCATTTGCCCTATAGTTTATCTCCTAGCAATGCTGAACTGCTCGGTTTTCTTATCCTTCCTCCTCTCGAATCTCCGAAACACAGACATACTACTACATACAGGAGTGCATGGCTTGTGCTTGTGTTAATGGACGGGAGAGGGCCTCATCTCCCCCGGTTGCTGCTTGGGGGTGGGGTTCGTGGGGTACCTCTGGAATAAGAATTACCAGAGGCCCCCATGGGAGGATGAGTATAGTAGAAAGCTTTATTTCTGTGGAATTACATCCCTGGGTTTCCAAAGTCCCATTTCCCATAGTCCAGTCGTCGAAGTGTGGTTGGGCGTCAGCAGAGCTAAAATCAGTCAGTGTCCAGAGTTTCCTTTCCCTGTTTGCACAGCACAGTCCAGTATCAGGCTAGCTGTAGTCCATTCATTATATGTGGGGTCCTCATGGCCGTGGGCCACAGGAACAAATGCAAGGAAGCAGGAACAACAGAACCCCAGAAGCCAAGAGTCAAGCACACCAAGAGAGAGAATGCTTTTGTGTAGGGTATTATGTATTCCCAAATTTTCATGCGTCTGTAGTGGCCACGCCCATTCTGGCCAACCATTTCTGCCCCAGGTTTGATTGACAGGCAAGCACCTTCCCTGTGTCACCCCATTTTACTGGGCATGTGTCTATCTTTTGTTGGGTTGCTACCCCCAGTGTTTTTCAGGGAATGGGCTGTGTTCCTGGGGGTGGGGGTGGGGGTGGGAGGGTGGAGTGTGAAATTGCAGCTTCCTGTGAAGCTGCCCAAATGACATGCCTATAATGTCTGACCTTCCCTTTGCTTCTTTTCTATTATTAATAACTAGCTAATCACAATAGTATCACACACACCTGGCATTTCTAGACTGGAGTGTGACCTCTCCTACTTAGAACAACCAAATTGTTCTCATTTCTTACAGTTCAGGAAGCTTCTCTGACTTAATTCTGGCAGACTCAAATGCCCAATTTCTGTAATGCATCACTACCATCACATTCACCAATTTTGTATCATAATAATTTGTTTATAAGTGTGTTTTCTGAACCAGACCCTAGGCCATGGGTTCCTTGAATATAAAACTGAGTCTTTTTCATGTTGGCATCACTGTGTCCAATAGTCACTTGTAGGTGCTCAATGAATAAACTATCGAATCCTGAAAACAGTGTCGTGTAGTCCCAACTTTTCTTTAGTGTAGAGATGTGTTCATCCTCTGTATGAGGAGAAATAACATTCATGTAGCGGGACTCTGTGCTCATTCTTAAGCAAATAAAGGTGAAACACATTGATTGGGTAAGCCTGGGCTTCATGCGAACCTCTGGGCCAGGAGCTCTGAGCCCATTGGAATTTCTGTTTATTTAGACATGGCAAAATCTGCCTTCCTGTTTTGAGAGCAAACGTTTCTCACAAAGCTTTATTAAAATATTCAATCAGTCTCACAGACTTCAGTCGCTCTCCCCACACACTCTTTAGTGTAAACAGTCAGAAATGCGAGGATTAAGTTCCCCTTCTCGCGCATGTGGGCTTAAGAAGAAAGAGCAGCCATGCTTGGCAAAATAAGCTCTAAGCTTTGAGGAGCCTCCTTTCAGATGGCAGCTCGAGGCTGCCAGTCACCCAGTCACCCAGGCCCAGCACGCTGACTGCGCGAACCAGAGAGGGAGATGAGTCGAGACCACCTTTATCTTTGTCTCCTTTACTGGAAGAGGGAAAAGCTTGAGTAGATGGCATGAGTGCACCAGGCGGGCTAAGGGTCATTTTTATTTTTCAAACAAATAGGCCTAAAAAGCCAGCCCTCCTGGTTCCCAGGATATAATCCCCATTGACATGGCACGGGGCGAGCAGCTATTTTGTTTGTTGTTGTTTGACTTTTAAGTAAACGATGGTCTGGGAGCCTGAAATTGGGCACAGTCGGGAGAAGACAAGGACACATGCTCTCTCAGACATGCAACATCCGCGCACCCCGAGGGCTCTGCTTGTCACCCTTGCAAGGCTGCTGCCAGTTGCCTCAACGGGAGCCACTGGGAAGCAAACCATTGGGAAACTGGAAGATGGCTTTTCTCCCCTTCCGAGGGTCTAGACCGCCCTTGCGCATGTGCACAATAGAGTCCCTACCCAAGAAATGCTTGAAAGCCCAGCACGGAGGCTCCCGTGCCCAGTCTGAGAGCCGCGTGGGCTTCTCCCACATTCTAGCTTCCACTCGGAAGCCGAGGCTGTCATTAAGTAAAGGGAAAAGGCTGCTTTCAAGCATGAGGCCTTTCTCACAGACTTCATTAAAATAAGATAAGCCTCCTTGCTGGTTAGTGAAAGGCAGTGGGGGAGGCAGGGGGAGGAGATTCTAACTCCCCGTCCTGTGCTGAAGATCAGGAAGGATGATGCCATTCCTGCCATGGGACAGGCGGGAGGCAACACATCCATTCTAAGGATAAATGCAATGAAGTGTGAGGATGGACCTGGAGACAGACTAGCCCAGAGACTCCAAATGACTCAACAGCAGAAGCGTGAAGAGAATGATGCTTTCTGATGCTGAGGCCAGCGCTCTGCCCCCAGGGCTTCCAGAAGATGTTACCCAAATCAAAGGTACAATAATTGGACTCATGTATTTTAAGGGAAGTTCTCTTTCTAGATACCTGAAATACATCACAATATCCATCTCTATAACGTGTCTCCCCCTCCCCCAAGTGTGACAATATATTTGAAATAATTTGTGTGTCCTCTTGTAATGTTTGAAATATTTTTGATTCATCAATAAATATAAAAACCTCTATGTACCTACCATCCAGCTTAAGAAACAAGACATTGAAAATATAAGCGAAGCCCCCCTGGTACCTCTCTCCACCCGCTGAGTAAACCACTCTCTGGAATTTGTTTACCATTTGTGTTTATTTCACAGATGCAGGCTCTCTGACAGGCCTTGTTCTAAGTGCTTTACAAATATTGACTCATTCTTCATCCTCAGAACAACCCAATGCGTTGGATACTGCAATTATCCCTATTTTTTTTAAAAAATATATTTTATTGATTTTTTACAGAGAGGAAGGGAGAGAGATAGAGAGTTAGAAACATCGATGAGAGAGAATCATCAATCAGCTGCCTCCTGCACATCTCCCACTGGGGATATGCCCGCAACCCAGGTACATGCCCTTGACCGGAATCGAACCTGGGACCTCTCAGTCCGCAGGCCAACGCTCTGTCCACTGAGCCAAACCGGTTTCGGCAATTATCCCTAGTTAACAAACTAGTGGCCCGGTGCACGGGTTCATGCACATCGAAAGGAAATTAATTAGAAGAAATATTTTAATATCACTATTTGTCCTTTCTCTATAATGGAAGTGTCAGATATGAAAGAAAATTAGTAAAATGTATATGAAAATAATATATAAATTGATTAATAAATAAACAATGACATGATATAACAACAAAGACATGATATAAAAACAACAAAAACATAAAGACAGCATTGATAAAAACAATGACTGATGGATTGATTAAACTTATTCTAATATCTCCCTGTATACCACATTAAGAATAAAAACACTTTCAGAGTGCTTGACTAATTTCCCTTGTGATGAAGTATTTACAACTTTAACTTTAACATCAAATGCTCTTCGAACTCGAGAGAAAACAACATATAACTGACCATATCTAAAAACAACATGCCCCAGCAACAACGTAACCCACAGCCAAAGGTGGAATCAAGCAGCCCTGCGAGGAATTGGGCTCCCTCCTCTCTGGTGCCAAGATGTGTCACCCAAGAACTGCTGCTCCCAAGTCACCACAGCTTGGCAGCTCCTGCATTGAGCATCTGCCCCCCTGGTGGTCAGTGCACATCATATGTACCGGCTGGTCAGATGGTCGGAGGGTCAGACAGTTACTTAGCCTTTTATATATATAGAAGGCAAACCTGTGGCACAGAGAATTACATAACTTGCCCAAAGTCTCACAGCTACCAAATTACAGTGCTAAGATACAAATCCAGGAATTGGGATCTAGAGTCTGTGCTGTTATTAACTACCACACTATGCTACCTCTCATCTATCTATCTTCTATCTACCTACCTACCTATCATCTATCTATCTTCTATCTATCTATCATCTATCTACCTGTGTCTCTATCCCTAAACAAAATATACTATTTCAGCATTATCATAGTGCTAGCATTATACAGCATGTATTCTTTTGCAATTTGCTTTTGTCCTCTCAATACAATATTTATGAAAGTCATCCACATTGCTGCAGGTAATTCTAGTTCACTCATTTTCATTGCTGGTTATCACATCATGGGGTGAAGTACAGAATAATCCATTTTAATATCAATGAACGCTTAGATGTTTCCAGAATGTTTTACAGACACTGTTGTTATGAACATCCCTTCATGGTTCCTGCGCACACATGCATTACTTTTTCTCAAGGATAAGCGCCTACGAGGGGAGTTGTGGATCAAAGGCTATGCTTATCTTCAGGTAGGACACATATTGCCAAATTGCTCTCCACGGGGTTGTATTCATTTACATTCGCTCAGCAGGTGAGTCCCATTTTCCACATTATTGTTTTAAATATTTAGGTATTAGATATTTTAATATCCTTTCCACCTTGTTTTAATTCCCTTGATTATATGCTAGGTAAAAGAGCCTTTTAAGGAGGCTTTTGTGAACACTGCTCATTCATATATTTTACCCCTTTTCTCTTGATTTGTCTTTTCATTATTCATTGATAGGACTTCTTTGTGTATTCTCCCTAGTAACCCATGTCCATTATGTTCATTAGAAATATTTTTCCCTAACATGTTTTTGTAATGTATATAAAGGGCGTGGGTCTCTACTAAAACAAACTAGACAACCTGGAGGAAATGGACATATTCCTAGAAAAATACAACCTTCCAAAACTTAATCAGGAAGAAGCTAAAAGTCTCAATAGGCCAATAACTATGGAGGAAATTGAAGCAGTAATCAAAAAGCTTCCAGCAAACAAAAGCCCGGGGCCAGACGGCTTCACAAGGGAGTTTTACCAAACATTCAAGGAAGAACTAAAACCTATCCTCCTCAGGCTATTCCAAAAAATTCAAGAAGAAGGAACACTTCCAAGCTCATTCTATGAAGCTAGCATCACCCTAATACAAAAACCAGATAAAGACAACACAATGAAAGAGAATTACAGGCCAATATCCCTCATGAACATAGATGCCAAAATCCTCAACAAAATCCTAGCAAACCGGATCCAGCAGTACATCAGAAAGATCATATACCATGACCAAGTAGGATTTATTCCAGGGATGCAAGGATGGTACAATATCCGCAAATCAATAAACGTAATACATCACATAAACAAATTGAGAGAAAAAAAACACATAATCATATCAATTGATTCAGAAAAAGCTTTTGACAAAATTCAACACCCTTTCTTGATAAAAACTCTCAACAAGGTAGGAATAGAAGGATCATACCTCAACATAATAAAAGCCATATATGACAAACCCACAGCCAACATCATACTCAATGGACAAAAACTAATACCATTTCCCCTAAAAACAGGAACAAGACAGGGATGCCCCCTCTCACCACTCCTGTTCAATATAGTACTGGAAGTACTAGCTGTTGCGATCAGACAAGAAGAAGAAATAAAAGGCATCCAAATTGGAAAAGAAGAAGTAAAACTGTCCTTATTTGCAGATGACATGATACTGTACATAGAGAACCCTAAAGACTCCATCAAAAAATTATTAGTCTTAATAAATGAATTTGGCAATGTAGCAGGACACAAAATTAATGCCAAGAAATCCATGGCATTTCTTTACACCAATAGTGAACTTACAGAAAGTGAGACTAAAAAAGCAATGCCATTTACCATTGCACCAAAAAAATTAAGATACCTAGGAATAAACTTAACTAAGGAGATAAAAGACTTACACACGAAAAACTACAGGACACTGAAAAAAGAGATAGAGGAAGACATAAACAGATGGAAGAACATACCGTGTTCATGGGTTGGTAGAATCAACATCATTAAAATGTCCATACTACCCAAAGCAATCTATAGATTCAATGCAATCCCCATTAAATTACCAACGGCATATTTCACAGATCTAGAACGAACGTTCCAAAAATTCATCTGGAATTAAAAAAAAAAAAACCTCGAATAGCTGCAGCAATCCTGAGAAAGAAGAACAAAGTAGGTGGGATCTCAATACCAGATATCAAACTGTATTACAAAGCCACTGTTCTTCAAACAGCTTGGTACTGGCACAAGAACAGACATATAGATAAATGGAATAGAATAGAGAACCCAGAAATCTACCCAAACCACTATGCCCAATTAATATTTGACAAAGGAGGCAAGAGCATACAATGGAGTCAAGACAGTCTCTTCAATAAATGGTGTTGGAAAAATTGGACAGATACATGCAAAAAGATGAAACTAGACCACCAACTCACACCATACACAAAAATAAACTCAAAATGGATAAAAGACTTAAATGTAAGACGGGAAACCATAAAAATACTAGAGGAATCCACAGGCAGCGAAATCGCAAACATATGCCGAAGGAATTTCTTCTCTGATAATGCTCCTAGGGCAATGGAAACTAAAGAGAAAATAAACAAATGGGACTACATCAAAATGAAAAGCTTTTGCACAGCAAAGGAAACCATCAACAAAACAACAAGAAGACCCACTACATGGGAGAACATATTTGCCAATGATATCACCAATAAGGTTTTAATCTCCAACATTTACAGGGATCTCATGAAACTTAACAATAGGAAGATAAACAATCCAATAAAAAAATGGGCAAGGGACCTAGATAGACTTTTCAAAAGAGGACATACAGAAGGCCAAAAGACATATGAAAACATGCTCAAAGTCACTAATTATACAAGAGATGCAAATTAAAACGGCAATGCATTATCATCTCACACCTGTCAGAATGGCTATCATCAATAAATCAACAAACAACAAGCGTTGGAGAGGATGTGGAGAAAAAGGAACCCTCCTGCACTGCTGGTGGGAATGCAGACTGGTGCAGCCACTGTGGAGAACAGTATGGAGTTTCCTCAAAAAACTAAAAATGGAACTCCCATTTGACCCAGTGATCCCACTTCTAGGAATATATCCCAAGAAGCCAGAAACGCCAATCAGAAAGGATATATGCACCCCTATGTTCATAGCAGCACAATTCACCATAGCTAAGATTTGGAAACAGCCTAAGTGCCCATCAGCAGATGAGTGGATTAGAAAACTGTGGTACATATACACAATTGAATACTATGCTGCAGTAAAAAAGAAGGAACTCTTGCCTTTTGCAACAGCATGGATGGAACTGGAGAGCATTATGCTAAGTGAAATAAGCCAGTCAGAGAAAGATAAATACCACATGATCTCACTCATTTGTGGATGATAGAGAACAACATAGACTGATAAACAGGGACAGATCCAAAGACAGAGAAACAGCAATCAGACTATCACTCCCCAGAGGGGAGGTAGGGGAGGGTGGGGGTAAGGGGAAGAGATCAACCAAAGGACTTATATGCATGCATATAAGCCAAACCAATGGACATGGACAACAGGGGGATGAGAGCATGAGTGGGGGGGAGGGGCGGTTAATGGGGGGATAAGGACACATTTGTAATACCTTAACTAATAAAGATTTTAAAAAAAAAGGGCGTGGGTGCTGAAGAGGCTACTCAACAAGACAGATAAACAACTAAACTGGAATTTCTAGGTCATAAAGTAGGTTTATGTTCACCTTTGTAAGAAACTTCCAGACAGATTTCCAAATTGGTTGTAATATTTTAAATTCCTGCCAGAAATGTGTAAGAATTCTAGTTGTTCCACATTCTTCTCAACAATTGGTGTGGTCGATCTTTTTTATACCAGCCACTCTAGTGGGTACTGAGTGGCATGTTACTGTATTCTCATTTGAAATTCCCTAAGCATGTTGAGCACTTTTCATTTGCTTGTGGGCCACCATGTATCGTCCTTGTGGAATGCCAGTTCAGATCTTTTTCCCATTTTTAAAAATTAAGTTGTTTGCATTTTTATTGCCGAGTTGTTGTTATCTCTATGTTCTAGATACGAGTCCTTTGTGAGATATATGCATCATGGATATTTTGTCAACTCAATCATAGCTCCACTGGCATTTCTCTCTTCCCTGGTCATTCTCTTTGGCGCAGCCTTGTGGAGTCTCGCTCTGCATATGCACAGCTTAGTATTTGGCCAAAGAGTCAGAGAACCTCCTATCTAGGCCACTTTTTCTGTGCATCAGCCTCGTCTTTAGGATTCTGCTCTGCAGACGCCAACCACCTCGGGAGCCCTGAGCTCTCATCTCTACCTCCTTGATTCAGCAAGACTGCCATGCCCTGCCTGAGCTCGGGCTTCCTCGTCACAGTCCGCAGAGTTCCTCCAGGCAGGCATCCTGGTGAGCACGGGGCTCATCTCATTTCCTCCTCTTCTCTCGGGAACCAGAGTCATGTGACCCTTTTGTAATATTTGAAAACGGGCATCACTACACTTCACCTACTTTGAAATGAAAGAGCTAATCTGGTGCTAATTACTTTGTCACGGCCCAAGAGTTTTTAGTTTTTAATCATAAATGTGTTTTAAATTTTATTGGATGCATTTTTTTTCACCTATCAAGATTGTCTTGTGGCTTTTCTTCCATTTGTTATGGTGGTGAATTACTTTAATAACTTTTCTAATAATAAAATGTCCTCATATGCCTAGGATAAACCCAACTTGGTAAGGATGTGGTTTTGTTTGTTTGTTTATTTGTTCTAATTCTTGCTAGGTTTATTTGTCTTGGCAATGTTTTATTTAGAATGAATGCACCTATCTTCAAGAATGAAATCAGCCTATGTCTTTTTCTTTCTCATACTGTCTTAAATATTGATATCAAGATTATGGTAATCTTTTAAGAGATGGAGGAGCTGTGTTCATTTTCTTTTGCTCCTGTAAAAATGTACTATAAACTCGGTCACTTAAAACAACACAAATGTATTACCTTGCAGGTCTAGAGGTCAGCAGTCCAAAAAGCGTTTCCCTGTATCAAGATTAAGGTGTCAGTGGGGCCACATTCATTCTCGAGTCTCCTGGAGAAAATCAGTTTGACTGCCTTTCCCACCTTCTGGAAGTTACCTGCTTTCCTTGCCCCATGGTCTCCTTCCCGCCAGAAGTCACATCGCTCTGACCCCGACTCTGCTGTCACATCTCCTTATCCCGCTCAGCCTTTCCCACCTTCCGTGTTCATTTATAAGAACATGCACGATTACGCTGGACTCCTCTGCACAGTCCAGAATAGTATCTCTAAGATTCTTAATGTAATCACATTAAGGCATGGATATCTTTTGGGGGTGGAGAGGGGGCGTTATTCTGTCTACCACAGAGGAGAGAACATTCTTCAATTTCCTTTTCTTTGAAAGACCTTATATAAGATTGGAATCCTCTGTTCCCTGAATATTTGATAAAACTTACCTGTCAAATGTGATCATATATATTTCCCATGAAAGGTGGCCTGGTGAACATACTGCTCTAAATCTTACTTTTCTCACTTTTGTAAAAACTACTGATATATTCTGGAAAGGAGACCATCACTATGCAGAGACCACCCTTGGGACCTTTGATAACTTCATAGTATTCCCCGTTTGCGCTCACCATAATTTTTTCAAACAGTTTCTTATGTTTAGACATTTGGATTGTTTTTAGTCTTTTTCTAATAGTACAGTGTTTCTTTTTTTCTTTTAATCTTTATTGTTGAAAATATTACATATGTCCTCCTTTTCCCCACATAGTCTTCTTCTAGCCCACACTTGACCCCCATCCCAGGCCTTAACCACATAATAATACAGTGTTTCAATGAATAGCATTTTACATATATCATTTTATATTTTTGCTAGCATATTTTTAGTAGAGCTTCCTAGAATTGGAACTGATTTTACAAAGAGTGAGTACTTTCCTAGTCATCCACAGACTCATCACAGAATATCTTGTCAATCTTTTAGATTATTGCCAACATGATAGGTAAGAAATGGTATCTCATTGTACTTTTAATTTGTATCTTTCATATTATGAATGAGGTTGATCATCTTCCCCTATGTTTAAGGGCCATATACCTTTCTGTGAATAATCTAACAGATATATATATATTTAATAGGACTATTGGCATTTTTCCTTAGTTTTTAGATATTATATATCACCTTTTGTGACATATATTGCTAATATTTAAAATTTTGTTATTTGACTTTTCTTGTGATGTGAGGTTTTTCATTATTGGTTTTACCTTGTCATGCAAAGCATTTTTACATATGTCTATTTATTTATTTATTTATTTATTTTACTGCTTAAAGTATTACAAAGGGTATTACATATGTGTCCTATTTATTTTTTTAATGTGGTCAAATTCATTGGCCTTTTTTCCTTATTGATTCTAGTTTTTGAGTCATGCTTAGGAAAATTTTTCTCCACTCCCAAGTTATAAAAGAATTTATATGTGTTTTCATTGAGTGCATTTATGGTTTTATTGTTTAGACAAATCTCTGATCCATTTGGAATTTATGCTGGGTTTAGTGTGAGGCATGGACCCAGTTTTACTTTTTTCAATGTAGTTATTTTAGTCCTCTTATTAAGACTCCTATCTCTTCTTCACTGATTTTACATGTTGACTTTATCATATACAAAATTGCCATATGCCCTTAAGTCTATTATAGGGTTCTCTAACAGTTCATTGATACATCTACCTACCATGAGCCAATATTACACAATTAAGCAGGAAAACACTGCAATCTTTTGTAAAGTCACACATTATTTAATTTGGTAGAGATAGCCTTCTCTTGTCATTGCTTTTCTTTCTGAAGGTTTTTCTAACTATTTTGTTGTTCTTCTTCCAAATGTACATCATAACCAACTGGTCCCGGTTCCAGAAAAGAAAAGGAAAAAACTCGTGGCACTGTTATTTTTACATGGAGTGCATCCAATTTATAAACCAAGTAAAGAGAAAATCACATCTTTATGATTTTGAGTCTTCCTACCCAAGAATATGTTATGTGTTTCTGTTTGTTTATGTCTATATTTCAGTCTCTAAGGAATTTGTTATAGTTTTCCTCATGTATGCATCAGACAGTCCTTGTTATCTATGCTTATTTTCATTTTGTTTTATTTTCTTTTGCTCTTGTGAAATGGACTCATCTCTCATTATACCCTTTAACTAGTTATTGTTTGTGTATATGAGGAATATTGATTTATGTTTGTTGGTTTTTATAATTTGTGACTTTACTAAATTCCCTTATTGTTTGTAATTGTTTTCTCATTGATTTTTTTGAGTTTTCTAGGGAGATAATCACATCGTCAACATATAGAGGTAGTTTCAGCCCATCCTTTCTAATTCTTATGCCATTAATTGCTTTGCTTGTCTAATTGCATTGTTTGTACATCTTAATTTTACTATTTTCCATTACCTATCAATGTAGAATCGAATGGCTTATCCCATGAATTTCCAAATGAGATGATAGATTGTAATTAAAAATATTATGTTTATTTCAATTCTGTTAGAATAGAGTCTTGATCTTATCACTAGTATCAACACTTCCATGCCTATATTTCCTCTATTTTAATTAAATAATAAGTCCAAACGTGATGAACTGTTCCTGCAGCACCACAATAACTGCTAAGGAGACAAATAGAGCCAAAGTAGTCCAAGTGCCCATATTGGGCAGCAGGCAGCACCCCCATGACGGGTTTCCTGTGGGATCTTGTATGCACAGGCAGATTCTCAAGTAAGAGAGGACTTCATGAATATTTAACATAATGCAGGTAAGTGCAAGTGGGGCAAGAGTTTAAATTTGCACAAGTTGAAGGCTAGCTGCACTTCTTTTATACCTGAAAGGTATCTGGGACAATTCTCTCCATTAAGATACAAAGTTTTACAAATTATTAATGTGGATACCCACATTTTTTCCTATTAAATGCTTCCCATTTAGTACTTGCCCATCCTCCCTCTATCGAAGATCTCTTTTCCTCCTCTGTCCAGAATAGAGAGGATGAAATAGTTTTCCCCTCAAAACACTAACCAGGCCCATCAAGTGGACATTCAAGAGCAAGGGACAGGCTTCCTGGGACCTGAAGCCCTCGCAACCCCCATGAGTGTGAAGAGCAAGGTCGGAGCAAAAAAAAGGCATGAAGTCCAGGGTGTCTGTGATGCAAGCAACTTTCTCACCTTGACCTTTCCAGGTCGGCTTCAGGACAGAAGAAATGATGCTCACAGTGCCCATCCTGGAGGGAAGAGAGACACGTGCTGTGAGGGTCTGAGTCCCTCTGACTCTGAAATTGTGACCAGCCCCATCTCAGGATCGATGTCAGCTGGGCTGGCAGGTTTGTCCAACACATTTTTGGGGGCTGGGAGCAGTGAGGTCCAAGGGCCGAGTACTTTGTTTCCTTCAAATTCTAGACTCTGAGAGGCCCAGCTCTCTTCCTGCTTCTGCCTTGAGCTTTGCAGGATTGCACATTGCACATCTCTTCATCGCTGCCCACTTCTGAGAATGACCTTGAAAGCCGCCCTCTGTTGCTTGCCATCAAACACCATGGAGCCATTCACCTCCCAGCAGGGGAACCAACGCCCGGGCTCTTTGGCACTGTCGGTTTCTGGAGGATGGATCCCCAGACAGCTGCAGGGCAACCACAGCCTCTTAGCAGGCTGCCTAGCACCTAGCAAATTTGTTAAACTAAATGACTCAAACAAGGCAGGCAGAAGGATCGCATTCAAAACACCCCGGAGCATATGTTCCCAGAGACGCTGAAACTGCAGGCTTCTAGCGAACAGCAGCAGCCAACATCTCAACAATCAGAAAGGAAGGTAAGATGTTGGGGGGACTTGGAGGTCACACAACAGAGTCCCACACGGGTCTTGCCAACTGCAGAGCGTGAGTCAGAAGGAAGTTAGTCTATTAAAATGCCAACATGCAGGTTAGTCTTTCCAGGCACGCCCCTGAGTCCTAGCATTTCAGAACTGACAAGAATGTGGCTATCCACCCCCCCTCCCCGCCCACCTCCCGCCCCCCAGCGCGCACAGGCCTTCCCCTGAGCCCATAACCAGCTTCAGAATCCTTCTCAACACTGTGTTCAGGGAGCCCCCACACGTCAAAAGGTTGGCAGTTGAGGTCAAACTCACTTGCCATCCTGACGTAACACCCCCCTCTCATTGCAAAGGTGAGGACACGGCGACAGTGACGGTCACTGGGTTTTCCATACCATTCAGCCGCTTATAAAACTCTTCAAGGTGGCACGTAGCTCTTTGACTCCTTGCTCAGTGCTCTTTCTAGTAACTACCTCGGAGCCTTGAAATGCCCGTTTTCAGTGACAGTGGCTTGGAGACTGAAGAGCTTCCGGGCGTTTATGGTTCAGGTGAGGCCTTAGGAAAGGCCGTTATCCGGCATCGACTCCAAAGCAGAGGCCCTGGAGGCCCGGAGTGCCTCTCACCTCCGGAGCGGGTTTCAGTCGGAGTGAGTACCGCAGGTGAGATGTAAGCCTGGCCGTAATTCTCTCGGTCTCTGGTTCCGTCTCCTGCCTCTCTCATCATTCCTCCAGAGGAGGCTAGCACGGAGCCCAAGTGAACCTATAAATGGTAGATGAGAGCCGAGATACATGCTGCCGCAAAACGGTAATGTGTTTGGGCGTTTGCTGACTGATCTCTGTTTCCTCGAGCTTTTTGCTCGGTAACAAAAGCATCTTCTGTGTGTATCTTGCGCTCTTTGATTGTTCATCTTCTCATAAGGGAAAACGTCTTAATAAATCCTTTGTTTTGAACTCCATAGATTAAATTTTTTTTACTCTGCTATTGTACTACATTTCTGAAAGAAGATAATTATGTGGTGAAATTAAGACATTCTGCAATTATATCTTGTAATATCATTAATTTCCAGATGAACACAAATGACACCTACCTCAAGAAGAATAGTAATTTCCTTTGTTTCACTCACAAAAGCAGGTAATAACAATCATTCTCCTGCAATTATTTTAGAAAAATTTTCCAATTTGTTATCTTAGACCTCTCAGAGCAGTAATGATACACTGTCTCAGGTTTCAAGTTTTGCTTTTATCACTGTATCGCTAATGATCTTCTAGATTGAAAATGTTGTTTTGTTTTTGAAAATGCACTGACATTCATTGTCATATCTCTCCAGTCTCTTCATAATCTTAGGAGAGAAATCATTAATGGTAATGAATGAACAGGCTTATTGAAAATATTATGCTATGGATAACATGCCCCGTCTATACGAACACAAGAACTATTTCATGCAAGACATATATAGAAAAAAAATTAATGGCTCAGAACAAAAAAGCTTAAAGAAGCATACCCGTGAGCAGCTTATAAAGTTATTCCAATCTTCATTAGAATTTTGTATTCATACCAAGTCAAAAAATGTTATTGAGCCTATATTCTATGCAAAACACTATGTCAGGGATAAAACTGCCATTGGACCCCCTAAGAGCCCAGCAAGGGGAACAAGAATGAAAGACCCAATATGGCAGAATGAATAGCAATATAGAGTAAGGATGCATTAGTAATTAAAGACTAATTATCAGGTGAACCTTAAAGAAAGGAATCCTGTGGGTAGATAGGGAAGAGAGCTCATGGGGTTTGGGAGGTGTGGGAAGAGTTCCCCGAGCAGGAAAGACATACACTGAACTGATTACGAGAGGAAAGACCCCATGGCCAAAGCCAAACTTCATCAAATAGACTTTCTCCACGAACCCATCTCTCATTCTCACAGCCACCTGTCCACACCTCACCAAGACTCGCCTCATCTGGCCTCCCTTTGTTTCTCATTTCTATTTCCTCTTTGCAATATCACTAACTCTTGTGGGTTCATTACAACATGTCTGAAATCTGAGTTCCCAGCAAATCTGTGCCTCTCCACTTGGGCTCTGAATCCCACTGTGCCCTCTGCCTGCACAATGCCTTTCCTTTCATACCAGTGTGAACAAATCTCTTCTCTCCACTCAAGCCAGTTAAATGCCACCTCCAGGGAGCTTTCTGTTGGCCCCTCATTGGATGTCCTGTGTGTCTCCCTTGAAGTCTTGTAGCATCTTTTCATTATCTCTGCCACGAACAACCCTCATCACTTGTTAAAACCCCGAACCTGAGTAATTTGCCATCATGCCTTCAGCCTTAAGCATCTTTGTTCTATGCCACATCTGAGAACCAGCTCTGCCACCAACAGAGGTAGATACAGAAGCCTTATTTGTACTACACGAGCTCACCCCCTGACCATGGCTGACTGGGTCTAAGGTGGACATCAGCCTCCGGTGGGGCAAAGTCAACTTTCCTTCCCAGCAATAGGAAGCAAATGAGTTTCTGCTAGTTCTGAATTAATAAGATGGTTAGAATCAAAGGACATGATCAAGAAAATGAAAAGTTAACCCACAGAATGGGGAAAAAATGGTTGCAAATCATATAGGATCTAGAATGCATAATATATAAAGAACACCTACAATTCAGCAGCAGAAAGGCAAACAATCCAATTAAAAATTGGGCAAAGGCCGAAACCGGTTTGGCTTAGTGGATGGAGCGTCGGCCTGCGGACTGAGAGGTCCCGGGTTCGATTCCGGTGAAGGGCATGTACCTGGGTTGCGGGCACATCCCCAGTGGGGGACGTGCAGGAGGCAGCTGATCGATGTTTCTCTCTCATCGATGTTTCTAACTCTCTCTATCTCTCTCCCTTCCTCTCTGTGAAAAATCAATAAAATATATTTTAAAAAAAAATTGGGCAAAGAATTTGAATAGACATTTCTCCAAAGAAGATAGGCCAATGGCCAAAAAGCACAGGTATAGATGCTCAAACGTCATTAGCGATTAGAAAATGCAAATCAAAACCACAGTGAGATACCACTTCACACCCATTAGAATGGCCATCATTAGAAAAGAAAATGGTAAGTGTTGGCAAGGATGTGGAGACATTGGACTCCTCATGCATTGCTGGCAGCCATGTAAAATGGCGCAGGTGCTGTGGGAAAAAGTTTAGTAGTTCTTCAAGTTAAATATGGAATTAAAATATGAACCAACAATTCCACTCCTAAGTACACATCCAAAAGAATTCAAAACAGGAATTTACAAAAACTTGTCCCTGGATATTCCTAACAACATTATTAATAATAGGCAAAAAGTGGACATAACCCAAATGTCCATCCACCAATCGATAAACAAAATGTGGTATATCCATACAATAGATATTATTTAGCTATAAAAAATGAAGGATTGATTCATGTTACCACAAGGATGAACGTCAACATTATGCTCAGTGAAAAAAGTCAGACATAAAAGGCCAAATATTGTGTGAGTCCCTCTCTGTAAAATATCCCAAATAGAAAAAGCCACAGACACAGAAAGTAAGGCTTGTGGTTGCCAGGGGCTTGGGAGTAGAGGGGACTGAGAGAGACTGATTTAACAGGTGGGGAGTTTCTGTTTGAGGTGATAACAAAGTTCTGGACCTAAATAATGACGATGGGTTGCCTAACATTGCAAATATAATTAACGCCTCCAAATTGTACATCTTAATGTGATTAAAACAATAATTTTGTGTTATGTGTAAATTACCACACTAATGAAAAAAGACTTTCAGAGCACTGGGGTGAACTTTTCCCTTCATATTCATGGAGAATCAGAAAAAAAAAAAAAAAGCCAATCCACTCAAAATGAATGAGGGAGCAACGGAGCAGAGAGAAGCAAAAAGTCTGAGAGCAGGAGCCAGGGTTTCTCCTGTCCTTCAAGATCTGGCCACAGCCTTCACAAGGCTCACCAGGTCCTTACACCTGGGCAGCCTAGACGGGTCCACTCACATTAAATCCCCTCTTCCCAGTTCAGCAACGTGGGTGTGTTACTGCCCCCCAAGAGCCCTAAGGCACCCCCCCGCCCCCGCCTACACACACACACCCTGAGCTCCTTAAGGTCATGGTCTATAGGAGAATTCAACCCCATGTTTTGCCCCACAGGGCCCACCTAGCCTAATACCCAACATGTAAGTGACACACACAGCATATGCACATTTTTAAAAAAGGAAGGAAAATAGATTCAAAATCAACACAGGCAAAAAACACTTTTTGACCTAAGTAAAAACAGACCTAATGGAAGAATTTGCTCTCATTTCTCATAATAATTTAAATCAAGTTGCTTAGTAACCATCTTCCTTAAAATGGTACATTTATAACAAATAGTGTTTTTATAAGAAGCTGTGGATTTCCAAGCCAGGTTTTATAACCTCATGCAGGCCCACATGTCTTTTTTCCAGGCTAAATTCCAACTGCCTTGTGGAGGAATATGTAGGCCCAAGAGCAATCCTGGAAGCCCTGGGGGTCAGGTCGATAGGGGAGGAAGGATTTCATCGGAGCTATAATATCAAAAGGGTGCCTCACCATGAAAAAGGATTTTGGTCTTTGTGCTGTGTATTGACTTTCCTGGAAGGAAAGCTATTGGGTAATATTGGCAGGAAGTGTCCTGCCCATGACTCTATGGTGTGCTGTTTTTGCAAAGAGGTGTCCAAAGAAGGGAAAAAGGAATTCACACTCATTAAGATTTAATATGAAAACTCCAAATTCCTGAGCAAAATGTAACCTGGGAGAGGCAACAATGTTGTGATTTTTTCATTTAATGTAATTTTGGTATCCATTCTCAATTAGAATCCTAATATGCACATTATTATTTAATGGTATATTAGTACGACATTTGTATGTTTCTCATCGGGTTTTATTGATCACCTCCTAGAACAGGATGCCTTGAATCAAATAATGAATCTGTATAATAGCATTTGTCTTTTTTTAAAAAAAAGAGTATCCACACCAATTTTTTGGTTCCCTCGGGGCAAGAAATGCATCTCATTGCGCTGTTTCTGGGTTTTGGCTTCTTTCCTCTTGATGCAGGATGGAGGCAGCGACTGGAAGGAAGACGTTCCATCTGGAAACATTGTAAATCAGCACCTCAAAAAGTCAGGTGGGCAGTGCTCACTGGAGTGATGAGCAGAAGAGTCCATGCACCGTGGAAGAGCCAGCAGGTAACCGAGCCACGTCCTGCCGATTGCACGGAGTAAATGCACTCATCGCATGATATGCTTCGGCAGCTAAAGAGCCCCGGGCACTTCCTAGGTTGGCTGTCCCCTGGGTTCCTGTTCAGTCACTTTCCCTGGGGTGAAGATGGCGGGGCCATACCTCTTTGGAAACAGCATGAAGTGCAGTAAGACCATAAAAGAGCATGTTTGGGTTTGGCTGGGCTTGAGTCTGTCAGTTAAATAATTCAGACAGCTTCTTCTTTTTGGTTGACATCTCTCTAATTATGTGACAATGACAGACATGTCATAGAAACTTACAGGTAGCCTTCTGCGTTATGTATCCCTGCTCCCAGTGTCCAGCTGAGGTGATCTTTCCTTTTGTGTCATCACACTTGTGCGTGGTGTGTGTGTGTGTGTGTGTGTGTGTGGTGTGTGTGTGTGTGTACATGTGCGTGTGTGCTTGTGCATGTGCAATTAGGTCGCCTGCAAGGTAGAGTTACATTAGGAAGCTCAGGGGGGCCACTTCAGCCAGGGGGGCTCAGCATAGCCCCTCGCCAGGGCCACCATCCTCCCTCCAGCAGCCAGAAGTGGCAGCAGGGGTCTCCGGAGAGGGACAGGAACCTTTCATGGCCGGATAACACCAGAGCCACTTCCAGGAGCTACCACAGCCTGGCCCAGAGCACCCAGCCGCCATTCACACAAATGCTTTCAGAACAGCGGCTACCTGTCCAGCAGGGAGCCAGGTGCGCTGGGGGTTCAGAGCTTCGCAGTTTATGGCTCCTATTCTCATGTCATTTGCCAGCAGTAGCCACACCCATATCTCCCTTGTCATATCTCTGTGAATTCCTTTGCATGTACACTGTATCCTTCCAGATGAAAACTGCCCTGCCCCCCCCCCCCCCCGCCAATAACACCCCACTCCTGAGATGAGCTGGGGAGACAGGGGCGGCAACCTCAGCTTTAACTAGCGGTGCGCCTTTGCTCATGCCAACTTCTCTGGGCCTCTGGTCCCTTCTTTGTAAAATGACACACATTCATCCCATGATCTCTACGTTCCCTTCCAGCTCAAAATTCAGTGTGAACGGAGTTGAAGCCACTAATACTTCAGCGGGGCTACAGAGTGATAAAGAGGTACCCTTAGATTTTTAGGGCTCAGATCCTTCGACTCAATACTTGATACAGTACATTTGCATTTCAGTTGAAACTCAGCTTCAGGTCCACCGAGAATTTAAACATCTGAGTATCTTATGAGTCTTTCCATTTGTGACATTCAGCCAATATTTATTCAGTGCCCGCTCTGAGACAGGTCCTGTTAGCACAGGAGAGCTGGAGAGACATGGAGAATGAGGCATGATCCTGTCCTCAGAGAGCTCACACCCCAAGCTTACGTGGCTCTGTACATGCGTGAGAGCCACTGAAGGTCCAGAGATGCTGCAGGGGAAGTTACATGAACCCCCACGTGAAAGCACTAACTGACAAAAGCATGGAATTCATCCCAAATGCCGATTCCCCAACTTTTGGGTTGAGTCCAACTATCTCCATGGAGCTTACTCTCCCGCACATGAAATTCACACACTTTCTTCATTTCTCAAAGCGCTGAAGGAACAAAGGATTCTGGGGCTTGCCAAGGGGTTCACCCTGCACTGTCTTATCCCACAGGAAAGGGAAGAAAGTGTGAGATTCTCCTGTGTTTCAATGACTCAGGGCTGACCCCTTTGAAGCGTGCAGCAAGGAATGAAAAAGGAACAGACAAGTAGAAATCAATACTGCTCGGCTATTATCTATCCGTCCGGGGAAACCAATCACAAATGTACCTTTCTTTCACTGCTGCAGTCGCTTGTAAATATCACACACTAAGATATCGAGGCTCAGGACAAGTTTTTGTGTATTATGGCATCATCTAAGAAACGTTGTAATATTTAAAATGCCTTCATATTGTGCTTGATTTTTAAGGAATGAACTTTGCTAAAATTGTAGCCAGTAAAATAAGTGCATCGGTGGATGGTCATTTGTTTCAAAATGATTCTTTATTTTACAAAAAAAAATCCATTGATCGCACACAATCTTTCTCACTGCTCTTGCCCTGCATTGTGTAATTGCGTTCCATGCCACCTAAAAAAAGATGCGATCACAACCTCTTAGGACCCATCTGTTGCATAAAGTGAGAACCATTTAGACACTCATTTGATTACCAATTCAAAACGAAGCCCTTTTAAAAAATTATCTGGAAATTATCCCATCACTTTCCACTGTGAAATCTAAAACCAGTTTGTGCTGTCACCAAAGAAAAAGAAATAAGACGGCCAAGCCAGTAGTCAAGCAGATCTCCCCGGTCTTTCCAAGAGGTCAAAGTCAAACTAGACTTCTTAATTGCAATCAAACTGAGAACAAAGGCTAGAGCGACAGGTTAAAGGGATCACTTTTCTAAGTTATAGCAAGTGTGGACATTTAAGTTTATAATCTGCTTAAACTATCAGGCAGATTTGGGCTAGTTTATAGCTCTGACAGTCCATGTGAACAAAGACAGCAACGTTTACTCAACTCTTCAATTTGAGCAGCTATTCCATTGAGCTTGTCATCTGAGCTACTTTGTTTAATCTGGCTCCTTCAAAACCATCCACAAAAACCAGCAGCAAAGCCAGTGGCATCCTCGCCTGAACGCTGAGCAGAAGGACACCGAGGCGAAAGGCCTTGCACAGGTTTCATCATCGAGTGATGAGTTTCCTTCGCCCTCTGGACCCAGTTCCCCTGTCTACAAGATGGAGATAACTGTCAGGACCTGCCTCCTAAGGCTGTTGTGAGAAGGAACTAACATGACATACAGAGAGCTTTCAGCACGTTGCCAGACTCAAAAAAGAATGGCGCTATTGTTATTCTTTAGCCGGGCATTAGGGAACACGGGTCTGTGACAACCAGCTGCATGGCCTTGGCAAGGCTGCCCCTCGCCTCCCGCAGGCCCTGACTTCCTCGCTGCGAAGTGGAGCTCTGACCACCAAGCCACCAACACAATGCCATCCGAGGCCAGGCTGGGATGCCCGTGACCTACACCCGAAAGGAGACAACTGAACAGATGGAGACTGTCATGAACGTCGCAGATCTTCCCGCCTCGGGGCATTCACAGGCTAAACTTGTTAAACACACCCAGCCCAGCAAACCGAACACACGCAGGTCTGACTCTCAGTGAGCAGCACCTGGGGCACACGCTGGGACATTCTTCTCAGCGCTGGCTTCTCTTACTCTTCGTCTCCCTGGTCTTCCTCTTCCTCAAATCTACCCTCAGTGGATTCACCGTGGGCCCGCCAGAGGGATGGATGGTTTGGGACACTACCCCTGGAGTCTGCGCTGCCCTTGCCCCCAGCCCCCCATTTTCCTCCTCCACAAACTGTATGTAACCCTCCCCAGCTCGGGTGACACGCCCTGAAACTACCACGCGGAGTGTGTGTTGTGCATGAACGCGTCCCATACACAGCTCTCTGGCACGCTGCTTTTCCTGGGTGAGGGTCTGAGGAGGGAGACATGCATTATATGTTCTTCTCAGGGCTCAGCACTCTGTGGACATGTAAATTTAACGATGAAAGAAGTGCCAGTACAAGTTCCCATTGAAATGCATCTCATCTCAGGCGTCTAGATGTTTCTTAGTTCCCTAAGCAAACAGCGCGGCCACAGTGCCTCATACGTCTGCAGAGTAAACAAGACACGCTCCAAAGTGTGGGTTGTTTGCCCTCCTTGTGCCTCCCATTCGAGGCCTAGCAGCTGCAGAACAATCACTTAAAGCTGTCTTTTTCTTCACGGATTATCCACAAACTACAAACGCCACCTAGATGCAACATGGTGGGGCTCAGAGCGCACCCAGAATACCCTGTGCCTACAGAAAGGAGTAAGACACAAAGAATAAAGAGACTACCTGCTTCTTTCAGGGCTTATTCCTTGAGAAAAATCCTTTTCATATCCCTTTCATTACCTCAGCCAGGGAGCCAGGGCTTTAAGAAGGGTCATAGGATACTTTGAAAGGCCTTTTGCCTCCGTGTGGTTATTAAACCCCTGGGAAACAATGGGCTGCTCGTAAAGTATATGGAACAGCCGTGCCCCCGGAGGCCCACGTGGCTGAATGAAATACACCGGCTCCTCTAGAGAGCGAAACGTGATTGATTACGGCTTAGAACCCACGGTGTCCGGGCCTCTCACCTCTGGCTCCGACTCATTCTGTAGTACAACAGAATTCAGGTTGAGTCTTTCAAAAGCTCCCTGCCTTCCGGCTCTAATGCAGCACATGGTAAAATGAGCTCAGCACAGAGTTATGTTTTTCTTTTCTTAATCCTCCCAGTCAGACGAAATTCCAGGAGTGGGATTGCAAAAGGGAGGCCGTCAGCAGAGAAATACAAGCAGGCCGTGGGAGTGGAAACTACCATGCAGCTTTGAGACGGAAGAATCACAAGAAATATGAAGAAACAACCTGAAAGCCAGGGTAGTTCCTTCCCAAGCGGTGTGCATTCATCGCCCAATCCTGAGACCTTCGGGCAATCGACCTATTTGCTTAAATGCATGTTAAGTGCACACGGTTTATAGGTCCAGGGGGGAGTACTCACAGGGCTGTCCTAACCCAACACAGGGACATATCTGAAACCTGATTCAGCTCTCTTCTTTCCTGGCTTACTCTTCAATGCTGTTTTCTTTTTCTGTAAGACATTCTACAAGTCAGGCCTGTGCTAGGAAAGGCCTGGAATAATTCTCCCTTCCCCATGTGCTGCCGAGAGTTCCCAGTCAGCTGGACAGGCTGTTCAGGGAGTGGGGTTCCAAAGACGCTCCGGCCAAAACATCAAGGGTTCCCCTCTCTCATGGCAGGCTGGGACCCCGGAGATCTGGCCAGAAGGCAAGAGAGGAGAGAATAAACAATATACAAGAGCCACTGATAATTTGGGGAAAGAGGGTAGTAGAATCGAGGAAGCAGAAAGTTAGAGAGTTGGGCCTGTGAAGGGGTGGAGCAGCATGTCCAAACCCAGAGCTCCAGCCACATCAGAAAGCTTCAGTACTTCTTGGGCCGGGTCCCGGGTGCGGATACCGAGAGCTTCCGACCCACAGTGGAGCCTCGGCATTCAGGCTTGAGCTCAGGAAGTGCAACCAGTAGGAAGCATAGAAGGACTGGTCACCTTTGAGGTCTACAGAAGAGAGGCCCTTGAGCCTATACATTTATTGTTTCTTGACGCTGGATACACATTTGTTGATATCTCACAACTGCAATTAGTTGTAATATTTTTAATAAAGGACTCAGTTTTGACTTTTAAAAATCAGTATTGCCCGGCCAACCTGGCGCAGTGGTTGAGCGTCGACCTATGAACCAGGAAATCACGATTTAATTCCCGGTCAGGGCACATGCCCAGGCTGAGGGCTCGATCCCCAGTGTGGGGCGTGCAGGATGCAGCTGATCAATGATTCTCTCTCATCACTGATGTTTCTATCTCTCTCTCCCTCTCCCTTCCTCTCTGAAATTAATTATATATATAATTTCATATGGATATATGAATGGAATCATGGCTTCAGGATAAATATTCTGGGATGAGATGACTGGACTAAAAGGTAGGAATGCCTTTATGGCTCCTTGGGTTCTTACCGCCAGACGACATCCCGAGAGGGTAACAGCAAAGATGCCAGCTGCTGGCTGTGAGTGGACCCATTTCTCTATGACTTTGTCAGCACCAGATTCTTGTGCCACTTTTTTAAGGATAAAAAGGAATTCCAAAGTGGATGCACTTGCACTGCATTGCCAAGCAGTTTTAAAGTAGTTTTATCTCGTTAATTTATACCAATAAAAAGGAGTTGGGCTCCTTCATAACAGCAGTTTCCTTTCAAGATCGAATTTTCTGTGCTTGTGTAGTCAGTTCTAAATGAGGCTGTGGGTTTTAAAGGGAAGCTAGTGTTGAGGCAATTAGCCGTCTACTCTCTGCTCTATTTTAGGAACAACAAAAAAGCGCCTTTACTAGAATCAGTGATAACACTACTGCTACCAGGAGAACTGGTGACAAGTTCTGAGTTTTTCACTAGTCGGCTGGTTCAGCGTGGACAAGGACGAAACCTCTCAGGTTCATCTTCTGAAAAATAGGCCTACTATTTGCCCTATTATAGTCACAGAATTGTTTTAAGTATTGGGATAATAATTATAAGAGTGCTTTAACAATAATATCTGTTCAAAACATTATAGTAAGAAACAAAAGAATAATAAATAACAGTAACCCAGAAATTTGGTAATATTAAAGTTACTAAGTGGAAGAGGCCCAGATCCAAGAACTTAAAATTCCTAGTAGAAAAAGAAATCATAAACAAAGCAACAATTCCATTATTTCTCACTCTCTTTTAATTTTCTAAGAAGACATGCTCTTTTAAACTAAATTTACATAAGGTGTCAATACTCCAAAAAAGAGCAAATAACTATAAATCAGATATAATGTTTATCAATAAAATAATCAAAAATTAACATAATTAACATACCTATACATGATGCATTGACAGATGAGGTCCGCAAATCCTCCCAAAACAGAGGTGCATTGGGAAAGCAGTGTCTGCTGGGGTGACATATAATAAACCATTGGTATTGGGTTTTCCGATGCTACTGTAAATTGTATTTTTTATTCCATTTTCCAATTATTGCTAAAAACTACAAAATATTGAGAAGAAAAATTAAAGAAGACAAATAAATGGAGAGATTTTCGAAGTTTATCGTTTGGACATCTCAAGATTGTTAAGATGCCAATTCTCCCCCAAACTGATCTATAGATTCACTGCAATCACAATTATAATCCTACCAGTGTGTGTGCATGTGTGTGTGTGCGCGCGCGCAGGTGCATATGTATGTAAATTGACAAGTTGATTCTAAAATGTATATGAAAATGTAAAAAGCCTAGAAAAGACAAGACAATTTGAAGAAGAAAAAGTTGGAAGTCTTGTACTACAAGATTATAAGACATGATGGTATTGGTATAAGAATAGACAAATAGATAATGGAACAGAGAGTTCAGAAATAAATCCACATGTGTACAGTAACCTGATTAATGACAAGGACAATATAGAAATTCAATGAAGTAAGAACATACATTTAAATAAATGGTGCTGGAGAAACTGGATATCCATATGGAAAAAAAGGTGAAGTTGGACCTCTACTTCACACCATATGCTAAAATTAATTCAAGATGGATCATAAACCTAATTGTGAAAACTAAAATAATCAAGCTTTTCTAAGAAAGGTAGGAGAAATATGTTTATAAACTTGTACTAGTAATAGTCAAAGGTTTCTCAAACAGGACACAAAAAGCACTAATGATTAAAAAAAGAAATGATAAATAGGACTTTAGTAAAATTAATAGGTACTATTCATGATATTTGTAATTTATAAATATATAATAAATATATGTTATATTGATATACATATTTAATTATATACATATATGCATATATAATATATACAACTATACATAATTAATAAAAGTTAGCATATATTAATGACAGATATTCACATTCAGAATAAAAATCTTTTACAAATCCATAATAAAAAGAAAAAAACAAAACAACTCAATTTAAAGTGGGAAAATGAGTTGAATAGGCATTTCTTCTCCCCCTTCTAAAAAGAATGTCCAAATAGCTAATAGGCATGAGAGAAGATCATCATAATGACTATATCCCAATTCATTTATCCATTCTCACACTGAAGAACTTTTGAGTTGTTAGAACTTTTAGCTATCATGAGTAAAGCTACTATGGGTATTCCTGTGCGTGCCTTTTGGTAGACATTTTCATGCATTTTTCCCCGTTGGGCTTGCATATAGGAGTGGAATTGTTGATTCACAGTGCTTTAGACATGTGTGCTGTCAAATCTTTTCCAAAGTGGTCCTGCCACTTTACATTCCTTTACGTAATGTATGAGAGTCCCAATTGTTCCACAGCCTTTCCAAAGCTGTTACTGTCAGTCTTTTTATCATTAGCCATTCTGGAGGCCTGGATGTTATAGGGTCTTGCCCACGGCCAATAACAAATTAGTGACAAAGTAAGGACCAGGCTGCAAGACTCCTGATGCCCCTCCAGGGGTCTTTCCCTCACTTTGCTTCCCTAGAGCACCCATGAGAATGAGACTGGCACCCAAGTGGACTCTTTAGTCAATCCCTGTGTCCTAACAAAATGTCTGTGGAACTTTGTTCATGCATCTCCTTTACTTGAATTCTCTTTCTTAGTTTGTTTTTTTTCTACCACATCTCTACCAACTTATCTCTCAAGACTCTACTCAAGCCTCCCTCACTTTTTAGGGGGCTTTCTGTAACCCTTTCCTCAGTAGAATTGATCCCTCTCTGTATCCATGATAGTAACATTTATTCTTTTTTACCAATATTTACTGGGCATCTACTATGTGCAAGGTACTGTTGTAGATTCTTGGGACTCAGCAGTTAAGACAAGTTCCTGTTTCTATGGAACTAACATTCTGGTGGGAGAGGAATAACGTTAGGAAATGACAAGAGGCCATAAGGAATAGGGTCAGGAGACTGTAACAGAACGTGCTCTGTAAACCAGCTTGTCAGTAAATGTTTCTTTGATGAGGTGACATTTGAGCCAAAAACTGTCAAAATTGATGCCAGAGACCTTAACCAAGATAGAGATGGGGAGGACCTGAAGGAGGAGCTCTCACACCCTATGTTGGTCACAAAATCCTCACAGGAAGAACTCTGTGGTTATGACAGCCCCTTCCTTTACTTTCTCTTTCCCTCATTAAAGGTCTTCCCTCTCTTTGTCTCGGGCAACTTGCACATGGCTCGCCATGGCTGCAGGTACCAGATAAAGTCTTTTATTTTTCCCGTATAAATGCTTTTTGCTGACAGAGTATCTGGTAGGCTCTTTGTTTAGGGTTGACAGCTGAAGAAGGAATGAGAGGCTGAGTCTATCCAGAGAATGAGACTCCCCAGTGTGGCTGTTTACCTGTCTTTTTTCTTCATGAAAGAATCTGATTGACTAGAGGGCAGAAACAGTAACTTAACTCACCTTTTTATTTTGGATCAGTGTAGGGAGGCAAAAAAAAAAAGTTGGAAAAAATAAATAAATGCACAAGCAACAAAAGGAACTATAGATAAATTGAACTTAATTAGAATTTTGAGCTTCTGTGTTTCAAAGGACAATCAAGAAAGTGGAAAGAAAATCCATAGGATAGAAAAAAAATAGTTACAAATAATACTTATTGTAAGGTATCTAGAACATACCTATGTATTTAGGATATTTAGAGAATTCCTACAACTTAGCAGTAAAAGACAAATAACCAAGTTAAAAATGAATAAAAGATATAAATATACATTTCTCCAAAGAAGATATGGAAATGGCCATTAAGCACATGAAAGGACGCATTATCCATTAAGAAGATAAAAACAAAATCATAATGAAATACCACTTACCACTCCCTAGAATGACTACAGTAAAAAAGACAAATAATAACAAGTGTTGACAAGAATGTGGAGAAGTTGGAACTGCCATACATTACTGATAAAAATGTAAAACGGTACAGCCATTTTGGAAAGTAGTTTTGTAGTTCCTTAAAGTGTTCGAAATGGGGTTACCATATAACCAACAATTCCGCTCCTAGATGAATGCCCAAGAGATTTGAAAACATCAACTCACATAAAACTTTCACATGAATGTTTATGGTCATAATAGCCAAAAAGAGGAAACAACCCAAATGTCTATCAACTAATGAATGGGTAAAGAAAAATGTGGTATAAACATATAATCAAATATTATTTAGTCATAAAAAAAAGAATAAAGTATTGATACATGCTACAACAAGGATGAGCCTTAAAAACATCATGGTTAAGTGAAAGAATCTATACACAAAAAGAATATTGTATGATTCTATTTATAAGAGATGTCTGGAATAGGCAAATGCATATAGACAAAACGTAGATAAACAATTGCCAGGAGTGAGGAGGTGGGGGAATGGAGAGTGACTGCCAATGGGTGTGGGTTTCTTAATGGGGTGATTTAAATATTCTGGAATTAGATAGTGGTGATAGTTGTACAACTTTATGAATAAACTAAAAACCACTGGATTGAAAACTTTAAAAGAGTAAAAATTTTAGTATGCAAATTTTATCTTAATTTACAAAAAGAATGAATGAGTGAATGAATGAATATATAAATAAATGCCTAGGAGACAACTCAGGCTTGTAACAAATGTGAGTTCTCTAAAAGCTTTATTCACTGTGAAATCGCAGAATTCTACTATTTGGTTCCCACAGTTTTTCCTGCCCTTGGTGACTAGGATGCCAGCTGCACCATCACCAAACACAGAATCCAGCCCATCAATAATTGAAGCAATGAACCCAAACCAGTGCTCTGGCCACTAAGTCAGCAGCCAGTGCCAAGAACTCATGAGAACATCTGGACAATGTCATTGCCAATTCAGACTTCACCCACACATCATCTGATCACATGATTACACTTCCTTATAGTCCACAAATTCTACAGGGGAAAAATTTGTTCAGAACAAACGATGGAAGGGTGATTTCATCCTATAACAAATCAATCAAAGGCAAGTAAAACAAAGGAGGCATAGCATAGAGGGAGTGAGAGAGGGATCTCAGAGAAAAACAGCAAGCTCTTTTGATCCAGTTGTTTATGTCAGAAATCAATAGAGATGTTTTCTTTCACTTTGGAGAGTGAGAACTGGAATTTGCTGAAATTGGATCTTGAGGCACTTAGATTTTTTCCCCCCCTTGGTACTGGAACAGTAGCACACACATTCTGTTTACCAGGAAACTGACCACTGGGGCAAAAATTGTAGCAATTGTAGTAATTCTATACTTAGCTTTTAGTTTTCAGGGTTGTATAAAACAGACTCAGAGATGTTAATGGGCAGTCCATGAAGAAAGCCCTTAAGATACGTTTGGAACGATGTGAAACATTCCACTTTATTGGATGCTTTTTTCTGGAAATATCATCAGACTATGATGTCACCTGGTAGAAGGAAGAGAGAGAACACCATTATAAACTTTTCTGAGTGCAAATTACATCTCAGAAACAGGAAATGATTATGCTAAATGAATGCTCTCAAGATAAAGCAGTTTTATGCAACAAACCAAAATGAGGGTGGCAGTGCATGGTCGCTAGCTTTATGACTTTGTTTTAATTACGGCCTGATTACCGCAGCTGCTACTTGTTTACCTAACAGCAGAGCTTTGGTGTTTCAAGAGTAGAGAACCCCAGAGCGGGAACTGTGGTGCCTGAATGTGAGAGCGAGCGTGTCATGGTAACTTCCATTGTGCAGATTATGAATTGCTGTAGGATTTTGCCTAAAGCCCCATGAAATTCATGGCAAATAGAGTATCATGTTGAGCTATGGAATAAAAAGCAGCTGTTCAATAATGCCTTCAGAAAACCAGAGTGGGCCTTCTGCATACCAGTATTGTGACTCAGAAATTCTTCATCAAAATCCCCCTTGCTTTTCAGGTCTCTAAGAGATTTCCTGTGGACCCTAGAGAAAATACTGCGATCCAGTCTAAAAGAGGACATTCAGAATTACCTTTCCTCCTGTACAGTGAAAGTTCATTTCTGTGTCCTTTTATTTCAGCGGACATGAGATCTGTAATAGGATTTTCGGGGTTGATAGGCCCTTTAGGCTGACCTGTAAGGTGGTGCAAGGCTGGGCCAGCGCTGCAAAAACAGGAAGCATAATTTGTTGTGTGTAGCACGAGAAAAGTCCTGTCTAATGGAACTATTCATGCCAGCCAATCCTCAACATGCCTACATTTTTCTCTCTTATCCTCTCTAACCCTTCCCCCTCGGCCTTCCTAATGCCTAAATCCCCATCTGTGCACAGGTGTGCTGGCCCAGGTCAGGCAAGGATTTTGATAAAGCCAAATGAAACATTTCAAGAGGAATCCTTCTGGTTTCAGAGCAGATGACATTGGACTCGAATAGTGCTTGCTGCTGAGAGTGTCCTGTACCTGTCCCACTCCTAGCTCCAAGGCAGCTCTTCCTCCCTGAGTTGCCATGTGCATGTTATTTGACCCCGATTTCTTATCTAAAGCTCGTTGGGCTAGAGGACAGTAGCTTGGCCAAAATCAACCATAAATAATGAGTATCTGGGAAGACAACCTCATTTTATTTTTCAGCCTGAAAAACTGCTGGTTTGATTATCTTCAGACAACTTCTACATCTAGGGTAAGAGATTCTCAATGATGAGGTACCACTGTTCAATTTCTTAATGAGACAGCTTTCCATGGCTATTGATTTTTCCATGTTTCCTAAAATTTCCTGCATCTTCACAATAAACCCAGAGTCTTAAAAACCTGATTTTTTACTAGTATCTAAGAGCCTGTCTCTATTCTTTGTGACCTGACAGAGCCTAAACCAAGGAGCTTGAAAAATGCCATATTCACCACTGTGAACTCAAGGCCCAGACGCGAGTAGAGAGCTCAATGAACATGTTAGGCTCATGGAATGCAACCCCATTAAAAATTTCTACTGTTAATCATGGGTTTAGGACAGGGATGGCGAACCTTTTGAGCTCGGCGTGTCAGCATTTTGAAAAACCCTAACTTAACTCTGGTGCTCTGTCACATATAGAAATTTTTTGATATTTGCAACCATAGTAAAACAAAGACTTATATTTTTTATATTTATTTTTGATATTTAAATGCCATTTAACAAAGAAAAATCAACCAAAAAATGAGTTCGTGTGTCACCTCTGACACGCATGTCATAGGTTCGCCATTCACTGATTTAGGATGTGGGAATATATGTTAATCTAGGTCAGTGGTTCTCAACCTTGGCTGCACATTAGAATCACCTGGGAATCTTTTTAAAATCCTGATGTCCGGGCCTCATCCTCCTGAAATTCTGTTTCTTTGTTGTGGGGCGGGGCCACACAGCCAAGGTTGAGAACCACTGATCTAGGTGAAGGATCCTAAATTCTGAATATTGTCAACATAGCTAAATTAGCCTGTCTGAAAAGACAATTTCAGGTCAAAATGAAAAGCTATTCAATTGAAGTTCAGCTGATAATTGGGAAGAATTCATTGGAGTTAGTAAAGGAGAAGTCTTACTTAATGAGTTTCATCAATAAGGTATAGTATTTTCTTTGCCTTATTAATTGGTGTGGACAAGAAACTGGGTGGTGTCATTTAGGGAACATTGAGGCCTCCTGTGAATGCACCGATAGGTCTGGGGTTCAGAGCTCTTCAGCATGGGGGCCCTGAGGCCTATAGGGCGTAGTTCTCAAACTCAGCTTGCACCTGCGTCACATGGAGGGCTTTCTAAAATTTAGATTACTCCAGAATTTCTGAATCAGAATTTCTCCGGAGAAACAGAGCCCATAGGAGATACATATGTTATGGAGGCTGAGAAGTCCCACCAGCTGCCGTCCGCAAGCTGGAGACCTAAGAAAGGACCTAGTTCCAGCTCAAGGCCAAAGGCCTGAGATCCTTAGGAGAACTGATGGTGGAAGCTGTAGTCCAAGTCTGAAGGCCTGAGAACTAGAGGGGTGATGGTGCAAGTCCTAGGGCAGGAGACCACTGTCCTAGTTCAACAGTCAGGCAGAGAAGGAGCATTCTCCCTTCCTCCTCCTCCTTGTTCTATTCAGTTCTTCAGTGGATTGGATGAGGCCCACCCATTCAAATGCTAATCTCTTCTGGAACCGCTCTCATAGGCAGACCCAGAAGTAATGTTTAGCCAGATCTCTGGGCACCCTTTGCCCAGTCAAGTTAACACATAAAATTCACCATCACAAATTCATCCTTTGTCAAGTTGGCAACCATAAACATCTCCTTAAACCATATTTAATCTCCAAATAAAGTTGATAATCATGTCACGTAACATGAAACAACTACCCTGCAGAGATAGAAAAGGCGAGTGATGTTTACTCTTCTCCTTGATAGCCCAGAGCTTAAATACTATCATGTAGACTTAGCAATGCTTAAATATGATATAAAATCAACACATCTTATGTTACATGCTAAGGAAATGAAAAAAGAAAGAAAAAGGTATGCACACAGATGTATTCAGAACAAAATATGGAGAAAATATTTATGACAATTACATGGAATTGCTGTCATCATTTTTCTATAACTGGTCATGAGGTCATATCTGCTCTTTGAAACTACCCTTTTCTACTATTCATTCTGTATTCTCTTTGCCTTAAGCAAGAGCTCAGCTGGTCTTGGTTCTTTACCTGCGGGGAGGGGGGTGACCCAATCCTTCATCACTGCAAGGTGTGGGCCATTAGTAGTTCCGCCTGGATTGGGTTGTTGTAGTTTTCCATTGACCTAAGTCACAGGGCTTAAGAATACTAAGAGATACTCTAAGGATCTCCTAAATTCCAGACACATTCTTCCTGATCACCAGCGAGGAGTAGCAGTCCAATTTCTCCTTGTGGTCAGAATCAGTCACTCCAGCCAACACCATAGCTCCCATCTTTGCCTTTTGATTGAGAGTCATGAGGAGCCCAAAGTGGCTGTGGCCATCTTAACTCCCTGTTCAAAATTTTTGTAGTGACTGGGGGTCTTCCTCAAGGGGGTTTGGCCTCCTCTTCATTCACGGGTCCTGAGTTTATAAACTGGCTCAAGCCTGGGAATTAATTGAGGGCTGTGACTCAGATTTTATGATTCAAGTTCAACTTTTGTTCACATCTCCTAGAACTTTCCTGCTTATACAGATTAAGTCAGAATTTAGTTAGCTTCTTATCTATTTCAGTTCTAGGAACATCACAATCAACTAGCCGATGCCATAGGTCTGTGCGAGTCAGCATATTCTGATTGCTGCTCTTTCCATTACAGTCAATGTTCCACCTTGCCCTTGGAAGCTAAGTGAGGCCATTGGGCCCCTGCCACGCTGGGATCCAATTACTCCCATTCATTTAGGTTTCTCAGTTCAGTGACTGCAGTTCCCACCGCCGCAAGGTCTGGACTACAGAGAAGAGCAATCACAGAGCTCTTATCTCCCACGATCATGGTGAAAGGTGTGTCTTTTGGACCCCCCCAGGGTGGGTGAGTAGGTCTTAAATGATAAATCCACTGCAATACTGCAGTCTCCCTAAACCTTTGAATCCCTTCCTCTACATTAAACCAAGGCAGGTCTGGCATTTGCCATTCACTCACAGTGGGCCATCTTTTGGTTCATGTTTCAGCAACCAACCAAACTGTTAGAGCCTTTTCTAACTCTCCAAGCCGCCACATTAAATGCAGAATCTCTGCCTGGTGGGCCCATATCAGTAAATTCAGCATTATCCATTATCCCACACCCTGAATATCCATTTGACAACTGTTCCCCAGATTTCTGTCTGTACAAATTAGAAAGCTCAAGCAGTTCTCTTAGAGTGCAATTCAAAATCCTGAGCTCAGCTAGACAGGGGCCGGTGAGGCACCCAGAGAACAGCAGCAGGAGGAAGCCACGCCCACTCACGGACATCCGGGACACCAGGAAGAGGCGATGGGCAAACTGAAACTAGAGCGGGCCCTGTCCCGTGGAGCTGGAGCCAGGAGGAGAGTCCGTCGCTGCCGCAGGTGTTGCTCTGGGCAGGCAGAAGAAGGATGCTAGAACCCCAGGGTGTGGAGAGCGGCTACAGCGTTTGGACAGAAAAAGCCTGGGACTACTGACAGGGCATGATCCTCTTGTGGCAAAGCCACGTGCAAGTCCCAGCACAATGATAGCCAAAGGCTATGGGTATAAGCTTGACCTTATGGTCCGAACCTGTGATCCCACGTGGCTGAGTGATATGGGCTGCGGGAAGTGCAGCAAGTAAACAAAGCTTGATCAGGCGCATGTAATTGAGTAGATTTGAAACCCATGAGAATGTTGTAAACATCTTGACCACGCCCTTACTTTGCCTCCTGGAATCTGGCTATAAAATAAAGACTGGGCTTGCAGGCTGTGGCGCTGTCTCTCCATCAGAGAGGCAGCGTCCCACCTAGCGCCCAGCTTTATTCTCTTGTCTGTCTTTTCTCCATCCTTCACCGCCCCCTCTCAGGCTCACCCATGGCAGTGCCGGCGTGGCACAACCTGGTGTCTGCACCCACCTCACACCCTCCCTACGTATGCAGGCACATGTGTGTACACACACACACAGCCCAAAGAATGGATCTGAGGGCATACAGACACAGGGCCTTCTCAGAGGGTCAACCACATTACCATGGTGGCTGAGACAGACATGGGCCCTGCCTTCATTGACCTTACAGTCTAGCAAGTGGATTGTATGGAGCCTAGGAGTCCTGTAGAGTGGTGGGGCCCATTGGGCCTTCTGCTCTCTAGAGGAGTGTTATGCACTGAATGTGTGTGTGCCTCTAAATTTCATATGTTGCCACCTAATTTCTAATGTGATGGTATTTGAAGGTGAGGCCTTAATGAGTAGGTAATGAGGCGGGCCCTCACAACTGTGCTTTTCACCCTTAGAAGGAGAGACCAAGGAGCTTACCTGTTCTCTTTCTGTCACCTGAGGGAATAACAAGAAGTTGGCTTTCTACATCCCGGAAGAGGCTCTCACTGGTACCCGACCATGATTGGTAGCCAGATGGCAGACTTCCAGCCTTCAGAACTGTGAGGATTACATGTCTGCTGTTGACAAGCCTCTCAGTCCATATTTCATTCGAGCAGCCCAACTAAGACAAGAAGTATAAGTCAATGGTGTCACTTTATAAAGATATAAAATCCAAATGTATCTATGAGAAAAGCTGGGCTTAAAATTATTCAGATTACAATTATAACACAATACGTTTTTTCCTTGTCTGTTTAGGCAGAAAGTTAGAGAAAGAAGTAATTTTTTTTCTTTTGCCCAAATGACCATACTTTGCATAAAACTAATGTTTGGAAGTGGAAAAGCTCTGGAAGTGGCAGCGGTTGTCCTTTGAATTTATGAATATTGCTACTATCACATGTTACATTAAAATTAATAGGAGCTGAGGATGTGTATTGAAGGGAGAGGAATGGATCCCTCACTGGGCTTTTGTTGGGGACTGCAGTTGTGCTGAGAAATGGAATTTGGGTCTGGTGCATAATCAAGCATGAATTAATAGCAGGTAGTGAGGTCTACAATAAAAACACGTGACTGTCGTTCACAGCTCAAGTGCTCTGCTCTGCTCTGCTCCACATCCTGGAATTGAGCACTTAAATCAGATATCTGTAAGTTCTTGCCAGAAAGCCCTGTATTTCTCTTGTAAGCCTGAATTTTTTTGGAGGGGGAGGAAGTGGGTGGCAGCAGTACAGAGCCGTTCCTTTGAATGCTGCTCCTCTGGAATGCATTGGGACAGCGTTGGCATTGGGGGAGAGATTCTGTGAAGATAGGAGATGCCTGCAGAAGTGTTTGCTAGCTGCAGTCATATGGTAATGGCATCAGCTCTGCCTGGGGAAAATGACAGCATAGAATTCGGCTGATTTGCCTAGACAAAATTACATGAAATTGCATGTATTTGTCTAGCGCATTCTAATAATAGCATTAGAGGGATGGATTTTTCTTGGAGAGCAAATAATTTGGAGGCAGAGTTCATACCCAGTCTATCATTGCAGCAATAAGCTAGTGTCAGAACGCGTCTTGTCTCTTTTTAGGATTAGATGTTGCTGAGTTTCAGCTTATTTAGCGCGGTGGCATATTTTCTTCACAATCTCAAATTTTAGGTGAAATATTTACATATTTTACTTTAAGGTCATCGACTTCGTTTATCTTATCTTTGTGGGAAATAATAGAGTAGTGCCTATTAGGAAAGGCACATTTTCTTTTTCTCCTGACAAGATCAAGCCAGTCTAGTAGGCACACACAGATGTGCCTCATGCAATGAAATAACTGCATTTCTAAAAGGTTGTGTATAAATTGAGCCATTTCCCTATTGGCTTATATTATCTTGTCAAAGACATTATGTCTCCCTTCCAGAGTGAACGCCAATGAACTTCTAACACTTTCAGTTTCTCCTTATTCCTGCACTCTTTCTAAAAAGTGTTTCATATTAATCTTGATAATCTTAAAAACACAAACATATGCAGGAAACTTCACAACTTGGAGGATGATTTTATTTGGGTGAATAACATACCCTTTTTTTTTGCTTGAAGGAAGGCATTCCTGAAAATGATAAACATGGTTACCTCTTATTGGTGAAATGAAATCCTGTGAATGTGTATTGAACATACAACATGGGCTGTGCTGGTTGTGGCTGGATTGTCACACATACTCACACACACACACACACACACACACACACTCACACCCTCCTCCCCACACACTCATACACACAAACTCACACCCTCCACACACACACTCACACCCTCCCACACACACACTCATATACACAAACTCACACTCTCACACACACACACACACACACACACACACACGCACACACACGCACACACACGGCCCACCCCGAAAAATGGATCTGAGGGCCACAGGTCCAGGCCCCTCTCAGAGGGTCAAGGTGTAGTCCTGGGCATCTCAGCCACCACCACTCTCCAAGAATCGCTATTTCCAGCTGCTAAGAAAAGCTCAATAGTCTGATACTTTGTATGATTCTGCTTCCCTTCTTTCTGGAAAAATAATAAGGGAAAACTATATGGAACACATTTATGTGCAAAACCTTATACTCTGTTCACATCTACCATCTGATGAAACATAGAAGCGCCTACCTGAATCCTGCTTTTCAGTTCTCAGTAATTCTATCTTTGACATTTACTAGTCCTACGATCTGTCTGCTCAATTTTCCTTATCTTTATAATGGACTTGGCAAGCACTGCCTTTAGCAAAGATTAGTCATAATATGTATCAAATACCCAGCACAGTGCATGGCGCATAAGTGATGCACAGCAAAGGGCAGTTCTCCTCCCCCTTCTCCTCCTCCCTCTTCCCCTCCTCCTCCTCCTTCTCCTCCCCCTTCTCCTCCTCCTCCTCCTCCTCCTCCTCCTCCTCCTCCTCCTGAAGTTAGTTGCTGATAGCGCTTTCTTACCTGTAACTTCAGGAGCTAGTACAGTGCCAGGCCTAGCAGGTGCTCAGTAATTATTTACTGAAAGAATCACAGGTAAAATTGAGCGTGTTCGTTATATACATAAACTCTAGATTCCTCATGCCCCCACCAGCCAACAGATACAAAGTAATCCCATTTGCTGAGTCACACCTGTTCACATAGCCCCCTCGTTTCCTGATATATGCTTCCTGAGCGTGTTTGTGAGTCTGCAGGTTAGTTTCAGATACGCATAGAAAGAACCTGTGTCTGTTCTTGTTCATCCCTGGGGGTGGTGTGGGGGGAGGGGTCAAGCGGGGGAAAAAGGAGACATGTAAAATTTTAGACAATTGATCAATCAATCAATAAAAGAACCTATGTGCCAGGGGGCTCCTCCCTGCCCCCAGGTGATGTGCCAGAGCCTGAAGGGACCAAGCATGGGAGTGGACAGCAAAACCTTATGAGGGCATTTCTCTCCATTTGGTATTAAATCCACTACAGGAGCTCCCAAACAGTACTGCCTGGGAACCTTGTAATTGACACAGACCTGCGGCTCTGGGAATGGGCACAGGATGGAGGAGAGACACACCGGCCGTGTCGCAATCAGCCTTATTCTGGCCGAGGCTCTGCGCATCAGATGTAGAGCCTGGCTCCCTCCTCTTGAGGAGTGATCTCCAGGAGGCAGCTCGGCCCGCAGGGAAATAGGTGTTGCTGGGTCAGCCCCGGGCTCACGAGACAGGCTGGGCCACAGCTGAACTCTGCAAGGTCCCAACATTGGTTCCAGGTGCAACTCCCGCCACGGACCTACATGCTGGTGGGAAAATCAACGTGTTACCTTCACCTGCGATGACAACCCAGACTTCTAGCAAAGGGTGCATTCACATACTGTTTTCTTCCCACAGTAATAGCTGTCCTATGGGAGAACTGGCTTCCCTTTAGGAGGCTGTGTGTGGAGAGCTCAGCTCCACTGCTGAGATGACACGGCACAGAACAGCACAGCACGGCACAACGGCAACACAAAGTCCAAAACACGTCACTTGTCGCAGGGCTCCGGGACGATCCGAGGCCCTGGTTTCAGAGTCCCTCCTAGGAGTTCGCAGGCAAAGCAGACTCCGTTCCCGCACAAGCTTGGCACCAGGGCTAAGCCTCTGTCATCAGCCATGGGGAGCCGGGTGGCAAGACGGGCACCGACCAGGACTCGCCTCTTTACCAGAATGCAGTGTCCGCGGATTCCTGGAGTTCCCCGTGTCCTGGAGCACCGCGCGGCCTGGCGGGATGTGCAGCTGCTCCGGGGAAGAGGCCGGAAGACCCGCCGGTCTCCATCTCCGGCTCCGTCCAGGCCGCGCGTGAGGGGAGTCTGGTCCATGGCTAGAAGGAAAGCCTCAGCTTAGAGGAAGCCCATTTACCTGCGAAGGACTGCTGAGCACCTTGTGGTTGTCAGGTTCAGGGATGAATAATCATGGAGGGGCTTAGAGAGGCTAATGACTAATGGCCCCTCAACTTCCTGCTGAGGCTGGCAGTTCTGTGTCATTTTGTTTTTCTGTTAATTTATGCACCAGGATTAGAATGTAGCATTATGCGGTCATTTAATTTAATTGAAGCATGGAACTTCACGGGCCCCGTTTTACATTTCTCTTATAGATTTCAGTGGCTTTATCTTTAGCATTTAATTCCCCCGGCCCTCCCTCCCCCCTCCCGCCCCAGATCACCATTCCTAATGGCCATAGTCACATTTACATTTGCACCGCGCTTTTCCTTTCTGGGAGCTCCAAGCATGGCATGGCCCATTACCCCACGAGCGCTCTGCAAGGCAAATGCCAGAGAGCATTGTGAGCCCTTCCTTGGGTTTAACATACATGAAAAGGTGCCGCCTCCATCATAGAGATCAGTTCCCGGCCGTTTAAATGACTCTGGACGCGACGAGAGGCTTTGCGCGTGCAGGAGGCCTCCGCTGTGCGGTGCTTTTCATACGCAGAAGCCCGTGACCTTTCAGAGGGCGTGCAACTTATTAGAGAGTTTGCAGCGAACACCCCATCGCCTGCTCTTAAAGATGCAGTGTTCGTGCCACCCGTGCCACCCGGCCGGGGAAGACTGCCCAGGGCCAGGGAAGAGCGGTTGAGCGGTGGGGGAGAGAACACAGGGCCGGTGAGCTCCCTGTAAAAGCCACAAGCTTTATCGGCCCATGTGGCTCGGCGGCAGAGTGTGACCCAGGAACCAAGAGGTCTCTGGTTCGGTTCCCGGTCAGGGCATCAGCCAGGGCTGTGAGCTTGACCCCCCAGCATGGGGCGTGCAGGAAGCAGAGAATGGATGATGTTCCTCTCTTTCATCGAGGTTTCCATTTCTCGATGCCTCTCCCTGCCTCTCTCTAAAAATCAATAGAAACCTACTTAAAAAGTAAATACAAGCCACCAGCTTTTGATGGACCCGAGGACTGAGAGCCACAGACGCACTGGACCTGTCCGGGCTCACTCTGAAGAGCCATGCAAGCGTCCACGGGGGGACATCAGCATTCCGCACTCACTTTCCCAGAGGCCAAAACAAGGCAAACGTGGGAGCAAATTCGGCTGAGACGTTGGTAGGGAAGGAGCAGAGCACAAGCCCCAATGGAGGACGCCCTCCCCTGAGTCCGTTGTGTGTGGGGGGAGAGGGGATCCCCTTCCCTGGGTAGGTTCTTTTGGCTGGTCCAGTAATGAACTCTACCTGATCGAGATTAGATTAGCAAGGGGAAGTGAGCAAATTTAATTACCAACAGATGTACAGGAACCCCACATACACGAGAGGTTCAGAGACAGAAAAGGAAAACGGGGTAGGTAGGACTTCAGAGGGGAGGAAGGTCCTTCGTAGGATGATGGGAAGAGCAGATATTTCCTAATGAGAAGTTTGCCCTGCCCTATAGCTTGCCCACAGAAAGTTATCTCTAGAGCCCTAACCGGTTTGGCTCAGTGGATAGAGCATTGGCCTGGGGACTGAAGGGTCCCAGGTTCGATTCGGGTCAAGGGCATGTACCTTGGTTGTAGGCACATCCTTAGGAGGGGGTGTGCAGGAGGCAGCTGATCGATGTTTCAAGCTCTCTATCCCTCTCCCTTCCTCTCTGTAAAAAATCAATAAAATATGTATATTTTTTAAAAAGTTATCTCTGGTGATAAACTCTTATTACGGGCAAGCCCCTTATTTTACATTTTTTAAGGGAGAGGTAGAAGTTTCTCATGAGCCACATGGTCTTCATCGCCTTCAGCTCAAAATAATTCACGCACCAAGGTGGCACATCGTGGGGAGGCCTGTTCTGAACCCCTTCACTGAACTCAGAGGCCATGGGAAGGGAAAAATCAAGAGGCTTACACTCACCATCCCCTAGGCCAGTGGTCGGCAAACTCATTAGTCAACAGAGCCGAATATCATCAGTACAACAATTGAAATTTCTTTTGAGAGCCAAATTTTTTAAACTTAAACTATATAGGTAGGTACGCTGTTATTAACTTAATTAGGGTACTCCTAAGGCTTAGGAAGAGCCACACTCAAGGGGCCAAAGAGCCGCATGTGGCTCTTGAGCCGCAGTTTGCCGACCACGGCCCTACGGTAGTGGTTCTCAACCTTCTGGCCCCTTAAATACAGTTCCTCATGTTGTGACCCAACCATAAAATTATTTTTGTTGCTACTTCATAACTGTAATGTTGCTACTGTTGTGAATCATCATGTAAATATCTGACATGCAGGATGGTCTTAGGTGACCCCTGTGAAAGGGTCGTTCGACCGCCAAAGGGGTCGGGACCCACAGGTTGAGAACCACTGCCCTAAGGGGTCAGCAGAGTGCTGGGGCATTTCTGTTACTAGAACATCAGGGAGAACACTTTCTGGCTCAGGCCCTCGGGGAATGGCAGGATCCTGTGAGAACAGCCGGGTGGTGTCTATGGCAGCGGAGGGAGGACAACAGAGGTGGGGTCCCGGGGCAAGAGCCAGGGATCTGCTCACAAGAACTGTCACTGTAGTTAAATCATATCAAATCTGACTCAGCAATCCCATCTACTGACTGGTAGAGAATTTCATTCTTGATTATTCGTGGGCCTTTTCCTTCCTCCTCAGCCCAGGGTCATTACAGCAAAATATCTGGGGAGTCGTCCCATCTCTGCTCCTTACTAGTCCTGTGGATAAGTACATTGTCAGGGGCCACGCGTGCCCTTCAACCCTAGAGCTTTATTAGGGGAACACAAATTAAAACCCACTGAGAGATGCCACTACACACCTATTACAATGACCATAATAAAAAGTGCTGACACTCTCTGATGCTGATGAAGATGCAGAACAATTGGAACTCATACCGTGTTGGAATTATTACATGGTACCGCTACTGTGGGAAACAGTGCAGCAGTTTCTTATAAAGTTAAGCATAGTCTCATCATAGGACCCAGAAATCCCACTCCAGGGTATTTACCCTGGAGAGAGGAAATCGTATGTTTCTATAAAAATCTGTACATGAATGTTCATAGCAGCTTTATTTGTGATAGCCAAAAGCTGAACACAACCCAAATGTTCTTCAACATTTGTGAAAGTATTAACAGACTGTGGTCCATCCATCCTATGGAATACTACTAAGCAGTACAATGAAATAGACCATTGATACAAACAAAGGCATGGATGAATCCCAAAGATACTGTGCTGAGTGAGAGAAGCCAGTCTCAGAAGGATACAGACTGTATAATTCCACTTATTTGACGATGACAAAAAGACAAAACTAGATGATGGGAAACAACTCTGTGGTTTCCAGGGGCTATGGGTGGGGGGAAAGCACAGTGGAATTTTGGGGGTGATGAAACTGCTCTATATCCTGATGACATGCATCTATACAGGTGCTAAAATTAATAGAGCTGTACCAGGAAAGAAAAAAGCTAATTTTACTGCATGATGATTTTAATAGCACAATTTCTAAAGAATTAGTCCAAGGGCTTTGTTCCTCCCATGCCATGTTTGGGTGCAACATTTTACAGATCCTGGGACTCCAGTGCCTGGAGTCCAGTCTCCCTAGCCCAGAGAACACCCCCCTTGAAGAATTTGCTGCCTTCCCCTGGGAATTATAAGAGAGATGTGGACACTTCCTGGCTTTACAAATTGTTGATCCTCTCTCTGACATTTTCTACTTACTCCTCTTCATTTGTTTCCCTGTGGGGGGACATTCTCACTTAGAATTCAAGGAAGCCAGAAAGAGAGATTGTTTGCAGCAGCTTCTGCTTTCTGCTCTCCAAAAACCCCTGAGGCAAGAAGTACAAAGGCCTTGACCCCTTCCAGGAAAGAGATGGGGAAAAGAAAGAGCAGAAAACCCCAATGGAACTCATTCTTGCTGAGTTTCTTAGAAGCAAAAACAAAACCCAAGTCAAGTCCTCAGTAAAATCTTGCCTAGACCCCTGTCGTTCTGGCTGCTGTAAGCAACACCATCTAAAGTCCAGGAAAGGTCAGTTAAAAGCAGTATGCACAGCCCACAAATGTGTGCTTGTGTGAATTAATAAAGGCAACGGGAACAACCAAAGGGGAGTCAGGCGGGGACCGTGACCCAGGGGCCCCGGTCCGGACCGTGTAAAGGCAACGATGTGTCACTCACCGGCTGGGAGGTGAGTGGCATCAGAAGGAGAACATCAGGCCTCCTGAGAGCAGAGCCTAAATCCACATCTCTGACCTTGCGGTAGGCAGGGGGCCAGCGAGTGCTCTGGGCAGACCCAGGCCAAGGCCTCCCAAGACTGAAGGCATGCACGGTGGAAAGTGGCCCCAGAGAGGAAGCGGGAAGTTGAGCCAGGGCTGTGGGCGGGTTGTGCCCTACACAGAGGTCTCAGATGGGAGGCGCCGATGAGACTGAAGCCCAGCCCACCCTCCGCTCCACACCACAAGTCTCATGAGACTGGCCTATACTGAGACTTTGATATTAAAGTATTAAAATTGAGAAACAATTTTTTAAATTACATATATTCTCATAGAATTAGAATAATTAAGCACTAAATTTAGCCCTGAACTTTCTGAAAACCAAAGGGAATAGTAGAAAATTTCATTGAAATCTTCACCTCCTAATTATTTCAATACAAAGAAATCGGTAAGTTATTTTATAAAGGTAAGTTTTAGGCTAGAAATACATATTACTGAATCCTATTAAGGGCTTTGAGGAACATGGTAGGAAAAGTTGTCAATTACAGTTTTGCAAAGTATGCAGAGACATTCTTCAGAACATTTCCTGCATGGATCCTCTAAAAAGCCAACATGAGGAACTAAGATAAGATGATCCGAATATATCACTTTCTGATTTTTTGAATTAATAATAAGATAAAATACAGAAGGTTCAACACTCAATGGGCCTCTAACATGTGGAAATTGCAAAGCGTTCAGAAATCTATATGCTCACTAAGCGCTGTCTATGGCTCAAATGAATAAAATGAAAATGTAGATCATGTGGGAGTCAGCAAATCGTTTTTCCACTTTAAGAAAGAAATCCCAGCACAATCTCATGTATATAGTATTCCGGTCCAGCCAAGAATGCATAACCTGAATCCAATTAGACAAACTAAAAAAAAAAAAAAAAAAAAAAAAAGGAACATTCTATGAAAAATGGATTAGGGACACCATTCTTCAAAAGTGTTAATGTCATAAAATACAAATAAAGGCTGTGAAATGTCCAAAAGTAAAGAAGGCTAAAGGACATAACAATTAAATATAATTCCTTACCCTAGCTAGGACCTTATATTGGAAGGGGGAAACAAGTTAAAAAAGACATTATTGGGTCAATTAAGTATGGGTAGAGACAAAACTCGAATATGGATATAGATTAGACAAAAGTATTGCATTGATGTTAAATATTCTGAAGCTGACCATTGTATTGTGGTAATGTAAGAGAATCTCCACTCTTCTTAGAAAATACCCTCTAAATATTTAAGAAGGAAGGGTCATGATGTACATAATTTATATTTAATGGCTCATAAAAATATTATATTGAGAAAGCAAAAGAGAACAAATGATAGAGTAAATGAGGTAAAAATATTCATAATGAATGAATTTGGGTAACAAGTACAGTAAGTCTTCACTTAATGTCATCAGTAAGTTCTTGGAGCTGCAGCAAAATGGCATGTAACAAACCCAACTTTTACCTCAGGCTGAATGATATGAACAAGAGCTAAGTTCCTACATTTCATCAACATCATAACAAATCCACGTTATTTGAGGATCTGCTGCATAGTTCATTTTCTTTTTATTCTTGCAACTTTTCTGTGCTTAAAAATATTTTTTTTAAAGATTTTTAAAAATCTTTTTAAAAAACTCCTCTCTGTATGATGCTATGGTGGTGGATATACATAATAAATTTTTTCAAACCCATAGACATCAAGAGTAAATCCTATTGTAAACTATGGACTTTGGGTGATAATGACACATCAATATAAGTTCATCAATTATAACAAATGTACCATTCTGGTGGGGGTGTTGCTAAGGGGGGAGGCTCTGCATGTGTGGGAGCAAGTGGTACACAGGAAATCTCTTTAGAATTACTGTGAACTGATGAAAACAAGAAAGTCTATTTGAAAAAGAGAGAGAGAGAGTCCTAATGCTTAAAAAGGTTAGGAACCACAAACCTAAGAGAATAGGTAGTGAATATACGTACTCCCAATGGCAGCCTATTGCAGGTGAGATGACAGTAAATATATGGTTAAATTCTGAAAAGTGACTGAAGAGATAATGGTTTTCACTATTGATTCGAAAGTGACCCACACTATATAGCTAGCAGACAGTTGGGTGGCATTCAGTTATGAAGATTTGGAGCCTTCCATTCTCAGATCATCAAGTTTTTAATGAGGTGGGTCCCTAGAATACCTAGGGACATGGTGCTTCAACCACAGAATTTAGTTTTCTTATGTTCTACATTTCAGAGGAAAATCTAAGCTGCTTAGAAGTATAGACCGTCAAAGGAAATCCGTCTTTTCCCCCATGAGTTTTTCTTAAGCCATGACTCTGGGTGACTCTTCAAAGAGTCCACGATCTATTCTGATGGACAGAGAATATTAATGAGAGTGTCAAGAAGGTGGGTCTGACAATTTGATAGATTGAAAATGGTACCACCAGGGTATCAAACTCAGATCAAACAAGGGGTCATTAAAGTTGGGGTGCTGGTTTCCTATATAGCTGTGACACTGGACAGCTGGCTTCTCACTCATCAGTGCTATTCCTTGGCCTCCAAACACTAAAGGGATATTAAAATTGGGTTAAGAAATGTCAAATTTCTTTGACATTTGGATGTCAAAGAAAGTCCGGAGGTGAGACCCTTACATTGGAATAGCATTGTAAACTATGACTGGCCTTTCATCACACCTTCAGAATCATAAATCTTGTCCCTAGCTAAATCTGGATCCCACCAAAGGAGGAGGTGGACGAGAGGAGGAGATTCGGTATTATATTACTTCCTGAGAATTCTCTTTCATTAATCTCTGCTCCGAAGGTGCCTTTGAATGGCTCTTGGTGCAATGAATAACGTTCGCACACAATCTTCCCTGTCAAACATTTTACTCACTCCAAAGCCTGACGACAGTTTGGGAGCAGTGTCTTTTGCTATTATGCTTTCCAATTGGCTTTCTATTGTCACTTTGAGAAGTGTGGAAACACCTGATTTATGAAAGCCTGGCTGAAGAAGTGTCGTTCCCATAGGTTCCTTAGTAACCGCCTCCAATAAGCAGAGGAGGGCAATTTGGCTCAAACTCGCTCTGAGAAGCTTGAAGTTTAATTTACACATTGGGTAGAGCTCTCCAGCTCGTTGCAATTCTACTTAATGCATCCTCCCAAAACAGCTGGAAGACACGGCAAGTGAAGGTGCAGTAGGCATGACCCTACAGTTAAGGCAACAGCTGTGTGTGTGTGTGTGTGTGTGTGTGTGTGTGTGTGTGTGTGAATAGTCTCAAAGCAGATCTTGTTTTGCTCTCCTCCTTACCCTGTCAGAACATATGAAAACCAGAATTTCAATGAACTCAGAAACGATACATCAGTTAATAACTGGGCCTGTTTCTCGAAGGTGCTTTAATCTTCTTATTTCCTTAAGTGCCTGTCTGTAGTTTGTCTGTGTTCCTCCTGATATATTTTCTTCACTAACCTCATTTGTGGGGCATGGCTTGAAAGTCGGCAGCAAAGAAGTGACAGTTTGTGAAAAGAGGAGGTTTAATTGAATATGTGCAGGCACAGGAGTCTCTTAGAAGATGATTGGTGCCAAGAAATTTGGAAGGTCATTATGTGGAATATCTGTAGCTCAGTATCTTTTGAACCTTTTTAATGGGTGAGGAGGAACACTTATGCATAATGATATGGGACCGACTGTACCCTTGTACTCAGAGCTGTCAGTCACCTGCAGGGCTGAGATGGGTTTTGCAAACGCAGGATCACAGCAAGCTGAACAAGCAGTTTGGAAGCACCTCTCAGCCTCGCGGGGGGAGAGTTCCTCAGAGACGGCTTCTCAAACTTCAATATGCAGGCGAATCACTTGAGGGGACGTTAAAATGCAGGGTCTGATTCCGAAGGTCTGGGGCAGAACCTGGGATTCTGCATTCCTGGCACGCCCCCGAGCGATTCGGATGCTTCTGGTCCATTATCTACACTCTGCGTAGCAAGGGCTTTGAGGACAGTCCTCCCCAAGCCTCCTCTGCTGTGTAGACGAAGGACTGGCATATTGGGGTTCATACAGTTCTCCTGCTGTGATGGTGGATGCCCTTCAGCTGCTTCTCCATGCTTCTTCTTATTCTTCTGTCAACTACGAAAGGCCTCCCTTTAAAGAGCGAAGAAAACAAGCCAGAATTCAAAGGATTACTTTGAATTACTGAGATAATGGTCTTATGCTTTACTTTGGTCTTAGAAACCTGATTTATTTTTTAGGGGGGGGGGGGGCGGCGAAGTGGGGAGGGAGGCCAGGGATAAAATAGCAGACAAATAGTAATTTAGAGGGGTAAAAGCAATAGAACTGGCATACACAGGTGACTTCTCTGTGATCTATTATTTGGTTCTCAAATGAATACATGAGGCCAATGTGGAATTGCCAGGTTTGGCCATAATCTGCACATCGTTTCCAAGTGTGGAAGTTGAGTTAGGGTTCTCTGTTCACTGTGTGGACACTTCCATGTTGGCCAGGATAACACCACATGGATATGTTAGGGATATTAATCAAAAACAACTCAGACTTTCTAGATTTGAGTTCTAAGTGTTCCTTTCTAGCCATCTCAAGGATTTTCCATTCACTCTCTTGATGGAGGGGACAGGTCCTTGTCTCCCCCAGTTGCTAGTGGGGGTGAATTTCTTGTGATATTTCCCCCAAAAAGTAATTTTCTGAGACTTACATGGGAGAATAAGATGTCATAGAAAGCTTTATTTCTGTGGAAGCAAATTCCTGAGTTTTCAAGGTCCCCTCTCCTTCAGTCCCACCATAGAAGAAGTATAGCTGGGCTATCAGTAGAGCTAAAATCAGAGCCAGTGTCTAGAGTTTCTGTTCCATGTTAGGGCATAGTCCACTTTAGCATCAAGCTAGTTTAGTTTGTGTTTCTCATTGCAGTCCATCAGTCCATTGGGTGTGGGGTCCGCATGGCTGTGTGCCATACAGGCAAATGCAAGGAAGCAGGAACAAGAGAGCCTCATGAGTCACGCGTCATAAGAGAGCAACAAGAGAGAGAACTTCTTTGTTTAGGAGATTATGTATTTCCAAATGTTCACGTGCTGGCACACCCATTCTGGCCAATGATCTTTGTTCCCAGGTGTGACTGACAGATAGGTACTTTCCCTTCTGTCACCTCAACTTTGCTGGGCATGAGTCTCTCTTCTCTTTGTTGGATTCCTTCCCACAATGTTCTGCAGAGACTAACCTGGTGGTTCCCTGGGGAGTGCAAAGTTTCAGCTTCCTGGTGAAGCTGCCCAAATGACATGTCTATAATGTCTGGCTTCCCCCTTTGCTCTTTTCCTATTAATAAATAGCTAATTACAATGGTATCAACTCCGTTTGGAGTATAGAACTTTTCTGATCATTCCCACCGGTCAACCTGCTGATTCGAAGTGGATGTGCATATTAGAGAAGGGGTTGGTGGAGCGTAGGGTTGGTCAAGGTCTGGGACAGTGGAACTCCAGAGGGTCAACATCGAACTCACGATGTCATGGTAACAAACAAACACTGACTTATATCTGCCTAATATTTTGCCATTTAAAAAGATCTTTATTGAGTTTTTTGATCTGGAGAGTAAAATACAAAGGTTAAATATGGCAGCCCCACTTTTTCTGGTTCAATTCTAGTATGACAAAGGATGTTTGGTGTTACCGAAATAAATCCCTGCAGATACAGAAAATACCCATCATAGCTAAACCAGTTAAACTTACTCTCATGAAGATCAGCTTATTATGCTCTCACTTGTGTAACATGGATTTACCTTGGGCAAGTACAAAAGCCTCCTCTTCTCCCCAGATATTGATGAATAGTGATCACAGCTAACATTCATTGAAAACTTACTTTGAATCAGGCACTGTGTAGGTTCAATATAATCCAATCCTTACACCACCCTATGTGGTAGATATTATGCTTAGCTCCGTTTCACAGATGAGGAATTTGAGACTTAAGCCACGCAGTCAGCTACTACCTGGTGACGTCAAGATTCAAATATAGGCAGAGTATCTCCAGAGGCTGCATTCATTCCAAGCAGGGGGCTAACGTAGCTTCACTTTGGAAGGAAGTTTGAGACTTATGTAATTGTCAGTAACCAAAGGTATGCCTTAGTCTTGCTTAGGACTTGGGCATTTTTACTCTCGCCTTACCTCCTGTGGGCTCTGAACCGTTGGAATACCGTTGGGTCTAGAGCTCAGCTTGACAACATCTGAATGTACTTAGCTGATGCTTGCCCCGCTTCAGAGTCCTTTTTCTTGTGTTTTGATACAAAGAGGAAAGACACTGGGGATGGAGGGAGATTCAGACCCTGGGTTTTAATGAGCTACACGGGGTTTGGGCACTGCTATTCATTCAGCGTTTAATTGAACTGTCCCACAGCCATGCTCAGAGTTCTGTTTCCACCGCACCCCATGCTATTTCTCCAGCACGCCAGTAAAGATGGTTTGTCTTTAAAGTTTGAAGTTCCTGATTCTTTCAAGCCAGATGTATGGAAATGTGTGTGTGTGTGTGTGTGTGTGTGTGTGTGTGTGTGTGTTTAGACACTGATCCATATGCTTGCCCAGATGTGAATTCTGTGACCTTCTGTTCTTTCTTTTACTTGATGACTTGTATACACAGCCTCATAAGGCAAATCTCATAATTAAGTTGGATCTGTTTCAGCCATGAATTTTTCAAAGGATCATAATCATCATGGTTTCCATGTCCGTTTAAGAAACAGTGTAATCACATATGTCCACAAATGAACTGTCCTTATCAATTTGGTTTTGGAACATGGGCCAAATTTGACTTATTTATATTCACTTGGAATGTAATGGCTTAGCCTGCTACTAAACATCACATTGAGAGCAGAACTCAAAACAAAATAAAAGGAATAGAAGCAAATACTCTTTTCTGTGTTAACTAGAGTTACAGAATACAGGAGGAAGGGAGCAAAGAGTAGTTAAGAGCTTCAGTTCCTCTTTAAGGCTCAGTTTTCTCAGCTGTGAAATGGGAACATTAAGAGTTTCCTTGGCAACTTACTAGACTTCTATAAACTTGAATTCTTCTATAAAATTGAGATGATCATAACAATACCTTACAGGGAGTTGGGAGGGTGAAGTTCATTCCACATGTAAAATGTTTCTTGTAACCCCTCGTGCACAGTAAACATTCAATAAATTTTAAGCCATTATTAGTACCTACTCGTAGCGTTAAGTCTAGACATTTGAGTTTACGTTAATGAATGGGTAGCTATTACCTTTGCAAGGAGACAGGACTCCTCTAGTTGAAAGACTAAAGGATCCATTAGCATAGCGTGATTTCAGAAGCACTAGGAATGTTCTGCTTCCCCTGAGAAAGGTCTCTTCCACTGTGAAATGAAGCCTGCTGCCTCTGCAATAAAGCTTAGTTGTCTAACTTAAGGTGTTAAAACAAAAATACTCCTGGAAGAAATATTACTTTGAGCATCGTTAGCTATTTACACTTTAGAATGAGTGAGTTTTATGTCCTGTTTTGAGAAATGTCCCCAGGAGCAGAGAGGAACAACATGAGACACCAGCAGCCAGGAGAACCACATCTCCTGCTCCGCAATTACACGCCACTTCTGTGAACACCAACCGTAGTGACATGCGTAATGTTCTGGTCTCAGTGCATAGCCCACCACTGCCTCCTAATACCCGATAGGGTCATCAGGCCTCAGAGATATTACAAGCATAGACAAAAGCTCCTTTTAGTGACCTTGATTGGGCATTAAAATTATGTTGTTAATGCTAAATACTTTTCAAAGGAGAGAAGTTCCCGGAGAGCATTTACTTGTGGTAAATTTCATGACTGGGACTGAAGCTTAGATAAAAATGTAGAGGTCGTTCCTTGCTCCAGTTTCTCCCTCTCTCCTGGCCTTGCCAGGCACCCGAGAGCCAACCACCTCTCCCACAGGTGCCCCAGCCAAGCGTGGACCTGGCAATAGCTTTACTGGCGGAAGCAGAAGCGCTGCACCAACGCCACCTGGTCCAATTGAGCAGATTGTCCATCGAGGAGGCAGCGAATATCTCACGCAGCTGGGCAGGACCGAGGCTCCGGTCCCAGCTCTTTCACAAACCTGGCAAGTCGCTGCCATCCTCTTGGCCTTGGATCCTTCTCAGGGAAGCGACGATTGGGGGACATCATGTGTAAGACAAATCCTCTGGTCCTACGATCCTAGGATGACCTCTTGAGCGTTTTGTGCTTAACTGAATGCCAGATATCCCTAGTGACGCCCATGCCCAGCTGGAGTGTGAGCAGGACACTGGCTCCAGGGACAACCTGTTCATGCTACACAGCCAAGATGGGGACGTTGGTCCCCAGCGACTCCATCCTCTGCTTTTCTCCCCCAGAATCATGCAGGTGGACAAGTCTAGAAGCCCCAGCCTCCTTGGACAAGTGATCTAAATTCTCTGGGCAGTAATGTCTTCTTTTAGAAAATGGAAACAATAATGCCCACCTCACTGGTGAGAATCAGTTATGTGATGTACGCAACTCACCAAGCACAGTGCCTCCCACATATCGGCAATGGTCTCTCCCCTTCAACTTCACTGCCCTGTGCTTTTAAAATTCTCATTCTCTCTCCACATGAAGGGAGATGATTTGGTGAGGCTGGAGTTCATTTATATGTATGATACCCCCGCCCCCCGCCAGCCTCTGAGAGGTTCAGCCTTTTATCCCTGACTGCGGGAGGCTCTGACTAGCCTAAAAGGGACCCCGAGCATCTGGGGTGCAGGTGAGCGGCAGGGTTCTCTTGCTAAGTGGGGGCTGCTCTCTGATTCTGAACTCAAACCTCCTCAAAGTCAGTTCCTCCGTCCACTTGAGTCTTTTCCTAAGAAGCCAGAGAGCTAGGTAAGCCCGAGCCAGAGGCCTGGCAACCCTCCACCAGCTCCCTTCACCGCGAGCCAGAAACGACAACTGTCTGGGCTCCCTGGGGAAGCGGGGCAGCTGCTGGAGGTCCTTGCCCGGGAGCCAGTGGTGCGGAAGCTGGGGCGCTGGCACCGAGGCTGTGTGCACTCATTCCCGCACCCCCTCCAGCTGGCCACGGAGTCCGGGCGGGCAACAGGTGGAGGGAAGAGGAGGAAGGGCCAGGAGCAGCTGGATGCTCGCAAGGATCCCACAGGAAAGGCCGTTCCAAGATCTGAGCACTTGGGCCTCATGAGGGGGAACCAGCTCTGGGGCCCGGCCTGGGCCCCACCCCCTGGTGCCAACAGAGGGTCCTCCTAACCCCTTTCCCGGGCTCCAGGCCCCGCGCCCCAGCATAGCAGCTGCCCAGCTTCACCCCCCACAGCAGCTCTCACCATCTCCTGGGCAGCCTCCAGGTCTCCAGGCCCCTCGGTCGGTAAGGCCTTTCTTTCTTTGAAAACTCTGCCAGAGTCTCGGAGACCCATCTCTGTCACCCCTTCTTTGTGTAGCCTCTCAGCCTGTGCCCCGGGTGCCCACAGCATGCCTGCCCCCACCCGCCTCTCCACGTGGCTATGGCATGCCCACCTATTGTCCAGGGCTCCTTTCTCCACCAGGATGTGAGCTGCGTGGGAGCAGGGACCTCCACCGAAGCCCGGGCTGGCCCGGGGGCGGGTGCTCAATAAACATCTCTTAAGGGAGTATGGCCCCAGTTGCAAAAGAATCACAAAAAGAGACCTCGGACCTGCCCCTGTGGCCGTGGGTGCGGCGAAGAGGCCCAGGCGCGCACAGGATCCAGAGCTCAGTCCACGCTGACCCTGACCAGAGTCTACCAGACGATTAACCAAAAGCCAAAACTAGAAATGTTCAAAAATAATACTCACGTTAGTCACTTTCTTCCATATTTCTTTGGCAAGAAAAGTATTTCCTGTCCTTTTCAAAATCCCCCCACTGTGGTAGCAGAATGGCGTCCTAGCTCCCAAGGAGCCTCCTGGTGCACGTCTCCCCTCCCCCCTCCCGTATAGGAGGAGCAGGGGCAGGACAGCATTGCCACCACCGAGGGACTCAGAGCTCCGTCGCCACGTGGGCATCGGAGCAGCCCGCCGAGGGTACTTCTTCTTTAAGAAAAAACTGCACTATAGGAAACATGCAATGGCCTTTTCTAGATTCTCTGTCCATTTCCTCCACCCATGGAGGAACTCCAAATCTAATTGTAGGCATTTATGGGAACGGCTGCCATTTATGCCTAATTGCCATGTAGTACAATGGCTATTACGCACACCACTGTGTGCTGTGCATGTTATTGGAGGATCACATTCAGCTCCACAAAGGCACTCGGTCCACGTAGGCAGGTCTGTCCACTCTGCGTGGCTGGCCGCTTGTAGGGGACAGTGATCGACTCACATCTTAGATAAAATGGTCAAAGAGGTGGTGAGCTTTGCAAGACCCCCGCCCCCACCCCAGGATCTGGCAGGATGATCCAATGCATTTTTAAAGGGGACTTTTGAATCATTGTCTAAAGAGAAATGTGCTTTTAACGCTGTTACCCTGTTATCGTTGGACCTTTCAGGCTCTGCTAAGCGAACAACCCTGCCATTAGCAGCTGAGGTCTAAGGTGGGAACAAATTTTACCTGAAGCCAGTTTCCCACTACACAAGCTGAAGGGCAGGGGGGAGGGCAGGGAGGGGGGGGGTGCTGGGAGGAGAGAGAAGATGGCAGGCAGCCCCAGTTCTGTCACCGCTGGGATTTGGGGCTTTTTCCCTCTGGGCTTTCGCTCTGTGAAGCGCGTGGTGAGCCCTGAGCTGCCTGTCTCCCAGGAGAGCAGCGAGCCGAAGTGGATGTGAATGTCCCGTTAGAGCAGTGGTTCTCAACCTTGGCTGCACATGGGAATCACCTGGGAATCTTTTTAAAATCCTGATTTCTGGGGCTCATCCTCCGGAAATTCTGTTTCTTTGTTATGGGGTGGGGCCACAACATTAGTAACAAAGAAACAGAATTTCCGGAGGATGCGGCCCAGAAATCAGGATTTTAAAAAGATCCCCAGGTGATTCTCATGTGCAGCCAAGGTTGAGAACCACTGCGTTAGAGGTCAGAGGCGCTGCTGGGAGGGCTGGGCGCTGGCGCAGCATTAGTGTTCGCATGCAGCCGGCCCACTGGGTGAGGAGCAGGGGTTTGCAGAGGAGGGAGAGCTGCGGCCCAGCCCTACAGGCCCAGGGAAGATTCTCTGATCTGAAATGAGCCCCACGTGTTTGGCAAGCAGTGTTGCCTGTCCTGCTCCCCGCAGCTCATCTGGGCCTTCCCGGTCCTCACCCGAATGACCCCTTCTTGATTTGTGCTGCCCTCTGGCATCTCGGGGTGTCCTGGGGAGGGAACTTGTGGCATCGCTTCAGTGTGGGTAGGCTTGGGAGACGGGGTGGGAGCAGCTCAGAGGGGCTGGTGGGTTAGATCAGTGATGGCGAACCTATGACACGCGTGTCAGAGGTGACACGCGAACTCATTTTTTTGGTTGATTTTTCTTTGTTAAATGGCATTTAAATATATAAAATAGATATCAAAAATATAAGTCTTTGTTTTACTATGGTTGCAAATATCAAAACATTTCTATATGTGACACGGCACCAGAGTTAAGTTAGGGTTTTTCAAAATGCTGACACACCGAGCTCAAAAGGTTCGCCATCACTGGGTTAGATAGTCCTGGGGTGGCCAGTGGGCGTGGAACCCCAGCCACACAGAGGACGCTTCCTGAAAGGCACCTGGCAACTGGAAGCTAGTGACTGGAGGAACCACGTCTGCGGACCTGAGGAAGGAGGCACGGGCTCAGATTCCCCTCCGAGTGACAACCCGCCAGGCACGCCAGGAGCTGATGCCTCTAACTGAGCAGCAGTGAGACCAGGGCGGCCACCACTACCCATGGCCAGCCTCCTCCCGCTGGGCCAGCCACACCTTCCCAGGGCCGCCCTGCAGCCAGGCCCTTCCCTGCCCGCAGTCCTCCCTCTCCCCCCCTCCTCACTTCCCACTCCTCTTTCTCCTTCTACAGGCCTTTCCCCAAAGTCACTCCCACTTCTAATTCTGTTTTGATGTCCACTTCCCAGAGGACCTCACTGACCACAGGTAAATGCCCAAGCCGGGAGAAATGTAATTTATCTTTAAAAGGTTATTTGGTCTCAAAACACAGGACTATAATATTTTATTCACAATTTAAAATCCAAAAATTCTCTGAAAATGCCAAAACTTAATCTGACCTTCTATGAGGCTATTTGCAATCTGCAGTTATTCCACTCAAGTCATTACATTTTATTCCAGAATTATTAAGGTGCTTGGTTATCGGGGGCTGCCCTAAATTCGGCTGGAGATGTGTTATGATATACAATCCATACATTATATGAAGTCCTTAAAGTCTAAAAAAAATCTGAATTATGAGACATTGGACTCCAAGAGTTTGAATAAGAGGTTGAAGACTGTGGAGAGCGGCTACAGTGTTTGGACAGGTTCAAGCCTTGGACTAATGAGAGGGCACAGTTCTCTCATGGCCACGTGCAAGGCCCAGCTTGGAGGGCAGAGCCTTCCCAGCACAATTATAGCCAACAGCTATGGTTGTGAGCTTGAACCTATGGTCTGAACACGTGGCCCCACGTGCCTGAGTGATGTGGGCTTGATAGAGTTCAGGTGCATGTAATTGAGTAGGATCGAAACCCACGAGAATGTTGTAAACATCTTGACCACGCCCTTACTCTGCCTCGTGGAATCTGGCTATGAAATAAAGACACAGCTTGTAGCCCCTGGTGCTGTCTCTCCATCAGAGAGGGCAGCGTCCCACTCAGACCCAGCTTTATTCTCTTGTCTGTCTTTTCTAATTCTTCACCGCCCCCTCTCAGGGTCACCCTTGGTCGTGCTGGCGTGGCACAGAAGACATGTGCTGCACAAAAATTAAAGTCTGCACCAAGTGACCAGGATCTAAATGAGGCTTCCAAGGAACCACACCTCCCCGTCTTCATGCACTGGACGAGTAGACGAGGCAGACAGCACATCCTAACCATCTTTATCTCCTCATCACCCTGCAGGACGCTTAGCCCATAGATGGTAACATCAATGAGCCAAACAGACAGATGACCGTAGGGCAATCATGGCCTCCACTTGGTGCAGCTCCCTGCGGCATTTAATGGAGCAAGTGACCGATGACAGTCTCAAGTCCTGCTTGTAGCTTTCCAGGTGCTCCCAGTTGTTGATGGTTGGCGCGGGCACGTGTGGGAGCTGAAATGTTGATTACTTTTGGGCTTGGGAGACAATAAATAACTTCTTCCAGTCAGCTGAGAGCTGAGACATAAGATGAAAGCATTAATATTCATATGTTAGCTTCATTACAGTGAACACCAATGGGAAGATATGACTTTAATTGGGTGGCCAAGCTGGGCCCCCCCCAAGGGAGAATTTGGGTTTGCAGAGCCAACCATTCATTAGGGTTGCTGCCTCCCTTCATAGCAGAAAGAGAAGGACCCCTCAGTGTTTGCCATGTGTAAGTAGTTCCCGGAGTGTGACCAATAGATGCTAATTCATTGCAAGTTCGATTGATCACATAACCACCTCTCCTCTCCTGCGGGAAAGTGAGAAGGGGCTCAGGGGAGAGAGCAGAAGTGTTATTTAGGGGAAGCCCCTTCCTGCAAACACAAAGCCAGGAACATGTTTGTACATAATGTGGAAGGACACACAGAAATCGGGAGCCCGGGGGCTCAGGGAGGTGGCGGTAAGTCCCCAGAGAAACACCAATGTGCTGGCTTCTTTGATAACCTAAGAAACAACCAAAATACCCAGAGAAACAGCTATCAAAAATGCCTATATGGTGCTTGAAAACACTGATTAGGAATTTAAAAACCGTGCATTTTACCCACTTAAGCAATCATATTTATGGCATGTAGAATAACAGGCCTCTTTGCTAACGTAGCCAATGACATTTCTGAAACATGAACAATTATAGTGTTCTTCAGTTTACTTGGCTTGTGATAATTTCATGGCTTTAATGGAAAATGCTGAAATGTTTTGTTACAGTGTTCAGGCTGAAATAAATGAGTTTTTAAAAAAATACTGTTTAGAAAACTCCAGGGGGAAATGCAACCCTGGCTCACTTCCTATTATAGATTCAGACATGGCGTGTAGTTGACTGATTTTTCACATTTCGGGCTCAACTTTGTTCTGAGGTTGTAAATGGAAGAGAAAGTTAAGGTATATTTTTTAAATGGCTCTGGAGCCCTGAATTTAAGTGCCAATATGGTCAAGTCATTTAATTTCCCTGGAACTCACTCCCCTCATCCCCATCTATAAAATAGGGATATAATAGTTACATTCCTGGATTGAAATAAGAATTAAATGGGACAAAGTGCATAGAAATCTGCAGGTCAATGCCAGGCACTGAACTAGGTGCTTGGTAACTGTTTTCAAAGTAGCCAGCAAGGCATCCCGTGGTGAGTGTAACATGAACACACCCCGGGCAGCCAAGAGACACTGGGGGAATCTGAGCTCATGGTGCTGGAGTTCTCACCAGGTTGGATCCCAGTGAACACACCACAACTGCTAGTGTTAAATTACAGAAACACCAAGGTTGACTCTTGGAAAGAGTAGAGAATAAACAAAAACTTCAGAGGACTTTCTCTGAGCCCTGTGCTAAGGGCACGGAGACTGGAATTGTCTGGGGGGTCCTCAGGACGTAGGGACAAAGGGATGATGGGTACTTGAGGAGGGAAGTCTTTTCCTATGGTGCATATGCAGTTGGCAATTCGCTACACCAGGTAAGAAGTCATTCACTCCAGCCTGAACACTGGATATTTCTATTAAATATTCAAGCATGCATATTCAAGTATGCTAAGAACTACACGTGAAACTCGGGCTGTGGACTCTGTGCATCACAGGCCAAGTGATGAGAATACCAGGTAGAAAGAGCAGATGGGAAGAAATAGTTGTTGCCCACCTGAAGTTTTCTGTAACCATGTGCTTGCTATTCAGCCTTCCCCCAGTTGGAGTTGTGGACAATGAACAGAGAGAGAACAACGAGATAGCATGACGGACTCACGTTTCCCTATTGTGATGCTTTATCAGAGCACAGTGAACATATTGCACACAAGATTTTATTTCAAGAAACAGGTACATAGTTACCTGTCTTCAAAGTGACATTTAAATTTTTAATTTCCAAATTTGAATATGCAAATATAGGGCTTCCCTAATGAACTCGATCACAAGTATTATTAAAACTATATACAAAATTCTTTTCTTTACCCATCCCCCCACCTGCCTCCCCTCTGGCAACCATCAGCTCTTTCTCTGTATCTATAGGTCTATTTCTATTTAGTTTATTCATTTGGGTATTGTGTGTGTGTGTTTATTTTAAATTTTCACATATAAGTGAAATTATATGGTATTTGTCTTTCTCTGTCTGACTTATTTCACTTAGCATAATACCCTCTAGGTCCATCCATATTGTCACAAATGGCAAGATTTCATTCTTTTTATTACTAAGATTCCATGTTATATATATGTGTGTGTGTGTGTGTGTATCTCACATCTTAATCTATTCATCTATCAATGGCCACCGAGGTTGCTTCCATATCTTGGCTGGTATTATTAATGCTACAATGAACATAGGTATGCATATATGTTTTTGAATTATTGTTTCTGTTTTCTTCAGATAAATGCCCAGAAGTGGTATTACTAGCTTGTATGGCAGCTCTGTTTTTAATTTTTGAGGAATCTTGACACTGTTTTCCATAGTGACTGCATCATTCACAATCCCACTAACAGTACAAGAGTTCCCTTTTCCCCACATCCTCACCAGTACTAGTCATTTGTTACTTTTTTGAACATTTTTTTTTTAACTAAAGAGAGCAAGTTTGGTAACATGTTTATTTAGTTAGTCATTGAAAATCTATAGAACAACCATTTCCTTAGTAATGTATACTGTACAAAGAATGAAAAAGAAGTGTGATGTCTGCCTTCAAGAAATATATGACTTGGTTAAAGAGACTAATAAACTTTAAAAATTATATACAAGATTTTAAGTTCCTTGAGAGCAGGAATTCTAATTTTTAGCCGTTGCATCCTCTTTAGCACCTATCTACAATGGCCTAGTAGAACCTCAACACATACTAAATTAACATGAATGAATTCAAATAGGCTTTTAAGCATAAGAGATGCAAATTGTTTTGCATGCCTTTCTGCGTCCAATAAAATGACATGAGATGTACGAACACACATAGCATTAGGAACACCTTAGTTCCTTTTTTAATACAGTGTACAGTCTAAACACTATTCCTCCTATACAGTTGCTTCTTGAGCGTGAGTTTGTTATGAGAGGCTCTAGCTGCTGCAGGTCACCGGAGTACTGTTTCATATGTTGTAGGAGAGGTAAAATGTCACTATACAGTCCCCAATACCCAAGCCCTGCTATGCTTGGGGATTAACCACTCCCCCAGCCTTTCTCTTGCTTTCCTAAATATGGCAAGGATTTATTTTTTACTGTAGTGTAAATATTTGGTTTCTCCATTAGAAAGGACAACGCAGCTCATAAAAAGTAATCAAAATATTACCTCAAGTGAAACAATTTTAGATGAAAAAAGAAAGCACCAATAACTTTTAATCTTCCCCTGCCCTCAAAAGTGTCAGAAAGAAAGACAGTTATTCTCACAGGTCAAAGGGCAGATGCTCCATTCTACCAGTAGTGCAGGGTCTACTGTCTAACGCTGCCAAAGAGAATAATTATACCTTGGTTTTTTCCCCGATAGATTGACACCAGAGCTACACAGCTCAACCATGGAAAACTCTGAAGTGAGCAGTATGGGAAGTGGATAGCTGGCTTCAGGAGTGGAGCCGAGATGTTTTACAGAGAGTTCAGTATTCTTCTGTTTCATTTCCTCCAGGATTTATGAAGGCAGAGCCACCATAAAGTATTATTTCCCAGGACATTCTCTGAAACTCCAGGCACCAGGGCTATGGGAATTGCTTCTAGGTTTTGTTTCTTGCAGCTTCAACTTGAACTCTCTTCTTTGCTGTGGTTCCATGCCAGCGCCTTGCTCCGAAGTCACAATGACCCAAAGTTGGAGATTGATGGCCTGAACTTGACTGAGACAACACAAACAGTTCCCCAAAGAAATGTGCGTGTTTATTCAGAGAAATGAATAACTCCTTTAAAGCGTGTGTCTCAGAAGCCTCTGAATGATTTCCATAAGGCCCAGACAATAGGAGACAATTCAAGAAGAGAGTAGGAGACAAGTAGATAGGATCAACTCAGAACAGCTCAAATGAGACTGAGAACAATGCGGGGCTTTGATTGATAAGGTGATTGAAAAATTAAAAGAGGGGAGTCTATCCGTGAGCAGAATGTCAGTCAGCAGAGATTGATGGAGGCATACTTCTTTTCTTTGTGGTATCTTTCAGATAAAGATGTGTTTTCTTTCCGGGAGATCTTTATAAGACAATTGCTCGAGTAGGAGTGAGTGTGTGTGTGTGTGTGTGTGTGTGTGTGCACTGCAGCATTCAGAGCAGGGCTCTATACCTAGAATGCAAGGCTACTCCATAGCTGTGCAAACCGTCTGCACTTCCCATGGCTTGTGCATGGATAATGTACTTTAAAACCTCCCTCCTGGATGAGCCTTCGTTTCCAATTGTGCCTGTGCACCACGTGGCAGCCAGCACGGTGAGGGGAAAGGCGATTGTGTGAACCTGCACATCCATCTGTCATGTCTTTGGCATTGAAGAGCCACACTGAAAAATTAGCCTCCTCCTTCCCCCACCGTGTGCTTTCCCATCCTCAACACAATGCTGGAAGCTCTCGGCTCTGAGGGAAGGGAACAAAGGGGCAAGGAATTCAATAAAAAAGAGATCCAAGGCGAAATGAAATATTGTCTCCCTGTCTGTATTGCTTTCTTTCTCTCCAATCCGCCAGAGCGTTAACCACTTCTGTGCTGCACCGGGAAGCAGCCTCATTGCTAGGATTTGCCTGCCAAAGACGGGAGTCTCTGAAGCACCAGTGATGTCCAGGGTGATGAGTAGCTGAACATCAGAGGCGAAACTGGACATAAAAATGTCAGCCAATGGTGAAAAAAGACTCAGATTTTCCACTGCTTTGGAATTTTTCTAGTGCACTTGCTTATTTAACTGCATATACAGGCTCAAAGGCTTATTGGGTTTTTATATTCTCTGTATGCATTTGAGGACTTCCTAAAATTGCATACAACGTTTTATTTCCCTGTGCACGTGTGCATTTTTCTGGGGAGAGACTCCATAGCAACCTTCAGTTTCTTCAAAGACCATAGTGTTAAAATTCACTGCAATAAGGTGCTTATTGCTTGGGGTGTTTGCTCAATCATAGTGAGTGCACTTCCCATCACTGGGGATTAGGAGTTGGGGAGAAAGTTCTATCTGTGAAATACTTGGACTAAGAACAGACCACAAAGGAAACACAAGTAAACTAGGCAACAGATGCTGAATCAGAAGATGAAAAAGGACGAGGGGAAGATTTATAAAACTTTTATTTTCTCATTTCACAATTGCAATTCAGACTCAGTCGAAACACATAAAATAGAGAATGTGTGGATTTTTGTTTGTTTTTTGAATTATTGTTTTAAATTTCCTTTTTCAGTTGTTGAGAGGAAGGGATGTTGAATATTTGGACTAATGAACTCACTTGAAATTTCCTCAGTTAATATTAGATCTAAAGAAAGTTAATTAAAAAGAGAAAATTGCAGAGTGGCAATGGTGTTTCAGGTTAGGGGCTTTTGATGGAAGGAATCATTAACATAGCTTGCTGTGAGCAAACTGGCTAACAGTCAATTAAATTTTAAATCCGTGTACAATCATCTTAACTTGAATATTTTCTAAAAGTTTTTAAAAACAGAGTTCAAAGATATATTTTAGAATAGAGTATTTTAGCTACAATTGCTCTTTTAGGCAAAAGTGATACCCCCAAAATTAGGATTAAAGAGGAGAAGATCTTTCATCAAGAACTGAAGTATAACAATAATTATTAATTTGAGTATGCAAAATATTCTTAAAGAGACCAAAAACATCCTTCCTAATCAAAATACTCAATAGCTAGAAACTCCCCAAACTGACTAGTCATCTATGAAGCAAAGCTAACCTCATATTTAATGTGAAAGACTGAAAGCGTTTTCCCTAAGAACAAAACAATCATGTCCAATCTTTCCACCCTTATTTAATTTAACGTTGTGTCGGAGGTTCTGGCTAGGCCAATAAGTGAGAGAAAGAAACAAAAATCATCCTGATTGAAAAGGAAAATGCAAAAATATTTGTATTCACATATAATCTGAAAATCCTGCGTAATTCACATAAACACACACACACTACCGGAGCCAATAAATGAGTTTAGCCAATGGTAGTATACAAGATTGATCTATACAAAAGTCGATTGTATTTCTATACAATAGCCAAACCAAAAATGAAGTTAAGAAAACAATTTTATTTACAATAGCATAAAAAAAGATAAAATACTTAGGCATAAATTTAATAAAAGCAATGCAAGGCTTATACTCTGAAAACTAAAACACATTGTCAAAAGAAATTAAAGACAAATGTATGGACATACATCCCATGTTCAGAAGACATAATATTCTTTACATGGCAATATTCTCCAATCTGAACTTCAGATTCAATGCAATCCCTATTAACACCCCAGTTGGATTTTTTTTGGTATTTATTTATTTATTCATTCATTTACTTATTTATTTATTTTTGGCAGGAATTCACAAGCTGATTCTGAAACTAACATGCAAAATAAAAAGGACCCAGAATAGTCAAAATTACCTTGATAGAGACGACTAACATTGAGAGACTCATACTGCCTCTCATACTGACCTCAAAACTTTCTATAAAGCTACAGTAATCCAAACAGTGTGGCATTATCATAACAATGAACATATAGGTCAACAAGGAAAAGAATCGTCTTTTCAACAAATGGTGTAGGGGACAACTGGAAATCCACATGCAAACGAATGATTGGGCCCCTACTTAACAACATACACAAAAATTACTCAAAATAGGTCACAGATCCAAATATAAGAGCCAAAACTAAAACTCTTGGCAGAATAACAGGTGGAAATAACTTGGATTAAGTGCTGACCATGCTACGACATGAATGAACCTTGGGAACATGTTGCTAATTGAGAGAAACTGGTCACAGAAGATCACACACTGTATGATTCCACTGGCATGAAATGTCCAGGAGAGGCAAGTCCATAGAGACAGAAAGGGAACAGGGAAATGCAGAGTGACAGCTAACGTGTATTGGGTTTCTTTTTGGGGTAATGATATTGTTCTGAAATTAGATTTGTTGATGGTTGCACACCTTTCTGAATATTTTAAAAGCCCCTTGACTGAAGAAAAAAAAGAAAGAAAGAAAAGGAGAGACCAAAAGTTTTTAAGTAAATATGCTGCAATCCAATCGAACATGTTAAAGTTTTAACATATTTAATGAATGAATGTATCAGTTATGAAAGTCAGCATGTTAATCAGGAAAGTCTATTGATTAGCCATCTGTGGTAGATTGGATTATATGTACTAATTTTTCATTTCCTTGGATAATAATAATATAAAGTAGAACTATATATAATCGCCATTTTTGGTTAAGTACAAAATGGTGTCATTAAATCAGCAATTTCATGTGGTTTAACCTAATACACCCCTGTCTTTTGCCATGTAATTTGCAGTGTTCTCCCAATGAGGGGTAAAATATTCTGCATCATCTCACTGATGTTGGGTTTGGCCATGTGACTTGCTTTGGTTAGTGAAATGTTTGTGAACAGAGACTTTAAAATGTGTTAACTTTGTACACGAACTCTTCACTGTGAGAGGAACATCCCGTGGGTAGTCACTGGTCCAAGGTGGATGAGATACAGAGGAGGCAGACCTGGAGTCAACCCACAGCCTGGAGCTGAGCCCAGGAGACTTGCAGCTGGAGCAGAGCTTCCCAGCCAAGAGCAACTGAACCACAATGTACTTGTAGACTCATGTCAGAATAATGGTTTTTGTTGTAAGTCATCAAGGTTTGGGGGTTGTTTGCTACATAGCATTACTGTGGCTATAACTAGTAGGTCATGTAAACCATGAACAAGGGGGAGCAACTGAAAAGTAGACAGTGTCTGTCCAAGCAGTAGCCGAAGGAAATGTAGTCTTGCTGGACAGACTTCAACTGCTGAGGTTCCCAGAGGCTGAGAAGAGAAGAGGTATGGGCAGAATATAGCAGTGACAGCCGGCACACCCCGCAGTGGGCAGCAACCTGAAGACAGGCCTTGGGTAGTTGATTGAGTATTACACTAGAGGGGGAAAATGATAAATATCAAATTTAACACTTCTCAGTTTTGACCAAGGTCTGTGTTATAGCCAAGGCTTTAATCGGAATTCTCATAAATAGGGGGGAAGTCAAGGAAAGAAAGTTTGATTACAAGCCAAGGACGTTCTATTAGTTAAGGTTGTAACACCCTAAGGAGCCAACACAGGGATTCTATGTTGTTTTCCTTTACTCTAAACGTTATGCTACATAATTTTCACTTGTGCAAGTCCAGGAGTTGAGAACAGGGTCTCAGAAATGAAACCACAATTAACTGAAGTTGCTGAAAAAAACGTATCATCAAGGGCACTTGCATGTATTTATGTCAATAATTCCAAAGAAAATTGCTATTAAGTCTTACCAACTGTCATCCACTTGTCCTCTTTCATATCCTGGGTTAAATTATTACCATAATATCCTTGGGTCTCCCAATCATAACAGTGGCTGCTGTTTATTAAATGCTTATTACCATGTACCAAGAACTCTGCTAGGCACTTTCCAAATGTTAAACCTAATTTTCACAATACACTTGAAAGACAAGTACTATTATTCCCATTTTAGATGCAAGGTAACGATGACTCAGAAAGATTAACTTCACCAATAATAATAATAATAAATCACATAGCTAGTAAGGGGAGGAGCTGAAATTTGAACCCAAGTCTAACAATGATCTTACTTAATGGTGAGCAAACATAATTCTAAGCTAGTGTTTTTGTTGTTGAAATAAAAATGTTCAATCCATAAAGATTCAGCTACTGGCAGAGAAAAAGAATCTTATGATAAGGTGGTCTCAGTTAACCTTTATCTATCTATCTATCTATCTATCTATCTATCTATCAATCAATCATGATCTACCTACCTATTGAAATCTATCAAAAAGTTACCAGAAAGTGCCAGTTTGAACATTTAATTCATTTTCACTTCAGTTAATTCCTGTGTCCTTATAACGTGTTGGTCATGGACTTTGGCTCAGTTCAGAATGAAGTTGTTTTTTGAGGAAGCATAATCTAAATAAGAATTCCAATCTTTCCCCATGTTCCTGAAAAATACCATCTGAGATATGAGTACAACCTCAGAAAAATTCTCTCTCTCCTTTTCTCCCAACCCTCTCCTTCTCAGCCTATGAGGCCTGGGCCCTGCCACTCATCCCCCGCCCCCAGACAATACAATCTCTCCTCCCTCCACTTTTCCACACTGGTCCCCAGCCACGGCTGACACTTAACCCTACCCAGCCTCAAGGTGAACTTAGTGCCTCTTTCTTTATAACAGTCTTTAGGCAAGAACCTTCTCGGAGGCTCTGGTCCCTTCTAACTCTCCTTCTTTCCTCTCTCATTCCTCACAAAGGTCCAAAAAACCAAACTGACCCAGGACGCTCTTCAGAAAAGTAAGGAGTAGCATTGGCAAGCCAAGAATTCCCCATCTTTAGGAAACAGTGTGGGAAAGAAAAATATTAAAAGGCTGCGACCTTCCTAATCCCTCATATGAATGTTCTTTGCCCATCACATGGTATGTTGGTTTCTTATGGCTGCTGTAACAATTACCACACAGTTAGTGGTTTACAACAAGATGTATTATCTTACCGCTCTAGAGGTCAGAAGTCCAACATGGATTTTACCGGACTGAAATCAAAGTGTCAAAAGGCTGCAGTCCTTTTGGGAGGCTCCAGAGGAGAATTTATTTCCTTGCTTATTTGTGTTATGGGCAGAACACAGAAATGGGGACTCAAAAATAAGGACATTTTCTTGCTGGCTGTCAGTGGAGTAGCGCTCCCAACTTCTGAACCCACCCACATTTCTTGGCTTGTGGTCCCTTTCTTCCATCTTCAAAGTTAGCAACTGGTAGGTTGAGTTCCTCTCATGCTATGAATCCTTCCTTCTTCTTACATCTCATCCCTTCAACCCATCCAGCAAAATTTCCCTGCTTTTAAGGACCCCTGTGATTAGATTGGGCCACCAAATAATCCAGGATGCTCCCCCCATCTACAGGTCCATACCCTTAACCACACCTACAAAGTCCCTTGGGTCACATAAGTTCATGTATCCACTGGTTCCTGGGGTTAGGACGTGGACATTTTTAGGGGATGGTATCCTGCCTTACATGTGTAGTAAGTTTCATTGTTATTTTATAGGTGGAAAAGCTGAGGTCACAAGACATTATATTGAACTGGAAGTCCCACTGTAATATAATCTGAACCAAGGTTTGTTAACCTCAGTCCTATACCTCTTGACCTCGCCTATATCCTTAACTCATCCATGATCCTTATAGGGAAATTAAATAATCACCTTTGAAAGTCATATAACTACTTTTGTTGACCTGTCCTCCAAATGTTTTCATTAAGCTGCATGTATTTATAATTTTTTCAGTTGTAGCATAAGGAAAGATATACATTAGAAAATGTATAGTCTTAGAAAAAACAACTTAAAGTATCTGTGGTCAAACAAAGGAAAGCTTACTTACTATCTTTATGAGGCCACCTTTCTGTATGATTTGGTCATGTTTTTGCTAAAAGTTCTCCTCCACACAATGGTTTTCCAAGAAAAATCACATTTTCCTACAACATCCTCGCTACATGTCCTGAATTGTCTAGGTCAAGATAATTCAGAATTCCCCAGTCACCATCACACCAAACACCAGAGTTTTGCTTTATCTCCTCTGCTGAAGCTGCCGAAGACAAAATGTCTTAAAATATATAGCTAAATGGAAGGCTTGTCAAGAGGAAGTGGGGTAGGGCACATCCATGTTTATTCTTACTGTTCAGAGTAGATACTGCTGATGCTTTGCGCTCTCTAGGAAAATTAGAAGCCCAGATTACATCGTAATTGCAACATGCATAGACCAAGCAGGATACACACAGAGAGGCTGCCAGAAACAACTATGATTAAATGATCAGCGATGAACAAATCAAAAGAAAAAAGCAGAAAGCAAACTGGGCCACCAGAACTGAATGAGAGCTCATCACAGCAAAAGCTAATAAGCAGGAAAGCACATGGGGATGGGAGAGGTTGTCTGAAGATAAGACAAGAAGCTTTACATGTTGTGGGACAGTCTGGGGGTCTCTCTAAGACCTTTATCAACACAGAAGGTGTCTCCGAAGGCTTGGCAGCAGATAGAATGGAGGGAGGGCTGCAGTGCATGCCCGGTTATGGGGGCGCGCACAGGAGAGGGCTTTGTGTTGTGTCCTTTGTTGTGCATCTTTATCCCACCTGCCAGAACATTCTATTTATGCTGCCTCTTTTTATTTCAGCAAAGAGCAGGACAGTCGTGATGGGCAGTTGATAAAAATGTGGGGCTGAATTTACATAGTCTTTCAGGGACTGTCATGCTCCTGATGCCTATGGTGTATAATTAAGAGAACCTCTAATTTGAATCGAAATCTGTTCTTTTAGTTTCGTGTCATCTACAATATCACTACAAGCTCATCTACATAGCCTATTATAATGCACACTTTTATACCACGATAGCCTTCGCCTAATCAGTCCTCTACGAGCTAATCAGCTCAAAGACTGTCACAAGTGGCATAATGCATGCAATTATCCTTAATTCAACTTCCAAACATGGAGGTGAAAGATCACATTTCTGACAAACAGGCTTCTCAGGAATTCATGAATTGATAATCATGATTAATGGGAAATCACAGCGCAAAACTTGTTTTAATTTACCTGTTCGTGTAACTTGTGTTATAGAGAAATGAGAACCTTCCTCCAGAGCAAACAAAGACTGTCTAGAGACGATCAAATGAATCATAACCCCAGTGTAAGAAATGTGCCATCACTCCTTCCGGATCATCTTAAATGACAGGGATCAGGGTGGCTAAATCAGGATGATAGCTTTGACAATATCCTGACCTTGACTCACCGGAGAAAAAGGAAAAAAAAAAGAAACCACTCAGAAATGGAATCTCTAGTTATCACCAATACATGTTTGAAGGAGGGATTTACTTTAATGGGATAAATTGAACCACTTGTCACTGTAGATCCTCGGATTTCTACAGAGCTGTGCTATTTTTAGAAGGTGGTCTTTGACAATAACTGCATTAGGGTTTGTGTTCCCCTAAATGTTGACATAGCGGCTCAGAATACTGCCTCTCACTCATTTATTGAAATAATATTTATTGAGCAAATATTATATGGCAGAACCTATGCTGAATATTGGGGGTAAAAATGATCAGTAACAGAAGCCTCATCCTTGAGAAACATACAGTCCAGTGGGGAAGATAACACAAGGAAACTGAAATAACTGACATAACAGGATAAGGCATTGACAAAAATGCTGGTGGGGTCTCACTTTGTAACTGTTGTGCTACAATAGGTTCACCAGGGAAGAGTGAAATATATACCAGCACATTGCCTGTGTTATGTCTCTGAAAGGTTACGATTTCCCTTCTCTAAAGGAATAAAATCTTTCCAGTTCCTGGCACAAAGCAAAGGTGTTAAACCAGATTATGCCAGCTGTGGAAGGGTTGGGGCTGGTGTTCTGAGTTATTGTGGGGGCTTGGCTTAACCCCAGGAGGCAGCTTCCCCAAAGCTAAAAGGGGATGATAGCTTGGAGTTTCTCAGGAGAGGCAGAGATGTCTCCTGCTTATATGTATACTAGAGGCCTGGTGCATGAAATTCATGCATTTGGTGTGGGGAGCATCCTCTCAGCCCATCCTGTGCACTCTCCCAGTCCAGGAGCCCTCGGGGGATGTTCAACTGACACTGCGGGGAGCGGCCTAAGCCATCAGTCGGACATCCTTAGCACTGCTGTGGAGACGGAAGAGGCTCCCACCACCACCGCTGCACTCGCCAGCCATAAGCTTGGGTGCTGGCTGAGCAGCGCTCCCCCTGTGGGAGTGTACTAACCACCAGAGGGCAGCTCCTGCATTGAGCGTCTGCCCCCTGTTGGTCAGTGCATGTCATAGCAACTGGTCTTTCTGCCATTCGATTTGTATATTAGCCTTTTATTCTATAGGATAGGCCCCTGGAGGGAGTGATAGTCTACAGGTGAGATGACTGTGACATGCTTATGGAAACTGGAAATCTACTAGTAAGTGCTGTGGCCAGGGTCTCTGTGTCTGAGTTTTTAGTCCATGGAGAGGGCCCCAAGAGGCATATCTCTGGCCCCCCCCTTCACCCCACTCCCCCCCACACACACACAGGATGGCAGCAGGGCACATATGTAGCACAGGAGGGCAAAAATAATAATGTTGACCCCATTCTCTGCGAACCACCCCAGCACAAAAATCCTATGCATTCCTGTGCATATCTGAGGACTCCACAAACATGGCTGAGATTGAATGTCTTGCCTGAGGAATCTACTGTTGGGGAGCAAATCCATTCCTGGTGTTGCAAACTCAATGCCTATAGGAACTACCGGGGTGACAAAGGAAACAAGTGAACCAGACTTGCTGCCTTATGATATGCACCTATGCACATACAGCCTTGAAATAGGAAGCAGGGTTGGGAAGTTCTCAACTCCCCTTCTCTTGATTCTAAAATGCCAAGATCAGACATAAAACTTGGTATTCTATCCCAGGAGGACTGGGAAACACATTTCTTTAAAAACTAGCATATGTGGCCCTAACCGGTTTGGCTCAGTGGATAGAGCATTGGCCTACGGACTGAAAGGTCCCAGGTTCGATTCTGGTCAAGGGCATGTACCTTGGTTGCAGGCACATACATCCCCAGTAGGAAGCAGCTGATCGAAGTTTCTCTCTCATCGATGTTTCTAGCTCTCTATCCCTCTCCCTTCCACTCTGTAAAAAATCAATCAAATATATATTTTTTAAAAAAACTAGCATATGTGACAATTACAGCTGCACCCCACCGTTACCACCATTGCCACCCCCACACATACATGTGGGTGGTGCTGGTGGGTACAGCATCCATCAATCCCGCTCAGCTGCCAGATGGTGAGAAAGGACCACCGTCCCCCACTCCCTCCTCTGCTCCCTGATGCCCTACATCCGGGTGCAGATTTGCCTCTTAGCATCCTGTTGATGTGCACAGACTGTGAACTCTTCCCTGCCCCACAGTCAGTTACCCTTCAGTGCGAGAGCTTTGTCTGAGCTCAGTGTTTCATGGCTAGAGTCACAGATAACAGGGGGAGAGAAGAGAGAGTTAAAAGTGGATGTAACGCTTTGACTGCTGTTGGAGACCAGTGGGTTCGTTTGTAGTTACAGAACAGTCTGATTGAATGATACAGACTCTGGGACTTAATCTGAACTGTGACTCACTCCTGAATTAGAACAGATATTCATAACACATTTCAGTGTCTTCAAGATAATAGAATTTTGCTTGTTTTTTAAAATAAATACAGATATTGCCCTTATTATAGTATTTTTCATAAAGTGGGGTTTCTTTGAGATCTCTTAAAGGACTCCAGCTGTATAGAAATATCTCTTTAGTGATAAAAACAAAGCAAGTGTTTCCTGCTTTGTTGACTCAGACAATGGAGGATCCTCCCGCACTTGTGCCTGGTTGCTTACAGTAGCCTGTGTGGGTTGGGTGTTTGGTTCCCATTCTCTAAGCATTTCCCTCCTCCTAGCATTTCTGCAGGTGCTTGAATTTTCTTCCAAAGTCACAAAATATAATATGAGTTGAACATCTGGCTCATAAAAGTCCTTTTGAAGGCAGAGCAGAATGCCTCTCTGGTCAAAGAAAGTTGTAGAAGAAAGCCATATGGGAGGATTCTGGCCACAGGGCTTGAGGCTCATGTTGTTCATTGCGCTGTAAGGTTGTTGCCCTTCCTGGACACTTGCTGCCTGGTGTTATGCTCAGGAAGTACTCACCAGCTAAGCATTCACACAAAGTAAAGAAGGACTAATATCCCGGTGCCCTAAGCCCACAGTCAGTCCAGAGAGATGTGGCAAGGACTGCATGCAAACTGGAGAGCTGGGTGTCCTTGAAGTTGCTGTTGACACAACCACAAAAGATGAAAGTGCTGCCCTAACTGTTGGCCTGCAGACTGAAGGGTCCCGGGTTCGATTCCGGTGAAGGGCATGTACCTTGGCTGTGCGCTCTATCCCCAGTAGGGGGCATGCAGGAGGCAGCTGATCAGTATTTCTCTCACATCAATGTTTCTCTCTATTCCTCCCCTTCCTCTCTGTAAAAAATCAATATAAATACATTAAAAAATAAAATAAAAGATGAAAGTGGTTTATGGCAAAAAGTATAAAGTTCAGGAAGCAAAAAGAGAAATGTTAAAGCCTCTCATGCAGAAGAATGATGACAATCTGTACTTGATAAACCCTGTTTAACTTGAGCCTAAGATGCAATCATTTGAGGAAGCGGATTTTGCTCGGCCATCTGAGTTCCGGCGGCAGGGAAGCCCCCTGAGGGAGGACCCCTATCTATCTTGATCTTTGGTCTGATACAGGCCTTGTGCCAATTGGGCCCTAAATAATTTTTCAGTGCTTTACACACCTAATTACCTAGCTTAAACCATTCTATAAAATGCTAAATTTATAGAATGCTCACCGAAATCACGTATTTTATTCAATGGATTTTTCCCCCAGCTTCGTCCATATTTACTTCCCAGATCTTTGGTTCTAACAGGAAATAAACAAAAATAGATTTTCCCTTAAGTCAGATCTTCCAGAGGATGTGCTGCCTCCAGAATTGCTCAGTAAATATCTAGTCTGGTGGGTTCAAACCCTGAACACCCAGTTTAGTCAGGAGAGAAAAACTACTGTCTCAATAATTAAAAGAAAAAACTAACAAGCAGACAAAAAAAGGCCAGGCCCCTATTGCCCAATAAACCTGCAAACAGTATGACAAACGGGTATCGAACAAGCACAGAGCCTGAGAGAAATCCGATAGCTTCCACCTCCAGAACGCGGGTCTCGGGGGCGGACAACCACCAGGTGACCAGCACTTGCCTCTCGGTTCTTTAGTTCAATCAAGTTCAAAGGCACCTCTGAGACCCCTGCTGCTCCCACTGGCTCACCCAGAGCCTTCGACTGTGCCCTCTGCAATTGGCAGAGGCACCAACATTCAGAGGCACCAACATCGCTCACTCTACTTTAGAAACTCACAGACGCCACAGGCACAGGCTTCTGATTCCTTCCTTCCTTCCTCCCCACTCCCACCCCCTTCCTTTTTTCTTTTCATTTTGATCATTCAAGGGCCAAAACAATGCAGGATGCAGAAGAAATATAAGGGGGAAAAGAAGACAATTTGCAAAGATTTTAATAAAGTGGCTGGTAAAAGGAGTAGCAAAAGCACAAGGAGCAGTAAGGCACTCAGGGCCCAGGCAGGACTCGCCCCCTGGGCCTGTGCGGGGAGGAATTAGTGGGACGGGTTGGACTGTGTGGAGAGGGCCTCCTGCCAGGAGCTCAGGCCTCCATCCACTTTCAGGGACCCCTCAAGGAGGGAGCCAGCAGAATAAATACCTGCACCCCCCCAGACTCCTTCCAGCCCTTCCTACTGACCTGACCCAGCTGGAAGCCAGAGGGCAAAGGGACAGGTTAGACTCCGAGGCGCTAAGGATGGATGTGAAGGGCAAAGAGACACTTCAAAGATCTTCTAGAGTTTGCCCCCCCCCCCACTCTCTCTCTCTCTCTCTCACACACACACACACACACACACACACGCACACGTTTCCTAGAGCCTACACTAAAAGAGTAGAAACTGAACTCTGCAGTCAGAAGCCAGACTGAAATGCTCGTTCTCTTAGAAGTTAACCACAGAATCCACTTTGTGCTAAAATTCATCCAGAGCGGCTTACCCTCTTTATGTAACAGGGGCTTGAATCTGGGGCGATGCATGGAATTCAAACTCGTAAACCATAAAGAACATTTTGCTGGCAACTTTTTTTTACACTGGCCGCCTCTCTTCCCGGCTCCGGTTCCACCACGTGGGCAGAGATTTGGGGCTCTGCATCTCACCCTCCTCTGGCCACAATAACATTCCGCCCCGTTTGGGTTCCTAGGAAAACCATCCGCTGATGTATCCAGCCAGAGAACCACAAGAAGTGGTTCTGAGCACAAAATTGCTTCAAGTCACACATGGCTCGTTTTTTTCCCAAGCATGCATCCGCTTAGATGAGTGGATTTTCAATCCAAACACCACGTGCCTCGGGCTGGCTCTGTTGGCGCCCCTATTTTCCAAGTGGAAAAGTAATCATGGTTGCTCAAGCCACCTGCCGGGCGCACCTCCCAGCACCCCACAGCCAAGGCCGCCCCTGACTGAAGGCAGACGCCAGTGGACGCCTCCAGACAAGGGAACGTAAATGCACGGAGACGCTGGAAGAGCAGACGCTTGACATTATCTCTTTACTCGTTCCACACATCTGACTCGAACCAGATTTTCTTCAAAGTAATTTAAGAATTATCTAGTCCACAATAATATTAAGGAAGATGAGTTGCTGGATCTTCAACACAAATTATCTATCATCTATGTATCTATCTATCTATCTACCTATCTATCTATCTATATCTGCCTATCTACCTCCCTAACTATCTATCTATCATCTATCTCTATACCTATCGCTCTATATCTATCTATCTCTATCTATCTATCTATCTATCTATCTATCTATCTATCGTCTATCTATCTATATCTATATCTATATCTGCCTATCTATCTATCTATCTATCTATCTATCTATCTATCTATCTATCCATCCTACTGCAGACTCCAGTTACTTGGAAGTAAAGCTAGTTTATTTTATTTTTATTTTTGGCAGGAAGCTTTGTAAATATTTTATTTATTTTTTATTGATTAAGGTATTACATATATGTCCTTATCCCCCCCCCCATTGCCCTGACACCCCCGCCCCAACTCATGTCCTCACCCCACTGGTGTCTGTATCCATTGCATGCACATAAGCTTAACCAATGGATAAAGCTAGTTTAGACATCTCCATGTTTGGTCAAGAACATCTCTATGGTAACAATTCTAAATATCTCCTATGATTATACTTTGCTGTTGAATTGTATATGTTGTTAAACATTCCTTGGCATCTACTCTTGCTCATGGTCAAAAGCAATATGATTCTGACCTACTAATACACTGGCTTAATTGTCAAGGTATTTTTTTTCTTCGTCTATTCATTTGATCCTTGGGGAGGGTGCCTGGCAAGAACCCCTTGGTCCAGAGAAGAAGCCAGCCTTGGAGACCTCACATGGAGGGAGCTAATGAAATAAATCCCAACCTCACGTTCCTCCCTCCCTCTACTTGGCTTGAATCCCATTTTCTCCACTGACCAGTTATGTGGTCTTGGGCAAATTCATTAGCCTCTCTTAACCTTGAATTTTATTTTATGTTATTTTTTGCAAATTTGGCAAAGTGATAAAAACCTATTCCACTGGGTTGCTGCAGTAATTAAATGAAAATGTAAGTCACAGGATGCCACCTGTAATACTTATGAAATAAACAATAGCTCCTACGCTCTTTCTGCCCTTACCCACCTCATGGAGCAAGGTCATAGCAGCTCTTGTTTACAACACGCTGGGAGTCACAGAGTTTCCTCCTCCAAAAGGCCGTAGAGGACACATCTTCTCTCTCCCAAACAGGAACACTCTTTCCATCACCCCACCACTGCTTGTCAGACACAGAACTCATTTTTAAAATATCTCCAGTATCTCCTTACTCACACAACTGATATTATAGTTATTAATTACATCTTGTCCTCCCTACCGGACTGCACGCTCTTTGAGAGCAAGGATGTGTCTGACTTTGCTTGGTATCCTCCGGTGCGTCTAGAAAAGTGCACACAGTAGGTGCTAACTAACGTTTTGAAAAATGGCTGAGGTAAGTGAGTTGGCTACATGTGTGATGAGGTCTTTTACTCAAAATGTAAGCCAGGCAAGATGGCGCTGTAAGTTTGGTTTGCTGCCTGCCACCTCTACTCCAGGCGTACAGCAATGAGAGGTAATATATCAGGAGAATATTTAAAAGATGTAGCTCGAAACCAAACACAAAAATTTTCTTGATTAAAAAAAATGAAACAATAATTTAGAGCAGTAAGCCAGGAGCCAAGCTGTGGATGCACCATCAGCCAGAGGCAGCCCGGGGTCCACCCTGGCACTGTAATGGGACTAAGAGGGTCCCGGCAGGCAGAGACAGCTAGGGTTCATTTCAGGCATTGCAGCATAAAAAGCCACCCCAAAACTTAGCGGTGTACAGCAACAACCATGCTATCATGCCCTGGGTTCTGTGGGCTGGGCTTCAGGAAGGGCTGAGATAGCTCTTCTCTGCTCCACGGCATCTGGGGCCGCAGCTGGGACAACTCAGGGGACAGGGAATGGCTGTGGAGGAGGAGCTGGGGCTGGAGATCTATTTCCAAGGTGACTTCTTGACTCGCATATCTAGAGCCCGGCCCTTGATAACTGTAAGACAGGCTCAGCTGGGACTCTACGCCTCACTAGAAAGGAGGGCAACCCAAGAGAAATAAGAAAAGGTTTGCAAAATGAAAGTATTAGTAAGGGCATGGGAAAATGGAATGTACCACTGACAAAAGAGTAAATTTGTCCAAACCCTTGGAATTCAGGAATTTTGGAATATCTAGTGCAATTGAAAATGTGCATCCCTTGTGACCCAGCAATTTCATTTTTAGATAAAAGTCTTAGAACTTTTCTTTCATTTACAAGGATCTTGATTGTGTTATCAGATGTTGTGTTGCATAACAAACACCGTGTCTCAATGGCATTCCAGAAGAAACCTTTACTGAGCTCCCGCAGTTGTAGGTTGGCTGGAGGTAGGTGGCTCTGTTGGTGGCAGCTGGGGTGGTTCACCCCCACCTGGGAGCCAGCTGATACAGGCTGGACTCAGCCAGGCGGCCCAGCTCTGCCCCATATGGATTATCCACCCCCTAGGTTAGTGAGTAGCCCAGGCATGTTCTAATCACAGTAATGGCAGAAACACAAGAGCACCAAACCAATTATACAGAGACTTTCCAAGTCTTTGGGGAGCTTATGCCTGCTAACATCCCACTGGCCACAGCAAGTCACGCAGCCAAACAGAAAAATATACTCCAATGGGAGCAACTGCAGTCACCCTCTACAAGGGGTATGATCACAGGGATCCATGAAGTGTTGAGTCTATGAATGCAATCGACCACATTCCCTGCAAAATTGTTTGCAGTAAGACAAAGGACCCAAATGTTCACCCAGAAGGAGAGTGGGTAAGTACACCGTGGTGTTTCCTCCATCAGAGCTCTACCTAGGAGTGAAAATGAATCGGCGAGGGCTACCTGCATCAACATGTATAAAAATCAAAAACAGGGACTGTTGATTGGGGGAAAAAAGCAAGTTGCAGAATGAAGTATGACAGCTCTTAAAACGCTCCAGACTACAACACATTTTTACGGACATAACCATATATAGTGAAAGTGTAAAACATGGATAAGAACGATACGCCCAAGCCTCAGGAGAGTGATTACTTCCGGAGGAAAAGAGAGAAAATGGGGCTGTGGACGGAGAGAAAGTGGGCTTCAGCCATACCTGTGACATTGTTTTTCCTAATACAAAAGATCTAAAGCAAACATGGGAAAATATTAGCATCTGTTAAATCTGAGTGTTGAATGATATGATGTTTCTTTCTTTTTAAGATGTCTTTATTGACTTTTAGAGGGAGAGGAGGGGAGGGGGGATAGAGAGATAGAAACACCAATGAGAGAGGACCATCATCATTGATTGGTCGGTGATATGCCCTGATCAAGCCTCGAACTGGTGACCTCTTGGTTCCTGGGTCAACACTCAACTGCTGAGCCACAGCGGCCGGGCTGTTATGATGTTTCTTATATGTGCTAGTCTGGAGGTCTGGTGAGGAGAGGGTTACAAAGAGCCCAAGCAAATGCTTTTTGGGCCCTGGAAGCAACTGCCTGCCACACAGCTCCAGGAGATTCTGCCTGTTCCCCCTGCTGCCTCACTCCCTGCCAACATTCTGAAACTGCTCCAGATGCAAAAGGGATGCAGAGCAAATTAGACCAAAAAATTAGCAGAGTGAGCAAACTCCATTCATCTCTTTCTGATCTCTCGTGTGGGCTTTGGTTTGAAAGCCCAGACACACAAGCTGCTGCTTGTTTCTGCGACATGTCTGGCTGCCTCAGCAGTCAGCCAATCCAGTTGCTTGGCCGCAGCACCCAGGTGCCGCTGTGGGGAGGATGCAGCTCGGAGGGAATGATCTCACTCCTTTTTTTCTTTTTCTTTTCAATCGAACTTTTATCAGAACACCTCAGAGTCCTTTTGTATCCCCAGGGGAATAAAACAGTCTGTTCTGGAAAGAAATGACACCCCAATTTTGTTAGCAAATATTAGGAAAATTTTAAGTCATGGCAAGAACTGCCAGATGGCCTGGAAGGACAGAGGGTGTGGGTGTGGGGGTTGGGAGGTGGGCCGACTGACTGCAAAGCTCTTCACTTTAAACACAGGAATCAAGCAGGAGCCAGAGAAAGAGCATTGACTTTTAAGTAATATAAGGTTTGGTACATTTTCCCCCAGCAGTGTTAAATCGACTGTCCTCTATTTTCACTATGATGCTTCACTCTAAAGATGGTGGTTTGGAATTGACATGTACGTGCATATGAAAAAACATATAAAACCCTGCACATCTAATGCTGCCTTTCCGACGGTCTTTGCTGCAGTGCCATGGGCGGCTGCATTAGCACGAACCGTGTTGACGGTAAGCAGATGACACGTCTTCAAAATAGCTGCTTCATTGAAGAAAATAGGGCTGTCGGATGCAAGGCCACAGAGAGCGGGCCAGCATTTCCCCAGAGGCACTCAGCCCGAAGTGAAATGAATGTCCTTGGCAATTTGCAATGTTACAGTCAACATGACTCTGAATGGTTTTTCAATGGAATAATTTTAGCATTCCTAGCTGGGATTTTGAAGTTGCTTACAGTGGTTTTTAATAAAGGGGGGAAAATCTCTCATCCCTCCTCTGAGGCTCCTTTAGAGTTACTTATATGGTTCTACACCCAAAGCACATCTTGAATTTTTCTACTTCTCTCCACCCCGACTGCCACCACTCTCCCACCCTCATCCAAGCCACCCCGCTCTCTCACGTGACCATCTGGTCTCCCCGTAGCCACTGGGGCCTCCTCTTTCTATCTGTGCTCCATACAGATAGAAACAGCAAGAGGAAACTTGCTCAAATGTAAATCTGGTCTCACCCTTCCCCTTTGAAAAGCCTTCCCTGCACTCGCTTCCTCCTATTGCCTTTAAAATCCTTTCTCTGGTCTCCCACCTCCCTGCTTATGACTCCAGACCAGCCGTGGGCAAACTACGGCCTGCGGGCCAGATCCGGCCCGTTTGAAATGAATAAAACTATTGAAAAAAAGACCCTACCCTTTTATGTAATGATGTTTACTTTGAATTTATATTAGTTCACACAAACACTCCATCCATGCTTTTGTTCCGGCCCTCCGGTCCAGTTTAAGAACCCACTGTGGCCCTCGAGTCAAAAAGTTTGCCCACCCCTGCTCCAGACCCTACTCACACCACTCCCTGCTCCCTCCCAATACACCTGCCACTCTCAGTACTTATTTCCCATCCGGTTATAAAGCCCTTAGAGGGGAAAGTCAAAAATTCTGTATGTCCCCAACTAAGGAAATGTCACAACCCACCCACTCACCCAACCCACCCAGCTTCCATGTCCCCAAGGGCAATCGCTTGCAACTATTTCAGCTGATTCTTTGGGATTTTGCCCCCCCTCCCGCCCCCCCTCCCCCCATCTCTAGACACCATGCTTTTAAGGGTTCTTTTATTTTTGTTCTAAGCATATTCTATTGAGGGCTCCCTAGGGAAGATGAGAATGAGTTCTTTTACACCGCTGGCCAGCCCCTCCCCCAACACCACCCTTCCCGTCCCCTTGTCTACCCAACGTAGTTACCTGGTAACTGTGGTTAGATCAGTACCCTCCGGCTAAGTTTAGAAGTCACACAGCCTAACTTCTGTCCTATCCTCCTGGTTACAAGCAAGTGACAGGTTAGCCACATTTAAGGCGAAAGAATGACCACATGATGAATCTTGGGAACCACAATCCATTGGCGGTGATCTTTCGGATACAATCACCACAGGCCTTGATTTTAGAAGGTGAGTGGCAATGGGAAAAGGTACTTGGTGAGAGACCAGACAATAGTGGTAAAACCCACTCACTTTGCTTAAATATATATTCATGTGTGTGACCATGTGTTCGATTCATTCTGGCAAGGTCGGGGGAGGGGTGGTAAACTTTTTCTGTGAAAGGCCAGATAGTAAATATTTGAGACTTTGCGACCCATGCGGTTTCTGTCAGTTACTCAGCTCTGCTCTTCCCAGGGAACAGCAGCCAGAAATAACATGTGATTGACTCGGTGTGGCTGGGCAAAGAAAAACTTTATGCACACCGAATTTGAATTCCTGATCATTTTCATGTATCACATAATATTGTATCTCTTTTGATTATTTTTCAAGCACTTACAAATATAAGTCCATCCTTAGCTTGAAGACAGAACAGAAGGAGGCAACAGGCCAGATCTGGCTCATGGGCTATCATTTGCCAACCCCGGGTCTAGACGAAGGCAGGGAGTGGACTGTGTCTGCCTTACCCACTCTTTTATAAGCCCTGTATTTCGTATATCATAGTTGTGCTTAATACATTTATTGGGTGAATGCATAGTTGATTTGTAAACAAATTATAAAACCCTGAAATAAAAATTACTCTGCAAAGCCTTCAGTGCTCACCCAGACATCAGTCTCCTCCACTTAAAACCGAGGTCAAAAATTACATTTGCAGGTTTATTGATGTTTTTCGGGAAATATAGCCGTATTAGAACACCCAGGTCTCACTTTCCCATGCTAAATGAGCCCAGAGTATCTTGAATAATCTGAGATTTCAATACTAAGAGTGATGGAGGCTCATTGCTTTCTCAGCTTCTCAGAGACGCAAGCACAGGCCATGAATCAGTGGCATCATCACTCCTGAGCCACGCATTGCTATTCAAGTGCTAGCAATAGGACCATAGTTGTCCTGGAGACTGTTGGTCACATCCCCTCATTTCCAGTCATGCTGCTGGACGTCGCTGACCCGGATGCCCCAACCACAAGACCTGGTGCCAAACCCATGGTCTTCCCTTTACACATTCCAACCAGCTCCTCCTCCTGACTTCCTTGTTTCTATTAAGGGCACCATCTATCTTCAATTCCTGAGGCTTAAAACTTTGGAATTGCCTTTTTCCTCTCCCCTTTTCTCATTATTCCATCTTCTCATTGCCGCAGGCCCGGTTTAGATCCTATTAATTCTTGCTTATACTCCAGTCTAATGGCAACCTCTTAATCATTCTCTCTTCATCACCACCTTTTTTCTCTCCCTCCTCCAACACAGCCTATAGATTCTAAACCAGGACTAACTCTCAAATGACACTTAATAGCAATTGCCTTGTTTTATAATCCCTTGAGTGGCAAATTTTTAAAGTAGAAATCTGATCACATCCCTTGCCTGCTCCAAAACCTTGGCTGGTTGTCCATTGCCAACCAAATTGAACAACCTCCTTGACGTCATAGCATTCAAGGGCTTTTAACCCTAACTCTCTAGTCTCATTTCGTGCCTCCATTTTTGGCAACATGGGAGTGGAAGAGACTGTATGTGTCCCAGTATTTATTTTTGGATTTCTTTCTTAGACATAGCTCACTCCATTTTTATATGCATACAGGCCCATTACATTTCCCAGCTTGCCTGGCAGATAGGAATATCCTTTTGGCCAAGCTCTGACAAATAAGATGTAAACAGAAATGGGTACATCTGGTGGGAAGCATCTTTAAATAGTAGAGGATTGCCCCTTTTTATTCCTTCCATCCAGCTAGGCAGAATGTGGATATGATGGCTGGGACTAGGTTGCCACCTTAGACTTGGAAGTCATACATTGAGGATGGCAGCACAACGCAGAAGAATGGGCCTGCGTCCTTGATGCTCAGAGTCATCCTAACGACCCTGAACGCTCAACCTCAGAACTCCCTTATGTGACAGAAAAATAAACTTTTATCTTCCTAAAGCTACTTTTTAAAAACTTGCTTGTTCTTTTCACCTAATTGTGAGTGATGCAGAGGGGACGGGGGGGAGGGGCGGGGGGGACTATGTCTCATTTTCTCAGAACATGGCGTTCTTGCCCCAGGCTCTCTCTGTATGCAGTGTTCTCTCTGCCCACTGCACCACCCCTTTTTGCCCCCATTTCCGTCTGTTATGCATATCTTGGCAGTCTATCCATTGTCAAGGCCCATCTCAATGTCTTCTCCATCATGCCGTTCCTAACCTTCCAATCACTAGGTTCTCCCGCTCCTTGGATTTCTCTAGCACTTTCAACCCCTCTTTCTATACCTTCTCTCACACTGGTCATCTCTGAACTAATTTTACCCCAATGCCCTCTCTTCTATGTGCAGGCAGATAGCCACGCTGTGGCTTATGGATAGCAAGTGTTCACTGAGACACATTTTGGGTGTTGTCCAGCTCAGAGAGGCTCTCCTTTCCTTGGGAATTGCCACTGCCCCACACCCACTCCCACCACCACCACCATGTTTCAGTAAATGACTGCCATGGCCTGGACTGACTGGGGCACCTTTTGCCAGCTGACCTGGCAGACGCTCTCCTCTGAGAAACGGATGCAGAATTCTGAGGCAGCACCTAACCCTGCGAGCTGTGGGGAGCTCGAGGGCTGGGGGAGTGGTGAAAGTCAGCTTGTGGTAGGAGAACAAAGGGTAAGAGAAGGAGAGAGGTTCTGTTGACTCCCAGCTTCTCAGCCCAATTGTTCTAAAGGTCAGGAGGCGGTCCTGCACTGGGGTTCTATGAGACACCTTAGATTCTTCTTCTTGTAAGTGTCCACTTTTAATTTAAGCTCATTCTAGTGAGCATTAGTGACAAAATCAAAAGGTCAACATACAGCTGTGGAATTTATTCAACTGACCTGCTGGAGGGTCACAGGTTGTTCAGTGGCAAAGTAAGGGAGCCCTTTGGCTATTTCAATCTGGGTGAATAGCCACATGGGTGCAGAATGTCACACCCTTCTTTTTCTTTCTCTCTTTTTTTTTTTTAATTAAATCTTTATTGTTCAGATTATTACATTTGTTCCTCTTTTTTCCCCCCCATAACTCCCCTCCTCCCAGTTCCCGCCACACCCTCCGCCCTCACTCCCCACCCACTGTCCTCATCCATAGGTGCACAATTTTTGTCCAGTCTCTTCCCTCATCTCCCCCACCCCTTTCCCGCCCCCCCCCCCCCAGAATAGTCAGTCCATTCCCTTTCTATGTCCCTGATTCTATTATAATCAACAGTTCATTCTGTTCATCGGATTATTTATTCACTTGATTCTTAGATTCACTTGTTGATAGATGCATATTTGTTGTTCATAATTTGTATCTTTACCTTTTTCTTCCTCTTCCTCTTCTTAAAGGATACCTTTCAGCATTTCATATAATCCTGGTTTGGTGGTGATGAACTCCTTTAGCTTTTCCTTATCTGTGAAGCTCTTTATCTGACCTTCAATTCTGAATGATAGCTTTGCTGGATAAAGTAATCTTGGTTGTAGGTTCTTGGTGTTCATCACTTTGAATATTTCTTGCCACTCCTTTCTGGCCTGCAAAGTTTCTGTTGAGAAATCAGCTGACAGTCGTATGGGTATTCCCTTGTAGGTAACTGAGTTTCTTTCTCTTGCTGTTTTTAAGATTCTCTCTTTATCTTTTGCTCTTGGCATTTTAATTATGATGTGTCTTGGTGTGGTCCTCTTTGGATTCCTTTTGTTTGGGGTTCTCCGCGCTTCTTGGACCTGTAAGTCCATTTCTTTCACCAGGTGAGGGAAGTTTTCTGTCATTATTTCTTCAAATAGGTTTTCAATATCTTGGTCTCTCTCATCTTCTGGCACCCCTATAATTCTGATGTTGGTACGCTTGAAGCTGTCCCAGAGGCTCCTTACACTATCCTCGCATTTTTGGATTTTTTTTTCATTTTGCTTTTCCGGTTGGGTGTTTTTTGCTTCTTCGCATTTCAAATCATTGACTTGATTCTTGCGCTCCTCTGTTCTGCTGTCGGGAGTCTGTATAATATTCTTTATTTCAGTCAGTGTATGCTTAATTTCTAGTTGGTTCCCCAATATAACATCGAGGGTCTCATTAGTTTTCTTGTAGATCTCATTAAGTTTATCGGCGGCTTCTAAACAGTTCTTGAGAGACCTTAAAAGTGTGGTTCTGAACTCTATATCTTCCATTGACAATTTTGTCCTGTTTCTTTGTCTCCGCATTTTGTTATGCTTCCTTGATGCACCCCCTAGTGGTCTTTGTTCGTGGTCTTATAGTTAAATTTTGATTGTTGTAGCTAATTCCAGGGAGGGTTTGACCTCCAGGCCAAGTGGCTATGAGAATCAGCTGTGTCAGCAGTGAGAGAACTTCTGTCCTCTAGGGAGGTGCTAATCTGGCGTTTGCCTGAGGCTATCCGGCAAATGCCTCTGTGCCGGGCTTGGGCGGGGCGGGTCGCACAGGATCAATAGGGTGGGCCGGAGAGAGCAGTTATGGCGGCTCTCAGTCCTGTCCCCAGGGGCTCTGCCTCTCTGAGTCCCAGCACCCGCTGCAAAGCTCGGAGAGAAAGCTGCACTCGCTCTGACCGAAGCCAGGCAGACCCGCTTCTCCTGTTTGAGTCTGGGTCCCTAAAGACTCGCCTGTATCTGGAGCTCAGAGTCTGCGACTCCCTCCCGATTGAAAACGCCAACCGCGCCCTCCGCCGCCAGCCCGCTCCGCGCACTCCGCACCTCAGAATTTGACTTCAGCGCTGCGCCTCCTCTGAGTGTCCGTATGCGTTTCTCTTTCCTCCTAGTTGTAGGACTTCCACTCAGCCAGCGTTCCAGTGGTTCTGGGTGATGTCCCTCCGTCTTTTAGTTTCACTTTTGAAGTAGTTGTTCAAAGCAGCAAACTCCGGCGTTAACCTATGCCGCCATCTTGGTTCTCTCTTTCTTTCTCCTTTTAATTTATTGGAAGTTTAACTAGCCAGGGTTCTTCATCTTTAGAGTCAAGGTATAATCTGAAACTGAATGTGTCACGGTCTGGCTTACATTTGCTCCAGTGGCATTTGTCATCTGTGATACTCATAAAGCATTTACCCTTTACTCCCTCATTTGGTCAGTGTCCACACTAACTCTTAAACCACATGGGGCATGTTTCCCTCTCACTTGTCCTCCTGTCCCCCAAAGCTCAATAAGTCCATTGGTATGTTAGTTTGTTCCCAATGTATTTACATTGGGAGTAACCTGAACCATCACAGGCCAATAGTGGTTCCTAATTAGATTAATTCAAGATTGAGTTTATTTGTAACTCAATTTCGTAGAAAACTGAAGTCCACTGGGAAGAGAGAGAGAGTAAAATGCTGTATTTCTTTACCACCTAAAAATCCGGACTGAAGAGAGAAACAAAAGCCAGAAGTGAGACTGAGGAAGAAAAATAAGCTTAAGTAAGTGAATAGCTTAAGGCTTTAACGTGAAATTCACTCTGAAGTGTGCTGTGCAAGGGAGCACGTCGTCTTCTGTTGTCTGTGTTCAGCAGACAGCTGGAAACCCACACAGGATGCCAAAACGATGTGACCTACATTCGCAGCTAGACGGCATTTGCTAAAATGAAATCTAAGATTCAGAACCCTTTCGTTTAAATTTCTTTGGGAGTATTATGTGGACTGGATAATGGGGTGACCGATGCATTCTTTTTCTTGCTTCCAGGTATTTAAAACCTTGTTAACCTGACTCTCTAGTCTTTAAGAAAAACATAACAACACAAACAAAAATCACAAAAACTCTCCCTTTGGAGTACGGCTTTTTCCAGGTATAAAATATTAATCTATTGAAAGTTTAATTACCCACATTTCTTCATCTTTGGTATGAAGGTAAAATCTGAAACAGAATTTTTACAATCTGGCTTACATTTGTTTCTTGTTAGTGTGGTTTTAAGAAAGAAAAAAAAAACCCTACATGATTCACGTGCAGTCAGATTCGTTTTCTCTTCATGCAAATAGCCTGAGTACACTTTCAGAAGTCAGAAGCAAACGTTTTAAGGGGAACTGCACCTTCCCACAGGATTTCCTGAACAAGCCAACTCAGATTTAGCAACTAGCTCCTTCAAGTGGTTCGTTTGTTTTGGTGATTGTGGTAACCATGGTGGTGGGTGGGAAGGTGTCTTTCTCAGAGGCCTGGTCAGGGAGGGATTTCCCTTAAAAACCAAACTCTTCTCTGAACTGCAGTGTCCACACTCTCTCTCAATCCCCGGACTGAGCAAAGGCAGCCTAAGCCTCAGGCGACCACATGGCCTTGATGTCAAGTCACTGAAAGCCTTTTATTTTTCCAAATTTCCAGGGAAATTAATAAGCAATTTCCACATGTTCATGGCTTTCACTTCTGTCTGGAAGGTTTTTCCTACTCTTCTCTATTATCCTTTCCCTGCCCCTCCATCCAGCTCCTGGATCTGTCTCAGAGGTCATTTCTTTGGAAATCATTACCAACCCACCAGAATGAATCATTCTCCCTTCAGTGCTACCCACAGCTCTGCTGTCATATCTCAGCTCTTGCAAATCACACTGGTAAGTGATTCTGTCCCCTTTCCCAGTGGACTGTCCCTCTACTCTCCCCCTCTTACAATATATGAACTCCCTTCGGGATGTGGCCCTATTTTACTGGTCCTTGCACCCTTAGCAACTAGACCAGTCAGAGTTGAACAGAGATGCAGAATAAAGGTGAGTGAGTTGCTTTGCTGCATCAATCATGTACTCTTTCTTCTGTAGCCCACCTGGCTTTTCCCCTTGCCTGTAAAAGTGCTCAAGTACCTTTAAAAACTACCCATAGTAAATGATTTTAACTCTTTGAATGCATAAGAATCCATGAGATCACAATGACATGAATGAAGAAACAATTAAATAAATGGAGGAGGGAAAGCTCTTCCTTATACTGTGAAGCAAATGAATAAATATAGAAAGAATAATGGATTTAGAAAATTACTATTTTGCAACTAGTGTAATGTTAAGGGAGTCAGGCAAGAATCATCAACGGATGCAATAGCTAGGGGTGAAAATTTGAAGAGAAGTGGGCCATTTACATAGTCTCAAAATACCTCCCATAAGATTCTTATTAGTTGCAATGAGAAAAATAGTACACTTGCAGTGGTGAAATCTAGCAAATACTATCACATTGACCAAATTATGAAAATGATTAGCACTGGGCCCCTGACCAGATGGCTCAGTTGGTTAGAGCGCCATCCTAATACACCAAGGTTGCAGGTTCGATCCCCAGTCAGAGCACATACAGGAATCAACCAATGAAAGCATAAAGAAATGTGACAAACAAATCGATATTTCTCTCTTTCCCTTCCTCTCTCTCTTTAAAATCAATAAAAAAAAATTTAATGACTAGCACTGAGACAAATCAACATCATGTGCCTCCTGATATCATGCTTAAGAGAGACACATCACTTCTGTAGTATTCCTGTCATAAATGTATTGCCAGAATGTAATCAGGAGGGAACATCAGACTAACCAAAATCAAGGGATATCCTACAAAATAATTGGCCTGTTCTCTTCTAGTATGCTAATACTTCATGAAGTATGAATGAACAAAGACTGACCTATCGAGATTAAAGGAGACTAGCTGATATGACAATTGAACTCCACACCTGACCTGGGATTTTCTTTTGTAATAAAGGACATTACTGGAACAACTGGTGAAATCTAGATAAGATCTGTAGACATAGTGCTGTATCAGTATTAATTTTCTGATTTGATCACTGTGTTATGGTCATAGAAGAGAATATCTTTGTGTTTTAGGAAATACACTGAAATGTGAAGTGTAAAGCAGCATCATATCTGTGACTTACTCCCAACCAGTTCAGGAAAAAAATAATGATGGGGGAAGGAGGCTGTTGGAGAGAGAAGCAAGTGCGGAAAATGTGATAAAATATTAACATTTAGGAAATACAGATAAGAGGTATATAGGAATTATTTGCATTATTGGAAATTCTCTAAAGTCCAAAATCCTGTCAAAATGTAAAATTTAAAAAAACAAAACAAGTCAATCACACTTCCTTTGCTTCCTCCTCCTCCAGCCAAGGTTTCAGGAGACATCTATCAGTCTCCGCACTTCCCATGGACTCTCACCCACCGCGATCCATTACTCTCATCCATTACCCAACTGAAATGATCTTGATTTACTCTCCAGTGACCTCAGCACTGCCAAATCCAATCAGATTTTTCTGTTCTCCTCTGCTGTTCGACTCCATAGCATTGGACACTGTCTTCACTTTGTTTTTGAAAGTTCAAATCCTTAAGTCTGAGCACCGCTCACGACCTCTCCCTCTCCTATCTTTGTAGCTTCCCTCTCCAGCATTCCTGACAAGGGTCCTCCTGACTGCTATTTGCAGTGAATGCTATTGATGTGGGACTCTTCTCACGCATTCCCTTTCTTTACGTTATTCTAGTCTTTGATGAACAAAATCAAACTCACCCACCAGTTGGCAGCTGATATATCACCTCCTTTGAGAAGCTTCTCTGAATGGCATGCCAATTTTTTTGTGTGGGTTTTTTTTGTTGTTGTTTTATTTTTTTGTGGGGGGGCATTAAAATCACTTTATATTTCACGTATCCTTTTATTTCAGAGCATTAGCAGGTAGTTCCAAAACTACAGTTTTGAATGGATCCTCCAAGTTCTGGGTTTTACAAATGAAACAGACATTACTGAAACCTTTTTTTTTTTTTGGTCACTTTTTTGTTCCTTGTTGATAAGCCTGGCTGTGACTTAGGGGTGGCCGCATACCCCCTTCTGGGCTGGCCTCTGCTCCTCACGCCACTGCCACTGCCCTTTGTTACACTCACCTCTCCCCAGAGGACTCTTCACTCCGAGCGCGGGTTGTCCACGTGGTCTGTGATCTGGGTGTGAGCACTGGTTCTCCGTTGGGGACAGTCTCTGAGGTTCCCAAAGTGGCTTGTCCCATGGGTTCCTGTCCAAGCTACCTCTACCAGCCCCGCCTCTCCAGCAAGACTTTCTGTGCGCCTCCTCCCATCTGCTCTTCAAGGTTCTGCAGCTCCGCAAATTGATGGCCATGAAATTCACCTGCCTGGGATGAGCCCCTGCCAGTACTTGACCAATTTTATGTTTCAGTATGGATTTTTTGTCATGGTAGGATTCCCGTGTGTATTAAACGACTTTTACCTAAAAGGGCAACATTTGATTTGATTTGAGCACAGAGAAGAAACACGGGTTTTTCTTTTCAAATTAAGCAACTTTTTAAAGCAACATTTTATTTTAAAAAAATCTATGCCGCACTTTAAGAAACAACTACAGGGTGTTGTATATTATAAACTGGTGACATTCTATTAAATTATGTACAACATGCTTATTTGTATGTTTCTTGAGGTGGTAATGAGAAAAAGGTTTTTTTTAAAGGGTGCCTTGCTGTATTTCTTATACCATTTATTAAAAAGCTGCTTTCATGGTAAAATTAGGTTGGTTTGAAAGGAGGAAGTAGAGAAGTTAACATGTGTAAATAATTTCTGTATATATGCATAATCAAGTACCAACCTTGATGTATAATGACAATATAAGAGCTGTCATGTTTGTGATGTCTAGTGATGTGGAAAATATAAGCCTTATATCCATTAGATCACATGGTAATTAAAATTGGCATAATAAACATAGGTTACTAGGGGAAAAGGAAAATTAGTGATCTCTTCCCTCTGTGTTTACCAAATTATTGCATCTGGTTATGGAAAAAATATTACATATAGCAGCTTCCAAAATATCTAATTGCATCAGAGGGTTGAAATCACTTCAATTAAAACAGTGGTTCTCAACCTTCTGGCCCTTTAAATACAGTTCCTCATGTTGTGACCCAACCATAAAATTATTTTCGTTGCTACTTCATAACTGTAATGTTGCTACTGTTATGAATTGTAATGTAAATATCTGATACGCAGGATGGTCTTAGGCAACCCCTATGAAAGGGTCGTTCGACCGCCAAAGGAGTCGCGACCCACAGGTTGAGAACCGCTGAATTAAAAACTACACATGAAGCCTTCCCAGTTTTCAAAACCTTTCCAATCACTATAAAGATCTTGGAAACCAAATGATTTCATGCTAGTTCCCCTAAACCGGTAAAATATATATCCAAGATTTTTTATTTCTACTTATCATTAACTAGAGACCCGGTGCACAAAATTCGTGCACAGCTAGGGTCCCTGGGCCTGGCTGGCGATCAGGACCAATTGAGGCCTTCCAGCTGCTGGCCAGGGCCTCCCTTCCCTGGCTGCCAGCTGCTGGCTGCTGGCCAGGGCCTTCCTCTGTTCCACACTGTCTCCTGGTGGTCCGCGCACGTCATAGTGAGCAATCGAACTCCCAGTCTCCCAGTCAAACTCTCGAGGGGACACTTTGCATATTAGCCTTTTTTATTTATAGATGGTTTTGATGTTGGATCGCAGAATACTTAGTGCACTTATACTTATTTTCTATTATCATTTTTATTGAATTTATTTGAGCGATATGTGTTAATAAAAGTATACACGTTTCAGGTATACAATTCTATAACACTTCACCTGCATAATGCATTGTGTGTATTGACTTATATCCTGTCATTCCTCTCCATAGCACTTAGCACCATATACTATAGTTCTTTACTTATCTGTCCCTCCCCCTATAAAATCCAGAGACCATCACTTATTCATCTTCATATCCTCAACACCTAACATAGTTCCTGACACAAACTAGGTGCTCAATGTGCAGGGGATAAATAACTGATGGACAGAAGCGACATGTTAAATCTGAAAAGAGAAGCTGGCGTTTCCTATTCCTAGACCTCAAAGAACAAAATTCTATTCACAAGCAGAAAGTTGCAGTTGAAAGAAGGCATTAGTTGTGTTTTCCTTTAAGTAGGTGTATTTCACAGTTATGGCTATTTAGTGCCTGGAGCTATGACACCACTTGTGGAACTACAGTCTGGCTGCCAGAATGACAGACCAGAATGAGAGAGTGACACCGTCCATGCACTGGCCTTGATGTTCAGGTGTTCCCAAGCTCAATGCCAGGGACAGTCCTCTTTACAGTCGTTTGCTAGTGGTTTCCATTTTGCAGAGAACGTGAATTGTGGCATGGGGCATAAGTGTGTTCATTAACTTTACAGCAGCTTCAAGGGGATGCTTAAATAATGGCTTCATTTTTTCCTGAAAAAAATGTTTTGTCAAACTGATGAAACAAAATAAAATTCTGGAAGAATTCCACAAGAGGAACCCATTATTGTTGTCCCCTATAAGGTTTCATCCCAGAGACCAACATTCCTAAGATTTTCTCCCAAGTATAAAACTGAGATGTAGCTTACATCTAAAACCATCAAGTCGAAGTGGAGATGACACTTTTAGCCCTTGAAATCAATCATTATTTTCTTGTTTCGGATGGTTACGAGGAAAGGCGAGTTCAGAGCTCACACTGGCCTGCAGCCTGGTTTCCCTGGTTGGAGTTAGTGTCCTTTCACTTCCTCTGTTACCTTCAGGAAAACACAGCTTCAGCTCAGTGTGGTTTTGCGGGGTTTGGATTCGGATAGGCATTCTGCATGGGCAATAAACTATGAAAACACATAAAAATCTCAGCAAACTAGGAGGGAGGAGAATCGCTAAGAATTTGAGGGTTTTTCTCAAACACTCCTTTTTCACACATCCAGAATTTAAACTCAGATGTCGCTCTTGTGGGATGCGCTGCGCACAGATTCAATATTTAATGACAGTGATGATGTAGAGCAGACACAGATACCACGATATAAAACTGGAAATGTAGCAGAGTAATCTTTTTCGTGCCGCAAGAGGACAAGAAAGAAGAAAAGGTGAGAGCAGAACCATGTGGAAAATTAAGTATTTGAAAACTAACTTTCAGAAGAGAGTACAAAAACATGGGAGAAGGTCTTTGTGTCCTTGGAGTAGGCAACATTTCTTAAACAGGACATAAAAGTAGTGCTGAGCATAAAAGAAAGATGTGTAAATTAGACTATAGTAAAATTCAGAATTTCTTTTTATAAATATAAGATACCACCCATGCAATGAAAATGTACCCCCTGAAAGTGGAAGGTAATATTATTAAGACAAAGGACTTGAATCTAGAACATTTAAAAGAGAAAAATTTTTTAAAAAGAAAACTCAATAGAAAAACTGGCTATTGATTTGACACTTTACAAAGATGTCCAAATGGCCAATAAACATATGAAATGGTGTTTAACCTCATTAATCATCAGAGAATTAAAAAATTTAGTTCAACTTCAAAGATAAGTGAGTGTTTCTCTGTTTGCTTGTGTGTGTAACCAAGTCTTTGAAGATGTGGTAGAACCTTCTTTTACTATTTTTATTTTACTTCAATCTGAATTTCATAGAGAAGAAAAAAATGGGTTCCAAGGTGCGAAGGCTCTGACATGAAACCAAAGAATCAGTCTTGAGAACAGAGTCCAGACAGTCATCAACAGACCTGGCTTTCACTGAGAAGTAGACCTTCCTGTGTGGCCTCTCTTTGGCATGCGTTAGTTTTAAAATTGCCACATCTCAACCACATCAAACATCTAAATGAAACATAACTGTCTCTTTAAAGTGAAAAGCAAAAAAAAATAAATAAAAGCAAATCTTTGAAGCCTGAAACAAGAAATGATTTACCCAAATTCCAGTAACAAATAAGAAACTTTAGATATTAATTATTCAACTTTTATTGGATCCTTGATTCAAATAAACAGTCATTTTACTATGCCAGGGATAAGGGATATAAATGTGTGTGCAGGTGTGATATTTTCAAGTCATTAACTCCAATGAGCACAAATTTAAGTTTATTTACTAACTGGAATCAGCTTTGTCTGCCTAATGCCTAGTCCTTAATTTAGTCATTTCCAAATAAAAATCAGGTGTTTCAAGGTCCACTTTCAGATTTTTCCTTTCCCTCCTTTTTTTCTCCAGATTATGGGGTGCTGAGTTCTGTGGGTTAACATAGAAGTAATAGTGGGGCTGGCTGGCGTGTGTCAGTGGTTGAGCGTCAACCTATGAAGTAGGAGGTCACGGTTCAGTTACCAGTCAGGGCACATGCCTGGGTTGTGGGCTTGACCCCCAGTGTGCAGGAGGCAGCCCATCAATGATTCTCTCTCATCATTGATGTTTCTATCTCTCTCTCCCTCTCCCTTCCTCTCTGGAATTAATAAAAATACATTTTTTAAAAGTAAGTAATAGTGGGAAGAGGAGGAGGGATTTGATTGGCAGCCACTCTCTGCCTGTGCTGGGATCTGCCAAGGTGACTAATCAGTTGCTTGGGTTCTCCACTTGGCATTACTCAGTCAAGTCCCGTCTTCAGTCCACACTCTGTTTCCTCTCCATCCAGGTATTACACTCCTGCTGTTCGCCGTTTGCATGACCCTCACGGAGCAGAGAAACTTTCAGGAGCTCTCTGATGCCTTTGAGGACAGTCTCAACCCTCTCAGCCAGCACATACCATGACAAACATGTCTATTTCATTTGTGTTATACTATGGTGGGTTAAATTGTTTTTCCCAGGTGCTCTTTACAGCCCCTTGGCTGTGGTGGGCCCATGTTTGGTGCCTTGACTAGAGGAGGATCAAGGTTAAAGTGAAGAAAGTCAGTGAAGTCCCTAATGGGGTGGAAACGTCTTTATTATTAAATTAAAACAGTAATCCAGTGAATGTCCTCAAAGAACATACAGTCTCCTAGGAGAGAGAGACATTCACCAATAAGCAAGAGAAAAGCTTTCAGATCTGTATAAGATATTCATCGGAATTCCAAGGAGAGAAAAATGGCAATTTCTGTCTGGAGAGAGAAGTGAATGAATAGTTTCTTGAAGAATATGATTCTAAAATAAAATTTATCAGGCAATCATGATTTCCATGGATGATAAGTTAGGATAAAGCCATTTTGGGCAGAAGAAAGCAACAGCTGAAGGGTTTGTCTTAGGAATCTCGGTTCTGAAAGAGAAGTTTTGACTTGTGTCCAGATCACTAAAGCAGAAGTAGAGAGGCTGGAGTGGCATTTCCCAGATCGTTAGGTTTTTGCTATTTAATTAATTTTTCCATCAGTGTAGTGTACATTATATAACTCACATGTTGTCATTATATTTCACATGAACTTTAAGATTTATTAATGTGGACACTAAGGAATAAGAAACTTAAGAAATAGCCCCAGCTGGTTTGACTAAGTGTATAGAGCATCGGCCTGCAGACTGAAGGGTCCCAGTTTAGGTTCCCACTGGGTTGTGGGTTCTGTCCCCAGTAGGGGGCATGCAGGAGGCAGCCCATCAATGATTCTCTCTCATCATTGATGTTTCTAGCTCTCTCTCCCTCTTCCTTCCTCTTAAATGTTTAAAAGAAACTAGAGAAATGAACAAAAGTATTTTTTCACCTTTTAAAATTTATTTTGGATACACTGGTATGAGATATCTGCCATCAATAAAGCTCTGATGGGCAATAAATAAATAAATAAATGTTTTGAAATCGCCTAGTACAGTTTTTATTAACTTCTCCTTGCCTTCTCACTAGATTTTGCTTTATGTATTTATAAGTTGTTTGGTGCATATGAGTTTATAGGTATTATAGCTTCTTCATAGATTAGACCTTTTATCATTGCTTCTTTGTCCTAGCACTTTTAATCTTAAATTCCAGTTTGTCTAATAGTAATATTATTCTTCTGATTTCTTTTTTAACCTTTTCTGGGGTTTTTGCTTGTTTGGTTGGTTTGGTTTGGTTTGGTTTGGTTTTGCAATTGCCGGCATCTCTTTCCTCTATTCCTTTGGTTTTCTCTTCATTTTAAGTGATTCTCTTTTAATCAGTATAAATTGAGTTTTGTTTTTTAATTCTAATTTGATAGTCTCTGTCTTTTATGGAAGAATTAGGTTTGCTCCCATGTACTACCATTACTAATGTAATTGATTTTATTACTTCTGTCTTTATTTTATACAGGTATCTCCCCCCCCCCCAAAAAAAATGTACATAAAGTCCAATGGATTAAATCTGAAAAGAAAGAAACATTGAAATTAATAATTATTCAAAGTGTGCATACATTTTTTGGGGACACCCTATATTTTCATTTCTTTTTTTCTCCTGTTTTTATTGATGTGATAAGATTGCTTTTCATTCCATTTTTCCCCTGATGAGTTCACAATATTTTTCTGTTCTATTAAATTTCTAGTCCTTTTACCCTCTTCTGGTCATTACTCACCTACTTCTCCTTTACAATTTGAAAAAAAAAAATACTATTTTACCAATATGATGCCCTGTTTCCCATTGTTAGGCTCTTTTCTCTCTGTGTCTCTCCTGCCTCAGAAAAATGTGACCTTTACTAGTAGAATACACTTACTTCCCTCCATGCCCTTCTACCCCTAGTTCCTAGATGTCTGCCAGACAACTTAGCACTTTAAATTTTGGATTGCTTTTGAATTTCACCTGAAGAGTGTCCTCAAAGAGTTTTAAACGTGAGATTGATATTGTGACATGTGTAGGTTAAAAGAGCACCCTAGCTTCAGTGAAGAAACTCAGATAAGAGACAGATACCCTTTACAGCTCACATATTCAGATCATCCATATGCAGAGTAAACACAGTATTTCACGATGCGAGCATGAATGCATCATGTACAAAAGTGTGTACATTGTTACCAGTGACAGACAGTTTCTTATATTTTTGTTTAACAACTAGTCTCTCATAAACCCAATAAAGAATTATGATAAACTAGAAGCAACTGCTAGAAACTCAGATGGTGATGGGTCATAAACTGAGGAACTTAATTTTCTGATCTTTATCTTGAACTCTAGAATGCCATCAGCTTAACTCTGCAGTAAAGATAAATTAAAGAAGTCAGGGGGAGGGGGAGAAAAGCATTAGTCTATAGGTTAAGAATACCAAAGAGATCTAGATGAAATGCTTGATTCTACTGCTGTTTCCTATGATTTTTTGCTTGTTTTCATGTTATCTATACTATATATATATATATATATATATATATATATATATATATGGCTATATTTAAGGGAAACATAAGATTGTTTTTATAAAAATGTGTCATTCCTTTAACATTGTACTGGTATAACTCAAGAAGAAGAGACAAGATAATTCCCTTCAGAGAATTTACTTACAATCAATGATGAGCAAGTTTACTGATGTGCCTGGCATGATATTAGGTGCTGTGGATGGAGACAACAGAGGTACAAGATCCCTGTTAGCCCAATAGTGAGCTTTTAATTTGCCCTTTCATTTTTAATCCATGTGGTTCTTAAGAAAGAAATTTATTATATTGATTTGAAATTTTGTTCAATTAAAAAAATTAGCTCTCTCTGTGCGGCAGCTTTAAGCTCATCATCAGTGACTGTATTGAGTGACTATGAAGGACCTAAAATTCTGCTACCTGTCATTAAGCATCTTCCTTCTGCAAAGTGGAGGAAAGACGCCCATGCATGGGGGCGCGTGAAACGCTTCTAGAATCGAATGAACTCTTCGGAAGGCTTGCCTGAGCTTAATAATGAGGAAAATAAATGATAAGGCTACTTTGAGAAGAATGGCTAAAAACAGGTAAAATTTTTGATTTTGTAGCCACCCTTTCCTATTTTATTTGGTATTTCTTTCCTTTCTAAGATCTCTCCAAGACCTCCAATTCTATGCAATAAGTGAGATCCAATTAATCTTTCCTAAGTCATTTAAGTAACTTGCTCAAATACTATGATATTTCTTCAAGAAAGCCCATTCATTTATTCAACAAACATGTATCCCTCACCTTCAGTGTCATATTCAAAAAGGGAACGTACAAAGCACACATAGTTACCTGCTCAATAAATGTTTATTACATGAGAAGACAGCCATCATGATGATGATATTTTCCAGGCACCGTGCTAACGGCAAGACATACATTTGCAAACAAAAAAGACATGATCCCGGCCTCTTTCTGCCTGAGCAAGACAGAAAACACACAAAAAAATTGCAAGATAGTAATGGCGTGATAAGTGCTATGAAGGAAACTGGGTGTTTTGATGGAAAAATGGGGAAAGTGATATTTACAGAACCGAGTCTTGTGTAAAGTTTGAACCAATGGGTCTAGGGTTACTTCCTCTTGTTAAAATGCCCTGCCTTTTAAAAAAAAGTTTTGTTTGAGACAAAATCTCTTAACTTAAGACATTTATTTACAGCCCTTGAGAATATCAGGTCCTATCCCTTTCTTCTTCCACATTAGCTACCTATGATTGGCTCTATCTTCACTAACTTTATTTACCGGAAGTAGAATGTAACCTATAGAATCACCTGTGAGGAGGGAAAGACACAAGAATCACCCTCCCCTCGTGGAGAAACACAGATATCAGAAATAACAAACTCTAAATCAAATCTGTCCCTCCAAGTCCTTCTTAAAATTAGTCATTGGATTCATTTTTCTCCCTTTTTTTTCCTGAGAGTAATCCAATTACTAAATGGCTCAGAAGAAATCTTAATGAAGTAAGCGTTCTGGCTAAAGGGGAAGGAAAATTAGACTTTGAAGTACAACCCCGAAGACTGGTCTAGTGTGTGTGCCTCTCTGCAAGCATGATGTTTTTGCGTAACTTAATTGGCTCATTTCTCATTTTTTGTCATCTCCCGCTTGTTTCCTGGCCCAGGGGCAGGCCATTGCACTGTGTACCATTGTTTTAACCTCTATCAAAGGCCTTATTATGCATACCCCATCATCAGTAATATCAAAATCCATAAGCCTTACCTTCAACTGAGTTAAATATAATTGGACTTAAAACAACCAATTATGTCCTCAATGCAGCTGGTGTGCAAGGTGAGGATTGCAATTTCCCTGGAGGAAATGGGAACGCCCTCCCTCTGTACAATACTGGTAAAGGAATTTTATAATCGTTCCTGTTCTCTGCTAGGCCTGTGTGCAGATTCCATTCATGCATGTTCCCCACTGTTCCCCAAGCACCCCACATTCTCCCTGCCATGCCCTTGTTCCTCCCTCTGTAGGGAATGCTTTCTCCCCTCCCTGCAGTTCCCCGCCTAAGCCCCACTCATCCTCTGAGCCACCACAGATGTGACCTCCTCCTTAAAACCGCCTTCATCCCCAGAATTATCCCCACCCCCCCACCACCCCACCCCCGTTCTTGTGCCTGTACCGTCTAATATCTCTCCTCACAGTGTGCCTGACTTTATAGGTATCTGTGGCATCTTTTGCTTCACTTTCTATTTTGTAAATTCTTAAAGGCCAGGAATTTGGAAGCTTCTGTTTGTATCCCGTGAGCCCCGCCCATGTTGCCTTTGACCTAGGAGGCATTCCACAGGTGTGTTTTGAGAATAAATAAGCAACCAGACCGCATGTTACATCCAAAGCAGTGCTCTGACATTCAGCATCCTTGTTCAATGGGATATGTTTTTTCTCCCCCTGAAAAAGTTACTATTAAGACTTTTTCCTGCTCACATTCATAGAAAATTATAAAGCCTGATACAGGGGGGTTGGGGGCGAATGCGAGTCCTGGCACTTTTGTTCCTGTAGATATCGCGTGTCTGGAAAACCATTTCTCTCATCACCACAGTGAATGTGCAATGAGCTCTGTAAACACTGTCTGCTGAGAGCCTTTCCCGGTGCAGGCGGCTCCCAGGCCGCAGGGCTTTCGTGCTGGGGCTGTGTCAGCATGTGCTGAATCTCTTACCAGCGCGTATGAGATGGTTTCAGCATCGCAGCCTTGTCCACCGCTTTAATTATTCACTGTGACGGCAATTCATTATGCTGATTGGATTGGCAATTTCTTTAAATTCATTCCCCATGCAAGTAGGAGGCTCTCACAGGATGCCCCGCCCACGTGGACTCAGTCTCCAAAATGGGAATGTTGTGGCCGTTCAAGTCATTAAATCAGAAAATGCTCCTCTCCTTCCCTAATGCTGGGAAGAAACTTTTAGTGTGTACACACACACACACACACACACACACACACACACACACACACACACTGATTTGCAGACCATTTCATCAGTTGAGTTCATCCAAACTCAGAGCAGAACTTTCGGTGTTGGCATGTCTTGGGCTGGTCACAAACCTAGATTAGCTCTGCAACGAAAGGCGTGTTTCCCTGGGAGCCCGTGTGAGAGAGATGTCCCGGTTGCACACGTGTGCCCTAGCTCCGAGCTGTGGCTGTCCGTCCCGACCCTCCGACTCTCCCTGCGGCTGGGCCACCTCCAACTCCAGCTCTGCAAGTTTCAGCCGAGCTCCAGGCCACGCGCTCCAGGATGGCTCCACTGACTATCCCGGTTCTCCCCCGGCCAGATGTGGCCGAAAAGGAAGCCATGCCCCCCGGCTCCAGCTCCCTCCCAAGAGGCCCATCTCTGGCTTGTGCGCCTCTCAGCCAGGCACCCGGCAGAGCGCTGCAGACTTTGCCCGAGAGCCTGGCATCTCACTGTGTCCAAAAACAACTAGACAGGCCAGGCTTGGGTCTAGGAAACATTTTAGCTCAGACACGTATTTAATCATGGAAACACTGCTCTGAGGTTTCCTACAGAGACCTCTGCTTTGGAAATGGTTTCATTTACACACAGCTACAAAAATACCATTTCTGAAATAGTTAGGTGGGTGCTGTCCTTAATCTTTGTGTGATTTCTGGAAAAGTCCTCTCGGCCGGTAAAATCAAAAGCTCCTGTTTTCGCAGCAGCCTCCTCTAGAAGTGGCACCAAGACTACAATGAAGAGCAAGTAACACAAGGCCTGTCTCATTGGATGCTTCACTGATAAGAACTCTTTCCCCCCAGAAAATATGGGTGCATTTTGTTCTGTGTTACGCTGTTCTATATTTAAACATGCAAAAATGGCAGTGGATAGTTTTGATTTCATTTAATGCTTAACAGTGCTGAGTACTGGTATGTTGTCATTATTTGGCTTAAAACATATGCTGTAAGTCTAAGAGAGTTTTGAATTCCCTGGAAAACCTTGCAAAATGCTTAAAGCTCATTAAACGCCCCAAAATTACTCTATTTACTCAGCAGAACAGGCGCCACTCCATCCTTCACTGTCTAACACAACCTTAATTGACTCAGATCCCAGGTCTGCTGTCACTGGTCCATTGCTGGGAGAAAAAAATAAAATAAAAATGGAGGCATCTTCCTGCAGCAAAGGCAGCAGGGGTGTGAGACCAACCAGGACAGTAGATCTTCATTACGTCCCAGGTTGACGCTGGAAATACAGCTGCAAAAAAAATCCAGTCTCTCAGGACCTCAGCGGAGAAAGGATGTGAGCTTTATAGTTGTGGCATTGAGGTGCTGGATCTGCTACTCTGGGTACAAACTTGACTCAATTTCACAAAGCCTTTATTTTCTCATCTGTAAAATGGAGCAATCCATTCTCGTTGGCAGAATCAAGTGACGTAGATTATTTTTAAACTGTGAAGGATCCCAGAAACACAAAATATTACTTTGAAAGAGAGAAATAAAGTAAGCTATTTTAAAACTAAACCTACACCTAGCCTGTGTGGCTCAGGGGTTGAGTGTTGAGCTATGAACCAGGAGGTCCCTTTTCAATTCCAGGTCAGGGCTCATGCCCAAGTTGCAGGCTCAGTCCCCATCAATGATTCTCTCTCATCATTGATGTTTCTATCTCTCTCTTCCTCTCTGAAATCAATAAAAATATATTTTTAAAAAACCCTAAACCTACTATGATTTCCTTTAGAAAATAAAATGTTATCTTTTATCTTCCGAATTGCTATTAAGAGGCTGTCGAAGCGAAGAGGGCTGTTCTGTCTATCATCCATCCTTTGGACAGTTAGGCGAGGAAACTAATTGGAGTCCAGAAAGTTTGGGTCAAAAGCATTAAACGTCAAAACTGTGGAACACGGGCTCTATCATCCCTTCCATCTGCGCCAAGCACATGGAACTGTAGCGGTAATTCCGTGCCTCCAGCTGCTGGGGGTCGCTGGATCAGGGAGGGTAGCGCTCTGTTGTGACAAGCAGACCCCCAACATGTACAATATAAAGGCCCTAACACAACAGAAATTTACTTCTTGCTCATGTGAAAACCAAAACAGGTGTCCCAGGCTGCACTTCAGGCAGCTTTTAAAGCACCAGGCTGTTTCCATCTTCTGGCTCCACCATCTTCAACACGGCATTCCCAAGGTCAATATATTTGTCTATATTGATCCTGCAGAAAAGGAAGAAGTGCGTGAGAACACTCCCAGGCCCCTTAACCACGCCAGTGGGGAAGTGACACATACATACCACACTGCTACACTCCATCGGCAGGACCTAGTCACGTGGGCCCGCCTTGTTAGACCAGGAGCTAGGAAGGATAGTTGCTGGGTACACAGCATGACTTTATGATATAAAGAAGAGCTTTCATTTTGATTGACAATTGGTTTGCAGTCTCTGCCACGAAGTCATTTGCACAACAAACAGATTAAGGGTATCACAGCTGGAGGGCACCTGGAAGTCATCTCTCTCAGCATTTCTCAAACTGTTTGACTGTGACCTACAGAACTAACTTTACACCCTAACCCCGTACACTGCACATGTGTGTGAAACCAGTTACATGAATACTATTTTTTTCTCTGGTGTGTGATGCACAGGTATTTTTCACTCTTTAACCCCATTCTATTTAATCTGTTATTTTTATCGCTAGTTTATTTCACAGCTTACTGCTGGGTTGTGACTCACTAGGTATAGCTCATCACTTTAGAAACGATGCATATGAGGTGCCAATGAGGCCAGGAATCATCGGCACCAGCTTTGGACCCACACCTCTGAGCACAGCCATAAGCCAAAAATGAGTTTTTAAAAAACAATATACATCTTCTGGTTTAAACTTTAGAAATAAGTATCTTTGCTGAAAATTTTTAAATGTATTCAATGTAGGCAAGTGCTGACCTACTAATGATTATTGAATAATTTATTATTCTCTAAATCTATGTATTTTTGAAATTTAAAGAGAAATACCAACTGTAAGCTATAAATATGTAGGGCGTTTGAATCTTGAATAAGTTGAAAGACAAAGATTCAAATTTTCCCCATTACTGCATCTAATTGTCTTACTACTAAACTCAAAATTCTATTTTAAAAGATTTAAGTTCTATAAGCGTCTTGCCTCAGAAATTCTAAATTTACTTTTACATCTTTACCCTTATAGAAGACATTCTACACACACAGATATGCAAAACTTTACAATGATATGTGTGTTTCTTTCCTTTCTCACAATGTTATTGTGGAGTCAGAGAGAAACTTGAACGTCACTTGGAAACAGAATATAGCACCATCCTCATCAGAAACACGGCCATCTGGCCTTGAAGGAAGACCGATCATTAAGAAGCAAAAACATCTCTGAAATGAACACATCCTCTTTCTGTTCAATTGTATTTTTCTTTTTCTTACATTCTATGCAAGGCTTATGATGTCCTTATGATCTCTCGCCAACTCTTTTGATTAGCAAGATTGTGAGGGAAAAAATGCTTTTTTGAGCACACATCATACATTTTCGTGAAAGAACTGTACTGCACAGGGTAATTAACGTTATAAATAGTGAGTGTTTATTTCTGCGAGGAAGCTGTTGGGTGCGGGTTCCAGCTGGCTAGGTGAGTGTTTACTCAACCGAGAAATCCATACTGCCGGCACAATAGCACCATTATGCTCCCTGGGTGGCATGGGAGAGGAGATGTGGGAAACTCCTCTGGGAGGAAATATTCCCATTATTTTCTCTCGGTTACCAGGAATTGGCTCAGGATCCTGGAATTCGACTTCACCTTCTGGTAGCTTCAGTGTGGTATCCAGGAGTAGAAGAGTGAGCTTTTGGCTCAAACTGGTTTCAAGTCCTGACTCTTCCTCTTACTAGGTAGGTGAGTTTGGGCAATTTGCACAGCCTCTCCAAACTCTAAATGAATTCTATAAAACAGGAGTACCTATGTTACAGGATTTTATGAGGAGGATTAAATGAGAGAGAACGCATGTAAAGTACTTGGGGAAATGTCTGGCCTATGGAACACGTACAAGGATTGCTATTATTAAATTAAATTTGAAGACTCAAAAAGGAGCTTCACAAGTAACTATGAGGCTTAATTTTTTTAAATCACTCATAAGCAGATCCCCTTTGGATTAGACAAGTATTATTAATTGTTATAAAAACCCAGGTTTATGTAGAAAGGCCTCTCTAGGCCGAATTTGCTTCTGTCTGAAATTTAATAGAAAGGCCCTTAACTGGCATTATGTGGCCAAATAATACAGCAGATTAATATATAGAGAGAAAAAGATGTGTCATCAATCCGATGTAGTCAGGTGTAAATCACATTCCAGAGTGTCATTCACTTAAATGAGCCTCCTGTAGCTCTCCGTTGATCATTTGCTTGCCCAGAATCCAACAGGAGAAACGCTCTACGTGGTTTAACTAGATATCAGAACCACACACCTCCACAGGCTCACAGTCCCTGGGTTGGTGATTTGCTGCAGTTAAAGGTAAATCTCTCTACCTTGTTGAAGAATCCAGAGAAGTAAACAGTATTTCATAAGTTTCATGTATTATAGCTTATCTCTCAGGTCACCTTTATTCTCTAAGTGAGACCATTATCTAGATAATTTACAATCACACTGTCTTCAGGAAGAAATCGTGGCTTTTCTCATCACGATTTCCTTGTCATTGCCTGGCAGGTGAAATCCAGGTTCTTTTCCTGACTCTTCAGCCATTTAAGTCTTAAAGACAGGAATTTATGAAATTCAAAAATTATTTTCTATTTACATGCATTACTTATTTTGAGAGATTCCATCTTTTGCACACCTGTCATTAATTGTGATCCTTCTGCCTTTGGGGGGAACTGAAAAATAATTGACATATATTACCTTATAGTTTAAGGTATACATGATGGTACATTTACACAATGGAATACCATGCAGCAATAAAAAAAAAGAACTCTTACCATTTGCAACAGCATGGATGGACCTGGAGAGTATTATGCTGAGCAAAATAGGCCAGTCAGAGAAAGATAAGTATCACATGATCTCACTCATATGTGGAATCTAATGAACCAAATAAACTGATGATCAAAAATAGACCCAGAGTCATAGAAGCATAAACACACTGTTTTGCCTCAGAGAGAAGGCAGGGGAGGGTAGGTGGGAAGAGATCAACCAATGAACTTGTATACATTTTTGTATAACCCATGGACATAGACAACAAGGTGGTGAGGGACTTATGGTGGGGGAGGAAGAATGGGAGCAGGTTGGAAGAGGTTCATGGGGGGGAGGGGAGGAGGACCTATGTAATGCTTTCAACAGAAAGATCTTTTAAAAAATGTATATGCATGTGATCCTTGCCATGTAAGAAAAATATTTACAGAATAAAATCTGAAAGAGCATGTACCCTCCCCTCAAAAAAGAGTTTAAGAAATACAGCATGATGGTGTGATTTACGTATTTTGTGACATGATTCCACAATAGGTTTATTGTTATTAGCTATATGCATCTTCTCTTATGGATACAATAAAAAGAAAGGGGGGGGGGAAGAAAATGCTCCTCCTGATCAGGACTTTTAGGACTTACTCTCTTAACAATCCTGTATCTCATAGATCAGTGTTTTTTTTCCAGGCATTATGCTGTGTATTACACCCCTGGTACCTCTTTAGCTTATAACCGGAAGTTTGAGTCTTCTGACCACCTTCCTCCATTTCCCCTGCCCCCACCCTCCACCTCTGGTAGCCACAAGTCTGATCCCTTTTTCTATGAGTTTGGTTTTTGGTTTTTGTTGCTGTTGTTGTTGTTGTTTCAGATTTCACATATAAGTGAGATCATACAGTATTTGTGGTTCTCTGCCTCACTTATTTCACTTAGCACAGTGCTTTCGAGGTCCTTCATGTTGTCACAAATGGTAGGACTTCCTCATTTTTAAAGGCTGAGTAAATCCCGTTGTACATATATACCACACCTTCTTTATCCACTCACCCATCCATGGACACTTAGGGTCTTTTCCATGTCTTGGCTATTGTAAATAATGCTACTATGAACATGGGAATGCAGATATCTCTTAGAAATAGTGACTTCATTTCCTTTAGGTATATTCCCAGAAGTGGAAATGCTGGGTCATATGGTAGTTCTATTTTTAATGTTTTGAGGCTCCTCCACAGTTTTCCATAATGGCTGCACCAATTTACATTTCCCACAAACAAGGCATAGGGTTCGTTTTTTATCACATTCATGCCAGCATTTGTTATCCCTTGTTTTTTGATGACGGCCATGTGAACGGGTGTGAGGTGGTAGCTCATGGCTTTAATGTGTCTTTCCCTAATGATACTGAACAATTTTCATTTTATCTGTAAGTCTTTTGTCTATCTTCTGTGGATAGCTGTCGACTCAGATCCTCTACCTATTTTTTTTAATTGAGTTACTTGTGGGGTTTTTTCCTTATTGTGCTGAGTTCTTTATATATTATAGATGTGAACACCTTATCAGATATGTGGTTTGCAATATTTTCCCCATTCTGTAGGTTGTCTTTTCACTTTGTTGGTGGTTTCCTCTGCTGGGCAGGAGCTTTTTAGTTTGATGTAGTCCCACTTGTTTATGTGTTTATTTTGTTGCTTGTGTTTTAGGTGTCATATCCAAAAAAATCACTGCCAAGACCCATGTCAAAGAGCTTTATTCCTATGTTTTCTTCTAGGAGTTTCATGGATTCAGGTCAAACATTTAAGTATCTTATCCGTTTTGTGTTAATTTTTTGAGTGGTATAGAGTTTTCCTCTTTTACATGTGAATATCCAATGATCCCAGCACCATTTATTGATGAGACTGTCTTTTCTCCATTGGGTATGCTTGGCTCCCTGGTCAAACATTAGTTGACGGGATATGCTTGGGTTTATTTTTGGCTCTGGATTCTGGGTAACTTACTCTGGGACAAAATAATAGCAATTCTGTATCTGTTGATAACTTTTAATTTCTGCATCATATAACATTATATTGCCCCATGCAAATACTTTACTTCAAAGGCAATATCACAGGAAATGCTAGTTTAACTCTGGGAACTACTACACGACAGCTTTAATGATTCTGTTGATTGCTGAAGCCCAGCACCTAGAACTGTGCCTGGCACATACGTGGTACAAAATAAGTATCAGTTGAACATAAAAATTCATTTAAATCAATATCAGATATGTAAGTGTATCAACAACTATAGTTTTAAAGTAAAATTTCCTGCAAGATCATCTGAAGTAAAAGTAGCAATATTAATTATTTCTTATAAAAAAGAGACTATTAGAATATCTTTATCTACTGTCTCACATTTTTCCATTGTCAGGAGTGTACAACTGAACAGAATCATCAGCCATATTCCTTTACACAAATAAACCTTTGATTCTTAAAGTTCAAAGTAAAAGCCATCAGGCACTATAAAGTCTTTTGATCGGCTGAAACTACTCCTCTACTCCAGGAACTGCTCCAGTGAGCAGAATTTTCTTGTTTGCAATTTTCAGCTGGCAGATGAGAAACGCATGAAGCTTTATCCAAATGGAAAACTCAGTCATTCTTGGTAGAGGGGGAAAAACCTGTCAGCTCTAAGAATGTGTCCGTGGGAACTATATTAAGGTGATGCAACTTATTTCTTTGAACCGGAGCAGGCATAGACTGAGGAGCTTCTCACTCTTACATGTAACTGGACTCTCATCACAATGATGTTCCCTACCCATATAGTCCGCTCCCCCTGCCACACACATATATGAGCATATACACTCATATGGGTATATGCTCCTTAAAATGGATGGGCATATGATTCTGGGTGGGATTGTAAGGGTAGCAAAAGGCAGAGAGGTTCTCTCCTCCCCACCACTGGAGCAAGTCCTCTGGGCCTAGGATCCAGGAGGAGAGGGGAGGCAAGGGTGGCTCTGGTTTCACTCCTCCTGGGCCAGCTCTCCCTTCCCCCTCCCTTCATGGGAAAGTGCATATTGCTAATGACTGCAGAAGCCCTCCTGGGAGGAAAAGCCATGTTTACACAATTATTACTGAGCTGCATTCCGAAGTCTTTGTTATTTTAGTTGTCTGTTTTAAATCACAGAGAATGGGTAGGAGGCACTTGGAGAACCAACTGAAAAAGAGCAGTGGCATGGCCTCATACCGTGGTTCCCAGACGGTTGGGTTTCCTGGACCAGTAATATGGCAAAGATAAGTGGGGGAACTAAGAGACGGTTACCAGCTTCCATTTTGTCAAGTAAGACATTAAAGCAACAATACCAAGTCCTATTGTTCACTATCACCAGATCTTCATAAAAGGAGCAACATGGAAATACCAATTAAAGCAGGAAGAACATACTCTTGGAATGAAGGACTGCACTTCCAGAGAAAGGAGCATTGGCAACCCTAAAGAGAGAGAGATTAAAGAATGTTTTGCTAATAAGGATATTAAAAGACATATTTATGGGTGTTTTTTCTTTTCCTGTATTTATCAGAACAGATGTCTTATGAAAAAGTAATGCATGACATAAATTCTTGTTATATTAGCATAAAAATGAAAAGTAACCACAGGAAATGATTACAGTATAAGTATGCTTATAAATTTAATATTTTCTTTGTAAAAGATGAAGGGCATGATTTTTTAGTGGGGGAAAACATGTTTATTTTATATCTGAAAATGGACTTTTTTAGTATAAAAAAAGGACAAAGTGTCATATTGGAAAATGGACAACTTTTTTGGTATAAAAAGGAAAAATATACCCAGGACACTCAATGTGATTAATAGAATTACAATTAGAACAACTCTCCCTACTGCTCTGAAGCGCTCGCCAACATGTAACAGAAATGCCACGTCTGATGGGCTGTAAATGAGAATAGCCCTGCCCTTCCACGGGTTGTTCTGGAAGATAAAATGAGCCAGTAGCATGTGCAACAGAAGTCCAACCTGCACCAGCTCGGGGCTTTTCTTTCCATTGATTTCAGCCCTCTGGCTGTCAAGGCCCAATACCAATACCACCTGTCTGTAGGATGAGGGGTACAAGGGTCTTGGGTCATTGAAAAGGACGTGCATACACACATCAGAGTTTGGATGGAGGTTGGCTGACTCTCAGAGATGTGCCAGCTTTCTGCCAACGGGCAATCGAGGGTACTGTGCAGGCAACTGTGGATGGAAGAAAGATAGCCCACAAGAAAATGAATCCATTTCTAAAAAGAAAGAAACAGCCCAAGGGCTTGAGGCAACAGCTCACATGGCTCCTACCCCTGGCTGGCAGGACCAGAAATGTGAGAGGAGGCAGAGAGGAGAACTGAAGGCCAGGGCCAAGGGGGCTGGGCCTTGGAGAAGGGTGCCGGTGAGAAAGTGAGGAGGAAGAGTTGAAAGAATGACTTTCTCCAACACTTGGTGCTTGAGGAAGCTAGAGAGGAAGAGAGGCCCCCAGGAGGTTTCTAAGGGCTGTAAACTAGATCATAAAATAAAACCGTACAATGACCAGAAGGTAAAAGTTCTTTCAGAAGCACAATTAAAGATGTGAGTGGCTCTTTAGTTACCTGTGGGTGCTAGACTGAGTTTTTTGGATGATCTATTGAGTAACATGGAAGCTGTGGTGTTTATTCAGGTGCTTATTCAGGTACTCTAGCCATAGTACCTCTTGCTGGCATATATATTGTCTGCATAATAACATATCACTGACAAAACTCAGATGATAGATCTAGTGAGATTTTAGTAATGAGACGTACCTCATGTGCCTCAAAAAATTCTTGAAACAACAACTAGAAACTCTTTCAGACTCACACCATGATGTAGAAAGCAAACAGTTCTGTTTTCCACATGAAGTGAGTGTTTCTCAGGAGGTGGAATGTTCTAGTAGAAATTCATGTGAGTTGTGAGTCTTACTATCTAGTTCCAGTGAAACCACAAATTTTTTTTTTTTTACTTTAGCTAAGTCATCCTCTGACTCTATAACTTTCCCCCAAAAAATGTAGTCAAGAGAATAAATCAGATTATCATTTGTATCTCTATCATTTGTGTCATACTGAACATTTCAACAAAATGAACAATATAATCACAAGACTGGTATCTTAGTCAACGTTCTGGGCACCCCATAGCCCAGTCAAGTTGACAAAATAAAGCATTCCAGCTGGGTTTTTAAAATTAGAAATAAAGCCATGTTTTCAGGGGAAAGAGGACATACGTAATACTTTCAACAATGAAGATTAAAATGAATAAAACCATGCTTTCATCTGATAGAAGGTAGTGTGAGATTGTCTCTACTTCTTTGCCTGAGAAGGAGCCAGGAATTCATCGCTTTGGCCAAGGGCCTGCCTGACGTTAAGGGATTCCCATTACAGATGTTTTCCTACTTTGAGCATCGCCCCTGAAGAGCCAACCTTCCCATGGGTTGAAGTGAATGGATAGCAAATGCAGAGTCAGCAGCAGGCTGGGAGCAGGATGAGCAAGGGGGCCAGTTAGCTCCTAGAGCGGATCCCATCTGCCATTCCCAGACCTCACACTGCCACACCAGAGACCTAAGAGCTGGACCACCCTTTGGGGACATACAGCTAAAGGAAGACGAGTTCGCTCCAAGAGAAAACAGGGAGCTCTTGGCTGGTTGTTGAGCTCACGGGTCAGCCCCTGAGAGCCGATTTCTCGGCTTTGTTTTGTCTCTCAGAGTTCATTTTGTTTTGCAACCAGTCTTACATTTCAGCTTAAAACCATATCTGAGTCGCCCCTCCCTCTCCTACATTAGGGTGCACCAACTCTCCCCAAGCCTTAATCAGGCAGTGTGTGCCTTGCATCCAGATGAGGAATCCTCAGTGAGTATCATTCTGGAGTAATAGCTTCTTTGTAAGAATGACTTACAACTAACTCATTACCTTCTCACCAGCCAAAACTGTGCACTTCTCCAGGGCATATATATCCACATCACACTGAGTAAATGTGGGAGGAAAGAAGCCAACCGCTTTCCATGAAAATCTGTACTGATTTCTCTTCATGGAAATTGGCTTGACATACTGATAGTTCTGCCCTGACTCTTCAATAGGTAAGTGTTCTCAGTTGATTCATTCTCATCACCAACAAGACCCTGGCATACTAGCTCATTGGCCAGTCCTCAAGCTAGAACTAATTTCTCCTTTTTTCCCCTCAGCATATATTTGCACATCTCTTTTGTGGTGTAATTATTTAGGTATACTTTTTGTCTTTCCCACTGTGTTGTAAGCTCCTTAATCTTTCTGTGATCCATCTTTATACCTTGCACAACACTTAGCACAGTACTTTGCTTCTGGTATGTTCTCTATGAATGTAATCCACATAATAAAAATGTGTATTTGCCATGCCAAAGCCAGCTATTACTTACTGAGCAGCTAATAAGTAACCAGTATGGTGCTATCCCTATGAAAGGAATGATCTCTAACACAGAGGATTTAAAATCACAGTGGTGGATCCTAGATGACATGGCTCAGTGGTTGAGCATCAAGTTGAACCAGGAGGTCACAGTTGGATTCCCAGTCAGGGTTTGATCCCCTGTTCCTATCACTGTTGATAGTATATCCTCTGGGCATCACATGAAACATCATAATCTTCTGTTGGACCTTCATGCTTACTTCACTAAGCTTTTTAATTGCTTCCTCCATTGTCTGCCATGGCAGTCTGGGCATTTCAACTTTATATAGACCATCACTTTTTCCACATTTCTGGGAGCCACATTAATAACAAGCTTGAACTGTCTCCAGAGGTCCCTTCCATCCTGTTACTCCTGTATCTTGGGAGAGTGATCTCAAATCAATAAAGTCTGCCCTATATAATCTTACGTTCCTACCTCCTTTATCAAGTTCACCCATAATCTTTTGTTGGACCTTCATGCTTATTTCACTAAGCTTTTTAATGGCTTCCTCTCATCCCAGGCAAATGCTCCTTGCTCAGACTGGTATATGTTTGCTAGCTCTTGCAGCTTCTTTAGGGCATGGTCTAATTGTTTTCCCAATCAGTTCCCTAAAGTTCTCTAGTTGGTTAATATTATAACTTCACCCCAGTTATAGTCTGAATGGTCATGAGAGAGGGTTAGGGACAGATCCTGAGGAGGCACATGTTCTCATATGGGGGAGAGGCACTAAATTGTCTCAGGTCAGGGGAGTGTGTTAGTTCTGAATAGAGAGGAATGGGTGCTTTGAGAAAACTCAAAGGGTTCAGGAATTTGTGACTCAAATTTTAATGGGTGACTCATCCAGGTGTCTTTATCCCAAAAGTGAGACCCCACTTTTCTCCAAATCGGGCCTGACCTTGACATAGCGTACCTGTCTTGGTTGGATGTTTAACCTTCTCTGGGGCTTGGTCACTTGATTAATCTTGGGCCTGGGGTTAGTCTTCAGCTTTCTCTGCCCCTCTGCGACGGGAAATGAGAGCCCCTTTGTAAGTTACCAGGGAATACCTCTGTTTTCCATACCTCACTTTCCAATTGCCGGTTCATCACTTATATCTTTCCATAATCTTTTCTTACGGCATAAACAGTATTTAGCAAAAGCCATATAATCTCACTGCCCTTAGAGTTTCTATTTCCCCCTACACTTCTCAACTGTTTACGTCACACCACTAATACTTCTGGTGAGAATGTTAACCACTGGAGTGCCACCTTGGGTCAGGAACTCCTCCTACCAACAGTGAGGGAATCTCATTACCAAAAGGGATGTATGTGATCCAGCTCATCTTTATCAACCATTTCCTCTGACAACTCCTTGTACTCAGATTGGGTTACCTCTGCAGGAGAAATGGGGGTGATAAAGGGGGAGAGCAAATAAATTTATGGAAATGACCAGCTAATGCTCCTGTTCTTGAGTTGGGTGACAGACTCATTGTTGTTTATTGTATTATCTGGTAATTTACACATAATCTCTTGGCTATATATACCAATATTTTTTAAAGATTAGAAGGCAAAAAATAATTTGTTTATTAATTATTTATCTTGCACAACATCTTATGCTACTATAATTAGAAAATTATGAAAAAGCATTACTACGTTTAAATTTTTTCTTCTATGCTTGTAAATACTTTAAAGCAATACATGTTATTTTGCTGTTTAAAGTATATAGTATAAACTGTTGGACTTAACTAATGGTAGTGATAGTTCATTATCTTTGTTACTTTTTGTTTTAATCTTGGAAATTATTTTCAATAGAAGCATGGCTCATTTAACTTTTAATGATTATAGTATGCTTTAGCTTTTAACCAAGTAATGCTGTAAGTCTCCATTTTGAGGTATAGGTTATATATCTCTATAAGAAATCAGAGTTTTAACAAGGCTCGGAGGTAACACTCTCAACGTAATAAAAGATAGTCTCCTAGGTCAAGTTCTACTAAATTGTTTGTATTGATCTTGCCTCATTAAGTTTTATCTTTCAATTAACCTTGTTGTAATATTAATGTAATTATTCTCAATTCTGTGCATGATAGAATCCTTAAATATTGACAAGATTTGGCATGGAACAGAGTTATGAGTAATCAACAAAAGTCTTGGATGACAGTTTTTTGTTTTTTAAGCAAGGTAGTAAATGATCATATCTGTGTTTTAAAAAAATATATCTTGATGTTCTTAGGCTAGTGAATGGGAGAAAAAAGTGTGGAAAAGGTAGGAGAGTGGCCACAGAGGACTCTTACCAAAGTCCAGGTGACAAAGAGTAAGTGTCTGAATCAATGGAAGTGATAATGGAGAGGAAGAATGGAACCACAAGAGACCTTTGGGATGTATCCTAGGGATGAACTTGGTGCTCAATCTGATATAGAGATGAAGGGCAAGAACTAGTCAAGGGTGACTCAAGTTTCTAATTGAGTGGACTTCGTGGAGACTTGCCATCAGCACAGTTTGATAATCAACGAGGAATTGATAGGTTTGGCAAGGAAAGGATTAACCTAAGTTTTAGCCATAGCGACCTGAGAGGTCTATTGGGCATAGTGGTAGAGCCCTCAGGGATTACCAGGCAGGTACAACTGCCAAAGGAATACTTTGTAAGATTTAAAAAAAAAAAATTTGAAAACTTCTTCTCTGCCATTTACCTAAGTGTTTTCGTTTTTAAAAATTAATTTATTGAGGTGACATTGGTTCACCAAACCATACAGGTTTCAAGTGCACAACTCAATAAAACACCATCTGCACACTGCATCGTGCGCCATCACTCCAAGCAAAATCTCTTTCAGTCCCCTTTCCCCCACCTTGGCCAACCTCCACCTCCCCCAACTCCCCTTTCCTCAGGCCAACACCACACTGCTGTGTCTATGTGTTATGTATATATGTCTTTGGCTGTCAGTTATGTCTTTTCTATTTCCCTAAAGGAAATCAGATGCAGCTCCTGAACCTGTGGGAAGGAAGAAAAGACAGCCACACAGAAGCAGCCCCAGGCCAATCCTGGTGCCCAGTGCCATAGAGGCCTAATATGAAACTGAGAGTTTCTCCATATTACTTTAGATTTTGTTCTTTTTAACATCACAGTACAAAATATTTTCGAAACTGTGTAAAGTTAAATTCTTTATAAGTTCGGAACATACAGCACATGTTAAAAATGAATGATAGAAAAAACATGTTGAAAAAAAATGAATGACGATACACTGACAACCACAAGATCCATATTCCCAGTAGGAACAACACAGAAATAATGGACGTATAACAACAGGCCTACCAAATATCAATATGCAGCAATAAGCTAACCAGTTCTTTTATAAACGGGATATATAAAGCTTTAGCAGCAAGCCCACTTTGGGCTTTTATTTTTAATTCCGCATAGCTGACCTTTAAATAGATTTGCATTGGGAGAAATGTAAAACTTCCTCAAATATCATACTACTTAATTCAACATAAGCCGTGGGGTGAGGGTGGAGGGTGCTATCTCTGGAGAGACTTTTTATATCCTAGTAACTATAAAATAAAGGTTAAATACTAAGCTATTTCTCTGAATTTTTCAGATTTTAGTGAAGTTTATAAATATGTCTTTGGCGTCGGCCTGCAGACTGAAGGGTCCCAGGTTCGATTCCCGTCGAGGGCATGTACCTTGGTCGAGGGCATGTACCTTGGTTGCGGGCACATCCCCAGTAGGGTGTGTGCAGGAGGCAGCTGATCGATGTTTCTCTCTCATCGATGTTTCTAACCCTCTATCCCTCTCCCTTCCTCTCTGTAAAAAATCAATAAAATATATTAAAAAATAAAATAAAAATAAATATGTCTTTGGGCTTAATAACAATGCCACTGAGTGGTGTGACCACCTCACCTCTGGGACTAGATTTTTGGCATCTACCCTCAGGATGATTGTTGTCTCACTCTGAGAGCTATTTCTTCAATTTTGTTATGATGCCACCAGAGGATGATAAAAAATATACTGAGGTCAAACTGTAGAGGCTGCACCCCAACGATGCAAGATGGGCAGGCAACTAAAGGATTAATGGACACCTCTTTTCCACCCATGATTTTAGCTTTTGTAGTCACAATAGTACAAATACATGGTTGTACTTGTGAGCAAGTCTTAAGTGAATGAATTTGTTTTCTGAAACCTCAACTTCCCCTTCCAGCCCTTTACTAGCCTAGGCATTTCTTCCAAGTTCTTGCCCAGTATCAGTACCTGTCCCTGCTTTCAACGGCAACCCCAATATCTGTCTATTTATTAAGTGTCAAGTTTTTCAAATACGATGTCAGTTATTCCTCATGTCAATCTGTGAGTAGGAATTAATATTATTCTTTCACTGAGTATAGTAATACCAGGGGAAACTATGGATCCAAGCGATTAAATAATTTACCTGAGGCAACCCAACATATTGAAAATGTTATTAAACACTGGAAAATTTTAAACCAGGCCTAACTTTAAAACCTCAGAAATTCTACTACCTGACCTCATATGTTATCTGCCTGGCTCTTCCCAGGTCATTAGCGGAAGGGAATCCTTTTGGTGGGGAAAAGGAATTTACGATATGAAAGAGTTTAGGGGAACTAGAAGATCTCAGAGGATGGAGATTTTTTTTAGCTGTTTTCCTACTGAGCCCCAGATGACATTTTGGCCTACTTGATTCAATTCAACCAAAATTGATTTAAGGCCTCTGTGTGCTAGTAAGTGCTCAGTGTTATAGCAGAAACAAAGATAAATGAAGCCAAGTGCTACCTCCCAGAAAGCTTTTGTTTCTCTCTATCTTTGTCTACCAAGCATCACTGGATGGCATGCTATTCTCACAGAATTTGTCTTAATCCAGGCAGCAACAACCTAAGGTTTACCAGGTGTAGATTAGTACATAGCCCAGGACTTATTTGGACCCATCCCAAGTCCATACATTCCACATAGTATCAAGGAACACATTGAGTAACAGAGGAAGAGTATGAATGGAAAGGAGGAGTCATTGTTAACCTCTTACTTATGTTTAACACCGTAAGTTTTTTATGGACCATTTATATGTTGCAGTGTGGATCCTTTTATTTATCATCATCCTTTCCTTGGAAAATCTACCCCTTCTGTGCATGGTTAGATCCTGACAGAGCTATTAATCACACAGCCCTGCCTCCATTGGCCATAGGAGTGGGCACATGACGCCTCAGATTATTCAGTGGTGTCCCGTAAGGCATTGTGATTGGTCCAGAGTTGTACATGTGCTTCAAGGAGAGCCAATCAGAATTCTCTTTGGAGATTTTTATGTGGACACCAGAAGAAGCTCTTTTTCCCACTGTGATTTCTAACCATGGACCATGTGAAACCCTCCCACCATGTGGAAAGAGACTGCAGCTGGAATAAAGCCAAGAGATGGAGAGAGTCGCAGCTCCTGATGACATCATTTGACCTCTTGGATACATTTCTTAGACTTTCAGTTGTATAACACACACACACACACACACACACACACACACATACATAAGCAAAACATTTTGTCTGTGTCCATTTTGGGAGGGGGGTGTTTGTTTGTTGGATGTACCTGAACGTTTAAGAAGCAGTAGGAGAAATTAGATTGAAAGTATAAGAAGTTCAATTGACTACCTGTTGCCTAGAACCAGGAATCCTGACTTTAAAGAGAAAAAACATAATTTATAATTCCCTTAAACCTGGCAGTTAGTGGAGCTGCATCCTTAAATCTCTGAGGGTAACGAGGCGCAAAGTCAAGGGTCTGCAGACGCCCTGCTCTTCATCAGCTGTGCCCCACGCACAGCTCTCTTGGGCATGAGTTCACTATGTTTCCGAGGACTCTTCCAGAAGGGTTTGGAGCTATCTGTCACTCTCGTCAGTATCAAGGATGTCGCCGAAAGCAGCATCTTGAATCCTAAATATCCAAGGCAGCCTTCACCCCATGTCAGCAATGTGAGCAGCCCGTCATCAGGTCTTGGGTCTTGGCCCTTCTTTGCTCTGACTCTGCAGATGCTCTGACTCTGACCTGAGATCCCTAATCTAAGGTCTCGACCTCCACAAAGAGAAATATTTCAGCTCATTCTTCCTAGTGATAAACAAATGGGCTTCCGGCTATGAATAATCTGAAAACAAGCATTTCGTGGGCCCTCGGTGGCCACTGTTAAATGGGTAAGTCATTCATCAATTTCAGTTCCCTGGCACGACGGGAGGATGAGGTCTGGACATGGATATTCGGTCTATAATGCCCAGGTCTGGAATTTGGCTACCGAAAACACATGCAAAAAGTAGCTGAGGTTTCAGCCTCTCAAGCTCTGATAATTTACCGCTAAAAATAAACATGTGCTCAAGAGATGACTCCTATGTAAATAGTCTCAGAAAGATTTCCTCAGCATCTGCCTGCAGAAGCTGCCATCCAATACCCAAGGACGCCAAGGGCACCGCTCACAAAGAACGCTTTCTCTTTGGGGAAGCCAGCATCTGCCTAGCAGGAGGGAAAGGCAGGACAGAGAGTCACTTCTCCAGTTCAGGCGGGGAAACCAAACGCGATTCATTGTCTGTCTTAAGCAGTTGCCTGTTTGCGGTTCCATAACTGGACTGAATATTGGAGTCTGCGTTTCATTAGACACACAGTGCCTGTCCTTGGCATTGGTGTTGAGCTCCCCGATACTTATTGGGAAGCTGAGATGACAGTCCGCCTTGTTCTCACTGGGTACCCTGCGGTGTGTCCAGCATGCTACCTGGCACTTAGTAGGCGCTTCATAATTTGTATTTCTTGCTCACCTTTCCATTACCGCCTACTTAGGCAAATACAATTTGTGAAACTCGGATCTATGAGGCAGCTAAACTAGAACACAAAAACCATAAGATCAAAAGACTCCTTTACCTCACAGTGATTTTAACTGAAAGTTCCCTCACTCAGGGTGCATTTAAAATGTACAATTTATATACAACTTTTCAGGGACACTTTTAATGCGTAAGAAGCAGGGCCCACATTTTTGCTTGCCTGTTTGCCTCCATCAGGGTTTGCAAAAGAAAGGCTAGAGGAAGAACTGGCCAAAAGAACAGCTGTTTCGGGAGGCAGGAAGTCGAAATTTTAAAAGCTTTTGCATTGAAATGAGGTTTGGGGATTATCTGAGTCCTTTAAATATGCATACCATTTGTATTCTTCATTTTCCCTGGGTAGAGGAGAGGCTGTGCAGTGCTTGGGAATTTACTGCCCAGCACTGTGGCAGGAAACTCCACATTCATTAATTCACGGATTTCTGGGGTTTGAATATGAATTTCTGCCATGGATCACACACACTCCTCGTGATGGGGAGTTGCTTTGGAGGAGCTGAGTGAGATGCAGAAAATGCTGCCAAGGTGAGGAGGGGTGGGGAACGACACCTGGATGGGAAGGGGCTGCTTGCTACTTGATATGCTGCTTTCTCAGCTTTTCTGTAAGTCTGAACGCTACACCTGCCCCAGCACAGATCAGTCTTCCCGGAACACGCTAGCCTCCCCGCTGAGCCTAGTGCCTGCCAGCCCGCCCGCCCCCCCCCCCCCCCCCACCTGGTGGGTAATCACATCTGCACTGGACTTTGTAGTGAAACCCTCACTCCGCCTAAACCTGAGGGTCTCTCCAGATGTTTCTACAGTTATGCTGATGGTTTAGTTTCTTTTCTCTCCTTTTGAGTTTGTTTCTGATTTTGTGGTTTTATATAGTTACACATAACGTTATCTAGGCAGGATTGAGGCTTTTCATGATTCCTGGCGACTTGGGGCCTGATTCTCGCTTTCAGCATTTGCTGAATGATGGCTAACATTTCTGACTCCCAGCCAGCTCCTTTCCATTCCTGTTCCTCATGTTAGAATTTATAAAAACACATCACCAAATTCTCGTGCTCTGGAAATCTCTCACGGGGACTCAAGGTCAGAAGCCCAGAATTTTAGAAACAACCCAGTGACTAATGATGGACTCTATAGGCTTGAACAAGTTCTGGACTCCAAGACCCTGGTGATGGTCAATTTATGTGTCACCGTGGCTGGGTCACAGTGCCCAGATACGTGGTCCAATGTTATTCTGGATGTTTCTGTGAGGGTGCTTCTGGATCACTAAACTTTGTGTAAAGCAGATTGTCCTCCATAGAGTAGATGGGCCTCATCCAATCAGTTGAAGGCTTTAATAGAACAAAAAGATCAGTCATTTCAATAATATTCTTTTGGTTTCGAATTTCTGCCAGTGATCTAACATTGTTAAAGAAGCCCTTTTGATTTTATTTTAAATATGAATTCCTTTTGACTTGATTATCTGTGGCCCCTGGCTTTACTCTGAATTGAATTCTGTGTGAATTTGTAATGCCTGAAAATAGTAGTTAAAAATATAAGCATCAACAACATACATGCAACTATGATCAACTTAAAAAGCTTACTATTTATGCATGTGATTATGTAATATTTTAAGCACATAAGCCTTGACCTGTGTGGCTCAGTGGGTTGGGTGTCATCTATGCACTGAAAGGTTGCTGGTTCAATTCCCAGGTAGGGGGCGTGCATGTCTCTCTCTCTCTCTCCTCTCCCTTCCTCTCTTTCTCAAAACCAATTTAAAATAATAATACTAATAAATATTTTAAGCACTTAAAATTTTTTTGTCTTCACATAGCTCTAATTTCCCCTGGAGTTTTAATTTCATTTTTAAGCATATTTACACACTGTTTTAAAAATGGCTTAAAAAAAAAACCCTACATAAGTATGTGACTGGAAATGGAATGTCTCCTTAAGTTTATTATACAACAGGGAAAGAAAGGAAACTAACATTAATTATGTGCATATGTGGTAATTCGTATGCTAGGTTCTCTCATTTAATTATAGACAAAAAGCTTATAGTAAAAGAAAGGAAAAGTGTAAATGAATTTTAAGGATTTTGCAGAAATATGATGATTTTACTGAATTCATGAGGATTTTTTCAATGTCTACTTTAAGTTCAAGTTGAATAATGACTATTTGAACTCCCTAAGAATATCATCTCTAGTGGATAATTAAAATGAAACCTTCTGGGCTCGCTCATCTTGATACTAAAAATGTGTTCAGCAATCTGACCCTTCTATTCCTCCTATTCTGTCATGTTAGTGTAATATTAAAATTACATTTTACTTAGTCCCTCTTTGTTCAGCTTATTTTCTAAGAAGTCTGAGAACAGATTTGCATGAGGTGTGATAGGGTCTTCATTGGGTGTTGTAAAAATGAGTTTCATTTGTATCTAAGAGACTTCATTGATATAAATTAAAGTAAAACATGTTTAGGTTACCTCTAATTCAAGTTTTGGATTGTTCATGAGTCCTTAGCAAAAATAGCAATTAAAAAAATAGCACGTAAATAGACCCATTTGTAATGCCGCGACCCTTTAATACAGTTCCTCATGTTGTGGTGACCCCCAATTTCATTGTTACAAATTGAACATAATTAAAGCATAGTGATTAATCACAAAAACAATATGTAATTATATGTGTGTTTTTCCAATGGTCTTAGGCAACCCCTGAGAAAGGGTTGTTCGACCTCCAAAGGGGTCGCGACCCACAGGTTGAGAACTGCTGCTCTAAAGTATAGTGAAATTGTCCTAGCATGTTATTGTGAAATAGAAATTATTGCAGAGACAAATCCTCTTTTATCCTGATTAGCAATGAATAGTCACTGAGATAGGAGATTTGAAAAATTCATCCTTAGTGCGAAATGTATGTGTTCCAAGAGAAGGAGTGGGAGGAGAAGAGGCAAAGAGGAGAGACACAGTATGTTGTTGTTTTTGACCATTGAGGATTTGGAATTTCCCAGATCTGGAAATATCATCGTAGCCTGTCTAGTCAAGCTAATTTGGGGTCAGAAAGTTACCTAAGGAGAAAAACCTGAGATCAGCTTGGAGTAGCTGTTTGTGTTCCCCTCGAAATTCATATGTTGAAGCCTAACTCCCAAAGTGAGGGCAGTTGGAGGTGGGGCCATTGGGAGGTGCTTCAGGCATGAGGGTGGAGCCCCTTTCATGGAATTAGAAGAGACCATAGAGCTTAACCCCTTCTTCCCTGTGAGAACACGGCAAAAAGATGGCCCTCTATGAACCAGAAAGCAGACTCTCACCAGACGCCAAATCTGCTTGCACTTTGAGCTAGTCTTCCAGCCTCCAGAACTGTGAGAAATAAATTTCCGTCGTTTGTAAGCCACCCCAGTCCATGGTGTTCTGTTATAGCAGCCCAAACAGACTAAGACACCCAGGACCTGGGGGAAATTTCAGTTCATGTAGTACCATTTGAGATCCAGAGAACAAGGGCAACACCAAGTTGGGGAGATCGTCCAACCCATTTCTGCCCAGGACACTCATGACTCTGTTGGCACAGGCCCCTGGAGGCTTTAGGACACAGTCTGAAGGCGCCATCACCAAGGACACCAGCAGCGGAAGCCCTGAAAAACTGCCTTCTCAAGGGGTTAGCAAATAACTGCTTTTCTCACAAACCTCAGAAAGGCAAGATCCTAAGAACTGAGCCACCTTGAGATACCACCTGGGGACTCCAAACAGAGGGGGGCGGGGCGGGGTGGAGAGCAGTCACAGTGTTTGGACAGGTTCAAGCCTCAGACTAATGAGAGGGCACAGCCCTCTCATGGCAAAGCCACCTGCAAGTTCCAGCTTGGAGGGCAAAGCCTTCCCAGCACAATTATAGACAAAGGCTATGGTTGTGAGCTTGAACCTATGGTCCAAACACGTGGCCCCACGTGCCTGAGTGATGTGGGCTTGATAGAGTTCAGGTGCATGTAATTGAGTAGGATCGAAACCCACGAGAATGTTGTAAACATCTTGATCACGCCCTTACTTTGCCTCGTGGAATCTGGCTATGAAATAAAGACAGGGCTTTCAGGCTGTGGTGCTGTTGCTAGCTCTCCATCAGAGAGGACAGCGTCCCACCCAGACCCAGCTTTTTTCTCTTGTCTGTCTTTTCTCCATCCTTCACCGCCCCTCTCAGGCTCACCGAACCTGCCTAAGCTGGCTCGGCACATATGGCGCCCAACGTGGGGTTGAGTATGCCATGGCCATGCCAGCTCGCCATGTCAGGGAGGGGAGGACGGGGGGAGAAGAAAACTCAGGGCGATTTCAATGGGGAATGGGGCTGAAATCTGGGAGCAGTACAGGTGGGAATATAAATCTTGCCAAATATTATTAATAAACATAACCTCTTCATGCTCACAGACTGGTGAGTGCTGAGGACGTTCAAAGGAAATAAATTTTTAAAATGACAGCAATCTTAAGAATACAGATTGCAAGCACCCGTCTTGTGGTGGGAATAACGTTGTTATTTTACTATTAGTCACACACCATGAGTAATTCTAATTGACCTCAGCTGCTTGCAAACGGCCACCTCAACCACCACTTCTGTTACCAGGTGTGGACCTCCGATGAGAACCCACGGCTCTGGGAGTGTGAAGCATCAGGTGAGCGGGTTTTGCTGAGCTCAGGTTCACTGAGTTGTAGGGGCCATCCTCTCCTCCTCCAAGCAGCTCCTCCTCAGCCCATAACGTCCACCTCTTTGGTAGTAATGGGGAGACTCCTCATTCCACTTCACTCCTCTTCTTTAAGGAGACAGAAGTGGCGTCTATAACTGATGGACTTGGAGAAAGGAACTGAATTGTTCCTAGCTTAGTTCTTTCTGCTGCTTCTTTTTGTAATAGATTTTTTTTCAGAGAGGAAGGAAAAGGGGAGAGAGAGAGAGAGAGAGAGAGAGAGAGAGAGAGAGAGAGAAACATCAATGATGAGAGAGAATCATTGATCAGCTGCCCCCCTACTGGGGGTTGAGCCCATTGACTGGTATCAAACTCAGGGCCCCTCAGTCTGCAGGTCGATGCTCTGTCCATTGAGCCAAACCAGCCAGGGCAGTTCTTTCTGCTTTTGATATGGCCAGTCCTCAGGAAAAAACTTCTCCTCTGCTAAGAAGGGGTTTGCCCTCCCCAGGGAATATGTTGTATGGTTGTAGTTGGGTGGGTAACAGAGTTCAAAACCAGTTAGCTACTGTTTCAAAACACATTATCCCGTCAGGGTCCCAGTGGAACAAATTTATATTAGGGTAATTTGAGGAGCGTATATTCACAGAGGAACAGTTTACAAAGATGGGAGCAGAGTACAGGAAAAGCTCAAGAGATTGAACCAGGATAGAGCTCCCCGATGTGGATGGTCGTCATCCAAGCCAGTGAGGACCTCAATGGCACAAAAAGACAAGAAAGGTTGAATTGCTCTCTGCCTGGCTGCATGGGCCGCGTAATGAGCCGCGGGGGCTTTTAACCAGGAGCTCTTGTAACTCTTTGCCTCGTGGATTTCTCAGGCCAATAGGATCTACTTGACCTGCACACAGAACAGCTGAAAGTGCCAGACAGATAGTTGCTTCTGAGAGCACCACTCAACCAATAACTGATGGGAGTTGGAGGATAGCTACCTCAGCCCCTTGTTCAACAATTTCCAGGTATGTCCTACACTATCTTCCAGAGTTTACCAGTAGGTCAAGGCCAAGGGTCCAGTGGCAATATGCTTGGTACTATACCCTCTATTGGGCTTCCTGCCCTTCCCTGTCTCATTTCCCCATGTCCTACCTGTGCTTCTAAAGATTATCTCCTAAATAAACTACTTTACTCACGTTCTTAATTCAGGGTTTATTCTGGGCACACCCAAACTTCAATAGTAGTGCGCCCAGCTGCAAGAAAATGAGATAATTATCCCAGAAAGCATTTCAATAGACGGAGCTCCAAATAACTCTACAAATCTGGACCAGACCCCTCAAGTCTAGATAAAGTTAAAAGAGCTGAACTGAGATTTAAACCTCCATCTAAGAATCGGAGTTTGAAATCTGAGTGTAACCAAGTCAATTGCACACTGTCTTGGACAGCATCTATGGTGCCTAAGAGACCCCTTTCTGAGAGAGCTCAGAGTGACATCCACACTCACAGGCTACTGCTGAACATGTCCTTCCCCCTCGTCACCATGCTTTTTATCACTGAGTCTTAGCATCTTCCAGGCTGGAGGGGACCATGCACATATCTGTCTGTTTGCCAGTGACTGAAAGAGATTTTGGAATTGAAACTGACTGACCAAACCAAAATTTGAACGTGAGAGACCATAGATGAGCCAGGTAACTGGTAGCAATTGGAGCAGAAAGCAGCTAATGCACCAATATAGTAGAGCACTAGAATAGGGTTAGATACCAATTTCTGAGGCAATTTAAAAAATTGGGGTTTTGAAAGCTCAATTTGAACCAATTTTCAAGGGACTTTCTGAGGCTTTGTGCTATATCCTCATAAACCTGAGGAAACCTGAACAGACCTCAGTTCCTCCCAACCTTCAAATACCCAGTCTCATCTTCCTTTCAGTTAAGTGACAGGCATGAAAGGGAAAGGAAACTCATTGCCTCACACAATTGAACAGCCTTGAAGCGTCAAGGGAAGTTGATCTAGCAGTTCAGTTCCATCACCGAGGACTTACTTTCTCATTGACCAGCCCTTCTACCATCTACCGTGTTGGCTTCATTTCCAGGTTTCAAATAGAAGCTTTCTTCTCATGGTGGCAGCAATTTCAGCCTTTACAATTTTTTAATCCAGTGCTTGGTGAAGAAACGTCTGATGGTTCCTGCACACGTCTAACGATTCACTCTCATTGAATCAACAACTCATGTCATATTCCCGTTCTTGAACCAATCTCAAGGGCCAGGGGCAGTGAGAGCTTATTAGTCCATGTTCCATTCCTGAAGTTAGAGGTGGGCTCAGCTTTTAGGAAACTACATGACTTCCAAAGATTTGGGAGGCTATGGAAAATGGGATAAAAGAAAATGGATGCGTGGAAGCAACATATATCTACATATGTCCACTACGGAGCCTAAAATGGCCCTCAAAGATAGCCATTGACTCATTGAGCCCTGACATTCCACTCTTATAAAGTTTTTTGGTTAAGCCTTGGTCCTCCCCTCGTGGGCAAGTATCCCTGTTAGTACATTCAGATATAATCATCAATCCTGGGCAGATGTAGATTTGAGGAAGGGAAAGAGCAATTGAAGCCCAAGAGCCTTGGATACTTAGAAAGGAGAAGAAACTACCAGAAGGGGAATTGGAGAAAAGAGAATTAGGATGCCATCATAAATTGTGTCTCATTTAAAAAGTGGATACCTTTTTAATGGTTAAAAAAGAGAGGATACTTCCCAATACCAGCAGGAAGATGCCTCTCGGCTGCACTGAGCAGGCTGAGCATGCCCATGTGTCACCTCAGACCTGAGAATGGTTTTAGGGCTTCACAGGCCACTCTAGACATTTGAGACATTTTTTATCAAGCTTTGGTGGGCCACTCCAAAAGGGGAAGATGGGCCTTTTCTCCCTACTAGACTGAAATAAACAAGATCTGTAATAACGATCCCCTTTCTGCCTCCTATAAAAATACACAGACACATACATACTGTTGCAGATATTCCACTCTTGCAAGGGTCAAAATCCACACAGAAAAGATGCTTCATGCAATAACACTGGAGGTTCCCTAATGTGCCAGTTCAGAGTTATGAGGATTTTAATGAGGTATCAGTTAGACATATTTGCCCCTGGTTCATACCTACCCTGCTTCCCATTATTCCTCTCACACTTGGTAAGGCCCCGGAGCTCTCCGGATTAAAGCAAGCTTATAGAACTCAAACTTTATAAGCTGAGAAACCAATGGGACAGGAGACAGGAATAATGTTGAATGATTCCTTTACTATAAAAATAAAAAAGTTATCGTGACACCTCAAAAATTGGTTAAGTAGAGAATAGATTTACATAACTCTCATTACAGTATATTGTTATAATTGTCCTATTTTATTATTTATTGTTGTTAATCTCATACTGTGACTAATCTGTAAATTAACTTTATTATAGGTTTATATGTATAGGAAAAAATATAGTATATACTAGTATAGGGTTCAGCACTATTCGCGATTTCAGGCATCCACGGGGGATCTTGAAACACGTCTCCCGAGGATAAGGGGGGACTGCTGTGTAGAGGGAGGACAGGACACTGGGAGCGCCAACATTTAAGAGGCAGGAGAAGGAAGACACGCCAGTGTGAGACTGAAAAGAGGCAATCCGGGGGTTTGGATGAGAAGTCAGAGGGTAGCACAGAGGAATAGAGCGTTCTCAAAAGGATGACAGAGTCCAATAATTCAAGGAGGGCATGGAAGATAGGGAGTGAAGAGTGTCAACTGAATGTGGCAAATAAGATGTCTCCAGTGACTTTGGTGAGAGCCGTTTGCATGTCACTGTAGATAGGAAGCCAGACACCAATGTGTTCATATTCTTGCCTTGCACGCTCATTATTGTCAAGGAAGCAGAAAAGAAGCAGTTGGACATTTGAATCATTCCTTCTCAGACAAGACTCCCAGCAAACTGGAACAATCAAAAAATGGCATTTGTGTATTTAGACTTCTAGCTTTCACTTATTTGCTCCCTTCCTAATATTGATCAGAATTCATGGCAGTCATCACTTCATCGTTCCTTTTCCCCATCACTGAAGCCTCTCTGCCCCTTATTTCTTTCTAGCTCCATCTCTCATCTTCAAGCCGCTGGAAAGAGTGGTCCATGCCCACCATCTCCACTTCCTCACACCCCCTCCTCTCCTACCATGTTTAGGTACCAGAATCCAGTCCTGAGATGATGGGGGTTTGTAATGCTAGATAAAGGGGAGCCTAGAGAGTTTGACCACCAGACTGTAAGATGCCAAATGGGATTGACTTTCCAGATGAGAGCCATACTGACATGTCTGAAATCTTCAGTCCCAGGGCTGTTCACTCTTTAGTGTAATGACTGTCTGGTTCCTACCCTGAGATGGCCCTTTTCTGCTCCAGCTCTTGACTGCTGTCTATAGACCGTCTGCTATCCTACCTGTGGCTCAGTGGCAAAGGGAATGCTTGGTGGCGGGCTTTGGGGTTTGGATTTAAGTTGTTCTTTCTTTCAGAGTAGTGTGGCTAGTTTGGCTTTTAGCTGATGTCCTAATCTTATTAGCTATTCTTCTTCCTTCTCCCCCCACCTTGTACTAGAATTCTTGGAACAAAATCCTCGTTTCCGTTTCCTATCCCTTAGCATCTGGCTTGTTAGTTGGTGATATCAGACAAGAACTTCAGTTGATACCAAAACAGGGAATAACAGTGGCTTCAGCAAGATAAAAGTTTGGTTTTCTCTTGTGCAGACAGTCCATGACTGCTATGATGGCTCTTCTTTGGTCAGGGACCAAGATTCTGGCTTTCTTTCTGGAACAATTTCCTTAGCACTTTTTCTATTTTCAAAGTTGTTCATGTGGCCCAAATTGTCTGTTGAAACCAGCCACCATTGATGTCTTTCAAGGAAAAATCTGGAGACCAAGGGACCATGGTGGATTTGGGGTAGAAGACGAGCAGTCTCTGAGCTAACTGCTCAGCTTAGAAATGTTTGCCATTCACATTCTATCCTCCCTCTTTCCCTGTACCAGTGTCCCACCTTATCTCTCTGACCCTAATAGCTGCTGATGGACTTCTAGGAATCCAACTGCCTACTGATTACCCACCTGAGTCTCAAGTACTGCCTGCTTCCACAGTTTCTATTGCTATGCTGTGTCGACATTCTGGTTTAAATGACTGGATCACCCCAACGGGCCTTCCATGCTGACACTAGGCTCAGACTTCTCCATAAATTCCTGGTGAATGGTACTTTCCAATATTGCCAAACATGCTTGGCGGTCCTTAGGGAGAGAACGATGAGCGTATTGCACAAGGGGCAAGGGTTTCGAATGATCATGTGGGAGAGAAACACATCTGGTCTGAGGCCAGCAGCTCCCCGCTGTGGGACGGCAGCATCTTCCCCTTCTCCTTCCTCTCCTCCTCTAATCAGCCATCATCTCTGGGCTATGCCCCTGCATCTAAGGCTCTCATTCCCGGTTAGTAACTAGATGGCTTCCTTCTGAGATGTTTTTTTCTCTGTGTCTTCCTTGGCTCAGAATCATTTTTCTGGCTACAAGTCTTCAGTTTTAAGACTTCATCTTAGAAATTAGGTTTTCTTGACTACTGTCCCCTTCCCCTGTGCAGGCTGACACTCATGCTCACTAACAGGATCTCTAGGCTCTCCCCCGAGACTGCAGGCAAACAGTTTGTTGGTTTATTGCCAAGAGTTTGCTGGAGCAGGCTCACTCTGGCTTGAAAGAGACAATTGTTAAATATAAAAATATATTAAAAACAAAATAAATACAAATATAGAACCTCTTGTTGAACTGTTGGTAGTTTGAAATTGGGCGTGGTAGAGTACTTATAGCATGGAAATTGGCAGATGCTACAAATCAGGAACTTGTTTCCCTAATAGGTGGTTTACTAGCACACAATTGTTTATTTCCCCCTGACAATTGCCCTCTGTGCACACGCATGCACGCACACACGCACTACACACGCACAACGCACGCACAGTACAATTCCAACACCAAGTCCTCCTCTCTCCATCCACCTTAGCTTCTGGCTGCAGATAACCCTTTCACACTCACCTGTGTCCAGTTAATTGGCACTTTGACTCCTACCTTAAAACATTCATTTTTAACATTTGATAATTTGAAAATACATTCTGTACCCTAAGTGGACATATCCGAAAAATAGCTGACCACATGTTCTGAGAACTGCTAATTAGCCCCTTTAACTTCTGTGAACTTAATATTTGGAGGAAGAGGGCCAATTAATTGCTATAGATATTTCAGAAAACCTGGTGCAAACTGCAGTGATAAAGCTGCATGAGCCACCACCATTATCAAGTTGCTTTGCCTTTGACAGGAATCATTCCAATGCAGATCATGCTGTTACTTTATGTTGATTGGGAGCTGTTACATATGTCTTTAAGAAAAATGAAAAATGAATTAATTATTGCTTATTGCTGTATTTTAGCAAATAAAACCATTCAAAACATGGAAGGAAAAATATAAAAGACTAGAGGCCTGGTGCATGAAATTTGTGCACAGGTAGGGTCCCTAGGCCTGGCCGGCAATCAGGGCTGATCTGTGAGGCAACCAGTGGGGGGATCGGGGCCCCCGCTGACACCCACCTTGGCTGGCCTGGGGCTTGTGGGCTGGGGGCAGCTCCTGCATTGAGTGTCTGCCCCCTGGTGGTCAGTGCACATCATAGTGACCGGTTGTTCTGCTGTTCAGTTGATTTGCATATTAGGCTTTTATTATATAGGATAATGAAAGGCTAAGAATCACCAGACTATGAATTTCTAAAGAACATGCCAATTTCTTTTATTGTAAAGAGTTAATGTTTAGAAACATGTAGAGGTTATTAATATAGTGACTAGAAGCACAGGCTCTGGAGACAGACTATGTGGGTTTGTGTGAGAGCTCTGCCCTCGAGTTACTTACTGACTCTATGCCTCAGTTTTGTCACCTTTGAAATGGAAATAAAAGCCTCTATCTTACATGAATGCTATGAAACCAAAATAAAATAGCACATAAAGTGCTTAGAATGGTATCTGGCATATAGTAAGTAATAAAGAAATATTTGCCATCATTTTCATTATTAATGCTCTTTTTGGAGTGCATATAATGGACCAGGAACTGTGCTTCAGGCTTCTCTTCCAATCTCCTGTCACCCACTGAGGTAAAAATTAAGCCTTTATGGGTAAGGAAATAGCCCCTCCCTGAAATAATGCAACTTTTCCAAGGCCTTGTAGCTGGTAAGTGGAAGAGCTTGGCTCAGTCGAGTTTGGGAGTTTGAATTTCACTGAGAGAAGATGCAAGACCACGGCTTGTCCTGGAATCCAAGCCGCCCCGATATTTGGTATTCCACTGGGAAACCCTTCCTTCGCAGCCAGCCGGCCCCTGCATGCTGCAGCATAAACTGCCCTTGTTCTGTCTCCAGCGGCGACAGGAAAGCTCATCAACACGCCTGCGTTTCCACTTGAAGACTCTTATTACGTTGCCCTTCTGACGTGTCTTCGCCCGGTTTCAAACACGCACAACTCCCACAGGTCTTCTCATGAGCTCCACTTATTAACCATAGATGAGCTCCACAGATGTAGTTCCACTTTGTCTAACTCTACTTTTTAAATTAGACTCTAAATCTAAGGCTCGTTATTCCTGTAAGTAGGGCACAGTAGCCTTTGGCTGAACTTGCTTCGTTTCTAAAGCAGCTGAATACCAGGGTGCTTTTCCCTGGTTGGACTTTCCTTACTCCACCTTCCCATGGAGGAGCTGCTGCCCACAATGTGCCACACTAAACCCGATAAGGATTGCTCCAGTTTTCAGATGTGCTTGTCATTTTGTTCGCAGGGGTGAGTCTTCTATTTGGTTGTGCAATCTGGAAGACAAATGGCAGTGTGGACCAGCATCCTTTCGAAGATGAACCTTGTATCGTTGTCCGTCATCCATTCGTTCCCCTTGTCTGGACCAGGCACCGTACTAGGCATCAGAATCAAGGACACTGTCCCTGCTCACAGGGAGTACGGAAGTCTCCTCGGGGAGATAGGTGCACAATTACCTAATCATGGTGATAGGACAGGGACAGGAACGTTCAGGAATCACAGGAACAGAGGAGAGGGGTCAGGGAAGGCACCCTGGAATGCAGGTCTGATAAAAAAAATCCTGGATAGCCAGCCAGAGACCCAGGCTCGAGCCCCACTTTTATTATTATTAACTTCATCATTATGGTTGACTTGTGTCCCCTCCAAAAATATATGTTGGAGCCCTAACACCCCCGTACCTCAGAATGTGGCCTTATGTGAAGATAAGGTCAGTAAAACGAGCTCGCTAGAGTGGACCCTAATCCAATGTGGTTGGTGTCCTTATAAAAAGGAGGAATTTGGACATGAAGACAGATGCATGCAAAGGGAAGACACCGTGAAGAGATGCAGGGAGAAGCCAGCCGTCTGCAAAGCAAGGAGAAAGGCTGGGACAGACCCTCCCCTCACAGCCCTCTGGAGGAGCCAACCCTGCTGACCCCTAGGTCTCGGACGTCTAGCCCCCAGGACAGTGATACAATATATTCCCCCTGAAGCCACCCACTCAGCCTGCCATACTTCACTATGACAGGCCAAACAAACAAATACTTCATTTCACTGTCATAAGCATATTTCCCATCTCTGCTTCCACCCCAGGCAAGACCACGCCCACCTATGGGAAAACTTGGGCAAAAGCACTCAGGGCACAGCCAATGAGAAAAAAAGTGCTTGGATCTGCCTTGGACTGGTTCACATGCTATGACCCAGAGGAATCTTGAGGTTTTTTAAAATAGTGAGTTTGGGTACAGAACAAGATTCCTTTACCCTCGCTAGTGTGGTATCCAAAAGCAACACAGGAGGCCTTCATTTATAAGGTAAATAATACACACTAATATGGGGAATTTTAGAGTACAAGCTATACCCAATAGATAAAACAAAGCTCTCTGCTAAGTAACTGATCAACATGGCACTACTTAAAATAAATGGTTAATAAACACACGAGACAATGTTCTATCTCACTAGAAATCAGATTTGTGATCAACAGAAGATGTTACTACACACCAGAGAGCAGCGGAACGCACGCATCCTGAATGCACGATAGCCTATTCACCTAGAACACACACTACTGCCATTTGTCTTCCTGTTGGCACAAGGAAGGCTGAATGTACCTGGAATTATCTTCCTAGAACACACAGTGACATGTAATCTTTAAAACAAAACAAAAAAACAAACCGAACCAAAAAAACAACAACAACTTCCATTAGGTACAGATCATTTCAGGCACGAGATTCTGAGAAGGTTGTAACCTAAAACAATCGGAGGCAGTGATATTTAGTTCCTGTAGAGACGAAGCAAGTTCAGCCAAAGGACATTCGTTTGGTTTTTTTGTTTCCAACATGTTTGCCCTCAGGCCAGCAAGGTTGTCCTTTCTCTGCTCACCCCAAGCCTTCCTCTTTGCTGGAAAATGTCCAAGCAGAACCCTGGTTCCAGTTCATAACAACTCCATCCGCTGTCATTGGAACACGGAGACAGTGACTCAGTCCTTTGGATGTGTCTCAGCAAGTCTTCAGCCAGTCTTTGTTCCTCAGCCCATTCATTCCTCAGCCCCCGGCATTGGCCAGTGTCCACAACGGGCTTTTCTTTCCATCTCTCTTGACTTCTGTCCTTTTCTGTTTTGTTTTCAAATTATAACAATAAAGATGATATAAAAGGGGGAAAAGTATGCAAAGTTAAAAATGGAAGTCCCTCACCCCTAGGGTTATCCGTGTCAATGGTGTCCATTCCCACAAGACACAAAGACTTCTGCCCTCCTATCCCACCCCCTTTTAGAGCACACGCTGTATATATTATTCTCACTTGCTCTTATCCCTGAAAAATATATCATTAACACTCTTCCATGCCAACAAGTACATCTCTCTCTCACTTTTAAACAGCTGTTATTATTCCAGTGTATATTTACCAAATGTATTTAACCATTTCTCTATTCATAACTGTTGAGCTGTAGTCCAATTTTTTTTGGGGGGGTGGCTCCTACAAATAATATTACAATTGACATACATGTAAATATATTTTGGCACACTTAGTATTTCAGTTGGATAGATGACTTATAGTGGAAATGGATGGTCAGAGTATATATGCATTCTTAATATTTACAGATACTGCAAATTGCTTTCCTGAAATGTTTATCAAGTCTTACTCCAGTCAGTTCAGTGTGAAAGTTATTTTTTATGCACATTCACAAATAGTTGATATTAAAATATTTTTTCCCGATCTGATAAGTAAAAAATGCTATCTTTTTATTTACACTCTGATCATTGGTGAGGCTGAGCGTGTTTTATATGCTTATTAGCATATATTCTTTCTTTTGAGAATTACCTCTTCCTATCCTGTGTTCATTTTCTTATTTTACTGCTTCTCTCTTTTGTCATTTCTAGAAGCTATTTGTTATTTTGCATGTTAACCCCTTCCTGTCGTGTATGTATGTTGTATATATTTTCTTCCATTAAATAACATTGTTTATCATATACTTCACTGTATGGAAATGCCTTGGGTGGTGTTTGGGGGTTTTTTTTAGTCAAATATGTTTAATCTTTCCTGTTATAGTTTCTAGAGTTTTAATCATGATATTTCTAACTAGTATTAGAATGAATCTCATATTTTCTTTTAGTCTTTTATAGTTTTCTTTGTTTAGATTGTTAATCCCTCTGGATTTTTTCCCCCTGGAATATGGACTAAGATAGTGTATTAGTTATGCTTAGCTCAACAGGTTTTTTGTTTGTTTTTTTTATTAAGAAAACATTTCAATGTGGGTGTTCAACAAGAGGACACCACTGAGTTACTCAGAGACTCAGGCCCCTTCCATCCTGGGTGTCTACCCTCCTCTAGGTAAGGAGTCAAGATATTACTACACTCAGAGCACAAACCCACTACCCATTTTTTAAAATAAAGTTTTATTAGACACAACCATGTTCATTTGTCTATGTCCTTTACGGTGTCTATGACTGCTTTCCTATAAAACAGCATAGTTGAGTGGTTGATAGAGACCAATGACCCAGAAAGCCTAAAATATTTACTATATATATATAGTCCTTTAAATGAAAAGTTTGATGTCTCAGAGACCTTAATTTTCACATGGCTGATGGAGAAGAGAGATCCCATAGGAGGCTTTCCATGGGTGGGGACTGGAAGTGGAGTACAAAGCTTTCGTCTACATTTCATTGGTCAGAATTGAGTCACTTGGCATCACCTGATGACACAGGAGGCTGGGAAACGTGAATTCGTTGTGCATCGAGGGAAAAAGAGAAACAGATCTGTAGAATGATTAGCCGTTCTCCGCCACAGTGTGCCCAGCAATTCTTTCTTGCTTGCTTGCTGCCTATTTTTAATTAGAATAGGCTAGATTATGCTGCAGAAACAAACAACCCCTACATCTCAGCAGGAGAGAACAACAAAGGGTTATTTCCCCTTCATACCGCATGTCCCTAAGGGACAGCAGGGGCAGCACTGCTCATGGTTGTCATTGACCCAGTCCAGTGAGCAGCCACCGCCAGGCGCACCTTGTGGGCTGCAGTTCCCGAGGGAAAAGAGAAGGGGGTGAGCTGCACCAGGGCTTAACTTCTACCCACCTTTCGCAGGCTGAGGCAAGTCGCACACCATGCATCACGTGCTTCAAAGGAAGCAGAGCTGGAATATTCGGGAACAGCCCTAATGTACACCGCACTCACACACGGAGACCGCATTCTTCTCCCTCAGATTCCCACATAGTCACAGCACGACTCTCAACTCTCAACGGGAGATGCCACAGGCCTGAAGAGTGGTCTGGAGCCTAGCAAGTCACCTTCTGTCCCCACCGCGGATTCAGATGCCAAAATTCTAATTCAGATCCCGGCCTAAAACAGGCTTCTGAGATCTGAGCTACTCCCACTGATGTGAGCCCCGCTCAGAATGACCACACCTACAGAATCAGAAGCATGGCACAGCCTAGGGGTGGAAAGTAGAGAGTAAGGAAGGCATTTTGCTGAGATTGGGACGTCAGGGAACTAGCCTCAGATGAAGCACAATGAATAATGAACGTTGGCGACAACATGGAGGAAAGCAGCAGACTCAGATTAAAAATACCTATATGGAGACCTTGGCAGGGTAGCTCAGTTGACTAAAGTGTCCTCCTGACACGCCAAGGTTGTGAGTTCAATCCCTGGTCAGGGCACATAAAAGAATCAACCAATGAATGCATAAATAATTGGAACAACGAATCGATGTTTCTCTCTCTCCTTTGTTTCTCTCTCTAAAAAAAAATCGATCAATAAAAAAATACCTATATAGAAATATTGAAATATATAAATATTTTGTTTTCTTAAAAAGACCCTCACTTTTCTATTTAGTTTTGAAAGTAGTAAAAAGAGATTTGTGGATTATAATAATAGAGAATCACTTTGAATAGAATCATACTACCATTAAACAGATAACCTCCTGATCAAAATTTCAAGTAATGTAATTTTTCAAATAAGTGTTCAATATCTGATGCCAACAACAATACATACCCTCTCCCTCCCCCAGAAACAGACATTTTCATTTTTTCCAGAGTAAATTAAACAGAAAAAGATTTGTTTTGATTTGAAACTCACTGTCTATAAAACTTTCAAAAGTCTGATTTTTTTTTTTTTCCTGGCTAGGTCCCTTAGCTAACTCTTGAAAGCTATAATTATTTCTTTTAGTAACTTCGTAATTGTCTTTGCATGGGGTAGGCCTCCTAATAGAGAATTAGTTTTAGTCCAGTTTGTGTGACAATGGTTACTATTACATCCCCATTCTCTCTTTTTTCATCAATGGAATGCTTTAACATTTTTGCTCTCAACACACATACCAGTTATTCTTATGTATAGTACCCAGTAACTGGGAAATAGACTTCAGATGTAAAAGCCACGTGTGTGAGTTCCAGAAAACTCTTTCTTCCTTGTGGCCATGTTTCTTTCAGACTTGAGGAAGAAGCCAGTTAGATTTGGAGTCCTGGGAAGATTGTGAAGTTGTAGAAGAAAGAAATGAAAACTGAGTTCAATGTTATTTCCAAAATCCTTCTTAGGAAAGCAATAAGTTATTCTTTATTTTGGAATTCTAACTATGGAGCGAACCCAAAAAAGCTAAAATTATTTTGCCAGAGAACCTAAAAAGCGTATCAAATTTCAAGTCAAATTGTTGCAAATTACCTTTTCCACCTAAACTTAATAAGCAATAGGATGGTGTTTATCCTTTATATTTATATGTTACATTACTTCTAAAAAGCACTTTTTCCTGTCTGCAGCCCCTGCAGAGCTAGACATGTAGGTTCAAATCCTCCCTCCACCATTTACTCGCTAAATTACTTAACCTCTTCATGCCTCCGTTCTTTATCTATGGAAACGGACAAAAAAAAAAAAAAGGATTGTTTGAAGTATTAAATCAAGTTAGTACTTATAAAGCACTTACAAATGCTCGTGAAATAAATCATAAGACCCACGCACCCATCCGGTATAACAAGAACCACCAGCACCTAAGTCATGTAAGAAAATGTATTCCTTGCCTTTCAGCCTCTCTCTTCCTTATTATGGCTGTGCTTTGCCAACTGGGGCACATTATGTTAGCAGATCTGAACTTTGCCAGAAAGGTGTTTGTATTTTATTTCAAATTATGATTCCCGCACATCGGGTGATATATAGACCATTCCGCCCTACTGCTCAGGAGCCCCTCAGGGTCCGGGCGTGAGATGCATAACCAACTCTGGTCTGGTATTTGCAAGGGGCTTTGACATCCAAAGAGCCGCCGAGACGCCGTTATTGGTATTCCGGAAAAGGGAGGCAACGAAGCCATCCTTTCAATAAAAATAAACTGAACTGGAGAGCTGCCTGGGAAGAGTGCGTTCTCCAAAGTACTTCCATCATGAATAATGATTGAGAAACTGCCTCTCCGCTCCCCGCTGCTTCCTCCCAGGCAGCACCCCACGCCGATGCCCAGGTGCCAATCTGGACCTCGGTGATGGCACACGGTCAGAGCCACCACCTTCCAGAAGCCCGGCGTGCACAGGCAGCGAAAGAGGGGGGGCCGGGACGCCCCGGGCTGGCGGGGTTTCTAAGGTGGGACCCCAGCCCAGGACTTTCCCGCGCCTGGTTCTTCGGGTCCCTTCGGAACCCGCTCCCTTTGTTTACGTTTGGCGCCTGGCTCAGCACCGGAGAGCATTGCAACCTCCCCAAAGGGGCAGCATCTCGCCTCTGTCCACGGGGCGGGGGGCAGAGTTCGCGCTCCCGGGTGTGGGGGTGCCCCTCCTGCAACACGTGTCGGCGGTGACCAAATCACTAACAGAGGCGGCGGCCGGGGGAACGGCGAGCTGGCTGGTGCGGGGCAAGCAAGCAAAGTGTGGCAGCGATTCTTCTGGAAAGTGGGTGGGAGAGGAGCTGGGAGGGCGCGGGAGGGAAGGGATCGGTGTCAGAACGTGCGTGCGAGCGGATGCAAAACCGAGAGGCGTGAGCGGCGCCGGGTGCGAGCGGAGCGGGGGGCGCCGCGGGGGAGTGCGCGCCGGGTGAGTGACACGGGCGGGCGGGCCGGGGCCGGGGGCGGGGGCGCCGGCGGGGGGCGGGAGAGCCGGGCGCGGCGGGCCGGCCGAGTGGTGTCAGCGGAGGCATCCGCCGGGGCCGAGCAGGCTGCGCCCTCCGCCGCGAGCGCCGGCAGCTGGGCGAGCTCGGGACGGCGCGCGGCCCAGCCAGCGGCTCCCTCCCCGCGCCCGCCCTCCTCCCGCGCCGCCGGGGCCGCCACCTCCGCGGAGCCTCCCCCGCGACCGCGCCCCCGATCCCGGTCCCCGGTCCGGGACGGAGTGCCCGGCGATCGGCAGAGAGGTAAGCGCGGGGCGCCTGGCCACCGCCTCCGGGATTCCCTCCCCACCCGCCGGGCCCGGGCCCGGATGCGGGACGGAGGACGGGCGCGGCGGGGCCTGCGCGGCGGGACGGGGGCTCGGTCCGGGTCGCACCTTCGGCAGCCCGAGCCGCCCGGCCCCCGCCGCCTCCCGGGCGCTGGGTGTGGCCCTGCTCGGCGCCGACGCCGGCGGGCGGCGCGGACCGGACGCGGAGGTCGCCGTCCTTCCTTTCTCCCGCCCCGCACGGCGCGATCGAGCGGGCGGGCGGGCGGGGAGAGGAGCCGGGCGCCCTGCACCCCTGCGCGCCCTGGGAGAGCTGGTGGCCGCCGCGCTCCGACGTGGACCCGCCCGCCCCGGATCTGAATCGGCCGCGGTCCCCGCGCTGCCCTCCCCGCGCGAGCGCCCCCTGCCACTGGCCGAGCGGAGCGCCACCCACCCCGGCCCCGCTCGCTGCCAGCCAGGAGCTGCCCGCCCCGGCGGACCACCCTGCCCGCGACCGCGGCCCCACGCCCCTGGGCACCGGTGGGAGCGGGATGCGGCGGCCCCCGTGCCCGCGGACTCGCCGCGATTTCAGACGGAGGGGGGGCGGGGGTCGGAGGGGACGCCGAGCGCCGGCCGCGGGACGAAGCGGTGGTGCCGCGGTGTCCGGGCGGGTGGACCGGAGTCCGCAGGCGGCGGCCGAGCGCGGGACTGTGCAGAGGACGCAGCCCCGGGACAGCGGCCGTTTCCCGGGGCAGGAGGGTCCGTCCGGCTCTCCGCACCCTCCCGCCCGCTCGCACTCCGCTCGGTGTTCGTCTCACTGCCCCCGCAGGAGCGGACGGGCCGAGCCTGGACCGGGATGCCACCGAAGCCTCGCATCTTCCCGAGCGGAGGTCCCTGTTCTGGGGGGTTGGTGTGTGTGTGTTCGTGAACTTCCTAAGCTTTCAGCTCCCAGCATTCCTGATGTCCGTGGCTGCGAGGGCTCGGAGACCTGACCCTGTCCTGATTCTTTATGTGCAGTATTTCCTTTGAGGAGATGACAGAGTCTGTGGCTTGAGAACTGGTGAACTTCAAACACAGCCCATCTCCACATAAAATGTGGTGGAACCGCTCCGCTTGCTTACTGACAATGTTAAAAAGTGTATTCGAAACTTTTACTCGTCCCTTCGCAAGTAAGAAAAAAATAACGGCTCTGAAATTGTGGAACCAATGCCGAGGGAGAGGCTGGGTGCCACTGTTTGAAAGAGGAAGGTCAGCGTTTTAGTTCGTCTTACAGGAATGATTCATTGCCGTTCTGATGGATTATGTTTTCTAGAGAGAAAGCTGATGGCAATATGGCAGGAGGGGGGGAAAAAAGGATAGGAAGTCAGAAATTGCTTCATTAAGAAAAAAAAAAGAATAAGTAACAAATTCGGTTATTTTGAAAGATGCACTGAAAATAAAGACGGAAGTTGCTTTTCGGGTAACGTATGTCATTGGCCTTAGACAATTGTATTACTTCACCAGAGAGCAGTGTGTTGTGTGGGTGGGGGTAGTTTTATCAAGTGACTGCAGTGTTTAAAAATACCTGGGTCTGAACATATTTGTTGGATCTTTAACTGGGGGGAAAAATCAACTTTGGGAATGATTTTCTGTTTGGATAAGGCATTCATTGCCGCAGTCTCTAATTAGGGTTTTGGATTAAACTCAAGCTTTGTTAAAACCTATTTTATGGAGCAGCAGAACAGAAAGCATGTAAAATTCTGTATCTTTGTGGCTTTAAACACACACACACACACACACACACACACACACACACACACAACTAGACTAGCCCCAAAGATAATTTGCATAAAACATGCAATCACTTGAATGCAGAGATTATTTAAGCGGATAGTAAAAACTCAACATCTGGGAAAGGAGTATATTAATTGGCAATTTTCTTTCTTTCTGTAATCCTTGCCTCTGAAAATATTAAATGATTTTCTAGGAATCAGCTTCGTTTCATATACTTACTTGGACAGGCAGGGGGATCAAGACTCCTTTTGTATTCATTTTGTTTACGAGAGGCCCCCTATAGAAGTCCTGTAATCGGTTCTGTGTGCCCATTGATTTTCAGGTGGCCCTTGTGGGTACAGTATCCCTGGGCTCGGGAGCTGCTTTGCCATCTCTGTAATGATCAGGGAAGGAAAATGCTTGGGCCACATCACTGCAGTCTTTGAAGCACTGCCACTCACAAGCAGCTCATAGGTCACTTTTGCTGTGCAAATAGGAATACTTCTCCGTCAGAAGTTAATCTTGAGATATGGCTCATTTGGGGTCCTAAGTGTTATCAGTATCTCAGTTTCTGATCATAGAATTGTGCTGTGATTAGCCATGAATATTCATTGATGGCTTTTGTGTTGAAGGCGCGCGCGCGGAGGTGGCCTTCATTCTACTACCTTTGCACAGTTCTAATCAGCATCTTAGGAGGTGAGCTGGGGCAGGAACTTCTGGTTTTGTTTGATAAAATGGGAGACTCTGAGATTGCTCAGGATAAGATCTGAGCTATCACCACCTGTCTCGCCGAATAAGAATGGGGTGGGTTCTGTGTGCATTAAACAGATTCTGCCTGCTCACTGTTCCATAGTACTTCTTTCCTGGTCATCTTCTGTAGACCTGTTACTATTATTTGACTGTGACAACTGCATCATAAGACTGCTGTAATTTTTGTACGCAGAACAGTTGCTTTTATAAACATGACACAGGACCTGAGGGCAGAAATATAATGTGACAGAGTGATGGAGTCTGTTTATTGATCTCTACATGATTGTGCATAATTCAACTAATCAATTCATGCCATCACTGTTCTGCCTTGCCGTGTAATCACACAATTAAAATAAGATTTTCATGATACAAACAGTTAATGACCCAGTACACATAATGATAGAAGAAAAACAAACCTTTCTTTCTCTTCCCTTTTTGGAAGTAGTCTGCTGTGAAGGTGTTAGTTCCTTGACACATCAAAATGGCTATTTTGGAGTTGCGATGCTTGTTATGTAAATAGGCCATATGTTGAATTGCCACAGAACTTAATGCGTTCAGTGTTGTGGCACTGGACAGGATCCACTAAGTACCACATCTAAGAAAAATAATCTATTTCTCTCTCTTTATGTCATTCCCATTACCTTTGTTTAATAGTGTCTATACTAATAGAAGCCTTGGGGCAATCAGGCCAGCAGGGAAAAGGCAGTTGGGGGTGATCAGGCCAGCAGGGAAGCAGATAGGCATCAATCAGGCTGGCAGGGGAGTAGTTAGGGGGCGATCAGGCTGGCAGGCAGAAGGGGTTAGGGGCAATCAGGCAGGCAGGCAGGCAGGCAAGCGGTTAGGAGCCAGCGGTCCCAGATTGTGAGAGTGATGTCCGACTGCCGGTTCAGGGATCAGGCCTAAACTGGCAGTCGGACATCCCCTGAGGGGTCCCAGATTGGAGAGGGTGCAGGCCGGGCTGAGGGATACACACCTCCTGCACAAATTTCATGCACCAGGCCACTAGTTTCTAATAAGAAATTCTTAATTGTGATGGTGTCATCTGCCTTTGCATCATACAAATCTTTGGTGCTGACACAACTACTATCCGTATTCATGTATGCGCCCATTTAACAGACTTTTCCTAAGTGGATGTCCTGCTGTCAGGCTAAAAGGCCTCCTGCCTGATAACAAACTGTTCATGTTCTTTGCTAAACCTTTTCCTTGCACAGCGAAAAGACTTTCCTTTTCTTGATAGTCTTAGCATTCTCCTCATCACCCAGACTTGAGACCTAGGAACCACCCTGACTCCACTCTCTGGTTCCCTCAGTAAAACTCTGCATCAGGCCCTGTTAACTCTTCCTTTGTAACACTTCCATGGAGCCAGCCCCATCTGTCCTCTCTATTCTCACTTTCCCCGGAGAGCCAGGCCCTCAGCATCGCTGTGCTCTCCGGTGACTGAGTCTGCCCCCTTCTGCACACTTCCGTCATGTCACATGGACCTCTCTGAAACTCTTCTCCAAGAATTGCCTCACAGGAAGGCTGTGTTGAAGTCAGGTTTATCTGATTCTAAAGTGCTCTTTCTAGAGTTAAAATCTTTCCATGCCCTGCCCCCCAAGTTGCCTTTGACATAAAGTCTAATCCCGCAACCTGTTTCAGTGTGCCTCATGGTCTTGCCCAAATTTAACTTACTTCGCTCCAACATGAACCTTTACGCCTACTAACTGGATATCACTGGCCTTCAAAGGTGACTTTGTACCCTTTTGTTCATGATCTACATTTTGTTTTTGTTTTTGTTTTTGTTTTGTTTATTGATTTGAGAGAGAGGAGGGAGGGAGGGAAAGAGAGAGAGAGAGAGAGAGAGAGAGAGAGAGAGAGAGAGACTAGTTGTCCCACTTATTTATGCATTCATTGGTTGATTCTTGTATGTGCCCTGACTGGAGCTGGAACTCAAAACCATGGTGCACTGGGATGATGCTCTAACCAACTGATCTATCTGGTACAGTCCACGATTTACCTTTTAGAATGTCTTTCGTTTTTCCTCTGACCTAACCACAGTCTTTAAGTTCAAGTCCACCTGTCCATGTTACCCTCATCTGTTTCTTTCTCTTCTGCCCTTTTGTCTGCATCATGCCTTTAGACCAGTGGTTCTCAACCTTCTGGCCCTTTAAATACAGTTCCTCATGTTGTGATCCAACCATAAAATTATTTTTGTTGCTACTTCATAACTGTAATGTTGCTACTGTTATGAGTCGTCATGTAAATATCTGATATGCAGGATGGTCTTAGGCGACCCCTGCGAAAGGGTCGTTCGACCGCCAAAGGGGTCGCGACCCACAGGTTGAGAACCGCTGCTTTAGCCCATCAGGCCCTCTCTTATACTATTGTGTTCGTGATTTTTTCTTTCCTAACTAGATTGCAAGTTCCTTGAGGGCACTGTTGTACCATGTGCGCTATCCTTGAATCGTTTACAGGCCCTTGGGTATAGCAGGCACTGGACAACCCGAAGGGGATTTTTTTTTTTAATGGTGGGATTTAATATTGTGTACCGCTCCCAATTGTGTCCCCAGAGCCTAGGCTGCAGCTTGACACCTAGTCCTGACCTTCATAAATATTTGTCACCATAGAAATTAATGTTGACATTGGGTCACAGGGACAGACAGGCATTTGAAGGAGGCATTTGTCAAGGAGTTTTTCCCGTTTTTCTTCAGTGGTTCTAATCAGCCTCCTTACTCGCCAGCTGTGAGGATTCGGAGGCCTGGCATTTTCCAGAGTGGAGATAATGATGGAGGCTGGCATATGAGTTCGAATTAAGGAGGTTATCATTATTTTAAGGTGAGTGATGGGCCCCATTAGTGAGCAAAAATAAAGGCATGCAGGCGGTGCCAGTATTTTATACATAACACAATTTAGACTAGAGTTATCAATTGTATTAAAGTTCCGCTAATCGGCCCTAAAATCCTAGACTTTATCACTGCGTTGCCCAATCTTTTCATTTAAAAGCTGCCTTGTAATGTTAAAAATAAATTTATCTGGGGGATCCATCTGGGGATGAAAGTTGAGGTAGGGAAGAGATGCCACACCCCTGCTGTTGTGTTGAGGACAAAACCCAAATCTTTAAAATTTTAATAAGACTCACGTAGTACATGGCACTGTTTCTGCCAGGAAGGAGTTCATAGTCAAGAAGGAGAAATAACATGTATCCCAGAAACAAGGGTCTAAGAGAGCTCCAAGGGAAAAGTTCCTCCTCCTGGTGGGGGGCAGGGGCGTGCGGCAGGGACCTGCGAAAGTGTCATCATTGTTTGAGCTGATTATTAAAGGGATTGGGGTAAGAAGTCATAGCTGTTATTGGAAATACAGGGGCATGGGAATGGGGGAGGGCGGGGGCAGTGCCGGGCAGGCATTGCAGGGTTTTTAACTCTACCCTGGGTCGTACGTATGCCAGGGCTCTCCTGGGCATTGGTGGTCTGCGAGGTTCGATAATGAAACTTGAAGGATATAGTGACACCTGCAATAATTACTTCCGGTGCCAAGTGCTGAACTGACCGTGACATAAAGCGCAAAATAAGTCTTGTAAGCAATGTAAGCAGTGCATTCCTGGGTAGCATCCAACTTGCTTAGAATGCTCAGAAAGGCCTCCTGCATTATGGAAACACCACTGAAGGCTGAACTCTCCAGGTGATGTAAAGAGGGAATGTCTGCCTGATTGTGCTCCCAAGTGGACAGCCATATAGACACTGCCCAGTGCACCTAGCAGAGCTCAGTAAATGGGCAAATATAGTGTTATATATAGAACCCTAGTGTGAGTCGGTAGAACTACCCCCATGGATTATGAAACTAGGACCAATGGGTATGTTTCAGAGAGACAGATTTGGGGTCAGTGGAAGGGAATTATTCCTGTGATGGACTGCACTATCTCATTAGATCAGGGGTCCTCAAACTTTTTAAACAGGGGGTCAGTTCACTGTCCCTCAGACCGTTGGAGGGCCGGACTATAGTTTAAAAAAAAACTATGAACACTGCACATATCTTATTTTGAAGTAAAAAAACAAACAAAACGGGAACAAATACAATATTTGTATTGGCATGTGGTCCGCGGGCCATAGTTTGAGGACCCCTGCATTAGATGGCAAGCCCGCCATGACTGAGTGCATTCAAGCATAGGCTATACCACAGGCAGGGTCTCCTTTAAATACATGCATGATCTCCTTTCTTCCTCAAAGTAGTGCTTTGAAGTGCTTATGCTGATTACTCCTGGCTCACTGAAGAGCAATACTGAAGCCTAGGAGGTTGAGGAAGTTGTAGAGCGGGTGCCAAGCCCAGGCAGCCTGAGGGCAGGGACTGAGTAGGCACTTGATGAAGAAAGGATGCAAACATCGAATGGAATGGCCCCGGTAGGATTTTCAAGGGCCCTTCCTAACAGGATTGATTCTGAAGTTCTCCTTATGGATCCAGGTGCTAACTGTTGCAAAGCCCGCATTCATTATCAGCACACCCAGTTCCTGCAAATCAGAACACAGTGGCTACAATTATCATCATCATCATGATAGTTCACACTTATTGGTCATCTCCTTTAAACCTCACATGATCTTGCAAGGTAGGGATTATGTATCCTTTTAAGAAGAGGACACAAGCTCAGGGAAGTCACGTGGCTTGGTCGAATCAGCAGAGCTGAGAAGTGGCAGATGAACCTGTTTGGTGTCTGACCCCCACCCCCAGCTTTCTTCTTACCCTACCCTGTGAGGTAATGCATGGTGACACTGAGAATATTTACCCATCAGTTCAGCACTGGACACCAACCAATCAGAGAAGCCACTTGCTATAAACAACCACGGTGGCTCTCCAGGGTGATGACTGTCACCTGAGGTGACGTTTAGGTGAAGTCAGTCCAAAGGTGTGTGAAAGGCTTGGTAATATTCCAAGAACTATTAAAGAAAAAGCATACCTTCATGTGTAATTATATTTCATCTATATTTCTACACAAGGAAAATTTTGCAATGTTAATGTTATATCTTAGAAATGACCAGATCTTCCCCACTCCTTTTCTTTCCTGTACCTTTTCCAACCTGGGGCTCATCTCTCTGGACGCCATCCCCTCTTGCTTCCTCAGGGATCTGGCTTCTTTATCTTCCTTGTCTTCAGGGTCTCAACCAACCCTTTCTCTCAGTGCATGAGCATGTGTAAGTCCTCATTTTTCTCAAAACAGAAGACAAGACAGACAAGATCCCCTGGGCTCCTTCTCTGTCTGCATGGTTATTATGTTCCATCCCATTCCTGGCCTCAGAAGGCAGCTCCTTGAAAGATAAGTCCTCATGCAATACCGGCTCCTCCCACCTACTCATTCTCTCCAACCCTCCACAATCCTGCCCTTTCATAATGGCCACCTCTGTCCTTCAAACCGCCAGATCTGTCGTCCAGGATTCTCCTCTAACTCTGGACCTGTGCTGGTGTTAATGACCTCTCTCTGCCCCTTGGAACTTTGCCCATCTGTTTTCTGAGACATTCTTCTCTCTTTGTTTTTCCCTGTTGCCCAGTGTTCTGTATTAGTTCTCTGTGGGTTCCTTTCCTCCTCCCAATCCGTAGCATCCTCTAGAGCAGTGATGGCGAACCTATGAACTCATTTATTTTGGTTGATTTTTCTTTGTTAAATGGCATTTAAATATATAAAATAAATATCAAAAATATGTCTTTGTTTTACTATGGTTGCAAATATCAAAAAATTTCTATATGTGGCATGGCACCAGAGTTAAGTTAGGGTTTTTCAAAATGCTGACACGCCCCTTCAGCCCCCTGCTCGCTCTCCACATTTACCTTGGGGCAACTCACCTGTTTCCTTCTGCTACCACCTATATGCCATTGATTCCTTAATCAACCTTGAACTCTTCTGACCTCTGCTCCAGGTTCAAAACTCCACCTCCACAAGCAGCATATTTTTTGTGTTCTCTTAATCAGTGAAACCTACTTCACCAAGTTTAAAATCTGGGAGTTGCTGTAGATTCCTTGTGCTTCCTCAATCCCTATGTTTTACTGATCACCAAACCCTGTGGACGCTATCTTTTCTAACTGTCTTGCACCTGCCCTCACCTCTCTAGAGCATGGCCACCATCACTGCTGTGGCTCATGCCCTCGTCACTCCTCTGGCGGATCACTGCAGTCGCCTGGGAGCTGGTCTCTCTGCCTTCTGCCTGGCCTGCCTCCACTCCACTCCCCACACGGCTGCCTTTCTAAAAGGCAAATGTAATCACGACTCTGCTGCTGGAAACCCTCCGGCAGAGTCAGTGCTGCTCCGGGATAACATCAGAGCTCTCTAGCCTGGAACAAAAGCTCCTTGTGAGCTGGGCTCTCCCTCCAGGTGTGTATTACAGTCTCCTCTAATTCCGGGTCCCCACTGCCGGCCCCTGCCTGTATCATCCCCACTACAGAGCAGGAGTCGTTCCAGGGGAGAAATGAGAGGAGGGGTGGGAGCATGGGACTGACCAGTACCACAGCCACCAGCTGGATCTGGCGAGTGAGCCCTTGAAGTACGTCTAGTCCAAATCGAGATAGGCTGCAAACGTCCGATGCGCCATGGGGTCAAAGATGTCATAGGAAAAAGAGAATGTAACATCTCACTAACAAATTTTAATAGAGATTAAAGGTTGAAACAGATCTTGGATAGAGTTAAATAAAATGCATATCAGAATTAATTTCACATGTTTCTTTGACCTTTTTAACGTGACTGCTAGGATATTGTAAATTACCTGTGTGGCTCACATTCAAGTCCCACTGGACAGCATCGTTATAGGACATCTCCTCATTCCCAGGAGAGGCTTCCTGCGAGAGCCAGCCCAGGAGCTCTCTGAGTGATGAAGTCAGCCCTACAGGCATAGAGAGGCAGCAGTCACCCCGTCTCTTCAATCCAGAGCTACAAAGTGCTTCAGAGCAGATTCAGAATCGGAGAGACGGATTGTGCAAGCGCCAGGCAGGAGAATTACAGGCAGTGCTCACAGTGCTGAAGTCGCGATGAAAGCACAGCTGTCTCCCAGCCACCGTCAGGAGTGGGAAGCAGGGATCCTCGTGTGCTAGAGGGAGCATTTGAGACAGACAGGAGGACCAGGGAAGGACAAGTGGAGTCACAGCCCATGGGAGCTTCCTAACCAGGAGGCACCAGGCGGGATGCTGAGAGCCACACCCGTGTCTCTGAGCCCTCCAGCCGGCCATTGACCCTCCCCAGTGGCTAAGTCCCGGCTCCCCCACTGTCTAGCTGTAGGATCCTGAGCAAGCCAATGAATCGATGGGTCTTGAGCCTCAATAATATGCACATCCCATGGCCACTGTGTGTCAAACAAAACGCATGCCCAACAACTGGTCCGTGCCCTGCAGAAGCGCGGCATGCCTCCAGATCTTGAGGACAGCGATCTGGCAGCCGTGAGCCCCCGAGGCTTTGAGGACAGGCTTATGGGCCGTCAGAAAGGCCCGGAAGATACGTTGTGGCCTATGAGATACGCAGAGCTTCAGGTTTTCACAGAGGAAAAGCCGACCAGTGATCGGGAAGCAGAGCTTAGCGTTTGGAGCAGGAGGCAGGAACGTGGCGGTGAGGGGAAGAAGCCATGACCATCAGGAGAGAGGCTCACAGGATCAGGTTCCAGGGAAGGCTGATAGGCAGCGCGACTCCGCGTGACTCAGCGCGCTCTCCTGGGAGTTCGCACGCTGTGTCCTGTTGAACCCTTCGCTTCTGAGCGGTTTTGTTTCTTTGCTTTTACCTACTAGGTATTAGTAAGAGATTCTGTTAAGGGGAAAGATTCTGTGCTCAAAATAAAAGGATGAAAGTCACCCATCTATAGAAACGGCCTGCGAAAGTGGGGGCCCCCCTGCTGGGATTATTTCTCCCCCACTTGCAGGATCTGGGAGCGGTTTAGGCCCCATGCAGGCGCCTCACAGCTCCCTTAGTGACTGTCCAGCCTGCTGACCGTGCAGCTTGCCTGGCCAGACAGTTGACCTAGGAAGCCATAGCAGCCTCATCCTCGGGTAACCAAATCTTCCCTTTGTCTCCCACATTCCCAAGTCCCTGCTTCGAGTTCTTGCATAGCAAACCCACATGGCTTGGGGTGAGTGTGCCATCACGTATCTCCACGCCTCCCTGGACGGTAGTCTTGCCTCTGAGCTGCAAGGCCTGCCCCTCCCTGCTACTCCCTGCCAGGCTTCTTTAGGCTCCTTCAGGCCTCCAGCAACCGGCAGGAAACTCTGTTCCTTTAATCATTGGTTTCATAGCTTACCTGGATGCTGGCTGGTCCTTGGTTCCAGGCCCCTAACACCAAACACTGCTCACTAATTGGCAGCTCCGCCGGTCTGGAGGTCCCTTTGTACCATATGTGCAGCTTGGGAAGAAAAGAGAAGGCGCAGGTAGGGCTGGGTTTTTCTAAATTGTGGTACAGCTGCTGCTTTGTCTCCTGTGGGCAGGCCAGTCTCACGTGTGCATAAGAAAGGCGGCTGCCTCCACGAGGTGATTGCAGAACCTGCACCCCTCAAAAGAGCGCTTCAAATGTCCGCGCTTCCACTTTCCTGCTCTCTGATATGGGAAAGCGTATATTACAACTCTGGGCTTTTTCCCAAGACCAGTACGATTTAGAAGAAAAGGAAGACACATTTGGTCCTTGAATGCCCTGGCTTTGACTCATGTAATTGGCTGGCTCGATGAACTTGAGCAAATTATTTAATTAAGAAACCTCAGTTTTTTCATGTATGGCGTGGGACTAATACCTATTTGTTTTGTTATGGTTTTATGACTAAATAAAACAGGATATAAAGTGCCCAACAGCAGGGCCTAAACTGCAAATGCTATAGAAGTGGTAACTTAGGTCCTTGGAATGAATAATTGTATAGACTAGCGGTTCTCAACCTGTGGGTCGCGACCCCTTTGGGGGTCGAACGACCCTTTCACAGGGCTCGCCTAAGACCATCGGAAAACACATATATAATTACATATTGTTTTTGTGATTAATCACTATGCTTTCATTATGTTCAATTTGTAACAATGAAATTGGGAGTCACCACAACATGAGGAACTGTATTAAAGGGTCGCGGCATTAGGAAGGTTGAGAACCACTGGTATAGACCCTTCCCTGCGACTGGGAAGGAAGAAAAGAAGGAATCTGGGTCGAGGGGCCCAGGTTTTACCCATCCAAGGGCACAAAAGGAGCAGAAGGAAGTTGCCTTCACATTTTGCTTGAGGCCAGCCTTGCCTGGTGGTTTGCATTTGTGGAAATATTCACCTGGGATTATGAATACAGCAGGAAGCCATGGAAAAAAAGGCATGTTTACATCTTCTGCCAGGAAAATGTAAGAATAAACAAAGCAACTTTTTGAATCTCTGAATAGTCAGGTACACCAGCCATCAAAATAAACTTTTATTTCTATGCTTTGCTGACAAATGACAAATAAAGGACGGTACTCAAATACCCTGAAAGGAAGACTCAGACACAAATTAGGTACCAGGGACAGATTTCACACTTATGTTGCCGGAGCCATTCTTTCTGTAGCTGTGGGTGTTTGGGAAGTTCTTTTGTTGTAGCTTTTGTTGCTTACAGAAAGGGGGAGAAAGCTGTAGTGTACTGAGGAAGAATGGTTTTGATTGGAGGCAATATTGTTCTCAGTGTGGGCTGACTTTCATATATTACAGTGATTGCTAATACATCACTGAGAAAACCCATTTGTTGAAGTGCCATACAGCGGTGAGATGGTCGGATCTGCCACTCTGCCACTGCTGATCAACGAGAGTTTTTTATGGAAATGTGGGCCGTGTCGTTGAATTTGTAAAGGGGAAAGTGGAGGCTGTTATGCTGGCTACGTGATTACCAATGTCCTGGCCTAGAGGGTCTTTGTCTTCCTCAGGCATTCCCCCTGGGAAGGGTGAGTGCTGGCCTGGATTCAGTACATGGGTTGACTCCCCCACTGTGATACCATGGCCTTAGCGTAGTCCATATTGAAATTGTGAGCACGCAAGGAGAAAGTGTAAATCTCCTGCCTCCAAAATTAAAAATAAAAGCTTATTTAGTGCCGGTTTGTGGCATTGAATATATAAACTCAGTTATTGTTCTGGTAGTCCCAGAGCAAGAACTCTTTCAGCTATAATGGATGATATCAACTAAAGTTACCATGACAACATGAATTTATCATTTCTAAACTTTGGTAGAATTTGACTCCTGGTCTCCTCTGGATTGCATTTAAATGTAGTTATTTCTCCTTTATTAAGGCCAGGCATATTTAGATATTGCTAACATAAATGTACTGGGAAGTCCATAAACCTTCAGGGAAGTTTCTGATGTGAAGTTAGAAGCATTGACTGTGGGCATTGGACAAGGGTAGTGGATGCTGGGGTCTAAGATTCCCCCAAATGCAGTGTCCAAGTCAGCCAGCTGCCATTTGTGTTTTTTTTTGTTTGTTTTTATCTTTATTGTTGAGAGAATTACAAATGTCTCCCCCGCTTTCCCCCTTTGCCCCCAGCCGGGTGCCATTTGAAGCATGCCAGGGACGAGGAGTTCACAATCTTGTGATACCGAGGAATTTTGCTGACAGAGCCTGCAGAGCTCCGAGACCTTAAGCCCCTTTAGATGTGGTTGGGCCAATACTCACTAACAAGCACAGACACACAATACTATTGACACCTGCCTCCCTGAGCTTCCCCACTAGTCTGCCGTCACCCTTTGGGGTGCCACAGAATAGACATGTACCTTCTGTGTGGCGGCTCTTCACATATTCCATCATAGCTATGGTATTTCCTACCATATGTGGCCCCAGGTCTTTCCACAGTTCCCCAGCCTGTTAACACTCCTCCGGGCACCCGCCATTCTGCCTGTGCCATTTACAAATGAGGCAGCTTGCCCAGCGGCATGGCTCAGTGATTGAGCATCAACCTACGAACCAGAAGATCATGGTTAGATCCCTGGTCACTGCACATGCCTAGGTTTTGGGCTCGTTCCCCAGTAGGAGGCGTGCAGGAGGCAGCTGATCAATGATTTGCTCTCATCATTGATATTTCTATTTCTCTCTCCCTCTCCCTTCCTCACTGAAATCAACACAACACCCTACTCCTGAGTTCCCCGAGGGGTAGATACGCAGAGCTGCTGCTGACTGCCTTATTCAGCGCCCCCTTCTTTTATTAATCTCGTCAAGTACTGTGTTGGCCTCCGTTCTAAATCAGGGAGAGTCCATTGTTAGTTTATATCTATAAAGTCAAATAGAACCTCCCAAGTCTTTTTCCTACCAACTGCTGCAAAGCCAAGTGTTCCTTATCCTGTCCGTGTGCAGTTACTGTGTGAACCTTATCCTTGTTACATTTTTGTCTCTTTTTGTAGAATTTTTGAATTCTCATTAAAAAATCCAACCCGTTAGTGGTACTTCTTTCACTTGTCGGTTACACCTTTGAGAATGGTACTTTCTCTGTCATTGACAAAATGTTGGTCACAACACAAGCCAAAGATAGAGAGAGAGCCCTTTGACCTTCTGGAGACCCCTGACACCCATCTGTGGATTTTGGTAGCTTTTTAACTAGCTGGGTCATCTTTGACTTGCGCTTATTTTCCCGCCCCAGGTTGTCTAAGAGTCAGGAAAGGGTTAGTCAAATGCTTAGTAAAACTGTCATCATTGATCCACTTATTGCCAATCCTAGACCCTCGCCTATGAAGTGAAATGAGATTCATTTGGAGCCACTGTTAGAATGCATTAATTTTTCTTTTGACAAATTTACTAAAAAGCTTATCCAAACAACCTTATTTTCAATTTATGTAAAAATAATCTGATGAAATAAATTCATACCTTGCCTATCATTCCATGGTATTTCCTACCATATGTGGTCCCATGAACTTGTTTGGTTCCAGGAACTGCCTTTTGGCCCATCATTCCGTTCTCTGTGGAGTGATTGCTGTGAAATGACTCGGTGGTGTGACAGGAGATCACTCCTCAGGTGTCACTCCGGCACATCATTATCTTCAAACTCCTGGGAGTGACTGTGATCAAGCCGAGGCAGGTCCAGACAGTGCGCAGGTCTCTGCAAACAGCTCTGACAGCGTCGCTACATGGCCATGACGGAGCATGCGCCGAGGGCAGTGTCCCTGACGGTGCTTACTTTCTCTACATGGAGACTTATATGCTACTTGAGAAGGGTTATTTTCCCCCTTCACACAAACACTTTGGCTTTTTATGTTAATACTAGGAGCCCAGTGCACAAAATTTGTGCATGGGTAGGGTCCCTAGCGGCTGCCGGCGGGGGCCTTCCTTTGTTCCGTGCTGCCCCCTGGCGGTTAGCGCGTCATAGCAAGCGATCGAACTCCCAGTTGGTCGAACTCCTGAGGGGACACTTTGCATATTAGGCATATATATATATATATATATATCAAATGTCTGTCAGATATACATATGGTGGTGTCTGTACTTATTCATGTACAAATTAGTCTTTTCTTTTCTTTTTTACTTTGGACCCAATGGAAAAAATAACTTAAAGGAATAATAGCACTGAGAAAGCCAAATCTACCATAAGTCAAAGGATAAACTATCATAAGTACTGTCTCACATTTCCTTTTTTGAAAAACATTTTTTCTAGTTGTGAAAACGATGCACACTCATTGAATTTGGAAAATATACTGAAATGGATAAAAATTATTAAAAATTAGCTAAAATTTCACCACCCAGAGACTGTCATTGTTGGCCTGTCATTTATTCCTTCCAGATATGCATGTGTGTGCTGTAGGTACGCATGTATGTGTACATTGGCGTGTGTTGAACAGCCTTACGGTGGACCCAGATGTCTGTGCTGAAGAGTCAGTGTCACGTAGTCATTAAACATGCTTTGTAATCAGACACTCTGAGGTTCCAGTCCTGGCTGCGCTACTTATGCAGTGACTGTACATCGTGATGATGAAGACTTCAGTTTCTATTTCTGTAAAATGGGGATAATAATATGCATCTAATAAGTTTGTTGTAAGAATTAGTAAGATAATGAATGCAAAGTATATAGCATGCCTCGTGGCTCATAGTAAATGCCCAGTAAATGTGAGCTGTTATTATTATATAGGTTTTCTTGTCTGTTTTCCTCACTTAAACTTTAGGGTAGCAATTTCCCTTGTCATAAAATACGATTTGAAAAATATTCGGAATGACTGCATATATTTCAATATATGAATATATCTTAATGTAATCATTTCTCTATGCTTAGACCATTTCCAATTCCTTGCTATCATAAAGAGCACCACCGCTAATATCTGTACATTATCTAAGTGCATAGACAACAGATTCAAAATGAAATACTAATGGCATTTCATAGAGAGGCAGAAAAAGAATAACAATTCTTTAGTGTCTACTAATGTACCAGGATTTACGGCAGGTTTTTTACAGCAGAATTCTCACTGAACTCTTCCACGGCTCTGCTGAGGTGCATCTGTTAACCCCATTTTTCAGATGAGAAGTCTGAGGGGCGATAAGTAGCTTGCCAGGGTCACAGAGATAACGGTGGTGGAAATGGTATTTGACCAGCTGTCTGATTTCAGAGCTTGCGTGTTTCCATGCTGGCATGCAGTCCGTGCCTATCTTTTTCAAGGCTGGAGGAATGAATAGTGACCATTGTGCATTTTACAAAATGTCACTCGGTGCCACGTAAAAGATAGGACACTTGGCTGGAACTCTTGGCTTGCTCCGTATAGTACCTTTTGTGTGCGTATGTTCTTATATGTTTTGGAATCGAGCCTCATTAACATAAGGTGTTAACCGAAGGAAATAAAACATGATGAAAGCAAACCTCAGCGAAGAAAATATTTATTTATTCAATCATACAAAGTCATCTTTGTTTAGTTGTATGGACTAAGCCAGAATTACTTACCTCACTAAGAAAAGAGAATTCCACATAGATCAATGTAGGAATTAAACAGTAATAAGAGCCAGAGTGCATTAAGGCGGTCAAAGGAGTTGTAAGTTTCACTACTTCCATGTGAGGGTTGAAAGGGAAAATCTTTAGCCTTGGCTGTCAGATGATACACCAGCGAAGAGCTGTAATAATTGCTATAGGTCTAAGTATAGGTATAGGGGAGAGATAAAGTATACGGGGAGGAACCCCTAAAGAATTACTTGGTGAACTGTCAGGTTGTCTTTAAAAAGTCAGCCATTTGAAACATTTATCTTGGCAGCTCTCAAGGCTGATAGTGTGGCAATCAATTTTGTAGGAAAAATGCATAATTAACATGAAGATGATGGTATAGGTATTGCCAGTCAGTAGCTAAGAGTTTCTCAGAACAAAGGAATGATTGAGGGTGTCTTTTAATAGGGTAATCCTGATTTGTCATTTTGTAGGTCTCAGTTCTTAGTAAAAATAAAAGAGAAAAAAACCCTAATGTGTAATATTTCGGATCCAAGAGGTACTCTGTTGTATTTTCTAACCAACCGCTGCCCCATCAGAAAGCTACCTTTGGTTTTTGAGTTCTTGAATTTGTATAGCTCTTGAGCTTACCCATGCTTGTCTTTGAATTGTTCTCGTTTTCTTCCGTCATTTTAGTTCTTGCAAGGGAGGGGCAGTGTCATTCGAGCCTTCCTAAGAAGGCGTGGGATCTTGATAGAACATGACCGCCACCTGGACCTGTGGAGGGTATGTCCCGCCAACTTTGGCAGGTGGGAAGGGCACACCAAGTTCCATTCAGGCTGCCTGTACAACTCGTGCGTAGCTAGACCTGTGAGCAGAGACTTGCATATGAATCTGCAGACTGGATTCAAGACGTGGCTCCGTGCTTAGTCTGATGCTGGGCAGTGCTGTGCTATCTCTGAGCCTGGCTCCCTCAGCCCTCACATGGAGATAACGATGAGTGCAGTCAAAGGTCATATGGGGGATTAAATGTAGTGAGCAAACTACTTGGCTAACTCAGAAGTGCTCTTATGATTAGTTTCCCAGTTATTAATTAACTAGAGGCCCAGTGCACAAAATTCGTGCACTGGTAGGGTCCCTAGCAGCTACCTGCTGGCTGCCGGTCGAGTACTCCCTCCCTTCCCCGGCCGCCTGCTGCCACCACAGCTGGCCAGGGCCTCCCTCCCTTCCCCCAGCCGGCTCCACCCCCTGGTCAAACTCCCAGATGAACTTTCGGTCGAGGGGACAATTTGCATACTATGCTTTTATTATATAGGATGGTCACTGGTCATCCCTCTTGAGGAGAAGCGATTTACCATTTAAAATATTTTCAAATGAATAATGGGGCTATTAGTAAAATATACACTGAGTGGCCAGATTATTATGACCACCCCATCAGTACTTCGTTGGGCCCCCTTTTGCCTTCAATACTGCGGCGATTCTTCTTGGCACTGACTCCACAAGATGTTGAAAGGTGATGCGAGGAATCTGACACCATGCCTGATGAATAACACTGTCCAGTTCTGTGAGATTTGATGGTTGTGGAACCAGCTGCCTGATGGCTCTTTTAACTTTGTCCCACAAATGCTCAATTGGATTGAGATCTGGTGATTGTGGGGGCCACCTAAGCAAGGTAAAGTCTCCCTCATGTTCTTGAAACCACTCCTGCACAATATGAGCACCGTGGCATGGCACATTGTCTTGTTGGAAGAAGCCAGCTCCATTGGGATATGCTGCCGGGGTCCAACCCCAGCAGGTCCAGGGGTCCCCAAAGGTGTGGACGGAGTCGGCGAAGAAGGAAGGACACGGAGACGGAGTTCAGTTGATCAGCAGCCTAGCCAGGATCTCCAGCCAAGTTCTGGTCTCGATCTCCAGAGAGGTTCTGCTTAGGATCTCCAGCCAGGTTCTGTGTCCATGTTCTCTTGCTAGGTGCTCCAGCCAGGTTCTCCAGGTTCTCCAGCCAGGTTCAGTCACCAGGTTCTAGTCAGGTTCTCTTGCCAATTTCTGTAGTCAGGTTCAGTCCAGGATCTCTTGCCATGTTCTCTCGCTAGGTTCTGTCTCTAGGTTCTGAGGCCAGTTTCTGTCCAGGATCTTTTGCCATGTTCTCTCCAGCGAAGTTCTTCTGTCCCTAGAGCACGTTCTGTGTAGGTTCTGTGCCTAGGTTCTGTCTCTCTCTCTGTTCTATCTTCTTACATCTGTATTTATACCAGTTGATTCCAATCCTATCAATCTCTATTTCAAAGGTTAGGGCGTTTCTTATCTCCATTCCAGGGAGTAAAGATTATGTAGCTTAAGCATGATTGTTCGTAGTTAAAGTGATTAATTACCCACCTGGCATTTAGTTAAGAGGTTTTATTCCCTCCCTAACTTCAGGGGAAAATCCCTACCTGGGGAAACAACCTTTCTCAGAGACCTTGGTTAAAACACATAGTGCCAAGAAGGTGAGCAAACATACCAAGAACAGCATGCCACATATGCCAGGTCCCTTGAAACAGCAAGCATGGACCGGCTCCCGGCAATATGCCATCAACATGATAGGATGAATTTGATCAGCAACAATACTTAGGTATGTTGTGCTATTCAGACGTTGTTTCACACGAATTAAAGGGCCCAAATCATGCCAGGAAAACATGCCCCAAACCATAACACTGCCCCCACCAGTTTGAAGGGTTCTACTCATGCATGTGGGGTGCATGCTTTCATGCTGTTTCCGCCAAATTCTCACTCTGCCATCTGCATGATGCAACTGGAAACGTGATTCATCAGACCACATGACTTTCTTCCAATGCTCGACTGTCCAATCCTTGTGTTCCTGTGCAAATTGGAGACGTTTTATCTTGGTAACTGCAGACAGCAGAGGTGTCCGAACAGGCCTTCGGCTTCCATATCCCATATGATGCAGTGTATGGCTAATTTGCCTACAAACATTAGGTGATCATAATAATCTGGCCACTCAGTGTGTGTGTGTGTGTGTGTGTGTGTGTGTGTGTGTGTGTGTGTATAAAGGATATATATAGGAGAGAACATTACATACCTTTGTTAGAAAGCAAGATATGTTTCTAGAGTTGGGAGAAGGGAGATGTTAAGTATGTAGTGATTTTTGTCTTTTGCTGCACATTTTACAATAAATTGTACTACATAAAAGTCTATACCTATATTCATTTATGTAGCAAATCTCTTCATAAAGAAAATTTCTGTTAATCTGTGATTTGGGCAACATCATTAGAACACAATTCCAATACAGAAGACTGGACAATCCCTTGGAGTGAGCTAAATGAGATTTGACCTATATATCAGGCTTTTCATGGTTTTGATATTTTTCATTTCCACATGTCAACAAATACCTGGCTTGATATTAAAGCCAGGTAAATCAATATTTCTTGCTGTAATCAAGGTACAGCAACCAATATCCAAGGGCAACATATCCCCCACAGCCATATTCTGTTGAGTACAGAGATTTATCACAAACCTCACTGATTGAACTACCCGTGGATGAGTAGGATGAAAATATCAACATAGCCACCATGAAAAAAGAAAAGCCAGAGAATCTATAATCTTGTCCTCCCCCCTCATTTAAGCAATATCATAATTTATTCTGCCCACTTTAATCATAAGGAATGACGATATGGAAAAGATCTTGATTGTGGTAGCTGTGGGTCTGCTTTAACCCGTCTCCCAACTCCCATCCAACCAGAAGATGTCTGAATATAGAGCAGTATAGTAGCAGGTACCAGTGAATCCGTGTCTCAGACTGTAGGAAGCTAATAATTGTGATGACTAGGAGAATGGGATGGAGCAAATTCCTTCTTACTCTTTTTCTGAACTTTTAACTCTTAGAAGATTTCTGTTAAAAATTCATTCGCTTCTATAAACAAATGGCCTGAAGCATCTATATACATAAAAGCCTAAGCGACCGAACGACTGGTCAACCGGTTGCTATGACACGCACTGACCACCGTGGAGCAGATATTCAATGAGGAGCTGCCCCCTGGTGGTCAGTGCACTCCCACAGTGTAAACACTGCTCAGCTGACCAATGGGCGCCAGATGCAGGGCTCACAGCTGGTGGCATGAGCCTCTCACGATCGGGACTGACTGGGCGTGAGCCCGCAGCAGGCGCAGCAGGGCTGGGATGAGCAGGAGCGGCAGGCAGGAGTGGCAGTTCGACATCCCCTGAGGAGGTCCTTGATTGCGAGAGGGTGCAGGCCAGGCTGAAGGACCTCACTGGTGCACGAATCCGTGCACCAGGCCTCTAGTCAATTTATAAACACCAATGAATTTATTTACTGTTATCAGAGAAGCCTAACTTCTCTTCCTTGTGTACTATGAATAAAAGAGTGATTGTCATTTATTCAGCCCTTACTCTGTGCTAAGCGCTAACAGTATCTCATCTATAATAGGTGAAATGTTGCTTTAAGGGATGCGTTATTATTTCCCTTTCATGTGCAACTCAGGCTGCTGAGCAAGTTATGTGAAGGCACCAAGCTAGAAAGGGTACAGGCTTGGATTTGAGCCCAAGCTTGTCTGATTCCAGCGCCTTTTCACTTTTACATCAGGTGATTTTCCATAATATATCATAAGATTGAAAAAGCAGTTGTTTCAAATTGTTAAAGTAACACATGCTTATTATAGGAAGTTTGGGAAGCAGATAAAATTATAAAGAAGAAAAGGATCACCCATAATTTTTCACCCCAAAGATAATCACTATTAAAATTTTGATTACTTTCTTTCCAGGCGTAAGCAAGCTATGATTTATATATCCAAGGAGTATTGTTCCTCAGATTTGTCATCTTTGAAGTTTATGCATGTGCTCCAATAATGTTGCCATTGCTTAAAACATTTTTGGAATTCCTTTCAGAGTAATTTAGGAACCAAATTCTCTATAGACTCCCAAGCACAGGGTGCTTCGATAGAGACAGTATGTCCATTACCTGATTACCTATCAAAATAATACATTTTTATATCTTCTACCACTTTGTGCCTTCTAAAGTTATATGCTGCCAATATTTAACCATCTGTAAAGAATATCATCATTGCCTCTCTAAGAACATAAACATCCTGTGCTGATATTTATTGTGTTAGCAGATGGAATTTATTAAAATGCTGCTTTCTCCCATGTCAAAGATTGATGGACATTTTGGGGTATGTTGAAAAGTCTTTATTAAAAATTAAATCTATACATGTTTAATATCTCATCTGACAACTCGTGTGTTATTTATGACATTGCCAACACAATATTTGCCTTTTGTAGTTCATAATATCAAAAAATTTTGTTTTTCAAAAGTTTGAAAAGCATATTTTAAAATCAATTTCTTGTTAATGGAAGTAATATACTCACCAAATTAGTCTCCTCTAAGGAGTTTCTGTGGAAGCAAATATATCTAAGTGTGATGAATTGATCTTTAAATAAAGTTAGTAGCATCTTGTGTTGAAGTAAATGTTTCTCAAAGGGGCAGTATGTGTATACTCACACATACATGAGGAGAGATTGCTATCAAAATAGCCAATGGTATACTTCATTAAGGTCGAGAAAGTCAACTAGTTATCTGCCAGCTGAGTTCTCACCTCTGAGTTGTTGCATACAACACTGTTACTTTAGAAAACAAATCCTACCCTCTACCCAAGCATCTCACTGGTTGTCTGTTTCTGGCTTGTTTTCCACATTCTTTTTTAAAAAACATTTATTGTTGAGATTATTACAGATGTCCCTCTTTTTTCCCACCATAGCTCCCCTCCACCCGGTTCCTGCCCTACAGCAGGCCCTCCCCACCCTATTGTCTGGGTCCATAGGTAATGCATACATGCATATAAGATCTTTGTCTAGTCTCTTCCCACACCCCCTTCCCTCTGAGAATCATCAGTCTGTTCCATTTCCATGCCTCTGATTCTATTCCATTCACCAGTTTATTCTGTTCATCAGATTTTTTATTCATTTGATTTTTAGATTCAGTTGATGATAAATATGTATTTATTGCAACTTTGTTGTTCATATTTTTTTTATCTTTATCTTTTTCCTCTTCCTCCTCTTAAATAATACCCTTCAACATTTCATATAATACTGTTTTGGTGACTTTAGCTTTTTCTTATCTGTAAAGCTCTTTATCTGACTTTAAATTTTTAATCATAGCTTTGCTGGGTAGAGTAATCTTGGTTGTAGGTCCTTGCTGTTCATCACTTTGAATATTTCTTGCCACTCCCTTCTAGCCTGCATAGTTTCCGTTAAGAAATCAGCTGACAGTCGAATGGGCATTCCCTTGTAAGTAACTAATTGCTTTTCTCTTGCTGCTTTTAAGATTCTCTCTTTGTCTTTAGCCCTTGGCATTTTAATGATGATGTATCTTGGTGTGGTCCTCTTTGGGTTCCTCTTGTTTGGGACTCTCTGAACTTCCTGGACTTGTAAGTCTATTTCTTTCACCAGGTAGGGGATGTTTTCTGTCATTATTTCTTCAAATAGGTGTTCAATATCTTGCTTTCTCTCTTCTTCTGGCACCCCCATAATTAGGATGTTGGTACACTTGGAATTGTCCCAGAGTCTCCTTACACTATCTTCATATTTTTGGATCCTACTCTACTGTTGAATCCCTACATATTATTCTTTATTTCAGTCAGTGTATGCTTAATGTCTGACTGGTCCTTTTCCTTTTTTTTTTTTTTTTTTGGCATTCTCACTAAGATCCCTAAAAGTCTCACTAAGTCCCTTGGAGGTTTCTAGAAGATTCTTGAATAACCTTATAACTGTGGTTTTGAACTCTATATCCAGTAGTTTGCTTTCTTCCATTTCTTTCATTTGCAACATGTTTCTTTGTCTCCACATTTTGGCTGCTTTCCTGGGTTTGTTTCTATGTATTGGGTAGAGCTGCTAAGTCTCCTTGAGTTGATAGAGTGGCCTTGTGTAGTAGGTGTTCTATAGGGCCCAGTGGCTCATCTCCCCAATCACCTGAGGTGGACATTTTAGGTGCACCCCTTTGTGGGCTGTGTGCACAGTTTTGTTGCAGTTGAGCCTTGATCCTGTTGGTGTCACTGGGAGGAATTGGCTGTGAGGACCAGCTGCAACTACAGTGGAAGAGCTGCTGTGTAGGATACACCACTGTGGAGCAGGACTTGCTTCAGTGGGGCTTTGGTGCTCCCTGAGTCTGCCCCTTGAGTGTGTCGCTTATGGAGGTATAGAGTTGTAATCGGGTATGGTCTGACACTGACCACTGGGTACACTGGCTCCTGGGTCTCCAGGGAGGTGCAAAATCAGCCACTGCCTGTGGCCACCCAGCAGGAGCTACAGAGAGATCTGTAGATTCCTCCTTTTGTGTTGGGTTTGGAAGTGCCCAGATGAGGCCCAGCTGTGAAGCAAGGCAGGCTGGTGCCGGTGCTGGGTCTTGGGCCTTTTATTGATCGGTTTGGGGCTCCCTGACCCAGCTGCAGCTTGTTTGACAGGCCCTTCATATGCAAAAGCCACTGCTCACAGCTTGGATGGGGTTGTAAATTGGATGGGGCGGGTCTTAGGGAATCACCAGGGTGGAGCAAACAGAAATGGCTGCTAGTCAGCCCTGGGACTGGGGAGGTCCCAGTGTAGGAACAATGATCCCTGCGAGCACTCCGTCTGGAAGAAAGCCGCCCCTGAGTTCCTGCCCCGATGCCAGGCAATCCAGTTTCTCCTCATTTGTGTCAGTGTTCCCCAGAGTCTCGCCCTGGTGCTGGAGCTCAGACGAAGCGGGACCTTGTAAGGTCAGTTTGTGGTGCTGGCCTTTTAAGAGGAACAGCTGGTTCTCCAGCAGCCTCTGTGTCACTGAGCCCCAGTTACACTGGTGGTTTTTACAGCCTGTAGTTCTTACTGCTCATAGGGACCCCTTGCTCCTCTGGGGGACCTCCGCAGAGATGATCTCCCTCCCGATCCAGTCTCTGGGGCGAGATGGTCACAAGTAGAATCCCTGGTCCACCACTTGCCCTGTATGGTTTGATGAGACAGGTGATTTGACTCTTTGATGTCTCATTTTCTCCATCTGCAGAATGCCAGGGTAATCGTGCCTACCTCAGAGTGCTGAAGAGTTAGCCTATTTGAAGCTCTAGAACAGTGGTTCTCAACCTTGGCTGCACATTAGAATCACCTGGGAGTCTTTTTAAAATCCTGATTTCTGGGCCTGGAATGATTTTAAAAAGACTCCCAGGTGATTCTAATGTGCAGCCAAGGTTACCACTGCTCTAGAATAATGCTAGGCACTTTCTAAGCAAGCAACAGATGTTACCTATCGCTGTCATTATCGTGTGCTCAATTCGTTGCACGACTTCTTTAATATCCAGTCTTCACAACAACTCTGCTAGGGATGTACTAGTACCTTCCACTGTACTATTGAGTAAACTGAGTCACAGAGAGGCTGCTCTGCCCACACAGCTATTGTCACGAGTAAGGGCAAATTCCAGGTCTGTCTTGCTCCAGAACCTGCAGCTGGGTGTGGGTAGGATGGAAGTGGGTGGTGTGGCTGCTAAATGTGAGATCTGACCTCCCAAATTTCCTTTTCCCTAGAGCACTCCAGAACCCAGGCTGCATCAGGAACACCTCTGTGGCTTCCCGGGTAAGTAGCAACGGTCCTTCCCTTCTCCATATCCTCCTCCCGTGCACATGGCCAGCTGTCCTTGCGCCTGCGGCTGACTCCCAGCGGCCTCGTCACAGCCTGGTCAGCCTTTCAGGGTCTCAGCGCAGGAGTTCCTGCTTATAGGTGTGTAGACGGAAGTCACTTGTAGTGGAGTATGGGGGAGGGGCAGTGGGCCCAAGGCACGTCTGCCTCATTTACATTCCCCTTCTCCACCTACATTTACATTTCTGTGGGTTTTCTAGGGCGGTGTTATGCATGTCAAATACTTCAGAGTCCCGAAAGAAAGTATTTTACAGATGTCCCTGTGCTGTAGAAAGGAATTATGGTTAAGCGTGGCGGGCTCTGGGGCTGGACTGCCTGGCTCTCCCTCCTCGGTGATCGCCAAGTTTGCTGTTGTTGACGTTGTCGAAGGTCTTGCTCCAGTGACTCTAGGAGTAGGACTTGCAGTCTTCAGGGCTCACTTGGCGTTGGGTGGGAATGGAAGGACATAGGCATTTGAGCAAGATGACGGGGCTGGCTTTGCCTCCTGCTTCTGCTGCCTGGAAATCGTGCAGTCTTGCGTGTCCCCTGCTTCCCTGAGCCCCCGTTTCCTCCTCTCTAAGACGGGGATAGTCACACCCATCTTGTGGAGCGGTTGGGATGTTTCTAGCCATGGTACATAAAGGGGCCTGGACGGCATAGACTCTCAGTTCAAGGGTGTTCACTGTTGTCAGTCACTAGTATTTGAAGGGGCTCGTCAGAAGTATTTGCTGGGCAGTGAGCGTGGTCTTTCTGGTTCATCATATTTTCCCTGACCTAAACTATTTGTACTCCCACCCCACCCCCAGGAGTTTTGCTTGTTTAATTTGTTAGCAAGCCATATACTTATTGTGAAAAGATCATCTCTGGTTCAGACCCTGTCAAATGATTATAAATTCCAAATTGAGGTAGTCCAAATTAATGGGGCCTCATGGCACCTGGATGTTTCCATGAATGTTTAATCTAAACTTGATTCTTTTTCCATAACCCTGAAATTTTACTGGTACGATGACTAACTTTGAAACCATTAATGTTGGTGGGAGCTGGTTTTTTTCCATGAATGGAATAGAATATTTTACTTCCTCATATCTGAATTGTGAATCACCATGAAAACACTTTATTGTTGTTCAAAGAGAATTATTACAGAAACTCCTGGTCAACCCCTTCTCTCTCTCTCTCTCTCTCTCTCTCTCTCTCTCTCTCTCTCTCTCTCTCATGAGCTCATGCGCGTGCACACACACACACACACACACGCATACACACTGCTTCGTTTTTCTTTCTCTTAGGCAACTGAAGAGTTACTATGTACATTCCGGCAGCCTTCTGCCCATCAGACACACAAGGGCACAATCAATTCCTGTTTTCTCAGAATGTACCAAATAATCAGAATCTCTGATTATTCTGCTGGAAGGCAACAAACAGCTTGATGGAAAGATGTACCAATTGAAACCAATTCTGATCATATTTCTGTCGGGAGAGGGAGAGGCCTCCAGCTGCCTGTCACTAATCGGATTAGAGGTGGGAGGCAGGAATGCTGTGGCCTGCAACAGATTGCTCTAATCGCGCGCTGGAACACGACTTCTACCGACTGCTTCTCCCAGAGCAGGGACAGGGGACGGCCGTTCTGTAACTCCCCTGGCCAGTGGGTGGTGGCCTCCAACATGTGTCCTGTGAGCACACTTAAGGAATTTTCTAATTACAGTTCAAAGGCTTTTCTTTTATATTTTTATACTCGCTCCGCAGACATCCCTGACTGCAGTGATTTCTCCCTCGGCACAACTCTGGTGCCAGCACTTACAAAAGAGTGATGAGATGGCAGATGAAACTCACAATAACTGAAGAGGTGTCCGAATTCAATTAGGAGGAGGCCTCTCCCGTGTGGACGCCTAAACCATATAAATCCGTTTTAATCGTGAGCTGTGGTGCTTATCTGGTCATGTTTATTTTGGGTACAAGTGCCAGAGCTGGATTTAGACCAGAACTCCACATCTTTGAGCCCTAATGACTAATTTGGGTATCCGTTGGATCCCTTAATTCATTTCTTAATTAGTTCTCTCAGAGTTAGAGCTGCTTGGTTACAATCATTTCCACAAAATGTTCATAAATGAAAACAAATGTACACAGATTCCCCCCACTAGGGCTCATACATTTTTGTTCTGGTCTTAAAAGAGCTATTCTTATTATTATCAAAATAATAACAACAATGACAATAGCAAAAACGAATGGGTTGCCAGGCAGTGCAGTGGAGTCTGAACTGAGACACCAAGAAGTTTGGTTCTGATTTCCAACGCAACTCCTTACAGCCATGGGATGTTGGTCCAGTTACTTTCCCTATCTGTGCCTCAGTTTCCTTTTGAAAATGGGAAGAATAATCAGACCTTCCTCATAGGGCTTTTCTGAGGATTAAAACAGCATTCCAACATGAGCTAAAATCCAGAAAGCTGTATAGGAAATGTCAGTTATTAAGTTTGCTATCAATGAGACAATGGGTGACCACTGAAGGGTTTCACTGGTGCCACCATATTGTCGCCTAAGCATGTCCCATCTCTGTGGTCCGTTTGCAGATCACTCATGACTACAATGAAACATCAGGAACTCTGACGTTGGAATTATCTTTGTCATTTGTATTTGTACTCCTCCGTTTGGCTACAGGATTAACATGTTTGGCTTTTCATGTTTGATCACTCTGAGTGTTAACTGGAAACTTTTTTGCTGCAAAATGGCTTTAAATTTTGAATGGACATTTTATTCTCTCAGAAGACATGTATTGGCCCTCATTAAAAGGAAAAACTGTGCTTACGATGTAAAAAATAAATATGTGGGGGAGGAGATTTGGGGCAGTTGGCTTCAATAAATTCATTGGAAATTCTCAAAGTATTTTTTAACATAGTTAATATCATAGTTCAAATTTAATGAATGTGCCAAGTGTGGAAGTCTGGGGAAAGATAAATCTAGTAATTTAATGAGCTCGTGGCTACATAAGAGTTAGTTAATGTGAAAATTGACTGCTGAGAGTCAAACTAAGTTAGATGGGACCCGTCAATTCCATTCACCCACACTCGTGTGTGTGTGTGTGTGTGTGTGTGTGTGTATGTGTACATTTTAGAGAAACGTATACTCGTGTGCATCCGTAAATAGGTGTGCAGTGTTCTTAGCAGCATTATTTGCATTCATCTCAAATTAGAAACATCCACAATACCTATCAGTGGTAGAATGGCTGAATAAATGGTGGTGTTATCGTAGGATGGAATACTATATAGTGATGAAAAAAGAATACACTAAAGCTACCCATAACACAGATGTATCTTAGAGATATGATGTTGAGAGGAAGAAGATACAAAAGAATACATAACAAAATTTTTCTATTTCTATGAAGTGCGAAAACATTAAAAACTAAACTCTGTTGCTGAGGGGTGCATACATAAGTGGCTAAAACTATAAAGAAAAGCAAGACATGTATTACCAGAGGAATTAAGATAATGGTTACCTCTTAAGGGAGGGTGTGCTGGGAAAGAGAAGGGACCTAGAGGGCTTCTGAGGGTGCTGGCCCTGTTCCGTGTTTTGACTGGGCTGCTAGTTACATGGACAATATATAGTCTATTACAGCCAATATGAATGTTTTGTGTGCTTTTCTGGTTGTGAGTTATTGTTTAAAGTTTTTAACGTTTTTTTAAAAAATGCACTGTCACTGTCTTTTCAGCCAGGATTGGTTTGTTTTTGTCCTGCATAGTTTTAGGCCTAGAGATTCCTGTGGTTGTAATTGGCTCCAGAATTGAGCTACTGCCTGGCTGCTCAGCAGGGTGGCCTCCCAGGAGGCATGTGCGCCCCTAGGAGCTCCTGAGACTGACTTGGGGGGAAGGAAATGGATTAGAACTTGCGTGTCCGTTCACTTTATCATGAAGCATTGTGATAACTGGATTTATCATGACAGTCAACAGTGACTCCTGACACTGGCATCGTCCCAGGGTCCACATGCAGGTGGCCGGTGTCATCACCTGGAGGGAGGGAGGGGAGGCCTCCCCTTCACCACCACTTCCCCTCCGGTTCCTCTGCTTTGGTGCGGAATAGATCGTGCCTGGGTAACTGGATTTACAAATTCTCGATTTTAGTTTTAGCAAATCCTCACAAACTAGCAGTTGCTTAAAAAGATTCTGCAAAGAATGCCCATAAATTAAAGGTAACTTTAATATTGCAATCTGCAAGAAAATGGCAAAAAATTTAGAGTGAATTCTTTGTCAGCCACATTATGAGGTAATGACAGTGACCATTAAATCAGATCAGGCAAGAAGCTGGCCACGAAACTCTAAATTATCTGGATGACATATGGATTTACAGCCACTGTGGTTAATTAATCAAGAACCTCATCCCGTGTGTATTTGCCTTGACATAATCATGATTAGCAAAACATTACATCAATTCCTTATTCTGTTCCATTTTGTGCATGCTTTTAAAGGTATAAGAACATGTATATGGATTATATACAAAAAAACAAACATATTTGAGGACACATGCTCAAGACATGTAAGATGGAAACATATCGGGACACCACTGGCATCTAGTTCAAAGGCCACTCCTTGCTAATAGGTACAATGTGCCGAAGCTGGCGAACTCGCTCTTCATATGGAAAGGAGGCGCCTCTCAGTCCTAATTTCTCTTATTAGCAAATGTCAACATGATGGCAATAATTTACATGTTGCACTTTATTAAAACTTCTCCCAGCCACTGAGTTGGAGCTGGCGAGCAAGAGATAGCAAGTCCTAACTAGAGAATTGTCCCCTTTGGATTATTCACTATAAAGCTATAAAGATGGCGGAAATTCTTTGTTTTTCAAGCATGTACACATATGAAGTCACCACATTCTATATTGTTAATAAAAAAAGAAATGTCTTAGGGCAGGTGTACCACGGAAGAAAGAGATGGGAATAGCAATCATTTGTTGCGTAGCTTCTGTTTTCCAAGGTGCTGAGTTATAACATCATCTATGGTTCATACTTTTGTACCAACTCTCAATACATTAACGACCCAGTGCCTCACCCTGGTTACAAGGATGATTTATTATTCGTTAGATTTTAAGTGCTGACTCATGGAATGCTAAACTTATATTGGCAGCTGTTGTCCAAAGGTTTGCAGATGCCCCGACTAATGCTTCGAAAGACCAGCATTGGCATAAATCACTGCATGCATAACTTTTCAATAAAGTAATGGAAAGGATTTTGTATTCTGGGTCCTGTAAGCCTTGGTATTTGGAGGTTACTGCACATAGAAAATTCAAGTAAAGGGGTAAAATCTTTTCAGGCTTTAACTCTTGACCTTTGGGCCAGCCATAGTCAATAGCAAAAGCATCTTGGTAGCTTTGTTCTAACCCTGAGCTCTCTTGGCTCTGAAATCTGACACAATGCCAAGTACAGGCCTAATTGCATTCCTTGTTACTGGGAAAAAAGAATCTCAAAAGAATTTTCCTTTTATTTCAAGGGGTACCTTGAGCATTAACATTTTCTGGAATAGCAAAATTGTTTACAAGCTTTTGCAGAGCTTTCTGAAAAGAGAGCGTGAACAGGGCTCCGGCGGCCAATTAAGAGGCATGTGTTGCTTACCTAGAGCAGCAAAGAGTGAGGGAGATGGATCAAAGGAGTAGGAGAGATGTGGCTTTGTACTCTACGAGCTTGATTTCTGACTGATGAGCTGGTGTCCTCTTTTCTTCTTTCTTTATGGTCTGCCCAAACATTTAGCAAGACAGTCAGGATATATTCTGCTAGCCCCATAACAGACCACTGACTGTCGGAATGTAAGTTCTGCTCAGCAGTAGCCCCACCCCCCCTGTTATGCCCATTGCCTGGTACAGAAGAGATGTCCAGTTAGGACCTGCTGAATGAAGGGATATATTCAGGCAGATCTTTCTGTGATCTCTACATTAGTGAATTATATATTGCACCAGATATACTCTGGGCCAGACTAACTCTGATCAAAGAATCAGCATCAGACTCTAGGATCTTCCAATACAGGAGCCAATACTCTGGTTGGGGAGCCAAACAATGAAGAAACAAGTAACCAGGCGAGTAAACACAGTAAGTATAGCTAAGTGATAAGGGCGCCAGAAGACCTCAGCGGGGTGTGTGCTGTGATGCGGACCACGGGATTGGAGAAACCACAGCCAGAACAGCGTGGGAACTCAACAGTATAGAAGGAATTGGTATTACCTCCCAGGGGGCTTCATTTACCCCGGAAGCTAGCGGACCCAGGGGAAATGTTCAGCGTATCGCAGCTTTTCCTCATGTACACATGTGTCGGTTCTGACCACACCGACCCTACCAGTCTCGACTTGATGGGAGTCTGCTTCTCACACATCAGTTGGCTGGTGCCTCGTGCCAAGGCCAAGGGTGAGCTTTCTGCTTCACATCCCTTCTCCAGGCTGCAGCTTCTCTCCCCAAGCCAGGCATCTGTCTCCCAAGTGCCTGCTGTCTGTCACCGAGGAGCCAGAGGACCCAAAGGGAGGAGCTCAGCACAAATCTATCGTCAAAGCTGAAAGGGGGAAAAGAACCTCAGCCAGCGCCCCGCTGACTGTGGGTCAGAGTGAGGTCTTTGTGTCTCCAGGACAGAACGTTTAGTGTAGGTCTGACCCGAAGGGCAGCTCCCCGTCCAGGCCTGCAGAGCTGTGCCCACCGGAAGGCTGTTCTATGGGCTCACCAGTCCCCTTTTTCCTGAATGAAAAAATGCGAATGTGACCTCCTGACTCTCCACAACACGTGACATTATTGTATGTGGGGCAGAGAGTCCGTAGGACACGTACTTGCCCAATGACACAGCAGTTCATTTCAGCTCAGAAGCTGGAAGCAATGCTAGCCTGGCCTTTCGTCCATGCTTTGTGGGAATGACCACAGTCATTTTTGCTTCACTCTTCATCACCGTCTAGCATGCTTCCTGTTTATGCTGTGAAGAGCTGTTTTTAAAGACTCCTTAAGGGATAGCCTTTAATACACTCTTTTTAAAATAATTATTCATCTATAGTTCCCACTTAGAATGCCTGAGAGTTTAGGAATATAGAAACTTCTTAAAAGAGAGATGCTTAATGGTCTATGCAGAGTATTGTCAATCTTACACCTAGTTCAGTTCATGCAAATTATGTTTAATCAGCCATTCTGGAAAAGTAGTAGATATTTTAGAATAGATTCAGAGCCGAAAACCCACCATTTTGCATTTATGTATAGTATTTATAGATAAACTTCTAGGAGTTGTATTTATAGATGCAAAAAAACGTTTGCAGTAACAAAGTCACTTCTTAGGGACTCAGTAATATGAACAGCATGTCTTGTTGGGGCCTGAAAAACGTTCATGCGGGACAGAAGATCCCTGTGATAAAAACTCTTTCTCACCTTCAAAGTGTGACACAGGTGTAATCTGTTCGTTGTGTCCACACCCAGACCCTCAGCGCTGGGCTGACAGCAGTCTGTAACTTGAGTTTCCGTGGTGAGCACGTTCCTGTTCCAGGTGAGATTTCCTCTTTCCCATGTAACTCCTGTGTCCTACCCGAGCTCCCCATGTGGGTTCCTTCCCGACTTGAACCCTCCCGTCCACACTGTGCCACTGGAAGCAGCTTCCGTGATGCTCTAGAGCAGTGGTTCTCAACCTTCTGGCCCTTTAAATACAGTTCCTCATGTGGTGACCCAACCATAAAATTATTTTCTTTGCTACTTCATAACTGTCATGTTGCTACTGTGATGAATTGTCATGTAAATATCTGATATGCAGGATGGTCTTAGGCGGCCCCTGTGAAAGGGTGTTCTACCGCCAAAGGGGTCGCGACCCACAGGTTGAGAACCGCTGCTCTAGAAGGAGCTTTTGTTTCTAGAAGGAACCTCAGCCCGCATCACATCTGAGCTCCATGGATGCGCCAGGAGCCACAGCCAGGCCAGCTCCCAGTCCCCCGCGTGTCCTACTTCACGCGTGTGGTCCTCTGTCGTACCTGCTGCCCCACGGCTCCTGTGGCGTGACGCCCTCTTTGCTGCCTTGGTATCTTCCGCAGGCTGGTCCTTTTTGTGTAGTTATTCCAGCCACCTGTGGTTTTTCTGCTCATCTGGGTGGTCCCTCTGTTCCCCCCTAACCTCCCAACACCGCATTCTCTGCCTCCTTTTTTGCTCCCACAGCCACACACGAAAACTAGAAATTTTAACAAGCGCCCAGTTACTTCCTCTGCAGATTTCCCAGCCCTCTCCCCTGGGTGACACTGATCTTCCCACAGCACTCCACGAGGCCCCCATCTTTCTTCTCCTCTCCTCATAGGAGGCGCACGTGGAGGGGGTGGGAGAGCTTGCGGGGGGAGGGGGTTGCTGGCCCAGAGAAGTGCTTCGCTGTCCACATGGAGGACCAGGCCACAAGCAGCAGACTCCCCTTCCCCCCTGCGCCCCCCCCCCCCGCCCTGCGCCCCTCCCCCCCGCCAGTCACCATGAGCTGCACAAATATTATTGCCATGTAGCTTGATCTTCCATTGTGCTCTGAAATAACTGAAAATACTTAAATCACGTGCAGTATTTTTCTGGAAGCAAAAAGAAATGGGATCCTTTTAGAAGCCACCCTTGAACTTTTGCCCTTTTCTGACTTTTTGAGTCATTATATTCCAGTTCAAGGTTTCCTTTTGTGAGAAATAGCTAATTTCTCTGCTGATAAAATGAATCATAGGAGCGCTGTAATTGTTAGAGATAAGGATGCCTTCCCCCCCCCACCTCCCCCCCCCACTCCCCCCCTCACCCCTGGCTTCCAAGCACTTAGCTCTGGGAACTGGGTCTTGCAAACATTTCTGAAGTGTTTACTGTGGGCCAGGCTCTGGCCGACTAACTTCCTAATTCTTTAACTGATTTAATGTATTCACTAGTCCCCACAGCAGCCCTGGGAGGTGGGTAGTATCGTCCCTTGTTCTTGCTTTATGATGTAGACACACTGAGGCAGAATGAAGTAACCGGCCCAAGGTCACCGAATGACCAGTGGTCAGGGCCTGGACTTGAACCTCGGTGCCCGCTTCCATGCCCACGTTCTCACCACCCGGCAAGCTGCCTGAATGACTCAGGTGCGCCGTGGACCCTTGGGGAGCCTCTGCTTTCTCGTCTCCAAAGTGACACAATAACACTTACCTTCCTACGTTGTGGTGAGGATCCAATAAAATAATTATATGAAAGGGCTGGGTAGACTGTGAAGCACAGAAACGTCAGGCGACCTGTCCACACGCTATTTCCTGTTAGCCAGGTGGGCCTCCTGCTGAGCGTGGCCCGTGCTCCTGCAGACACTGCTGGTTCAGATGGAAAACTGTGAGCTCTTCTTGTCATTTCAGAAAACCTTGGGTTTCACAATGGAAATGGGCATGTGTGAGTATGTAGAACATGGGCGGGTCTCAGCATGGAACTTGTAATGTGCCAAGCACTTTCATGACATTCACCCCCATTAATGTAGCACTTAACACCCCCTCCCTTTTCCTCTAAATCACAAAAGATTGCTTTCTGCCAAGTGTCTGCTCACACATACTGGGGACTTGGCCTGAAGTGCCCTTCAGTGCGTCACATGGAGTCTGGGACCATGTCTTTTCAGCCTGCGACCCCGAAACAGAAATGATATCGAGCAAGATTTTGACCAATGGAATTGAGGTGGAGAAGAGTCCCAAGATGAGGACTTAGAAAGGCCACGCACTAAAGAGCCAGGCTTCCAAATGCGGATAGGAGACCGAACCGGCCCTCTGCAGTGTGGTGGGCGATGCGGGCCGGAGGAGGCCTGGGAAGGAGGAGCAAGAGTTGGCTAAGAAGGCCCAGTGGCCGGAGGGAAGGGGTTTCATTGCAGCGGATCTAGTGAGAGGCATTTTCCCTCCCCCTCTGATGCGGGGCCTGCTTTCCCTGCTGCTGGGTCCTGGCACTTTGCGTCTCACATGCTCTTAAGTCAGAATGTGGGAGATCTGGGTTCTTACAGTCCCTCAGGGGAGGTGAATAGCCCAAAGGCTGGCTTTTGGGGATTCTTTGGAGCTTTTTAAATGCATCCTAGAAATTGAGTTCTTCCTGGCTTTTTATGGGGCTGGTATTGCATCCCCAGGGGCACTCTGCTGGGGGGTCTTCCAGGCAGGATTCGTGATCACAATGAGCTATTTTCCCCTCTTTTCTGGATGAGAACAATATCCTGCCATTCAGTGTCCAAATATAGCAGGCAGTTATGATAGAAGAATATCCTTATGTTAGGAAAGAAGTTGGCACTCTCAATGATGTGAAAATGTCCAATTTAGAAAACACATTTAAAAAGAAAAGCTCCTTAAAGTCGTCCTTTTTTGGAGTCAGGTGGAATAAATAAAACGCTCACAAGGAAATGTGTGGTCTGACACCACAGTCCACTTCCTGTCCTGGGTCTTGCAGGTACTTGTTGATTTTGCCTGAACTTCAGATGTTGTTTCTGTCGTTTCACTAAAATGTCAAACTGCAAGCTGGTTCTGGCATCTGATCGGGAGCATAATTCGCACGATAGATTGTCCAGCTGGTGCATGTAATCGAAGCACTGGAAGAATGTTACCAGGGACTGACCATCTAGACTCCTTTTGAGCATATTGTTAAGACTGCGTAACACAGGGGAGGGCAAAAAGGCATCAGATCCCAGAGAAAGAGTCCAGATGGAACGTGTACGTCGGTTATGGTTGGCAGTGTATAATTAGGGAGCTCCTGGAGAGCTGGGTTGTTGTCCCTGAGCAGGGTGCAAGGATGATTTCTTTCCCGGGTTCTTGTCCAAATGAATTCTAAGAAGGAAGCCATGGACAAAAGGTGGTAAATGGAAAGAGTGGAAATTTCTTGGAAGCAAGTACAGACTCCCACATCGTGAGGCGGTCCCCAGGGGGTAACCCCCAAGCTCTTTTTTGCTGAGGTTTATAAAGGCTGCAGTTCTTTGTCTCTTCATACTGACTTCTAATCGGTAGAATTTCAGCTTCAAAGCCCAAACCCCAAGTGGTGCTCCCCTCTTCCTCTCCCCTTCAGTGGTAGAATTCTCTGTCTCCTGTGAAGATCTGTTTTCCTCGTTCTCCCATTCCTCTATCCTCTGTGAGTCTGTTTCCTCTTTCTCCCCATGCCCTGTGGCTTTTCCCCATCTTCTGTGAGTGGAGGTCTTCCTCTCCCCTTATCCTGTGGCACCCTTTTTTTTCCTCGGTGAATGTATGCCTTGTGGCAGCTCCAAGCCCTCATCTCTGCCTTCCTTACCCATGGACCCTCTTTATTCTAAAACTCCCTAAACCTGTCTATTTTATCCCTAAAACGCCTTTCACTGGTATAAAATCATTTAGTTGATTAAGGTGTCTATAGTTAATATTCATCAGAATTGTAGACGTAAGCACGTCTGTCACACTTGGCCAACCCCAGTGCACCTCACGAGTTTCTCTTCATGGAGTGCTGAACTGACCAGTACAAGTGATGTACATGTAACTCAAGCAAATTGAACTCTATGTTTCCCAGGTAGAGGGTAGTTTGGCAATGTGTTTTTTTAATCCTTTAAAATGAGTTCACTGTTCTGTCACTGGAATTTTATTTATAGGAATTTATGTTAAGGAAGTAATTAAGGATGTGTCAAAGGTTTTAGTCATAACGTTATCAATCACATTGTTTATAAAGGGGTAATTAGGAAATTGCTTACATGTACAATAGCAGCTTAGTTAAATATATTATGATACAGTCAAATATGAAATACTATCCAGCCATTATAGGTGAGGTAGATAAACATTGATAATGAAAAGATGTTCACTATATATTGTTAAATGATAAAATCATGTTTAAAAAACACACAAGTATGCATAGTACGCTCACATTTTTGTTAATCTGTAGGCGTATTCCTAGAAAGTGACTTGGAAATATAGTTCAGGTTTTTAAGGTGGCTCTCTGGCTTGTAAAATCATGGGTAAATGCTCTCCTTAAATGCTCTTAAAATGCTCTCCTTTTGTGTTTATCTCTGTCTTTACTTTTCCTGCTCTAAACAGATACTGCTTTTATATATGAGAAAGAACCCACCAAGTTTCTTTTTATTAGAAAGGAAAACGAGCCGGACCATCTGAACGTGAGTGATTCTGGATAACCTCACGTGATGCTCCTCAGCTTCGCCCATTTGTAAGCAGATTTCAGCCGGCATGCCCTGACTTCAGAGCAGTAACCCTCTTCATCCCTGATGTAGCAGAGATTATTCGCTTTCTCCCTAATCTCTGCAAAATGCAGGATCCACTTATCAGACCATCCCTGGGGTTTCTTCCTACTCCCAAACCCCAGGTCCACACTTTCTGGATTTCCCTAGAGGAACTGCTGAGTGGGGTATGTCCTGCATGTCTCATACTCACAAGCGGCCAAGTGATGCATGTATATGAAGAAGAACCCATCTTATTGTTTGTAGTGCACTCACTCTGCAAGGTTATCCTTGATTCTGTCTTCTGCTACTTCCAAGAGAGGCCTTTATATGATCTAGTTTTTCCATCACTTGTCGAGTACCCTAGTTTTGAACTTTGGGGGAGAGCTTATGGCGAGGGCGGCACGTGGCTGAGAAGTCCCTGTTTCAGGGGAAGGTCAGCAGTAGGTGGGAAACACTTGAAACAGTGACAAGGAATTCACTTCCTTTCGAAGGAAAGGTCCCACCAGCTGTTAAAGCCTGGCAACCTCTTAGCCCCTTCCTCCGGTACCAAGGAGGCCTCTGTTGTTACAGAAGAGCAAAGAAAAAATCAAGCACGCTTCCTAGAGAAAGGGAGGGACTCATTTATTAACACTAGTGACTAGTGGACTCCGGGAATAATTTCCAAATCAGAGTGAAGTAACACACAGAGGCTTTGCTTTTTATAATCCTTTGGGGTCTTTGCCTTGCAGATATGGTTTCGCCCCCTTGTGGGCTTACAGGAAGGCCCCCAGGTGTTGGAGTTCCCAGGTCCTATCAGAAGATCTGTCCTGGGGCTAGTGACAATGACCTTCCCCACCCCCAGGGCAGTGCATTGTTCAGTTTTTATGGCCTGACATGCCTTACAAGACCAGTTTCCTCCTCACTGTCTGTCTGTCCACACTCCCCAGGCCCAGTTTAGTTCAGTGAAGGGAGATACATGTTTTTCCTCATTAATCACTCTTGGCACATGTCATGGTATTACAGTTAATTTCTCCTACCTTTGAAAATACAATTTCAGGAAGAATTTACAGTCAACACAGAAGTGAATCACAATACACATCTGGTAGACCAACTTCCTCATTCTGTAACTTTGGAATGGAAATTAGTGGACAGAGTATTGAGTCACGAGTTGGGAAACCGGCATTTTGATTCTGATTCTGCCATGAACTTGTAGAACGTTCGAGAGGTGACCCGCCTTTTAGGTCCGAATTTCTCCTCTGCAAAGGGACAGGGTCAAATTCAGTGATTTTTCAAGCTTCCTTCCAGCTCTGAAATTGTGTGAAAATTACCCACAAAGGATAGTGTTATTGTTGCCTACATCACCCAGAGCTGGAGGCGGAGCCCTGTGAACATCCCAGCCCTGAGGCCCCCCTGCTTCTCTCTCGTGGTCCAGTCAACCACTGGTTTCTGGTTTATCTTCCCCTTCTCATGCCACACTAAGTAACTTCGGAGAGAATCTCATTTTGGCGTTCTCGGTATCCTCTAACGAATGATGTGTCTTTGTGACTAGTGAAAAAAAATCTTAAAAGCAGCTATTTCCATTAATCTCCAACTTTAAAGCTATCCCCTGGGAACTAAATGTCAATTCGAAGATACCTACATTTATAACCATTTCCAGCCTAACCTGGAGAAGCCGAAGGCATAATTCGAAGCAAAAAATTCCTGCCCTGAGACGGTGGACTCATAAATATGGAGTGTAATTTATCTCTACAATTTAGGAAGAAATTAGGATATTTAACATTTTTAGCAACATTTTTTTCAGTCTCTACATCGAGTATGCCAAATTGGGCTGCTGCACGTGCTTGCCAATCCCGCATTTTTAATTGTAGATAACATATTTTATAATTGAATAATAATTTCAAATGAACTTATTATAAAAGAAAAATCAGATTACCTTAATGAAAGATTTTACAAATCAAATACTTGTGTGTGTTAGCTTGGTCTTGTACTGTATTTATAGATCCTGAAATATGTAATAACTCTCTTAGGGAACCTAACCCAAACAGGTCACAAAAGAGACTATTAATTGCCCATCCAGTACCCATTCTTTCCTCTTCCTTTGTTAACACACTCTGATTTTATTCAGGGAGGCAACATGCCCAGCCAAAAGACTGCATTTCCCATCCTCCCTTGCAGCAAGGGGCCAACAGAGAAATGGTTGGTGGGACTTCTGGGAACCCTCCTCGGTGGGAGTAGACTGGGTTGTGCATTTCTTGACTGCTTCCTCTGGTTCCTCTAGGTTGGCCCTTTCCCAGCTCCACATGTTCACAAGATGGCTGAGGCAGCGTTAGTCCCTCCATCCTCTTCATTCAAGCCTAGTAAAGAGAAAGTCCAGTTTCCTCGTAGTCAAACAAAGCCCCAGACTTGCTTCTCCTTGGCCCGCCAGCCCATTTTGAGCAGCAGTGAACCCATCACTGAGACACATGGGATGATGTGCTGGTGGTGCATCCTGGTCACTCGCCCCACCCGGAAGCCATCCTGGAGGTGGCTTCTCTGGGCCTTCCAAAGCAAGGTAGAGCTTTCGTGGCCAAGGGAAGTGGAGGTGGACAGATACTGGAAGATCAAACCACAAACATCCATCACCCACCAAGTTTGCCAGTTTATTCTCCAAGTCATTATAGTCCCTAGTCATGAGGTAAATGATCGTTTGGTTTGCAAAGTTATACTGAACAGTGATTTGGTCTTTGGATTCATTTATGCTAAGGGAAATCGAAGCCCCAAGCCCACACCATTAATTCAGGTTAGATATCAAAATATATATCTTTTAGTTTTCCAAACTAATTCTTGTAGTAAGCCATATAACTTCTCTTCCTCATTTCCACACTGTATATGGCTGTCTGAAAGGGTGGAATAAAAGTTTGCCAACAATTTTTTAAAACCCCAACCAACTGGATTCTCCAATCTAGCTTGTTGATGCTGCAGAGGATATTGTTTCTAAACATTCAGTTGTGTAACAAGTTAGAGCTAGATGAAGTTTAGGATGACTTGCAGTAAACACTGGAAAAGCGGTACTTTAAAATAATAATGTCAGCAAGCCACCTGTTAGGTAGCCACAGTGCCAAGTGCCCTGAGTTTAGATGGAGGAGCTACCGGGCAATGACAAAAAGCATTGTGTGGTGTTCTGTTTTGTATGGTGAGCATGGAGAAGTGATTTGGAAGTGATTTACTGCAGTAGCATGTTGGGACATGCTATGCAACAAGATAGATGATTATGGTCACAGTTCTGAAAATGTTCAGATGGCTTTCAATTAGCTTTGGGCAAGGCTGCTTCTCGCAGGAGCCAGTATTGATTTTTGAGATTGCATCCTAGCTTTCCAGCAGAAGGGCCAATCATGTCAGTCCTTGGAAGCCATAAGAAAGGTCATTGGAGGATGGACTGTGGAAAGCTTTCTGGCTGAGGCCAGGCGCTGTCTGTCTGAGCGCAGGCTCTGCAGTTAGAGTGAGATCTAGGTCTGCCGCTGGCCCCTCCATGGGTACCAGTAGATCACTTAAGCTCTTGGCACCCCATTTCCTCATTTGTGAAATGGGGTACATGAGAATCTGATGAAGAAAGATGTAAAACTTCTGGCCCAGTGCCTCAGACCTACCTTAAGTGTTCAGTAAATGTTAATGATAATTCTGTTTTCAACATTGACCTTAAAAAGAGAGAAGGGTGTTGAGTTTTTCACTCTTTTCTTTTCCTCCTGAGTTTCATTAAGAAAATAATAATGTGTAAAAGTAAGAAGTTGGGTTGGCTCCACCTGGCAATGCTTCCGCTTTGTTATGTGGGGAAATGGAGAGTTGATAGGGGTATATCGTAGGTGCCTCGGGTGCTGTCCTGTGCTTGGGGTGGAGGGCTGTGGAAGAATGGCGTCATGGCATCGCATCTAAGAATGGCAGCCCCCTGCTGTGGAAGCGGCCAGGACCCTCAAGAGGTCAGCGGAGCCTCAGGCTGCCAACCCTCTAGCTTCCCCTTTGTATTCTTGTCTGTGGGCCCTAAGTCTCCGTCTGTTTACCTTCGCTCTTTAAGAATCATTGTGCTGTGTCTCAGCCATTTTTGTCTCCTCTCCCATGTGTTGTCTTTTGGGCTTCTACCTTTTCATTTCTTTCTCACCATCCTAGTGGGTTTGGGAAGGAAACCGAGATGAGTTTATCTGTTAACCACTGTCCCTCCCTCCAGAATGTTAATAGCCTTTTCCCCCGACCTTCACCTCTCTTAATACAAGGTCCTAATGGACCCATAGTCTAAGGCAGTGATGGCGAACCTCTGACACGCGAACTCATTTTTTTGGTTGATTTTTCTTTGTTAAATGGCATTTAAATATATAACATAAATATCAAAAATATAAATCTTTGTTTTACTATGGTTTCAAATATCAAAAAATTTCTATATGTGACACGGCACCAGAGTTAAGTTAGGGTTTTTCAAAATGCTGACACGCAGAGCTCAAAAGTTTCGCCATCACTGGTCTAAGGAGTATTGCCTGACCAGGGCTGAGTGCAGTGAATTTTATTTATCTAATTATTGGGGGTGGGGGAGTCTTGAGGACCTTGGCCTGGAGTAACACAGAGAATGGGCTCAGGGAATCTCCATTCGCATGAGTGAGGAGTTACCCTCCACAAAGAACACACCACGTGCCCAAGTCTCTGCCAAGGACCCTCTGAGAGACAAGTCTCAGGTTTGTGTTGTCTCCAAAAGTTAGCCTCAGGCGTAGCTCACACTCACGGTGATGAAAGGGTTTTAAATGTGAAACCCTCTGCTGTGAAATCATGGGTGTAAATCTGCGAGAACTCCAGGGACAGGCACGGAGTATGTTTCTTCAGCAGCAGAGCTTGTAGGAAGTACCAAGCATCGCTCTGTGTGTTTGTGTTCCTAGATGCGCTGTGCGTGCGGAATGCGGAGGAATAAATGTTTGCTAAGTAAATAAATTTAAAGCATGGTGGGGGATTTCTGACTGCAGCAACGTGTTTGCAGTACAAACATTTGAAGGCAAGATGCTTGTCAAAATCTCGGGAAATAAAAATTCGATGAATAGCCCGTATCTTATTTTCTCAAGACTAAAATTTTCCCTTAAAGAAATAAATATATTAGCCCATCAGTAAGTTTTCTCCAACACCTGACATATTTTCGTTAATACTGCGTTATTCCCGGTGTTGACAGGCATAATTGTTACCAAAGGGATTCACGGACACTGTTTTCGGAATTGATGGCTGACTTACACAGCCTTAAGATGAAGGATGGCGCATTAAAAGTTTTGTACTCACTTCCCCCAATCCCTCCAGTGAGGGATTATGAACTGAGCTTTTCCTTTGATGCAACTACAGTTCAGCCTTGTGAAAACGTAGCTAACAATAACGCAGCCCTTAGTGTAAGGTGGTCCTGTGGACTTTATTCAGGAAGTAGTGGATTCTAGAAATAGCTGGGGAGTTGGGTTATAAATCCCTGCCCCTGGACATAGTTCTTGAAGGGGGTGGACCGCATTCGGTATCATCCTTCTAATGGTTGCGTTCTATTGCCTTTAATGGGCTCTGTGATGTTGTTACATCTCCTCTCCCGTCTATTTGGCTACCTTTCTGGTTTGGGGAGTTTCCAGAGACCGAAGCGGTTCTGTGTCCCACGCTTTTTGTTAATGGCCAGACCACGTGACGATGCTCCGTGGTTTACAACCCAGTGCGTGCTGCCTTTGCGTTCTGAGTTGGCCTTCTCTCGTCTAAGCAAAACTGATGGTTTGAGGACCATAGGAAAGGGCGTACCCTTGAAGACATAAAAAGCGTTTGGCAAGCTCTCTATAAAATAGAAAACATTTTGCTTTGAAGCCGGTGTGTAACCAGCAGACGTTAAGAAAATAAAGGCAAAGGCAGAGGGGCCATCTTTCGCTCCCACATCATGCCAGATAACTGGTTGGACTAGTCTCCGCTGCACTGAAGGCTCTGCAAACCTGGGCCCTTCTTTTCTTTCCTAAGCCCCGGGCTTTAGAAGGGCTGCATTTCATGGCAGGGGGCTCAGCCTCTGTCCCGAAGGCCTTTCCCTCCCACTCCCTTGGAGAGGGAGGCAGGATTCATTTCCCCCTTCCCTTGTGATTATAGGGGAAGCCGGCTGCACCGTCATTCAGCGCCAGCGCACCTGAACTCAGGGGGCAGCTCCCCGACAATCGCACTCTTGTTCCTTAGTCTTCCGGGCCTGGGGAGCGGTGAGGGCGAAAGGGTAATGAATTCTTCTGGTGGTGATAAGAGCCACATTCCAAGAGGATTAGCGGCACAAAAAGACCTGCTTCTAGAAGGAAAAAGAAACACTGAAAAAGCGGGGGCGGGGGAACACCGGCATAGACACGCACGTAGCCGCACAGTGAGCTGAGTGTGTGCTCAGAGCCGCGTTCCACCTTTAGCCGCTGGGCCAGAGCATCTACGTGCTGCACACGGCAGGAGCGGTCTACGGAGGGGAGCGCCCGGGGCAGAGGAAGGGCAGGTGGGCTGCGGCCTCTGCCTCGCTGCAAGGATGCCATCTGGCCTCTATCAAGTACTTCCCGGATCAAGACCCAGCAGCATTTTCAGAATACCTGGATTTCAGACGTTGCAACCGAGAGGAGCAGAGAAGAGGGGATGAAAAAGTCCATTGTAATCTGTTAGCCACATCTGAGAACAGCTCTGCAAATAGAAATTTGGCTCCATTTAAACTTTCCTAAAACAGCATGAGCACCGCATTGAAATGTGGGATCTTGATTGTGCAACTCAAGTGGAGGTCCCTCTGTGTTTCGATGGATATATTTGGTGAGACGTAAAGGCAGTATCATTCCTGGCTGCTAATCAAGGGCCAGAACCAACCCACACACATCTGCTTAGCTCTGCCTCACTGCCTCTTATGAAAATAACCTCTCCTTCTGCAGAGAAGTCACTACCCTCCCAGGGTATGGATGTGGTCCCCGTATCTTCTCACCTTCTTCCCACCCTTCTCCACCCACAGCCCAATGCTGTGCTACCCCAGGCTCCCAGACTTAACATCTAAACCCCCTTTGTCTTGCCATGTCCTCTCTTTAGCTAAACCCTAAAAAAATAATTCTGAAGGTGTTTCCCACTCGGACACATTGTTCTTGAGAAATAAACACATCATCATGTCTTGCTGAAACAGTGACTTTTACAAGTTCTGTGCTACAGCCTAAAAAAGAAAATTGCCACCCTGTTGTAGGAAACTACAGCTTTGACATTTTCTTGGCCGAAGTCTGGTTTTCTTTTTAGCCAGAAGAGAACATTCCACAGATTTTGAAGTGGGCCTTCGGCAGAGACCCTGGTCCACAATCCATGCCTGAGTCCATCGCAAAGCCACCCTCTTGATGGCAGACAGGCTTACTGACGTTAATCATTTGCCCAGGGAGTTTGTTTTTGAGAGGAGTCGCTTCGGGAAAGGCAGGTTGGAGCAAACCTTTGCTTAGCTAACCATGAGTAATTATTTGCCTATGTCCATAATTTTAACAATGTGAATTATTAGCTCAGACCCTCCCTTTGATCCCAAATTGGAAAAGATCCATTGGCCAAGACCATGAAATTGAGTGAAGGCTCTTTGCTCTTAAGAGAAAAGGATGTTGATGGCCTCTGTGCAATGAGATGACTTTAGCTTCAGCGTCCGTGACCCCGGACATGGAGCCATAGGTCTTGTGCAGTATAACCAGCTCTTGTAGAAAAGGGGGACATCTGTAATATTCTCAACAACTAAAAAATAATAACTAATAAAAATAAATAAATGGATTAAATTGTAAACATCCCGTGGGTCCACCTCCACCTGGCGTACCTGCTTCAGTCCCGTGCCTCTGAAGCCCTCGCCAATGGAGGAGGCCTGTCATTGCCAAGGATTCTTGTTGCGGTCCTTCCTTTCCATTTGGAGAGGGGTGGGCTGTTTGTAGAAAATCCAAGTCTCTTTTGACTGTCCGTGGATGGACTTTAAAGTGCTTTCTGGGATACGCGAGAAAATGCTTTTCAATTTACGAGAAAATAGCCGCGAGTTTGTTAGCTATTTGCTGTGACCAAACAAACCCGGTTTTAGCAACAAAGGCAGTACCTTGACGTCTTGCCAGGGTTGTGTTTCCGTAGCTAAACATGACATTTAGGAAATGTCAACTGTGAATGACTTTTTGAAAAATCGTAATAACGTAGGGCTGGGTGTGCGTACAAACCCTGACTTACAAGAACTTGACAAATAAGTCTCCAGTGGACATAAAAGGCTGCCCTTCCTCCATCCGTCCTTTTCAGGATCCCTCTCATGTCCCCTCGTGGGCCTTCCTTCCCCACTCCCACCTCCTGCGGTGCCAGAGCAGTTAGCACTATGGAAACTGCCCGTGGAAAACCGTGGCTCTTCTGGGAAAGCTGGTTTCCAAGGCAGGAGAGGATGCTGTGTACAACAGGCACAGTTGCCCCTGACCCCAGAGATGGCTCCTGAACTGGACCAGCTGGACTCCCCAATATTTCCTCTAATGCGACATGATTCTTTTTAACTTGGTTTACTTTTATTCGTTTAGACTTAAAAGTCATCTTTTCTTTTTTTGAAGATCCCATGTCTGTGAGAGAGATGGGAAAACAACCCTTGTTCATTTACATGTGCATGTGAATGGGTCGAGCTGTGGTGGCCACGTGCGCACACACAACCCTCCTGTGTGTTCAGTCTCCATATCTCACTGTTTACATAGGCGTCCACACGCACTTACTCTTCATTCACCTTTCCCAGTGGTGCATCTGGGACTCCGAGAACTGGAAATGTCTGAGCTGAACATTTCATCCAGGATTGAGTTCTCCTGTTATTCCATATTACATTGTGTGTGCATATTTTTATACGTGTGTGTTTGTATGTACACAAAAATGCTCACATCTCCGCCTTTTTAAAAAGTGAAGCAAAAGCATTTGCAGATGATGAGCAAAGAGCGTACTTCAGAGGGTCTCAGACCATCTCTGACTTCAATATCCTGCTATTCAAGACCTGTAAACCTGGAAGGTGAAGATTAGACGACTGGATCTCGTTGCATAAGCTTTAGAGATTGAGGGTTCTATGTGTGCCACTATACAACACACTTAGAAACCTGAATGGGAAGATATTACAACTTGACTGAGAAATATCTATGTAGTGGTTGATTAAATGATTAATAATAAAATTCATGAATTATATTTCTGTTCATAGGCCTAATCCCAACACTAGTAGCATATTTCCGTCTGTGGTTTGGACTTACTAATAGTAGTCAGTCCATTCTTGGTAAATGGGTATTATCTGTATCTACAAAGTATATTTAAATCTCATACCAAAAAGCTTATTTAATATCATTCGATCTTTTCATGTGATAACCTTTCGGATCAAAGCGTAAATAACACAATTCTGAAAGTGAACATGATAAACATGTACATAAGCACATTTTACAGCTCTATTTATAGTAATAATATTGATGGCTCTAGACAGATTGCTCACTGGCAATGAACACACAGTGGGAACGTCGTACAAGATGAACTGGTGCCATTTGCTGAGATAGAAAATTCTCACATTCTACAGAAAGCCTAAAGTTAAAATGGTTCCAAGAAAAAAAAATGTGTTAAGACTTATAAGTGTTTAGCTTAACAAGAAGGAAAAAAATTGGGTTATCGCAAACATTGCTTTTTTTTTTCCTCCCAAAGTATAGAAACAGTTTCCATCCTCTGAATTCATGATGTCATGCTCTGAATAAGAAATGGTGAGGGAAATGGAATTATGCAAATGAATGACAAACTTGGTATCAATTAGACTTAATAGCAAATTAAAATTTGAAACAAGTTGGTAAATATTTAATAATGCCTTAAGGAGCATAGAATTATTGTTTGCTAGAATCTTGTTTATGATTAAAATTGTATCAAGTTCTACCTGCAGATGTTCTCAAAAACAGTAACATCATCTTCCAAACTTCTCCACAGATGTTGAATGTTGTTCCATTCATGTTTTTCTTGTGGCCAGAGTTTTCTGACATGTACATACCCTGCTAATCTGCCTCATTGGGATGGGGTAGCACTATTCCTGAGGGCCATCTCATTGGCAGTATCTATAGAATGCTGCTTTGGACTCTGCTGCAGCCCTTAGCATTGCTGGCTAAGTGAGGCCCCTTAGACAAGAAGCCAAACCCATAGTTCACAGACTCCAACACTCCACTCAGCCTTTCGCTGTCTCTGGGGACAGGTAGGCAGTTACAGAGACCAGCAATTCCTGACTTTTGAGAAACTAGGAAAGGGGAAAAGCAACTATGAACTGATGTGACTTTTTTTAAAAAAAAAATTAAATGCCTCTTTTCTTAGTTTAAACAGGATGTGAAAAGCCAATCCATGCCATGTTACTTTTTCCACACTTTAGTACACCCTGGCTAAATTTTATTTTATTTTTTATCTCATTTTACTTATCCCAAGAATGCAAGGATGACTTATTTTCAAGATAGACAAATAAGTCAATATGATATACTACATTAATTTAACAAAGGATAAAATTACATGCTTATTTCAGTAGATATGGTAAAAACACTTTTGATAAAAGTCAGCATCTGTCATAATAAAAACAGCAAAATAGGAAAAGAAGAAATAAACATCACCATCACCCTGGCTAAATTTTAAAGCATAGGATGGATTTTATATAATGAGAATAGGGGAATGTTATTCTCATTTTGCATGGGACTCAGCTTAGGTCCGTTTACATTCAAGTAGACCATGATAATGTCAACCGTGGACCAGCACTGGGTGTTAAAGTTTTTGTAGTTAATTTTAGAGCATCGGTGTATGTACAAGAGCAGTCCTCGTCCCAGGTGCATTGCAGATGTCGTCTTTGAGAGATGACAAGGATAATTGGTTTGACTTCATAGCTGAAAGCACTCAAGCACGCAGACTCTGGGAGAAACTTGCTTAGCCACTGAGACCGGGAAACTGCCCTCGTGTCACGCAGCTAATGTTCTGTCACTTGCCAGACATTTCTGCTACAGGTTCATGTTCTGATAGTTTCATGAACCAGCTAGATGAACAAACTGTGTGGTCTGGATTAAATAATATCTGCCTGAAGGAAGGAAGTGAAGTTCGCCAGGAGGCCAGATGGCAGCTGCATTTTCTACACAACTCCATTTGGAAAGTGAGCTTTATGTAATTTTTGGTCATTTCTTACCATCTTGGGAGACCATTTTCAGAATAAGTCATTGAGCACACAGGTTTCAAAAAATGAACTGCATAGACATAGATACATCATAGATCCTGCCCACGGAATTACAGTATAGTTATATGATGAAAATGCTTGGGTTTCTTTTTCTTCCAGCATTGTTATAACCGACTCCTCTAGTCTATCTTTATTATTTTTCAGCTTACTCAATTATCCCAGAGCTAACCTTCATAGCTTATAAGACCATGGAATTCACATAAAGGAACAACGTGGCTGAAAAGGTCGCGAACTTATTACTCGTCCTCAACTTGTGGTTGACTAGATTGTTCACCTGCAGAAAACCAGAAATTGTGAACTGCACACACAGAAACACGGTGTTTCCTTTCTTTCCGAGGCAGTGCCATTTCTAAATTGCATCTTCCGGCAAAGTAAGCAAGTCATTGCTGGGACTCCTGAAGAGTTAGTTAGTCCATGGTCATGTTTAAGAATTTTACTTCGAAGTTAGAGGGTGAGCCCCAAGCTTTTAAATAAGAGCAGAGAAACACCACCTCACACTGAGGTTACTTACCTTGGCAGATCAGGAGAGAGGATCATTTCAGAAAGTCAGTTAAGGTTGTTAATTTCCCAAGTGGTGGCATATTTGGTTTCTTCTCCTTCTCCCTCCATATCATATTGGTTACCAAGGGTTAATCGTATTCCTTCTAATTGACTTTTACTTTCAGACTTTCTCCTCCATTATCACCTCCAACACTCCAGTCAGATTCCCATGGTCTCCTTCCAGACTCCTCAGAGCTGCTCAAACCCAGTTGAAATATCACTCCATCCAATACACATCCTATTCCCAGTCTAATCTTCATCAAACATTGATACCATGATGGTGTTTATATCTTAAAACTTTCAACGTTTCCATATTTTGTTCTACAGCAAATCAGATCCAGACACCTCTGCCTAGATTTCATGGCCCAGGGAAAACTGCCACCTTCTTCTCTCTCTCCTCCAACAACCAACTTCATTTCCTGCCGCTCTGCAGTATGTTGGTGCTCAAGTCAGTGTCTGATGAAAGCTACTCTCTCCCCCAGTTCTGTGATGTCTGTCCTTGGAATAAGAGATTCCCAGATAAGGCCCACTTGGAGTCCCTCTCCCTTTTCCTTCTAGCTCGATAAACACACCTTCATCCATGGTTGACTCAGTTCTCACCTTCTCTTTCCAATCAAGTCAGCACACACTGAGTACCTGCCATAACATTGAAAGGCACCTTCCAGAGTGTGGTGAGTGCAAAACTGTGCGAAGCAGGGTCCCTGCTGTAGTGCTGAGTTGTGTGGATTGTTCCGGACCTCCAGGTCCTTTTCTTCTACGTGTCTTCAGCATTTAAAGTCTAGACCAATGGGTTGCAGCACGGAGTGCTCAAAATAACACACTGGGTGCAGGAGGAGCATATTGGAATTTCTAGTTAGAGTTTTTATAATTTTTTCAAATTTATTTTAGAGTATTTTTATAAAGTATATAATATGTTAGTACAAAGGTACATGTTTAGCATTTACAAATACATAATATACTAGTACATGTATTGGAGGTCCATGTGCAAGCATTTTTACTAATGGAGTGAATGATCAAAAAATATAAACAGCCTCAAATTCAAAACAATTTCATCAGGGCTTTAGGTCAGCAAACTGATGCAGCCAGTCTATGCATCTTTCATTGATTTTCATTGATAACTTGTTTACAAATACCATAGAGTTGAAGTTGAAGCTTGACCACAAGAATGTCTTTTGCTACCGTAGAGCTGAATTAAAATAGATTTCTAGGTGAAGTTTCCAGACCAAGTTGGTTCACTATAAACCAAGATCACGCCTGGCTGGAGTGGCTCAATGGTTGAGCGTCAACATATGAACCAGAAGATCACGGTTTGATTCCTGGTCGGGGGCACATGCCTGGGTTATGGGCTCAATCCCCGGAGGCAGCCAATCAATGATTCTCTCTCATCATTGATGTTTGGATCTCTCTCTCCCTCTTCCTTCTTCTCTGAAATCAATAAAAACATATTAAAACACACACACACACACACACAAACAAACAAAACAAGATCACAACTTTGCTGGTATTTCAGGATACAGAAGTCATGCTCCCTCATTGCCCCTTGATCTATGTCATCCTATTAGTCTAAGGCAGTGGTTCTCAACCTTCCTAATGCCGCGACCCTTTAATACAGTTCCTCATGTTGTGGGAACCCCCAACCATAAAATTATTTTCGTTGCTACTTCATACTTTGCTACTGTTATGAATCATAATGTAAATATCTGATATGCAGGATGTATTTTCATTGTTACAAATTGAACATAATTAAAGCATAGTGATTAATCACAAAAACAATATGTAATTATATATGTGTTTTCTGATGGTCTTAGGCGACCCCTGTGAAGGGTCGTTCGACCCCCAAAGGGGTCGCGACCCACAGATTGAGAACCGCTGTAAGGTTTGCTACACTTTTCTAGAAAAGGCAGTGATGTATATTTGGAGCTTGTAATGATAAAAATAAAACTTTTTAAATGCTAGTGAATGAAAATTTTAAGTTTAATAAAATTGTACTTCTGCTATCTTACAAGATCTGCATCACTTTAAGAATGTTCTAGGAGAATAACCATAAAAAAACACATTGCTGATTCCGGCGTTACCCATACTCCATCGGGGACTCGCATGCTGTATTTGTTTACTTGATTAGCCAGGCGCTTTTTCCTGTTAGTGTCCACATTCATCTTTTTCAACTGTAACCCTGGTTTTCATCTCAGCCTGACAAAACCAACCTGGATTTTGACAGTCACACTGATGTTTATCTATTTAAACTGCTAGGAGCAAAATCTGATTTTGTGCCTGGCTTTTGTTATTGAAAAAAAGTAATAAAAAAAAAACCCAAGGCAGAATTAGATCAGGGACATCCTTTATTTTAACCAGGAACAAAAATAAATAAATATATAGCTCTACCTGAATATTGGATTAATTTAAGTGTACAGGGGATGCAGAAAAATTGTGTTTGAAATTTATCTCTCAGCTGATCATTTATTTCATAGACAGATTTAACATTTCTATTGCCTATTGTGGAAACATTAATATCATAATGATGAAAACTCTCATTTGTTGAGCGGTCTGTACGTATCTTTCTTGCACTGACTTCTGTGGTCTAAAGCTTCCGCCTCGACTCAGTCCCACCCACCCTGGAAGGCTGCTACACAGCAGAGGAAGGAAAATTGCGGAAGATAAACAATAGGTTCGACTTCAGTCGTGTTATTCCCATTTGAATAGAATGTGCATTCTCAACAGGGTATATTGCACCCAGATTGAAGATTGGTTTTTGGAGAGTGAAAAAATCAGATCTTCTGGCTGATGTCCAAGGGAGAGGGAGATGTGACTGTGGGAGACTGGTCAGGGGGATGCTGCATTGCTGGCTTTGAAGATGGAGGGAGGAGCACCAGCGAAGGAATGCGGGCAGAATCCAAATCTGAGGGGATGCGGAGAGACTCCAGAATCTGAAAAAGGCAAGGAAACAGACCCTCCTCTGGAGGTTTCAGAAAGGAACGCAGCCCCCAACGCCGTGACGGGAGGCCCATGAAATCTACAGTGTATTCTTTGAAGGCAGCAGTAGAAAACGAATACACTCAGTTACCGCTCCTCTTTAATGAGAAGGATAGAAGGGTCTGCACCACAGGTATTTTGTAAGCATTACGGTAAATAATCTGCGAGGAGAATGTAGGGAGCACAGTGACTTGCCCTGGCCTTGCCAGTGTTTAGGTGGACAAGGATTGCCCTCCGAATGCACATTGCCCATGTTTAAGTTGCTGATAGACTTCTTTCTTTATGTCAGTAGTGATAACAGTCAAGTTTTACGCTGGCCCTGTCACGTTAAGGGGACTTTGTCAATTTCCCCTCAGGTTCACCGTGTATTGATTTTATATTTCAATGGTGGGAGGTTCCTTTTAGTACCTTCCACGTACCACCCACTCTTAGTTCCTCTCCCAAATCTATTCTCCCCTTATGGTCTTGCCTGTCTTCTTCCCTGTCTGAGAAATGCCTGTAGCCTTGGCTGGGGGCGGGAGGGGGGGGGGGGCGGGGTTGTGGAAAGGTGGGGATCCAAGGAGCAGAGAGATGAGAAGGGCCAGCTGCCAACGCCCCAGTGGGGGAGTGGGGAGCCCCCGCGGGGCTGCCGTTCCATCGAGAGGCATTGCACATTAGAGCCGCCCTGGGCTGGGAAGAAGGAGCTCCAGGTATTGTTTTATTTTTAACTTAGGCAAAGTGTGTGTGTGTGTTTCTGTTCTTGTTTTCTTAAGTGACTAAGAAAATGTCTCCAAAAATGAGTCTCACAATGTCCCATCTCTGACTTGCCCCATGAAATCAGTTGGGTGGAGGCTGGTGCAGATGAAGTGAGAGCCACAGGTTTTTCTCTTCTTTGTCGTCGGTTATTTTCACAGAGAACAGCTTCTGCATGGTCACAGGAAAAGAAACCAACAGAATCGTGTTCCTACTACCCGAGTGCTAAAACATGTGCGCTTCCATATGTTACCTGTTAATCCTCCCAGCGTGGCTGTGAAATAGATATGATTAGTCTCATTTCCTGCTGAGGCAGGAAGTACCCTCCCAATATCACTATGAATAGATTAAGAGATATTATTACCCCCACTTACAGCGGAGGACCCCCGGCTCAGGGAGTGTGGCAGCTGCCCTGGGTTGGCTGGGGCCTGCAGGGTGGCCGCTGACTGGGCTGCTGTAGCTGATTGCCTAGGCAAGCAGAACTTCTCGTTTGAGGCCACGATCCATACAAAACTTTCAGTCCCCAAGGCCCATGCATTGGACTTTTCCTGTGAGCTCAGAGACACTCAGACTCTACAGTGCTATATTGAGCTAACAGTGTATTTATGTGGATGGTGGATAAATCACAAAGTTTATTTCTTGATTCTGACTTCCCAAGGGCCAGGGCATCCCCTTTCCTATATTAACTGTGTGGAATATTTGATATGAAAATAAAAGGGAAAAAGAAAGCCACTAACATGTGTGAATGTCAAATGGAAGCCATTGCAATAGCTCACACATCGTGTCCACTAGGCTAACTCCATGGTGAAGGAATCCATGTCAAACTGCAAGACTGTATTTGAGCGCCTACATTATGAAAGCTGCTTCCTTCTACACATTCCTAAGGCTTGTTATCATAAGAATCATACCCTTGACCATGTCTCAGGTACTCCTGCTAGTAAATGAAACATGTTCAGATATTTCATTAATGTATGTAATCATCTAAAGTAGTATTTTACTAAGACATTCTATAGGTGTTAGTAATTTCTTCTAAAATTTGCTCTACATTTCCTGGTAATTGTGGCTAATTCAAATTTGAAAATAGACTGAAAAATTTTCACCAATTACTTCTTAACCTTACTGCAAAGTCTTGATCAATATTATTGAAATGATGTACCTAATGGGAAAAAATATTAGTATTGGAAGTAAACTCACTACAAATGATTTTAATTCCCACTTCTTAATTGAAAGTTTTCTGGCCATTGCCAAATTTCTTTTATCTTTAGACAAAACTGTATTTGGCCTAGTTTGTAGGCTAATTAGCATTAGGGTTTGTGTTTTTTCTCTCCATCACTTTCATGTGTTATTGCTTACTTAGTAATCCATGATGATCTCTGACCTCCTGACTCAGCAAAGCTCACTTCTAGGTCAGATGTCCATGACCTTGTGTGGATAGAGCATAGTCTGTTAGCAGCACATAAGGAAAACACCAAAGACAAATGGATGTGTTGTTTCTCTTCTGACAAGTTACTGTGAGCTCAAATCACGGCCAATGAAAATGATTTGATGACTCAGATAATTGCTACAGAAATTTTGATAAAAAATCTATACTTTGCAAGAAAATAAGAGTATTTCATATGGAAAATAAATTATGGTTTATTTGGGGACAGCTTTTGCATTTGATTATAGATTACTTAAATTACTTTGCAAAAAGTAAAGAAATTAAGAAAGGAATGCTTATATTTATATATGTCTTAGTATTGAAAGTGAATTCTAATTTTCATGCTACATATGGGGTATATAGACATCTAAATTAAAGTCCAAATCCTATTTGGTTGATCATCAACTCTTCATGTTGATGACCAATTGAATAATGCTATAAATTTGGCTATATTCTTTAAAAATGTTCGTTATTTCCATCAAGATCAGTGATTCTTAGTGGTGGGTGGGAAGGAATGTAGTTTATAACAATATAATACTTTATCTCATAGCTCTGATTTTTTAAGTTACTGGACTTAATTTGACATTTCAAAAAACAGTATAGGAAAATAAGGAAGTTTTTATTACCAAAAGACTGAGAAAAGCTGTTTTAGCTAATCAGCAGTTACAGAAAAGGTTGGTCAGTGGCAGAATTTTTGACAGAGAAGAAATAGAAGAAAATGGGTTATTCCGGTAAAGCAGGAATCGAGACATTCCAGGATGCAGAAGTGTGGGTATCCAAAAACCCGAGAGAGGCACACTCTTGGTGATGTTAAAAGGAGGAAGAAAAAAATACAGTGCCCAGAATAGTTCCTTGCACAAAGTAGGTAGTCAATAGATAGTTTGGAGTGAATAAATGAACTCAGACCACCCAACATATCAAGCATTGATCTAATTTGCTTCTGATATAGCATACCAAGTAACACGAAGTCATTAGTAGGTCTTATGAGACACGTAAGCTATGTGGGCCTCTGCTAGATGTTTTTGTTCATATCTAAATGAAGATAGGATCTCAGATACCGGTCTACCTCACTGACATATTCATCTCTAAGAAGCTAAAGGAAATTAAGGGAACTGTTATTTTGGATCTAATTTTAACCAAAAAGAGACTGGTTAGTGAAATAGAAGTGGAAGGAGATTTATCCTTTTATTCAATAAGTATTTTTGAATGTCTGCTATGTGCCAAGCAAGCACTTGGAAGATTGTGCCATGTCATCATAGCTTTTGTGATACTATGATGGATAGTAGGAGCAGATGATGGATACGGCCAGATATGTATTACAGCCTTCTGGAGGAAAATTTCAACTATTCAGAGAAGTAGATGTGATTCTATCAACTGGGACTCTAAAAGAAGATGACTAAAGAAATGAGAAGCCCAGCCCTTTAGTTCAGATTAGGGCCGTTTCTATGTGCCCCCAGAGCTCCTCAAACCTCCCTTCTCAAATCCGATATCTTATGGGATCATAAGTGCCTTTGTACTCATCTCAGTTTATATTGAAACTTTAAGCTTCAAGAGGGCAGTGCTGCATCTATCATGTTTATCTTTGTGTCCCAGCAAATAAGACAATACTCCGCACATAACTGATATATGCAATAAATTACACACACACACACAAACACACACATGTCTAACAGACCGAAATTTTTTGAATGATTAAAATTAGAGGTTTGAAAGTTCTAAAAAAAATGAAGAAAACAGAGAGTTGTAGTTACAAAGGGCATGTTCAAATTAACTGAAAATATAAAAGACCATTTAACGAAGAATGCAAGGAGAGGCACATAACAAATACCAGAGAAAGAGATAATCCCATTAGAATGATGTCCGGAAGCCTAGAGTCCAGAGTGAGCTGAAGTATGTGAAAAATGCTGAAAACAACAAAAAGGGACTTAAAAGCTGGCAAGGAACAATCCTCCAGAAAATGAAATTCTGCAGGAATGAATAAGCTGGACGGCGAAAACTGGAAAGCTCATGAGGTCAAGCGTATTGGTCCCATTTTTTGGATAATGACATAGTTATAATTCTTGTCAAGACTGAAATGCTATTTTTATCATGTTTTTATTGTAGATTTTTTTTTAACTTTTGTAGAAAATAAGAAACAGGAAAAGGGTAGGACCTGTGATGGGAAAAAAACAAAGGACTTTTCATTTCTTCTTATTCTCGCCTTGTAATCAAGGACCATGATCTCCCACCTGGGAAGTGAACAAAATGTCAATATTAAGGAATTGTGGCCCACAGAGGCATAATGCTGGATCCTTAGCCCTTTGTCATGGGTAGGGCCTCCTGGCCCAGATTGTATCCACAGGCCTGAAAACCTTACACCTGTCATTCTCCCAATTCAGCCAGCCATCTGGGAATTTCAGCAAATGGAGAAATCCCCCAAACCTGATAAAAAAGAAAAACCATGAAATCCCAGTAACATTCTAGAATTAATTTGGAAACTTTTTAGAACACTTAGAAATAAAAAAGTGATAATCATTAGGCAACAGTAAGAAGTCAAGTAGGACCAAATGATTTTCCTTTTCTTTTTCTTTTTTTTAAATATATTTTATTGATTTTTTACAGAGAGGAAGGGAGAGAGATAGTTAGAAACATCGATGAGAGAGAAACATCAATCAGCTGCCTCCCGCACACCTCCCACTGGGGATGTGCCCGCAACCCAGGTACATGCCCTTGACCGGAATCGAACCTGGGACCTTTCAGTCCACAGGCCGATGCTCTATCCACTGAGCCAAACCGGTTTTGGCATGATTTTCCTTTTCAATAAAGGAATTGAAATGGAAGACGAAAATGCGGTAGAGATGATGCATATGAGTTTCATCGAGGCAGTTTTCACAGTATCTCAAGATTTCATTGTGGATTTGATGGGAAAGTTGGGACTGAATAACTGAAGCGTTAAGTGGATTCACAATTAGGTTTGCATAACCAAACCCAGAGTGCTAAAGAATGGGTCCATGTGATCACAGAGTGCGATCTCTAGAAATCTACTTGTGTCTTATTCTAGACTAGAGGCCCCGTGCACGAAATTCGTGCGCTGGGCGGGGGGGGGGGGGGGGGGGGGGCGGGGGGGTGTTCCTTCAGCCCAGCCTGCCCTTCTCACAGTCCAGGAGCCCTCAGTGGATGTCCTACTGACGGCCACAGTCCGGCAGCAGAGGCTCGGAGCAGGCGTCCTGTGTGTGTGTGTGTGTGTGTGTGTGTGTGTGTATGTATGTGTCCACTGGGGGCCTGCCCCTAGCCGCATTGGAGGCTCAGAGCAGACGCTGTGTGTGTGTGTGTGTGTGTGTGTGTGAGTGTGTGTGTATGTATGTGTCCGCTGGGGGCCTGCCCCTAGCCGCATTGGAGGCTCAGAGCAGACGCTGTGTGTGTGTGTGTGTGTGTGTGTGTATGTATGTGTCCGCTGGGGGCCTGCCCCTAGCCGCATTGGAGGCTCAGAGCAGACGCTGTGTGTGTGTGTGTGTGTGTGTGTGTGTGTGAGTGTGTGTGTGTATGCTGGGGGCCTGCCCCTAGCCGCATTGGAGGCTCAGAGCAGACGCTGTGTGTGTGTGTGTGTGTGTGTGTGTGTGTGTGTGTGTGTATGCTGGGGGTCTGCCCCTAGCCGCATTGGAGGCTCAGAGCAGACGCTGTGTGTGTGTGTGTGTGTGTGTGTGTGTGTGTGTGTGTGTATGCTGGGGGTCTGCCCCCAGCCGCATTGGAGGCTCAGAGCAGACGCTGTGTGTGTGTGTGTGTGTGTGTGAGTGTGTGTGTATGCTGGGGGTCTGCCCCCAGCCACACTTGGAGGCTTGGAGCAGGCGCTGTGTGTGTGTGTGTGTGTGTGTATGCTGGGGGGTCTGCCCCCAGCCACACTTGGAGGCTTGGAGCAGGCGGCCCTCTGTGTTGATCTCTCAGGCTCCTGGCCTCCACTGCGTGTTTTTCTCTCCCTTGAGCTATGGCCAGGGTGGGGTGCTGCCTGCAGGCTGCGCTTTCCTGCTCATGGATCACCGGATCACTTCAGAGACCGGGGGCAGGCCCTGCTGGGTGCTGCCTGTGGGGAACTTTCCTGCTCGGGGATCGCCATGGCAATCCCAGGAGCAGGCCCACCTGGGGGCCGCCCGCCCTCTGCACTTGTCTGCTCTGGGATCGCCATGGGGTCCCAGCTGGCAGCGGGGCTTAGGTGGCACACGGGGGTCCCGGCTTGGGGCGGGGCTTAGGCGGCACACAGGGGTCCCAGCTGGGGGCAGGGCTTAGGTGACGTGATAGCGCCGCCTAAGCCCGGCCGCCCAGGGCCACACCCAGCCCGGATGGCGTCTGGCGCTGGCCAGCCCTGCCTGCAGTATGCAAATTAGCCGCCATCCAAGATGGCGGCTAATTTGCATATGGCGCTGATTAGCCCATGGGAAGCCTAGCAAAGGTACGGTCAATTACCCTTTTTTTCTTTTATTAGATAGGATTCCTCTTTATCAATGGCCTGAACAATGATGAATTTGATGAAAATAATAGAAATAATAGACACCTGGAAAGCTCATGAGGTCAAGTGTATAGGTCCCATTTTTTGGAAAATGACATAGTTCTAATTTTTGTCAAGACTGAAAGACTGAAGGCGATTGACTCCATTTTATCTAGAATTTACTCACAATTGCTCTTGTGCAAAAGAAGCACATTGGGAACTCTTATGTGTCAAACACTTATATTACTCTATATGTATTTTATTCTTACAGCCATTCTATGCAGTTGATACTTCTATCTCTACTTTGTAAATGAATAAACCACTGGAAGAGGGTTTAAATAGCTTCCTCAAGATCACAGTTCTTAGGTGGCAGAGCTGAGATTCAAGCCCAGACTGTTCACTTAATGGCATAAGTTATATGAATGATACCCATCGATTTGTGAAAGACCAAGTGAAATGTACAGCTAAAGTGGAAAGTTATAGATTTGGTATTAAGAGAACTAATAGACTGGAAAATTTGGCCAAATTAATGAGGCAAAATTAATTGAGGCAGATATAAACTCATGCACTTAAGTTCCAAAAAAATATCAGTTGTAAACGGGAAGACTGGGGAAATAGGACTTACTTATAGGTCAGATGAGGAAGTCTTAAGGAGTTCCTTTACTATAGGCTTTATATGGCTAATGTATAGTGTGATCTGATTGTCAACAAAATGCAGCCTTAGGCCATAGAATGACTATATATATGTATATGTGTGTGTATATATACATATATATGTATATATATATGTATATATACATATATACACATATATGGACTTATGTAGGGTGAGAAGACTCAACACTTTGTATATGAGGAATGAATGGACTCTCAAAAATAAAAAGTTCTGAAGGCCTGACAATACAAAATGAATGTCTTATCCACGAAATAGTATGGGGATCTATGAAATCCTTTTGTGCTCTGACGTGCTGTGGTTCAGTGAATGATTTTGCACTAGAACAGAGAAAGCATACTTAGGGCAGATCTGTTTGGCAAGAGTGGTTAGATTCCTGGCGTTTCTGGAGGCAGAACTAAGAGCATTGCATGGGAAGTTGCAGGACGGCGATTGACTCCATTCTATGTAGAATTTACTCACAATTGCTCTTGTGCAGAAGAAGCCTCATTAGGAGGCAACGTGCCTCCACCACGGAATTTGTTCGAGCAGAAGCTGGATGGCCACTCAGTGAGGATGTTGGAGTAGAGATGGGCTCATAGGTCAGGAAGGTGGGAGACCACTGAGTCCTTTTGTAACTCCATGGTTCCCGAAGAGTGGAAAGTCACTAGACTCTCTCTGAAGCGAGCAGCGAGGGTGGACGTGGAGTTGTGGCGAAGCTGCACCAGCTTGTAGGATGGTGGGCACGTTGAGGCCTGGAGATGCTTTCCATGGGAAGTAGATTGAGTTCTGAACCAAAGCAAACACAAAAAAGCTCAGTTATAAGATACTGGTTTGTGCCTTCCTGGTGACAGTTTCTTTAGATTTTGCCTCAAATGGTCGGTGACAACAAAGCCATCCATACATCAGACCTTTCCGGCCCCGCCCATAAGCAAGCTCTTGCGGGACTCTCTCAGATTCCTAGGCACAAAAGCCCCAAGGGGATAACTCACATCTGGGAGTCTGCCAGACATCAGCGGGACCTCACATGGTTTGTTTCCATTTCAAACTTTCAGACAAGGCGTGACTCAGACAGAAGGAGAGCATAGATGCTCCATGGGGGACTCACACACTGAGGGAAACGACACACCTCATTGTCTCCCTTCTGGAGTCCTGGGGTTAGGAGGATTGTAAGTGAGTCCCCCCTCCAGTACCCCACCCAGCTTCCACCTGAACAAATTCTGTGACTCACTGCTCCTAAGACAGCTCCTGCTGCCTAGAGACACCAGACGTAATGGGAAGCAAGGGAGGGGAACATGGGAGCGCAGGCAAAGGGAAGGGTGAACACGAGTACGGAAATGGTCTGGGGATGTGTGTTCCACAGTGACTGTCCTCACTGGGAAGATGAGAGGAACATTTAAAACGCTGACATAGCATTCTCCTTCTTCCCATTGAAAATTTTCCTGGCCCACGTGGCTCCCTGCCAAGCCATCTTTCCATCTCTGAGTCTCATTCTCATGAATGCTAAGATCGCTCAGTTGGAATGAACCCACTAAGTAGTTTTTTAGGCGATTGCCTTTATTAGCATTGAACCTAAGTGGTGGCAGCAGACCCGTGGAATGGCATAGCTTGGGAGTCAGTGTCAGAGGTCTGAGCCCCTGCCTTGCCGTTGTCTGGCTCTGGGACCCTGGGCTTGGCCTCAACTTCTGTCCTCCTAGTTCCCCCATCTATACAACAGAGATAGTAATACCTCCCTTGTGAGGACTCAGGGAAACAGACAGACGGAGATACAACCACCCAGCATAGTCCGGAGGGGATTTTGTTTTGCTTACTGTCGTATCTCCAAAACCTAGGACAGTGGAGCTGCTTTATTTATTTTTTATTTTTTTAAAATATATTTTATTGATTTTTTACAGGGAGGAAGGGAGAGGGATAGAGAGTTAGAAACATCGATGAGAGAGAAACATCGACCAGCTGCCTCCTGCACACCCCCTACTGGGAATGTGCCCGCAACCAAGGTACATGCCCTTGACCGGAATCGAACCTGGGACCCTTCAGTCCGCAGGCCGACGCTCTATCCACTGAGCCAAACCGGTTAGGGCAGTGGAGCTGCTTTAAGTATTGGTTAAATTAACACTGAATGAATGAATGAATGAATGAATGAATGAATGAATATGCTCAATATATCATAGCTCTTGCTAAAGGGATGGTAGTGTTATCAGACATGAGACTCTTTGTAAAACCATAGGCTGATTATTCAGAGGCTTAAAGGACAATACTTTGTCCTAGCTACATTCCCACCCCCACCTCCAGCCCCCACCCCCTGCCATCAAGTAGGTAGCTTTAGGATTTTTAAAAAGCTAAACTAAAATAGTGACCATTATGTAGTCTTTGTATTGTTTCCTCAGTCCTTACCTTGTGTTTCCCATGAGGTATCTAGCGTGGTCTCATTTTGTCTAGCCATATTGTTTGAAAGTTTGAAATGAAAAAATAGTGAAATAAACCAGTCAGAGAAAGGTAAGTACCACATGATGTCACTCATTTATGGAATCTAATGAACAAAATGAACTGATGAATAAAATAGAACTAGAGACATAGAAGCATGGAACAGACTGTGGAATCTGAGGGAAGGTGGGACTGGAGGGCGGGAAGGGAGTGATTAGTCAGAGAACTTATATGCATACATGCATAACCCATGGATACAGACCATAGAGTGGTGAAGGCCTGGGAGGGGCAGTTACAGGATGAAGGGGGTGAATAGGAAAAATATTCACAAATAAAGGGGACATCTGTAATATTTTAAAAATAAAGATAAATATAAAAAAAGAAAAACAACTTAGCCATTCAGAAATAGATTTTTTTTTAATATATTTTATTGATTTTTTACAGAGAGGAAGGGAGAGAGATAGAGAGTTAGAAACATCGATGAGAGAGAAACATCGATCAGCTGCCTCCTGCACACCCCCTACTGGGGATGTGCCCGCAACCCAGGTACATGTCCTTGACCGGAATCGAACCGGGGACCTTCCAGTCCGCAGGCCTACGCTCTATCCACTGAGCCAAACCGGCCAGGGCAGATTTTTTAAGTAGATTAATTTTCAAAGACATTTTCCCTCACTAATACTTCCTCATATTTTTTAAAGGAGCATTTAGTAAAACAACAAGAGTATCTTTTCAGTTTCTGGTTGTCTCTATTTCAAGGCGGAGTTTGGTAATTGTATAATATTAGCTGTTGGTCAATGCCCAGGATATAAAACCAGGTAAAAATAAAACCAAATGAAAACTTCAGTGTAATTCATGAGTTGCTTTCCTAGAGCTCAGTGAAACTCAGGTACTTGGTTTTATTTGTTTTGGAGCCTCTGATATCAGGCAGATGATAGCATGTTTTTGCAAAACTGAAAGGACAAACAATCAAGTTGCATCAAGTTGAAATGGTTAAAAAAAAAAGATCCAGTTTTCGATTCAGCATTTCAAGAATAAAAGAAAGTAAGGCCTAGTTTCAGAGCCTTGTAAGCAGCAATGAGAGTGGCTAAGGCAAAACCTGGGGTGGGGTGGGAGTGAGAAGGAACTCCCCCACTGCTAAAAGGAAAACGAAACAAGGGCGTTATCTCTTTGCTTCATTGCGAACAGGACAAGCGTATAATTGAAACCACACCACGTAACACCTTTCACATACGGCCTTCTGATGTCAGCTAACTGCTTACTGCCTGCTAATCTTATCTCCCGTCGATCTCGTACTGCATTATAATTAGCTGCACGCACTGCATGGAGCCAGGACTCACAGTGCACGCCCAATAAATATTTCTTGACTGACTGTGCACGATGCAGGTAGGTTTTCTTTCTGGCCTCACACGTGACTTGTTTCTGCCAGAGAGGTTTCAGCTTTGCTCTTCCTCTTCCCTGGAATGCCATTCCCATCACTGCCTCAGAGCAACGGAAAAGGACACTTCCTCTCAGAACCCACCCCGATTAAAACCATCTTCCCTCTCTAGAAGCTCCTTTTATAGACATGGTCGGAGTCATTTCATCATGATTTGTTTAAGATTCAGTCACTGGCCTTCTCATTTCTCTTGGTTCTGACACACCCCGTGCCCACGATATACACTCCTAAGAATAGGCATATATACAGTGGAATGTTACTCGCCCATAAAAAGGAATGAAATCTTACCACTGGGGACAGCGTGGATGAACCGAGAGGGTATTATGCTAAGTGAAATAAGCCAGACAAAGACAAGCACCATATAATTTCACTTACATGTGGAATCTAAAAAACAAAATGTATGGACAAACAAAGCAAACAAACCCCAACCTGCCATATGGCTCAATGTCCATGGTTGCCGGAGGGAAGAGGGGTTGGGTGGCTGGGTGAGAGAGGGGAGGGATTAAGAAGCACGGTAAGGATGTAAAGGACAGCATCATGACTCAGTAACATTGTAGTCCCTCTGCATGGAGTCAGATGGGCACTGGACTTACCATGGGAGATCACTTCCTAAGTTACATCAATGTCTAACCCCTGTGTGGTACACCTGAAACTAACATAATATTGTATGTCAACTTTAATTGAAAAAATTTTTTTAATTATGAAAAAAATTAATTAAAAGAAAGACAGAATAGGCATTGAGTTTTACTTCCCGTAGGGACACATACACGGATGTCCCTCCGCATGCGGTGTCCAGCCCACAGGGAGCACACTGACTCACAGACGTGTTCTGCAGCAGGATGACGAGATGTTCAGCATTCGTAAACAGTCAGATAGCACTGCTGGCTTGTCTCTTATCAGCCTGCCAAGAACGGTATTCATGGGATCCAGGCTGTGAGAGATGGATCTTTTATATCAACAAGTGATCAAAACCTAATACATTTACACCTCAGAACTGCTTCCAGGTAAACTGGGTGACTAACAGAAAGTCTTCCAGAGGGAAGTAATCCATGGCGTTATATTTATTTGAGAAGCCTGTGCAATATTTGTAGGGAAACAGTTTTGATTTATTCAATCTTTGAAGGAGATTGAACGACATATCGCTGAGGCTTGTAGGCCATCCTGAGCATTTGATACTTTCCGAACGTCCCACAGTGTGAGTGGAGCCATAGGCAGGTTGGAGCTCAGTGCAAAGTAGAGGCTGAGGTGTCTGCTCCTGGGCCTTTTCTGCTGTAAGTTAAGGAGAAGGCAACCAGGCCAGGAGAAGGCTGACTGAGAACCCATCGCACGCACGTGTCGTCCACAGCCATAAAGATCCACATAAAGGCGAGATTAGTGGTTAAATATGTTTAGCATCGGGTTGGAAACCAATTATTTTTTGTTTTCTCATACTCCATGGAAAAGATAAAATTTCAGTCTTTTCTGTTTGGAACAAAGCATAGGCTAGTCCAGTGATTGGGTTCTCCTTAATGCAATGAAGGCTCTGCATTAAGAAATAAAATAAGTAGAAGAAGTTGGGGAAGTTACCTGGTTAAAGATAAGGGTACATGGGGCCTAACGCAGGAAGATGTGGGGGGCTTCGGGGCTCGTGATTAGACCTTGACTCTGAGAATGACTAACCTTGCAGTGCCAGAGACACAGGGGAGGGGGAGAAGGAGGGTTGGAGTGGGTGTAGACCCGTGGCTAGGACAGCATTTGACAGTGCTGGTTATAAATGGTGGCATTTAGAAGGGGACCCCAGTACTAGGTGTTGAAAACAGGAGAATAAATTATTAAAGACTCGTTGCAACCAAGAAAGGAAAAATAAAATGGGAGGACATTTATTCCTCTTTTCCCAGATGTCTTTATTGAACATTTAATTGCCAAAGGGATTCTACTAGGTACTTTGGAAAAGGGAAAGAAGCAGTGGAATTTATCAGAGACAGGCTTTTGGAAAGAAAGGAATTATTTTTGTAATTTAGTAAGTCTATTAATATCTTGTATATTTGAAGCCTTTTAAAGTATTTCTTCATTTCCCCCAAACAGCATATTTCAGGTGGCAAATTTCATTTTGTATTACAGTAAGAAATTGAAGTGAAATTCACTTAAGATAGTAAATATGACCTCTCGAATTTTGAACATGTCATAAAATGGTCGAAATGAGTTTTTATTATCTGTGATTGCATTAGAATCAACTCAAGGACAGGAAAGTCATATTAATTCTCTCTCTACCCGTCTTGATCCCATTACCTGAAATCAGAATGTGTGAAGAGACTTCGTCGTTTGTAGCTGCAGAACTTCCTTTGAGCTTTGTTCTTTCTATGTGGTAGCTGTGTATTGTCTCCCAGAGGCCAGCACCTTCGCTATGAAGTGGGCCACTACGGCACTGATCAGATCCGGGAGCCACAGGCAGGAACCTGGGACCTGGCATGGGTTTCCGAGCTGGTCTGCAGGGAAGAGGGGTCATGGTTTTGCATGAACTTTGCTTGCACCCGATAAGTTTTAAGACCATGAGGAACCAATGACCCTGTGGACACAGGGCCCTGAGAGTGTCTACCCCCTGGCAAGGCCGCAGTCGGGTGTGGCGGTGGGGAGGGCAGAGCACCGCCGTCGGAGGGTTATCTGTGCTCAGGGTTTTGTGTCCAGGGCCACCTCCATCACTGCCCAGACGCAGGACCATCAGTCTCAAGGCTTAGTTTCCCAGCTACAGTATGAGGATGGTGGGCAGGCAGCCCCACAGTCTGTGGAGAATCTAAGGATTCTGTTGCCGCACTTTCTGCATGTCAAGCACTGTGTGAATCGCTTTGCAGGTGTGAACTCATGCCATCCTCATTACCACCTGATGCAGTGGTTAACTGTGATTGCTCTGATTTTACTGATGAGGAAATGAAGGCATGGAAGGAAGGGTTGAGTAACTTGCTCAAATCCCCAAAGGAGTAAGAGGCCAAGTTGGGATTTAAAGTTGGTTAGATTGTAATTACTTATTTTCTATCATATAAGATAAGGGGGATCTAAATAGCAGAAAATAGGCAGTGTTTCCTTTTTGCCATCATGTAAGGGCTCACCATACTATGGCTTTTGAAAGAGGCACCTTAGTTAAAACAGATGCTATAGGGACTTCCTGACTGACTTTGCCCATGAGTGGTTAGTGAGATGGGGACCAAGCAAGCCTTACCCTACAGAGAAATACCGCCTAAGAACATGTTGAACTTACATGTTAGTTTTTAAAACATCAATGTCACAACCGGTTTGGCTCAGTGGATAGAGCGTCGGCCTGCCGACTCAAGGGTCTCAGGTTTGATTCCTGTCGAGTACCTTGGTTTCAGGCACATCCCCAGTAGGGGGTGTGCAGGAAGCAGCTGATCAATGTTTCTCTCTCATCGATGTTTCTAACTCTCTATCCCTCTCCCTTCCTCTCTGTAAAAAAACACACACAAAACAAAACAGAAAATAAATGACATATATAGGACTAACTTGCCAACAGGTAGAGGAGGCACAACAGATAAGAAAACCTTCTCCATTCTGCCCCTCAATAGTTATCCCACCCCCATGCTCCGCACACTAGCTGTTCAGTGACAGAGACTGAATATTTCACCATGAGAACTTCATTCCTTTGAGTGGCAGCATGATCCCGAACACAATGTCTACACCCCTGGACATGGTAGGACATTATCCATTTAGTGCAAAACCAGCCAGCGGATACTTGCAGGCAAGTCCAGCCAGGAACAGGTTTCGGAAGAGTGAGCCTCGGGGTGCCGTGCTCGGAATGTTTGCTAATTGCGATGCCTGTGCTGGTGTCACCGGAAGATTACAGGCCCTCAGCCAAGACCACACTCAGAGAGTGACCTTTGGAATGGTGACTGCAGTCCCAGCCTGCACTATCTCAGCCTCTGGGGCAGTCGATGTAAAGGTTGCAAACTCATTCTTAAAACCTAGCTTTCCCAAGAGAAGAAGAAGAGCTGGGCCTTCACTGACGGGCCTGCAGACAAAAGCCCTGGCAGTTTTATAAAAAGGTTTCCCTGAAGGTGAGCCCCTGAGGCCAGCAGCTGGTTGCTCAGCCACACCCAGGATCCTGCCACTGATCCAGGTGCCCGACTCCGTCTGCGTCACTTCTGAGATGACTGACTGGTCACAGTACATGCAGGTTGATAAAAGAGGCCAGCTGGGGAGCAAGGCGGATTTGCCTGTTGGGAAAGCCAGTAGCCGGGCCGTGCACTGGGAACCCTGACTTGAAGCTCCCGGAAACCTGAAACAGTGAGTTGAGGTTAATTTTGTTGGAAAAATCTTAGGCGGCACAGTAGGGGGTGGGCAAGAGGCAGGCGGGGGCTGGCTGCAGAGCTCTCTGTCGCTGGATGCCCAGGCTCTGCCTCATCCCCTAGCATTGCTTTCCTCGTGTGAATTAGTACATCATAGGCTGTTTGCAGTCAGCAGCGCCCGTGGCATTTCAAGGAAGCAGGAAGGACCCGGCCGCTCTGCTGCTTTGAGAAAATCATTAAATGTTTTCCAGGAGACTCCCAGCTTAATGACTTAGGAATGCCGGGAGCTTGTTGAAGCCAGAATGTGCTCTGAAGAGATGAGGGCTTCCTCTAACTCGTGTTTACTCCACCTTCCCCAGAGCTGGCTCTGGACGTGGCGCCTCTGTCTGCCAGGTTTTCTCAGGATGGTTCCTGGCCAGTCCAGAGATTCATTGCAGAACCACAATGCATGTTCTCGTTGGAGATGAATGTGCAGCGCTATCCTTAAAAAGAAGCTACAAAAAGTTTTTTAAAGCAGACAGCTTCCCCCCCCACACACACACCCCCACCACCTCGAGCCTGCCTCTAACCTGAGCTGTACCAGGTGTCTGCGATGAGACTTCCAAGTTGGGCAAATCACAGCCCCAGTGTTGCTCTGCCCAGAACCTTGAGCTGGCTCCATTCCAACTCTCGTTTCCTCAGTCCCTTCTGTGTTTTCCTGTACATGTCTGCCTCCATCCGACCATATGAGCTCCTTTGGGGGCAAGAGCTCTGGACCAGGAGGTCCCGCTCAGCGCTCATCTTAGCATCTTTCTAGTTGTGGGACTTGGCTAAGCACTTAGCTATCTGTGTTTCCATTTCTTTTTCTATAAAATGAGGGTAATGAACTTCCTAGGGTGATAAGGAGAATTAAATGAGTTATTACATGGAAAGGGCTTCGAGCAGTGCGAGTATACAGTAAGAGTTCAGTAAGTGTTATTTTGTAACCATTGCCAGAATTCCCCAGAGAGCCTGATCCGTTGTGGCTGTTCAGTAACCGAATGTCAGATCAGAGGAAAAAGCATTGCCCTTTCCGTAGGAATTGCCCGGAGCTAGCTGGGAGGTGGGGGAGGGAAAGTAGGAAGGGGTAGGCATGATACTCCTTTTTCAGCGTCTGGGGACCTTGTGGTGAGATGCAAGCAGAACTGTGCTTGGTCTTTTGTCTGGACCCCTCTGGGACTTGGGATTTGCTCAGCGGGTGGGGGTGGGGGTGGGGGGATGAGGGTGAGGGTGGGGGTGGGGGTCTGCCAGCTTGTTACGGTGTGCTTGGAGAGGGTGGGATTTATTCTCCTGAGCCTCACAACGTGGCCACTTCACCTTTCCCGAGACATGTCCAAGGAAGGCTCTGTTTTAGAGACTTGAGCTGACATCATAGCATCTTCAAAGAACCCAGCATAATTGAATTGCTGATACAAGTGGCTACTTGCCCCAGGCCTGGGTCGCCCCCATCTCTATGGAAACACATGTTTGCTTGAAAGCCTGGCCATCAGAAGCAGAGTCAGTGTCAGGTCACTTAAAAAAAAAAAAAAGACACTTATTTATATTCTCAAACCGTCAGAGACCTACAAAATAAAATAATTTCAAATGAAATAGAAAAGTCATGCCGTGGATGAATGCGAATGGAGCCCCCACGCGCCGTCCCCTCTGCGCTCGGGGTGAGATCCATGCATTTATTTTCGCTGTCCTTTGCTCTTTCGCTCCCATTTGCATTCTGCTGCCGTGGGGAGCTGGTTTGTCACTTTATGCAAAAATGGTTAATCTTCATTCATACGCATTTGGCAGCACTAAGATGGAAAATTCAAAGCGGGCCTGCCCTGGTGTGCTCCATGCTGCTCTCGGCCTCCGTGTGCGGCACACACAAGGGCGTCCAGTCCGAGGGCCGTGCCTCCCGCGCCGCACTTAGAGCTGTGAGTGAAGACTGGCTCCCAGGAAGGTCTGAAGCCGCATCAGCACATCTTGCCCTAGATGTGCTCCAGTGATATTCTTAGTGATTGCGAGCTTTTATCTGGCCCTGGAAGCAGGCCTTTTCAAAAGAGTATTGACTGTTAATGACCTGTTTAAATAAAACATTCCATTTTCTTTCTCCCCCCACAAAGGACTTAGTAGGCAGTGACATTTCCAATCCAAAAGCTAACCCTGCTTTTCTAAAGAGGCAGAGCCAGGGCCTTCCAATGTGAAATTTTTGTCTGACATTTGCCCTTAAAATGCTTTTCAGTGAAGTTGTTCTAACAGTGGGTTTGGTGCATTGAATTGTCTTTGAATAAATATGCAACCTTGAGATTTCCCTCCCCAACTAGACAAAAAAGTTTAGGTACATATCTTCACGTGAAAACCGTATTGCAGGCATCATTCCGTGTTTCGTTGCTTACGTGTCCTCACTCCTAATAATTAAAGCAGCTTCCCTCTGAGGAGCAGGCACTGCACAGGACCTTTATTGAACCGGGATTCAGCCCCAGAAGAGAGAGCCAGAGCGCTTGGAATATGAGACCTCAGTGCTTGAGACCAGATAAGGAACAGCAAAGGAGTAGAGGGAAAGGGCAGAGGGGGTCAAAGAGGAGAGAGATGAGGCAATGAAAAAGTTAAGCAGCAGAAAGCCTACATAATGGTAATTTAGACAAAGTCCCGCTTTCATAGAAGGACACTCTCTCTCAGCTGGCATGCCAGCACCCATGGTGGTGCTAGGGGACAGGACACTTCGTCCTTGGCCCGTTTCAAGGTGATCCTACAGATGCCAACATAAAAAACAGCCAGACCTGAAGAGAATTTGTATGAGTTTATTTGAGCCAAACTGACAACAATTGCCGGGAAGCCACATCTCAAGGGCTTGAAGAAATGCTCCATCCAGAGAAAGGCAGTTTTACTGCTTCCTTTCCGCATTAGAATCAAAGGAAGAGGCGTAAGGAGGGGGGCTACATGAAATCCATAGGTGGGGGTGGGGGAGGTGGGAGAAAGCAGAGCATGGACATCTCCAGGAGTGGATGAAGAGGAAACCCGGGAGACACACACGCCTTTCACACTGGTGGCTGCAGGATAGTTAGCCATTAACCTTTACAGCACATAGAGATGGAATTCGGGAACAAGATAACAGTGAGGTCTCTGCTCTGGGTGCAGTAGGTGTGCCCTGAGGGGTCTGGAACAGGGATTACTAGGGCATTCCAACGGGGATTATCTTAGATGCCCGAAGACCTTAGGCAGGCTCACTTCATGTAAAGCTTGGCCTTTGTCAGGGAAGCTACAGGCCTAGGACGGGACCACGCACCATGACCCGCTTTTGGTTAGGAACGTCATGTTCAGGCCGGCCTATGCGGGAACCTTTGGTCTCCAAGTTTGTAAGGCTCACCAGGCGCGCTCCTGCCCCCGCCCCTCCCCCCCCCCCCCCCCCAGCCTGTCAGGTTTAGTATGTGGCCTCTTTTTGTCCACACAGAGAAATAGCCTAGTACATTGGAGACAACACCCACATCTTTCATTTTTTTAAGTTGAATTTTCAGCCTTTTGCTACCCTAGTTGCCTGCCACATTATAAGTGCTCCATACGTGTGGCAATTGTTATTTTAAATCATTATTTTAAAATGTTTTCTTGTGTATTTCCTCTGGTTTCACAATTCAATTCAAGTAAAGTGATGTCATACCTGAGAACACGAAAGCGAATCTAAGAGCCGTAATAGTTTCCAGAGAAATAAAAGTGAAACTTTATCGCCACCTGCATAATAAAACAGGAGGAAAAACAGTCATCGGGAAGTCATCAAGCAATTTGGCATTTCAGTACATTGCCTTAACTTTTTTATATTTAAATGATTGCAAGAGAAATATCAATTTATATCTTTTTTAAACTGTTAATCAGATTGTCATATATATAACACTTCACTGAATTGTATTCATTAGAAATGGTGAAATAAACATATTTTCCAGAATTGGTATTATTCAGTTTTAGTTTTTATAAAGAATATTTGTCTTTGTCATAGACTAATAGATTTTATGACTGGCATTAATGCATATTAAGTAAAATATTTGCATAATGAGTAGCTCAGTTTGCATAACTTTGAGCATGAAGTGATTGGTGGCAACCGTATTTGTGGTGTATTAATTTTCCACTGGAGAAGTGTATAGATGATATATCGGTGATAAATGGTGAAAATCTTTTCTTTGGAATTGATTTTTTTTCTAATATGTTTTTGATGATGGAAGATATATATCTAGAAAGAGCAGATTAATCTGTTATTTCATAAATAAAATTTCAGTCAACAATTTTCTTGATCTTTATTTTTCTCTAGGAGATATATATATATATATATATATATATATATATATATATATATATCTTAGATGACAGCTATATATGTTGGTAATGTTATTACCGAAAAATAAAGTATAATTTAGAGGAAAAATATTTCAAATAATACCTAAGCTATTGAAATGTAGCATGAGTCTCAGAACTTACATTTCTGGTTATTTAATTGTATATGGATTTTTTTATATGCCTGGAACATGTATCGTGGATTTGAATAGCTGGGCCTCAGTAATTGGTTGGTTCCAAGAACATTTTTAAGTGATAATAGGGATTAGAAACCACATTCTTTCCCAAGAAGTCAGAAGTCCCTTCTTGTGGACCTGCAGCTCTTGCGATCGAGCTCTGTTGGGATATGGGCATCACCCATGTCCAGGAGTGACAGAGTGACACACTGTCACCTGTGGTTAACCAAGCATGATGGGAGGGAAGTAGGAGTTCTGTTGGGCCCGAACATCTGTCATGCACAGCGTTACAGGTTTCTCGGGTTAACCCAGCGTCTGCGACTCTGCGGACTGGAGTTTCAAGTTGCTGAACTTTGGGCCTGTCAGTTGGGAAGGTGACACTATGTTTCCTAGAGGCAGAGTTCCTTAACTGTCTAATGGTTAAGATTCAGGCTGAGTTGCTCTGACTGTCCCGATATAGTTCATAGTAGACAACAGAATCCCAAGAGTAGGGGCACAGCACAGGTTCACACACAGGTTCATTGTCACGGGGAGAGGCTCCAGAGACGTAAGGAGCACGCAGCGCTGTGCCGGTGCGAGGGGCGCTTTTGAGTCTTCTTGAGGGGCTAGCGCCCACACAGGGCCACAGACCCCAGCAAGCCCCTTCGGCACACTGCAGATCAGCCCCTCCTGTGCCATAGTTTCCCTAGCGTTTGTCCTGACTAGTAGCACCCAATTGGACTGTCTAGTCACTTAACTTCCTAATTCTTTAAAGCAAACCCAATGTACATTTTTTTTTTACATTAAAATTCTTCATCTCGTGTCCACAGCTGGGGCGGATTTCCCAGGCCCCCGTGTCCCCGCCTGCAGGACGCCTGACTGCAGAGGGCATTGGAGGTCACGGGGAGGTGGGGCCCGGAGAAGAAGCCCTCCACGCAGGAGAAGAACATTTAAGGGAGTAAAATGAGCAAAGAACAGCTCCCTATAATTAGTTTTTATCTTATCTTCCCTGTAATAGCCTCATCCTACCCTCATAGCCAGCATTTTCCTTCCACACAAAAAATAATGTTGTAATTAATCTTACTGGCATCAGTGCCAAAAAAGAGCTTGCCCTGAGTCAGACTTTGAGGTTAAAGAGAAAGGGAATTGACAAGGAAATATATGTATATTCCTATGGATAATATACGTATACACACCTTGTTTTGCCCTATGAATATAGCTCACCATTCAGTCCCTCCACTTCCTCAGACCTCAGAAATTCCTCCCTGATTCCTCTGTGGATTAAAACACTCTAGCTTTAGAAAACGCCGCACACCCAAATCCTAGACATCAAAGCAAAAAAAACAACAACAACAACAACCAAAAACCACAAAACTTCTCTCAGTTTTCACCTATAAAGGCAAGATTAGATGTCTCCAAAAGATTTAGCTAATCTAGTCTAATGAAAGGAAGGTGCTCACAGATCCATCCTAAGAAATAGCACCAAATCCCGCCATCACCTTCGAACCTTTATAGTTCATAGGTTTAACCTGTATCTCTCTCTCTCATTTGCTCCCTTCCTCCTTCCATCCCTCTCTCCCTTCCTCCCCCATCTTTATTCTCTTGCACACCCACATATACTATAATACACAGAAAAACACCAAAAATATAAACTGTATACATGATGCCTCAACTCCCATGTGAAGAAGAAAATCAACCACCCACAAGTCATCGAACAGCAGGACTGGAGGCTGACTTGTGGGCAGTGTGATGACTGACCAGAGGCTTTGCCTCTCCTGTGTGGCTTATAAACAGAAACACCTGGTTACTTGTCCCCGTGCCCCGTGTCATCTCTGTTCACTGGTACAGATAATCAGGAATCAATCCTCTCGGCTTTTACTAGTAACTCTCAGGGGCAGGAATAAATGAGGATGAAGTTCCGCTATTCCTTGCCAGCTCGTGTTATTTACTTTCTCCCATATGTCAAGTCAGAGGCTATGAAATGTACCATTTGGGAGTTATTTACAAGGGAGGTGTGTTTAATGGGATGGGCACCCTTAGCAGAGCGTATGGGAAGGAGCTGCCTTCATGGGGATCGCGTATGCAGGTTTCTTCTGCCACCGTGCCCATGTGTATGTCTGTCAGTGGCTCTATCATGTGGAAAATTATAAAAAGAAAATCTTACTGCTTCTAATAGTTGGTAATATATAATAGTATATCTATAAGGATTCCTATTTGAGAGTTACTAGCGTTAAGATTGTATATTGCCAAATTTTCATCCTAAAGTCAACAAAAGGTAATGAATCGGAATTTATAGTTTATTTAAGATCTAGTTTTAGAAGAAAATGATGAGGCCCTGGCCGGTGTGGCTCAATTGGTTGGAGCGCCGTCTGTGCACCAAAAGGCTGCCAGTTTGATTCCTGGTCAGGGTACATGCCCAGATTGTGGGTTCAGTCCGCGATGGGATGCAACCGATTGATGTTTCTCTTTCACATGGATGTTTCTCTCTCTCCTTTCTTCTCTCTAAAATCAATAAATATGTCCTCGGGTGAGGATTAGAAAGGAAGGAAGGGATAGGGAGAAATCCAAGAATTTTTGCAAGTTATCCCTAAAATGTATCAACTCTAGATACACTCTTTGTCAAAAGACAAAAAGAATATAGGAAAGCGTTTCCATGGTTCTTGATTTACAAAAAGCGTAAGTATGCAAGTTGGTGGTATATTGATATCTTAGCCTGTCTAGCTGCTAATCTGAACCAATATGTTCACTCATTTTAAGTCATTTATATTCTATTTCAAAAAGAGATCGAAACTGTTAAAGACTTAAGACCTAGCTTCCATCATAACAGTGAACGACTTAGAGCAGATGAGAAGAGAACACCTGAGCTCGATGTTAAGAATAGACATCTCAGCACTGGCCACTTCCCAGAGAAGATTGGACACCCAAGGCAGGAAACTAAGAGTTAGGGAAACAGAAGGATTATGGGCAATTGTAAGGGTCCATTTGAAACTCAGGAGCATGAATTTATGGTCATTAAAAATATGGTAGCCCTAGCCAGTTTGGCTTAGTGGATAGAGTGTTGACCTGCAGACTGAAGGGTCCCAGGTTCGATTCTGGCCAAGGGCACATGCTTGGGTTGCAGGCTCGATCCCCAGTGGGGGGGGGGGGCATGCAGGAGGCAGCCAATCAATGATTCTCTCTCATCATTGATGTTTCTATATCTCCCTCTCCCTTCCTTTCTGAAATCAATAAAAATATATTTTTCAAAAAATATGGTAAAGGTATGGATGTTCATGATATGTTGGTAAGTGAAAAAGCAGGTTTTAACTCCATTATATGCAGTGTTTCTTATATTTAAATCTGGAATCATTTCTCCTGTTTCTTCTTTAAATGCATGATGTAAATATACCTGGTATGCAGGAGAGACTCACTAAATATTTGTTATATTACCTGTCCGCTGATAAAAGCTTTGGGACAGTAAGGGTTGCAAGACAATGTATAGTTAATGTGGGTACACTTTTCCTCCTCTCATTCCTCTGACCACCTTTCTTTTGCATAATAAGAAGAAACTCAGTTTGGGTGCATAGCCACCTGTCTTTGTCATTTTTCATGTCAATTCAGTATGAATAAAATATTGTGCGTTGTCTTCTAGAGTTATCGTAACTTGCTTTTAGAACATATATAAGACAAGTGCTTTGCTTGAAAGTATTTTTACATTCCACAACGGTATTTATGATTATGTCAGAGTGAAATTGTTTACTAGGTTGGAAGAGAGCATAAAAATAACACATTGGGAAATCAATTTTAAAACTTTAAAGTTAATCTTTTCCCTTCTTTTTTAAAGGGCTCATTCCACTAGAACCAAGATGGCTGAACTCAATCCTCATGTGAATGTCAAGGAGAAGGTAAGATCAAGTTGCAGAAGCTCCACACTGGGTGACGTAGTCTCTAGCTGGTGCAACTTCAGTTGCAATGGAAGAAGGGAAAAATGGTTTGGGGGGATATCTAGTAAGTTTGACACACTAGGAAACCATTCGACGGAATCATAAGTCCCATTTACTGAATTTTTGGTAAGCATATTAATTCATTTTCTCATTTAAGCTTGACCATAACCCCATAAAGTTAATACTGTTATTATTTCTCATTTCATAGAGGAGGGACTGAGACACAGAGAAGTAATTTGTCTAAATTCACATAGGTAGGCATCGCCAGAGCTGGGATTTGAACCCAGGCGGTGCCGCTCCACAGTCCATTTTCTTAACCATGATGTTGTTGCCTCTAAGACAGTGGTTCTCAACCTGTGGGTCGCGACCCTTTCGGCGGTCGAGCAACCCTTTCACAGGGGTCACCTAAGACCATCCTGCATATCAGATATTTACATGACGATTCATCACAGTAGCAACATTACAGTTATGAAGTAGCAACGAAAATAATTTTATGGTTGGGTCACAACATGAGGAACTGTATTTAAAGGGCCAGAAGGTTGAGAACCACTGTCTAACAGCTGGAGTATTATGCTGCATCTTCAGAAATGGTCTCGTGTAGAGATATCTGAAGCCTCACCTAAAGGTTGTGCTGTGTAGCCTGTAAAGTTGTTCAACACTGAGAGTTCATGGCCACCAGTCCCCCTCCTCATTTGTTGGAGGCTGATTACATTTCAGAGTCCTGCCAAGCCTTGTCCTCCTCTTGAACTGTCCTCTACTTACGGTCACCAGTCACAGCCCCTCACTTGCCACGCAGGCTACTGTGCACTGTTAGCTCTTAATGATCATCAACCATAGACCATATAAGACCATGGAGAACCCATTCATCAGGGGACGGAGGCCCCAGAAGAGATTTGCCCCTGGTCATGCAGCAGAGAGAGACAGTCTGGGCGGGAACACTCTCTGCCTTCCATATGGCCACTTCCCGCCTCCATTAGTCTGTAAACTACTTAAGGGCAGGAGTCTGTCTTTTATCTCTTTGTGCCCCAACAGCATCTGAAACACACAGTGAAGGATGAGAGGAGTGACATTTGTGGGGTTCTTACTTTTTTTCCTTTCACTTAGCAAAGATGCATCAGACCCCTACTTTGTGCCAGACACCGTCCTAGACGCTGGGACATGGCACTGAGCATGGAGATGAGTCCCTGCTCCCGTGGAGTTCGCTTTTTACGGAGGGAAACAGAGAATCAGCACAAGAACATGTATGAACAGTCATTTCCCATAGTGACAACTACCATGAGGAAAGCAGGGTGGTGGGCGGGGGGGAGGGGCGGCCACTTTAGATGCTGTTGGTCGGGGCAGCCCTCTTGGAGGAGGTGATATTTGAGCTGAGATAACGACAACAGGAAAGAAACCATGCACAGATCCACAGGCAGAGTGTCCCAGAGGGGAAACCCAAAGCAGATAGGCAGGTGGACTAAGTAAGCCGAATGTGTTTAAAGAGCAAGTGGTTGGTGTGGACACTGTATGGTAAGCAGAAGGGATGGTGAGATGAGATGAATGAGTGAGGCAGGAGCCAGTGCTGGGAGAATATTGGCGCCTTACCTGTGCTCCTGTACCTCTAATGGATCCGTGGGTGGAATTCAGGTTCTGTGAACTTGGATGGGAAAAAATACATTTTCTTCTTCACTAACACCTGAATGAAATGTAGCATTTCCTTCAGTCAGGAACGTAGGCAAAGGGAAAAAATATCCCCAGTAGCAGCAGGAGTCCCCGTGACTCTCACAGCTGGAAATCAGAGGTATCTTCACATCCAGTTACATTTGCAGCACATCTCCTGCGGATTGTTAGTGCATCACTACTTCACCATCGCGGTGGTTATGGGGCCTGCACTTCACCGTGTTGTTGGATGTGGACTTATTACCGCAGCATGAATGTGTTTGTTCGTTAATATTTTAACTTTACTTCAGCAGGAGGGGTTTCCTTTGTAATCGGATGTGCTTTATTTCGTGAATTTTAAGGCCTTATTCTTAGAAGGACTCGCGGGCTTCACTGAGTTCAGAGCCTGAGACACAGCCACGAAGGGCTTTATTCAAAGGGCAGAAGCAGCTGTTGAAAGGTTGCGTGTAGAAGCATGAGTCAGAGTGATATTTTCTAAAAGCTCACCCTGGCTCAGCTGAAAGCTCACCATGGCTTGTCGGCAGCTATGCTACATGTTTTCTAAATCTTCACAATAAGTGGGCTTCCTGTTTGGTGAGGTCACAGAGGCTTGAGGCGAAGCTCAAAGAACACGCTGGTCACCCCAAATCTCTGCGGACACGATCAAAACCAACTTCCGCCAACATACGATTTCTTTGCAGTTGTATGTGTTACCGTAAAAATGGGTGCATGTTTTTTATCCATTGTCTCCCATACTACGCTCCACGTTTTTACTTGTGGGCCACTGAGCGCGCAGGAGCAGAAAGATGCGCCCCTTTTATAGCGTGGCTTCAGATTCTCCCCGACGGACAGTCACATACTCAGGGGAACCCTGGGCCCAGCACCAAGCCTGACCGAAGACCCCCTTCTCCTAATGCCTGCTGACCGGTGGGGGAGCAGCTCCTGCAGGTGGGCTGTGGGGAGGAAAAGCCCTTTAAACATCAGGGTCTCAGCAATTGATTCCCTGCAAATTACAACTACTGGGCAGACCAGGATGGTCGTCTCGGCAGTCAGAGAGAGTCCTGCTCGGAACAAAGGTGGCACCCAGCCAGTGAGGGTAACATGGCTGGTCTGTTCGCTCACCTCTGAGGCTCAGTGTAAACACTCGTGCGCTGCTTTCGGCACCCCCTTATCTTCCTGCCGTGCTCCATGTCACACACGCACAGGAAGATGAGCAGTCGGTGGTGGTCCCGCTATCCCACTTCAGAAACCAATGGAAAGCTTGGCATTATTTTGAAAGAGGGTGATATTTAAGTTGTAAATATTATCAATCCACATGACAATGGCAGCAGAGCCCCGCTAGCTCAATTAGTAAATTCCTTCTTCCTGGGTCAAAAGGTTAATAGATTTTTCAGCTCAATAAAATAAATCATAATAAACAACTGAAGATTCTGATCACTTATAATTTTACATTGATTTATTTTCAGTACGTTTATTTCCTTTAGTTATTAGCTTTTATGGCCTTTTTATGATTACTTTGTTTCTCAATCTGTCACACAGAGCAGTGATATTTTAGTTCTGAAAAATTAAGAATAATAACAACTGTTATGTCTTAAGTCCTAAAGTATAAGCTTTGAGAGATCTGAGAACAGATCCATGTAGAGTTCTTATACGATGTCCAGTCAAGCACTGTGGGAAATGAAATACTCAATAAAGGCCTTGCAGTGGAATGCGCCCACAGTTGCATGTCTCACTCGCGCTATTTGCGAAATCGCAAGCCTTCTTGAAAAGGAGATACAGGTTAATAGCAATGTCATCTCATTTTAGTCCTCTCTTTGCTATTGAGTAAAGCAAGTTTTAAATTGCTTCTAGAATCAGAAACTAGGGTTACCTAGGTGATTCTGTCAAAAAAGCAGCGTGTTTACGAGAGGCTTACCAAATGCAGCTGTTCTCACGTAGGTGTCATGATAACAAGCGGTGTCTTTTGGTGTATAACTAGTCATATCCCACTATGACAAAAAAAATTAAAGAAAAAACTGGGAGGGAGGGAGGAAGGAAGGAAGGAAGGAAGGAAGGAAGGAAGGAAGGGAGGAAGGAAGGAGTCCTCATGTGTCATTTTGTTAAGGAGAGATACCAGAACCAAATATTTGGGCTAATGAGGGATCTTATATTTAGGGCATGCTCACTTACAGCTCTTTTCTAAGTGACATATTTTTAATGAAATTCAACATTGGAAAATCATAGAGAAGCTAAGAATAGGACTCAGTCACTATTTCATTACTTCTCATATGAAACACTAGGGTACCAAGCCAAGCTGATTTATAAAATTTTAGATGTAATTCTCAACTGAGTATGAAAGGATTACTGGAACTAGAATGAACAAAATAAAAATTTTAGTTAGGTATTTTCAAGAGTTATTATACATCAGTTTAAAAAGAACACAATTCAGCAATAAGATTTGGTGATGGAAAGTAAAGAGGCTCCTTGTGTGTAAAATGGGGTTAATATTCCTGGGTGTCCAGCTTTGTACTGAGAACTAAACCCTAAACCACCCTAGAGAACCCAGAACACTTGGGAAGTGTTATGCCCAGATTTCAAGATCCCCAAAAAACCACGTCAGGGAGCCAGTCCGATGCAAAAGCAGAGGGTCTCTTATACAAGCTCGCTTGGTCCCCCCCTTGCCTCCATTACTGGGTGCAAGAGAGAGCCCCGAATCCCAAGAGAACAAAGAATTTATAGGGCTTGGGGTCGGGGGTTCGGGCAGGGTGCCGCTAGGGTCTGGTTACACAAAGACGGGGGGGGGGGGGGGGTGGTGGCCAGCATACTTTTGGCCTTGGGCTAGTTTCCCCCGCTTTCCCATTGGCCGAGATAAGGGCAGGCTGAGTAACTGATACACCCTGCGGCTTTTTCTTGGAAAGAGGGGTTAAGGACACAGCCATCAGTCCTGCTCTGTCCTTTCAGGAAGTAAGCTCCAGGGAGGACACGCCGTGGGGAAGGTGCGCAGGTTGGAGACAGAGCAGAGATATTAGCTCCCCGGTTATCAGTTGAGCGGCCTGGAGCAAGTCACTTACCTTGTATGGGCCTCGGCTTTCTCCTCTGTAGATTGGGTCTAATAATAATAACACCTACTCAACAAACTCGTCAACTGCAGCAATCAATGTGGAGCTGCTTTATGAGCTCCTCATCATATAAACTATGCAGGATCCGGGGGAGCGCATCTGTTTATTTTACAATTTAAAAATGGGAAAGGAGCTCTAGTTAGCATTTCTGTGTAGAACTCAAAATATAGATTCACATGGAACTGAGATTAGAAAGAAAACAAAATTTAAAAACCCCAGTAAGAAAGAGAACCATGAACACGGACAATAGCATAGTGAAGGTTTGGGGTGGGGTGGGAGCTAGTGGAGGGGGGCAGGGAGGTGAAAGAAAAAGAACATGACACTGGACTCGACTCTCTCAGACTTTCTCAAACTATTGCTGAGCCTCGGCCTAGGAAACATGCTGTGGGAATGAGGAATAGCTCGGTCGAGAATATCCTCGCAGAGCTGGGCCCCTTCCTGTGAACAGCTTTTATAGCTGTTCACGTTACAGAGGTAAGTGGGGCTGTGAACAGTAATCACATGGAGTCATTAAAATAATGGAGGAGGAAGCGCAAAGGCAGGAGAGCCTCTTGTCCACAGTGGGAGCAGGGAGGGGTCATCTCAGCATTTCTGCCGGTGACTGGGACAGGCCATGTCCCCCTCTGTCCACAACAGGGGAGCCTGTGTCCCATTTCTCTCTTTTCCTGGAACTGCCTCGGTCTGTTTCACAAAGCACCAAATATAGTTCAAGCCTTCCTGGGGCGGGGTCTGGTCAGAAAAACCCAAGCATTTGATTAAAGAGATTTCAGCAACATCAGAGAAAGTACAGAAGAGACCCGCCATCCTGTCATCGCCAGCTTTGAAGTACTAACTCCATTGAACCGAGAATTCGTTTTGTGGGACTCGGGACAAGTTTTAATGATACGCAGTTGTTTCAGAAGACCAGATGTGCAAGCTTTGGGGGCACATTTTAACGTCATGAGTTTTTAGGGGTGTGTAAGTCAGTGTCGCCCAGGCCTGGAGTTCCAACAGCAAGACCACCAAGCCACAGGCAGCTTTCCGGTTTCCCGCCTGCAGGTTCTTGTCACCATCTTCTCATAGGAAAGGCCTTTACGCTCCCCTTTCAAAGAAAGGAGAGACGTTTGACAACAGTCGTTGCCTGATGCTTATGTACAGAGCTTGCTGTTTTTGTTGCTTGGCAACTGGAAGAGAAAGAGATTTGACAAGGAGTCTAAAGGAACTGAATGAGTAAGTGGAAATGTCAGCATCCCTTTCAGGGGATGAGAAGAAATCCACTATTGTGAGACTAGCATCGCCTGGCTTTTTCGCAGCCAGCCGATGAGAATTCAGTGTTTCTATCCTGCTCCTACTGCCCTCTCTCCTTCCAGCCTTTCCCTGTAGCCTTTCTGCACTGTGTATGTCTACATAGGCTGAGATGTATATATAACATAGATGATTAATGCTAAAGGATACAAGAGCGCAACCAAAATTGAAACCTTGGCGGCAGGAAAAGTTCTCTCTGTTGGCCATCCCTTGGAATTTATGGGTTTTTCACCAACATTCTAGTTATCTCTTATGATGATCCTTCACATTAAATTATCCAATTTTTACGGATGAAAATATGAGGCGACCGCAATGCTTTCTTCTCTTCTGACCCTGAGCACTAAAATCCTATCGAGATAGATTAGATCAGTAGACAGCTGAACGGATGCATGCGGCACTCGAAAGTATACTGCGTGTGGTATTATTATTGAAAACACTTTTTCTCTGTGAGCGCTTTCTCCACAACTTGATTACACGCTCCTTATAAAACAAATGGACTTTTTAATTTATTTGTGTACTTCATAGCTCCTGTAACAGTAATATCATAGACTTCATGTCCCCAAATACTTATTACTCAACATGTAGGTAAATGATTGAGCCAAGATTGTATACTGGTGGCTCCCAGCTATTAGGACAACAGGAAGAGGGAGTGGGGCATGCGTTAGGATGGCTTGGGACAAGCGTGTTTGTGGAAGAAGCATATCTGTGTTCATTTGAGTCCTCCAAGACGCCAAGATCAGGCTAGATGAGGAACAGATTTGGGGGAAGGGGGAGCAGGTGAGTGCTTACAAAAGAAAAACTGAGAGGAAGGAAGCACAGGCAGGTAGGGCGAGACCTCCATGCGGGCCTTACATCTTTGCAGGAAGAGGGAGAAGGAAGGAAAGTTGGGGAGGCAGTCTCAACCGGCAGCATGGTTCTAGGAAAGTTTCTGCAGGCTGCTGGGGAGTCCTTGGGCCGGAGCTGCCCTCATCCCCCCAGACAGGAGCTTTCCCCAATACCCCAGCACCCCAGGTGTTGGCTGGGGCGTCCTTGAGGGGGAGGGAGTCCATGGGGTGACAGCTGGACTGTCGGTCCCCTTGGCTTTCCATAGTGGGAGGTTTCCATAGCCACACAACATGAAGGGGCAACAAAATATTTTATTTAGAAAGGAAATTGAAATACCTATTTGGGAATTTAAACATATAAGTGATTTATGTTTATTGAAAGGCATTAATAAAAAGTTTGAGAACCACAGTTCTAAAGTAATTAGTAAATTAAATACAAACTCTAGACTTTCCTTTCCCTTAATAAGCTGAGCCATGATGCCACTGGTAGAGGGGAGTCTTCTCAACTTTCAGGGCAAGGAAGTTAGGAGTCTCATTTTTTAAAATATATATTTTTTTATTGATTCCAGAGAGGCAGGGGGAGAGAGAGAGAGAGAGAGAGAGAGAGATCAATGAGAGAGAATCATTGATTGGCTGCCTCATGCATGTCCCCATTGGGACCAAACCCGCAACCAGGACATGTGCCCTGACCAGGAATCGAACCATGACCTCCTGGTTCCTAGGTGGACGCTCAACCACTGAGCCATGCCGGCCAGGCTAGCATGCCTTTTTTTAATTGGTAAATCCTATTAAAATTAAAAAAAAGATATGTGGGTGAACAAATACACTTCCCCCAAAAAGAGAGTATGTTCCTAGTCTCCAAGGTGTTCAAAGGGTCCCCTTCCTGCATGCCACGGTGAGGAAATAGCCAAGGTTGAGGTAATTGGGAGATTAACTTAACTCCTTCATTGTGGGATCAATTTACGGGTAATTAACTCCTTTACTCTTGCATTGATTAGCGGGTATTAGTGACTTACACTTTCATGGGACTGTTTATCTGAAAAGTCCTGTGAATGAATGAGGCAAAACAGCCACAGGGAGAGTGGGTGTCGATAGATAATTACCCTCCCCCCAGCCAAGCAGAGGCCTTAAATTCCAAAGAAGAGGTTTTTACGGAATAGTCTTGTTAGAAGCAGAAGATAAATTAAAGCTCTCTTTTCCAGTCTGATTAAAATACCAAAAACAAATGTCTTGTAAAAAGAATGTCGCCTTTTGTGTCTTCACTAATAAATTCAAATATGGATTTCATCAGAGAAGGTATTTACCGAGGTCCTAAACTGCATGGGTGTAGCAGGCTGGCTGGAAACAGACTTCCCGTGGCCTCAGGGGCTCACGCTGCCCTAAATTATGTGCAAGTCTAACTAGTAGTTCTGAGGAAACAGGAAGAATCAAGCACAATTATAGAAAACAGGCAGGATTGCGTGCGTGCCAGATGGGCGAGATGAAATGTGTATGAAGCCCGTTGCTTGTTTCAATAGAGATTAGAGGGGCAACGGCTACTAATAGCAACCTTTTGAGATATATACGCGTGCGTGCGTGTGTGTGTGTGTGTGTGTGTTTGTGTGAGTCCTGCAAGTGTCAGATTAAAGGTAAGAATCCTGCTGTGAAAAATGTATCATAGAGAAATCTTCAATTACAAGATTTAAGATACTTTGGTTATCAGACTTCAATTTTGTGATGTTTTTAGATAGGAGAAAAGCCCATTTGAGTATGTATCTCTTGCTTGACACGTCAAGTTTTTAGGAAGTAAAGACGTTATATGGCTTTTTGATGCTGTCTATTTTCATTTAGTGTTATAACAGCTGTTAAATTATTTTTCTCTCTCAAAAGTTTAGTGAATTGACAAAGTCTAGACCAGCGGTTCTCAACCTGTGGGTCGCGACCCCTTTGGCGGTAGAACGACCCTTTCACAGGGGTCGCCTAAGACCATCCTGCATATCAGATATTTACATGACGATTCATCACAGTAGCAACATTACAGTTAGGAAGTAGCAACGAAAATAATTTTATGGTTGGGTCACAACATGAGGAACTGTATTTAAAGGGCCAGAAGGTTGAGAACCACTGGTCTAGACCCAGAGTTGATGGGAAGAAATCTAGGTGGTGGTTGTTTTGAACCCTTTCAGGCAGGTTGTATTCTCCAGTGGCCACAGCAGCATCCCCATCAACAGGTGGGGGTATGCCCCTTCCCTCGATTGGGAGCGGGGCGGGCTTTGGGAACCAGGCGGTCAGGATAGCAGGAGAGAGGTGGCCCTATGTGGTTTATGCAGCCAGATGACTCAGCGTCTTCTTCACTGGTTGCGACGGTGGCTACAGCTCTGGGCTGCCCGGTGCACAATCTGCTCTGAGGCCGCCATGCTGTGAGGAAGCCCAGACCAGCCCATGAGGAGAGGCCACCCAAGAAGACCCGAGACAACATGGAGAGAGAGGCCCAGCCGGTCCCCAGCTGCACCAGCATCCCTCTCCCCATCCCTACCAGCCCCCCCACCTGCCCGGGTGAGAGACCCCAAGGCAGAGCCACTCAGCAAACTCCTCTCGAATTCCTGACCCACGGAAACATTGAAGACCAGGAGAGAGATTGCTGTGTTAAGCCACAAAGTGGTGGGGTGACTTGTTACTCGCAGTAGATCAGCAGTAGATCACTAGACTAACCCCTCGCAAGGTCAAACTGTTGTAAACGAGAACCGATATTTTTGAAGTCATGCGTAAATAATGAAAGATGTGGATGAGCAGGTAGTGCGCTCAGGTAAATTAGTTGGTGGCGAGTGGTTATAACGAGAAAGAGGTCTGTCCCATCCACCTCTCTTCCTTCCACCCGGCCCCTCGCCTGTCTGTGACTTCCCTCATGTCTCTCCCTCATGATTCTCAATTCTGATGCACATTAGAAGCACTAGGAACCCTTAAAAGATAATCAGTGGCCAGGCCCAGATTTAATTGTTTGAGGCATGCCAGGGCCAGCCTGACAGGGTTGAGCCGGGCTGAGGCAGGGAGGTGGGAATTGAGAAAAGAAAGAAAGACAGGAAAGCGGGGTCGGGAGGACCCCAGTTCTCTTGGTGAACTGAAGCGAGCTTATTAGCTATACAATCCTCTTTATACACAACACACTGAATCGGAGGTCTGTCAAGAGGAATGTATTCTTTGTTCCTCTTAATCTCTAAGGGAGAGATACAGCAGAAGGACAAGTTCTCAGTACAGCATATCTCAGTAAATAGTTACAGACTTCTTGGCAAGCTATGAAAGGCTGTTATTCTACAAATGTTACTCCCATTCTACTGATAATCGCCATCCACACAAGTCTGGGAAAACTGTGTGGGTAAGGGTCCCAGCCTTGCTAGCCCCTTCAGGTGCAAGGACCTTGCCAGCTTACATCTGGCCCCCAACAGAGGCAGGACCAGGTCTGGGTATATTTTTCAAACTCACCGGGTTACTCCGGTTTGCAGCCAGGGCTGAGAACCACTGTTTGACGCCCAGACCTGTGTCCCTGGCGCAGGTCATGCTTGGAGCTCAGATTGCGAGATCCGATGGCTGCCTAGATACCTGGACTTGCACGCCTCCCTTCCTGCCTGGTGCTCATTACCCCTTTTCTCTGGAAATGACACCACTGTCCAGGTAAACAGATGTTCCCGCCACAAACCTGGGAGCCATCCAGAGTCCCTGTCTTCCTCCGTCCTCACTTCTAGTTAAACACGAGTCATTCACTTCCTCCCCAGTAATTTGTGAGTTATTCTCCACCCTGCCCCATCTTGGTCCGCCTTCTCCTCCGGAATCTGCTCTAGAATCCTAGCTCCATCCGTTTGCTCTCCTCCAGGTCATCCACATAGAAGCCACAGTGCCCTTCTCAAATGCGTGAATGTCACACTCCTCTGAGGAAAACCCTTCAGTGGCTCGCCCTTAGAATAACGCTCAAGGTTGTAGGATGGCCAGCAGGGCCTTGCCCACTTTTGCACCATGCTTCATTGATCCAACTGCATCTGACAGCTCCTTCCTTGTAAGATTTCATGATGCTCCATCGAGCCTGGGGCTTCATTCCTTTGAACGTGCTTCTAGTCCCTCGGTCCTGTCCATCATAGAAGTGTGTACCCTTCCCGGGATCCTCCACCTCCTCTCCAGTCCCCCTCTCCTGTCTCAGTCTTGCCGACCCCTCATCCTCAGTTTAAATGAACCCCAGGCCTGGGAGGGGACTTCCCTGACTGTCCAGATTAGGTCCCCCTGTCACAGCACCCAGACCACCTTTACTTCCCTTCTGGAACGCTCACCAAGCATCAGTCTTTCTAGACCAGGGGTGGGGAACGTCCGGCCCGCCGGCCATGTAAGGCCCAAGAAATCATTTAGTCTGGCCCTGTCAGGGTAACCACAGATGAGACTCCAAATTCAATAAATCTAAGAGCTTCTTTTATAGCAACATACATTTATATTAAGTGAATTATATTAAGCAAATGATGTTATAAATATCCAGATGGCCCTCCCTTGGCAGAAGTAAAAGGTTCCCCGCCCCTGCTCGCAACGGTCAGGTCTACAGCAGGTCAGGATTGTATCTGCCGCCGCCTACAGCTCAGCTTCAAGCAGAGTCTGCACATCCTAGTCCCTGCACAAGTGAGAAACAGGGTGCACTTGTCACCGAAACAACTCGGGGCGTGTGAGCCGGAAAGGAGGCTCCCTGGGAGGCAGTAACTGACGTGGCTCCCAGAGGTGCTCATGCCAGTTCAGGCTCTTCTCATGGATGTGCGGGGTCCAGCCCAGGCAGGTGGCCCCACGGTCCCCTGCTCCAACCGGCCACCTCTGCTGCCCCGCCTCATGCGCTGGACCACGCTCAGCAGGACTCACGCAGAGGGGCTGGACCCGAGGAAGCCTGGGGAGCACAGCTTATGAGAAACTGCCAAAGAGCCCGTGTCTACTACATACAACATGGAATTCTGGGGCAAACTTTATTACCTTGAAAAAAGTGAAAGGCTGAGTTTGTTTGTTTGTTTGATGTTTACCAGAGGCAGAACCAGAACCAAGGATTGGCAACATCTCGCATCCCCTTTCTGGCCACATCCTCTTGTCATCTCCCTCCCTCCTCCCCTCGCTCTCTTTAACATCTGCTGTTTGTTCTCCAAAGAATCACTCAACCCTAGTCTCCCGCCCACCATCCCCCATCCCTGATGTCCCGCCCACCATCCCCCCCTCCCGCCCACCATCCCCCCCCCACCCCCCCCCACCCCCGCCGTCACAGACCACAGGTGCCTTGACTGGCCACCTGGATGACTCTCAGCCCCCCTGTCCCTGAGCCTTGGGCTCCACCACTGTGATTCTCATGTTGTAACCTCAGGTCCTTCCTTTCTTTTGCTCCTGCTCCTCGCTTACTGAGAATTGCTAGGGAAAGCCATGCCAACTGGCTCCGTGACAGCCCTGTGCTATCAGCGCTAGTGGGCCTTCGTCCCGCTCAGCGTCCTTCCATTCATCCAGGCCATTTCCTACCACATCCCAGAGAGCAGCTCTAAACCTTTTCCCACTGTTTTAGCCCTGAGCAAAGTCTACAAACACTCACACAGAGGAAATAGTTGGCTTAAAATTCCTCTCCACAATCTCAAAATGTTATTGTGTATTCGTTCTTCCTTTTTCTCTTCTCCTTTCTCAGAATTCTGAGAACCATCCCCCATCTCCTCCTCCTTTCCAAAGCTTGCTTTCCACGTGGATTTTGGTATCTTTTTCTTTTCTTTTTCTTTTTTTAATATATTTTATTGTTTTTTTACAGAGAGGAAGGGAGAAGGATAGAGAGTTAGAAACATCGATGAGAGAGAAACATCGATCAGCTGCCTCCTGCACACTTCTTACTGGGGATGTGCCCGCAACCAAGGTGCGTGCCCTTGACCGGAATCAAACCTGGGACCCTTCAGTCCGCAGGCCGACGCTCTATCCACTGAGCCAAACTAGCCAGGGCTGGTATCTTTTTCTTTTCTTTTCTTTTTTTTTTTTTCATTTCCTCTGGGACTTTGTTGCATAATTTATCTCCCGTCTTCCCTTCCCTTTCTCCACATTCTTCCTCATGGCTGGCCCCTTCCCTCGGTTAGTGAGCGAGCCCAGTACTTCAGGGAGATTAATTGTGCCGTGATTGTTTGAGATGGTTGCAGAGCAGGCTTTTTTCCAGGTGAAGGGCGAAGGGAATCCGCACCGAAAGGATGGAGAACCGGTGAGGTTCAGAGGGATTTTGTTATCAGAGTGACTCTTGAGTTAGTTGTTATTTATGACTCTGCCTTTTTCTCCTACTGTTCTGTCAGCTCCTTGGGGCAGAGGCTGTCAGATTTATCTCACTTTCCGGCAGAAATATCTGGCGTGAATGAACAGAACTCCTGCAAAACGTGTGTGTTTGGGGAGAGAGAGCTGCTCTCTAAAGGTGTGATTTTTAAAAAAAAACAGGAGCGTTGATGGGAAAGAGAAAGACATCTCCCTGTTAGGAGGACAAAAGGGGTCAACGTTCGTTCTTCCACGTGTGGTCCATTGTGTTGGGTTCCTGTCGCTGCCACAAATCGCCACAAACATAGTGGCTTCGAACAACACACGTTTATTCTCTGACAGCTCTGGAGTTCTGGACGGGTCTGACTGGGCTGAAATCCGGTCTCAGCAAGGCTACCTTCCTTGCTGGCGGCTCTCGGGGAGAATTGTTTTCTTGCCTTTCCCAGCTTCTAGAAGCTGTCTGCATTCCTTGGCTCCGGGTCGCCTTTCATCTCCAGACCCAGCCATGGCGGGTCAAGTCTTTGTCACCTGGCACCGGTCTGACCCTCTCTCCTCCCTCCTTCCAGTTATAAGGCCCCTTGTGGTTGCCTTAGGCCCACTGAGAGCTTCCTGGGTAACCTCCCCATCGCCGGGTCAGCTGACCAGCAACCTCCTTAATTCTCTCCCCAATCTTAACCTGCCATGTTACCTGACGTACTCCCAGGTTCCGGGAGGTTAGGGAATGGACGTCTTTGAAGAGGCATCCCTCTGCCTGCCACCTCCTTGAACAAACAGCATCTGCATTGCCTGGGAGCTTGTTAGAGATGCAGAATCTTGGGCCCCACCCAAGCTTCTGACGCAGAATCTGCATTCTAATCACAGTCCCCAGGTGATTGGAATGTACTTTCTAGTTTGAGAAACCACAACTAGATTATCACAAAGCCCCACTTTAAACTTCCCACGATTCTAAGGAAACTGCATTTTTCCCCACCTTCCAATCTTTATTTTTCCTTCTTATCCTGGTTTCCTGCCAAAAAAAAAAAAAAAGTTAATTTTGATTTGTACCCTTGGTGTTAATTCCCCAAAAGTCAGCCAAGTAGAACATGACAACAACTGATGCATATATTTTGCTGGCAGACAGTAGATGCTGGGAAAGGCAATTAAATTATAGAATCATCCATGATGCTGAGGTACTGGTCTGCAAAGAGTATTTTCTTCCCCAAGAAGATTCACGGGAGAACTGCCTTCATTAGTGAGAAGATGATGTTAGTGGCCCAGCAAGCAAAGCAAAGTGAGCTGTTTCTAAGGCATCTCTGAGTGGCTTAGCCTTTGAGAAATGTGACCAAAGCTGATTAGAAAATTCCTTTCAAAGTTGCAGGAACGGCAAACCCATAAATAACTCTGGTTCTCATTGGTGGGAAAGGAGGCTGCTGGCTGTGTGGTTGCTGTCTTTCTGGCAAGGATAGGACTGAGCTCACCTCCCAGACAACAAGCTGCTCAAGGCTAGGACCAGCCATAGGCTGTGCCTGGGACCTGGGAGCCCGCCATACATTCTGGGCTTGAGCACTTTCTAATACAAAGTGATACTTTATGCTGAATCCAGAGATGCACTGAAATAAAAGTGGATAAATAAACTGGACTATTTCAGTGGCCATCATATTAGACTCTCTACTTCCTTTTGTTCATTCATTCATTCACTTGTTTGTTCAACAAACATTTATGAATCATCTGCTGAATGCCACCCGTTGTTCCAGGCCCTGTGGCTATAAAGATATGGTCCTTGTCACTCAGGAACTCACATCCCAGTGAGGCAGTATCACATAAGTAAATAACTATGGCAACATGAGTGCCGGAAGAGGTATGTGAACAGGTCATGTGCCTCTCTTCGCCCATATCATGTGCATGTTAACTGAATTTATCTTTAAAATTGTCCCCTTTGCCAGTTGGATTAATTATTGGGCTTTATTATTTTGTTTTCATCCCTAGCTACTAATTCTAGCTACTTATTCTAGAACAGCGGTTCTCAACCTGTGGGTCGTGACCTCTTTGGGGGTCGACGACCCTTTCACAGGGGTCGCCTAAGACCATCAGAAAACACATATATAATTACATATTGTTTTTGTGATTAATCACTATGCTTTAATTATGTTCAATTTGTAACAATGAAATTGGGGGTCACCACAACATGAGGAACTGTATTAAAGGGTCGCGGCATTAGGAAGGTTGAGAACCACTGTTCTAGAAAGTGAAACCCTCTCATATTAGTGCAGGTAAAAAAGGGGCTATTACCAAGGTCTGGTAGGGTCTCGTGGGACTTCAGGAGAAGTTCAGGAAGCAGGAAAGGCAGGGAGTGAGGCAACCCCAGAAGGCCCCGCAGACCCCAGAGCAGAGGATCTGGTTGGCCCATGTCATCTCTTCGGCCAGGCTGCTTCCTCGCGCTGTGATAGAGTCCCTGTATTCTGATTGCCTCCTTCCTATCACTCACTTAGCACAAGTTGCAATTATATATATATTTAAACTTACATGATTACATCTGTTTTCCTCTCTAGGTATGGCAATGATCGTATCTGTTTTGTTACTGCTCTACCCAACCTTGGATAAATAAATGAAAGAATGAGAGGGAGAAAAACTAACAGTTGTTAGTGACCCTCGAGATGGGCTTTCTGTGGTCCCAGTCGGCTTGCAGAAGGGGGAGCGGGATCGAGGAGAGCCTTGGGTCCCCTGGCCGCTCACCAAGCTGTGGAGAAAGGTTCTTAAGGAGGGTGGTGTACAGGGCCGTCTTCCCCAAATAAGTCTTGGCCAACACACTAGCCACATGTTCTTTCAATGGCAAAGACACGCCAGCCTTCACACCCAGAGAGACCCTTCTCCTTCGTGGCCCAGCGTACATGCCCCCACCCTTTTCTTTTTAAAATGTATTGAGCAGCTAATATTTGCCCCCTTCTATCTCAGACACTTTCACGCATCATCTCTTCATTTCCACAGAGATTCTAGCAAGTAAAATTCTCGTTTTTACAGCCCCAGGATCAAATGTCAGTTATTAAAACAGTTCCCCCAAGGTCATGGAGCTGGCACGTGGCAGGGCCAGGATTAGGACCCCGGAGTGTTGAATCCCAAAGCTCCTTCCTTGCCATGTGGCTGCTCCTCCTGGGAGTAGCCTCCCTTCCCCGGCGGACTGAACTGCAGCTTCTCTGTAAACCACCGCGCCTTGTTCCTAGGCACAGCGTGAGCACACACTTCCCGGCACCGACGGCCTGGCTCCACACCGTCCTGTCCCTCTGGGGAGGGGGAGGCTGAGTCTGCTTCCTCTTCGTGTCCTCGGCACCTGTCACTTACTGGGAGCTCACCCACTATCTGTCTGCTGGGCTGAGCTGCAGAAGGATAGGTAGTTACTCTGCCATTTCATATTTTTTAAATATATTTTTATTGATTTCAGAGAGAAGGGAGAGGGAGAGAGAGATAGAAACATCAATGATGAGAGAGAATCATGGATCAGCTGACTCCCACACTGGGGACCGAGCCTGCAACCCGAGCATGTGCCCTGACCGGGAATCGAACAGTGACCTCCTGGCTCATAGGTCGACGCTCAACCACTGAGCCATGCCAGCCAGGCTCGTTTCATACTTTTAAAACTCCACAAGATACCATGAGTACATTCTAAAGAAAGTAAAATTACCGAGTCTTATAAATATTTTTTTCCCTCTCCGTTACTGAAATTTAAGAAACATATGTGTATTCTTCCTGCCCATGTAATGTTTAGTTACATCGCAGTCTACAGAGACTCACCCTCTGTTACTGTGGAAGGTGAAAATGCTGGTGAGTCAAGGCAGCAGCCTGGTATACCTACACATTGGCATCCTCTCCTTCAAGTCGGCGTGGGATTATGCACAAATGTCTGAGCGGAGGATTCTGCGCGCTCTGCCTAGGAGACACAGTGTGTACACAGACACTTGGATATGAAGTAGCAGGTGCTAAGTGTTAAGAGAGACCCACTGCTTCCCGGCGGTGTGACTCAGTGGTTGAGCGTCGACCTATCAACTAAGAGGTCACGGTTTGATTCCCATTGGGGCACATGCCTGGGTTGTGGGCTCAGTCCTTAGTAGGGGGTGTGCAGGAGGTAGCTGATCCATGATTCTCTCTCATCATGGATGTTTCTATCTCTCCCTTTAAAAAGAGAGAGAGAAAGAGAGGGAGAGAGGGAGAAACCTACTGCTCAGGGCTATGGGAATTGAAAGGCAGCAGGGATGCCCTCTGGCAGGGATGGGGAGGACTTCATGGGACACAGGGCATTTCAGCTGGAATGTAAGATTCAGACAAACACACACAGCTCAGGTCAAAGGCAAACTACACAGAGGTGGGAGTGGGGGTGGGAGGCCAGCACTCGGCTGTGCTTGTCCGTAAAGGGCAGAGCAGGAGGGGCTCTTGGAAAGCAGGTTGGAGCCCGTTGCCGATGGCCCCAAGTGCCAGGTGGGAGAGCTCACTTTATTCTCAGGAAGGAAGGTGGTAAATGCCACTATTACGCTTCAGGCAGAGCAGCCTGGCAGCAGCGGGAATGGGTTTGCGGGGGAGAGCCTGGAGCAGAGGGAGCGGGGATTTTATGTTTATTTGATAACACTGAGTCTTTACTGATCACACAGCTGTGTAGGGGGACTGGACGCCGGTCAGGACCGTTTCTGAAACTTGGGCACAGTCCGTTGTTGACAATGACTCATGGGTGAGGCTACAAGGATTTCTAAGGAGTCATCACAGACAGGCTCCAACAATGCACAGTGCGACTGAGGGAGCCTGCTGGCAGCTCTAACACCGGGCCACGTAGTCCAGAGGAGGGAGGTTAATGCAGGAAGCCACAGTCAAAAGGCTTGTGGAAGGCAGGGCCTCCCTGCTCAGTGAGGGCGAAATGCCAGCAGGCGGGCCTAAGGCAGAATGGGCCAAAACCTGCCCGGCCAGATAGGAAGCCCCAGAGAGAGGAGGGGAGGGGAGATTAAAACGCTGAAGGCGAAATCACAACCACTTTTGAGGTGCAAAAGGCACATTTCTAAAGCAGGGCAGCATCATTTGGGGAAAGGCAAAGCAGTTGCTAAGCAAACTGCTAACAAGGGCTTCCGATTGATTGTCAGCCTGCCTGGCGGCCCGCCTGGCATCAGTACCCAGAGGGATGCAGTGGAGCGCAGCTCCGAGCAGTGGGCCTGGGTGTGAAGCCGCAGCAGCAGGCACATCAGGGCTGTGTGCTGCAGGACACGCTGTGTACCAGGCAGCGCCAGAAACAGCCTCTGCAGGACAGAGCAGTCCCTGCACGCGTGGGTTTTCTGACTTCCCCGGAGGCAAACTACCCTTCCCCACCTCACGCATTGATTGATCCACTCCTCCAGGAGCTTCGTTTCCAGACGCAAAGGCTGCCTGCAACCCAACCTCGCTGCAGCACTGCCCTGTGACCCCCTCCTGGCAGTTAAAGAGACTGGTCAGGAGGTCTTTTTCAGAGTTAAATGTTCAGAGCCCTTAGGACTGGGGCTGCATCTTGGATAGGGACACCGTGGGGTTCCTGTATTTTTATGCGGACACGTGCATGCACATGATTTCACCATCTTTCTCGCAGACGTTTTCGCAGGAAAATAAGTGTAGTGACTATGAACAAGAAGGTGGTGGAGCAATACTACGCCCTTCACATCAGCAGAGTTCAGTGATGAAAGCAGAAACAGTGTGGCCCAGAAATTCACTAGAAATTCAACGTCACCACGGAATAGCTAAGAATAAGCAGAAGCTATTTTTTCCCTCTTTCTCTTATTTTTTTAAAAACTTGATATTCCTGTCTTGGTTAAGTGTCTTCCTCTGGAAATCGTATGCAATATTCACAGTTAGATTTGATGTCAGAATTCCGTTGTTGACAGTGTTCTAAGGATGCGTTCAGAGCTAGGATGTATAAGATGACAAGGATTGATGTTTTCTATATCTGACCGTGGTTGTTGTATAAACATCTAAAAAGGAAGTGTCTGTAAGCCATGGCTTATACTGTGTTTTGCTTTAACCTGATACAGTGTATTATGTTCTGTAGAGGAGAGACTGGAAACAGGTAGCACCATTAGTTATGCTTATTCCATAATTGTGGGTCTTTACTGATCACACAACTGTGCAGGGGGGTTGAGAACTCTGGTCTAATGTAACTACAGGTGACCCTGAAACCACACGGGGGGCGGGGGGGGGGGGGAGGGCGGTTACCGGCACGCCCCTCTCTCTTTCCCGCACAGTCAAGAATTTGAATGTAACTTTTGACTCCCCAAAATGCAACTACTAATAAGCCTACTGTTGCCCGAAAGCCAATGACATACACAATTAGCACATTTTTGTATGTTACATGTATTATTCTGTATTCTTATACTAAAGTAAACTAGAGAAGAGAAAATGTTATCAAGAAAGTCGTATGGGAGAAAAAATACATTTACAATATTTATTTAGAAAAATCCAAGTCTAAGTGGACCTGCACAGTTCAAACCCAGGTATAATGTAGTTAATGTTGCCGAAGCCGGTTTGGCTCAGTGGATATAGCGTCGGCCTGCGGACTGAAAGGTCCCAGGTTCGATTCCAGTCAAGGGCATGTACCTTGGTTGCAGGCACATCCCCAGTAGGAGATGTGTAGGAGGCAGCTGATCGATGTTTCTCTCTCATCGATGTTTCTAACTCTCTATCTCTCTCCCCTCCTCTCTGTGAAAAATCAATAAAATTTATTTTAAAAAAATAATGTAGTTAATGTCATTAATAACTAAGCATTATATTATTTAGAGGAGCATGGCTGATGTGGTAATAATAATGGTGATTATTAAGAAATTCTGTGTAATACTAACCAACTAGAGTGGGTTGAACTGCTAGAATTGTATTTTAAAGATCTACGTTAGAAGTGTCACATGTAATGTCTATACATCCAATACACTGATAAATACTGGGTCACTGTAGTTATTGTTGGGCACACACTGTTAATGACTTCCCTGGGTTGGATGTAGGTGATTTTGTTCTTGTTTTTCTCGCCATCTTAACTTCTTTTAAAAAGAGGGAGAAATGGGAAGATATTGGTCAAGGGGTACAAACTTCCAGTTATAAGATTTAACAAGGTCTGGGGATCTCATGTACAGCATGGTAATTGTATCTAATAATACTGTATTTTGTATCTGAAAGTTGAAAGTAGATCTTAAATGTTCTCACCACAAAAATAAATGGTAATTATGTGATGAGATGGAGATGGTCACTAATGCTACAGTGGTAATCGTTTTGCAGTATATAAGTGTATAAAATCAACACCTTAACTTGCATTTACAGAGAGAGAGAGAGAGAGAGAGAGAGAGAGAGCTATCTTTTTTAACACAATGAATAAGAACAACTTAACAGAAGCTCTTGTGAGCATCCTTGAGGGGTGCTCAGAAGACCTGAGTCCTTTGCACAGCCCCATGGGCCCTGCGTGATCTGGTCCCTGCCGTCTCTGGCCTGTCTTACCCTCTAAAAGCCCCACCCTCTGCCTCCCTCCTAACTCACCTCCGGCCACTCTCTCCTCAGCACCCCTTGCTTCTCATTCATGCTGGTCCTTCTGCCTAAAATGCCTTTCCCCTTATCTCCCACTCATCTCTTCTCACTTCAGATCTCAGCACACCTACATAAAGGCATGCATGTCTCCCTGCCATAAGATTGTATAGATTTTATCACAGTGTACATGTTTGTGTGGTCATTTGATCAACGTGTACATTTCTCTCTAGTCTGTAAGTTCCAGGAAGTTGGATGCCTTGTCACACAATAGACATTCAAAAAATAATCACTGAATGGATTTTTAAAAAGAAAAAGAACTTAGATTTGAAGAAGTTACTGTTTTATTTAGTATGGAGGCTAGAAAAACTAAGAACCATAAAATGTGAGAATAGAAAAAAAAACACAGAGAAATCTTGAGTCACATATACAAATACATATATTGTATGAGTTCTCAGTAAACACCACAGAGTTGGCATTTTTGAGTGTTAAGATTCAAAACCAGCTCTCTGATCTATAGCATCAGAAACTCTACAAGTCATTTACCCATAGCGTGTACTGTTTGCTCATCATAATCTAAATACTCATCTATACAGTTCTATATGGAGAAGGCTACCTATTTCCTAACGTAATTGGGAGAGAGGCTATCCTGTTTAATTAAATGTTCTAGTCAATCGAGTCACATTCCATCCATACCCGTATAATCCATAAGCCACGACTCTGATTACAATAAACTGCAGGCAACTCACCAGCTCAGCTGGTCATACATCACCATTGCTGTAAACACTGAAGATCGTGCAGGGATCAGTCACCCTGTGATGCCACTTACCTGGGCACCAGGCGGCACCCTCGTATTTGTCAGGAGCAGCTGCAGTAATCTTGACAGGAAGCTGGTGAGCCAGGCTTTGCTAATGTGGATCGAGCACACCATAGCAATTGCAAGGGCGGTAAAGATCAGTTCTGTTGAGCCAGACGAAAGAACACGTGCTAAATTTGACTAAGAAATACGTACAGGCCATTAAAAATCGACTATCAGCCTAATCTGTTGCAATCCTTTGCTCTCACATACGTATTTGCTCTGTTTGAAATGCTTGGTTTTCAGACGTGCATTGGGGAACATTTTCTGTCCTGTGGCTAGGACTGCCACATCCCACAATGCAATGCCCGCGTTTTCCAGTCTCTGTAAACATCGGTGGAGGGTCACAGCACATGGGGAGCCTCGGATGATGGGTTCCACTGTGCGGAGCAGAGACGCTGAGGCACGAGGCCGCATCTGCACGTTTCCCCGAGATCCCCTGAGCCAGTGCAGGGGGAGCCCGAGACAGGACACATCTGTGTCCTCCCTGCAACACATCTGTGTGCATCTGGAGTTTCGGGGCATGTCGATGGCTTTTCACAGGCGCCGTTAGAGTCCGAACAAGACCTTTGTAAGACCTGTGTGCGCAGCACAGGGGTGTCCAGGTGGTTGCAGGGTGCGTCCCGCTGGCCTGACACACCTGAGAATGCGGAGCGCAAGAGGCTTCCCAACGCCTTTCCCGAGGTTAGAATTCCGTCCGGTGAGAGACCCCTGGGTGGGAAATGTTTAAAGCGTTTCCCCTCCTTTTCCCTTCTCCCCCTTACAGATCTATGCGGTCCGCTCTGTCGTTCCCAACAAAAGCAACAACGAGATCGTCCTGGTGCTGCAGCAGTTCGACTTCAACGTGGACAAGGCAGTGCAGGCCTTCGTGGACGGTGAGTGCAGGCCCTGAACCGAGGGTGTCGGAGCCGAGTGTGCCCTGTGCTTCCGTACGGTCCTCCCTAAATGCATCGAATACCCATGCGTTACTGATGCTTTCTCATAAGAACAGGCATTTTGGAAAACACACACACATACTCAATAAAAACACAATTTAACGTTCTTTCCGTCATTACTAGTAAAAATAACACACCAAAAAAACAGTATAGATGTTTTCTAAGTATTTTCAAAGGATTCCTATGGTGATGCTACTGATTCTATTGCTACCAGTCATTCATGTGTGTTACTAAACACGAACTGCATTTGACGGTGCCCTCTGCCTGGAGGGGGAAGGACTCGCTCCGACCTGGGAAGTTGTCGCTCTACTTGGCTCTACGACTGGAGTCCTCGAATGTGATGCTTTAGTATTCGAGGGGACTGATTTATTCTTTTATAACCTTGCTTTTTTATTTTGAATTTGCCTAATTAATTGGAATATCAGTTCATCTCATCTACTTCTAGAACAGTGGTTCTCAACCTTCCTAATGCCGCGACCCTTTAATACAGTTCCTCATGTTGTGGTGACCCCCAATTTCATTGTTACAAATTGAACAAAATGAAAGCATAGTGATTAATCACAAAAACAATATGTAATTATATATGTGTTTTCCGATGGTCTTAGGCGACCCCGGTGAAAGGGTCATTCGACCCCCAAAGGGGTTGTGACCCACAGGTTGAGAACCGCTGTTCTAGAACCTTTTTGCCTTTTTTTTTTTACTTGTTTTTTTAGAAAGCCCATTGCCAACGATGTTATAGAATCTCAATCTCGAAATGTTTTATCCTGTAAATGTATAACCTACTGTTTTAGATTTCCTGTAAACTAGGAAATCCTCTTCTCCTAATCACATTAAATACGTTTCCCTGATGAACAGAGATCGCATGCCCACCCTTGGTTATCATAATGCCTCTGGTCCCGGGTCAGCGTCTGTTTTGTAAATATGGACTGGCTCGCCGCAATCTGACGGATGAGGTCAGGGAAGACTTAGTGCATCTCTCAACCACATCCTGTTTACACCGTGTTTGTTAAGGGTAGTGTGACCTGCTCATTTTCCGAGGAATAGAATAATCGTCCGACGCTCCTACCAGTATATTTGCCTTTCAGACAAGGTCTTGGAACCAGGCAACAGGCTCGCATTCTGATGTCTGCAGCCAAGGTCTAAGGTCCTAATTGAATTTAAAAATGATTATCATTCAAAACAGACCTGTAAGCAGACCCGCAGTGCTCAGCTTCCCTGATCTTCCCTGATTCATGGACCAGCAGATAGAGAATCTGTAGTCATCAACAGCCAATAGTAGAGAGAGCCATATTAACCAGGCATTTCGGCTCCAGGGCAACGTGTCTCAAGAAGAAAATGTTGGGCCCTGGCCAGTTTGGCTCAGTGGATAGAGCATCGGCCTGCGGACTGAAGGGTCCTGGGTTCTGTTCTGGTCAAGGGCACATTCCCAGGTTGCCAGGCTCGATCCCCAGTAGGGGGCATGCAGGAGGCAGCCTTCAATGATTCTCTCTCATCATGGATGCTTCTATCTCTCCTTCCCTCTCCCTTCCTCTCTGAAATCAATATATATATTTAAATATATTAAAAAGAAAATGTTGGCGCCACACACATCCTGGCTCAGACACCCTGTTCAGGTTTCCCCTGCCAGTGTCACTCGCATGGAAACGGAGCTTCAGGAAAGGGTTCGGGGGACGGTCCCCACCCCCGCTGGCTTGTGGCCCCACAGCGAGAGTTCCATTACAGAGTGACCCTGAGGAAGTGACGGACGCCCAGTAACTGATCACTGTCGGAGGTCCGAGTGTGTTTAAATAGAGCACCTTGCTTGTCCTTCCTGAAGTGCTGGCCTTGTCAGCGTCGAGGTCTCATTAAATAAAACCCTCATCGATCGCTGAGGAGCCTCGTGCCGTTGTGGCTGGGCACCAATCACACAGCTTGTTTAAAAGCCACTGAGAATCAAAAATATGTGTCAGCAACCACCTGCGTGGCCTATTAACAGCGCTCCTTCCGAGTGGCCCAGGAAACCCCCAGCATTTTCAGGAGAAGTAAACTTGAACAGTAACAGTTTCACAAATCAAACATGGTTATTTCTTCTTCAGAATTACTCTCCAGAAGCTCATTTTTTAAAAACTGCAAGTAGAATGTATGTCAAAATATGGGAACCAGAGGAATAAATGAGTATTGCCACTGAAAGCTGGAAGCGGTTCACCTCCATCCCCTGCTTAAAAAGGACAGTATTTTGACATGTTTAAAGATAGTTCTTAGAAAACTGACGCTTATCTATGAGTGAGAACCACCCTCATGATTAGTAGCCGCCGCTGTGACTTACCCCGAAACCTAATGAAAGTGACTTCCTCCAGTTCTTCTACAGAGAAATACTGTGAAGCATTAATTCTTTGGGAAAATTAGAGGAAGGCCGGCCCTGTTAATAGAAAGTCTGAACTACAGGGCACTTTTCAGTGCAGTGTTCTTATTTCAAGTGCATGTCACTCGAAAAGCCTGCGATGGGCGCTGACTCGGAAACTTGGAGTAGACGGGAATAATTAGCCCGTCTACGCATTAGTCACAGCAACGCCGCCTCCGCTTACCCAGCAGTGACAGCAGACTCCATAATTGGGACCCGGCTAATTTGAAATTTCTCACAAAGGCCAGGCTCAAGTTTATCTTTGTTTGGCCAACACACTCCTTGCAGGGAACTTTTACAGTGTAATGAGCTTGTGTGTGAATGCTTACTCTGTGAGAAGTAACTACTTAATATGAAAAAAGCTAATGTACTCATTACCAATAAGTTATTGCTGAAATTACGCCCCCCCCCTACTACCCCCGCTCAGCTGGAATGAGTGAAAGAACTTTGTGAGAACAGGTAGAAACATTTACTTGAGCAAAAGATAAATACATGCATGCATATATACATACATACATACATACATACATACAAAACAACAATGTCGTGTAACATACCAGGGTAGGCTTTTCCTCTGAGTCTGTGTGATTCCTCATGTGTGAGTGGCATTGACAGAACCTGGAACTGCTGTCATTTGATGAACTTTTGTTTCAAAGTGGGCGCCTGGCAAAGACCACCCCCACCCCCCACCTTTTCCCCAGTGATGAGAGCAATGCTTTCGTCAGCTCATCTGGCCTCCCTATAACCCTGCAAGCCGTGAACACAATATAGGCAGGAAAAAAGAGTAGGAATGGCCAGACAAAAACCTATGATTCACATGGTTAATAAAATTCAAAACCCCACCTTTGGTCCAGAAGATTAGAGGTATTTTGATTCATCTATCCAACAGAACAATTTTAATTCTACTTACGGCAACGAAGCTAGCAGAAAATTCTCAAGATATATTTCATTTTCTCTAAGACAACATAATGACCAAAAAAAGTAAGCTTCATGTAGTAGGGCTTAATGTTTTGATAAAACCAAGATCATGCAGTGAATTAAATGAAAATCTAGAAGTAAAGCACGAAACTGGCATTTTTATTAAGGCAGGATGTATCAAAACAAATGAAAAAGCCGGGGGGCGGGGGGGGGGATTGCTACCAAGATGAAAAGACCGAGATGAATTTTGTGTGGTGTTTTATTACGTGAATACGCATTAAAGATCCTTTGTCTTTGTCTAGGCAGTGCAATTCAAGTTCTAAAAGAATGGAATATGACAGGAAAAAAGAAGGTAAGATTAATATTGATTGTAAATTAGTAGCATCTTCAATCAAAACTTTTATTGTTGTTATCATTTTAACAAGGCTGCCCATGTTACGCTTCTTTCAAATATGATAATACGTGCACCCAGAAAGCTTGCAAATCCATGGCTCTCTTCAGTCCCAGCCGCCCTCCCCACAAAGGCCCTTGTTTTCTGCTCCGTGTTCCAGCCGCCAGGTGTGCTTCAGAAGTGCCCGGGGTTTTCTTTTTAAGGATTAAGGGGAGCCTCGCCTGAGAACTCAAAGGATTCAAGACATTAACTTGCCTGAACAGATCCTGTGGCACAGAGAAGATTAGGAGTGTTTCAAAGACACTTGGAAACGCTCTAAATATATTTTCACATGTTTTTCCAACTGCAAGAATCTATCCAAAGCTGCGCTGAGATACCTTTTTGCTGAGTTCTAAGCTAGGTTTTCTTAAGAGAGAAAGAAAATACTTTAAAATCAGAGTAAGGGGCCTGTTTTTTCTTTTTGAGAACTCTGGCAGACTCCTCCTGGAAAACAGGGGAGATTTTAATCGGCCCCTTTTACCTTACTTTGCCTTCTTGTCTAGTCCGCAAGAGTGACTTGTGGGCACGCGGAGGTGTGCATGCACACTCTGGCCTCTGTCTCCAGCTCGCCTTCCTCATCTTGTGAGCATGCTCACTCGCTCCCGGTCCTGCGCCTATAACCTGCTTCATGGCCTTTACTAAAAGTCTGCTCTTTTCTTTTTTAAAAATAAATCTTTATTATTAAAAGTATTTTATCTGTCCCCTTTTTTCCTCCATTGATCCCTTCTAGCCTGCCCCGCCACCCACCACCCCCCCACTCCCTCCCCAGGCCTTCATCACCCTATTGTCTGTGTCCCTGGGTTATGCATATATGCATACAAGTTCTTTGGTTGATCACAAGTCTGCTCTTTTCAAAGTCACTGCCCTGCCATTGCCACTGTTTGCCAGCGGGGCCTGAGTTCTGGGCATCCCAGGAGATAAACCCCAGTCTGTCCTGCTCCCTGAGGGGCAGTCACAGGCCTGCAAGCCAGGTTTTCACCAAAACGAACAAGCAAGCAGCATTACTTCCATACGATCCGAGATCAGGGCCATTATCCTGGCCCCGTTTTCTCTTCCTGGTTTCATGTAGACTAGGAAGAATTATGAGCTTTTTCCCTAGTCTTTGTGAGCCACCATCTTTGACAGTCTCCGCTTATCTTTAATCATAGCTCCCTGGGCATTTGTGGGAGATGAAGATGATTCACAGGCGACTGAAAGGCGGTATTTACTCTTCATGGAAATTTTCAGAAGTGTGGTTTGGGTATGAATTTCTCTGATGTGAGAAAAGGAGCAGACAGCAGCTGCAGACCCAACTCATTACCAAGCCTCCCTCTTAGAGGTTGGGTGGGACCGTGGGAAAATGATCTGCCCGGCCTACTAGCTGTGGGGCTCCCGTGGGAACTGGGACCTGGTGCCGCGGGCCTTGGCCGCCACCCAGTGAATGAATGAATGTGCCCCCTCACTTCTCTAGGGGAGCGCTTTCTTGGAGGCATGGTCGTGGTTTCAAAGGAAAAGAACGGGAGTAGGGAGGAGAATTCAGGAGAGAAAGCTGTTCTTTCTATTCCTTTTCCAAATGTGTAGAACAAAGCCAGCTGAGGTTCAGCTGGTGCCCACTGATGCAGCAGACAGACAGGCCGGGTCCTGATGGGTCGGCATCCGTTCTGATCGGCTGAGGCCTGTACCCCACTGAAGGTTAAGAACAGTGAATAGTCCTCGGTACAAAACCAAAGCAGTAAAGCGTATAACATAATTAGGCACAACATCTTAGTATGCTGACCATTAGGACATTTTAGGAGAGACAGGAAAACTCTCATATTGTAATAATTCAGGCCTGAAAGATTTCGGTTGACTGAAGTGCAGGGTAGGGGAGCCTTGTAAAGTCGGTCAGCTACAGCTACAGCTGAGCGGTCCCGGGGCCCACTGCTCAGTCCAAACCCAGATGGACTGGGTCCATTTGGCCTTACTTAGTAGCCATTGTCTGCTCCGGCTTAAATATTCGTAGGGATGATTTGGGGTCCTGGGGCTTCCTGGAACCTCCCAGCAGTGGTAGCAAACAGGACCTCTGGTGGGCTGGTGCCTATTTCACAGACCCGAGGGGGACTTTGGGGATCTGCCGTTCACATCCTCATCTTGCAAGGACTTGCCTGCCTTTTTCGTGTCAGTCCGTCCCTCAACATCGTCTCCTCCCCAGAGGATCAAACCTTCGTGTCCTCCTCGCCTCCCACCCTCATCGCCTCTGTAAGAAAGGAGAGCCATTCTCCAGGGCGCCATGGCCGATTCCAGTTCTCTCAGGGCACAGTCACAGGCTCCCTGTTACCGCATGTGGTGTCTCGATTCGCTCAAGTCTGCCGGTGTCTAAGCCATCCCTGCGATGGTTCCCTTTCAGAGGAAGCTTTCTGTTTACAATGTTTATGAAAGGAAGGTTGATACAACTTATTGTGAGAAAGAAGATATTTACTTACATTAAGTTGGGTGGTTAATAAAGATGTGTTTTCACCCATTCTATCAGAAGAGCCAGGAAATTATATATATTTAATAAATAATAAGACAAGAATAAACTCTGTGTGTTTCACATACAACTGTAAACCTACGTTTGCCCCACCTTGTGTTTATGTGTGTATGTATATATATATTTGTGTGTGTGTGTGTGTGTGTGTGTATATACACACACATATATATGTATGTATATATCATCTTATATAAAACTAGAGGCCCGATACACGAAATCCGCGCCTCTGTCTTGGCCCCCACCCGCTGCAGCTGTGTCCAGAAGGAAGGATGTCAGGAAGGATGTCTGGTCTAATTAGCATATTATGCTTTTATTATTATAGATATCTTATTTTGGTCTCTCGGGTTCATCTTATAATTCAAGGATCTGAGCTAAAATCATATTATTTTCTCATTCTAGAACAATAAACGAAAAAGAAGCAAGTCCAAGCAGCATCAAGGCAACAAAGATGCTAAAGACAAGGCCGAGAGGCCGGAAGCAGGGCCGCCACTCCCACCGCAGGCCCAGAATGGCCACAGCGGCAGCTGCGAGAAGGATAGCTCGTCTACCGACTCTGCCAGCGAGAAGCCAGCCCTCCTCCCTCGGGAGAAGAAGATCTCGATACTCGAGGAGCCCCCCAAGGCTCTCCGTGGGGTCTCAGGTCAGTCATTGTTAAGTCAAGTTGCTTAGGAAGACGTGGAAGGAAGGGATGCAGAGGGAACCTACTGGCCCAGTCCTGGTTGCTGTTGGAGGCGAAAGGATGGGCTCGGTGCACACGGTTCAGGCTTCTTGGGAAGGGGAGGGGAGGGAGGACTGTCAGGGACCAAAGAACAAATGCTCAGTCCAGCCCTGCACTGAGTCAAAGGATTATCTTTTCTCAAAAAATCCAGTCTGGTCTGTATTAGGATCATTAGGAAAGTGGAAATTCCAAGTTTAAAGACATTTTCTCTCTAGACACCTTTGCTGGGATAAGGGAGGGATAATTGGTGACAAAAGAAAATGTTATTTAAAGGTAGTATTTTCTATGATGTGACAGAACATAATCTTCCAGGGTGTTAGAATCTGGAATGTTAATTATTTGGGCTAAAGCTATATGTTAACTAATCTACAAAGACTACTTCTCAATCAGCTGTATGGCCTTGGGTACATCATTTCATCTCCGCTCTCCCATTTCCTTGCTGTCTCTACTAGAACGTACTAGATCAGTGGTCCTCAATACCACCTGACCCAATGCTTCATTTTTACAACAAATCCTAGACTAAACTTCATAGGTAATGTAATCTATCTAGAATTTCAATAAAGTAACACATATAAGAGTTCAGGAACAACTAAAATAGAGGCCTAAGAAAATGGCCAGATCTTCACACCTGCTGATAATGAATCACTTTGCCCTAAAAGAAGCGAGACATGACTGGATATTGTGGACATCGTTTCTCTGTATTTGACATGTGAATTGAGAGCTAAGTACGTGTTTTTGTAGGCAGATCTGGAAGTGAATGCAGCTGCTATACATGCAGTTGTCAATTCAGATACCGCAACTACTGGTGTGGTTGGCCATGTGATTTTCTAAATGGTGAGATTCTCTTGGTAAAGTTCTGAACATCATAAAGTACAATCTTTTCTTAATTTACACAGCAGCAGAAGCCTGTGAATCCAAGTAAAACAGTGCAGAAAAAATACCTTGGGTTTATGTGTGAAGTGACTAGAAGGGCATGAGAAAGTTCAGGACACAAGGCAATTCTTTGTTGTGCAACACTGTTGTGATTGTAAGTCAACCTATATCCCCAAACCCCCAGGCATCATTTTGTTCAGTTTTAAAAATATCCTGATTAGAAAAAAAAAAAATATCCTGTTACTTTTTCAAAATGCCTCCTAAGAGGTGGTGAGATCCAGGACACTAATTTATTCCCAAAGTCCTTCTAGTTATAAAACTCTGAGTCTGTTGCATCAGCAACTTTTTAAGCTCCTCTTACATGCAAAGAAGTGCGCTGGGAAGGGTGTGGTGTGGTCCAGGCCCTGGGGGAACCCCACTCTGATCTCTTTAAAGAGAAGGTCGTGCGAACACTGATGAGTTGATGGTTTGGGAAGAGAAGAGCCACATCCGACTGAGTGATGCAGGGGATGTCGTGGGAGCAGTGGGTACTGAAGGACCCATAGACGCGAGGTGGCGGAGAGGACTCGGAGGGTCAGGAAACAGTAGGGAGAACTTGACTCAACACCCACCTGCTATATACGATGCAGCACTGTCCTCTGATAAACCCGAGATGAATTGGACAGGGGCCCTGCCCAGGAAGCGTTCAGTCGGGCAGAAGAGCCACGTGCCACGCCAGGGGTGCAGTGAGGCAGCATGAAGTAACCGACATGCTCTATAGCACATAGCAAGTGTTCCGATGGTCAGTAAGCTCTACTTTTCTCCCATAAACACGTTACCTAACAACTCTGTTCCTAGGGCTGGAGTTGGGGTAATCCTGACCACACCATGATTTCTGAAAGCCAGCCAAACAGCGGCAAAGACAACCTATTTCCATTTAGGATCTGGATTTTCCAGGAACTTTTTAAATTCCGTTGTTAACGATGCCTACCCTTTTGAGAATGTTTTGATTTATAGTCAGGGCAGGAGAAAGAAATTAAATAATCGAGTGGCAGATTCCCAACTTTGCTTGTTATTGCTTTCACATGAATTACTTTCAAAATCTAATTACTCAAGTTGCTGCTTCGATATCAATCATAGACTAAAAGCCTAGCACATACATTTGTTCATTTACTGATAATTTATACCTTCTCCCTAAAACAATTTCGGTAACTCTATCAAGTGTACGATGTTAGAGCAAATGCAATATTGAAGAGCTCCCTTCACCGTGGAGAGCTGCCTTGAAAGTTAAGTGCCCACTGGAGTTCTCTGTCCAAGGGATTCCATAAACCTGCCGGGAACTTCCTGTGAAGAAGTCTTTCCTACACAAAGAACCATCCCAGTGTCCCTTCAATTGTGTGAGTTTAGTGCGAAGGCATTGGGGTATGTCAGCATTATATATTTTTTAAATATATTTTTATTGATTTCAGAGAAGGGAGAGGGAGAGATAGAAACATCAACGGTGAGATAGAATCATTGATACGCTGCCTCCTACACACCGCACACTGGGGATCAAGCCCACAACCCGGGCATGTGCCTTGACTGGGAATGGAACCATGACCTCCTGGTTCATAGGGCTATTTTAATGTTATTGGTTCATTATAAATCTATGTCTCGTGTAATTTTTTCTGTTAAACAATAAACAATGGTAATGGATGGTTATTAGATGATTTTGCAAAAGGAAGTGACCCCTGGTTGACCATTAACTTCATTAGTAACTCACTAAGACCATACATTTTTAAATGAGTTTGTAATTAGTTTTTTAAATGGGTGTGTAATTAGATTTTTCTTCCCCAAAATAATGAAGATTCTCGGAAGTTGATGCCAAGTCTGTCAGATGACTTTAAAATGTTTGTCCAATCTGCTGGCAATCCACAGACCTCGAACTGCTATTTCACAAGCGAGTGTTAAGTCCTGGACATTCTGCCCTCTATTTTCAGTAGACCCTTGGAACCAGAGAGGATGGGAGCGATCCTTTAATCTCACTCCCTCATTTTATAGCTCAGGAAACCAAGGCCCCCCAAGTTAAAAAGCTGAGACGATAACCTGGGGTTACCCTGGGGTAACTCTCTTTAGTTTGCAAACACCTAACACAAATTCATATACTTTTATGCATGCATTGGAGAGCTATTGCTAAAGCCTGGGCTTCCTAATTCCTAAATGATGTATAACTGAAAAATGATATTGTGTGTTCAAGTCAATTGTCCTTTACCCTCTTCTATCTCCCCATTTACCCTTTTTACTCTCTTCTATCTTCCCCCACCCGCCTTACCCTCTGGTAATCACCATACTGTTGTCTGTGTCATTGAGGTGTTTTTTCTTAATCCCTTCACCCTTTTCACACAGTCCCCCAACTCCCTCTCCTCTGACAGCTGTCAGTCTGTTCTCTGTACCTATTAGTCTGTTTCTATTTTGTTAGTTTATTTTGTTCATTAGATTCCACCTATAAGTGAAATCATATGGAAGTTGTCCTTCTCTGACGGACTTCTTTTACTTAGCATAATGCTCTCCAGGTCCATGCACGCTGTCGCAAAATAAGTGATGGTGGGAGAAGACTTGACTTGGGGTGGTGAACACTCAATACAATATACAGATGATGTGTTATAGAATTATACACCTGAAACCTATGTAATTTTATTAACTACTGTCACCCCCAATAAATTCAATAAACAAATATAGAAAGGAAGGGAGGAAGGGAGGGAGGGATGGTGGGAGGGAGGGAGGAAGGAAGGAAGGAAGGAAGGAGGGAAGGAGGGAGGGAGGGAGGGAAGGAAGGAAGGAAGGAAGGAAGGAAGGAAGGAAGGAAGGAAGGAGGGAGGGAGGGAGGGAGGGAGGGAGGGAGGGAGGGAGGAAGGAAGGAAGGAAGGAAGGAAGGAAGGAAGGAAGGAAGGAAGGAAGGAAGGAAGGACAGGTAGGGGGAAAGTCATCCTAACAAAGCCATATAATGATAGTCTGTGCTTGAGTGGTTTCGAAGTATAAGCCTGAAAGAAATCTCCATTCTGCTAGCGGGGAGCATTTCTCAAGCTTTCCGTTAGTGAAACTGGCTCAACCCCGCCTGCCCGGAGTGCCCAGCTGGGCAGCAGGCTGTGAACATGCCCAGCAGGTGTTTTATCTTTTTATAACACCTTGACATTCAAGATCTCTCTTTTTAAAAGTTTTCAACAGAATTGTTTTCTGGGAGGTGGCGTCAGATTAAGAGATATACAGGTGGCTGGGGGGGTGTTAGTGTGACTTCCTACGTGAGAAATACCGCCCAGGGCATCATCATTCAGGCTGTAAATATAGCGCTGTCGAGTGGGACAGCGCTGCCCGTCAGCAGATAGCTCAGGCGTTTGGGAGTTTGGTTTAAACTTAGTACAGAATGACTACTTTAAGCCTTGGAGTACTTTTTTATGGGCTTCAGAATTTTTAATAACAGCGCAACTGAGATCTTTTACATAATGCAGTCAAGATTCTTCCTGCATCCAAGTACAAAGTCGGACAAAGGGCAGATCAAGATTTATTTTTACCAAAAGCAGTGCCAAGGATCATTTTTATTTCTAAGGCCCCATTTAAAGCACATGATGGCGTTAGGGTCCAATTTTCCCAAATGTTCTTCCTGGTCTATTTTCCTTAAGGCTTAGATTCTTCACTTGTTTGTGGGGTGGTTTGATTTATATACTAAGTTAATCATTATCAAACGAAGTGCTTTGCTGAAATTATGTGTATGGGAGGCTATGAAACCATTTTAACACAATTGGTTAAAATAATTATTTTAGAAGTACTCTATATTCAATACATTTCTTAAGGTTAGATTCGAATTTTATGTATACGTCTTTTAGTCTACTTAGAAGTACATAAAGCTTTCACTAAAAAGTAAAAACTAAAGAGAAAATATGTGTTTACAGAAACTTTGAAATCTGAACACATACATGGCTGTACATATATTATGAAAGTCTTTGAATCCAAGTTCATATATTTCTCCCCAGAGGAATATTTGTTTTCTTTGGTGATGTTAACAAAAAACAACAGCCACCATTTACGTTTTGCTGTGTAAAATAAATCAAGTTAAGAACAAATTAAATTACACAAGTTTTAGTAACTAGAAAATTGAAAGTCCTCAGTATTGAAGAGTTAATTCTGAGAACAATTGCATGCATGTACAGCTGAGTGTAAATGGGTACCAATTGACTGGAAAATAATTCAGCAATGCATATCAATAACTTTTTTAAGAAAATAAAAGCATGAATTTATATCTTCTTCATCACAAACTGCACTGACTTTTTGGATGTAGAAATCTACAATAGTGAAGAAAAAAGGAAAGGTGGGCCCGGGTTAATAGAAGAGGACAAGGAGATGGAAGAGGATTGACAAATGAAGCTACAGCACGGAATTATGAGGGAGCTTGGGCAGGGAGGAGTATGACTGTCCAGCAGAAAACGGAGAATCTCTGGATTGAGGGTCAGCAGATAGGATGGAGGGCCAGCTTGAGCAGAGGTATAAAACAGGGCAATTGAAGGTATTTTAAGAAACAATCCACTATCTCCATACAATCTCTTCTACTCCAGCTTGTTCTATAAAATGCCTAGTATTTACCTTCAAGGCAAAAAAAAAAAAAAAATCAGGGGAAGAGAATGGAACATGACCTAGTATTTTAATGACCTATTAGAACAAAATCAAACTATCTTAAAGAAAGTAACAAAATCCAACATTTCTCAATGTGTCATCCACAATGTTCAATACCCAGTTTTAAAAATTACTATTCATGGGCCCTGGCTGGTGTGGCTCAGCTGGTTAGAGTGTCATCCTGTACACCAAAAGGTGGGTGTTAGATCCCCAGTCAGGGTGCATGCAGAAGCAACCAATTGATGTTCCTCTCACATCAATGTTTCTCTCTCTTCCTTCCTCTTGCTAAAAATCAATGATTTTTTTTAAAAAAAATTACTATATGTGGGAAGAAGCAAGAAAATTTGACTTATAATAAAGAGAAAAGTTAATCACAGAAGCAGATCCATATATAACCCAGCTATTTTAGTCAGACACGTTTTATAAATAAGCCAAAAAAATTATAGAAAAAAAAAGGAGATGGTTATAAAGGGTGAAGAGAAGGAGACTTTCAGGAGAGAAAGAAATATTGAAATGGAAATCCTAGAACTAAAAAGTACAATATCGGGCCCTGGCTGATTTGGCTCAGTGGATAAGTGGCCTGCGGACTGAAGGGTCCCAGGTTTGCTTCCGGTCCAGGGTACATGTTCAGGTTGTGGGCTTGATACCCAGTAGGGGGTATGCAGGAGGCAGCCAGTCAATGATTCTCTCTCATTATTGATGTTTCTATCTCTTTCTCCCTCTCCCTTCTGCTCTGAAATCCATAAAGATAAGTTAAAAAAAAAGTACAATATCTGAAAAAAAATCTTTTAAGTCATCAGATGTACTTGACAGCAATTTAGACAATGAAGAAGAAAGGAGCAGTGAACTTTAGGACAGGTCAAAAGAAGCTATCCAAACTGAAGAACAGAGAGAAAAGATTTTTAGAAGAGAGAAACCAGAAGAATGGAATATTTCTCAACTCATTTAATGAGGCCAACATAACCTTATCAAAACCTGGCAAAGTCATTACAAGAAAAATTACAGAATGATACTGGTCATGAATAAAGAAGCAAAATTCTCAACAAAATATTAGCAAATTGAAGTACGATTTTATATTTATATTTATTATATTTATATTTATAGTACATCATGAACAAGTGTGCTTTTTCTCAAGGATGTAACATTGACTTAACATTTAAAAACCAATCAATGTGTCTTACTATATTATCAAAATAAAGGAGAACAAAAGGATTATCTCAAAGCAAAATAAAATCACTTGACAAAATAAAAACTCCCAGCAAATTACAAATATAAGAGAACTTACTGATAAACGTGAAAAATCTACAGCTAATATCATACTTAATAATAAAATATTGAATGCAATTTCCCTAAGATCAAAATCAATGCAAGGATGATGATTCTACATTGTACTAGCATTCTTAGCCAGTCCAACAGGGCAAGATTGGGAAGAAAAGTCAAACTTCATTTGCAGATGTAATTATTGCCTGTTTAGAAAATTTTAAGACAAATACAAAAAATAGAAATACTAGTATCTACATTTAAAAAATAAAAAGAAACAGGTGAATTAAATTGGATAACATATTTTGTCTAACTTAATGTACCCAAAATATTATCATTTTGACATGTGATCAGTTTTTTTAAGTTATCAAAGATATTTTTCTGTACTGAGTCTTCAAGTTTTAGTGCGTATTTTACACTTAATAGCACATCTCAGTTCAGACCAGCCACATTTTATGTGTTCAACAGTCACCTGTGCTGGTGGCTACCTTCTTAGACAGTATTATGAGTCAGCTCTGAATCAACTACAGTCTATTGAAATTTGCAAGTGGATTCCAGAAAGTCAGAGAATTGGTGCTACTTCTGGCCTGTAATGTTAGAGGAAAACCTCTACATCCAGGAGAGAACTCCCATTTATCCCAATTGTTAGAAATATCAGGATTTGTGGTCAAGATGCACCTAATTCTGTTATAGCTGAATAAGTCTCTACCAGTTTTCATCTGAAAGAACATCATTACTACATTTGGAAACAGACCTGTATAGCCAATGTGCAAGCAGTACTCTATTCCAGTAGTCCTGAGTATCTGAGAACTTAAGATCAGTGATCCCACCAATACTGAGACAGTTTTCCAGGACCCTCCTCCAAAAAAAAAAATACTGCTACTCAAATTTCTCAATAAATGTATTTTGGGTGGGTGGTGAAATGAGCCATTGTCCACATATCAGTTCTCTGATACACAAACATAGTATTTTCAGCTCTAGGTTAATGAGCCTGTGCTCATTTGCAAGCTTGCCTTAAGCTTAAAATCTTTTGCATTCAACTGAATAATTTTTTTCCCTTCAGTTGTTATTTCCATCAGGCTATCATAAAAAAAACCCTTATTTTTAAGAACAAGACTAGTTTACTATACTGTTCACACTAGGATATATATCAGGTTCTCAATTTATAATATTTCTTTGAGGCTGAATCTTTAGAGAGGGAAGGAGTTGGAACCAGCCTGTACATAATCACCGTGTTAACAAAACAGTTACAGGCTCATCAAAAAATTAGCTTTTTTATAAAAAAATTAGTTTTTCATCTTTCAGAGCAGATCTCCTCCAGGTGGGTGGTGCCGCCCATCTTCACCCCAACAGAATCACCTGCGGGTAGAATCCCAGGCCCCTGCTGAATCGGAACCCCTGGGGTTCTCGTGAGCACGCAAGTTTGACAAGCACTGCCTGCAGTGGGCTTCCACTTCGGTGTAACTGCGGCCCCCTCAGAACCCTTCCGGGTGAGAAAACTACCGCAGGCGACTACCTGATTGATGGTCAGTGTCTTGCCCAGGGTCACCCGGCAAGTGATTCCCAGAGCAAAACACCCACCCAGGTCCTTCTAAAGTATGAGTTTCTTTCCATTTCTGGTACATCCTCTAATCTTCTGGGGATGCTAGTAACTGTTTCATTGCTGGAGGAAATGCTGCCTTCAGTACTTAATTACTATGTTTACTAGCTTTGTTGCACGTTTCCTTGTGAACTGTAATTTCCCTTTAGGTACATTTTAAAGAGTACTCACTATTCAGCCCATCGAGCATATGTTGTGCTTTCTTGATATGGAAGTTATAAATGATGGATTCAACTTCGCACGTCTCATAAGTCTAAAGTCAAGGGCTAATGTCTAAAGTCAAGTGGACTAGGACCCAGATCAGATTCTTTTGCACTTTCCAATGCTGCCTCTATGTTTGTGACAGTGTCAGGAAGCCTGGTTTTTATTTTTTGGTGGTTTTTTTTTTCCTTTTTCTTTTTCTTATGAAATCATTTAATTCAGTCAGTTTTAAAGATAGCTATTGAGCCAGACACAAGTACTGGGGCTTCGAAAATGTGTCATATTTTAGTATTTGCCTTCAAGGACGTCACAGCATCTTCAAGGCAAAGGCAAGGGCAGACATGTAAGTACTGTGTTCAAACACCACACACTAAGTTTTTACGAGGCCCTGTGGGAGTCGAGAAGGGAGGCGGGGTGACTATCTGAAAGGGGGCTGGGCTTCGTTGAGATGATGATGTTTTCTGTGTGAGTGTGAACCCTAGTCGGCCAGAAAAGTGAGGTCCTTCCTACAGGGTCATCGGGCCCTAGGGAAGATCAGAACATGGGTCTCGGGGATCCCAACCTGCACTCTCCCCACAACACCCAGCTCTCCCCAAGAACCTGGCCTTCAAAAGCACACTGGCTCCCCCTTTTTCCACCCCCAGAGCTCTCTCTGATTGTAAGATGTTAAGGGTGATCCATTTCCTTTTCAGGCCACTAAGGTGCCGTTTAATTCACTCCAGCAATAACTAAATGGGAGCCTACCTTTAAAAGATGCCGAAAGCAACGTGCTGCTAATTTATGGCAGCAACTATCAGAGCTCCAGAGAGCATCGGACGCCCTGGCTTTTAAATATAGTTGAGATATTACGATGATGTTTCCTGATTTAGTCCCCCCGTAAATTAGATGAAATGATTGTAATACCTGTTGTCACTTCATTCTTGCCCTCTCTCCAATCACTCTCCCGCCTTCATTAATTCAGAATAAAATACCACGAGACATTGATGTAGCTCTTAGAGACAGGAGGACTGCATTTTATAGCCTCGATATGAAATCATAACTCAGAGACATCTAAGCCTTTACTGAATGAGAAAAACAAACAAACAACCTCCTGATCTTCTCATGTATCCATGGGAGCCTCCTAATAACTTTTCTGGGTGAGGAAACTAAGGCTCAGAGATGGTAAGTGGCTGCCCAGGTCGCCCTGCGAGTAATTACCAGAGCCAAAACGCCCCCCAGGGCTTCTGACTCCAAGTACAACATTCTTTCTATTTCTAGTATATTCTCTAATCTTCTGGGGACTCTGCTAAAACAGTCTTTTGACTGTTTGCAATGAAAGGCGTTATTGTCAGCATGGAAACAAACCAAAAATAAATCGTAGCCTCCCCCCCATCACCTTATCATCCATGTTTCCAGTTGATCCCGCCACAGTCATTATTTGGTGTTTTCTTACAGAAGGCAACAGACCACTGCAACAGAAACTGTCCTTAGATGGGAACCCCAAACCTATACCCGGAACACCCGAGAGGTCAGATGGCCTGCAGTGGTCAGCTGAGCAGCCTTGTAACCCAAGCAAGCCTCATGCAAAAACTTCTCCTGTTAATTCCAATGCCCCCGCAGCTCATCTTGAAATAAAGCCAGATGAGCTGGCAAAGAAAAGAGGTAAAGTGGTTTCTTTTGCACCAATGATTCAACGTCTTTGACACACAGAGAAAAGTGCCAGGGTGACAGGACGGTCCCAGAGATGCTGCTTCGTGGAAGGGAGATGCACCTGAAATTGCGTTTCTTTCTGTGACCCACACACACTGCGAGGCAGATGTGATTCCGCCCATGTCAGTCAAAGGGCATAAATGGAATTACATCCCTCTTCTCTGCCTCCCTGAGACCATTCCTCCCTTTGTGGTTATGGATAAATTTGAAGATACTTTCTACCCTGCTGTCTCATGAAGCAGATGTTAGTGCCAGATCCTTTACACTTAACTGGTATTCAAAATGAAAGGGGCTAAATCACTTCCTTCTGACTCCCAGAAGATTAAATAATATTCTTCTCATCCAGCCTCAGTTAGATCTGATTTCCTTGGCTTTGGTTTGATGTGCTTTCTCACTTTTCTTGAGGGAGATTGCTTTCTTCCAAGAAATATGCCCTTGTTGGGATACGTACAATTTGCCGGTTTGTTTTGCACTATCTGTCAGCCCTGGTGACGGTTTCAGGAAATCGGGCAAGATTGGCACCCACGGAGCCGCTTAAGTGCTGCTGTAATTACAGGCCTGGCCCGCACTGACGGGGCCCGGGCCAGCGTGCCTGGCACCGCCACTCTGGCCTCTCTCGCTGTTTGTACCTCTCCCAGCCTCTAAGTCATTTCCTCCTGAAAAGCCCGCAGGCGTAGCCACGCAGAGCGCAGAGCGGTGTTCACAGTGAGGATCGGAACCTGACAGCGGCACAGACAGTCTCTAGAGCAGCGGTTCTCAACCTGTGGGTCGCAACCCCTTTGGGGGTCAAACGACCCTTTCACAGGTCGCCTAAGACCATCGGAAAACACATATATAATTACATATTGTTTTTGTGATTAATCACTATGCTTTAATTATGTTCAATTTGTAACAATGAAATTGGGGGTCACCACAACATGAGGAACTGTATTAAAGGGTCGCGGCATTAGGAAGGTTGAGAACCACTGCTCTAGACACATCCCACTCCAAGAAACTGCCATGTGTAACGGAACATACATGATCAGGACATTTCCGAAGAGCAGAGGAGACACGTGTGCCCAGAATGGCCCAGTCAGAGGACCCACTAGTGGAATCTCAGCAGTCTCCCTACAAACCACCCGCTCTCGGTTCTTAAATCCCCAGGTTACAAACAACCTCTTCGCAGAACTTTTTTATTTTTTTTCATTGAGAAACAAAAAAAAATATCTTTTCGTTGGTGGGGGGTGGTGTTGGTGGTACGTTAGTTCGATTTTGTTGTTATTGTTCAGCTCACAAAGATAAAGTGCTCAAATTAAAAAACAAACATTTTTTTTCTTGACATTCATTTTAGGCCCAAATATTGAGAAGTCGGTGAAGGACTTGCAACGCTGCACCGTGTCTCTAACCAGGTACCGCGTGATGATCAAGGAGGAGGTGGACAGCTCGGTGAAGAAGATCAAGGCCGCCTTTGCTGAGCTGCACAACTGGTGAGTCAGCGGCCGGGAACCTGCACCCAGGGCTGTTTCTGTAGGTAAAGCCCCGGAAGGAGAAGGCTGTTTATCTAATATACAAACAGCGCAGGGCCACTCTTCAGCAGGGTTTTTTTTAAGCCCTGCAGGCAGAGGCATGTATCTTGGGAATGAAAAGAGGAGGACGTGTTTGAATAAAAAGAAACCTGATGCACCTAATTCACTGGCGTTTGAGGTTGGCCCAGAAGTGCGTGGATGAGGTAGAGCACAACAAAGAACAAAACCTCAACCAGTGGCATTTTTGACAAATCTCTGGAAAGCCAGTAGCACGCATGCTGCTAAGAAAAGTCTTTTCCAGCCTCATCCTTATAAAAGGACAACTCTCTGAACAAAACTCAGAAGCATCCTATGCAAGCAGAGTGAGAGGCCCGCCCTGGGGGCTCTGAGACTGGAATTAAATGGGGCGCCGTGTGGGGTTGGCCCTGCCTTGCTCTGCAGCGGGTTTGATGGGAGACACTGCTTTGAGTCCTGCACCGTAGCTCGTGTCCACAGTTGGAAGGAAGTATCTGTTGGGAAAGGTTGGGTTTTTATCAGGAAGAAAATCTTCTCAGTGGGTCAGCCAGAACCCTTCCAGTTTTGAGTGACCCAAGTCACACTAGTTAAAGACAAATAGAATTTATTGGCCAATGTACATGAAAACACCAGGAGATTCCTTTAGGCCAGTGGTTGGCCAACGGCGGCTCGCGAGCCACATGCGGCTCTTTGGCCCCTTGAGTGTGGCTCTTCCACAAAGTACCGACTTCGGCGCGTGGGCCACGAAGTTTCAATCGCACTGTACATGCGCGCCCGCACGTGGTGTTTTGTGGAGGAGCCACACTCGAGGGGCCAAAGAGCCGCATGTGGCTCGAGAGCCGCCGTTTGCCGACCACTGCTTTAGGCAAATCTGGCTCTAAGCCCAAATCATGTTGTTTCTGTCTGTACCCCTCCCTCCCTCTTCTCCCCACCTGCCTCGCCTTTCCTCTCTCGCTGTCTCCCACAACCTCCTGGTTCTGCTTATTCTTGGCTTCCTTCTCAGGCACGGTCTCTCCATGGAGCAGCTTCTGGTCACTTCTGCGTATTTCTCTATCCCAAGTCCTTTTTTTGGCCTCTGGCGTACTTTTTAGCTAGTGGTTGAGTTGCGTAAAACTAAGGATTACACTTACCACTAACCTAATAAATCCTTGAGTTTTAAACTATCAGCTACCTATAATGCAAGATCCCAAGGGAATCTATAATAATAAAAGGGTAATATGCTAATTAGACCAGACGTCATTACGGACATCCTTCCAGACGGAGCCGGAGCCAGAGGGAAGCCCAGGTCCTGGGTGCCTGCCGGCAGCCAGGGGAAGGAAGGCCTACCCTTGCACAGATTTCGTGCATCGGGCCTCTAGTACTAGTATAAGAACCCTTCAGAGACACCCACGCCCTTGGGTTGTCCTTCAATGAGGAACCCTTCCCACCCCCCCCAGTCTCGGCATCGGGACCCTCAAGGACCACTGCTCTGTTTGATCAGATTATAACCTACTTGTTAAAGGCAAACTCCAAGAATATGCTTGAAACCATGAGAGAAGATAGGGGCTCTCAAGTGAAAGATGTGACGCTTATTATTGTTGGCTCTTACATTTTCCAATCTATCCTTAAGTTACCCCGATATTTAAAGCGCACTCAACTTCCAGGCCTGTTCTCTCCAGCCCAAGTCAGCAAACTTTGTCTGTGAAGGGCCAGCCAGTAAGCGCTGTAAGCTTTATGGGCTGTAGCATCTCCGTGTTGTGGCATGAAGCAGCTGGAGGGGAGGCAGAAAGGCTGTGGGCCGAGTGGCCCGGGGGCGGAGTGGGGGGACCGGGGTGGGGGGGCGCTAGGACTCGGACGTGGCCCTCCGCTGTCTGGGGGCTTTAGCCGGCTGCTCAGAGAAACCCTCCGTCTTCTCCTTTTGTGCGGCATTTTAGAGTAAACGCTCCCTCTGAGGCTCCTGTTCTGCCTTCCGTCTGAGTGACTCACACACTAATGGACAAAGTGTAGCAATGACCTCGAATTACCTCTCTCTCCTCCAGCTGCTCGGCGTACTTTTATTTTTATTGTTTTACTTTATTTCCTTAGTAAAATGAACATCACATGGGTCACGGGACATCTTGAGATTTATAACATCTTGAGATTCTTGGAGTGTTTCACGCCTCACGAGCTAAAAGCTTGGGGCCAGGAAAGTCAGCGCCAGGGGAAGTTGTATATCTTTTCTCTGCTTGTAACTCACATTGTGTTTTAAGCTGGGGCGGGGGGGGGGGGGGGGAGGCTCCCTTCTGAGTGAGCTCCGCCAAGCAGTGCTGCCGTTTTAAAAGTCACCTACGGGACAAAACAGCACTTTTCCTCCAAACTGGAGAGGAAGGAATGTAGAGCACCCATTTTCTGTGTGCTGGTGCTACAGGGTGAGTAAGCGCCCACTTATTTTCTGATCTAACCTTTAAAAAAACGATCCCAAAACATAACGTAAATGTTAAAGTAAAACCAACGTGGTTTTTAATCAACCACTTTCACGCATTTCTGCCAAATGGAGAGACGTTGGCGCTGGTCCAGGCCGGCCCGCAGCCCAGCCGCCGCGGTGATGCGCCTGAACGAAGCCTGCCTCTCCTTTCCTGAGGGATGGATTTTGGGGATTGTGGTGCTTTTGAAAAATAGCGGGTCACAGGACTGAAGAAGGCAGTTTAAATGTTTTTTAAAAATTAAACTTTTCTGTTGGTGATGAATTCATGAACAATAGGCATGAGCGAGAAATTTGAATGCGGCCCCGTTCGTTTAACACAACCGAAAACCTCGGGATTTCTGTGGGGCAAGTCCTCTGGAGGGTTCTGGAAAGTTTCCGAGACAGACGGCAGCTCACCCGGTGCACGAGGGACGTGGAGCTCTCAGCGGCGCTGCCTAGTTTAGAAACAAATTCTAGACATTCGCTTTGTTACCAGAGTGCCAGCTTCAGGGGTGCATCCTGCCTGACTAAATCCCCCTGAATCCTGCTGGAAGCCACGGGAATGGTGATGTGGTGAGGCTGGGAGAAGCCACCTGTCGGCACACGCTCAGGACCAGGTGACCACACAGCTGAGTCAGATGGACTCAGTGCCTACCTTTCCCAGTCTGCTTGTGAACAATACCTCATTCAATACCGTCAGGGGAGAAATCCACTGAGTTGCTGGATTCTGATATCAGAGTTGGCCTTGAACCCGGACACAGTTGCATAGGGACCTTGCACAGGTCACTGCTACTCCCCCAGGAGGAACTGGGGACCTGAGAGGGGAGCAGGGACGCCTACAGCTCTGACAACTCCTCTTGACAGGAAGTGAATGTTGCAGCAGGAGCCTCTGTGTGAGAAGTCCCATCAGGAACTAACATGAAACAGCTGGTTTCTTGTCTGTACGCTGGGCCCCCTACCACAACTGGAAAATATTCATTCTTCGGAATTATAGCTGCCAGATGTAATCGCTCTGTGTGCGAATGAGTCCAGCTTCTCGTGGCAAATCTGTGTGTGTGTGTCTGTGTGTGTGCATGTCCACGTGGATGGCGAAGGCTTAAAATGAGCAATAAAACACGGAATTCACAAAGCACCGAGGAAGGAGAGCGATGCTGATCACTGCCGCGTGCTGGGGGAGGCAGCATTCCAAGGCAGAGCTGTAGACGTCTGATTGACAGCAGGGGTGGAGTGTGTGCTGGGTGGGGAAGGGTGGAGAGTGGGAGCTGGAGGGGCCACAGCTTAGGCTGCTTCGGGCTCAGATAGGAAGGGGCCGTCGCAACAGGCCTTCTGTGCACAGGGGCAGAACTCCCTCTGTACGCACGTTGACTTTTTCCTGACGCAGCGCCAGGTCTGCTCAACGAGAAGTGGAAGTGGATCCGAAGTCTCCACTCCCCTGGCCCCGGGCCCTGCCCACTCCCCCTTCTCTCTATCTTGGAGTTTCCTCCCTCAGCGAGGTCGGGCGGGGGTGAGGGGGGGGCCTCCCGCTGCCCCTGCAGGCCAGGGCTCCTCGCCCCACACCAAGCACTCCAGAGCAGGAACTCCCAGGGGGCCCGTTCCCCTTCTCCTTTCTTTTTCACCCTTAACTCTCATTTTTGAGTCACTGATAGCGTCATCCTTTCGGTGCCCAGGTGTCTTCCCTCAAAGTGACATATTTGCATGTTAACAAATGTTAACCAAATCTGCTGAGGCTCGCCACCAAGCAAACGAATAACTCTGAGCATGAGAACTTCGGGCTGCAGGAAAGGCCATATTGAGCGCCGTCCATCTTCTTCGGCCTCCCTCACGCCTCATCTGCTGGGGAGCCCCGGCCGGAGCCCAGCAAACACACACGGCCCGCCCTGGTGGTCGGCAGACCAGTGTCACCACTGTGACACCCAACTGTTTGTCCTCTTTCTGGGCTGGGAGCTTGGGAAGGCCCCCCACCCCAAGGGGACAAGCTCTGCAGCCCTCTGACCCGCATTCCCGGGCCCTGCTCCTGGTCCCCAAATACTGTCAAACCCTTGGTGGACACAGCCTGGGAACGACTTTCCTCGTTGGTTGTTTCCCACCCCCCACCCCCTCCCACCCCCACCACCCCCCCACTACGTCCCGCAAACTCCTAGCTGCTGCTTGGAGAATGCCTGGCTTTCCACTCAGTGCTGGAAGCCCAGCCCGGGTTTTCTGTGCCCTGAGGGCTTTTCTTTTCTCTCTTTGTGACTAACTTAACAGTGACTGGAAGATGGTGCCTATAAATTAATACTGACTCCTCTCCACACCAGAGTCTGTGTGCGTGCGATAGTAAGAACTCCTGGAGCTCTGTGGTCATCCTTGGCTCCGGGACGCTGGGTCACTGGTCTGAGTGGACCCAGAAGTCGGTGCGTGTGTGTTTGAGAGCTCCAGGTGACTCTTTTGTGCATCTGTGGCTGAAACTCCGGCTGAGAGGCCGGCAAAGGGACCAGTATGTCTGGGGCCAAGCAGTGTTCTCCGCGGGATGGATTCTTCCCGGGAGGCAGCGTGTCTGGGAGTACTTTGGGTTGTCACCATTGGCATCTAGGATGTAGAGGTGACGCATGCTGTAGATATTCTAGAATGCACAGGACAGACCCCCCCTCCACCCCCCCCACCCCGTATTACAAAGGATTATCCCTCCCTTGACATCCTTGATGCTGAGGAAGCCTGCACCTGTGTCTTCTGGTACCTTCTCCTCGGCCCACCCTGCTGCAGGTTCTGCCGTAGCTGGAGGCCTGGAGGCGGAGGTTACTCCCTTTGCACACCCCGAGTCTCTGCCCGCCCCTCCCCCAGCTGCCCTCCCGGTGCGCTGCTGGAGACAGGGGAGGGGAAAGGTCCTCTCCAGTCATTCACACGCCCAAACAACCTAACCACGGCGCCTTGTCTTCTCCGATCAGTGAGGGAGGAATTTTATTTTCCATATTGCCTGAAATGTAAACCTTCTAGCTACGCATTTTAAAGGTCAAATTACATTTTTGTCGTCTTAAGACCAGAAAACCAATTGTATTGAAGTGGAGAAAATTGAGGGCTTTGCTTTTGGGTCTAGTTTTCATTATAGAATTCAGCTCAGTCCTTAGGAAAAAATGGAGATGTTAAGAACGGACGCTGGTAGCTAATGAGGGGCAGGCACTTTTCATCAGCCGTTCTGTCTCGACCGGAGTCTTTTCCTCATTTTGCAATAAGACCACACAGCGCAGTGGGGCCGGGGATTGGGGGGGGGATCTAGGCGTGTGACAATGAATTCCGCAGCGAATGCTTCTCTCCAGGGGTGGATCTTTCCCTTCGGCCTCGGCCAGGCAGCGGCGTTGCTCAGTGCACCTGGGCACACGTGGCATCTGTCCAGCCACTCTCACGCCGGCCACAGTGGCACCCTCAGGTGTGCCAGCCCTGGTGCTCCCCAGCGTGAATGAAAACAGGCCTTTCTGTGTATCTTATGCTTCAGTGGTGGTTGAACACATACTTGCTCTCCGTTTAATTAGCCTCCCTTCATTAGGAGAGTCATTGAATTGTGGCGCTGTATGTACTTCGATAGATAAATGGAGAGGAAATGAGTATTGGGTGAGACAGATCTGTGTCACAGAGAAGACGCTGTGACAACAGGCAAACGTGGCGAGTGTTGACAGAAGCACGGATAATGAGTAGAGACTCCATTTTAAAACCGTGTGGCTAAGCCCTTGCTGGTGTGGCTCAGTGGTTGAGGATCGACCTATGAGCCAGGAGGTCACTGTTCAATTCCCAGTCAGGGCTCAGTTCCCAGCAGGGGTGTGCAGGAGGCAGCCAATCAACGGTTCTCTCTCATCATTGATGTTTCTATCTCACTCTCTCCCTCCCTTTCTCTCTCTGAAATCATTTTTTAAAAAAAAATTTTTTAAGATGTAAAATGATGTGACTGAAATATAAGTATTCCTAGTGTCCCCACCAGTATCAGAGTGGGGTGTGTCCAGCAAAGTAATGCTTTTCTCTGCCCTATTCAACAAGGGGTGTTGGTCGTGGATTACAGCGGAAGGGCTGAGGTTAGGGAGCTTTTAGCCATGTGGATTGTTATGTAATAATTTGACATTGCAGTGTGTGACATGATTGCTACGTTTTGCCAGCACCTTAAACCAAGCATGTGATGAAGACAAAATCAAGAGTTTACATTATATTTTTATGGTAATTTTTGAAGACATTGAATGAAAAGTCTCTATGTCCTTTTGCTCTGAACATGAATACAATCTTCCCATTGATCAAAACCTGTATAAACCAGATTTTCCTTCTCATATAATGACCTTCCTAAGTGCACACTTGCCGTGACCTGTACCAAGTACTGTGCAACGGCAACTATCCAGGCCCATGCCTCCTCCCCACACCCAGGATTTGCGATTTGCCCACATCTTAGAAGAATGCACCGTATGGACCTGAACATACACCTGCAAAGGATATCAAGAGGCAGTAGCAGAAGAGGCTAATAAACATATTTATGCCTCAGGAGGGCCGTATGCATGGTTTTTTGTTGCTGTCCTCGCCGACAAATTGCCCCAAATAGCTCCATTGCCTCACTCTGCACCCGTCCCATAAACAGAAGCGGGCTCCAGGCCACGCCGAAGCTGTGGGAAGGGTAAATCACGCCACGGAGGAGCTCAAGGTGCCTGTGACTTTGCGCCGAGGCGAGCCCCTGAGGTGCCGTGCATTTCAAATCTTGCCTCGTGTGTGAATGTGTCGCTCTAAATAGGTGGCGATCGCTTCTGGGAGGTGAAAGCTTCTCTTTTCCTATTTCCTTTCCTCCATGAGGTTTTTCTCTGGGTTGGATGTTTCCCCAGGGCACTGCCGGGGCTCAGTGAATCACTCAGCAGGAGGGAAGAGCAGGTTGATAAATACAAAAAACTCCAGAACCAGCCTTTTCAGTCTCGGCCTCGTCCCCAGGAAACCAGCCTGAATAGCACCTCGTAGTAAGAGCCTTGCTGAGCCCCACGTGTGATTACCCCCAGACGTTATGCCGGCTGCACACTTAGCCTGGGAAGTCGCTTCCCGTTCAGCACAGCCTTCCTTGCAGAATAATAGCCCCCCACCCCCACCCCCCAGAGCTGGAGAGCAAGCGGTTGGCTCTAATTTCAGCTTGAAATATGAAAAGATTTCTGAGCCTTTTCAGCACATGAAGGCTACCGATCAAACCAGCTTGGTAACATGCTCCTTGAATGAGAATTGTTAGTTTCATTATAGAATGGAAATATGAAAGGGAATTAAGCAAATTGTTCTATCTTCACAATCCCAGAGTATGTATTATTTGTGTCTTTTTTATTTTATAGTATAATCCATTGTCACTGGAAAATAAGACAAATTTGTTCTTATATGTTAGTATAAATACAAAATATATTATAATTTCACAATTTCTGAATGGACCTTGGAGCTTATTTCTGTTTATTAGATGGGTACAGAGTGAGACCAAGGCATCGTTTTGAGCAATTTGTAGCCAGGACAGCAGCAACTCATATAAAAGAATATATAAAACACCCAGAGTTACTCTAATAAAATTCCTTGTAAGTATGTTATGTTATTTTTCCTGTGACTGTAAATCTTTGGTTCTCAGTAGGCCAGTGGACTGTAACAAAAGTCACATGTTTGCCCTGACCGGTTTGGCTCAGTGGATAGAGTGTCTGTCAGCCTGCAGACTAAAGGGCCCCAGGTCCGATTCCGGTCAAGGGCATGTACCTTGGTTGCGGGCACATCCCCAGTGGGGGATGTGCAGGAGGCAGCTAATTGGTGTTTCTCTCTCATCGATGTTTCTAACTCTCTATCCCTCTCTCTTCCTCTCTGTAAAAATCAATAAAATATATATTTTTAAAGAAAGTCACATGTTCAAGGCTTATCAACCCTTACCTGGAGGCATGAGGTGTAGAGTTACAACAGCATTTAAATCCCATCTCCACATTTTCTAGCTCTGAAGATGGTTGAGTTTCTTAACTTCTACTCAGCTACAAAACAGGCTTGCCGCTGTCACTTTCTAGGGCTTTTGTGAAGGTTCAGGTACAAGATACACATTTCTTAGATTATTCCAGAAAATCTCTAGCCTGCGCCTGAGAGAAGTCCCATCTATGTTGGTTTCTTCGCTTCCAGATAAACACTTAGTGAATTTCTTTCCCTCTAACCCAGGACACTGGGAAGGCCGTCTCCTTCTCCTCTCTCTGTTTACTCAGCGTGCTGTGGGTCCCAGCCTGGAGACACGGATGTGTCATCACCACTCTTTGCTGTTTACTGCTCGGTGAAGAGAGAAGTAAGGCCAAGGGACCCGGGTTCCGAGTGGCCACTGCTGCCACCAGCCCAGCCCTCCTTCCCCTGGCCTGTCTCCCACGCCTTCTATCTGCCTCCTCTTCCCCTTCCTTCACTCGTCCATCCAGTAGGTAGATGATGTGTGACCAGCTGGTGCCTCTCAGATATTGGCATCACAAGGAGCCTCAGAGCCCCATTCATTCCCAGCGTCCCCGGTCTGTGGGTGCGGGGCCCAGGGCCATGCATTCAGCAAGCACAGTGGGGACCATCACCTGGAGAACATTGCTAAGGGATGAGAGAGATCTCTTTCCCAAATAACATACCAGGTCCCAGGGGAACAGATAAGCAGGCTGTGGAGCGTGCGTGGGGGAGGGGCCCAGCACCCCCGGCTGTTACCTCGGGCCCTGAGTGACCATGTCCTCGTGCAGAGAGGCCCCTGCAGAGAGAAGTCTGCTTTCTCTCCCATAGAAGTCGTTTTAGGTTTGTTTGTCTTTCTGAAGGGGGTGGTGGTAACTCGTACCATTTTTGTAGCTATAGAAACTAAGACAGTTAAGTGGCTTGCCTTGAATAGTGATCACCACGGAAAGAAACGAAACTAAGAAGCAATTAGCAAAGCTGAGAAATCCTCGTAAGCAAAATCACACGTAAAATTCTAAATGGAGGTGTGTAAGGACTACAGATTTTCCTGTTGAACATGTGGAATTCATAGAAGTCGCAGGATTTTGCAACTCTTAGAAATTTTAAGGAGAAAGAGGAATCCTGTGTTTGTTTTTCCATCAGCTGTGTCTGATTTGAGGGACTCCCGTGTTTCCTGCGTGTTGGGAGTTGGTCCTGGTGCGCCATCTGCGTGTGTCTCATCCCAGAAACGCACCTCAGACAGCGTGATGAAATGTTCATTAGCTGTGCTGCGATCATCGTAGGATTCCAACAAAAAGCATGCAGACGGGGAGGTGCTAACATTAACAGATGATATTACCTCCGATGAAAAATAATAGAAATAAAGCAGCCAGGGCCTGGTTGGCAGCTGAGTGCAATGGAGAGCGCTGTGCGCAGGCACCTGTCGTCGGTGTTGGGCTGCCCTCCTCCTGCCTGGGAATAGAGAGCCTCAGTGTTGCTGCGTCTGTGCCCGGGGAATGGGTAAGCTGCACCCCGCCTGGCTTGGCCCTGGGCCCTAGAGCGTGTGGTAATACCTGAGGAGATGGCCTGGACATGGCACCCTGGCACTGTGCACCCCAATGTGTATGGGGAGCTTGTCTGCCCCCCGCCGGGAGGAGAAGTCCTGTCACTCCAGGGAGGGGACCTGGGCGCCTGAACCTGTGGGCAGTACAGGTGGGCTCTTCCCTTGTGCTCCCTTCTGAACTCCAGCCCCTCCCCACCAACACACACGCGCACGCACACACACACACACACACACAGGGCGGCCCCTGGGCGCTGCAAGGTGCCAGGAGCCCAGCAGGCGTTCCTCGGGCGCTCACGGTGCTCACCGCTGGTGCAGTGGTGAGGAGGGAGCCCCCGTGGGAGGATGTGTGCAGTGTGAGAGAAATAGAAGTTCTTTACACGGGAATCCTTGCATTAGAGAGTGTCGCTCACTTGTGTGCTGTGTGCAGAACGCGGGGGCCGGACGACGGAGGCAGCATCAGCGTCCCCCAGCCCCCTCGCCCAGCAGCGAACACAGCCTCTTTCCTCGATGGCGGACAGGAGGCCTTCCTCGGCCTGCGGGGCTCTGGGCTCCTCGCCCGTCGTCTCCGTCCAGAAGCTCTGCTTGCTTCGCTCCGCTTGGCAGCTGAGGGTTAAGGCAGCTCCAGCCCGGAGCACTTCCTCCACAAGGGGGGTCTGAAGCAGAACTGTGGCGATGAGATGGGCCAGGCCATTTCTCCACTGCAGGCCCGAGGCAGACCCCCCGAGGCCCACGCCCCGAGGTGGGAGGGGCCCCTCTGAACCCCAGCATCTAACTCCGGCTGCTGCGGCACATGGATGCCTTCACATGCCCTTTGAGATTCTGTGTTTGTGCCTCAGTATCCCCAGCTGGTTCTGCTCAGCAGCTCAGCAGCATGTGGCTGCTCCTGTCCCAGCACCTTCGTCTGGGAAGAGCCGAGACCTGACCCGGCCCATCCTGCTGCCAGCCGAAGCAGGCGGTCCCTTGGGCCTCGGTCCGGCTTACAGAAGAGTGCTCCACGGAGCAGGGACAGGTCGCTCCATCCTGCTGAAGTGCCTTTCCAATTCTTTTTATTGTTGTTATGAGTCCTCTACAGAAAGGAATCGAGACAGTGGGGACATTCTTATAAAATGACACTTTATCTCCGTGATTAACTATATAATAAACCGTACAGGCTCTGCCATGGTAATCTCCTTCTCCTCACACCTTATTGCTTTGATAATAAACGCTTTTTTATGGCAACAGAATAAAACTTTACTGTCCGGAGAGTTTGGGTGAAACGAGGAGGTGTGTTTTGGAAGGGAAAGGGCGCATCTGAAGCCCGTGAGGTCAGCGTGGGTTTATGTGAGCTCAGTGCAGGTGGCACGTGGTCACGTAGCTGAAGTCGGTGACCTCGGGACTGTACCCGACCACGGAGAGGCCGTGTATTGGCCGGCGGACAGCCGTGGCAGAGTTCTGTGTGCCAGTCGGGTTCCGGCAACCACTGCGGAAAGCGGAAATATTTAAAACTTAGAGTCGCAGGTGATTAGTGGAGGGAGAGCACAGATTTCAATAATTTATCGCCATCTCAATTTGAGAACAGAATCATTAACTACCTGTTTTGATTCGAAGCCAAACCCTGTGTGGTTTGGTGAATATCGGTGCACTTTTATTCATAAGTTTGCGTCTCAAATGATTAGATTCCGTCAGAGACAAGCATGATATAAATTGTTGCATAAGCGTGATTTATGTGCAAGCACCAGAATATACCAATTAAGGAGAAGTTTCATTATTGATGCCACGGGAAAATGAATATGCTTTCTTTCCTTACATTCATCACGATCAAGCAATTTTTGTGGAGCAACTCACAATAGTCTAAGATCACACAGCTTTTAAACACTCGGCGTTTCCCTGGACATGCGATGATTAAACAGAGGCCTGAAGGGATGCTCGGGCTTAATGAGAGGAAGAAGGCAGGGCAGGGAGGAGCATTGCCTTCCAGCCGAGGCAGGGGCATGTGCCAAGCCCTGTGGCGAGTAGCGAGCAGAGCTCCTGCTCTCCGGGAAGCTTACATGAGGTCACCCAGCAAGGCCTTGGCGCTCTGTTCCACGTGCCTGGGACGCAGCAAGCTGCCGGGATGTGCTAGCCAAGACCAGCCTCATTTTGAGGTAACTGAGGGCGGACATGGCCACACAGGTGTACCCAGAAAGCAAGCAGGTGACCTTTGTGCCTCCCTGTGGGCATGTGGGTGGCGACACTGTCTGTGACTTTTCTGTGACTCATCGGCTCTCAGCTGGCATTCCTCTCAAAGGCTCTCCCTCCCTCCAGCCTCCATAGCTGGTAACTCCGCCCCAGGGTTTCGCCCAGCCTCTGGCCTGGTCCCGCCCTCGGAGCTGTCTGTCGCCAGGCGGCACTGCAGTGTCTCTCTGTCCACTGCCTCTAAGGTTCAATAGGACCTGTGAACGGCACTGATGAAATTCCTCGTGCAGCCGATGCGACACCACCAGGCCCTGTGGGCACCTGGGAGGCTCAGACAGACTTTCCTCTTGGCCCTTCCTGTGGTCTGGTGCTCAGCTTGGTGCAGTAGCAGCCGCCAGAGGACGGGCTGGCCTCCACGGCCCGGCCCCTGCACCCACCTCCCACGGCTGCTCTTCCCTCCAGGCCTGCAGCCTTGAAAGCAGAGCCCAAGGAAAGGCTCCGGTGCCCCTCGTGCGGTGCCTGAGGGAGGCTCAGTGGTAGCTGTCGGGCCGGGTGTGCCTTCAGATCCTCAGTTCAGACGAGGGACCTGACTCAGCAGATTCCCGGCTGCCTGTATCCACGGGAGTTTTGAACGCAGTCGCGCAGAGCAGCACCTGAATTACTAAGACGCTGAGGACAGTGTTTTGTTGAAATACCAGAGGCACAGAAGCCTGGTTTGGTGCCAACTCCACGGGCTTTCTCACATCCTCACGTGGGCATGAAGCAGATTAACAGTGTGTTGTGTAGCCTCCATTCCTCAGTGGCGGGCCCAGGAGGCCGAACTCACCACTGTGTGAGTGCCCAGCTTTGTGTCCTGTGCATCAGACCTGGGGGGGGGGGGGAGGGTGTATTGTGCCCCAGATGTCCATTGTCCATCTCCTAAACCCTCTGGGTACATAATGATATTAACAGATTTAATCAGATTTACTGATGCCAAAGGAAAATGAATATGCAAAAACTGGCCATGGTTTTGGAGCTGGCAAAAAATTTGCCATGGCCTTTCCTACACTCTTCTCCTCACCCAACACACACAAGCTGCAGGGCCTGTGGCCTGGGGGGGTCAGAGGGGGTGGGGACTTGGTGAGGCTGTCTGGATACCCCCAGGCTTGTACCCATGGATGCATTTCCTATGAGGCATACTCTGCGAGCTCTCAAAACCTGGAGACCAGTTAGAAGCCTTCTGTTTGGTTGAGGGTCGGGGAGCCCTAATTTCTTCTTCTTGCCATCACCGTTTTCTTCCCTCTTCTGGTTCTCACTATTTCCCAGTAATTTTAGCAGATCCTCTCACCTCTCCCCAAAGAATGTAGGCTCCCCAAGGATGGTAGTAATTTTTTTTTTTCATTCACAGCGGTATTCCCAGCCTCACCACCCTTGCCTAGTACATGGCAGACACTCAGCAAATATTTGTTCCATAGATGAAGGTTTTGCCAGTCTCCCCCTGTTTCTAGTGCTGTCTGTGGCATATTCCTGTGCAGCCATCCCAAACCAGGCCACCCGCTGCACACCACTGAGGAAGAGGAGGGAGGACAAGTTACCTGCCAGTCTCCCGTGACGTGCCACCCAGTAGTCCGCTGGCCTCTTCCTGTGCCCAAAGGCCCAAAGCAGTTGTCCGGGACTCCTGTTCCATGCCCAGTGGAGCAATGTTCATTGGAAGATGCTTGAAACACTTTCCCGGGGGAATGAGGAGGCATAGACTCATGTGATAGAGCATGTGGGTGTACTGACCCAGCCCGAATTTCTCAAAGTAAATGGCTTTTCCCCCCCATCCCACACTCCCCCCGGCCCACAGCCAGAGTCTGGGAGAGTGAAGCACAGAGACCCTAGAGAACTTAACCCGCCTCCATCACCCGTGCACCAGTTTTTAAAATATGTATTATATTGTTGTGGAACTTGGGAACTCGTAGGGCAAAAATACTCCCAAATTCAAATTCAAAGCGGTGCCATCCTGGAAGTCCGAAAGGCTTGTTTCTAGACTTGCTGACAGTGATTTAATCAGCAGCTGTCACCGTGTCATCCTGGGCACATCCCTCCATGTCGCCTCATTTCGGAAAAGCAGAGCGTGCGGCTGGCGTTGCCACCGGGAAATAGTTATGGTGATTTCGCATTTTGTGTAATGAAAATAACCTTTCTTTTACTTCCAGTGCTTATTACAAGTTCGTCTTTGATTACGCATTCTTAGCTTTTGTTTCTGTTTTGTTTCCCCTCAGCATCATTGACAAAGAAGTTTCCTTGATGGCAGAAATGGACCAAGTCAAAGAAGAAGCCAGTAAGTACACCCCTGGTGGCTGGGCCAGGGGCCTCCCCGTCGGAAGCTGTCTGTAGGTCAGACTGGCCGTGATATGGATTCTGAGTTGGGTCCTAAAATCCACACGGTTTTCCGGCTCTTGAACTCCGTCACCTTGGGCAGTACATCACTTAGCCCCTGGGGGACCTCCGTGACCTCGTGACCTTGTGTGTGAAGAGTGGGCCCTCGCAAGTACCAGGTGTCCCAGGAGCTATTTCAAGTCCGGAGGGACTTTGGTGGGTATCCTGGGCTACTTCCAGTAGTTGGATTTAAAATGACATTAATTTTCGTATTAAACTTTACAACATAACTTTTAAGCCTTCACAGCTTACAAATCTTGCTCTACGACTCACACAGTCCTCTTCACTTGGTCCTTTTTTAGGTTCAACTAACTGGAGTCCAACCAAATTTAATTTCCTAAAAAAAATAAGTCCCATTTGAAACTTACATTCCTCTTCACATTTTAAAGAACATTTATGAATTTAATATGTCTGGTCTTTATTTTTTTAGCACATCAGGCGTCTGACCAGGCAAACTCACAAACCTAATGGGCAAAGCACCCCAAGCTTGTCAGCAGCTCTGCTAAGATTAGCAGCTCAGACTTAGAGATGCACTCAGTGAAGTTGTCCTGACCCGCTCCAGTTCCGTTCACAGACTTAGTCGCACTGGCTGACACCTGCCAGCTTGACGCCTCAAAAGAAGATGAATTGCATGTTTTAAATTGAAATCACAAGTGAGATTGCCCAATGTACCAGAGACTGCACAATGAGCACACTCAGGCCATCTTGATCATTGCAAAACTTTTCCTAGTTTTAACACAAAGTACTTGTTCCCTGGGTTTGATTTATTTTGTTCTCTTCAAACTCGTCTCTAACCCTTCCCACTGCTGCGAGGTTCCGCGACAGCCGGTAGGGCTAGATTTGCCGTCTCAAATGGGCCGAGGCTCATGGGTTGGAAATTCCAGCCGAGACAAGATTGCACAATCAGGTCCAACACAAGCCCAAGCGGACACACGGGAGCCCTCTCTCAGCATTGACCTCAGCCTGCTCTGGTCACGGGAACCCTGAGACCATGTTTTTAAGCTGGGGTATACTTTTACAATTCCTATCTCCTGAGCGTTTTAAATTCTCCGTCTGTACCGAAATTTCATCTCGTGAATTAGACAGATGGCAGTCTGCAGCCCCAGCCGGGTTTCAGCTAAATACCTTCACTCTGACGGCACTGCATCTCTGTTACCGGAATGAAGACTCGGGCCAGATTCTGCATTCTTTTCCCATTCTTCTCACCTGGCCCGTGCCCATACGTCAGTAGTCCCTTCATGGGAAATAGCTATTGTTATTTTTCTTACCCAGCTTTTCTAAATAATTACAAGCAAATTTCCAGGATCTAAAATAGAGCAGGTTTGATTAAATAAAACTAAATGTGACCCAGGGTCAAGCTGTGGGAGTGTGAGGTCATCACACCATCCCTTCGATAGAAACATTGTTTTATGCTTCTACAGTTGGTTGGTTTCCGAGGTAAAAGTGGATTTCCACCCGAGGGGATGTTCCTGTGTCTCGGGTAAAGCTGATCTTCCCTTTTCCGTTCCATGCCCTATTGGTAACAGCACGAAGAGCCAACACAGGCACAAATGCTCCCCTGGCACCCAAACGGAAAGCTGCCGGCACATCAGTCTGAGAGGTTAACACACCCGCGATTTCGTGCGCTCATTCTTCGTCTCGGGACAATGCTCGGTGCCAGGACCTAAGGAACTCGGAGCCTCTCGGGAGAGCACCCCGTTTCCACACCTCACTCAGGCGGGAAACATGACCGTGTGCTGTCCTGTGTCCGAGCATGTTAGTGCCTGGGACAGCCACGGGGAGGCCTGTGGGAGCTCTCTGGCCGCTGCCCAGAGCTGGGGAAGCAGAACCGAGTTCAAGTCCAAGTTCCATCCATTTACTGGCTGTGTGACCTTAAACCATTTTGTGAATGTCTCAAACTCTGTGGTTGCACATCAGAAAAGGGGGAATAAGACGAGTATCGAGGCGCAGCCTGCATGGCTCAGTGGTTGAGTGTCAACCTGTGAACCAGGAGGTCACAGTCAGGGCACATGCCCAGGTTTTTGGCTCGGTCTCCAGTGTGGGGCGTGCAGGAAGCTGCCGGTCAATGATTCTCTCTCATCATTGATGTTTCTGCCTCTCTCTCCCTCTCCCTTCCTCTCTGAAATCAATATATTAAAAAGAATAGTATCTATCTCAAATAGCTATTGTAAAGGTGAAATGAGAAAATCCGTGCCAGGCACTTAGCTCTGTAGCAAAGGGCAGCCCAACCCGCTCCTGGACAGTCACACGGTGCAGGTCAGGGGCCATGCGGCATCTCAGGTGACAGGCCTGTGTCAGCCATGTCGTCTCCACACACAGAAGCTGGGAGACTCTCTCCCCACAAGGTAATGAACCATCTGTACGGCCACCACCTTGAGCTTGCTTGTCTACTGCCTCTCGAGTACTTTCCATTTCCTGCACACGCTAGAAATCATATTTCCTCAATTATAACATAAGCTCCTAATATCCCTCATGGTACCTATCACAATACTGAGAAGGCTGTAGGTACTTCCTAATATTTGTTAAACAAACCATCGTAATTAATTCAGTGTCTATAGGCTGCAGGACCCAATATCAGTGAATGTTAAGGTCATTACACACAGAGAACGTATATTCTAGATCAGTGGTTCTCAACCTGTGGGCCGCGACCCCTTTGGGGGTCGAACGACCCTTTCACAGGGCTCGCCTAAGACCATCGGAAAACACATATAATTACATATTGTTTTTGTGATTAATCACTATGCTTTATGTTCAGTTTGTAACAATGAAAATACATCCTGCATATCAGATATTTACATGACGATTCATAACAGTAGCAAAATTACAGTTATGAAGTAGCAACGAAAATAATTTTATGGTTGAGGGTCACCACAACATGAGGAACTGTATTAAAGGGTCGCGGCATTAGGAAGGTTGAGAACCACTGTTCTAGATGAATACATCTCGCTCTATTAATAATATTCGTAGTGAGCTTTTCTGGAATGTACGGTACTAACCACTTCTCATAGTTACTGCATGTAGCTTCACAGTGGCCTCGCGAGGCGTGGGGCTATCACACTGTGCAGATGCGGGGACCAGGCTGCCGTAGTGCGGTGGTTCCAGACTTTGTCCGGGGACCAGGGAGCAGAAGGCCCACATGGGCAGGCTCCTGGAGAGCCAAGTTGGCCAGAAATGTGGGAAGAAAACATTACTTTACATTAATAGGAACACAGACACATTGTGAAATAAAATGCAGGATTCACAAGAATATTTTCAGGAATAAAAAGGATTTCAAAGAACCTTTGTGCCTGAAGAGCTACTTCTGCCCCAGCTCCCTGCGTCCCAGGGTTTCAAGGACTCTCCCCAGAGATGGAGTTTTACTTACGAAGCCCTCAACATTGTCCAAGGCCCAGGCAATAGGAGCAAGCTCCCAGTGTGTTTCAGGAACTTGAAGGAATGTCTAATTCCTGTTGAGAAAACGGCTTTCAGCACGCCAGATGCTGTTCACAAAAGTGCCTAAATAATCTGAACCGAGTCCTGCGTGCAGCAGAAGCCTAATGCTGTGTGAACTGTCCCCTCCACAGAGGTATCAAAGGAGGGTGCTTTCAAAACACACTTGTTATTCTATTTTAAATTTTAGGATCAATGAATTTTAGGATCCGATCTGGTTTTGGTTTTTGCTTTTCACTTCTGTGATTGATGTTTTTGAGGGGAAATAAATGCCTCTCCCCAAAGCATGTAGCTTTAGATCTCAAGTTTTAAGGCTTTCTCATCATGAAAGGCTTTGAAATGTTAATGAGACTATATGTAAAACTCATCCAACACTTGCTGATGCAACATTTGCATTCCTTTGCACATCTACAAGAGTGTAAACTAAGACTTTATTGGTGACCTTGCACCTGCATTCCTATTTTAGGGCCCATTTATATCTATTTCTATAAAATCTTTTGTTTGGTGTGAATGCCTAAGTTCTACCTAATCAAAAAGAACAATTGCCCCTAATTGTCACCAGTCCCATAAATGATCCGTTAAAAAACGTCAGATCTGCTTAACTGTGTCCCCACTCAGGGTCCGCTGACCCCTGTGCTAGCTGTTGTCAAGTCTGGGCCTTAAGAATTTTTTATGACTTTGCACAAAGAAAGTACTTGCTTTCATCTTCTGACTCAAAAATAATTTTTCCATGCGCCAGACATTAGTCCCGTCCATAGGTTGAATATACTGGCAAACAATCAAAGGTGCGAGTCCTAGACGTTGTTAAATGGCCCCTGTGGAAAGGAACTTCTGTCCTCTCTGCATATTCCTTTTAAGTAGCAGATTGGTTCATTCATTCAGTCCATTCAACCAACATGTGTGCCAGCCCCGAGGTGTTATGGATGCAAATAACCACATGTGCAGTCTCTGCAGTGATGGGCAATGCCTGTTGCAGAAGCCGGGCAGGTGACATTCATCAGCTGACAGGGCAGGGAGGGACCAGGCCCGGTGAGCGCTGAGCTCCGCCTGAAAAGGGCAGCAAGTTCTCAGCCCCAGCCAGCTGCTGCCACGGGGAAATGCTCACCAACCGTGGCCAGAAATTCTAGTTATCTGAAGAAAAACCAGAGTCCAGCTCTCACACGGACTCTCCTTATTTTCAAATGTGGGCAGTTAATTTCAAAAAATTAACTTGTCATGTGCAGACCAAACAAAACATACGTGCTCTGTAGCCAAAAGTGAAAGTGGGTCACCTCTCGTGTCCTCTGGTCTGACTGGGTAACCTGGGACATTGTGCGGTGATACACTGTCTATGGTCAGATGGGAATTCCCTGTATTCCGCAAGGCCGCCAGGCCTAGACCGGCCTCTGCCCAGCTACCTGGTGTGTGCGGGAGGCGGGGGAGTCCCAGTGAATAGCAAGAGCATGATTAGAGTAGTTTGGCAGATGGTAAGGCTTTACTTGTAGATTTCTTATTTTATTGACATCTCAGCATAAACAGATAACATTTCTCTGTCTGTCTGAAGAATGGTTTCTGATGTGCAGGAAGTCTTCTTAACTCTGGACTGCCTCTGAACTTCTTGGGGGGGTTTTAAGGTGACTGTTTTTGACATTTATGAAGTAAGAACTCTCACAGTGAGAAGTCACATTGTTTGGTTCTGTGTGTGTGCTGTGACTCAGGTCTAAGGAAGCAGTTGACCTTCGTTCAACCTAGAACAGGATGTGTTGTGTGCATAGTATCTTGTGTGGTTAGATGGGCCTCTCCTTTCTTATAACTCAAAATATTTGTCCAGAGGAATGAAGGCATATCCTGTGTGGCTTGAATTAGAGAGCTTCAAGTCTATCTGTTGAAAGATCAGACTTCATATTAAATCTCACCCCATAGGTTTGTGCTCATCGCTTTTGAGTTTCATGATCTTTTGGGAAACACACACATGTCCACACACACATGCGAACACACAGATTAACTTGTGGGTTACTACATCTACGCGAGCCTCAGTCCATCTGACAGATGTGTGACATGTGGCACCAGCGAGCTCCCTGGTGTCTTCACTGTGTGTGCAGATGCCAAGGAGTGCCCACGAATCCAGCTCAAAGGGGCTTTGACTTGCCTTTGAGATGTTTCCATGGAGACACTAAAAACAAAGCCAGGACACTCTGGTCTGGAACCTCCATCTGATTGCAGAATGGAAACATATCTGCAGAGTGTCAACAGAAAAGGCATTTTTAGCTCACAAAAATCCAATCAAGTGAACCCTTTATGTCATACTCCAGTAACACAGCTGGTTGCCCCGGGTGTGTGTAAAGGTTCAGGAAGCTTGATGCTGTTAAAATTTAGCAGGACAGCACACAGAAGAATGAGTTTGGCTTAATGGACTCCTATCTTTGTGATACCATTCAGATAGGATCTTAATACGTGTCCCTTTTTTTGAAATAGCTGTTCTGAGTAACGCACACATTTAAAAGTCCAGATTAAGTCAGTGAGACCAGATGCCAGTGAGGAAAATGAAGAAGACTGTGGGTGTGCAGTGAATCAGAGGGATCGTGTTTGTTTGGATGGGTGGGCGAGGACATCCAGAAACGGGTGGTTGGTGATAAGCACCAACTCGAACCCACCTCAGTGGCCAGCTCAGAAAGCAGCCATGGTCCAGCTGAGTGGCCACTCTATAGAAAGAGAACTGACTCCAAGAAGTCGGGTCACTTCCTGTGTTTACATCGCTGGCCCTAACGTGTTCCCTCTCACTTGGCAGTGGAGATCCTGACTGCTCGTCAGAAGAAGGCAGAAGAACTGAAGAGGCTCACTGACCTGGCCAGTCAGATGGCAGAGATGCAGCTGGCCGAACTCAGGGCAGAGATCAAGGTCAGTTTCCAGCGACCGCAGCCTGGGTCCTGAGCCCTGAGCCCGAGACCCGACCCCATCACGTGTGTGTGGCACCCATAGAGCTGCTCTCTGAGGACCCAGCATCTCACACCCAGCTCCCTTTTGCAAAGCTGAAATTGAGAACAGGAGGCTGAAGAGCCTTCTAATCACTATATTTCCATATATATGGTTTGGGCATTAATAGGGAGGGAGGTACAAGCTATTTTCTTAGGCAGTTGGGAACTGACCTAAATACAATGTATTCAAACATGAATTACAGCTGAGATGGGATGTTATTTTCACCTCATGTAACTTATGTGTGTGTATATAAACACACCATGTGAACACACTAAGTCTGAACGTAGTGGAACAGTAAGGATTCTAGAGAATACACCATATGTGGAGACCTCTTCCCTACGTCCTTGCCTAGCTTAGTTGCCCTTTTGTTAAGGGTACCACCCACAAGTACGTGTCCACTAGATTTCAGGGGTGAGCAGCAGAAACTGACCCTGGCTAACCTCCAGAACAAGTAAAATCTGAGAGAGCATGGATGTAGCTCACCAACGCAGCATGGGATCTGAAGACTCCGACTGCTATTGGGCAGAAGCCTGGGCAGCTTGGGTGACTAGGCAGCAGTAATTACCAGACGCTCCTCAGGGCACCATCAGCCATTGTGCCCCATTCAATTCAAGTCCCAGAGAGAGACTCTGACCGGCCTCTACTGGGTCACAGCCACCATTGAGCCCAAGAGGTCTGATTGACAGACACCTCCCACCCCCAAGACTGTGGGTCTTTGAAACCATGTTGGGGTACAGTTACCAGAAGGAGAAATGGTTACCAGAAAGCAAAAACAAGTATCTACAATAAAATAGGAAGTTGCAACTTATAAGTTTCCCCTTTTCTCTTCTTCCCTAGTATACTAAGCACACACACACGTGCACACCAGCCTCTGACCTACTTCTTGGGAACTAGAGTACTTAGAAGCAACAGGCTTTATAAGTAGGATTGTCTGCCCATCTGGGCATGAAACTGGTTAGGCAAGTGACTCCCAGTCTCCTTACTTTGGTTGGGCATGGAAAGGAGCAGGAAATCAGGACCCCAAGAGTCCTGGGAGACTATCGGTCTCTTCTTTCTCACCTTCTCTTCTGACCTTGGTTGCTTCCCACCCACTCAGTTGCCATGGCCTCCTAATTCATCTTTGTGCCTCCACCGTCGCCCTCCAGCCTGGCCATCCACCCTCACATGGGAGGTACAGCCCCAGAGCAAGGTCTGAATTTCCCTCAGAGCAAACTCCTCAGCTGGGCTCCAGTGTCTACACATCCAACTTCTTTCTCCCTCTTATTAGAACACTAGAGGCCCAGTGCACGAATTCGTGCACAGGTGGGGTCTGGCTGGCGCCACCCACCCCCCACCTTCCCCCCTGTCAAACTCTCCATAGAGGGGACAATTTGCATATCAGCCTTTTATTATATAGGATGAAGTGAGGAGTATGAAGTTGCCAGCTTCCTCGTCTGTTGAAACTGTTCATCTGCCAAGTTTTGTTTCTGCTTGTCAGAATCCCTCTGAACATAATATGGTTAATAATATGGGCTTTGGGCTGTAGCAGACTAACTCCTGCAATCTCGGATAAGTTACAGATTCTTACAGCCTCAAGTCCCCTCTCTGTAAAACAGGGATAATAATAGTACTGACTTCATAGCACTGTGACCAGATGAAAATGAGATTATCTGTTAAGAATTTGGCCCATTTTTTTAATGTTCCAGCTCACATGCTTTCCTTACATAACTCCCCTGCCCCTCAGTGGGAAATAATTTCTTCCTTTTATTGTTTTTTTTTCTTCTTCTTCCTCTTTTATATTCCTGAAGCATATCCACAGTCACCCAGTGTTGTAGTTGATGGTATCTGTTTCCCTTGCCACGTGGTAAACTCTCTGGTAAACTCCAGAAGGAACTGAGTCATAGCTATTTCTGCATTTCTTACTCTGTCCTCTGCACATAAATCTTCATTTCAAATGAATTGAAAGATAATCTTTTTCCCACTTCCTCTAACAGCACTTGGGATTCTACCAAGACAGGGTTTTCCAATTACTGAAAGCTACTCAGGCTTCCTGGTCCCCTAAGAATACAGAGAAGGGTGGCTCAACTGGCGTGGCTCAGGGGTTGAAAACATCAACCTAGGAACCAGAAGGTCACTGGTTCAATTCCTGGTCAGGGCACATGCCCGGGTCGTGGGCTTGATCCCCAGGGTGGGGCGTGCCAGAGGTAGCCGATCAATGATTCTCTCTCATCATTGATGTTTCTATCTCTCTCTCCCTCTCCTTTCTCTCTGCAATCAATAAAAGTATTTTTTTTAAAAAAAGAGAGAGGAGTGTCTAGGGAAGAATGACATGTCTTCTGTTGAGGCATAGTAATGCCTGAGCAGGCCATCGGCCAAATCAGGAAGATAAGCTCGACCCAAAAACTTACAACAGGACATAAAACACTGCAAGGAGGGTGAGGGGTGCTACAAGGCTCAGGAGATGAGTCCGGACGCTCACTTTGCCTGGATCACCGTTTTGTCTAAGCCCAGGCCGGGGAAAGCCGGGACCCACACGGGTCCCCAGGACAGGAAGGTGATCGTGCTCCAGGCCGGTCAGAGCCAGGTCTGACACGGGGTCCTCGCAGCCGGCTCACCCCCGCCTGGCTAACACCGGCCACGGCACCGGCTGAGCAGAGAGGCGCCTGCGTGAGCTCCCGCCATCTCTGTCGTGTGGCACTAACTCCTGCTCTCCTTTCTTGCCTCCAGCACTTTGTCAGCGAACGTAAATATGATGAAGAGCTCGGGAAAGCGGCCCGATTCTCCTGCGACATTGAACAGCTCAAGGCCCAGATCATGCTCTGCGGGGAAAGTGAGTTGTGTGCACCGGCTCGGTGACCCTGTGCCAGTGAGCCCGGCGCTACTTGGAGTTGATGTGTCAGGCGCGGTCCCCAGGGGGCTAAACTGAGGCCCAACGAGATTTAATGATCTAACGGCATGACACAAGTCACTGGAAATGTCAGGATCTGAACTCAGAGTCTCCCGATGCCACTGCCCGTCAGTAAATCCTCAGGATTTACCGAGCAGAACGGAACAGGTCAACTAGTTTAGACCTTTTGCAAACTTTCCTGAAGCAGAGCCAGATACACTGCCTCTCCCACCCCAACAGCCTGCTCCGAGGTGGAGACCTGGTCGCCGGGAGCGTCTTCCTGATAAGTCAGGCACAGCGGCCACTGTCCCGAGGGCCCGGCTGGGCGTGCGCTGCTCCGCGTGCCCAAGCCTGTCCCTCGGTTCTGCGCTGAGTGAAGTCTGCAGATAATGGAAGCCTTCAGTGCAGCCATTAGCGTCCATCTTGTTCGCTATCAAGGCTTAATGAGAGCAGCTAATGTGCAGCCAAACTGGCTGATCCTTTCCCCTCCTGCAGCCGCCCACGGGGAGGGGGGCAGAGCACCGCGGGCAGCCACAGGGGGACAGAGGGCCGTGAGGGACGCGGAGCAGCCACAGCCTCAGCGTCAGCAGAGACATGGGGATTTGGCTGCACTTTTTTTTTTTTTTTTTTTGTCAAAGTGAAAATTGCTCTCTTTTTTCTGAGCTTACAAAATATAAGCTTGATCTAAAAGTCACAGGCCCCCTGTTGGAGAGAAGAGTTCTCCAAGGCCCCTCCTTCTCAGCTGGGTTGAGAGCCCCCAGCTACTGACCCAGCACTGGTCTCCCCTGCGGGGAGTTAGGGCCCCCCTGACACTGAAGCTGGTCAGCACTGAAGTCCCCTGGCTGTTGGCACAGCCCCCACCGTGCCACTGCCCCTCCGCTCTGAAGCCAACGGACCAGAGCTACATCCCTGTCCTTTCCACTCCGCGTGTTCTCTGATCCCCATGAGTCCCCCCAACCCTCTAGAACAGCGGTTCTCAACCTGTGGGTCGCGACCTCTTTGGCAGTCGAACGACCCTTTCACAGGGGTCGCCTAAGACCATCCTGCATATCAGATATTTACATTATGCTTCATAACAGTAGCAACATTACAGTTATGAAGTAGCAACGAAAATAATTTTATGGTTGGGTCACAACATGAGGAACTGTATTTAAAGGGCCAGAAGGTTGAGAACCACTGCTCTAGAAGGACCCGAGGATCAAGTCTGAGCCAGCACAGGTAGCAGAGAAGTTGCTTCTAAAAGTTGGGGACAATTTTAAGATTCAGGGGTCTCGCTTTCCAGCCTGGCAGGCAAATTCTGGTGACCTGTGCGAGGGCCTCGAGCCGTCACCCTTAGGTCGCTTCCCTTGGCCTCGAGCCAGGTCATCACCGAGAAACCATCCCTGATCGGCCTGCATGGACTTGAGTCCTGGGCTTGGTGCAGCCTCGCAGCAGGGCTGGAGAAAAGGGGGTGATGAAAGGCCAGACCACGCAGCTCTGATGGAGTATAAGATGCTCTTGTTCTGGCCCAGGGTCGGGGGATGTGTATAATCCAGATGACAAAATTCCCGACACCCGTCCTGCTCTCAGAACTTTATAGCTCTGATGGGCCAAGTGGCCCTGACCTCCCTCCCCGTCTTCTGCGTCTCTGAGACCAACTGGCCAGGGGTCTGAGGACAGCGAGAGTGGGGTTGGCCATGGGAACCAGGAGGCAGGCACAGCTATGGACAGGGCCACGTGGGCACTTCAGGACTTCATTACCCACCTTCCTGTGGTGTTCTTGACCTAAGGAATATTAAAGTTGTGCAGATAGGTCTTATTTCCTACCAACAATTCCCAGCTCGGATGACCATGCTGTAACTGCGGATCAGTGATTCTCACAGAAGGAACTTGGTGGTCCCCGGCCACCAAGGTGCCCTTTCGAATGACCTCTTTACGAATAAAAGCATTTCTTAGTGTTTTTATGAAGCTCCATGTCCTCGTGGGTTTCCGAGGCAGCCGTGGCCGTGGCCCAGCCCTTAACGGCTCACACTTTCTCGTTGCAGTTACACATCCAAAGAACAACTATTCGTCCAGAGCCCCCTGCAGCTCCCTGCTGCCGCTGCTGACCGCGCACACGGCCTCTGGGAAACAGAGCAACTTCGCCAGGAAGTCCACTCACAAGCCCTCCGAGGGCAAAGCCGCAAACCCCAAAACAGCCGGCAACCTGCCCAGCACCGCAGACAGCGCTCACCAGGCCACGCCGCCCAACAAGCAGGTACGGGGTCAGGGTGGGGTGGCTCCTGCGCTGCCCCAGGTCCCACAGGCCCTGGTCCTTGCAGCCAGGAAAAAACCACTCATCCTTAGAGGAAAAAAACAACAACTGCTGGACGCAGAGCTTCCTGGGCCCCACCAGGCCCTCCCACCCCCAGCAGCTCGGCCTGGCCCCGGGGCCTCCACCCTCCTGGCTGGCCCCGGGGCCTCCCCTGGTGCATGCAGTCCGTGTGCCGTAGGGCCTTCCGTGTGGAGGACGTGCCGGTACATGCCTGACACGTCAGCGAAGAGCCTACGGGAGATGGCTCCCCTCCTCCCTGAGTGCCTCCACCCCCCATCCCCGGGACTGGCCCGCAGGTGGAAGGGACTCCTGAAGACGTGGGAACAAGACTCAGAGCCTGGCTTCTGACACCATGGAGGAGGAAATCCGGCATTTGTTTTTTTCAGATTCTTTAATTCCAGCTTATGTTTAGTTTATCAGTAAGAGGCCAAAGTTAGTTCAAACTTCTCTCTCTTCTCTGGGGCCTTCAGTAAAGAGAATGCATTTCAAGTGGCATCATTCACTCTTACCTAGTGTGTCCCCTGAAAACACAGTGTCCAAAGGGCAGTCTTCCTTCTGCTTCTGCGTGTCCTTGAGAAGCGATCGCCTCTTATCACTAGAGAAGGAACGAGAAATGGGACTGGATGGCACGCTGGGCGTGCTCTAAAGACATTTAACACTCCCAGAATGCTGGTTTTCTGACCAGGGCCCTGCTGGGTTCGTCATCTCAGTCTTTAAAATTCTCATCAATGACACTGACGGACATTTCTCTGGCCCTGAATGTCTTCGTGAACTTGAACACCGGGATGGAGCAGGGAGCCTTTCACATATGCACAGCTGTGCGATCATGATCACATCTGTTTTCCTCGTCGTCTAATACACCTTCCCAGCTTTTGTTCTTCGCTCATTATTAAACCCCCTATGAGAAGTTAAAATGTAGTCTGCATTTCCCTTTCACAGTTTCTTTAGAAAGAGGCCAGGTTAAATGCTATCCACGTAGATACTTTTCAGCTCACTGTTCATATCGTTTTCAGCAAAACATGGCAGGCGATGGCTCGTTTAAGTTGAAATGTGCTTACATATCTAAGCTAGAACACTGTCTACGGGCAAGAAGGTCCCGTGTTTTAGAGTAACCCTTCCTGGTCCTTCCCGAGCGTGGCCCTCGCTACAGAGCGAGACCAAGGAGATGTGCCTACCCAAAATCTGTACCCTCCCTACTGAAAAGTGCTCCAGCTACTTGAGATCCTGGAATTCTCGTCCCACGTGGCCTCGAGCCTGCCTCCCGTTTGGACCATTTCCCTGGATACTTTACCTTGAGAGCAGACCCCACTATAGTCTGCACACGCCCAGGTCCAAGAGTGGTTGTCTGTGGGGGCGGGGACGAGGCTGAAGTGCAGGCTGGAGGGTCAGCCCTAACCCTCCACCACCCAGTCACACTGCACCAGTTCAGAACTTTGTGTACATTTGTAACTCATAAAGGTACACGTTTCAATAACAGAAGTTTGATTTTCAGTAAAAGTCTGCGTTCGCGTAGCAGCCTATCTGTGACTCTTGTCAGGAGAGAGTCCAGGAAGTGGGAATGGCTTCGCCATTTTCTAACCGAAGACCTGGGCAAGCCCCTTAAATGTACCTCCCTTCTCCATAAAGTGAACAAGTACCAGCAGCTGCCTTACAGGGTGGCTGTGATGATCAATGAGATGGGACCAGCGCACTGAGCTCTTCCTGGCCTCCAGGAATTCCAGTATCTTTCTGTTCAACAGGCACAGACACGCTGGCTCCTGCTTCCTCTCTGCTCATCCCTGTGTTCTTGTCTGCCTGTTGGTCGAACGTGGCATTTTTCACTGCGGTCCTCCAAAACTTGTTGGCTGACAACTGCAGCGTTTAGGAAAAGAACTAATTTCCTCTGTAAAAATACACATCACCATCCCACCAGGATCTACCAGATACACCTCATCCCTGTGTTCACCCAAGATAACATTTCAGAACTAGGGTATTTATTTTGAAATACAATGAAAAGAACTGTTTTGGAGCAGAGAAATTACAAATAGAATTTTCCATTTTTCTTCATAAATGTAATGAAAATTCATATGCATAGTCTCTACAGCCTGTCCTCAAAATTTCCATCGTAGAGAATCATCATGGCCCTGCTTCTGTGTGGCCTGTGCTTCTGCCCTGTTTCAAGTTGACTTGGTGTGGCCTGGTTCTTGAATTGCCCATCCTGTACTTTTGTAACCTCTCTCTCTCTCGACATCGGTCATTTCCTTGGAGTTCCATTTGCAAACAGCGAGTGTTCTCTACGCTCGGGGGTCTTATCAGCTGGACTGAGTTGCATGTTGTCCTGTTCTGGGTGTAAAGCAGCTGCCCTGGGTCTTAGAGACGGTTTCCCTGGTCTCTGCTGCTGTCCTCCTTGTTTGCTGGCATCTAACACCTACCTCTTTTCTTTTCCTTTTTTTACTGTAGACTACGTCTAATAGCCAAAGACGAAGGTTTAATCCACAGTATCACAACCGGCTCAACGCGTCTGCCAAGCCGCAGGGCGGTGGCAATGAAGCTGACCCGGCGGTGAAGGGCAGCAGCCGCCACGAACACAGGAGACAGCCGCACAACGGCTTCCGCCCCAAAAACAAAGGCGGCGCCAAGAACCCCGAGGCCCCTCTGGGGACAAAGGCCCCGGAGGCCCCTGCCCATCCCGAAAAGCCCCGGCGGAGGCAGCACGCGGCAGACAGCGCAGAGGCCCGGCCTTTCCGGGGCGGCGTCCCCCGGGGGTCGCAGTGCAACCTCTGCCCCACGAGAACAGAAGTCTCCACGGAGGCCGCGGTCCTCTCGGTCCCCGCCGTGACCTTGGTGGCCTGAGCGGGGAGACGGGCAAGCTCCTCTCCCTCCGTTCTGGCTCCCGGCCCGAGGTGCTGACCCAGTTCGCTGCCAAAAGAGAATCAATCAGAATAGACAGACCCTGTGGGGTGGTGTCGTCCTCCCGTAATCGTTTTTACTAATCCTCATAATCAGCTCTAGCTTGCTTCATCCCTCCCATGGCTTTGCTTGCCCCGTCGATGCTTTTTCTCATGGAGACGCTGCAGCAGCCCAGCCGGGCGCTCCCTCCCTGGTTGGGAAGGTGGGCCCGTGGCTAAGTGGCTCGCGAGCGATCAGGGCCCGGCAGCAGCCGGCCTAGTAGCAGTGGTGCCATCCGTCCGTTGGTCGTGGTTAGAGAGTCGCTGTTGAAACCAGTCTTACCGATCAGACAAATATGATCTGCTGAGGACACATGCGCTTTTGTAGAATTTAACATCTGGTGTTTTTCTGAAATATATATATATATATACATATATTGCTTTATTGGAAACAAATTAAAATATGCTGCATTTGACCCCCGGCTGGTTTCTGTTCTTGATGCCACGTGCTTGAATGTACGTGTAGTGCTTGCGAGAAACCCTGAGAGGCTGGAGGCTGTGGCACAGAGCTCGGAACCACACTGCTCCTTTGGGACAAGTGTCCTGAAGGAAACGCAAGGCCTGGCAGCGGCCCCCGCCAGCACCTTGCACACACAGAGCCGGAGCTGCACCCCATCCCCTGAGGTTCCATGCGGCCATTTGGAACCTTGGTTGCAAGTCACATAAACCTCGGCTCAGCCCAGCTCCGTAAACATTGGTCCAGTGACTGAGAAGTCCAGGGTTCAAGGACGTTTGGGGTCCAGTTTGACCAGGGCTTTCTCTTGATGATCTCAGGTCTCCTTTCCTCCGGCGGCTGACATTGTATTCAGAGTGGCAGCAAATGGCCACTCTGCATCCACGGCGTCCGCATGGAGCAAGTGTCTTCCACATTAGTCCCCACAAAGGCCTTGCATGCCATTGACCCTAGATGGCTGGCAGGCCTGTCCCTGAACCAGTCACCAAGGTGGGGAGAGTCGGCGAGGGGGCAGCAAATGAGACGTGCTCATTAGCACATGCTATTCAGCTCCTCCTCCTGGAGTGGGGTGTAGCCAGCTCCCCAGAAGCACATGGGGCTGTGCAAGGAAGAGCTACGGTGACCCCAGGCAGGAAGAATGGATTCCGGGGGGCGGGGTGGGGGACAAACCCCAAGTCCCTGTCTTTGGCTGCAGTTCGAAGTGCTTCCCAGCAAACTTCCACGTGTCCTACAGATTTGCTGGCCTCTTTCAAGTGCAAATGCTTGTTTTTCGGCTCTAACATTTTTCTGATTCTCTTCCACGGATCGGCTGAGCCTGCACAGTACGCAAGCATCCGTCTCTTACTTTGCCAAGTGCAGGAGGATGTCTGCGCTCTCTGTAGAGGGCTTGCTGAGGTCTGGGTGCACCCAGAGATTTCATAGGAATTTTAAATGTTAAGTCACATTCCAGGAAGGAAGGAAGAACTGTTTGTTCAAATAAGAAAGACAAATGTCCAGGGCTGCCTTCCCGTTTATTCCATCTGAGGCCCTGAATTTAAATTTTACAAGACAGAAGGACTTTTGCACAGATTTTGTGTATCAGGATTCGGCTCGCCACTGACACATGTCAGTTTAATGCGCCGGCTCTAAGGATGACTCAAATCATTCTTGCAGCAGAAAGACAAGGGGTTTGCCAGGCCAGGAGTGCACACCTGCCTTGGGCAGGGTCGGACCCAGCCACCCCCAGCCTTGACTCACTCGCTCAGGTTGCCCTTGGGGTTAAAGAAGTTCAAGCACATTCCTAAACACATAGCAAATGCTCCCAGTTCACCGCAAAGGAGCAACAACAACAGAAATGCAAAAAAACGTTCCGACCTAGGTTTTCTCCTAGATCAGTGATGGCGAACCTTTTGAGCTCGGCGTGTCAGCATTTTGAAAAACCCTAACTTAACTCTGGTGCCGTGTCACATATAGAAATTTTTTGATATTTGCAACCATAGTAAAACAAAGACTTCTATTTTTGATATTTATTTTATATATTTCAATGCCATTTAACAAAGAAAAATCAACCAAAAAAAATGAGTTTGCGTGTCACCTTTGACACGCGTGTCATAGGTTCGCCATCACTGTCCTAGATTTTGCCTTTCTTGTAGACCCCGTGAACATTTATTAGTTTGCATTTTGAAACCGTAATCTCAGTTATTTGGTGCCAATGTCAGCCATTGAAATACTATATCAATAAGTAGTAATCTGTTCTAGTCCGGCTGGCGTGGCTCTGTGGTTGAGCACTGACCTATGAACCAGGAGGTCACAGTTCAATTCCCATTCAGGGCACATGCCTGGGTTTCCAGATCATTCCCCAGTAGGGAGCATGCAGGGGGCAGCTAATGGATGTTTCTCTCATTGATGTTTATCTCTCTCTCTCTCCCTCTCTAAAATCAACAAAAACGTATTTTGAAATGTTTTAAACTCCTTTAAAAAATCCACAGGCTACGCGCACTCTAGTCTCTCTACTTAAGGCACGATAGCCAGAAGAATCCACTCCTCTCTCTTGAACATATTTCCTCGCAGAGATTGAGACATTTCATTCCCATGAAGATGGAATCACTTCAGAATTCACCTGTGTTGCACCAAGACTCCATTTGTGAAATCCAAAGCTCCCTGTTGGGTTCCCAGTTACATTCCGCGTTTACATTTCCTTTGAGAACCTGCGTGCCCCAGCTCTGTGCTATTGAGACTCCCAGGGGGCTGAAGGCTGCGCAGCTCAGAAGGTTAAGCACCAATCAGTCCACAACTGAGCCTCAGTCAAGGCCAAACAAGAGTTGGGGGGAAGAAACCAGAAACACACCACCTCCGACTTGGAGCGCAGTTCACGAGCAGTTCAGTCCTGCCAGCGTCGGAAAAAGAGGCTCTGATTAGACATTCTTTGGGAAGCGACATCCAATGAGGCGACTGGGAAAAGTTGCCGGACGACGACTGACCTACATATTTTTTTGCCAAAGGAAGGGATTTGGGAATTTTGACTCTGAGAGCTTAGATTTGAGCCTCAATCTTGATTTAACCGAGAGGGAGAATCCGGGGCCTGGACAGTTCTTTCCCTGGGGCAACTGAGGAGAAGGGGAGCAGAAGGGAGCTAGCAGCTAGACCAGGAGGTGCGGGAATGCAACTCCCCCTACACTTCCTCCTTCCCGCCCTCCCTCCTGCTGGCTTACAGTACTGCCTGTGGAGAGTGCCCTCTTGTGTCCACAGATGGTCAGACTAACCTCCCAGCAGACATTCTCTGACAGCCATGAAATGCCTAATGGCACCTTTTACCACCACACTTGCTTCGGAGGCCGTACCTAAAATTTGGGCACAGGTGGGCGAGGAGTCCAGATTGCTCCCAGGCACCAAACACGAAGCAAAAGAGAAAGAGCCCGTCGCTTGCTCCCAGATTTCCTAAGGAAACGATGAAATAGCAAAGACGATGATTAATAATAACAATAACTTGATTGGCTAATACATTGCCCCAGCATTTTTCTGAACGTACTGAGCTAATTTAACGGCTCTAATCTTACGAGAAGAAAATAGGAAGTCACTGAATCCCAGGGATTCTCTGTTACCTCACAATTTGAAGCGTGATTTTCATACTTTTCATTGTCAGTGATTACAAAGAATTTTTGTTTGCCCTTTTGCTTTTTACAAGCTTTTAAGTCCTACAGAAGTTTTTTTTTGTCTAGCATTAGTTTCCCCAATCCGGGAGGCAGGCCCACGAAACCAGCGTTTAATGTCAATACAGCAGCCCCTCCAGCACAGGCCTGCCCCCAGTCGCGCCATCTGAGAAGCAGTGCCCTCACACCACACGGGGTCCTTACAAAGAACTTCTGGCGACGGACTTTGGGAGCCCCCTTGTTTGTGAGCTCTGCTCCCTGCAGCTCAGAGGGAGGGGCTTTTGATGCTACCACGAAGTTCAAGTTTCACAGGAAAAACGGCCACACACAGTGTTGAGAGAATAAATACATTCTAAAGCAAATGTGTCTGAGAAAGTATGTACATTTCACAAACACACACACACACACACACACACACACACACACACAAATGTATTTCAGAGCCATGGCTGCAACAATAACCAAAAAAAAAAAATCCTACAGAAATAAGTGTAAAAAGTCTTCTTGTCAAACACAGAAAACTATCCTATTTTTAACGTCAGATATGTCAGTTGGAATTCTATTTACCTATTCCTAGTCTTTGAAAGGACACACTTTCTGGAAATTGCCATCATTATGTAGCAAGCCGGCAAGAATGTCATTACCCCCGGACAATGCCTGGCACACAGTAGGTACACATAGTAGGGAAGAGAGCAGATATGAACGAGTGAGCCACTCCAATGCCCCTAGAAAAGGCTGGAGTCTAAATGACTCGTGCAGAGGAATCCAGAAGAGGAGTGCACAGAGCCGCTGAAGCTGCATCCGGGAGCCACTGGCCTCGCGTTCCGGCCCCGCCTCCCCCTGGCCCTCTAAGCTGGACCTGCTTCTAACCATCCGTTACCTGGCTTTCTCCACGGGTACACGGGGCTAGTCACCATACCTCCCCTGGAGTTGTCATAGGATTGAGGAAGTTAATATTTGCAAAGCACTTGGAATAACGCCTGGCACTTTGCTTGCATCAGGCTCCAATCAGGATTCAGTAACCAACCACAGGGCAATGGGGAAGCTTTATAAATTTATATGGGGGAGCTTTATGTCTATATAAATTTATATGTACATATATATAAAAATTTTTATATATGTACATTTATATATTTATGTACATGAAGTAATCATTAGTAACAGGGGATTAGCTACTGAAGTGTACAGGAGTAACAGATACAGGGACAGCTGAGCCTGTGCCCAGAGCCCAGGCAGAGTTCCCAGGAGGGGATGAGTTTGGGAGAGCCTCCCCTCCCCCACTCCTGCCCCCAAGGCTGAGATTCTGCCCTTGTAGGGAGGATGTGGCTGTGTCCCTCGAGAGGACAAGCAGCTGGTGAGCAAGAAACCACCATCCCCCCCCCAGGCACCAGAGAGACAGGGAGCAACCCCAGAGGAGCTGGCCCACGCTGGGCCCAGCTGCAGGATGTCACTGGCCACACTCAGTTCAGCTGGTGCCTGCAAAACTGGCCAGGAAACCACCTGCAGGGGCATGTGGAATTATCTGGGGAGCCAGCAGGGGGGCCCATGGGACCGGAAGCTGCTGGGGTGAGGGCCTCTGGGGGTCCCACACCCCAACCACATGCTGCAGGAGCAAGAACACGGGACAGACTAAACCAGGAAGAAGCCCCCTGCTCCCGAGTGTCCCTCGGTGAAGGTGGATTTGGAACCAAGAAGAAGCGTTGATAACTGGCACACTGTTAGAAAGCGCGTAGGAATGTTTGATAAATGAATGAACGCTATGCCGCCTATAGGAGACTCTACGGCCCGTCTTGCTCATCTGGGAATGGCGTGAGCCCTGTGAGGAGGCCTACATCGTGCCCAAGGGCCTGGACTCAGGAAGGTGCATGCGTTTCAGTTTTTGCCTCATCCTCCTTCCCTTACCAAGCACCTCTGTGCTTCAGTGAATGAGGATCATAATGCCCGGCTGGTGTGGCTCAGTGACTGAGCATCATCCCATGAACCAAGAAGTCACCAGTTCGATTCCTAGTCAGGGCACCTGCCCAGGATGCGGGCTTGATCTCCAGTGGGGGGCATGCAGGAGGCAAGTTGATCGATGTTTCTCTCTCATCGATGTTTCTATCTCTTCCTCGCCCTTCCTCTCTCTCTAAAGTCAATAAAATATATTTTTTAAAATGGGGATAATAATAACACAGCTACCTAATGGAGCTGGTGTATTAAATAAGTTAATACATATAGGGCTGAGATGAGTACATCTTAGTTTTTATGAGGCAGATGCTTAGAACAGCAAACAAAAAAAACGTTGCTAATATTACACTGAACCCAGACCTGTAAGTGGGAGCTAATAGGGTAGATTGTTTAAGTGGCAGGCCGGAGACAGCCTTCCTTTGGTATCATCCTCCCGTCAAGTCCGTGGCTCATTCCCTCCTGTGACTGACAGCTCCTATGTGCTCCTCTTCATCCACAGCACCAATTAGGAGAGGCAGTGATGTTGCTCAGATTAAACCACCCAATAAAGCAACGGTTCTCGGCTGAGGGTAATGGATTTTGTGCCCACTCCTCAAACCCCCCCACCCCCACCCCCAGTGACATTTGGAAAAGTCTGGAGACATGTTGATTGTCACAGCTGGGGCAGGGCGTCCTGGCCAGGGATGCTGCTCAACATCCTCCAGTGCACAGCACTATCCAGTCCCAAATGTGAGTGGTGTCGCTGCTGAAACCCTGACCTGCAGGGAGTAAGGGGAGTGGAGAAAGGGAGCAGCGGGTGGGCGAACAGGACACGTGGCCTTTCCCCCACTACGCTGGTTCTTGGTGGGCTCAGCTCAGGTTACCAGATCCCGACTGTCAGACCCACAGCGAGAGTCTAAACCAAGGTGGGGAACCTTTTTTCTGCCAGGGGCCATTTGGATATGTACTAGTATAACATCATTTTCGGGCCATACAAAGTTATCAGTATAGGGCGCGGTTACGGCGTTTTGGCCAGGTTCAAGCCTCGGACTAATGAAAGGACAGCGTCCTCTCATTGCCATGTGCAAGTCCCAGCTGGAGGGCAGGGCCCTCCCAGCACAATTATAGCCAACGGCTGTGGTTGTGAGCTTGAACCTATGGTCCGAACACGTGGCCCCACACGTGCCTTGTGATAGAGTTCGGGTGCATGTAGTTGAGTAGCGTTGGAACTCACGAGAATGCTGTGAACAACTTGATCACACCCCTACTTTGCCTCGTGGCATCTGCTATAAAATAAAGACACGGCTTGTGGGCGCGGGCGCTGTCTCCTCATCAGGGAGCAGCGTCCCACCGAGACCCAGCTTTCATTCTCTTGTCTGTCTTTTCTCAATCCTTTCACCCCGCCCCCACTCAGGATCACCTTTGGCCGTAACATATCAGCTTAGGAATTAGCCTGGTATGTTTGGCCAAACATTTCATTAACTCACCCCGAATGCCTTGGCAGGGCCGACCCATGATTTCTCAGGCCTCATTGGGCCCTCGGGTAGGACGGTTCCCACTGCTGGTCTAAGGGACAGTCTCTCCTGTCCGTGGGCTTTTAGTACCATCCCCATAGAAGCCGAGCTCCCACTCCCTCCAACCTGAGGAACTAGGGGCTGAGTTCCTGAAAGAGCTGCTCCGGAAACAGAACATCCAAGGTTTTAAGAAATCTGGGCAGAAAGAAGCAATGCTTGCCTTTTCCCCACATTAGCAAATACACTACCTGTTCCTTTCCATCATGTGCTCTGTTTAAAACAAGTTTCTCTTCTGAGCGCCAGGCCCCACATTCATTCCTGTAACTGGGCAACATGTTTCTAAGGTAAGGAGGGCTTTGGGGTAAAAGAAGGGAAAGTCTGAGAAGCAACGTAAGATGGAAAGTTGTTCAGTAAACAAGTAGGACAGAATGCTGACATGACTCGATTTGTCTCAGCCACGGCCACCAGACACCGTGCAGCCAGCAGAGTGCACATGGCTTGTTAACCATTTCTCGGGCGTTGCACATGAAATACCATACTTTTGTTATTTTACTGTGGTGTTTTACTTTTTGGTTGTACCAAAGTTGTGTATTAAATATAATCATGTTCTTTTTAGTGTTACTATCATTATTTTTTAAAGTGTATGGCGACCTGGGGCCACAACATGCGAACCATGGGGAAGCAGTTTTTCTGTAACAAAGCGAACCGTGTGTCTCTCTCATGACACTGACGAGACTCAGGTGGAACTGGCCCCTCCGAGCCTGCCCTACCAACCAGATTCCGAAAACAGCTGGGCACCGATTCCTTTCTGTGAGCTCTTGGTGACGGTTCCTTTTGTGGCTGTGCTACACGCTTCAAATCCTGCACACTCACTCGGCCCTCAACAGAGATCCACTCAGCCACCCTTCACTGGCGCGTCAGCGACTTGCTGACGGTTTTCAGGGAGAGTTCTGGCATCCGGAGGGATGACCGTCTTTTCAGCAGTTAGAAAGTCCCTAGTTGACGTGGGAATACACACATGTAAATCATTTGAAAAAACTTTCCGTTTGCCATAGAAGCTCTTTCCCTTCACTTTGTTAGGTTCATACTTTCTACTTGGAATCTAGCCAACCTCCTACCAAATGCAGACTAGACTTACTCAAAGGGATCGCAGGCATCACCGTCCTTCGCAAGGCAACCTTACATTCATATGAATGTCAGCATTCTCTCCTTTACGGGACAATCTGAGCATATTCAACACGGTATTTAAATCAAAATGTTTTCTATGAACAATGTTTCAGGTAAAGCCAATGGGACTGTATGTTCAAAGTCAAGGTATAGCTGGGTAATAATTGTACTGTGTTGACTAGAAAGTGAATCAACGATTTTTTCCATGTTAGCACTTGCTGAGAAAGCAATAAGTTTCGGTCTGTGAATGAAAAAAAAGCATCAGCAATCCTGGCGCGGGAGAGGCCAGACTGCTGCTTCCTTCTCAGAAGTCAGGGAGTACCGGCCAGCCACCTCTCTGGGATCTTGTGGTCCACGTCTCTGACTTACTTTACATAACGTGACAAGCTACGTAACGGCTGTCGCCACGACTAATAGTGACTGTGGTCACCGAGCCATGCTCACAGTACTAAGTAGGCCCACTTGGTTCTGAGAGTATCAACTCCGCCAGGTTCCCACCCTGAAGACGGCTACCACATACATTTTCTGCAATGACCGGGGGTGGGGTGGGGTGGCCTAACTGTTCAGAAGTTTACCGAAGGCCTATTGTTTACCAGGTTCAGGGAGACAGAGTCCCTGTGTATTAAATATAATCATGTTTTTTTAGTGTTACTATTATTAGGAGGAGACAGACATGTCATGCAATACTTACTACTTTTTGCTCAAAAACTTTAAATATTAAACAAATTCACATTTTACCTCCACTTCCTCCCTCTAGCTTATCCTATTGTCAGTGATGCTGTGTCATCCTGCAGAAATCAGATTATGGGGCTAAAACGTGGGGAAGGGGGGCCCAGGTGGAGACTGGAGGGTGGGGCTGTCGTTATTGTACAGCCTTAAGGTTGCTAAAGCTCGTGGCCTTGATCTTTAAGGACTTGAAAGGAGAGCTGCAGTATGTTGTTGTCTGAAACTAAAAAGCATAATGGACACGAGGAAATGAAATATATGAAAATACTTAAACTTACTCCCCCCACAGTAATGATACTGAATCACTCTTTATAAAGCATGCTTTCCTGTTATTAATCTTTATTTTTCCCAGAAAGAACAATGGGTTATGATGAGTTACCAACTCTTTCGTGTTTATAGGGCCTGGTATTAGGAAAAATGTGTTTTCATGTGAAATTACCCTAAACCCCAGGGAAACACATCCAAATAAAGTATGGTTCATGTTTCTCCAACATTCTGACATTGACTTTGACTCCTGATGAACACAATGAAATAAGAAATATGAAAATACTTTATAAACTGCAACATCCGGCCATATCAAACAAAAACATTTAAAAACATGCCCTTAAGGGACTGTTTGTTCCTTCCCACCTCAGCTGCACCACAGCCCAGTAATTACTCCAAACACTCTCTTTCTAGAAAGGCTAGATGTGCTAAATAGGCTATCCCGAAACTACCCGAAACCAAGAAATGAAGGTGTTGACTGAATCACCCATGATTAATCTTCAAGATGTTTCCTTTCCAGATAAATGTTTATTAGGTATAAAATAAGCATTACATGTTTATTAGTAGTGTCATATTTCTTATATGAATCAGCGATTCAAAATGTCCTAGCTCAAGCAGTACTAATAAAGCCCTCATTGGAAGTTTCAAAATTCCCTGTGGTCTTTGATTTTCGGGATGCCTGGATTCTCTATAATAGTATTTTTTCAAAAGGAACTGCGTATTTTATATATTCTACAAGGGGATGTCACCCATGACTCTTCAGTTAAATATTCATTGTTGTCAACCAAATAAACCACCTATTTTAAAAGGCTGGCTGTAATTGGTTTCATTATTTCATACATTACCTACACAGGAAAGCAATTTTGTAAGCAGAAATAGATTATCTACACAAACTGGCAAGCTTTCAAACTACTAAAGGGCGGCAAGGCTTAAGAATAAGTATAGTAATAGAAAATGTCACGTTTTATGGAAAAGTTTTACTTTATTTTGTAAAAAATAAATGTTTTGAATAGTTACTTTACTCTTTCAAAACAATGCAACCACAAGAAGCACTGAGGAGAAAGTACCCTGCTTTTATGAACTTATTGTTAACACGCCGATGGCAGGCACACTGCTCACTGAAGCAGCCATATGTGACCCAACTGCAAGACACAACATGTAGGAGTGAACACACAAGACTGAACAGCTGTGAAAAATAGAGGATTAATCAAAAGATTCTGCTTAAAAACATTAAATTCAAGTTATGTGGATCTTTTATGCACAAAGATCATACTGTGTCACCAGAATGACTCTTCAATGGTCAGTTCTGGAAAACAAAACTTAACTTTAGTTAGAAAGTTACACTGTTAACTTCTCTTTTTCAAAGCATTTTCAAAAACTATGCTATGTAGTTTTTATTCCAAGAAGCCTTCTTGTGATGTACAAATACATCTGCTAACGGAAAAAAGTAAAAAAAGCCAACCTAGGTCCTGGCTGGGTAGCTAGGTTGGTTAGAGCGTTGTCCCTATACGTCAATGTTGCGGGTTTGATCCCATCAGGGCACATACAGGAATAACTAATGAATGCATAAATAAGTGGAACAACGAATTGATGTGTGTGTGTGTGTGTGTGTGTGTGTGTGTGTGTGTCTAAATTAAAAAAGGAAATAAATAAAAAGAAAAGCCAATCTGGAAAAGAAAACAGTTTAATTAAATGAACGTCAAAGTGTGGTCTCTATCTTCTGCCCCTCCTCATCTTTCTTCTCATGTTGCCTTTGAGACTGAGAGTAACTTGGGGCAAGTTCCCCTGATGTACATTCTCTCCGCCTCTCTGGGCTGTGCTACCACCAGGGAGCCCTGCAGCACCCTCGCTGGTCCAAGGCAGGAGGCCCTCAGCCAGACTCACTCCTACCCCTGGGCTGCTATGACAAACATTACGAAGTGCCTACAGCCTACAATTATTTCAGCAACAAAGTAAACTTCTCTAGTGATGATGCTGTACTGGTTTGTCGCCCTAATACCAACCAACCATTAAAAAAACATTAAAAACCGGAAATTTAAACTGTCTGTAGACAAGTAATCATTTAAAAGTTGGGAAAAGGAGAAGGAACTGTAGTCCCAACCACCTAAAGTCTCCCCTCCTCCACTCTTATGTAGCAATTTCCTTTCCCCATAATTACCCTGAATGCAAACATGACGCTGTCACCTCTACTGCATCGACAGTGTCACTTGTGTGCATCACCGGGTGGCAGCCCTGGGAGGCCAACAGGGCGTCTGGAGCCCAGCGCTCCCTTCAATCGGTCTTGTCCTGCCTGTTCTCAGTCCGCACATCCAAGGTGGGCGCTTGGGGTGGCGGGGCCCCCGCGGGGCTCGCTGCTGGGCAGGTGGGCGGGGGAGGCCCCGTGGCACACAGTGGAGTCCGCTTCAGCTTTATCACCCGGGGTGGGGTGGCCTTCTTGTCGCACAGCAGAACCTTGGCTGGAGGGGGTGATGTGGCCCCATTTTCAGGACCGCCGGGCCCATGCGATGGGGAGTGCCCAGGCACCTCCGTGCCCACCAGGGACAGGGCCTTAGACAGTGCAGAGTGCTGAGCTGGCATTCCGCCTGGAGACGGGGACACCCGGACTGAAGCCGAGTTCTTGACCTTGATTTGGGTGCTGGTGGAAGGGCCCGAAAACCTGACAGGTTTAGGACCAGCCTTACAGTTCACGCCTTCCTCCCCTTCATCCAACGCCATCAGCCTCCTGCAAACACAGAAGCATGCCCGTCAGCACTTACACGGTCAGTAGCTAATGAAACCAGCTCCAAAATTCGCCTTTAAGGTGAACAAAAAGGTTTCCATCAAGAATGTGAGCCAAGAGATCGATGCGTATCAATCGACCCCATTTCTCATCTCCCGCCATGGTCAGTACGTACATCGGCAAGTTTATAAGAGATTGTTTCACCTTGAATAGGAACCCTTTTAAAATCACATATAATACGAACAAGCTAAAATGTGGAAAAAGATGTTATGTGAGAATTACACAACATATCACTCTGTTCCCAAGAACCCTGATGCGATCCAGGGGCAACCAGAAACATCCTGAGTTGTTTTTCCCAGGTTACTGAGGAAGAAGAGCGCTTCCAGGCCACTAGACTCCAGACCAAGGTTTCTCAGTCTTGGCACTATTGTCACTATGGGCCGGATAGTTCTTTGCTATGGGGGCTGCCCCATGCATTCTAGAACATTTAATGGCAACCGTGGCTTCTACCCACTCGATGACAGTAGCATTCCCCACTCCACAGTGTGACAACCCAAAATGTCTCCACACACTGCCTAACACCCCTGGGGGGACAAAATCACTCCCAGCTGAGAACCACTGCTCACACTGAAATGATGTTTGCTAACTATATGTTCAATGGGCAAAACAAATAATGATAACAAAACGAGAGCCTTTGGGAAAATAATCTGTTTTAACAAGAGATCATTAATTACTACACACCGAATAAACTCGGCATTTCTGAGAAAGATCTAGAGGGCACAAGTCAGAGAGCATTCTGGAATCCCACAGGAGCTTTGAATCAAGTTCTAGAGCAGAAATCCAGAAATCAGAACTTCTGAAAGCCATGAATAATTCCCAGACGATGAAAAAGAAAAATGGTTTGTAAATGCATTTAAAGCACAGTGAACGACACAGATGAGGAGTGAGTTTAATGCTAATAATTTTAAAGAACACAAGAAAGTACCATTAACTTAAAATGCTATTTGTGGCATTGAGAAGGAGAAAGGAATTCAGAATAAGTCACAGGAAATTCCAAATATTAAATCTAATAAATACATTTTTTTGACTATTACCAATAAAGCCTGGATTTCACTTCTGTGCAGAAAACTACTTACCACAGCATTCCCACTGTCTCCACTAGTGTCATTAAAATCACTCTCCCCAAAAGAACATACTCTAACTCTGTTTTAGAGAATTATTTGTACCTTTTACATAGTTTTGGTAAATTTGCATTTATCCAGATTTATATTTTGGTGGTAAGGCAGAATATTCGTCTCTGTGATTAATAGGTTTTTATTTTAGTAAGGTCAAGAACTGTTATTCATTTCCCCAATAAAGTCAGAAAAAATATAGGTCACAGATTAAAAAACAAACATCAACAAACACCAACAGAGCAGAGTTCACCTCTTCCGAATCGGGGCCATGTGGCGCAGGCTCCCCAGCAAAGGCCGCTCCTCCAGGGTCCAGCACTCTATCAGCTCGTGCGGCACCCGCCAGTAGCTGACGCCTGGGAGAGAAAGGCATCGTTAAGAGAACCTCTGTCCACCGCACACGGGGCAGGAGCACTGTCTCCTCGAAGAGCCAGGGAAAATGACCGAGCTTCATGCCTCATTTCTTTCCCTCCTAAGAAATCAATTACTTGCTTAAATTTCCTTTTAGTTTACTATAGTTTCATTTTTCATTCATAAATCTACCTGGGCTTATTTCGATAAATGATGTGAGGTCAAAGATGTTTGTCTCTCAAACATACTTGTCAATTACATGTTAAATAACCTATCATTTTTTTCATTGATATTTAGTTAGTCAACTCTGTGACTTTCTTATTACATATTTATATTCTTATAACTTTATTGGGGTTTACTCTTGCTCTCTGCATCTATTCTTACACCAGGAACACATGATTTTTTTTATTATTATCTACAGCATGTTTTGTTTTTGCTTTTTTAAATATGTTTTTATTGATTTCTGAGAGAAAAAGGGAGAGGGAGGGATGGAAACATCAATGATGAGAAAGAATCATCGATCAGCTGCCTCCTGCACGCCCCCCCACTGGGGACTGAGCCCACAACCTGGGCATGTGCCCAGACCAGGAATCAAACTGGGGACCTCTTGATTCATGGATCAACATTCAACTGCTGAGCCATACCAGCTGGGCTACAGCTTGTTTTACTATCAAACAGAGTTAGACTCATCCCTCTAATAACCTCTACTTCCCAAAATGTTCTTGGCTATTTTTCGTTTATTCTTTCAAAGGAATTTTAGAATCATTTCAAGATTCCCAAAGAGTCCTATTGATATTTTGGTAAAAATTGTGTTAAATTTACCATATAATCTCAGAAGAATTGACATCTTTATAATATTCAGATTTCCCTCAGGACCATGGCTTGTCTCACCATAGCCTTCATGTCTTCATTTATATGGATAGATGGATGGCTAAATACATTTTAGCAGTTTTCTTCATAAAACACTCAAGCATTTCTTGGTAGGGCAGTCCTATTTATTTTTGTTTTATTTATTGCTATAGTGAATGGGATTTCCCCTATAATTTCTAATTAATTTATCATAAATGAGCTGCTCTTTGTTAACATATATGTATACAGCTAACAATATATTGTATACAACATATAAAATACAACTACTAAACTCATCATTTAAAATACCATTAGTAGATTCTTCTGAGTTTTCTAGAAATACATATTGTTCACAAATAACAATAAATGTCTTCTTCCTCCCAACTGGCCTTTCTCATACTTCTGCTTCCTGCTTAGGGCTTTCCACAGACCTTCCAGAGCTTTATTCAATAGCAGTGATGCTCTACTACACACTGTCTAAAAAGCTAGAGGTAGTTGCACGCTTTGGTAAAGTCAGGGATCGCAGCTCTCTGCTCCAGCTTCCTAAGTCAGCAGAGAGCCTCCTGGGCAGCCCGCCAGTCCAGGGCACAGGAGGAGACAGGACACCATGGGTTTGTTCTCAATTATAAGTCCAAGTGTCTCAAAGTCAGTTAAATCTACAAGAATAAGCTAAAAGAGAATAGCACTCCTTTCGTTCTACTTTACCCTATCTGCTAGAGGGGTATGAGAAGAAAAGAAAAAGGAGGGAGAGTGAGGAAAGAAGAGGTTGGTACTGGCACCCCACCTAAAGGAGGAACAGGTCATGTAGTTTTTACCTACTTTTATTTTATTTTTAAAATATATTTTATTGATTTTTTACAGAGAGGAAAGGAGAAGAGGGATAGAGACTTAGAAACATCCATGAGAGAGAAACATCAATCAGCTGCCTCCTGCACACCCCCTACTGGGGATGTGCCCGCAACCAAGGTACATGCCCTTGACCAGAATTGAACCTGGGACTCTTCAGTCCGCAGGCCAACACTCTAGCCACTGAGCCAAACTGGTCAGGGCTGATGTCGTTTTTAAAAGCCTCTTCCACTCTTTTTATTCCATTCTATAATGACTTGCAATCTCTGTTTCTATCCACTTTTAAGATCATTTGAGGACTATTTATCTTTGGACCCATTTTTAGGATTTAGTATAATGATTGCACTTCACACTCAATAAACGCTTACTAATTAAGGGGGGGAACATCTTGGGCATAGAACAGTTAATCATCTGTGATCCTCAAGCAAGTGGCATGGCCTCTCTGAGATTCAGTTTCCTCACCAATAAAATGATAAAGAGCATAGGACGTTGTTTTAGGATTAAATAGCATGATTATCAATCCTATATAATAAAAGGGTAATATGCAAATTGACCCCAATGGTGGAAGAAACGCTCCACCAGTCACTATGAGGTACACTGACCACCTCTTGCTCCCTTTCCCTGGCCGGCGGGCTCCCATCGCCCAATGGCAAATGGGGACCTGAGGGTGGGTGGCAGGGGACACGGGCGGCACCAGACCAAGGCCCCGCCCTGACAGTCGCCCCACACAGAGGGCGACCTGTGGCAGGGGTGGGGCCGACAAGCAGGAGGGAATGGCTGACCTCTTGGTCCCTCCCCATGGCCAGCAGGCTCTGATTGCCCAATGAGGAATGGGGAACTGGGGGTGGGTGGTGGCGGGGGGTGGCGGGGCTGGCTGTGGGAAGCTGGGGAAAATGGCCCTGATCACAGGCCAGGCCTAGGGACGGTACCTATGCACGAATTTCATGTGCCAGGCCTTTAGTTCTCACATAAGCAGCTTGGTAAAAATGGCCAAATTTCAAAGTGTGTATTTAAAGATTATTTTAATTGTTTGATAAGGGCTCTTTAGACATCTTACCAGAGTTATTTTCATTTCCTCTGTCTTTTTTTATTTATTATACATTTTATGCTGAACTTAGAGATACACTTCCTAGGACAATGCTAGGCACATAGTAGGTGCTAAGTAACCTCTTGTTTAATTGAACTAAATAAGCACAATTAACAGAAGCATATTTTAGGTTACTGAATTATAAACTATTAACCATATCTAGCAACTCACGAGGTTTAAAGATTTGCAAGTAAATTATCTCAATGTTACCATGAAATGACAAATACCTGGACCCACACACAAAAAAAAATGCATTTCTTTTTTTTCTCAAAAAAAGAAATGCATCTCAGCTCACTTTGTCTTACTAAGGACACGCCTCCTTCTGCCATGAAATACAAGAACTGGACTGTACCTTTTCCTTCCCAGGCATCAAAGGCATCCATCATTTTCTTCAGTTCTGCTGCTGAGTAATAGCTCCAGATGTACTGAACATTATTGCCTGCCTCTCTAGAAAGATTGCAAAAGGTAATGAAAATATACCACCTAGGTATGAATGTGTGTGTGTGGGTGTGTGTGTGTGTGTACAGCTAACAGACAGTAAGTGCTTGTTCGTTAAGAAAAGGTTTGTTCTGTGACCGTTAAGCACATATATAATTCTATATACTATATGAGTATTATCTACTATATGAATATGCTAACCTACATTTGATCTCTTTTTACAGTAGTAAAATATTTGTTAATTATATATAGACCATGCAGACAAATCAACAAGTCTTTAAAATAGCTTTTCTAAACATCACCAACTCCAGTAACGTTAGAAAAGACTCAACTTTGACCAAAACTTTATTAAATAACAGTGATGCTCCACTACATGCTTTCTAAAAAGTTAAGAGCAGTTGCACGCTTTGGACTTGCCTAGCCTTTGCCAGGCAGTTATAAAGTCTCATATAGAAACATCTCTGCCTGTAAAGAATTCAGAAAATGGTGACATGTTTAACCATCTAAAAACAAACTTGTGTGGTCATGCATTTGTCACTAATATGTGCCCTAATTCAATATCCCAGAGAACTTTCTCTAAAAATTGCTAAGTGGATTGACCAGTGTAAATAAGATTACAGGGAAAATAGTAAGAGAATAACCCTTAGAAATTGAACATATTCAAGTCATAGAATTTTGAGGCTGGGACCAGGAAAGTCTCTCATCATTTCTCAGGGCAGGACACCAATGCACAGGCCAGTCCAGGCCAAGCAGTGGGCCTGCCGGCTCCTTAGCCAGGGCTTCTGCCCCCAGGCTATGGCTGAGACACCCAGGCAGGTGGCTTTGCTTTTCTTTCTTTCTTTTCTTGTTTTATAAAGTCTCACAGGGAATTCTGATGTCCACTTCCAGTTGAGAACCACAGTACTAGATCACGTAGATAGCCCATAGCTTCTTTGTGAGACAGTCTTAATTATAACTTCTGTCTCGACAGTCCGAAAGGCTCACTCTGCCTGTTGAGAGGGGCTGATGTTCTCTTCTGGTCAACCACATATTCCATTCAGTAACACCTCTTAGAAAAGATCAAGACTTAATTTTGTTCCATTTTCATTTTTAAATATGGACATACCTTTTAAAAATGCTTTTACTGTGAATTCTTCCTCCCAGCTGCTTATCAATAGCATCGGTTCCATCCGTTTTTGTGGCGTATACACCAATAATTCTACTCTCACAGCTTGCACCGGATGTGTTAAGATAGTGGAGAACCCAAACTGTTGGTTTGTTGCAAACTAAACCATATGAATCACAGAAGTCTGTTAAAGCCTGGAGAAGAAAAAAAAAATTTGAATTTAATTCTGGAAAGTAATTTTTTAATTTAAAAAATTAATTTGTTGTTACTTTCATGTAAGGCTGCAATTTCAGTTGGTGATAAAGCAAAAAAAAAAAAAAAAGGATATTCCTAGTCTTTATGCCTTTAAGAACCAAGCATGCATGGGTTGAACTTGGAGTGAGGGGCAAATCACCAAAAAAAGCATCACCCAAAAACCCAACAGCTTCTCATCTAGAGAACCCTTTTCCTGATGGAAATTACATTTTATTCCTCCTTCTTTAACCTCACTACCAGCATCACTTTTAATTTTGAAATCTTCACATAATAACTAAAACTAGACCTCTTTACTTCTCCCTTTAATTTCCCCAAAACTTTCCACTTGACTCAATCTTCCTTTTATCTCCTACTGACTCTCCCATGATTGATGCTTATTTTTAAATCCAAATCCAATCATGGATTAAGTGGATTTTAGCTTGCTCTTTTGCACTGAAAGGTATGAATATGTGAACTCAAAACAGGCTGCCTGAACTCACTCGGCACTCACCCACCTGTTCATTCATTCGCCTGAACATTAAGCAGCTACTATGTGCGGAGCACTGTCTACGGTCCTGGAGATAGAATGCTGAGCAAGACAGGGCCCTGGCCCTCCTAGAGTGAATGGCTGATGCAGAAGACAGACATTAAATAAGCCAGCAGCACACAACGTGGTAAGCGCCACTAGGTGAGCCTGCGCGGTGCTGAGGGGCACAGAGCAGGAACGCTTCGCCCATCAGGTGGCAAGGGCCTTCCCTGGGAGAAACGGCATCATTATTGCTGTGAGCGCCCTGAGGACAAGCATTTTTATCTGCTATATGCCAAGTGCCTGGAAGAGTGCCTGAAACACTGCCTGACACAAAGGAGATGCCTAATATGTACTGACTCAGTGAATGAAAATAGGACCCTGACATGTCTTGCATTTCCATTTAATGTTGCTATCTAACTCCTGTATTGGTTTTTAACTTTACTTGCACATCTATGAGAATTCCCAACTATATTATAAACTGTTCAAGGGCAAGCACCAAATGTTGTATTTCTTTCTGTCCCACACAATCTCTAGAACAGTGCTCCCTATGGCTAAAACATTTGAAATAAATGTGTTGGTGAGCAGAATGAATGTATGCATACCATGTCCTTTTTGCATACAAACCAGGAACAAAAGACTACAGAGTTGGGACTTCAAAAATGAATGTTAGCCCACCCCAACCTTCTAGTCAAGTTTTTTTAGGCCCATTCTGCAAATGTGTCAAAAAACATCAAAAGACTATCTAACAACTCAATTTATAAAGAACTTCAGTAGCAGAACCCACACAATCATGCAAAACCCTGAAGGGGGTCTGGAACCAAATGAATGTTCTCCATGCTGCCCTCCTAATAGCCACAGCATCAGATTGCTGTCGATATGCAAACCAAAGATTTCATACTAACTCAGATCCACTTTCACTATTAACAGTTATCTAGGTAAAAGACCTTTCTTAGATGTCCAAATGTGCTAACTAATAGAAACATAATATTTATCAATAAAGCAAAACAGATAATTAAGTAATAAAGATCTTTAAAATGTGATTTAAAATAGAAGCATCTTTTAAAAAATTTACTGATCTCAAAGTGAATTAATCAAACTGATGTTCTAACCTAGTAACAAACTTTATATTCACTAAATCGGGTAAGAAATTTTATACAATCTTTTATATATTATTACCATTTTTTAAAAAAACAATAACATTTCAGAAAACAAAATAATACCACCATGCCCTCAGTACTACAGTATTGCTCTTAATTCAAAAAGACCTTCAAGAAGAAGAGTTCTTTAAAATAGCCATCAAAAAGTGTTACATCTTCAATGAAAAATAAAAGCCCCACAAACCTTTGAGTGATGTAATGCACTTTCTTAAAATAGAATTTTGGCCTTAAAAAATGACTAGTAGTCATTAAGAAATGTGTCTTCAAAATTATAAAAAAGTAAAACTGCCTCATGTTGGATTTATGTGACAGCACAGGCTATGCAAAACAACACACGTTGCTTTGTACAGAATAAATAGAGATATGTATATATATGTGTTTGTACATATATATATATGTTAAAACTTAAGAAAATGCCAAGACCTTTTTAAGTTCTATATTTGACCTTAAAGAATATGTCTCCATTTCATTGGCCAAGTGGTCAGACAGGCTGTACGGATAAGGGATGCCAAAGTAATCCGCCTCTTCCTGTAGGGCGATTCGGGTTTGCTCGTCTGTGGGGATGTGAACTTCTCCATGGAGGTAATCCAAAAGGTATTTAAACAGGCGTCCATCGCGGTCAATAACACAAGCCCCTAGAAAAGATTCAGTTCCAAAGTCATTGCACAGATACATGACCATGGACAGCATTTCCATGTCAAACCAAGGTCAGATGGAGGTAGACGTGTCTCTCACAAGAAAGTTCCCGTCCGGTGTTCAAATAGGGTTAGCCAAATGTGGTGATCCTCTGCACTCTCACCCTCCAAGTAGGAAAATGCTTGCTCTGAGCTCCACTTGGAATCTTGGGTGCAATGACCATAATCCCACTGAAGCCCTGCAAAAGCTGTGGAAACCTCAGCCTGCTGGCAGAAAGGGAAACTTACCCCTAACTTCAGGCCACTGACTCAATCTTCCGGAAAGGCCTGTGAGTTTCTCTCTAATGAGGGCTGGCAGGGGCCTGTTACTATGTCTAGTGTTTGTGTTGATCTGCAGTGCTGACATATAAACCCGGGGTTCCCAGCTCCAGCCTTCCATGTGTTTGGATTTATCAGATTAGTCCCTTTGTACTGTGAAAACCTAAACTTTAAAAAGCAAATATGCCTGGCTGGCATGGCTCAGGAGTTGAACGTCAACCTATGAACCAGGAGATCACAGTTTGTTCCCTATCAGCACACCTGCCCAGGTTGTGGGTTCAATCCCCAGTACGGGGCGTGCAGGAGGTTGCCGATCAATGATTCTCATCATGATGCTTCTATCATTGATGCTCTCTCTCCCTCTCCCTTCCTCTCTGAAATCAATAAAATAAAATAAAAAAAACAAATGCTATGCTGGTACTACTTTATGATAAAAGGCTTTTCTTGGGCAATTAGCAGAATTTTTAAAAAAACAACAGTTCTGTGAGTTACTCAGTAATTCCTTTTCTCTCTTGATTAGTTTAGAAAAGAAGGGATTAAAAAGGTAAAACTTGGGGACAGAAAAAAAACCTCAATCTCTGCTTATCATCTTCCACCAGCAACCTTTCTGTCCAGATGGACATCAAGCCCTGGGCCATCGGTAACTCTCCCAGGCTTTCCACTGTCATTCCACTGGCAAAGCCATCTCTCCAACCCAGGATTGACTCACAGCCCCCCATGCCCAAGACCCCACAAGCCCTCTCTTCTAGCAAAGAAGCAAGAATGGGTACCAGGAGCCCTGGAACCTCTAAGACATGCAAATTCCAGCTGCACCAGGTGACAAGTTTAACATTAACCCTGCACTAACAATGACGACCCTGTCAGCTATGAGGGCAACTGCTTTTTCCAGAAATACATATTTTTTTAACTTGAAAAACACAGAGAGAAGCTAATATTTTTAATCGGCCTCAATACCTTTACCCATGGAGTCTCATGAACGTAACAACTTCCAAAATATAATCCCCGTAAATCACACACTGATTTGCCTTCACACACTCTCACTGTTTTGTCAACTTTCAGCGAAAGCATCACAGATCCTAGAAACCGGTGTTTAATTTCCCCAAGTATTTAATAAGTCTCCATACAGTCCTAATGAGCTCACTAATTAGTAAACTAATCTAATCTATTTCATTGTAATTAGGAAAATCAAAGGGAATTTAAACTAGACTCCTATTTTAATGCATATGCATGATCATGCTTACAGATTGTAGATGTTTACCTGACTCGTCTGTTTTTAGGGGAAAACGACCACTGAACATGGAAGCCAACATGGAGTCTTTGAATCGGCACAAGGACTCTCGCCTGGCTGTGTAAATGCAGCCGCCCGCGTTCAGCCGAAGAATGTCTAGCATCTCTTCTTCCTTGTGATTTTCCATCGCTCCCGCCGACACCTGAATTTGTGCCCTGAAATACTTTCAGAAACTGCAAACAATGGTGGTTCCGGTCCCCTCTGTAAAACAAAGGACAATCACCACTGACATTTTCAACAATAGATAGTAAGATAAATACAGTTTACTGTGATTTCAAATCAATTCCTCAGCACTGGCAATACTGAATTGAAGGACTTTATACACCATGAAAAAAGTCTGACATATGCTGAGAATCTGGAAAACTCGGGCTCAAAGGACCTGTAAGTAATAATAAACTATGACCAATGAAATCATAGCTGTGGAGGGGACTGTTTAAAGAATTAAACAGCATAATGCATTGTGTGTCAGATAGAAAACAAGGGCGAGGTGTGCTTCTGAGCTTCAATATTCACGTATCTTTTTAAAGTACAGTTAAGTCTGAGGGGGCTGTCTAGACTGCAGAGGACGCAGTGGGCATGGGATGAGGCTGCAAGGCTCTACGGTGCACGAGCTCGGGGGCCTCAGGCAATACTGGTCGTCCCCTGCCGGTGTCCTCATCTATAGAATGGAGGTAGGGACGGTGCCTACCTCAAAGGATTATCAGAGGAATAAGTGACAAAACATATGAAAAGCATATAGAACAGTCTCTGGCTCAATGTTAATACTTAATAAGTGATAAATATTACCTATGATGATATACATTTTACCATAAGGGGTATACTAGGGACTTGATATTGGCTCTGCAGATTTAAGGAAGCAAAAGGACAGAAATGATTAACAATAGTAATTGTAATTCTTAAATTGTGTAACTAAGGAAGATATAATTTGTCAACTGAGATCGGAATTCCATGTCTGCCAGTAGCTAGACTGGTCCAGAAAAACAAATAGCATCTCCAAATCATCTGCCTTCTGCCCGGTTGGCATGGCTCAGTGGTTGAGCATCAACCTATGAACCAGGAGGTCACGGTTTGATCCCGGTCAGGGCCTATGCCCGGGTTGCAGGCTCCATCCCCAGTGTGGGGTGTGCAGGAGGCAACCAATCAATGAGTCTCGCTCATCATTGATGTTTCTCCCTCTCTCACTCTCCATCTCTCTCTCTCTCCCTCTCCCTTCTTTTCTGAAATCAATAAAAATATATTTAAAAAAATAAATCACCTAACTTCTGCACTCTGAAATGGCTGAAGCTTTATGCACATGCCATAGCAAGGGTAGCATGGCTGCCCAGAGGCTTGGCTACTTCCATGGCAATTCATTTTACCACGTGCTCAACTAAGATCCTTTCGTGGATATTCCAGTGTATCCACTCTCCCAGGAAAGGGGGACAGGAGACAACCATGTGTGTCCAACACGTCAGTGACAGAAACTACCACGGACCAAGGTCCAGCCTTCAAAACCCACCCATGGATGTGACTTCTTGCACTACCTACCGGCCCTGGGGGCAGCCCCGCAATGATCCCAGGTGCGCAGTTCTCCAGATGAACTGTGCTCCTGTCTACATTTCACCTCGCTTGCTTAATCCCTAGTTTGGGGGCCTCTACGCCCCTAGAAGGCAGGGCCTGTGTCGCTCTTACTAATTCCCTTTTACTGAGTGCGTACTGTGTGCCAGCCCCTGCGGGCGACGCGGGCAGACCTGACCTAACGCACACGAGAGCCGGGCTGGATGCGGCTCCCTGTGCCCAGGGACGGATGAGGGCCCTGGGGTCCACACCCAGGCTGCCCTGCGTGTGGTAAGCGGTGGGGACCGCTCGCATCCAGGTCACAGGACCAACCCCCCCAGTTCTGCCTGCTGCACCCACACTGCCGCCTCAGCACAGCTTCGCCCCGAGGCTGCCGGCCCAGGCACTGCGCTCTGTGCACCCCGGGAGCACAGCAGCACCCCGAGTGCAAGGAGGAGACACCCCGGCCCCGGTCCGGCTCTCCTGAGGCAGAGGGCCACCACCATTGCAAGTCCAGCCGCGGTGCCCGCCCTCAAGTGCACCCAGTAGGCTGCCTACTGTGGCGGAAGTGCCCTGCCCTCCGGAGACGCGTCCCCGAAGTGCGGGCCTGGGACCACCTGTATCCAAGCCGCCGGCATCGCCTGCTGCCAGGCGGATTCCCGGGCCGCGGCACCGAGTGCGGACCACAGAGTCCGCGGCGGCGGTGGGAGTCCGCCCGCGGACCCACTTTGAGAAGCGCTGCTCCAGGATTCGCACTTCTCCCTCCAGCTGGGAAGGAGGGAAGGGGCCGGGACACCAGGAAGCCCGCCGGAGTCTCCCCGCGGCCCGGCTATCACAGATTCCGCTCCCGGCCCGAGCCCACGGCCCAGGCCTCCCGTGTGATCCGCGCGGCCCGGGCCCTTTCTCGGGGCGCCCCGCCGCCTCCCGCGTCCGCGGCCCACCCGGAGCCCAGATCCTCCGCTCGGGCGAGGCCGGGTAGGCGGCCTCCCCGACTGACCTGCGGCCCGCACGGCCCTCGGCGCCGCCGCGGGACACTGCGGGGCCCCACTCGGAAGGGAGAGCCTCCTCCGATGCTCGGCAACTCCAGGAGCAGCGCGGCCCTAGTGGCGCCCCCGTGCGGCCCCGCCCGGCAGCGACGCCCGGGACACCCCCACCCCGCCCCGCCCCCGGATTGGTCCCTCCCAGCCAGCGCCCCGCCCCCGGATTGGTCCCGCCCAGCCAGCGCCCCGCCCCCGAGCTGGTCCCGTCCAGCCAGCGCCCTGCCCCGGGACTGGTCCCGCCCAGCCAGCGCCCCGCCCCCGGATTGGTCCCGCCCAGCCAGCGCCCCGCCCCGGGACTGGTCCCGCCGCTGGCTCTGGGCTAGGGGAAGGCGCGAGTCAAGGGTCTTGGTACAACCTTTGGGAAAGGAAAGGTCAGCAGAGACACGGGCTGGACGTCAGGGGACGGTCTTGTCCGTCAGCGGCTGCTTTTAAATATGAAGAAAACACCGAAAGTGCTAATTGTTATAATGAGTTAGGTTTTCGAGTTAGGTTTTCGCACCCCTACATGAGGGCCCGTCCCTCCAAACTGGGCTGCTCATTGCCAAGATTTGTGAACGTATTGCACTTAGATACGCCCATTCGGTAGTATTTAGAGTTTGCAAAGCTTTTCCACACAGAGCATTCTTGCTTCATCTGTGAGACAGCCCTATATTTTTATTCCCGTTACAGCCAGCAAAACTGAGGCAGGAGCAACACTAATTGAGCATTTCTGTATACCTGACATTCTTCCAAGCCTTTGTGTGTGCTGTTTCATTTTATCTTTCATTTCCCAGCTTCACCATGCATTATGCAAAAGACTGCTAGGTATTGCAAGAAGAATAAAACAGAGTCCTGTTTTCAAGGTACTTCCCCAGAGTCCATAATAATTGGTTCCTAATTCCTCTGGGTCTTAGAAGGGAATAAGCCAATGAGCGGTAAACCCATCTACCCCTCAGATATTAATAGTTGGTGAGAGATGGAAGGTTTATCCAACTTATAATTATTGACCACTAGCTATGGACTAAGCACTAGGAGTGAAGGAGTTACTATGACAATGTCCCTGACCCATGACATGGTTTAATATTACAATTCACAATGATTATACAATAGTTATAAATGCTATTCACCAAATAATTCAGCAACACGTGTATAAAGCAAAAAAAAAATATCATAGGACATTTAAAGAAACATTGATAGAAATACACTAGTGGGAAAGTTTAATATGTCACTTTTAGTGCAACAGACTAGTCAATAAGATAGATCTTATGGATATACATACTTTATACCCTGAAAATAGAGAATACAATAGTAACAACGAAGATAAAATGTTGTTTCAGAATGAAGTTTTCAAGAAATGTGCAAACCTTATATGAGAAAAACGTGAAAGCACCCTTGAAAGTACAAAAATGGGCTTGAACAAATGGAAAGATATTCCATAACATAAACATATCCATTTCCTCTAAGGTAATTTATAAATTTAACAAATACCAATAAAAATACCAACAAGATTTTTATAGAGCTAGACAAGTTGACATTAAAATTCATATGGAAAAATAAAAATGCAAAAGTAGCCAGGAAAACAGGAAAAAGAAAAGTTTATGAGGGGAAGCTAGCCCTACCCGTCATTAAAATACACTATAAATCTGGATTCTTTATCTACTCATGGCAACTGGTGAACGAATAGGCCAATAGACCAGTGGAATAAAATAGAAAGTCCCAGAAATACTATATACCTAAATGCGTATGAAAATGTAATATGTGATAAACATAGTATCTCGAATTACTTGGGAAAAGATGGGCAATTTAATAAGTATTGGTAAGGCAACTGGTTTGCATTTGGAGAAAGATAAAATTAGAACCAAGTTTCACGCTATAGTCAAGAATAAACTCCAAATCGGCCATGGATATAAATGTCAAAGATGAAACCGTGTAAGTACTAGGAGAAAGTATGTATGATTTTCTCTTTAGTCCGCTGTAGGAAAAGACTTTCTAACTATGACTCAAAATTCAGATCCAACAAACAATAAAGTTGCTGAATTTGACTATGTCTTTAAAAAAAAACTTTTAAACAACAAAAAAATAAGCAAAGATCAATTACTAACCCGAAAACACTTTCCCCTTCACACACATATACATTTCTCACACATTTCTCAAAAATACGAAAAGATGTTCAAATTCACTTACAAGTGAAATGCACATTAAATCTACTCTGATAATACACCTCCAAAAGTATGATAAAGTTAGACATTGTGTTATGGGTGGAAGTGGAGTTCTTGGGGTGCTGTGGGAAACAGTTTCCTGAGGTCCCCACAGTGGATGTGTTTTTGTGGAAAGCTTTATAATGTAAAATTAAGGGGGTTGCCCTTCGAGGTCCCATCTCTGTCCATCCCACCATGGAAACAATCCAATCTTGTCTGCAGCAGGCCAAACTAAAAACCAATCTCCAGAGTTTCTGCTCCATTTTAAAGTATGTCCAGTCCAGCATCCTGCCTGTGGAGTCTGCATGGCCACTGCTCACACAGCTGCTTAAGGCCACATGGCGGGCAAGTGCGGGTCACAGAGCAAGAGAGCGTAAGAGCAAGCAAGCAGGCAAGAGAGGCTGAACTCTTTATTTGGGGATTTTAACTTTCCAAGAGTTCATGCTCTTGCCAATGATCTTTTTCCCAGGCTAGACTGACAGCCAAGCACCATCCCTACGTCACCCAACTTCGCTGCACATGTGCCCATCTCCCCCTTGGTTCCATCCCTTCCCCAGTGATCTGCAGGGAGTGGACCCGTGGTTCCCTGGGGGTGTGAACTGTAGTTTCCTGGTGAAGCTGCCCAGATGGCCATGCTTATAATGTCTGGCCTCCCTGCTTTGCTCTCTCCCTGTTGTTAATATTGAAAAACTAGCTAATTGCCATGATAACTGTTAGGGTCATTGAAGGAAGAACACATGAGGCCAAAAGGGGTAAAGAATTATCCATTTACTTAGAGGCCCGGTGCACAAAATTTGTGCACAGGTGGGGTGGGGGGGGCGGGTGTCCCTCAGTCCAGCCTGCGCCCTCTTGCAGTCCAGGACCCCTCTGGGGATGTCTGCCTGTAGGCCTGCTCCCTGCAATCGGACATCCCTCTCGCAGTCCGGGAACCCTCACCCCTTACCACCTGGTTCGCTGCTCCTTAGCGCTACCATGGAGGCAGAAGAGGCTCCCGCCACCGCCACTGTGCTCACCAGCCATGAGACTGGCTTCTGGCTGAGCGGCGCTCCCCCTGTGGGAGCACACTGACCACCAGGGGGCAGCTCCTGTGTTGAGCATCTGCCCCCTGGTGGTCAGTTCATATCATAGCAACCAGTCGTTCTGGTGTTTCTGCCATAGCAGTCGCTTAGACTTTTATTATATAGATTAGGTAATCTGGGAAACCAAATGGGCTGAGCCCCAAAATGGCACCAGCACCCAGGAATGGGGAGGCAGAGGTTTTAAAGACTCTAGGTGGGCTTTTCCTGGGTGGAGAATTCTCTAGGTGGGTCTGGATCCTGGAAAGGTCTGGAGGGGAAGGATTATGAATGGTCTTAGCAAGTGGAATGTGGTCTAAGTAAAAGGGAATGTCAGTTGTGAAGTGGTCTAACGTACAGGCCCAGGGGAGGGGGTATCAATTCAATATTTGATCAGACCTAATAATAACCATTGTAGTATTGTTTGCAATTGCAAAATATCAGAGGGGAAAAAATAAATTTCTATAAATAGGAGAGTATGTGAATAAACGGTGACACAGACATAGAATGGAGTATTATGAATCCGTAAAAAAGAATGAGGTCATTTTCTATGAATTAATGTAAAGTGATTTCTAGGATACTTTTTAAATGACCAATGGGAAGTTTCTGTTACTGGTGCATCTGGGGGTGGAGAGGTGGTGTCAGTTTCAAGCCAGGCAGCTACAGTGACGGCCTGAGTCGGATGGAGTGGAGGTCCTGTTGGACTCTGAGCATGAACCATGATAACAGCCAAGCTCCAGGGCCGAACTGTCCGATCTCTGAGTTCTCATGGCCCAAGACAGACAGCAGTCCCACTCATGTGAGTGTCCAGACTTGGGTTTTGGGCATTCTGGGCCCCTCCCAAGGGCTTTCCCATTACACGCACTATCTCAGTCTTGGGCATATTGCCACTTAACATCCAGGTAAATGTCGTGGCTGACAGTGACTCCATATCAGATTGGAAAAGTCTGCTCTGCTCTTGCTCTATACACAGGCTGCACTGGTAGCATGACTGTGGCTCAGTCCTTCTCCGCTGCCAAGGCCCCCTCATTCTTGCTTGTTTTAAAGCCTATATTTCTATCCTCTCCAGAAATGCTTTAAACTACCCATGGTCCTTTTCTGTGTCTATCGGTGCATTTCAACCTGCCAGACCAATACAGATGATCAGATCAGATGGTTTAATGAAATGTAAGTCCACTATTTCCACTTTGTTTGATTAGTTTATTGATTTGCAGGGTGTCTTCTATTTGGCTCCTATTCAGGGAGGACATTTCTTGGATGATTTTTGTTTTCGTGATGCTGAGATGTGAAAGGAGCTTTTTGCTGTTGTGCTGTTTGGCAGTGAGCCTTCCTCTTTCCTTCCCTCTGCTCCTTTATTAGTGTGGGGAGTGTGGGTCAGGATAATCACATTTTAATGGACCAGACTCTGCCTTTAGATAGAGGAAATCAGGAAACTAATGAGTGTAAGAATAAAGGAAAACGAAGGGAGAAAAGCAAAATCAGTTCCTTGTGTCAGAGAGTATCACAACAGAACTGTGAGCTCATTTCATTTAATTGGTTTATTTTATAGGTAAGGAGTTTGCAACAAAGAACATATCGATAATGTGTATTCAAGATATGAATACCTGCATCTTCACACTCCTAGTCCAGGGCTCTTGTCTCTATCCGTTATACCAAGACCCAAGTGGCCTGAAGGCAAGCTGAGATCAGGTTAAATTAAGTAGCCTAATTAATTATACTTTTTAAGTTTATGGTTGTATATGATAAGAATTCACATTTTCAAGAGTTTTTGTAATTTAAAAAGCTCTTGGTTCATGAAATTCTCTCAACTGCTTTGAGATAAGATAACCAGCACTTTTTAAAAAAGAGATGTTGGTATTCATGTCTTGATAAAATTTTTAACAACTCTCCTATCTCTGACTGCCCTGTCTCCCTTTTTCTATTTGTTTTGCTGTTGGAGTTGTAGCTACAAAATGAATCAGGAAGAAAGCAATCTATAATAATCTATAATAATAAAGGCATAATATGCTAATTAGGCCAGGCAGCCCAACAACCTTCGGGATGTCCTTCCAGAAGCCGGGGCTGCGAGGGCCAAGCCCCTTCACGAATTTCGTGCACTGGGCCTCTAGTATTAATACATTTGAACAAAAGGGTCTGTTGGTCAGGCCGCTGTGGTTTGGTGGTTGAGCATCAACCCATGAACCAGGAGGTCAAGGTTCAATTCCCGGTCAGGGATCCCCAGTAGTGGGCTGCAGGAGGCAACTGATCAATGACTCTCATCATTGATGTTTCTATCTCCCTCTCCCTTCCTCTCTGAAATCAATAAAAAAATATATATATTTTTAAAGGGTCTGTTGATTAGAACCACCATAAAAATATATTAGATGCTGTTATTAACTTCCATTTTACGGACAAGGAAACCTCATATGTATAAAATATATATAACATACGCAATATATAACATATGGAATATGTTATATACATATATTATGCATATATTACACATGTGACATATATTACATACATATGTAGTTTGTGTATAATAGCAAATGCCATTCTTGTATAGTTAGCTAAAACAGACCATTAGTACAAGACCTAAATATTGATGCGATGCGGGATTTACAACGAAATGTCACTGCCGCTTTTCGTCAGAAAGTTAGAAGGAAAATGGGGGGAGCTGTTAAGGGAAAAGCAACAGTGCCGGCCTCACAGGGCAAAGCAGCACAAGAACGCTAAGATCGGGTGGGCGGTCTCCCGGCCGCGTCAGAGGCGACAAGAACTTCCCGCTGACTTTAGGCGGCTGACAAGCCTTTCGGACACCGGCCGATGGAGGTCATTTTGTCAAAGGATCGCCTCCTTCTTCGCGCACCAGAGGCCAGCGCCAGCGCCCCATCTAACCCGGCCCTTCCCCCAGGCCGGGTCCGCAGGCGCTCTCGACCACGCCCCGACCACGCCCCCTCCGGCCGGCGCGAGGTCCCGCCCCTTCCGCCTCCCACTTCCGGGTCCGGCGCTCTTTCGCGTCGGCTTCTCGGGACCTGGTTGGCTGATGGGGCAACCGCCAACGGCCGCGGGGTTTGAACCGGAGCCTCGGCCGCGGCGCGCAGCTCCGGGAGCGGGCTGGTGCCCCTCACTCTGAAGGAGCGGTAAGTCGGCGGCCTGTGGCTTTCGGGCCGGCGGTCCATTGTGGCGGGATCCGTGTCTTTCCCGGGCGGAACCTCCCGGCCTCGTTCTCGGGCGTCTTGGGTCCGCCGAGCCCCGCGACCCGCGCTCATCACGCCCACCCTCCGCCCTGGCCCCTGCACCCTTCGTCCGGCTTGTTAGAGGACGGGGGCGGGGGCGCCTAGTTTGCATCTAAATCGCGGCCTCTGGTCCCCGGGATGTGAACGCCCGGCGGGGGCGGGGGGCGAGCCGCCAGGTAGGAGGTCAGCTCGCTGCAGGAGGGGCTCTCTCTCTAGGCGGCCGCTCCGCTCCGTGATGGTGGGAGGGTCTCGCCCGTGGGTTCTCTAAGGAGCCCCCTCCTTGGGGCGCCGCGTAGAAGGGAGGCTAGTGCAGGCGGAGGGAGGGAGCCTGGGAGCACCCAGGACTGGAACTGAGGGTGAGGCCCAGGGAGTGTTTCGGCAGGGAACCGGGGCGAGGACTTCTGTATGCGGGATCCCATTCGGGGAAGCTGGGCGTGGAGAGGAGCGTTCCTGATTGAGGGGTCAGCTGAGATGCTGGCCAGACCAGAGCCGCAGAGGAACAACCGTTAGGTGATGGCCAGGCGAGAGACGAGGCTAGAGGTTTTGATGGGTTGCGAGTTCCAGAGGACTCTGCGGGTTGGACAAGGGTGAGATAGGGGGACTGTTCATTCCCCGTGACTGCTGTAAAACACCACCGCCCACTGGGTGGCTTAAAGCAGGAGAAACTATGTTCTCGCAGCTCTGGAGGCCGGAAGTCCAAACACTGAGTGCCACGGAGCTGCACTCGAGCTGTCTGCAGGGCTGCGCCCCTCTGGAGGCCCTAAGGGAGGCATTCCTCATCTCTTCCGGGGTCTGGTGTCCGCCTGCCAGCCTCTGCCCCTCTCCTGTGCGGATACTCACGGTGGCGTCCGGGGGGCCTGGCTGGATACTCCGGGGCAATCTCCCATCACAAGATGCGCAGTGACCCTGTAAAGACCCCTGTTCCACATTGGGTTCAGAATGACGTGGATTAGGACCTGATCGCTTTGGGGGACCATTTTCCACCCCACCGCAGGACCAAATGAGGGACGGGCGGACCTGGAGGGGGGCTAGGGTGAGGGGGGTGAGAGTGGCCTGGGAGTCTGGGGATTCTTGTGGTGGCTGACGTGCAGGGCATAGTGAGGTGAGTCCTGTGGACTCGGTAGGTAGATAGTGGTGGACAGGCTGAGTATTGGGGGGTTAGACAGGTGGGGGTGGCAGCGTGTCTTCTCTGCAGGTGGAGACAAGGAGGCTTGGGGAAGGGGAGGGGGGACTTGGGAGGTTGGTCTTGTTCAAGTAGGTTGCTCAACGTCAACTGTATTTTCTACGTAAAACTTTTTCAGATCCTTTTCCCTGGACCAGGCAGAGTTAATCACAGTCTGTGCCATTGTGTATTATATCCATCATTCTTGTCATGATGTGAATATCTTCTTGCTAATCAAATAGGCCATAACTCTAATAGACAAGTTTAAATTTCCTGCCTACTCCTCCCCCAAATACGATTAGGCATATCTCTTCTGTGCACATCTCTAAGGTTACACTACATACATTGTAAAGGGTGTCCCAAAATTCACGCAAGAAGTAATTTTGATAGAAAACACAGGTTTATAATTAAAAATTGTAAATTTTTTATTGATTCATAAAGTATACAGAATAGGGTTATGTATGGACTAGCATACATAAAAACTGGATTATCATGTCGCGATAGCGAGCACCATTAACTGTTATTGCCTCAGCAGTTGCATTTTTTAAGAAGAATGGTCCGATGATGCCTCCAGCCCCAAATCCGCACCAAACAGTGACACGGTGTGGATGCATTTGTTTCTCAACAATCACTCGTGGATTTTCTGAACCCCAAATGCGACAATTTTGTGGATTAACCAAGCCATCAAGATGAAAATGAGCCTCATTGAAATTCAGCCACATTGATGCAAAACAGTCGTGGAAAATTTCAACAAAAGAGTGCGTATGTGCCAGCAAAGCCATGGAGGCCATTTACCCGATATGCTATTCCATACATAACCCTATACTGTATATGTTATGAATCAATAAAAAATTTACAATTTTTAATTATAAGCCTATGTTTTCTATCACAATTACTTCTTGCGTGAATTTTGGGACACCCTTTACTAATATCAAAGAGTGCTTATACCTACATTAGATTATGCATTCCATATTCTACATTCTTATACAGCCATGTCCTGTGTTCTCTCTCCAGCCTAGCCTGGCTCCTGGCATGGCGATAAAATAATACAGGTTTAAATGAAAAACAGTCACTTATCTTTTTTTTGGATTCTACTTTAAACCACTTTCAATTACATTCATACTTTGCAGGATTATAGAAGGGGTTTTATTGATACGTATGTACAGACAAATTATATCATTTGTCATGATTGTTACTTTTTAGAATGTATCAGTTACTCAAATCTTTTATTAATCAATACTATGATTTCCTTCCTTTTCTCTTTTGCTTCAGTGATGGATTATCAAGTAACAGAAATGGGATCACTTTTCCCCTCAGGAATTAAGAGGCATGTGAAAGACAAAAGAATGTCAAAGGCTGCTAAGTTGAATGTTTCTCTTGCCTCCAAAATCAAAACAAAAATAATAAGTAAGTGCCATTGGTTGTACATATACTCACGTTTTTACTTTTCCCTGGAGAATTGATGAGTGTTTTTTTATTTTATTTTATATTTTATCAAGTATAGAAAATGACTGTTTTTGTTAACTGATGCTTTTCTTTCCTTTTAGTCCTTTCTGTTTCCTTCAACTCCTACTAGTTGAATGGTTGTGATGATTTTCCCCCAGTGGTGGCAGCTGAATTTTCAGCAGTGAGCTTGGTGCAGCCTAAGGCAGCTACCTCCTACATGGCAAGGAAAATACCAATGCGCCATTCCTGGAAAATATCTTAAAAAGTGGTAGATCGTTATGGTGTGCTGTACCAGTTGGCTGATGGGTCATCTAGAGGGTTTGGCCCACATGGGCTGCTGTAGTGGGTGATCTTATATAGCCAAAGCTCATTAGGAGGGCACTGAGACCTTTAGAGATGGGTCTCATGGATTCTGGAATTAGGGTGTCAGAAGGGCAAAAAAAGAAAAAAGAAAGAAAGAAATGGGGAAACTCCGCAAGATAAATTTTTAATGCTCTTGAAAATTGTCTCAATGGGTCATACCCACCTTAGCGGGAGTGGGGAAGGCACTTCCACGGGTAACTGTGCCTGGGAAAGAGCCAAACCTTCTGAGTATCTTCCAGTCATAATGCTGCTCCTACCCAGGTGTCTTGGGCCATGTGTTGTGTTAGACCACCTCCTCTAGAGGCTATTTCCTGCTCTCTGGCAGGACCGTTGCACACCCGCTGCTAAGAAGGAATGTACTGACTTTGAGGCCTGCAGCAGGAAAAGGTTATTATCCTTTGGCTGTGGCGTCCCACTGGTTCTAGTTTGTTTCCGTTGCTGTGTCAGAGGTGGCTGTTGGAAACTGCTTTCTCAGTGCCAAAGATAAAGTATTTCTTTTGCCGGGAGCTGGTCCATCCTTGCTGTTTCAAGGGACCTGGCATATATGGCATACTGTTCTTAATATGTTTGCTCACCTTCTTGGCACTATGTGTTTGAACCAAGGTCACCTCTCTGAGAAAGGTTGTTTCCCCAAGTAGGGATTTTCCCCTGAAGTTAGGGAGGGGATAAAACCCCTTAACTAAGTGCCAGGCAGGTAATTAATCACTTTAACTATGAACAATCATGCTTAAGCTACATAATCTTTACTCCCTGGAATGGAGATAAGAAACACCCTAACCTTGGGAATAGAGATTGATAGGATTGGAATCAACTGGTATAAATACAGATGTAACAAGACAACAGGACACAGAACCTAGACATAGAACCTAGATACAGAACCTAGACACAGAACCTAGACACAGAACCTACACAGAACCTAGAGACAGAAGAACTTCGCTGGGAGAACATGGCAAAAGATCCTGGACAGAAACTGGAGACAGAACCTAGAGACAGAACCTAGCGAGAGAACCTGGCTGAAGAACCTAGAGACAGAACCTGGCTACAGAACCTGGATAGAACATGGCAAGAGAACCTGACTAGAACCTGGTGGCTGAACCTGGCTGGAGAACCTGGACAGAACCTGGCTGGAGAACCTAGCGAGGGAACATGGCTACAGAACCTGGCTGGAGAACATGGCTGGAGAACCTAGCAAGAGAACATGGACACAGAACCTGGCTGGAGATCCTAACCAGAACTTCGCTGGAGATCCTGACCAGAACTTGGCTGGAGATCCTGGCTAGGCTGCTGATAACTGAACGCTGTCTCCGTGTCATTCTTTCTTCGCCGACTCCGTCCACACCTTTGGGGACCCCTGGACCTGCTGGGGCTGGACCCCAGCATTCTTTGGACTCTGTTTTTTAGATTCCCAGACTTTCCCTGAGTATTTTTAAAATATTATTTTAAATATTTTTACATATATACATTTTTATTCAGTGGCATGTAAATCAAAATTATGAAGATAAGAGTATGCTCTAAGTGTACACAGGGAGCACACTATATTTAAGGTGAGATTTACCAAGGAATTCATAATTAAATTTCTTTCCTTACAACGGGAAAGCCTTTCTGACTTAAATTATGTTTATACAGTGCTTGTAAAGAGAGGGGTTTGGTTTAGATTGTAGTAGATGCCTGCATATACGAGGGAGGATATTTGGGATGGAGGTAGAATATCCCATAGGGTTTAGGTGATCTATCCAACATTGTAGTAAGTATCCCACAAGGTGTAGGTGATTATCCAACATTGTAGTAAGTATGCTCCCTTTCACTCAAGGTTTTGAAAAATGGACTTTGGGAGCATTAACTAATGTGTTCAATTCTGGAGACACAGAAACTGGCTTTAAAATTTTCGCACACTGGCCACCCTAGTTTCTATGGGACATCTCCAGTTAGAGCTGCAGGATCAGCTTCTCCATTCTACTTCCTAGTGAAAGGCAAAAGGAAGGTAGGGCAGCAGGTATCAAGATTCAGTGTTTGTGGCTGATCTCATTATCTAGAATGCTGTGTCTGTAGAAGAGCCCTCTGTTTCCTAACTCTGTATCCACAGACATTCTGCCTTTCTCATGCCTTTTATTCATCACCTAGACGGCTTTTATTTCTTCAGTTCCAAACTCTAAGTACATTTTTTTCAAAACTACCTCTGTATTGTCAGTCTCTTCTTTTCCAACCTTCAGTTAAAACTTATAAAGTGAAATGCATTTTATCTAAAAGAATTTTATTAAGGAATATGAAAAATTGTTAAGGTATATGTTCAATATTAATTATTAAAAATTTTTTTACAGATAATTCTTCTATTTTCAAAATATCTTTAAAGCACAACAACAGGGCATTAGCTCAGGCTCTTAGTAGAGAAAAAGAGAATTCTCGAAGAATTGCAACTGAAAAGATGTTATTACAAAAAGAAGTGGAGAAATTGAATTTTGAGAACACATTTCTTCGCCTAAAGCTAAATAATTTGGTATGGAAACTATATTATGTTTGAATTCTAAATTGTAACTAAAAATCTTAACTATATTACTATAGAAGCTCAAGATATGTTTTTCAAACCTCCAATTATTATGAAAAGTTATTGAAAGAGCATACATTGCTCATGGGCAAACTGTAATAAAATAGGTGTCTTAAGTCTGCATTCTAAATATTTACTTGTGGCTCTGCACACCAGCGTAACACCTTGATTAATCTTTGATTGCTTATCATAAGCAAAGCTTTGTGCATTACTAATTCCTCCGGTGAATGGGAAGGAGGGGAGTTCACAGAGTATTAGTATTCTCCTCTAGCCCCAGTGTTTCCCTGACTTTAAGCCAAAAAGAATGAATATTGTAGTCATTGCTTTTCCTTCCAATTTGCAACTCTGTCCATAGACAGGGTAGTAAGTTCCAATGATCACCTAGGCTGCAACTGTAGATCTAACTATAAAATAAGTAGAAATTAATTTAAAAATGGGAAAATTACCTACTACTGTTGAGGGTTAAATTCCTGTGACTGACCAACTATGTTTACTTGCCATATAATGTATTATTAGAAGATAGAAAAATGTTTGTAGAAAAATTTATGATTGATAGTTCAAAAGCATTCAAAATGTGTGTCTACTTGAACTATACAGTATAGTACCTTTTTAGCTCAATGTAATCTCAATTTTTAGTCCAATGTTATCTCTGTTATTTTTTAAGTCTTCTCAGCTGATTGTATTCATAAATGTATGATTTAATAAACTCCAAATCTTAATTGTTTAAAAGGGGTCCTTTTTTTTTTTTTTTTTACTTATACAGAATAAGAAGCTTATAGAAATAGAAGCACATTTGAACAATAGTTTGATAACTGCAATTGAAATGAGCAATTTTTCTGAGGTAAGTAGAATTGTGTGTAAGTGGTGCAGTTTTTTAGCATTACTGAGAATAGTTGAGGTTAGTTAAGTAGCATCAAGATTAGAGATTCATATCCTAAACTTTGTGCAAAGGAATGATAATATTAATGGGCTAACAGAACATTATCATTTGGTATAATTGGTTATTGTAATTTTTACATAAAATTTAGTTTTGATTAAAAGTAACACAGGATTGGATAGCTCAGTGGAACCTAATAGCCCTTAAACACACTAGAAAGCATGAAAGACAATAGTAGAAAGGTAGTATTTCAAACTAGGAAAGAATTTGTGTTATTAAAAAAAGATGGCCATAACCGGTTTGGCTCAGTGGATAGAGCGTCGGCCTGCGGACTGAAAGGTCCCAGGTTCGATTCCGGTCAAGGGCATATACCTTGATTGCGGGCACATCATCAGTAGGGGTTGTGCAGGAGGCAGCTGATGGATGTTTCTCTCTCATCGATGTTTCTAACTCTCTGTCCCTTTCCCTTCCTCTCTGTAAAATATCAATACAATATATTAAAAAAAAAAAAAAAAAAAGATGGACAGGAGGCTCTCCTCTCAGGAGCTTACCTGAGCCTTTTCCTCCCTCCTCCTTCTCCCCCAGGTGCATTACTTTTACCCTTCTCTCTCCTAAGCTCCCAGGGCCCATCCTTCACCTCTGTAACTTCTACCTCTGTAACTTCCTAAATGAACTTTCTCTAAGATTTGGAAAATTAAAAAGATGGACATAATTGAAAAACAATAGAAGAAAAAAGAGGAAGATTGTACTCTATACCATTCTCTAAAATAAATTCTAGATGGATTTAAATGTAAAAAAAGGAAGTCATATAAAAATGAGAAGAAATTACAAATGAATTCACATAGGTAGGAGAGGCCTTTCTATACCTAAAACAAACCATAAAGGAAGTTATTAATGGACTTTCTAAAAAAAACAAACAAACAAAAAAACAAAAACAAAACTTAGAAACCTAAAAATCATAAAAATAAAAGGTAAATTACAGACTAGGAAAATTAAACATATGGCAGAAAAGCTCTAATGTAAATAGTTTAAAATCTTTTATAATCTAGCACAAGGAAAATAAAATAATTTCAGGAAGGGAGTGACATTTACTTAATTATCTAAATAGGAAAAATAACTTTTGAAGGGATAACTAATGAGAAGGCAAAATATATATGGTACGTAAACTGAAGAAAGGTCAGTGAAGCCCCAATTGTAGGTAAATTTCTTACTAGCTTCTGCAGGCAGGTTAGTGCTTCAGGGGGTAGCGTTTTAAATGGGATTGCCAATATTTAGATCCTAGCTCTGCTACTTCCTGATTCTGTGACCTTGGCCTTAAAGTCTTTCCACCCCAGTGTCCTCATCTACATGGTATGAATAATGGGGAGTTAGTGTAAGAATTAAATGTGCCTAGCATGTATTCTTTCAATAGGATGAGTGCAATAAATGTTAGCTATCATTACTTTTTAACTTTCTGCAAATCTGTCCTTTAAAAACTGTTAAAGTAATTTAGAAATCTCTTAAGTGCATTGTCTTTGTGGTAAGAAGATATGAACTCTTTCAACCTATGTGGTCAATGTGTAGCTCCTTTGTCAGAATCTTTTATAAAAGCTAGCCAAAGAAAAGGTACTTTATTGTCTAATGTAATCCACATTTGGATGCAGAAAGGATTTGTTCTTAACAAATGAGTGGAAGTCCAAAGTCCCCATGTGTCCTTCACTGATATTGCTGCAGGGGAGGAGGTCTGTACTCATTGCCACCAGATGTCCCAGCTCTCCCCTTGGCCTTTTCTGATAGTACTCCTGGTTTGGAGAAAAGTTGCCTTAGTATATAGCCTGGTGAGTGTGGAAGTCTAGACTCCCCATTTGGCATTTGCATCTTGTCCAAAATTACTTGACCAAATGTATGTGTATCTATTTCTGAACTCTGTTCTATTTCATTGACCTATTTGTCTGTTTTATATTTTGTATTTAAGTATATTTGTCTGTTTTTATGCTAATACTATATTGTCTCAATTACCACAGCCCTTCAACTTTGTTCTTTTTTAAAGTTGTTTTGGCTATTGTAGGTCCTTTGCATTTCCATGTGAATTTTGAAATTAGGTTGTCAGTTGGTCCATACCCATTTATATTGCAGGTTAGCACTGTACTAAGAAAACATGTTTGTATGTTGCCTAATTTTATGGTCTTTATCAAATAATTAAAACATGTCCAGAAAGCATGTGAAAATTTAGCAAATATAGAGAAGCAAAAATTTAAAAGCTACATTAAAATCACCCAGGCTTTGAATTTTAAAAGACCATTTAAGAATATCCTCCTATATAGTAAAAGTTAATATGTAAATTGACTGAAGGGTGGAACGACCGGTTGCTATATGATGTGCACTGATCACCAGGGGGCAGACTTTCAACACAGAAGCTGCCCACAGGGGGAGTGCCACTCATCCAGAAGCCGGGCTCACAGCTGGTGAGCGCAGTGGCGGTGGTGGGAGCCTCTCTAAGTTGTCAGTCGGACATCCCCTGAGGCTCCCAGACTGCAAGAGGGCGCAGGCTGGGCTGAGGGACCCTCCAAGTGCACGAATTTCATGCAACAGGCCTCTAGTATATTATATCCAGTAATACATTACTTAATACATATGTAGACACAAGCATATTTCATATACAGTTGACCTCTGAACAGTGTGGCGTTAAGGATGCCAACCCCCACATAGTCAAAATCCACATATCAGTTAAGTTGGCTCTTTACCCAACCACAAATCCAAAACTATGTATATGTAAAAGACATCGTATTTGTGTGGCTATGCACTGTGTATCCATATGTATAGAAGAAAGTTTGGGAAGTTATATGCCAAAATGTTAGTAGTGATTCTCTTTGGATGACATGATTATGGATGAACTGTGTTTAACCTTATCACATTATTCTCATTGAACTATTAAAGACTAATGCAAGAATTGTTCCATTAGTACTGGTATTCTTGCATAATTTGATGTTTTAATAACGAACATGATTTAATGAGATTAGAAATTTTGTTCTTTTTTATTTTATGTATTTTTCCCCCAAAATAGTTCCATCAGAGTCCCTTTCTACTGCCAGCCAGCAAGAATAAACGGGTTAGTAAACAGTGCATGTCGATGCGTCTTCCATTTGCAAGGTAATTGCTTCAAAACTTGGTTAAATATTAGCCTGCACACCTCTAAGTGGACTTTGAAAGTTTTATTTGTTTCACTTCCTTGAAACATAGAAAAACATTTAAAAATTAATAATGAAATACTTGGTAAAATTGTACCAGCAAAAGAAATTGAAGACATAATATAATAGAATTTAGTTTTATATTTTGAAATAATATTCAGCTTTCCCATAGATTCTAGAGAAGAAAGAGGCACAGATGGACCTTTAGTTACATGAGTTTAAGTACATTGATTCAGAGTACTTAGATTTGTATATAACACAATAATTTTGTATGTCTTATATAATGTTTGAGTTTTATCAACCTGTGGTTGCCTACTATGGTAGGAAAGAGATGGTCTGTGAGTCTTGCTCAGATTGTGTCTTCAGGGCTCTGAGGAAACTTACCCTTATTCAGTAACTAAGTTGTATTTATTAACCCCCTTTCCCTACGGTTACTACTTTCCGTGTCCTTTTAAGAAACTCTTTACTAATCGGAAGGTCATGCTGTGTTCTGTTTTTTTAAGCTGTATTATTTCCCTTTCACATTTAGATCTTCAGTCTACCTAGAATTTGAGGTATAGTGAAGGAAGAGTCATAGTTTATTTTTTCATGTGGAAATCCTACTGACCTACACCATTTATTTAGAAAAGACCGTCTTTTTCCCCACCTCACTGCAGTATCATCTGTTTCATAAGTCAGGTGACCTGATGTGTATGCATCTGTTTCTGAACTCACTGTTCTAAGCCTTGGTATTTGATAATATGAATCTCCATTTCATTTATTTATGTTTTTGATCATGAATATTCTCTTGGCTGTTCTTGACCCTTTGCATATCCATGTGCATTTTAGAATCAACTTGTCCATTTACATAATGCATGTGTACACATACATATTTGATTGGGATTAAAAAATTCATCACATTAATAGGAAAAAAAGAGAAAGGTATCTTTTCAATAGTGACAGAAAAGGCATTTGATAAAATTCAATAGCCATTTATGAAAAACCTTTCAGCAGACTAGGAGTACAAGGAAACTTCTTTAAGTTGATAAGGAAAATCTGCAAAACTCAAGAGCAAGCATGTTAAATAATGGGAACACAATAAGAATGTTGTAACTTTCTCCTAAAGCCACAAACTATATGTAAACCCAGGGCTTCTACTAGGTACATATCCACTAGAAATGTGTGTATACATTTCAAAAAGCATATAAATAGCAGCACTATTTATAATAGAACAAAACTAGGTAATATCACTTATTTGGGTTCATTTGCTGGCTCCCCTCCCACTTTCCTTGATGTTACTCTTCATTCTTTTAATTCAAGAAGGTCAGTTCAACAATATATTTCTGTGGATTTCTGTGTCCCTTCCACTCCCATAGATTTAAGTACTGTAGAATATGGCTTCAGTTTACATGGATGTTTTTGGAAATAACAAACTTCATCTCACACATAACTTTTTATACAATTGTACTTGTTTGAAACCAGAGGAAGAGTTTTGGGTATTCCATATAATTTAAGGAAAACTGTAAATATTATATACAAGTGTTTAAAAGTATGCCTGGACTTTATTTATTTCATTATTATTACCCTAATAGCCTAACCAGTGATTATATCAGTTATCTCCTTTTGGGGCCACTGGAGTTATGAAGATAAGCATTCTTGTTTTACTCCAAGTTCTGTATTATTAGATACTACCTACTTCCTACCTATACTTGTCTTCATTGAACACAAAAAGGTACCCAGAGGGGGTGGGCGGAGGTTGTGGTTGGTTCTTAAATAAATAGATTATAGAAAGAAATGTCTGTCATTTTCTAATTTTTGTAAAATGCAAAATTTTTCATTCATTCCCACTTGCCTTTAGAGTTCCATTAACTTCAAATGATGATGATGATGATGAAGATAAAGAGAAAATGCAACATGACAACAACTTTATATCAAAGACATCATCTGATGTTCCTACTTTGGTATCAACAAGACAGTCTTTATCAGCTCAGTATAATTTGGAGTTATGTCTTAAAGAAAATAATCAAAATGTGTGTTGTTTAGATGATTCAGAACAGATTTCTTCTATTATTGATATACTTCCTAAAGGTGAGATTTTTTTTTTAATTCTCATTTTGAGTATCAGTATTAAATAGTACACTCATCACATTTTCTTCTTGATAGCCGTAGTATGTAAACTGTTAATAAGTTAAATCTCTAATGTTACAGATTTGCTAACTTCTACCATTTTAAAATGCAATGAAAATTTTCATTTAAAAGCCAGTATGCTGACAAATGTCAGCTCCACATTGGTCTGATACTGTTACTCTGGAAACAATATTTAGAAATGAGCTGGCCTAAAGAGCTTTTCTTAACATCTTAGCTTATGAATGGAAAGATACCATATTAGTTTCACATATTTTCATTTTCTCCTGTTCATAAATATGAAAATTGGGGGCCTAGATAGGAGTAGTGACTTTTACAAAATCATAACCAATTAATAGTAAAGCAAAAACTTGAGTGTGCATAATGGTTGAGCAAGAGAAAATGATGACACATTTTATTTAGATGCTATTTCAAAATAATTGTGTGGTGTAGTCTGGTTTATGTATTTGCCATAGAGTTTCCAATTGATATGTTGAATTTAGACCTTAGAATTACGTTTCCTTTCTAAAAATTTATATTTGTACATTCCATATATAATTTATAGGAACTAGCTTTCTGCTGATAGCCTTCTGATAGTAGTTCTTATTAGAGTTATCATTGTTATTTGGGGTCATTTGCTGGTCCCCTCCACTTTAGAAATATATATATTAATGGCTCTACTATTGGGGCCAAGGCAGAGTGAATTCTCAGTATCTATTTTTCATTGATACATATGTAAAATGTGACTTAGGACTACTCTCATCATTTCTACTTTATTTATTTATTTTTTATTTTTTTAAAATATATTTTATTGATTTTTTACAGAGAGGAAGGGAGAGAGATAGAGAGTTAGAAACATCGATGAGAGAGAAACATCGATCAGCTGCCTCCTGCACATCTCCCACTGGGGATGTGCCCACAACCCAGGTACATGCCCTTGACCGGAATCGAACCCGGGACCTTTCAGTCCGCAGGCCGACGCTCTGTCCACTGAGCCAAACCGGTTTCGGCTCTACTTTATTTTTTAATCAGCATAGATTCTTTATAAGTAGTTGAACAGAACACATGGTTAGAAATCCTCTGTAAAACAGCTTGATTTCTAATCTAATTTGTTTAAAATTATAAACCTGTCATTACATATTTCTGAATTTTGTTTCCCTTTATTCTATAGAGAACTGTTCCCACTCTGAACAAAGTTCCAAGAGTTCTCTAATGAGTGAAATGAAAAATTCCCAGCCTATCAGTCACAAAAAGGAGATACCATCTTTTAATAACATAACTAAAAGGAAAAAGCTTGCATCATTTCTGGAATCAAATAATCCTTGTCCAGACAATCCTTACATGACAGATTTAAATCAAGAAGGGATTTTAAGCTCAGAATTAAATGGGAATAATAACATAAATGATCATACTAATGAAAGAAATATTAAAATGCAAAGAAACACACAGTGCCTTCCTGACTCATCTGAGTCTGCAAGTGAACCTGCTACAGAATGCATGAATCAAGTTCAGGGTAATGATGACTTTCAGGAGCAGAAAACTGTGTATGATACTGACATGGATTTAACTGCTACTGAAGTAGTAAGCCAAATTGTTACAGTTTCAAAAGGCACTAAAAATAAAAGAAATAATAAACCAAATGACTGTGCAACCAAAACTTTCAGGAAAGTGAAAGATTCAAGCTCTGAAAAAAAGAGGGAAAGATCAAAGAGACAAATTAAAAATAGTTCAGAAATGAATGTTGAGGAAAAGATTGAAAATGAACCAGAAAAAAGACCTGTTGGCCTGAATGACAGTGGGGATTCAGAAGATCCAAATTCTATCTTCAGTACTGAACAACTGACTCAGTTGAACAAACTGAAGACAATAACCCTTCATAATGACTTTGATCAAGATGACAGACAAAGTACAGAGAATGGGAAGAAAAAGAAGAAGAAGAAGAAAAGAATACATGTTACAAATGAGCAAGAAGAAACATACTCTTTCTCCCAAAATTCTGATAAATTCCAGCAGGAGAGTAAACTTGACATGGATCTGACATCTCTAGCTTATGATAAAAATAAAGCTTCTAGACAGACATTTGTGATTCATAAGTTAGAAAAAGGTCACTTATTCCTAAATCAAAAGGATCAAGAAACCATTTCTGAAAACCTAGAAATCACAAATGAATTTCAAACAGCTGACCTTGCCACCAAACATAATGGAAATTTATGTGATTATGAGACACAAAATACGTTGGATTTGAAAAAGCATGTGACCGATGCACAATCTGCTCAGCAACATGAATCAAAAGTAATTAAGAAGCTTAGGCAGAAAGTAAATCGGAAGACAGAAATAATTTCTGAAATGAACCAAATACATGGGGATAATGATCAAGATGTGCATTGTCCAGAAAAGGGTAACTTTTCCATCCACACCCAAGCGGATAAAGAAATCATCTCTGGAAACCTAGAAGTTTCAAATGAGTTTCAAAAACCTGCTCTTCATACCAACAATAATGGGAGCCTATGCGGTTGTGAGCCCCAGAATGTGTTGGATTTACAAAAGCTGGTCACCGAAGCATTTCCTGTTCAGCAAAATAAATCAAAAGCTAGTAACCTTAGGCAGAGAGTAAACCGGAAGACAGTAGTAATTTCTGAAGTGAATCATTTATGTAAGGACAAAAATGTGTATTGCCCAGAAAATGGTAACCCTTTCTGCCTAACCCAGCAGAATAAAGAAATCATCCCTGAAAACCTAGACGACGCAAGTGAGTTTCAGACACCTGCCCTTTCTACCAAAGTTGATAGAAACCTGTCTGATTGTGAGACTCAAAATATTTTGGAAGTGAAAAAGCATGCCAATGATATGCAAACTGCTGGTCAAAAGGAATCAAAAATAGATAAGCTTAGGAAAAAGGTATGTCGGAAGACAGAAATAATTTCAGAAAACCTAGTACATGAGAATGATGACAAAGATACACATGACGCAGAAAAGGGTAACCTATTTTCTCTAACCCAGAAAGATAACAAAATCATTCCTGAAAACCTGGAAGACTCAAATGATTTTCAGATAGTTGATCCTTCTCCCAGAGGTAATAGGAATCTCTGTTGTGAGACTGGAAACCTCTACTGTGAAAAAAAGCAGGCTACTAAGATGCTACCTGCAAAGCCAAATGAATCCAAAATAAATAAGAGGCTTAGGGATAAAGGAAGTTGGAAGACAGAAATAATTTTAGAAACGAACCAAATAAGTGAGTTTAATAAAGGCGTGCATGACCCAGAAAATGGTAACCTTTTTTCCCCAACCCAAAGGGATAAAGAAACTATTTCTGTAAACCCAGAAGTCACAAATGAATTTCAATCAGCTTATCTTTCTACCAAAGATAATGGAAATTTATATGATTATGAGAAACTGAATATGTTGGATTTGAAAAGGTATGTAACTGATATACAACCTGCTCAACAAAATGTTTCAAAAATAATTAGGCAGAAAGTGAATCGGAAGACAGAAGTCATTTCGGAAGCATACCAGATAAATAGGGATAATGATAAAGATGTGCATGGCCAAGAAAGCTATACAAAAGATCTTGATTTTAAAGTACATGAATCTAAACAAAGACTTGAATGCCAAGGTATTATCAGTGGATATTGTATGGAAATCAATAGTAATGAAAAGGAAAATGGTGAGCAAATTTCAAATCCTTACAAACAAAAAAAGCACGGGAAAGAATCATCAGGCAAGACAAAGAATATTTTGGCAAAAAATAAATCTATTTTTCAGTTAACAGATTGTTCACAGACATCTGTCTCCTTAGGATCAGATTTAAAACAAGTTGCTAATGAAGCACATTCTGATTCTAGTAACCAAATGGGAGCACATAAGAATCCGAAGCAAAGCACTACAACTTTTAATAAAAAAAGTGATATCCCCTTTGCAGAAGTGATGAAAGGAGAGTGCCAGATCAAAAGAAGAAGTAAAATGACATCCAAATCAAAGAAAAGGAACACTTTAATAGATCCTTCTCCAGATAGCCATGAAGTAATGCACATAATATCTGACACCAGTCAGAGAATGCCAGTTGGATCTGAACAAGCTGATGAACAAAATTTGGAAAATGAGAAAACTAAGCCAGACTTTTATACAAAGATATTTAATTCTTTATCTCAGATATATTCACCTAACGTACAAGATTCTTCTCATAACAATGTTCATGAGAGTGCAAGACCTTTGCGTAGTTCTTCTAGTAAAAATCTGATGATAAAGAAAAATGTCGCCCGGGAGAGCTCACCAGTCTGTGCAGTAAGTGATGTGCAGGAGGAGACGGCAGGGATGACGCTTCAAGTCACCCAGGGAACACAAAGATCAGGAGCAGGTAGGTCAGTGCCTGAAGTGATCAATTTTAAAAGCATATTTTTCCCCCACTTAACTGGTAAAGTATTTCTAGTTACTTTTATGGAGTTTAAAAACTAGCTTGATCCAAGAATTTAAAGAGAGCTTAGTACTTTGGAAAGATATTGGTGAGAATGTCTTGGACTTTATAACCTAAAAGACAGATTGGCTTTTCCCACAGAGTTGTCTGGTAATATCATTAGGCAGAGAATTTCCTGTTTCATATGTTTGAAGGAAATTGTGTGTTTTACATATATATTATAAGGAATTGTGCTGGATTGATTTTATCAATGACAATTGCAAGTTTGTTTAGCATGGGACTTTGATAACAGTATATATTTAATGTGATTAAAGCATTATTCTATGTGTTTTAGAGAAATAAAAATAAACAGTACCAACTCCCTTTCCTCAGAATAAATATATGTAAAAGTTACAAATGCAATGGTAAGTGCTTTACTAGATGCACACATATTATGCTAAGGGTTATAATGGGGAGTACTTTTGACTAAAGGAACTGGCAAAGACATATGAAATAGGTAGCATTTTAGGCCCTAAAGGATAGGTAGGATTTTTACCTTAAGGTTTACTTTTAATTTTCTCCCAGTTATTAAAATACCACTTACTACAGAAAATTGAAAGTAGAGAATCAGAAAATAATAGGAAAAACAATCACCTAGAACTGCAGTCAACATTCTAGCCTATGCATGCAGATTTGAATCTATGGGTTTTTCCTTAAAATCATTGTCTATAAAACATTACTTATATCACATTTCCCCCTTAACATTGAATTCTCCGGATGTTCCTTTATTATTAGAAATTTCGTAACATTAGACATTCCCATATCAATTAAAATTTTCTAGTGGGAGCCTAACATTTTACTACATGTGTGTGGAGCACAGCGATTTTTTCCAGTTTTATTAAGAAACAATTGATGTATAGCACTATAAATTTAAAGTGTACAGCATGATTTATACATGTTGTGAAATGATTACCACAGATGTAGCTAACATCCATCTTCTCAGAGATACATTGAAAAGAAAGAGAAAAAAATATTTTTTTCTCCTTGTTATGAGAACTCTGAGGGTTTACTCACTTGACTTTCTTATATATCATACAGCAGTGTTAACTATAGTTACATTACACCCCTAGTACTTACTTATCTGATAACTAGAAGTTTGACCATCTAATGCCAATGTCCCATCCTCCCTGCCTCTCCGCTGCCTCCTAACCACAAGTCTGACCTCTTTCTATGAGTCTGGGTTTTGTTTTTAAGATTCCACATATAAGTAAGATCATACAATATTTGGTTTTCTCTGTTTGACTTATTCCACTTAGCATAATGTCTTTAATGCCCATCTGTGTTGTCACAGTGGTAGGATTTCCTGTTTTTTTATCTGGGTGAATAATACTGCGTTTCATTTGTGGACCACAATTCTATCCATTCATCTATCCATGGACACAGGTTGTTTCCATGTCTATTGTAAATAATGCTGTTATGAACATGAGGGTGAGGACACTAGGATTTGATGGATGAGGCTATTCCAGGTAAAAGGAACACTGAAGCAAAGGTGCATAGTTATAGGACATGTTAGAGGACGAGAGCCATCTTTCATCTCTGTCTTCTTCATGGTGCCTTTCACAGAGTGGCCAGTGAATGGCATATGTTGAATGAATGCAGCAATTTGTGGAATTCTGTGAATAGTTGGACCATGAAGAATTTTTCTCAGCCTATAAGTGATTTCTGAATTACAATGTTGTGGACTACAACATTAAGGCTGGAGAAAAACTGATTTACAAATAATTGTAGTGCTACTATTATAATTAAAATTACAACTTGATTATTGTTAAGTTTAAAAATTTGCTATCAGTGATTTTTGCAAACCACTAAATAGCCCATTTCTATTTCCATATTTCTAAATGTTTATAAATATTTGTGAAAATAATATTCTTTTCAGGTGGTAGAACACTACAGGACTTGACAAATACCAATTTTGTTTCAAATAATACTGCTACATCTGAGAACAAGTCAGAAGATCTTATTTTAGAGCTGCCAAAACGAAGAAGGTGCACTCCTCTCAATTTGAAAGAGCCAAGTCTCAAAGAGTAAGTGTTTCAGTGAGGTTTGAGTGATTTCAGTGTGATATTATCAAATATACACTCTTTCAAAAATCCCTTCCTGAATTAGTATTTGAACACTTCTGAATATCAATAAAGTATATATTATTGATGTGTAACAACCACAGTATAATCTGAGTAAGATGTGAAGAAATGTCTTCTTTTATTCTTTGAACTGTTTTTATAAAAGATGTTGCCTATAATTTATAAAGCACTGTTTACATATTTGTTACTCCCCTTAATTTATTTTCTACCTTGTTCCCTAGAAGTGGTTTTCAAAGTGGTTTATGTGTCCTTTGGCCTCAAAGAATAATACTCTTTTTTTCCGCTTTTTTTAAACTTCAAACATATCTCAGCGAACAGAAATAGTACTTCCCCCATTTACCCATCCCTGAGGTTCACCAGTTATTAATACTTGACCATATTTACTTCATCTGTCTTTTTTGTTATGTATTTTTCAAGCAAATAATGATGTATACACTTCTGTGTATATCTCTAAAAAGTAAGACCTTCTTAAAGTTTTTAACAAAACTTGACAAAAATGATCACATCTAACAAATTGTCAATAATTCCTGTTATCTAATAGACAATTTTTATTCAAATTTTCTTGATTATCTCAAAACGGTTCAAATGCCTTTAATATGTGTTTTATTCAAAATTTCATTTTTAAAAAGGATTAATGAAGTAGCCTGTTTTATAGAACCTGATGATATTTAGGATATATTTTCAGAAGGAAGAGAAAAATATCCTTAAACTTTTCTTTCTTTTTTCTTTTTTTTAAACATATTTTATTGATTTTTAACAGAGAAGAAGGGAGAGGGATAGAGAGTTAGAAACATCGATGAGAGGAACACCGATCATCTGCCTCCTACACACTCCCTACTGGTATGTGCCTGCAACCAAGGTACATGCCCTTGGCCGGAATCGAACCTGGGACCCTTGAGTCCACAGGCCGACACTCTATCCACTGAGCCAAACCAGTTAGGGCAAATTTTTCTTTCTTTACACTTTTATTTTTATGTATTTGTTTTTATTTATTTCAGAGAGGAAGGGAGAGGGAGAGAGCAATAGAAACGTCAACAATGAGAGAGAATCATTGATCGGCTGCCTCCTGCATGCTGCACACTGGGATCAACCTACAACCTGGGCATGTGCCCCAACTGGGAATTGAACCATGACCTCCTGGTTCATAGGTCAACGTTCAACCACTGAGCCACTCAGGCCAGGCTCTGTCCAATCTTAGTGCTTGCTTCTTTTATGAAATAAAAGATATGATGGCTTTGATAGGCATTTTAAAACAGTAACCAGCACATGATCAATACAACATCCCCATGGCAGCTCTTTTGAAAGAATAAATTAGGTTCTATCTAATTACCCAAAATAAGGGTATCTTATTGGCTCTGAAGAGGAGTACAGAGGAGGGAAAGAAACCTTCCTTTTACCCATTATGCCTTCTAATTTGGGACCATGTGTTATGTATTTCATCCAAAAAACATATAAATAAATAACTCCACTTCTTGCAGCATTATATACTAGGTTAATAGATCAACCCTCTAAAGTAGAATTACTGGACAAAATATTAAAACAGAACAGACAAGCAAAATACTCCTTTAATGTATCTATTAGAGAAGTGAGAAAGCTCGGATTAGAGACGAAGCCAGGAAGGTAAGTGGAGCCAGAAACTGGCTTTTGCTTAAGACGGTTTGCCTAAGCATTGGATTCACAGCCTTATGGGCCTGGGGACAGAAGGCAGACTCTAGGATTTAGCTAAAATTAAGAGTCTAATAGTGGATCTCCCTTAGTAAAGTTGAGCTACTCTCGAATAAAAGAACAAACTAAAATTAACCTTCCCACCAGCTTTTTTTAAGCTCCAGGAAATAACTCTGGTACTGAATTGAGGAGTAAAAAATGTTCTAAGAATTCTTAACCAAAACCAAACACTCATGTATAGCAGCTGTAATTCACAATATCTGGAAGTCACAAAAAAACACCAAGCTGAGGATTTAGTATTAGCCCCTGACCTGTAGTGCCCCCTGTTGTCTATTAGAAGCAAATGCAAATATTTTCTAGAGGAGCCCTCCTTCATCTTAGTCCACCGGACATTTTCCACAGATTAAGCTGCAAGGGAAATGAAACAGCAGCTCACAGCAAACAACAACACACAAGGGAACAAGAGATTAGCAAAAGTAACTGATAGCAGAATCAGATACAGAATATACAATAAGAATGTTTAATGCTTCAATAAAGGAGACACTTGAAAATGAGTCAAGGTATTTAGTGATAAAAATTATAGAAAATCACCTACAGAATAATATAAAGATCACACATAGATTAAAGCCAAATAATATACATTTTAGGAGTGTAATATACAGATGGTTAAAAGTGTAAAGAAAAGCAAGGGAGAGATTGACACAATATAGGTTAGCGGTTACTTTGTGAGGGATTAGCGGGCTGTGATCAGAAAGGGACACACTGGAGGAGTCTGGGTATGGTAGTAATAGAAACAGGAGGTACGTATATCAGCATGTATTTAATTGTTTTAAAGTTATACATTTGCATATATGCTAAGGTTTGTAGTTAAAAGGAACTTATAGTAAAACATGTAATGTATAAAATCTGTTAATTAATATTTCTTAAATGTTACTTATAATTCCCACTATCGCAGAGAGTTTCAGAAATATGGCAAAGCTTAACATGCCACTAGTATGACACAGCAATTTTCTCCATGCTTCACAGCAAAAGCATTTGTTTTGTGTTGTTACTAATTTTCCCTTTTTTTCTACATTGCAGCAAAATGAGAAGATGAGGTGAATTTATGAATTCTGGCTTTTCTGAATTCCGAAATCATAATGAGTCAAAACAGGGATATAATTAGAAGAGGAAATACATGAAGTTTTTTTTTTTTCCTGCCTTTTCATCGAGTATTGATTTATCCATTTTTATGTTTATATATGTGCATAAAATAGCTATTTTGTAATATTAAATTGTATTACAAAATTTAAAGTCTTTTTGGTTATCCTATAACTTATATTCCTGCTCATTCACCTTTTTCATCGTAATAGATTTAACTAAACAATAGTTGTTAACCTTTTAACCAATAAAATGTATAATAAATACTTTTGCAGTGATTATCTTGCTGTATGTCAAGCGAACTTATTTAGTTTTGTTTTCAAATCATTTAATATATGTGAACACCTTTAAGATTGTAAAAGTCTCCTGCGCTGGTCAGTTTTCTCACCATTCTTTCATACTTTCAGAATACTTGATCCGTAATTACTTAGGTGTCAGGTTCTGTATTCTGTTTTGTGTAATCTGATGACTTGGCTGAGGGGTTAGGTTAACCTTTCAGGCTCTCTTGAATTTGGTTTTTATAACTGTATTTTAAAGATCACTTACTAGTGTAGTAAAAGTAATAAATCCTATTCATATCTGAGATCAATGAACATAGCTTATTGTATATTCAAATCACTAGTCCAATTCTACTCTGCCTAGATGGGAAAGTAGAGTATCTGACAAGTTACAGGGTGGGCCCAGAAGTCTGCATTTTTAGCAAACATTTTAGATAATTCTGGGGCAGATGTCCTAGTACCGAACTTTGAGAAAAACTGCTGTAGGAGTGCAGAGTCCCACAGAACTTACTCATAATGTCAACAATGTGGGTTGAATGGGGGCCAGAGGCTTTTTTTAAGGAACTGTTGGCACAGTGGTTAAGAGCTGGGTACCTTGGCAATCTTTGTTCCCTTTCCTATACTCCTGTTACTTATTACTCAGCCTTTGGACCTCCCAGTCATTCTCTGGGATTATATTTTTGTGCCTATTCCTTATTTCTTTTCTTTTTTAATTTTTTTTAAAGTATTACATATATCTCCTTTTCCTCTCATTGACCTCTCCCCAGCCGTTCCCACCCTCCCAGCACATGCCCTCACCCCCACCCCCCACTGTCAGTGTCCTTGGGTTATGCTTATATGCATGCATACAAGTCCTTTGGTTTATCTCTTACCCCGTCACCTCCCACCTTCCCTCATAGGTTGGACAGTCTGTTTGATGCTTCTATGTCTGGTTCTATTTTTATTCATCTGTTTATGTTCATTATATTCCACAAATGAGTGAGATCATGTGATATTTATCTTTCTCTGACTGTCTTATTTCACTTAGCATAATGCTCTCCAGGTCCACCCATGCTGTTGCAAATGGTAAGAATTCCTTTTTTTTTTTTTTTTTTTACAGCAGTGTAGTATTTCATTGTGTAGATGTACCACAGTTTTCTAATCCACTCACCTGCTGATGGGCACTTAGGCTGTCTCCAGGTCTTAGCTATGGTGAATTGTGCTGCTGTGAACACAGGGGTGCATATATCCTTTCTGATTGGTGTTTCTGATTTCTTGGGATATAGTCCTAGAAGTGGGATCACTGGGTCAAATGGGAGTTCCAGTTTTAGTTTTTTGAGGAAACTCCATACTGTTCTCCACAGTGGCTGCACCAGTCTGCATTCCCACCAGCAGTGCATGAGGCTTTCTTTTTCTCCACATCCTTGCCAGCACTTGTCCTTTGTTGATGATAGCCATTCTGGCAGGTGTGAGATGGTACCTCATTGTTGTTTTGATTTGCATCTCTTGGATGATTAGTGACTTCGAGCATGTTTTCATCTGTCTCTTGGTCTTCTGTGTGTCCTCTTTTGAAAAGTGTCTATTTAGGTCCTTTGCCCATTTTTTGATTGGATTCTTTATCTTCCTTTTGTTAAGATATATGAATTCCCTATAAATTTTGGAGATTAAACCCTTATCAGATATAACATTGGCAAATATGTTCTCCCATGCTGTGGGCTCTCTTGTTGTTTTGTTGATGGTTTCTTTTGCTGTGCAGAAGCTTTTTATTTTGATGTCCCATTTGTTTATTTTCTCCTTTGTTTATTTTCTCCTTAGTTTCCATTGTCCTACGAGCTCTATCGATAAAGTTATTGCTACGATATATATCTGATACTTTGCTGCCTATAGATTCTTCTAAGATTTTTATGGTTTCCTGTCTTATATTTAAGTCCTTTAATCCATTTTGAGTTTATTTTATGGTGTAAGTTGGTCTAGTTTCATTTTCTTGCATGTATCTGTCCAATTTTCCCAGCACCATTTATTGAAGAGACTGTCTTAACTCCATTGTATGCTCTTGCCTCCTTTGCCAGATATTAATTGAGCATAATGTTTGGGTCGATTTCTGGGTTCTCTATTCTGTTCCATTGGTCTGTATATCTGTTCTTGTGCCAGTACCAGGCAGTTTTGAGAACAGTGGCTTTGTAATACAGCTTGATATCTGGTATTGTGATCCCTCCTACTTTGTTCTGTCTCAGGATTGCTGTACCTATTCGGGGTCTTTTTTTTTATTCCATATGAATTTTTGGAGAGTTTGTTCTAAGTCTGTGAAATATGCCGATGCTATTTTAATGGGGATTGTATTGAATCTATAGATTACTTTGGGTAGTATGGACATTTTAATGATGTTGATTCTACCAATCCATGAACATGGTATGTTCTTCCATTTGTTTATGTTGTCCTATATCTCTTATTTCAGTGTCTTGTAGTTTTCTGAGTATAGGTCATTTACCTCTTTAATTTTTTTCCTAGGTATCTTAATTTTTTTTTTTTTTGGTGCAATGGTAAATAGGATTATTAGTTTCTCTTTCTGTGAGTTCATTATTGGTGTATAAAAAGGCTATAGATTTCTGGGTGTAAATTTTGTATCCTGCTACATTGCCGAATTCATTTATTAAGTCCAATCGTTTTTTGATGGAGTCTATACTATGTACAGTATCATCCTATTCCTTATTTCTATTTTTCCTCTTTCTGTGAGTTTGTCTTCTTTTCTCTTTCCTATGCAAATTATTTCCCATCTTATGTAGTCAGATTTATCAAACTTTATCTTGTTGCTGGTGGAATTTGGTCACAGTAAGAAACAATTTTCCTGTTCCCAGATTATAAACACATTTCCCTGTGGTTTCCTTTTGTTTTTACATTTACATTCCTGATTCACGTATATTTTGTTGTATGGTGTGAGGTATAATGGTATGGTCTGCAGTTTAATCTTTTTCAAACTGACTTCCCATTAATTAAAAAGTCCATGTTCTCCACTACTGATTTGAAATGCCACCTTTTTAAATCTTGTATTCCCATGTGCACTTAAATTTATTTCTCAATTTTCTGTCTAGTATGTCTTTTTGTGCCCCACTACCATCTCTTTAAATTACGGAGACTTTAGGGGAATTTCAAAGTTTCCCTCATAGAGGTTTTATATATTTGTTGATGGATTTATGCCTAGGTATTTTAGCTTTTTTCTTGCTAATACCTATGGGATCTTCTCTTTGATTCTTCTAAGTGATTATTGTTTTCATATATGAAAACTGTTGATTTTTGTATGTTAATTATTATGTATAGTCTCTAGTATCTTCCAGCCCTGTCTCCTGAAACTCAAGTTAGCTTTTCCTTTTCTTTTCCCTCAATTCTTAGGCTGCTCTTTGCATTCTCTTGTCTAATTGGGTAGCTCTTGCCTTGAGTAAATACCAAATAGTAGAAATAGTAGTTTTCATGTCTGTTGTTCCTGATTTTCATGGGAATGCCTCTGGTTTTACCCCATTGAGTAAAACGCCAATTTGAGCTGATGTATATTTATAATCACAAAGTATTTATCATTGTTACTTTATTGCATACTTTTAAAAAATCATGAATGATTGTTGAATTTTGTCAAGTGACTTTTGACCTTGATGGAGATTGTATTAGTTAGGGTCCCGCCAAGGGAAGAAACGACAATTATTTTATAAATTGCTAACCAAATACTAGAGAACTGATAAGAACTGAAGAGGCAAAAGGGACCAGCGGAATATCTAGGAGGAAGTTACTACTGGCAGCTCCCACCACCTCTGGGGCTGAGGGAACAAGAGAGACGGATGGGATTGAAACCGAAAGGCTTGGAGGCAGAGCTCCAGGACGGGGGAAGGTGTGCCCCTGGCCCAGGCTGTCTCCCTGAAGGGCTGTGGCAATTCTGGTGGAGAATGTGGAAAAGCTGCGACCTGGAGCCAGCGGTTGCTACTGCAGCAGTTGCTCCTCCGGTGATGCAGCAGGAATCAGAAGCAATCGAGGTTGGAAATTTCCCCCTCCTCCTCCATGCTTCCAGGATGGAGTACGTAACACTAGTCTGGAAAAGAACCAGTTTTGCTTGATTTGAATTTTTAAGAGGTGTCATAGCACAGACTTCAAAAATGTAGAGATAGACCCAAAAAGTTAACTGCAGTAAATTCTAACTTGTAGGCAGGCCTGTGGGTGATTTTTATTTTTATGCTTTTCAGCACTTTCCACGTTTTTAAAAAGTTTTCCAAGATGTTTTACACCTCTTTTGATATTTAGGAGGTGAACTTTGTGGTTATTTACTAGATAAACCGTGAATAGTGATAAAACTGTTTTTTTAAAGTTTATCTCCATATTAAGGTAGCTGTTGATTTTGAAAATAAACTTGGATACTTATTTATAGAACTGAGCTAAAGTTGCAAAACCATTCGTACAGTTGGAACAAATGTGATTGTTTATTAACTGAAGGCACCCGCGGGGCGGGTAGGAGGGAGGGGAAGTACAAAGAAACCCCGCTGCCTCCAGCTGGCAGCCACTTAGAATATGTCATCACACTGGACCTGCCCAGCCGAGAGGCAGGAGGGGGCACAGAGCTGAGCGCAGGCCCGGAGGTAACGGGCCCCGCCCATTATTTCAGGCCAGAGAGTCCGCGCCAGTGACGGGCCAACATCTCGGGAAGTTGATCTGGAAGGCGCTCGCACAACTTTTGGATCTTCATCAGGACTTTCTGCATCGTCTTGGCCGGACTTCCGGCTGCAGCTGTCCCGTCTCACACTCCAGGTCAGCGTCGCAGGGTCCCCGGTGCCAGCGATCCCCCTCGGAGCCCTCAGACCCGAGCCTCCGCCATGGACGGGGCGGCCGAGCTGCTCTTCTACGTGAACGGCCGCAAGGTGAGCGCGCCCGCGGGACTGGGCACCGGCCCCGGGAACCGGGAACCGCGGCGAGGGCTCCTGCCGGGCCCCTCTGCTCAGGGCACTCCCTCCTGCACGCAGGGGAGCACTGGCTGCCCCAGCTTGCGGTTTGCAAGCGGGTTTGCCCGAGCGCCCCCACCCCCGCCCCAGGGGCAGGGAGAGCCCGAGTGTGTGGGGACAGCACCTTCCAGAAGTTCCTTTCCCCTCTCAGTACAAGACGCACAGGCCATTACCCCCCTCACCCCATAAACAAGAAGAGAAATAGCTATTCTTCCTCATGGAGGTCAGCACCCCCAACTCTTCCCTCCCTGAAACCCTTGGGAAAATGTCTTTCAATAGACTGAAAACAGACTATCAGGGCTGAGCCTCAGCTGGGGAGGACGGGCGGGGGGGAGGGGGGGGTGGGGGGGGGGGAGGCGGGAGAGAGGTGGATGAGCAGGGAGCAATTTAGAGTTGGGACAGGGCCATGGATTTGAACTAGTTCAGACCACTCCCGTCATTCCTCAGATAAGGAAATTCTAGTTCTGAAGTCACAGACAGCTCCTGGCAGAGCTGAGTCCCTGCTGGGCTCTGAGGATTGGTCTTCAGGGGGTTCACAGCTGGTGTGGCAGCTGTCCCCTCAGAGCCCAGCTCACCCTGCACAACCAGGGCGGTTCCAGGCAGTGTCAAAGCCCCAGGGCACCCTTTAAAACACTTGCCCGAGCTCCGACACACATGCCATGGCCTGTCACTCTTAATGTTATCCCAGCATCTTGGAATCATTTTGCAAGGGGGAAACTGAGGCAGGAAGGGTAAGGGACTACCTGAAGAGCTGACCACCAAGCCGTGCTACTTGCATTCCCACGTGCCAGCGCCTTCAGAGCCACCTGCCACCCTGCTTCTGCTCACAGACGCCACAGCACTTCCCCCACTGGTGTGAGGGACCCCCGGGAAGCGGAGGGGGGTCAGGACCAGGGCCCTGAGCTGCTCCCGCGCTCAAAGGCACAGGTTGTAGTTCCCATGAAGCCAGCCTCTGCCCCGCTGTCTGGTTTCCCAGGAGATAAGATGAGCTTGCTGTTCCCAATCTGTAGAGTAACATATGGCAATGGGAGGAAGTACTATGTCACTTTTTCTTCTTTGGAATAACTGAATGGTATATTAAGGACAACTGGCCTTTTTATTTAAACAAATAAAGGGTTTGCCCTAGCTGGTTTGGCTCAGTGGATAGAGCATTGGCCTTTGGACTGAAGGGTCCCGGGTTTGATTCTGGTCAAGGGCACATGCCTGAGTTGCTGGCTCGATCCCGAGTAGGAGGCATGCAGCAGGCAGCCAATCAGTGATTCTCTCTCATCATTGGTGTTTCTAATCTTTCGCTCCCTCTCCCTTCCTCTCTGATATCAACAAAAATATATTTAAAAAACAAAAACAGACTTGCCTGTGAAAGGAAGCTTAGAAGCCAATTAGGAGACTCTCAGTGATGTGATTGGCCTCTGGTCTGTGGTTTTTGAGAAATTCCCCAAGATTCCAAAAGGTGTGGTTGAGCAGGGTCTAAGACAGCCGTGGGCAAACTATGGCCCATTGGCTGGATCTGGCCCATTTGAAATGAATAAAACTAAAAAAAAAAAAGACCGTACCCTTTTATGTAATGATGTTTACTTTGAATTTATATTAGTTCACACAAACACTCCATCCATGCTTTTGTTCCGGCCCTCCGGTCCAGTTTAAGAACCCATTGTGGCCCTCAAGTCAAAAAGTTTGCCCACCCCTGGTCTAAGACCATTGCCATTGGTCTTAGTTGAGATTTAGTTGCAGAGAGATGTCTGAAGACTGCCTTGCTCTACCAGGGCCCTCAGAACAGGTGTCCAGTTAACATGGAGTTTAAGGGGCAAGAGCCCGTGAGTGGATCATACCATAAATGCCAGTCTCCAATACAACTCTGGAACCAAAGTATGTCACTCTCCATGGCAGTGAGGTGTAGAGATTATAGGTGTGGGCTTTGAAACTAGCTAGTCATGGGTTTGAATCCTGCCCTCTCTGCTCTGCCATTCAGCGGCTCTGGAGCCTCGAAAAGCTGTTAAATATCTCTGAGTCTCAATTTTCCTCTCTGCAAAATGAACCCAATAACAATACATTCTTCCTCGGAATTGGGATGAAGATTAAAGTCCATGGAGAGTGGTTAGCAAGGTACTTGGCACACAGTAAGCACGCGACAATGATTTTTAAGATCTGGACTGGAAAGTCCTTGGTTTCATGCATAGAGCCAGAACCTGCCCAGACGTACCAAGGGGGCCGAAAGGTAGTCAGGCATTGTTTTATTTATTTATTTATTTATTTATTTATTTATTTATTTATTTAATATATTTTGATTTTTTTTACAGAGAGGAATGGAGAGGGATAGACAGAAACATCGATGAGAGAGAAACATCGATCAGCTGCCTCCTGCACACTCTCTACTGGGGATGTGCCCGCAACCAAGGTACATGCCCTTGACAGGAATCGAACCCGGGACCTTTCAGTCCACAGGCTGACGCTCTATCCATTGAGCCAAACCAGTTAGGGCAGTCGAGCATTGTTTGCTCAACAAAATGTACGGGCTGGATGTCAAGATAAGAATCTGGACAGAACTGTCCTGAGGGTTTGGTTTACAGGGCTGGGAGAGGACATTTTGGGGCTGCTGGGATGGCTGTGATAATTCAAAGAAAAATGGAGGGATTGGAGGTGGCTGCGGCAGGAAGAACCAAAAAGTAAAATGAATTTTAAAGCAACCTGAAGCTCAGGCAGAAGCCCTCCCTGGCTGTCCCCTCGAACCCCTGCCCTAATGCTGCTGTTGGTTATTGTTCTTCTCTACAAAGAGTGTCCCACAATACATCCCTCGTTCTCCCGCTTCTACCTGTCGGCCTGGTGCTTTCACACATACCCCTCTCCCTTTCTTATCCCATTCTTTCACCTCCTTTCTCTCTCTCCCCCTAATCTCCCTTTTCTTTCTGCTTCTGTCTTGGACCTGGCAAGGCCCCTCAGCCCGGCCCAGAGGAATGTGGTTTCTCATCCTTGTGCAACGTGAACTTGTAAGCTCCCAGAGGGCTGGTGGAGATACAGAGGGACACACTGTTCTTGCAACACCCAAGGCTGCCCTGAGACGGGAATATGCATGACCCTGACCCCGTCAGTGAGGATAACTGTGCCTCATCCCCTCCCCACCCCCAGCCACTATCTTGGTCCTGACCTCCCTGTTTCACGCCAAGACCTGCCAGGGCAGTGTGCTTGCTGAATCCTTCCTCCCACCTCCGTCCTCCAAACATGCCATCTACCAAATCAAGAAAAAGAAACATATTTAAAGCCAGTGGGCTTTGAGCTAAACTCTAATCTCTTGAAACATCTAGAACAAACAAGGCCTGCTGCTTCCATTAACTCCTTCCAAAAAATGCAGTATGTCTCAAGCCTAAAATACTATTCTTTGCTCTCTGGGCTCTCCACATTCTGTTTCTCCATTAAAAGTGGGCTTCTGTGGATTTGCCATCATATGTATTAATTAGGATTAGTTTCAGCTACAAATGGCAACAAATTCCAAATTAACAGTGGTTCAAACAAGGTAAGACATTTTTTTTTTATTTTTAAAGAAAGGATATCTGGGGATAGACACTGTGAAACTGGTCCAGAAGCTTTAGTGTCACCTTCTTTCTTTTTCCTCTGCTGCTGTTAATATGTTGCCTCATGGTCTAAAAGGGCTGCTGGAGTTCTAGCCATTTCATCCCTATTCTAGGCAGCAGGAAGGAAGAAAGGGAAAATGCATGCTGGGTAGACAACCAACAGTTTCCGCCACCATTATTGGCATTTCTCTACTTGTCTTTCTTTTCTTCTGTCCAGATGTTCCTCTTCAGTGTTTTCCTAGCAAATTGTATATATCATGTTCAAGTGACTCATTTAATTTATTAGCATTTATTATATCACCAGCACCTAGCTCAGTGTTTGGCGCAAAGAAGAATAGCAGAAGGTGATTTCCCTCAGGGATCAAGAAAGACTTGTACATCACAAGTAATTGTGATGCAGGTAAAAAGTTCTGTGAGAGGTGTGTGGACATTGGCCACGGGAGCACAGAAGAGGATGGCTCCCTGAGCAGAGCAGGGAGGGGATAGTAGACAGCAGCACCCCAAAAAGGAGAGAGTATTTGAGCAGGGATTTGAATGGCATACAGAATTCTGTTGAGTTAGAAGAATTGGAGGACTTCTGGGACAGAAGGAATTCTATCAGCACCTGTAGTGAAGGATAAAGGTCCGTGCACTCCTGGGATTGGCTGGCTCTTCCACGTGAGTGGACTTCAAGATACTTCAAGATGGGTTGAGTGGCTGAAGATTATGGGCAGTGTATCAAAGAGGCCTTTTAGGCTATTCTGAGAATTTTGAACCTCTTGTATTCCAGGTTGTTGTTTTATATTTTTTTATCGCTTTAAGAGAGGAAGGAAGAGGGAGAGAAAGATAGAAACATCAGTGATGAGAGAGAATCATTGATCGGCTGCCTCCTGCATGTGCCACACTGGGGATCGAGCCTGAAACCCAGGCATGTGCCCTGATTGGGAATTGAACTGTGACCTCCTGGTTTATGGGTTGATGCTCAACCACTGAGCAACACCAGCCACGCATATCCAGGTACTCTTGAATGTAAATTCACCCAATACCCACTCAGTGTGCTCATTATAGAGGTACATTTTCTGGTTCCCTCTCCCAGAAAGTCTGATTCCATAGGGTTTCATTTTAACAAGTACCCTGAGGGACTGAGGAATTCACAGCATGGCAGTTTGGCAGCGGGTGTGTGTGTTGAATTTAGGCAGATACAGGAGATGATCAGACTTGGATTTTAGGGAGGACACTCTGGCAGTGGTATAGAGGGTGACATCGCGGGTGCCAAGAATGGAGACAGGAGGCCTGTTAGGGAGCTGTTATAATTCTTCAGGCAGGCGGTAATAAGGACTGATTTCGGGGAATGGCTGTAGAAGTGAAAGGCGTTTAGAGAATCATTTTGGAAGTATACGTGGCAGGACTTGGCAACCCTGATTATGGCAGATCAAAAGAAAGGAAAAGTTTAAAATAGCTAAAAATTCTAATCTTAGATGACCTAGCAGATGGTGAGGCCATTAAATGAATTGGGGAAAATAAGTAAAATTAAGTTTTCCATTTGAGGGTCAATTTAGTTTGGCTTGCCTAGGGCGCTCCTCTGTATTACAGTATGTGTACACACACACACACACACACACACACACACTCACCACATCTTCCTTACTGTATACAGACTCTCTAGGACCTATATCTAACCTTGGTAATTGGCACATGTCTTTCTTTGCTGGGTGTATGGCCACTTAAAATTAAGGGTAAGGAGGCATCCATAGAATAAGCATTGTCCTTTCCTCATCTACTTCCTGGAAGGGAACATTAGTGAAACAAGATGGAAGGGGAACTCTACTTCTGAACTTGTGGAGTAAGCCATGCTTTTGTTTGTGAATCTAAGAGAAATCCAATTCTTTAATCAAAAGAGAGAGAACGTGATCACTTTGGAAAACATAACCAATTGTGACATTTCAATCATGCCACATCTGTGTGCTCTGTCCCACTGCTGTGCTGCTCATGGACTTGCTTCCCAGGGTGTCCTTGCGTCCCCATCTTCGTATCACTTGGCACACACATTTTTTAAAAATATATTTCTTTATTGATTTCAGAGAGGAAGGGAGAGGGAGAGAGAGATAGAAATATCAATGATGAGAGAGAATCATTGATCGGCTGCCTTCTTCACACCCCCTACTGGGGATCGAGCCCACAATCCAGGCATGTGCCCTTGGCCAGAATCGAACCTGGGACCCTTCAGCCTGCAGGCCAACGATCTATCCACTGAGCCAAACCAGCTAGAGTGGCAGACACATTTTATCTTCTTCTTTGTTTTTGTTTTATTTGGGGGCAATGGTTGATTGTGATCTCCTTTTGGAAACTTGTTCTTTGAACATGATAAGCAAGTGAGTCTTAAAAAAACTGTATCAATTTCTCAGAAGCTATTCTATTCCAGCAGCATCTCTCTCTCTCTCTCTCTCTCTCTCTCTCTCTCTCTCTCTCTCTCTCCCCCTCCCTCTCTCCCTCTCTCTCCATTCTTTTATACTAATATATTATCCGTTTTAGACTTTCTAGCAGAAGCTGGACAGAAGTCACTAGTGTTCCTACTAATAGAACCAACCACTGCCTTGGAGAAGAGTGTACAGTGATGATTCAGGACCAAGGACAGTGACAAACTGCTGATGGGGCCCAAGATTCAGACCTTACACTTAAGAGAGTTCATTAATGTGTGTTTCCATCAAATTAACATAAGCCTGCTTTAACAAAAATGACACGAGCTTTCTCAAATGTGTGTGCCTAACTCTTATTTTCCTTCCGGTGCAGGTGATAGAGAAAAATGTTGATCCTGAAACAATGCTGTTACCATATCTGAGAAAGAAGCGTATCCTTTCCTTTGCTTTGTGCTTGTGTGTGTTTAAAGGTAGAGGTAGGGGTGTGGGTTCTGACAGCCTCATCAGGTGATATTTAAAATATCTTTTATAAAAAATATTTTTATTGATTTCAGAGAGGAAGACAGAGGGAGATAGAAACATCAATGATGAGAGACAATCATTGATTGGCCACCTCCTGCACACCCCCCACTAGGGACAGAGCCCGCAACATGGGCATGTGCCCTGACCCTCCTGGTTCATAGGTCGATGCTCAACCACTGAGCCATGCTGGCTGGGCTCAAATATCTTTTTAAAGCCATACTGAGTCATATATTCTCTACTATTGCGGTTTCATGTTCTTTGAGAAAGTCTTACATTGTAGTTTTGTAGGCAGTGCACAGTTGAGACTGTCAGAAGAACCAGCTTCTTTCCCATCTGTTTTGGCACTTACTATATTGTATAGATGGAGAAGCTAGTGATGGGAATGAAAACAATGGATGCTGAAAGGCTTAATTAAGCATCCTTTAGAATCAAGAGTCACAATATTGACATTCTGTCTTTGAGGACTAATCATCATGCCCATCAGAAAAAGAGAGCACAGAAATCTCCTGAAACGAAAGGAAAAGAACAGTGGAGAAATCAAGCCTGAGAATGGTACCTTAGAAAAACTTTCTAAATAAGTCATCTAAGGAATGGATTCTTAGCCTTCTAGGCATGAACTCCAGTGGGCTCCCAGAGTTCTGTAGACCGCAATAAATTATATACAAAATTATGTGACAGTGGGAGTTGGTACATTTCTCTCTCCTGGAGAGAGTGAAATTCCCCAAAGAGCAGACAACTCAAAAAGCATCAATAACTATCCTCTGGAAGTCACTGAAGATCTTGGGATGTAAAAACAATGAACACTGATTTCCTGCTTATCCATGGTACTAATGTGTAATATTTCATATTCAGTTCATTTGTGAGTGACAGAAAATCCCCAATAGCAATAAACAAGATAGAAAATAGACATGTATTCCTTTCTCATTGTATTAGTTCAGGTCCTCCGGGAAGCAGAGACTAAAAAAATGGGATTGAATGTGCAAGAGTCTTATTAAATGAAATGCCAGAGTGAAAGGAAATGGGGAGGGAGCCAGTGACAACTGGAGGGTAGATTTCAGAGTGTGGCTGTTGGACCTCTTGGTCAGTACCCTCCCTGTTGAAGTAGTTGTGTGAGGCACATTCTCATAGCTATCCTACTCCCATAGAGGCATCCCAAATGTAGGTATATCAGGCCTAGTAAAGCAGTGTCACAACGTAATCAGGGAACCAAGCTCCTTATATCTTGCTATTCCCCCTCCCCCACCTCAGCATGCAGCTTTTTCCTCCTGGTCAGAGATGACTATTGAGGTCCAGACATCATATCTGAATTCCAGCAAATAGAAAGAAGTAAGGGATGAAGAAATAGGCACCCTTCTCCTTTTGAGGACATTTTCCTTCTGGAAGTTATATTGGCCACCATTGTTGATAACTCTATCTAGCTGCAGAGGAGGCTTGCAAAATTGTTTTTTTTTTTGTTTTGTTTTGTTTTTTTTTAATCCTGGGAAACCATGTGTGTAGCTAAAAATTGAGGATTTTATAACCGAGGAAAAAGATATTGGGAACAACCAATAGTTTCTGCCACTAAGAAGCAGAGAAATATGGCCAACATGGATAATGTGATAGAAATATTTCAAGAATTATTTACACATTGACATTTTACTTTGTATGCCATCAAAGACACAGATGAGGTTGAGAACAAATGTACAATATACTCATACTTTCAAATATTTACGCCCTTATGTATATAGACTCTTCCTTTTCTTAGTTTGGCTCAATTTTTGGCAACCTGAAGCCCAGTTGTTTTGAAAGGGAGGAAACTAGATATAATGCACAAATGAAAATTAAGAATTTACATTATTCTAAATAATAGCATCCATACAGCCATCATTTGGTAATTATGTATTCATTTAACTATATAGATAAATCTTTGGTAGTGTTGCCTCCTAAGATCAGTTCTATCTGGAAAGAGAATTATGAAAAACACATTATCCTTAACTGTGCTTTTCCCAGTTCGACTCACAGGAACTAAGTATGGCTGTGGAGGGGGAGGCTGTGGTGCCTGCACAGTGATGATATCACGATATGACCCCATTACCAAGAGGATAAGGTACCTGTCAGCAAAGTGCAGATATGGTTGATTTTTTGTAGTTTTGAACTTTGTTTTATTCCTTTAGTTGGAAAATATGCACTGAGCACCTACTATGTGAAGGAACTATGTTAGATACTGGAGACACAGTGACAAGACAAACATTATCCCAGGAATATGAATGGATTATTAAAATGTGCCATCAATGAGGATAACATGTAGCCAAAGAATCCCCCTTTGAAAGTTAAAAGGCTGTCTGACACCCTGTGTTGTCTGGGAGGAAAAGAGGGCTCAAATGGCAGGGGAGAATAATGCCATCATCACACTCTTATATCACTATTACGGCCTACTAATGATCCCCTTGCTCCCACCCTTGTCCCAATATATAGTACCTTCTTCATACATCACTCAGAGAGACCTGTTTCAAGTATAAATCAGATCACAACACTCTCATACTTCAAAATCACCAATGGCTTACCATTACATTTAACATCTCTTTCTTGTTTGCCAAGTTTCTTGGATTTGTGGGTTGATGTCTTCTATCAGCTTTGGAAACTTCTCAAGTCATTATCTCTTCAAATATTTATTTCTTTCTCCCTTCCCCCGCATCTCCAATTATGCACATATTACAGCATTTTACATCATTCCATAGATCTCAAATGAGGGCAAAGGATCTGAGCACTGTTGAGACTTCAGAGATCTGTCTGTGTTCCACAGCCAAGCCAACTTATCTGTATACATAAATATTGTCTATCTTCCCTCCACTAAACTATACAACTCTATAAGGAAAGGGGTTTTATCCAATGAATCCTAGCATCTGGAATAGCCTGACACATGGTAGACACTCAATAAATATTTAAATTTATTTATACATGAATAATATCCTTTTGATCTTTCATGTGTGCACATACAGAAGCATACTTCATATACTGTTTAGAAATCTGTATATTCTCATGAATATCTTTTGAAAGTAATAAATATAATTTTAATGGTTAGGTATGTTCCATTGCTGAGTGCACCAAAATCAATCCCCAAATACTAATCACTTAGATTGTTTTCAGTTCTTCATTATTATAAGCAATGTGTCAATGACATATACATGTATCTGTGACAGTCCATAGAGATGGAATTTCAGAGTAAAAGAGTGTGTTTGTATCTGAAAAGTTTTTATGCCTTCCAGTGAAATGTCTCCCAGAAGAGCTCTATCAATTTACATTGTTATTCAACGGTACATGAGTTTCTTTTTTCCAAATTTTTGCTCATGATGCATATTACACTTCTTAAAAATGTTTGTCATTTTCCTTGATTTAAAAAATGGTGTTTCTCATTGCTTAATTTGAATTTCTCTTTGTTATTTTGAAGTTGAACATATATCTCATGTGCTATTAGCCATTTGTAGTTCTGTTTGGTGAATGAGAACATTTTAGTTGTCATTTTTGAGTTGGACATTTCTAAGCAGTAGGTTTTGTGGGATTGAGGAGTTCTGTATCCCACACCCTATTTCTTCTGAAGCACAATTTCAAATTCACTGTATTCCCCCAACCAGCCCCTGGCTCAGCACCTGCCCAGAAGATGGAATATGCTCTAGCTCAGTGGTTCTCAACCTGTGGGTCGCGACCCCTTTGGCAGTCAAACGACCCTTTCACAAGGGTCGCCTAAGACCATCCTGCATATCAGATATTTATATTACGATTCATAACAGTAGCAACATTACAGTTATGAAGTAGCAACGAAAATAATTTTATGGTTGGATCACATGAGGAACTGTATTTAAAGGGCCAGAAGGTTGAGAACCACTGCTGTAGCTGATTAATCGCAGGTGACTACAGAGGAGAATGTCAGCCCCTTATCCATGAGAAAAACAACAAAAGTGAGTGGGACCTGTTCTGGAGTCAGAATTTGGAGGTTGAATTGAATCCTGTCTCTGGCGCTCCAGCTGTGTCCCTAAGCAAGCCACTCTGACCCTCAGATTCTACTTTTGTAAAATGAACGTGAGCTATGGATAAAATGTATACGCAAACAGAGCCTGGAACATTCTTCCAAACTTTCCACATTGGAGGTGCTCAGTGAATATTCATCCCCCTTCCCCATTGGCTACAATTAATCTGTGCTTTTCTGTTGCATTCTGAAGACATTACCCAGCCAACGCCTGTCTGATGCCCATCTGTTCTGTGTACGGCGCTGCCGTCACCACAGTGGAAGGCATAGGCAGCACCAGGACCAGGATTCACCCAGTTCAGGTGAGGGTGGGCCTCTTCAGGGGATTTCTGGGCTTTGAAAACCATTGATGTCATGATGAGCCCCTGAGATTAATACAGTCGAGCAGCCTGGGTCCTCCTGCTTGGTCAGCCGACAGATGAAATCCAGCCGGGGACCAGGAGGGGAACCCGGGCCACATGGATGTTTTGTGCCTGATGTTTTCCGAAGACTAGAGGACTTGCTTAAAAACAGACAGACACTGACCTCACTGGGTTGTTTTTTTAAAGATATTTTTATTTATTTATGTTTAAATTTTCTTTATTGTTGAAAGTATTACAGATGTCCTCCTTTTTTCCCCATTGACACCTTCTAGCCCGCACCACTACCCCAAGGCCTTCACTACCCTATCAAATATGTCCATGGGTTATGCATATATGCATACAAGTTCTTTGGTTAATTGTTTCCCACCCACCCACCCTCCCCACCTTCCCTCTGAGACTCATCAGTCTGTTTTCTATGTTCTAATTAAATGGCACCTATCCACTATCCGCTTTGCATCTTCCAACCTTACAAAGAAACGAGAGCTCTGTGCATTGAGGAATATAATTTTATTGTTTTTTTATAAAGTGGAAAACAACATGATTTTAAAGCTGAATGACCATCTCAGCTACCAAAAAGATTTAAGTGTAGGACTTGTTCAGAAGTCAGGTAATAGGAATTGTTGATGAATTTGGAGGTTTTTTTCCTCCTAAGGCAGCACCTTCTTAGAACTTTGCCTCAAGTGAAAGGGCACCTCTGACTCCTGAGTCTTTTGGTTATTTATGCATTTGCCACAAAAATGCTGGTACTACATGTTTTTCTCTAAGTTGATAAGGGTCACTTATGAGGAGAGGGCTGAAGAGGGGAAAGATTGAGGTGACAAAGAAAATGACCATACTTCAAACTCTCGAGACTTGAAGGAATCATGGGTTCTGTTTATGTTCTTTGAAACCCCAATACCTAGAGGGCGTGAATTCTGCCTGGACACCCTGGTAAGACTTCCCTATTCACAGGCATGACAACACTTTCATTTAGTCACTGCTGTTCCTCTCCTGGTTGCAATGTAGCCAGAAGACAGCTTCCAAAAGGAGGTTGCAACTTTGACGTTAGATTCCAAGGAGAACATGCTGGGGGTGGGAAAGAGTTGGAAGGAAAATAAAGGCAATACTTCCTTCTTGGTTGCTTTCAGGATCAATAATGGTGCTTTGTAAACAAAATTCTCTGTGCCAGAGTATTAGGGCAGTAGTGGGCAGGTACAGGAAATACTTGGAGGTTGGTTTGTTGTTGTTTGTTTTTCCCCCTCAACTTGGGTATAATTCAGTTTATTTCCCTGAAAGACTTCCAGGGAGTAACCTTGGGATCACTTTATCTCAGTGATTCCCATTCGGGACTACAAATTGAAATCACCTGGGAATCTTTATTATTATTATTAAATATATTCTTATTGATTTCAGAGAGGAATGGAGAGGGAGAGAGAGATAGAAACATTAATGATGAAAGAGAATCATTGATCGACTGCCTCCTACATGACCCCTACTGGGGATGGAGCCCACAACCCGGGCGTGTGCCCTGACTGGGAATCAAACCATGACCTCCTTGTTCATAGGTTGATGCTCAACCACTGAGCCACACCAGCTGGGCAACCTGGGAATATTTATATGTCTGTGTCACACCCCTGGGGATCCTCAGTCAGTTGATCTTGGGTGCTGCTTTTGGACATTTTTAAACTCCCCTTTGATTCTGAAAGCTGAGCACCTTGAATGAAGCTCAGAAGCTGGTGAGGACCAGTATTCCTGGCCACTCAACCCAAGAAAGGGAGACCCTTAGGATGAGAAGGATCTCCTGGGGCCTCTTCTCCAACCCCAATGTGCATATGATTCGCCTGGGGCTCCTGTCAAAAGGCAGATGTGATTCAGTAGGTCGGGTGGGGCCCCAGATTCTGCATGTCCATACCTCCTGTGCCTCCAGGAGAGGATCGCCAGGTGCCACGGCACGCAGTGTGGCTTCTGCACCCCTGGGATGGTGATGTCCATCTACACGCTGCTGAGGAACCACCCGGATCCCACCCTGGACCAGTTAACTGATGCTCTGGGTGGTAGGTTATATGTGTGTGTGCTTTTGTTTTTGAATAATGATGATGATGATGATGATGAACACTAATGTTGGACACCTGCCATGTGCCACACGCTTTATTAAATGCTGTGTAAAGATGATCTCATTTGATCTTTGCAGTAACTTTATATATCAACCAAATATCCCAAGTTGCTGATAAAAAAAACTCTGACTTTGTAGATTAGGTGCACTGAAATGTCAAATAGACTTCCTTCTAGGATGGGCGCCTTATTGCCATCATGATTGGCAGTCTGTGCCTCTCTTTGGGTTCCTTGATTGACAGAGCTGGGTGTTTCTCCTGTAGGTAACCTGTGCCGTTGCACCGGATACAGGCCCATCGTTGATGCATGCAAGACTTTCTGTAATGTGAGTAGAAAGGAACTTATTAGTAAGTGTATTTTTCCCAATGGAACAGGGCAGTAGGGGTGTGAGGTGTGACCGGGGGAAGAGCCATTTGTCCTGATTCAGGGCTGCTTTCTGTCTCAAAGCCTGTGTGTGTATCTGAGCTTGGGCCCGGTGCTCACCCTCATCACTGGCCTGGCCCAGCTACTCACGTAACGCGCACTGAGCACTCTGACGTTGGCTGTGGCCGTTGTTCCTGACCTGTTTGCCCGAGTCACCTACCCCGCCATGGTGCTCCTGCAGCCCCCTGTGCGTGCCCCTGTCACAGCATTGGTCACATGATGGAGCAGGTGCCCATTTGCTCTCCTGTCTGTTCATCAGACTTTGGTCTGCCTGACAGTAGAGGCCATGTGTCTCCAAACTGGACACCATTCACCGAGTGAGTGACCACGCAATCAATGTTTGTTGAATGAATAAATGAACAAATGACCTTGAAATGAGGGACATAAGATTGCCCTTTGGAAGTTAAACTATGACATCAGTACATCATAAATAAGGTCAGAGTGATAATAATGCTTGTTAACATTTTTATTAATAAAATAAAAAATATTACTATTAAAAACCATTGTTAATATTTATTACTATGTGCCAGACTTTGTTATACGATCTTCAAATTATGGTGACAATAGTTAATAATACTGTGTTGTGTGTTTGAGATTTGCTAAGAGACTTGACCTTAAGTGTTCTCACCACACACACACACAATGGTAATTATGTGTGATAATAAGTGTGTTAATTAACTGACTGTGATAATCATTTAACAAAATATACATATATCATATCATCACATTGTACACTTTAAATGTATACAATTTTATTTATTAATTATATGTCAAGAAAGCTGAAAAAAAAAAAAAAGAAAGCTGAAAAAATTCTTAGTAGAATCAGCAATAAATTCTCCGTTATTTGTTTTTCACCCCCTAGACTTCCGGCTGCTGCCAAAGTAAGGAGAATGGGGTTTGCTGTCTGAATCAAGGGATAAACGGATTCCCAGAACTTGAGGAAGGAAATAAGGTCAGTGACATGTGCATTTTTTATAAGGGCTTCTCAGGACCTGGTCAGAGACCAGCTGACTTTTCGGAAGGATAAATAGCTGCCTGAGTTAAATTAATTGGAGGTGTGTCAGCATGTCCCCCTCTCCCATTCTCACTCCGTCTCTGCCACATGCACACACAAATCTATCCTGACAACTGCATTCCTCATCCCAGATGTTACTCTCATTCAAAGCACAGCGATCTGTAGGAGAGAGAGCACATTGATATCTCAGTGTTTCTTAGTCTTTTTTTAATTGATTTAAAAAAGATATTTTAATTGATTTCAGAGAGGAAGGGAGAGGGAGAGAGGGATAGAAACATCAATGATGAGACAGAATCATTGATCGGCTGCCTCTTGCACGTTCCCCACTGGGGACTGAGCCTACAACCCGGGCATGTACCCTGACTGGGAATCGAGCTGTGACCTCCATCCACACCAGCCAGGCTCTTTCTTAGTCTTAAAAAAGCCTCCTTCAAGTCTTTTTTCAAGAATGAGAAGCAAAGTGGAGATGTCAGGGTGATGAAAGAACAGATGGCGATTCAGGGAGATGTTCTTGGTCTCAGCTGCATCCTCTGCTTCCCTGGACTCCAGGAGAACACGCAGGGGGTGCAGGGCCTGGGGGCTCCCCACCACCCACACTGATTGCTAAGGACCAGGTCTTGTCAGAGCCCTTGACTCAGAGCCCAGGGACTGTGGGTGGCCAGCTGCGTTCTCGTGTGTGTGTGCTGTGTGTCTGTCTTCTTCTGAGCTCATTCCACAAAGGATTTAAAGTACTGTAGTTTGAGTTGATGGATGACAGTTACTTATTGTACTTTCTCTTTTCAGACAAGTTCAAAACTCTTCTCAGAAGAGGAGTTTCTGCCACTGGATCCAACTCAGGAATTGATTTTTCCTCCGGAGCTAATGGTAAGTGAAGGCAGCGCTGGGGTCGTCCTAGAGGAGCTCATGGTGAAATGGCAGGAAGGGTGTTTGCTGGCGGATCCTTTCAAAGGCTGATCAGCAACCAGCTAATATCCATCTGTCGTCCTCAAGGTCTAAAGAGCGTGGGACCGATGTAGAGAGGGGGGAGCAAGGAGGGATGTCGCCTGGAGGAGACAGTGACTGTAAGAAGCAACAGTTAGTGTCCATGAAAAATGCTATGAAATGACATCACAACCTTTGTGGACGTAGACATGTTTTCTACTCCCAGCAGAAAACCGAGTTTATTCTTCCACAGGATGTTGTGACAAAATTAAGCATGATGCAACCTCTGTGAACACTGAAGGAATTCCTTTGAGATATCAAAGCACCAAAAGGAGACACTGGAACAGATTCCAGAAGGAGTAAAATATTGCCCATTTTTATTCTGATTCCTAGTGAGGCTGTACTTTTAGGTCGTTTTTATTTATTTATTTTAAAATCTCCATTTCCTTTCCCTGTTTATACAAAAATGGAGCAAAGCCAGGTGGAAACATGGTCATAAAGTAACCTCAAATCCCTACTGGTTTTGCAACAGATAATGGCTGAGAAACAACCACCCAGGACCAGGGTTTTTGCTGGCGAGAGAATGACGTGGATTTCCCCAGTGACCCTGAAGGAACTTCTGGAGGCTAAAGCCAAGTACCCCCAGGCCCCTGTCATCATGGGGAACACCTCTACGGGTATGCAGAACCCCATACCCCGGGGACTTCTTACGGGGAAACCTAGGGAAAGTGCTTTGGGGAAAAGAACCTCAAATATGTGCATCTCAGGAGAAGCAGCCAGGTTGAGTCTTGGCTTCCCCGGCATTGCTCACAAGACTCTCACAGCTTCCTGACATAAGTGATCCTATTGTCCCTGTTGGGAGCCGTGTACAGAGCTGCACCAGGTTGTGGGGCGCGGTGGGGAGGGCTGCTTCCTAGCAAAGCAAGAGCAGCATTTCCAGGACAGCCGTCCTGTCCTTGTTCCCTGGGGAGGCCGATCTGGGCTCATGTCTGAAATGGCTCTGCTTCCTCTCAGAGGTGTCTCAGTGGGTATCCACTGCAGGTACGGGGTCCTCCTACTGTCCGCTCTGTAAACTCAGCTTGACCGCCTGCTTCTTTGAGAAGGCTCCCAGGGTCCTCCCAAAAGATTTTTTAAAATATACTTTTACTGATTTCAGAGAGGAAGAGAGAGGGAGAGAGATAGAAACATCAATGATGAGCCTGGCTAGTATGGTTCAGTGGTTGAGCATTGACTTATGAACCTGGAGATCATGGTTTGTTTCCGGTCAGAGCACATGCCCAGATTGCGGGCTCAATCCCCAGTAAGGGGGTATGCAGGAGGCAGCAGATCGATGATTCTCTCTCATTATTGATGTTTCTATCTCTCTTTCCGCCTCCCTTCCTCTCTGAAATCAATAAAAATATTTTAAGAAAAGAAACATCAAAGATGAGAGAGAATCATCGATCTGCTGCCTCCTGCACACCCTATACTGGGAATCAACCCCACAACCCAGGCTTGTGCCCTGACCAGAAACAAAAACCGTGACCTCCTGGTTCATAGGCCAATGCTCAACCACTGAGCAACATTGGCCAGGCCCAAAGGGAATTTTGAGTTGCCACACGTTGTCTTGGATTCATCAGCCAAATTTTCAGGCTGACAATGCAAAGGGTCCCCCGTGCAGTGAAGATTTAGCTGGCTGTTCTCTGTGTGTGTGTGACTTGGCCATGAACAGACCAGTAGGAGAATATGTAGTTTTTATATATTTAAAGTCATCAGCTTGAATCCCAATTTCAAAATTAACAAGGCGGTTACCCCTTTATCCTAGTCTTCCTCTTTTTTTTTTTTTTTTTAATCCTTTAGGGCCCGAAGTGAAATTTAAAGGCGTCTTTCACCCAGTTATCATTTCTCCCGATAGAATTGAAGAACTGAATGTTGTAAACTCTGCTAATAATGGTGAGTTCCGTAGGTCCCTGTTTTCTTAGTTAAAGTGAATGAATCAATTTATTTTCTTTGCCCAGCAGATAACGAGAAAAAGAATTACTCCAAAATATAACAGACAGAGAGATTCTCTTCTTATAAGAAGGCTAACATTCTGGAGGAGGCTCAGGGAGAATTCTCTGTAATTTTATGAGCTACTAATAGTCTGAATAGCCAGCTTTTCATCGAGGAACTTTCTATTTGTGCCATATCGGAGAAACGTAACGACTCTTCCACAAAGGGCGCTGTGTAAGTGCTGGGCAGAAGACAGAGATGAGTGAACACAGTCTTTGCCTCCAGAAGCACAGGAGTAAGCAGAGCAAGTTTATGCATTAAGCAGCTGACAGATTCTTTTCATCCTGATATAGGAAAGGGTATAAATGAGAATTTGAAGCCTGGCTGTGGAGTCTAATTCTTGACTATATCTATAATAATAAAAGCGTAATACGCAAATTGACCAAACAGCCGTCCGGATGACCGAAGCCGGGGCTGCAGCTGTGGGATTGAGGCAGCCCCCGTGGCTGCAAAGGCCTACTCTTGCATGAATTTCATGCATCAGGCCTCTAGTGTTATATATTAGCTGTAAAACACTAGTCAAGTTCTTAACTGAGTCTCAGTTTCTTGGTCTGTGAAATAGGGCTAATGACATCTCAAAGCCTTGCTAGGGTGCAAGGCGATTCTGTGGAGCATTCAATGGAGCACTTGACACAGCGAGTGCGCAAAACGTTTAGCCGCCTTCACAGCCATCATCACCAACACCACTTCTGTCACCATCACAGGGCAGGGCAGCACGATGCAGCATGAAGGCCCTGTATCCGTAACCTGAAATCGAATGGACATCCCCGCCAGCAGCGATCACACTGCATGACTTACAAATGGTTTCATTTCAGGGCTGACCTTAGGCGCCGGCCTCAGCCTGGCTCAGGTGAAGGACACCCTGGCTGCTGTGGTCCTGAAGCTCCCCGAGGAGAGGACGCAAACATACCGTGCTCTCCTGAAGCAGCTGGGAACTCTGGCCGGAGCCCAGATCCGGAACATGGCTGTATGTATGCAGTGACAGTAAACTGGTGTGTGCCCCTTGCATGGCTGTCCCCACCCAACAAATCAGAACATTGTCACTGTTGTGGGACAGGCCGAAAGAATAGTTCTCCAAAGCCTTGCTTGATTCTTATTTGATTACTTGTGTTCGATGATTGTACAACTGGCGTGAGAATGACTCATTGTTTTAAACAGTCTCTAGGGGGCCACATCGTGAGCAGGCATGTAGATTCCGATCTAAACCCGCTCCTGGCTGTGGGCGGCTGCACCCTCAACTTGCTATCGAAAGGTAAGTGACAGCTCCTTTGGAGGGTGATGGAATCGGCTCCTTCTACCCTTTGTTTCTCTGGGTGCAGGAAGCCCGGTTTTGAAAGTGACTCCCCTTTAGATTATTAATAACTCTCTCTGCCTTTCTGGAAGCTGGAAAGGTGGCCAGTCTGGTCCTAATTCTATGCACTTCCTGTGTCTCCCTCTCTTTCTTTTTGGGGACTAGTGCTAGATATTTTCCCATCCTGGTCACCCGGCACTGGCCACACGTGGTGGTGTCCGGGTGTGACCTGAGCGTGGAGAGACCACAGGCTGTTGAGAACGACTATTGAAGATTTCCCCCGGGGGTTCAGGAGCGTGGTGGCTCCCACATCGTGCACTGGGCTCATACTTAATTTGTCGTGAATGGAAGCCTCCAGACCTTTTTCTGTTGAACGATGGTTTGGCTTAATTCTGTATTTATTTACTTGACTTTTGGTTTTGAAACTAAGTTCAGGACTTTTAATTTATTTCTCTTATGCTAACATAGTCAACAATTATTGGGAAATTCCAATTGGTCCTCTATAAATCTCTTTTTAAAATTTAAAAATATGGACTAGCTTTCTATTATCTGCATTGTCAAAGAACTACTCTTCATATCGCTGAAACCACAAAATTATCCTAAGGAGGAAGATTTGCATTCAGAATTATCAATTTATGTAACATCCATTTTAAAAAGTCATATACTGAGAAAGAGATTTGTGATGTGAATATAAAAATCAGAAGCTTCTTAGCTTTCATCCCAGCATTGTATTTCATTATAGCTTTAAACAGCTTCTCCCTCAAATATATTGATTAAAGAACAGGAGTTTCTTTAGGTGCTGGAAAAAGATATAAGCAAAAAAGATATCAGATCACTAATATAAGAATTCATTGAAGGCAATTTATTTATTGACTACTGAACCTACTAGGGGACCCAATGATAAACAATAAATGTTTGTTGAATGACTTGATTGGAATATCAAAAGGGGCATTAATATCTATTCCCTATTTACAAAGCCCAAAATGAATTATGCTGTCCAGGAAGGGGGCCAAGGTTCTGTTCTTCCTGACCTCTGGGCTACTCTGCTAGATATTTTTATTTATAAGCCAAGGAGGGAAGGAAGGAAGGAAGGAAGGGAGGGAGGGAAGGAGGGAGGGGGGAGGGAAGGAGGGAGGGAGGGAAGGAAAGGAAGTAAGGAAGGAAGAAAAGGTGGAATCTAGATGCAAAGAAATGTGGCAAAATGCCATTATAAGGTGAAAGATTTGTTAATGGTAAGAAAATCACTCCTTTTCCCAGTTTCCTCAGATATTTGGTAGAATAGTTGCCTAAGTTTTGGGAATTTGATCGTTTAATAGTACAGATTCCAGGGAAAGCGTCGTTTCTTTCACAGAAGGGGCACGACAGATTTCTGTAAACGAGCAGTTTCTCAGGAAGTGCCCGAGTGCGGACCTCAAGCCTGAAGAAATCTTGATCTCCGTGAACATCCCCTACTCCAGGAAGGTGAGACGGCCCTTCTGTTCCCCAGCTTTCCTGTAGTCCCGAAGCTGTTAACTCTGGCACGCAGAGGGTTAGGGGGAGGTGCGCAGTGTTTACAGGTGAGATTATGAGGACTTGTGCACACAGTAGTCTCCCCTTATCTACAGGGTCACTTCCGCAGTTTTAGTTACCCATAGTCAACTGTGGTCCGAAAATATTAAATGGAAAATTCCAGAAATGAACAACCACAAGTTGTAAATTGCACGTTGTTCTGAGTAGCATGATGAAATCTTGAGCCATCTCACTCTGTCCTGCCCAGGTGGCGAGTCAGCCCTTTGTCCAGCGTCTCCACACTGGATATGCTCCCCGCCTGTTAGTCACTCAGTGTCCATTTGGTTATCTGATCGCCTGTTGTGGTGTCACAGTGCTTGTGTTCAAGTCGCCCTTATTTTACTTTATAATGGGCCCAAAGCCCCACGGTGGTGATGCTGGCGCTGTGGCTATGCCAAAGAAGCCATGCGGTGCTTCTTCTTCTTCTTTTTTTTTTTTTAAAAGGACATGATGAATTTTCTGATTTTTTTAAAATATATTTTATTGATTTTTTACAGAGAGGAAGGGAGAGAGATAGAGAGTTAGAAACATCGATGAGAGAGAAACATCGATCAGCTGCCTCCTGCACATCTCCCACCAGGGATGTGCCCACAACCCAGGCACATGCCCTTGACCGGAATCGAACCCGGGACCCCTCAGTCCGCAGGCCGACGCTCTATCCACTGAGCCAAACCGGTTTTGGCCATGCGGTGCTTCTTTTAAGTGAAAAGGTAGAAGTTCTTGACTTAAGGGAAGAAAAATAAAATCCTGTGCTGAGGCCCCGGTTTGGCTCAGTGGATAGAGTGTCGGCCTGCGGACTGAAAGGTCCCAGGTTCGATTCCTGTCAAGGGCACATGCCCAGGTTGTGGGCTCAATCCCCAGTGGGGGACTTGCGGGAAGCAGCTGATCCATGATTCTCTCTCATCATGGATGTTTCTTTCTCTCTCTCCCTCTTCCTTCCTCTCTGAAATCAATAAAGATATATTTAAAAAAAAAAAATCCTATGCTGAGGTAGCTAAAATCTCCGGTGATTACTGTAGTTGCTTTTTATTTGTGTTATGTAATTGTCTGTCACTCCTGAAATCAGGAGGCCTTTGTCTCTGTCCCTCTCTCTAACTTTCCCGCTACCCCAAACTCTAAAGTTACTTTCTTACTAATTTTTTTAAAAAAATACTTGTGGCAGGAGGGTTTTCCCTCAATAAAGCTTGAAAATATTTCTCTACCTCAATCTGGGGGCTTGGAGGAGGCTTAAAAATTACACTTGCAATAGAACAGAGGGGAAAAGGTCTTTGGAGTTAGACTCAAGTAGCATCCTCTTTAAGACCTGCTGTGACCCTGAACTGATTACTGACTCACTCCGAGCCTTAGAGTCCCTATAAAAAGGGAATATCTGAGCCTGCCCTGGAGAGTGCGTTAGTCTGCTAGGGCTGCCATCACATAGCACCACAGACTGGCCGCCTTAAGCAACAGGCATTTATTCTCACACGGCTCTGGAGGCTAGAAATGTGAGGTCAAGGTGTCAGCAGGGCTAGTTTCTTCTGAGCCATCTCACTCTGTCCTGGCTTGTAGATGGCCATCTTCTCCTGCGTCTTTACATGGTCTTTCCTTTGTCGCGTATGCATCCGAATTTTCTTTTCTGATGAGGACACCACCCTGTTCGATTAGTGCTCACCCTACTTGCCTCATTTTAACCGAGTTGCCTCTTTAAAGATCCTGTCTCCAAATGTAGTCACGTTCCAGGTCCTGAGAGCGAGGACTTAAATGCCTCAACTCAGGGAGGACACAGTTCAGTCTAACAGAGTGTGGCAAGGATATGTGAGGCAAAACTGCCTAGAAACTCAGTGTGTTTCTACATACACCACTTCACTTTGGCTTCCAGTGGGAATTTGTGTCGGCCTTCCGACAAGCCCAGCGGCAGCAGAACGCGCTCGCAATAGTCAACTCAGGAATGAGAGTCTTTTTTGGAGAAGGGGACGGCGTCATCAGAGAGTTATCCATCTCGTATGGAGGCGTCGGCCCAACCACCATCTGCGCACAGAATTCCTGCCAGAAACTCATTGGAAGGTACGGCATCATGTCCCTAGACCCCAAGTAACAGAGCAGCTCTTTTTTTGATGACATGAAATTGTAAGAAGCAACATGCTTACTACATTTTTATTTAGTGGCATGGAATTCTAATGCGATTTTACAATTATTTCCATATATCTTGATTTTAGTGAATTCTAAAGTGGGAATCATATAATCTTGTGTGTGTGTGTGTGTGTGTGTGTGTGTGTTTGTGTGTGTGAGAGAGAGAGAGAGAGAGAGAGAGAGAGAGAGACCATATTCCCATAGCACATAGATTCAGTAAGCAAAATGAGTACATTATTTTTTATTGAGAGAATAATTTACTATGATGAAAAACAGATTATGGCAGTTTGTTTTATAATAAATTGCTAAATGCATTTGCTTACCTGACTTTTTATATCTTTAGGTGATACTGGTAGCCAATATTTCTTGAATACTTCCAGGTATCAATTATCATTTCCTAATAGTTAAAAACATGAGCTCAATTGAGCCAAATTGCCTGGGTCCGAATCTCAGTTCACCGCCTATTAATTATGTGATCTCAGTCAGTTTACTTAACATTACGATACCTCAATTTCCCTATGTCAAAGGCAACAATCACCCCCACCACACAGGACACTTGAGGGGATTAAATGCATGACTACATATAAGATGCTTAAAACCAAAACCTGTCTTACAGTCAACATTCTAGTGATACAGGAATGCATTGCTCCTGGGCTGAGGACTTAACACAGGTTGTCATTTCTTCCTCATGACCATTCCACGAGATGGATCCTACTATTATTTCCCTTTTACAGACGACAAAGAGGGGGCTGGGCCAGCCGCCTTGAGAGTGGTGCACTGTGGTTTGAATGTGGGTTGCCCGACTTCGAAGCTTCTACTCTTGTTCCCTGCACTAGATTGTGGCTATTTGTCTCACACATTAGCTGAGCCTGTGAGATAAGGAGTCCTCTTTCTGACCCTCACAGGCCCTGGAATGAAGAGATGCTGGACGCAGCTTGCAGGCTGGTCCTGGATGAAGTCTCCCTCCCAGGCTCAGCTCCGGGCGGGAAGGTGGAGTTCAAGAGGACTCTCATCATCAGCTTCCTCTTCAAGTTCTACCTGGAAGTGTTGCTGCTTTTAAGGAGGATGGTAAATGAACTGACCATGTATTTCCCAGCTTTAGGGGCCATGGGAATACCCAAAGTGGAGGCAGCAACCCCCTGACCAACGGCTGTAGAGCAGGAAAGACAACCCAGATTAGAAACGCGTGGGCTCGCTGGGCCTGCTTCAGGCTGCCTGTTGATGGCTTGTAGTTTGGGGAAGAGTTGCAAGTAGAGCACGGAGTTGTGCAGGATTGTGTTTGACACCACTCGGTTCTTTTGTTTCCGATCCATTGTTTGTCTAGGTGGTGTGCAGAAAACTCGTTTATGACTTAAATATACTTTCCCTCAGTAAAGCACTTCTTCCACCGGTTGGGGGTTACCTTCATGCGTTTGGCCTTCTTCTCTGGTTCACCTTCATTTCTCTCACCTGTAAGCTGATGATGGCAGCCACTCCATTAGGTCATGGTGAAATGGGCCATCATAGGATCAGGGCTGACTATGGTCCCTATTCAGCCCAGGACTTTAGAGGAACATGATGAAGACTGCCTAGTACTAGTCTCAATAAGAGCAGTAATCACCCAGGAATTCTTTGCCTGGTCTCACTTTTGACAGACTTTTAGTTTAAAGATTGTTGGCAAGGGAGGGCACAACTAAAAGAATTTCTCTGAATGAATTTGCTGGGCTCAAAGGGAACTTGAGCCATATTGGCCTCATTAATCCCACACTACAACCAACTGACCAGAAGCCAAGCACGCACACCCTTTCTGTGGTATAGAAATTAGTATGAGCACATTAAGTGAGAGGCACAATGTTCTCTCTTCTCATTGCTTCTGGGGATATCTTCTCATTATATAGAGGAACAACTAAGAACCAAAACAGTTGTATCAAATTTTTGAGAACAAAAGCTTGAAATCATAGATAAGTGACATATTACCACTAGGTAATCACAAGAGAAAAAAAATAAAGTCAATTGTAGACTCCTCCTTCGTTATAGTCTCATACTTTCAATTCAACTTCCTCTATTCAATATTCCTCTACTATTAAAAATAATAGTCTACTATTTAAAAAACTAATGTGAAAAATAACCATTAGGTGTATTGTTCAAAGCCTTAGATAATGGCCCAAATGACCCATTTCCCTTGGTTGTAAGGAGCGTTCCTCCTGGGACCCTGCAATGCTTCCTCAGTGGGGCTTCAGCTGCGTGGGCCTCTGTGATGTCCTTTCTCTTGGAGAGCTGGCGAGTTGGCTGGCGCTGCAGAGTTTTAAGCACATTGCTGTGGAGTGCTTTGACTCTTGCTCCTGGCTTAAGCATTCTACCCCTTTCCATTGTATTTATTTAGCGTTTATCTTCCTGCGCTATTGGTGCCTGAGCCCCAAACCTGTGAGAGAGCCATAGGGGACAGAGCTGTTGGAAGGCAGTGGCCTACTAGGTCCACTTGGCTCTTCAGTATGGACCGTCCAGGACGCGGGGCCCGGATGCCAGGAGCTGCTGTGTTTCCAGGGCTCTGAAGGGCGAGTCCTCTGCAAATGTTAGACTTCAGATTAGAGCTGCTGGTTAAGGACCACGCTAGCTTCCCTTCCGAGGCCACTCGGGCACATATACATATCCACGCTGGTTCTACTTTTCAGGACCCTGTTCACTATCCTAGCCTTGCAGACAAGCATGAGAGTGCTCTAGAAGACTTTCATCCTAGGCATCGCCAGAGCGCACTGAAGTACCAGGTAAGTGGCTTTTTTTTTTTTTTTTTTTAATTCTAAGGGCCTGGCTGTAATTCCTTCACACAGACCCACTGAACAAGCCCAGTAAGCCAAGCTCCCCTCTGGTGAATTCACAGCCTTCTTTCCTGTTCATTAAAGTTTCAAAATCAATGAAGAATTGTGACTGAAAACCAAGCTACCAATGGCCATTTTTTTTTTTTAATGTCTGCTTTGATCTTGAAGGTGGTGTGTGTGGCTCTGTGGCCTTGTGCCGTCATGTGCGTGAGCTGCTGGCTCTCCACATGCTTCTGCCCTTGGCAGCATGGAAGTCGGAGCCCCACAGCCTCATTCCGTGTCAGGGCCCTGGGGCCGCTTTGCTTTTATTTCCAGAGGAGCAGAACACACAGGCCCTGGTCGTTGATGACACGCAGTATTTCTTTTTAAAAGAGCTGCTGATTTATTTTGTTTGGATGTGAATCTATTTTGCTCCCCATCCCCATTCACCCAGTGGGTTTTCTGTGAGTTACGTTTTAGAGTTGGATCAAACATAAGTTCTAAGGGCTGTTTCGAGCTCCCCTAATGAAAGCTGACTATCAGGGAGAACAGAGTCCTTCAGACATTTCAAATGGTATTTTCTGCCACAACATCATAAAAATGTCACCTGCAGTCATCCCATTGGTAAACTCGATAAGACTCCATGTGTTTTTCCTTGGAATTATTATTAAGAAACTTCACTTGGAAGGTTTTATTAAGTCAAGAGCATTGAATATGTTGTTGGATTTAGTTATAAAAGCTTACAGTATGTTGCAATGAATATTGAAGTTGGTGTATACCCTTCAGGGTTTAAGTTTAATATGTTCAAAAATTCAAATATACCATATTCCATTGAAAGTGATTATTTTGACTGTTAAAAACAGCTGCCCCCCCCCACCACCACCACCAAAAAACAAAATCATACTAGGAAGGAACGAAGGAAGGAAAGAAGGAAGGAAGGAAGGAAGGAAGGAAGGAAGGAAGGAAGGGAGACAGCTGCCAGTCCAGCTGGGTGGCTCAGTTGGTTGGAGCATCATCCCGCACACCAAAAGGTTTCAGGTTCAATTCCCAGTCAGGGCACATACCTAGGTGGCAGGTTTGATTCCTAGTGGGGGCAAGTACAGGAGGCAACTGGTTGATGTTTCTCTCTCACATCAATGTTTCTCTCTCTCCCTATTTCTCTCTTCCTCTAACTCAATAAAAACATATCCTTGAGTGAGGATTAAAAAAAAAGAAAACAGCTGCCACCTTCCTTTGTAGTCAGCAAAATCTGACAGCTACAACCTTTAGCTTATAAATACCTAACTGTGACAATGGAATAAACTTTAGGAAGAAACCACAACAAATTAATGGGTATTCAAATCACTCAAAGAAAAGTGATCATCTTCATGTAGTTGACAACCTTAAAAGAGAGTTTGCTATCATGGATTACAACTCAAGGCTTGGAAGCAGTGTAGCTCCCACAGATGCGTATTGTTTCTGCTTCTCCGTGGTTTTTCTCACACAGAGACACACTCATTGCTAGAGCAGCTTCCACGCTCATGACGGGCATTGTCTCCCTGTCGGGTCTTTCGCTTTGAAAGCATTTGTCACAGCTTCCGGAGACCAGCAGTTTGCAGGACAGCATTCTTTCTTCCATCAGATCGATACCCACAGAACAAATAGAAGCAAGCATCAAACACAATCTCTTTCACCAAGAGATTCATCACAGCTGACTACCAAACATCAAGTGTCTTCAGCTACAATAAGCCAGTTCGTATTTGATTATAGAATAGGACAAAGATAGCCTTTGGGACTTTTCTTCAATCTCTTGACAGGCTTCTTTACTCAAAATAGACATGTCCTCAGCAGTTCTTACAAACATAGTCACGATGTCATTGTGCTCTTCTGCAGAATACATGTGCTGTGCTTAGATACAAGCAGTAAAAATATTTTGATAGTAAAATTTAAAGAATCCATGAGCATTAGCAAAAAGACACAATTTTACATCACCAAGAAGGGTAATATGCATTTACTTATACAAATGGGATTTGTATTAGAGAGGTTTGTGGTCTACTAGTATATTCAAAAAAATGGGAAAAAAGATAAGAACAACATCATAGCTAGGCATCCATCCCAGGCTCCCGACTGAACTATTGAATTAAGCTTATTGTCCTGGTATCATTGTTGATAGTGGTAGTTTTTGTTTTCAAAAGTATTCTGGTTTAGATGTTAATTATATAGCTACCATCTTATGGGAGATGTGTATACTATGATTATAAAACTGATATGCTGATTATTGATTAAACAGAAGGTAGACCCAAAGCAGCCTCCTCAAGACCCAGTCGGCCATCCCATCATGCACCTGTCTGGTATTAAGCATGCCACGGGAGAAGCCATCTACTGTGACGACATGCCTGCCATGGACGGGGAACTTTTCTTGGCTTTTGTAACAAGTTCAAGAGCTCATGCTAAGATTGTGTAAGTGATAAAGTTTTTACCTGGTAGACATGAACAATGTCTCATCTAAGTCACATTAGTGACAAGTAATGGTGTGAGGAGGGCAAGTGATATTCAATGAAGATTAGAGGTGAGGGGGTCCATATGTAGGATTTACTAGTTTGTCCCTCCATTGAATAGCTTCATTGTCCCAGGGATTTCCCAGATCATCTGGCAGAGAACTACTGGAGTGGTTTTGACTTATCATGCCTCTCTCATATCTTGTTCCCCAATTGAGCCCGTCCCCTTTGGTCCCCGGGCTGCGGGGCTCTCTGAGGAGCCTGCTCTGTGTCCTCATCCAGGTCCATTGATATGTCAGAAGCCCTCAGCCTGCCAGGCGTGGTGGATGTCCTGGCCGAGGAGCACCTTCAAGGCGTGAACTCCTTCTGCTTTCTGGGCCAACCTGAGAAGCTGCTGGAGTCAGAGATGGTACTGAATGTTTTGCTTTCTGTTTTAATAATAACTTCCTCCACCATGGCAGGTCGATTTTCTCAAAGATAGCATAACATTTGGCACATGGCAAAGGATTCCTATATATTTTAATGCTTATTATAAAACACTATATTCTAATGCTGAATGACTTCACATATATTCATTTTCCACATAAGAAAAGAAGCTGAGTAGTTATATAAAAGGTACATGATTGTTTGACATTTTCTAGTAGTGAGATAGTGTGCTGCCAACAAGTATAGAAGAACAAATGAGGGAAGAGCGGTCATTTTCATTTGCTAATCTCTCTCCTGAGAATCTCTCGCCATGGCCCCAGTGTGTCCAAAGTCCAAGTCCAAGTTCAAGTGGTGTCTCCCCCGTGAAGCCTTTCATTGTCCTTTAGTCCAGGAGTTCTCTCTCCCTGTCTGAACTCACCTTGACTCATCCACTCATACTGCCAGGTATTGGACAGGCTTTTTTTCCTTTGTACATTGGATTGGTTATATATGCCCTTGTGTGTGGAACTAACACTGTGAAAAATAAGTTAAACAAATATGCCCTCTGCCCTCAGAAATGCACACATATGAAAAGAAACAGATATACACACTTTCCCAGAATCCACACGTTGGCAAAGCACAAACCAAGAACACATTGATCAGATATTTACCAGACACGTAAGCGTTACAGCTAACAATTTTCATGTTGGGGCTCACTGACATCGAAGTGGGAACTGAGTAGTCGTTGAAAGTCAATAGAGCCTTAATACTCAGTAACCTTTGTAAGCAAGTGTATTGGTCACGTTAACAGATTGATCATATATAAAATCTCTTGAGAAAACTGAACTAAGTATATCTGTGTATAGTTATAACTAATAGTTATGTTATAAAAGCAAAGAGACACACCCTAGCCAGTTTGGCTCGGTGGATAGAGCATCAGCCTGTGGACTGAAGGGTCCCGGGTTTGATTCTGGCCAAGGGCATGTAACTCAGTTGCAGGCTCCTGCCTGGCCTAGGCCCTGGTCAGGGCACTTGCAGGAGGCAACCAATTGATGTGTTTCTCTCACATCAATGTTTCTCTCTGTCTGTCCCTCTCTCTTCCACTCTCTCTAAAAATCAATGGAAAAATATTCTCGGGTGAGGATTAAAAATAAAATAAAATAAAATGAAACAAAACAAAATAAATAAAAGAGACAGGGGTTCCTTGGAGACCCCAGAACAGTTGGTGCTCACATGCCTTGTAGTTATTGATTGTTGGTCTAACATCAGGCAACATTCTGTCACCGTCTCGGTGTGCCTGGTGCCCATACTAGTAGGTGCAGGGAACTTTGCAGTAACTGCCAGTCACTCCTTTTGTGTTCTTCCCTCACTCTCTACATCCTGGGGTGGCCTTTAGTTATCCCCCACTGACATTTACTAGGGTTCAGCTCTGTCTTGGCCCCCTAATTCTCATTTTGGGGAGCGGGAGTGGGAGAATAGATACATTCTGTGGCACAAGCAATAAGATGCAACCCTGAAGTCACTGAGCCTGACTTTTCTCCCTGTTTGCTCTGGCAGACACAGGGAACTAGAGCTGGTCTCCTGTTCCAGGGGACTGCAAACCCTTTTGTCCACAGAGGACAATGCACCCATGCAGTCTCAGGTCTGGACTGCAGGAGGTTTGCGTGGGACTCGAGTCCAGCTTTCCTTTGTTCATTCACTTGGGAATTGATTCCTCCTTCAAGTTTAAGCTCAAGGTCAACAGGCATTTTTTAGCTGAGCACCTACTGTGGCTGCTCACTGTAGCTGAACAAGACCTGTGTGGTCCTTGCCCTCATAGAGCTTAAAGTCTGGAGGAGAAAGCAAAGTGGACGTTTCATGAACTTTCTACCTTGGATTAAGCTTATTTATTTATTTCCATGCCTTAGATACAGGGCGTGCCCCCAAAATGTATACACACTTTAACTGACAGCTCAGTTTTGAACATGAAATGTACTTTAATAAACACTGCCTATAATTATTCAAAGTGTGTGTATACATTTTGGGAGGGCACCCTATATTTTTCCCTGGGCTGGTGAAAGTCCTTGAATGAGGCCGTACATCTGATTCATCTGCATATTCCACACACCACTTTCCATGTAGCAGGGTCAATGAGTAGAGAAATAATGCTGTTTGAAAGTTTCAAATGATTAAAACTTTGCCTACCATATCTTCAGTCATCAGAAAATGCAGTAATGGCATTTCAGCAGGTTTTGTGCAGAACTCAGGCTTCTCAGTTCAGTGTTTACCCAAAAGAGCTTCATCATTTGGGGCAGCCCCTGCCTCTGGCTCTTGCCAGCAGATTTGGTTAATAAAGACGAAAGTTTGGTGACTGAGAGTTTCAAGTCAAGGTTGAAACTCTCCCAAGAGAGTGGCTTTGGCAGAAGAAAATGAGAATTGTGGCCTTTTCATCAATGTTTCCTAAACAAGCAAAGCCATTCCTGTCTGCATGATAGTTCCTGCTCTCTGAGGTGTGGCTATGTTGATTGTGAGCCTCTGGGGGCCAGGTCTGTGTGCCAGGTCACAGAGGCAAAACCAGGCATTTGTGGAGAGCAGGGAACAGAGCCACCGTAAAGGACTGCCTTTTTAGTTCAATTCCTTTTTCAAGATTTGTCTACAGCATGTTATGCCTTTTAAAATTCTCTCATTGCAGAAAATGGAAACATGCACAAAAATAGAGATTCAACATTTGTCGAATCTTGTTTCATTTATCACCCCACTGGCCCCACCTACCCAAACCCAACAAACATGTGTATGTGTGTGTGTGTGTGCGCGCGCGCGTGCGTATGTTCTGGATTTAACTTGCTTTACTACTATTTTTTTCTTGATGATAAAACTACTATACGTTCCCTGTAGAAAAGACCTAATAGTCTAATGTAGATTTTAAAAATAAATGATTAAGTTTTCATTGCGATCATGGTATAAGATGGGAGAGAGAACAAAACGGTCCTGGTGACTTTTTCAGTCCTGAGTATTTTACCTTTCTGGAGCCTTGGTTTGGTTTGGTTTGGTTTTCCATCAACTTTGTGCCTGGTCCCTGTGTAAACTCCCTGGGGCGCCTACCCACCTGTGGGTGACATGATCAGTGTTCTGTGCTTGGTCACACGGTAGCTAGTCCAGTCTCATGTCTGTTCATGAAAAGCCTATGCTTCCCCACAGTTTGGGGCAGAAACTTGCTCACTAACAGTGTCACATCATCCCCCTCTCTTCTTCCCCTCTGGATGAGATAGGCTGTACCTCCTGGTCCTCCCTGTCTGGGAAGGCAAAAGCTACCTCTGGAACGGCCCTGCTCATGGAATGGCAACCACAGGCCGTGCCCTGAGCCTGGCTCTCCTGGCCCAGCTGGCCCTTGGGCAGCTCTGTGGGCTTGGCCTGGACAGAGCCTGAGTCTGCTGTACAGGAGGCAGCATCGCTCTCAATCTCTTCGGCCACCACTGCCATTGATGCAGCAAAAAGACTCAAACTTCCCCGGTGCCTGGGGCCGCAGACTCACTCTGACAAGTACACTGTCCTACCAAAGCCATTGTTCACAGGGCACCATGTTTAACAAGTGAAAGGGTCCTTGACTGTGTGTCTTGCTCTGTGCTAGGAGGAAGGAGAAGAATGAACCAGAAGAGAGGACCTGGTGCCTGCCCGTCTTAAACACAAACGTCTTTTCTGTGTTGCAGGTGTTTTGTGTGGGTCAGCTTGTCTGTGCTGTGATTGCAGATTCTGAGATTCAGGCAAGGAGAGCTGCGAAGCAAGTGAAGATTGTCTACCAAGATTTAGAGCCAGTGATCCTGACCATTGAGGTAATGAGTTCAAGGGTGGGGCCAGAAGGGCAGATTTTAGTGGTGTATCAGTAAAAATGTTGGCTATAGTAACAGGAAACAAAATTTGATAAAAAGTTGGGGCTTCATTGGCTCCAACTATATCAGTGTTAGTGAGAAGCCTGACCTTCCAGCTCTTCTCCCTGCTGCCCACAGTAGGAGCGTTATCCCCTGTGGTCATAGGATGGCAGCCAGGAGCTCCCAGAAGCAAGAGAGAACAGTGTTGTCCCAGCATTCCATGAGTCCCGAAATCCAGCCTCATCGGGCCCCTTAGTCACATATACAGCTCTGGGTTAATGACTGACGAGGGGAATGGAGGATCTGTTCGTTACTTCTGGGAGGTCAGATTTCTTTGATGGATAAGGGCTGGATGGAGGAATGGTGGAGACCTGAGCAGAAATCTGAGCATCGTTTGGAAGGGGACAGGTGAGAAGAATGCTGGATGGACAACCAACAATGTCCCCAAGAGGAGAGACACCCCATAACTTCGTAGAGCAGGCCCTTGAATAACATTGGTTCATTCAACATTGTGTCGTGATAATGTTGATGAGATGCCTTAAGAACTTAACTCTTGTTTCTATCATCAGGTAGCCTATGGTAAACTTGATTTTGTTATAAGTCATTTTGCCATAGTTACAAGAGCCTATGCATGTTGAGTGAGGACTTACTGCATTCACCTTCAACCAGACTCACCCAGACACTCTCCACCCAGGCACAGTGAGAACCAACAAGATGATCTAGGGAGCAAGTATTGGAGACACTATTTTTAGATCTTTTCATGTATATCTTAAATGAGTATGAGAAACAGATCCTATGATGCCTACAGGTATTTGAGCAACTTAAATTGCATTTCCTATCCTATATTTTAGAAAGGAGTTTGAAATTTATAAAGTTTTTAAGACTCATCTCCATGTAATGATAAATGATAAAATTCATTGGTTCTTATAATTCACTGAGTAATCAAAACATGAAAGTTGGAAAAGCAGCGTGAACAGATTAGGTTCAGCACATACTGACTCCATATGCTCTTGGAATGCAATATTATCTTCCCAGCATAATGGACACCTTGCTGTCCAGGCACTAGTATGCCCTGAGGCAGAAAATGGAAGCGACTTGGCCAAGATTAGTGTCTCCAGGAAAAGTTAGCCTATCCTCCTGCTTTGTGCCTAGGAGCTCAGAGTTCATTTCTAAGCAGTGTCCTCTGTGTTTTAAAAATAAAATAAAATCATGTGAAGAAAACAAAAATATAGAAGTTTAATTGGAATCAAAGAGTGATTAGTTCTTCTAAATTTTCCTGGCCAGTTTCAAGTTCAAACATGTTGTTCACTTCTCAGACCCTTTTCAATCATATCTTGCCTGCTCTGCTTCCTTACTTTACTCTGTTTCTTCCCCAATGTTCTATTTTAGAATTAGGATGACTTCTCCATAAGAAATTATTTACATAACTAGAGGCCCAGTGCACAGAATTTGTGCACTCGTGGGGGCGGGGCGGGGGAGGGGACGGGTCCCTCAGCCCAGCCTGTGTCCTTTTGCAGTCTGGGAGCCCACAGGGGATGTCCGACTGACAGCTTAAGCCCACTCCCCACTTCTGGCTGAGCAGTGCTCCCCCTATGGGAGCGCACTGATCATCCGGGGCAGCTCCTGTGTTGAGCGTCTGCCCCTGGGTGGTCAGTGCACATCATAGCAACCAGTCGTTCTGCAATTTGGTTGATTTGCATATTAGTCCTTTATTATATAGGATGCTTCATCAAAAATTTTGTTTGTAATCCTTTGCCCAATACCAGTGGCTATCTTCTCTTCTTTCCCTCTCCCTTCCAGCTAAATTCAATTCTAAATAAGCAAATAGATAACACTCTCTTTCTGTCCTCCCCAACTCCAGTCAGCAGACCTCTGTTGCCTGCCAAAGAAGACCAGCATCAAATAAGAAACTTGGACATTGTGGAGTAGAGCCACCTTGTGTTTCTATCAGTGATTAAGCTCTCCAAGGTCAATCAAATAGATTAGAGTGGATTTAGTAATCAAAGTCATTTATAGCAGGGAAATATGCCCAGCTCTCTACATATTAAAGTTATTTTTATCACTTTCCTGACCAGAAATTTTTCAGGAAATTGGCTCAACGTTGCTCAAAGAGCAAGCAGCAAGTGAAGTGGAAAGAGATTAAAATTTTAAAAATAGGATTTATAGAACTTAACTTCCGTTTCCAACCTGGAATAGCTGAGTCTTAGATTAATAAGAAAATCACATAAATTGATTCCAGTAGAAAAGTGTGGTATCAGTCAAAATAGGATAAAAAAATGTGTCTCTGTCACTAATCATTAAGGTTTCACCTAGCTTGTGCTTTTTAGAGTTTTTAATAGTAGTCTGAATGGGCACACTCTTGGCTCAAAGGGTCAGGCCAATAACCCTGGTGAGAAAAAAATAGGCTCTTGACCAGAATCTCCCATCAGTCATCATGATCAACAACACTAGCTAATTCCTACACAGAGCTCGCTATGCAGTTATATAGCGCTAAGCTGCTTTCCTACATTTACTCACTACATTCTCACAACAATCCCATGAGATTAAAAACTGTTATTATCCCCATGCTGGTGAGGAAACTAAATGACAGGGTTGCCCCCCAGGGCACACAGCTGGTCAGTCATAGATGCAGTCAATAAACATTCTATCAAAGAATCTGTGCCCCATGGAAGTAAAAACAAATCAATCCCTTTTCCAGTGTAGGAAATGGCAGGATCCCAATAGGACATCCCTGTAAGGTATTGCTAGACACCTACTGGTGTGGCTAACGGGAACCAGCGATAGGAGAATCCCCCAGTTGCCAGCAGGCGGGAATCCCATGAATGGGCAGTAATCATGGGAGATGCTGTGGGAGCTGGTGTGTGGCATTGCCCAGTTGGCACAGGGATTACAGTGAGATAAATTCCTAAGGATAGGCAAGAAAACCAACCTAGATTATTATCGCTGCACCCCAGGTTATGTGTCCCCACTACTGTTCCCCTTCATTGGGCACCCAGGGGAAGCCAATAAGAACCAGTGTATAATTTGTGGTACCCATGCTGGGCTTGTAATGGAATCTTACCTCCAGGACTGGAGGTTCCAGGTGCCCTACTGCCCTGTGCAAATCTGTGCTCATCTCCCCAGACTCGGACGATGCCCCTGTGTGTGGCTCCTTCGTGGGGCTGGATAGCATGCCCAGGCAGCCTCACTTTTCTGTTCTCTTTCTAGGAAGCTATACAACACAAGTCCTTCTTTGAGCCAGAAAGGAAACTGGAATATGGAAATGTTGATGAAGCTTTTAAAGTGGTTGATCACATTGTTGAAGGTAAAACTACCTGGAAAAAAAATGATGAGAAGGGGAAGCTATCCCGAAAGCCTTCCAAGTTTGTCTCATCTAACATGGCTCCCGGGAATAGGCAATTCACTCATAAATGCGGCCCCTCTGTGGTGTGTGTATGTATGTGTGTGTGTGCGTGTGCACAGATGTAAATGCATGTGTGTGCATGTGAATGTGTGTGTGTGTGTGTGTGTAGCACAGCAGGGAGGCACAGTGGGAGGCCTTAGCCATGCCAGCCCCATGCAGTGACCACTTACCCTGAAAGAAAATTGGAATATGGAAATATTGATGAAGCATTTAAAGTGGTAGATCAGCCCAGCTGGCGTGGCTCAGTGGTTGATCAGTGAGTGACCTATGAACCGGAAGGTCACCAGGAGGTCACGGTTCGATTCCCAGTCGGGGCACATGCCTGGTTTGCAGGCTCAATCCCCAGGGTGGGGCATGCAGGGGGCAGCTGATTAATGATTCTCTCATCATTGATGTTTCTATCTCTCTATCTCCCTTCCTCTCTGAAATCAATAAAAATATATTTTAAAAATAAATAAGTAAAAAAATAAAGTGGTTGATCAAATTCCTGATGGTAAAACTACCTGAAAAAAAAAATGATGAAGGGGAAGCCATTGTGGCCATAGTTGTTACGTTTCTGTTCACAGCCATCTTGCAGGCTGGGATTTGAAGCGCAGAGTGGTTAAGGGGCATGACCTCATACAACAGCTACTAAGTGACAAAGTTGGTCTGGAATTGATAGCTTTTCTTTTTTTTTTTTTTTTCTTTTCTTATGATTTCCCAAGCCCACAGTTCTTTCTCTTTCATCCTTTCTCTGATTTTGCCAACCTTCCTTCCTGCTGTCTCCCTCCCTTTCTCTTTCCTTCCCTTCCTCCCAGGGCATACACAGGCCTCAGGGATATTGTGAGTTTCGTTCCAGACACTGCAATAAAGTGAGCTGTAATCTTTTGTCTGGTGGAAGGTCTCCCCTTCAATTTCTAAGAAGAAGAAGGAGGAGGAGGAGGAGGAGGAGGAGGAGGAAGAGGAGGAGGAGGAGGAGGGGAAACATCTGTTAAGCACAATAAAGCAAAATGCAATAAAGTGAAATATGCCTCTATATGGATAAAATAATACTGGTCTCGAAGATCCATTGTGAAAAGTGTAAGAGAGGATACATGTGTGCTTGGCACAGAGTAAGAGACCATAACTGTGAGCCACAGTTATTATTAGTTAGAATGTTTTTGTTGTTCTTCCCTAGAAAAGGTTGTCTGTTGTTGAGCTCTCACGCTGGCCGGCGTGCACTTATCAAACCCATTGCTTCCCAGTTTTTCTCACTAGAAGACGATCATGAAACCAGCCTGGAGATTCCCGGGCCTCTTTCTTGGGATTCTAGAGTCAGAGGACCCAGGGGCACCCGACTGTTTTCTGACCAGTCTTACCAGTGCTCCGGGTGATTCTTGGGGTTAATAAAGTGGCCAACGCGCCGAGGCTGAGTTTGTTTTAGGGGAGAAGAGGGAGCATGTTTAGCATAGAGAGTCCATGGTGTGAACATCTTGGAAATGTCAATATTTAGGGGTTTCTTCCACTTGTGCCACAATATGTTTTTATGGAAGGTCCTGGCATCTTATTTAATTATTTATTTCAGTTAGGTAATGTGTTCATTCTGTCTCTTTCTTGAATTTTAACTTGCTACCTGCATCACACCCTGTAAATAGGTATAAAAATGATGCAGGAAGGTCAAAGGGGACTTTTAAGTTTTCATTCCCTTAACTCACTAAGTTTGTTTTTCTCACTCTGCAACTGTCATTTGGGTGAAGATGTTTTGACTACTTGTTTCAATGTGAGATAATTGGAGGTAATTGTCATAACAGCCCTTGATCTGCCCCTTAGGAAAATTGGTTCTCCAAGAACAAAGAATATTTACAAGATAAAATACAGGCAGCATTATATCAAGTCTTACACTGTGTTGTGGAAGGGGGTGATATTATTGTTTGCCTTTGCCGGCTGTGAAGATAGTTTTCAGCCCTCCTTAACCCCGGGGTCACAGGCATTAAAGAGCACCGCGCACAAATGAGCCAGCGGAGGCCAGAAAGGCGTGTGATCCAGCAGGAATCAAACCTAAGTTCTCCAATTCTGAAGTTAGCACGTTCTCTCCTCTGCATTAAGCCGCTTCCCGTTTATCTCTTTACAATTTCCATCGCTGGGATGGGCTTTGGGCTTTCCGCTTGAGAGGGAGATGGCAATCTCTGCAGCAAGATTTGCGAGGCCGGAAGCCCGGGCCAAGATTACCTTCCCGCAGCAGGTCCTGCTGGGCACAGCACAGATAAACTTCCTATCTGGACGGCTTCTTTAAGGGCCGCTATTAAAATGTAAATATGCCTGGAAGAATCACTCCTAAACCCATACTGGGATGAAATCTTATCTCAGGGATTAGTTGAACAAATTGGTTTCCAGCCTAGAGAGTTGAGAGCAAGGCCCCAGGGTGAAGGAGGGTTCCATGATGTGAGGCGTTGGGGTGGGCAGCACAACATAACAGGGCCCTGGAAATGGCTCTTGTCTAGTTTTTTGTTTGTTTGTTTGTTTTTGTTTTTTGTTTTTTTAGCTCTGCGTATTCTTAAGTGAAGTGCATATTTAACAAGATTAATTTTGAGTGGGTAGGGGTGATCATTAATATTGCAAACCATGAACTGGAGCCTGCTGATAAGTGAGGTTTTCAATGTACAGTCCCTGATAAAAGCTTACATTGCAACCGAGATCTGAGTTCTTGACATTTTAATTTTTGTGTTTTATAAATGAAGCAGAATCTGTCCATTTTTTTTTTACTCTTTCTTTACCCAGATTGTGGATGAGCTAGGAAGTCCAGACTCCAATACAAAAGATTTCCTTGGGAATCTTCCTCAAACAATTTATAAATCACTATTATTGCGTATATTTTTAATTTTTGAAAGTTCCGCCTGCCATAGCTGGTTTCGCTCAGTGGTTGAAGCATTGGCCCTTGGACTACCAGTGGTTCTCAACCTTCCTAATGCCTCGACCCTTTAATACAGTTCCTCATGTTGTGGTGACCCCCAATTTCATTGTTACAAATTGAACATAATGAAAGCATAGTGATTAATCACAAAAACAATATGTAATTATATATGTGTTTTCCGATGGTCTTAGGTGACCCCTGTGAAAGGGTCGCAACCCACAGGTTGAGAACTGCTGGAAAGGTTGTGGGTTCAATTCCCATTAAGGGCATGTTCCTCAGTTTCAGGCTCGATCTCTGGCCCTGATTGGAGTGAGTGCGGGAGGCAACCAACGATGTGTCTCTCTCACATGGATGTTTTTCTCTCTCTCTCTGTCTCTCCCCCTCCCTTCCACTCTCTCTAAAAATCAATGGGAAAAAAATATCCTTGGGTGAGGATTAGCAAAAAAAAAAAAAAAAAAAAAGAAAGAAAAAAAAAGCCTGCCTCCCACCTAGCATGATGACTGTCATAGTTGTGCTCTGTTTTTTTTGTTGTTGTTGTTGTTTTTTATGTTTTTTTAACCTCTATTTTTAATTTTTTTCCCTGCCCTCCAGTGGGTTTCTTAAACATTTTTTAGAATTCCATTTTGATTTATCACTAGTGTTGTTTTTGTTTTATAACTTTATTTGACAATCAGTGATCAGTTCTCATCCATGTTAACTGTTTGTAGATTTTTGGAGTGGTGACAAGTACATAGGTAACTAATATGTAGGATGAAGTGGTGAATCTTCATCTTCATTACATTTACTGGACAACCACACCTGGATAGGGTATGGGACATTCCTTATTCCTTTGGCCCAGATATGCTCTCCCTCGTTTACAATATAATTGTCTTTAAAATGTTCTCTTCCTACATTGAAAACCACATGAGGCAACATTGTAATTCTGCTTCAAATACCAGTTAGAAAACTCAAGAGGAAAGGAAAGTCTATTTGGCTTACCTGTACCTTTATTCTTCCCATTGCTCTCTTGCCTTCCTGATGTTCCAAGATGTTTTTTAATCATTTTCTGTCTGTTTTAAGGACTTACCTGAGCCATTTGTTATTTTAGGATGGGTCTGTTGAAGACAAACTCTCTTAGTTTTTTTCATCTGAGAATGTCTTTATTTCCTTTTTATTCTTGAAGTCTATTTTCACTGGATATAGAATTCAAAATTGACATATCTTTTAGCACTTGAAGAAAAATGTTTTACCAGTTCCTCTGGCCTTCATGGTTACTGATCTGCTGTCTTTTGAAGTATCTTTCTCTTATAGATGAGGTAATGTTTTTCTCTCTCTGCTTTCAAGATATTTTCTTTGTGTTTAGTTTTCAGAAGTTTGACTGTGATGTCTGGCATGGTTCTTTGGTTTATCCCTTTGGGATTTACTCTGCTTCTTGAATCTGTAGGTTTGTGTCTTTTACCAAGTTTGGGAAATTTTCAGCGATTACTTCTTCACATGCTTGACTTCAATGACACAAATTTTTTTTATCTTTTATTCCAGTCACAGAGGTTCCTTAGGCTCTGTTCATTTTCTTTTCAGTCTGTCTTCTCTCGGTTGTTCAGGTTGGAAAGTTTCTGTTCTATATTTTTTGTTCATTGATAATTTCCTCTGTTCTCTCTATTCTGTGGTTGAGCTCAGCCATTGAGCCTCTTATATTTTAGTTGTTGCAGTTCTAACATTTCCAGTTGTATATTTTATATCTTTGTTCCTTTGTTGGGATTTTCTTCAAGTGTTCATGTCAATACTCATTGAAGCATTTTTATGATGACTGCTTTAAAATCCTTGTCAGAACATTTCACGGCCTGTGTCCTCTCAGTGGTAGCATCTGTTGATTATCTTTTCTTATTCAAGATGAATTCTTGTTCTGATGAGTGATTTTTTTATTGCACCCTGGTCATTTGGGGTATTATGTTATAAGACTCTGGATCTTATTTAAGTCTTCTGTTTTATCAGAACTCCTCTGGCCCTGTGTTGGTGCAGAAAGGGGTGGCGATGCCTTTTTATTGCCAGGTAGAGGGTGGAAGTTTAGGTTCCCATATGGTCTCTATGACACCACCCAGCAGAGGGTCATCGGTACCTCATTACAACCTGATAAGGGTAGAAGACTAGGCTCTCCATTCAACTTTTGCAGACAAAGAGAGGTCCACAGTTTTTTCTGTAGTGTTAGGCTAGAGTAGAGTAGTTTTTGTATAAAAGCTTTTTGGCTTGCTAAGCTTCTCCTTTCCTGGTCCTTCATCTAGAGAAAGTAGGCTTTTCTTGAGACTTTTTTTTCTGTCTTTGCCTGGTAGTGTTTTTGGATTTCTGACTCCTCTGGTACCAAGTATAGGCTATAAGAAGGAAACAACAGCAGCATAACCCATAGAACTCACCATTGTATCTTCCCTTGGGTCCCAAAGTCCCTAGCTGGTGCCTTGCCCTCTCTATTTTTGAGAGTCTTCTTATGTTTCTTTTATACATAACTAGAGGCCTGGTGCATGACATTCGTGCACTGAGGGGAGGGGGCGTCCCTCAGCCCGGCCTGCGCCCTCTCACAGTCCAGGTCCCCTCAGGGGATGTCCAACTGCCAGCTTAGGCCTGCTCCCTGTGGAAGTCAGACATCCCCCGAGGAGTCCTTAGTGCTGCTGGGGAGGCAGGAGAGGCTCCCATCACCGCTGCTACACTCACCAGCCATGAGCCTGGCTTCTGGCTGAGCGGTGCTCCCCCTGTGGGAGTGCACTGACCACCAGGGGGCAGCTCCTGCATTGAGTGTCTGCCCCCTGGTGGTCAGTGTGTGTCATAGTGACCGGTCATTCCGCTGTTCAGTTGATTTGCATGTTAGGATTTTATTATATAGGATGCCCAGGCTGTTAGCAGAAGGAACAGGGAGATGTGTATCTACACCATCTTGTCTTAGAACTAGAAGTCTCCTTGTCATACTATTTCTACTCTAGACACCTTTCCCTAGGACTGCGTGATCTACTGTATTGGCAGACATGACAGATTCCTCAAATCTGCAGGTATAATGACAGCTAAAGATTATTGTCTGTGGTCCTGTCAGCAGAAGCACTGTCAGTGGACTGTCTCCATAATGAGAAAACAGCTGGGGGACGCTACCTGTCCTACCTGACAGCCCTCTTGATTCTGGTGTCTTTTCCTCTTACAGGTGAAATACATTTGGGAGGTCAAGAACATTTTTATATGGAAACCCAAAGCATGCTTGCTGTTCCCAAAGGGGAGGATCAAGAAATGGATGTCTACGTGTCCACACAACATCCCAAAGGCATACAGGTAACATAGGGCCGTTGTGGAGAGGACGTAGTTAAATGGCTTCTACCAACAAAGTATACCAAGAGCAATTACAAACAAAAATGTCATTTCAGAAACTGACTATCCATTTGGGTATTAATAACCATACAATTTTAAATCTTTTAAATTAGTGTTATGAGTAGAGGCCTTCTGATTGGCCAGTGTGACTCAGGGGTTGAGCCTCCACCTAAGAACCAGGAGCTCACAGTTCGATTCCCAGTCAGGGCACATGCCTGGGTTGCAGGCTCAACCCCCAGTGTGGGGTGTACAGGAGGCAGCCGATCAATGATTCTCTCTCATCATTGATGTTTCTGATGTTTCTATCTCTCTATCCCTCTCCCTTCATTTCTGAAATCAATTAAAAATATATATATATTTTAAAAAGAGTAGAGGCCTTCTGTTTGTGGATCTGTAACTATAAAATGATAGGGAATCTGCAGGTCTCTTTTGCTATACTCTTTTTTTTTTTAATCCTCACCCGAGGATATTTTTCCATTGATATTCAGAGAGTGGAAGAGAGAGGAAAAGACAGAGAAATATCGATGTGAGAGAAACATATTGATTGGTTGCCTCGTGCACATGCCCCTATCAGGGCCCAGCTCCTGCAACCGGGGTAGGTGCCCTTGACCCTGCGGAGGAACCTGCAACCGAGGTAGGCACCCTTGACCCTTGACCGGAATCAAACAGGAACCTTTGGTCCAAAGGCTGATGCTCTATCCACTGAGCAAAACCAGCTAGAGCTCTTTTGCTATACTCTTGACACTGTTAAGAATACAAAAGAAGTGATGACTATCACTTAAACTGTTGAATGATAATGTAGGAAAGTTGTTAAGAGAGTAAATCCTAAGAGTTATCCTCCTGAGGAGAACTTTTTTCTATTGTATCTATGAGATGATGAATGTTAACTAAACCTATTTGGTAATCATTTTATAGTATATGTAAATCAAGCCATCATGCTTTCCGCCTTAAACTTACACAGTGATATATGTTAATTATTTCTCAATAAAACTAGAAGAAAGAAAAAAGAGGAAGGCCTGCCCTCCAAAGTCACATGAAGCAGTTAGGAAAGCGTGTTGAGGAGAGCGCAACCTGATGTAAATCTGCTAATTTACATACTAGTATGTGGAAGAACTAAGAGAACAGGGGCTGCTAAGAGCTAGAATCATCCAGAAAGTCCCCTGGCGGTGAAGTCTTAAGTTTGGATATATACTGAGAATGAGGTTTGTCTAGATCTGGGGTGGGGAACCTTTTTTTTCTGCCAAGGACCATTTGGATATTTATAACATCATTCTCAGGCCATACGAAATTACCGACTTAAAAATTAGCCTGCTGTATTTAGTCAAACATTTAATTAACTCACCCCTAATGCCTTGGCAGGACCAGACCAAATGATTTCTGGGGACTTATAGGGCCTGAGGGCCAAACACTTCCCATTCTTGGTCTAGATCAGGGATGGGCAAACTTTTTGACTCGAGGGCCACAATGGGTTCTTAAACTGGACCAGAGGGCCGGAACAAAAGCATGGATGGAGTGTTTGTGTGAACTAATATAAATTCAAAGTAAACATCATTACATAAAAGGGTACGGTCTTTTTTTTCTTTAGTTTTATTCATTTGAAGTGGGCCAGATCCGTCCCGCGGGCCGTAGTTTGCCCACGGCTGGTCTAGATGGTGAGAAGAGATGCCATTTCTAGGCAATTTCACACCAAGATCAAATACCATCCATCCATCCATCCATCCATCCATCCATTCATTCATTCATCCATCCATTCTCTCATCTGCCCCTTCTGCAAACACTTATTGCCTATATGTCAGGCAGCATGCATGTAAAACAGGAGGGGTAATACAAGGACCGCCCAAGCTGGGGTGGAGGATGCCCCTTAGAGGTGGCTAGTTTAAGTGTCATGGTGAAAGTAAGGGGAGCAGAGCAGAGGGGTCTTGATTCAGTAGTGTTGTTACCAGAGCAGTGTTGTTACAGAGCAAGTGGAACGTGGAAGTGTGGAGAAGGGGGCCGTAGAAGGTGGAACACTAAGAAGGGTCAGGCAAACTCCATTCTGGGCCTGTTCCGCTCCCCACTCCCTATGTGATGTTGGGCCCCTCACTTCATCCCTTTTGGGCTCCCTAGCTGTAAAAATGAGTTGTGAAGATTATATGACCTCTAAGCATTAGGATGTGAAAAAGAGCAAGACCTGCATCCAGGGAAGACTTACTGGCCAACTACAGCAGTAATCCAAACGGGAGGCGAGAAGAGAGCACTTTCCAGTGGAGAGGGGTAGAGTGCAGGGGAAGGCCCAGCCTGAACGAGGTTTGGAAGGCCGCAAAAACCTCACTGCTTCGGGAACCACATCCCCAGGGATCAGTGTGAAAGGATACTTTGGGTATAGTTCATGGGGAAAATTGGTAAAATATTACCAGCACAGAAATATCTCATTGCTACTGAACGGACTACTTAACATTAATGATAGTTTTGGCAATGTCACTGTAGCCAAACCCCACTAAGATGAGCATGGATGCATGCCTAGGTCATTGGAAAGTGTCCTGTTACTTAGTATAACCACACAGTTCCTGTATCATGTACATTATAGAATCAAAACGTGGAAGGGCTGTCCCACCTCCCTTGCTACTGGTGCGTTAGATTAATGAGAACTGTTATCATTCCCAGGACATCGTTGCTTCGGTCTTGAAGCTGCCGGCGAACAAGGTCATGTGTCATGTAAAGCGCGTTGGCGGAGCGTTCGGGGGGAAGGCATTTAAGACTGGTGTCATGGCAGCCATCACCGCCTTTGCAGCAAACAAGTAAGTGGAGCAAATCTGCTAAATAGACTAAAAATTAAATGAGGCTGTGCTGAATGTTAGCAATATCAGGATTATAGAGAAAGAACCAGGGTGAAGATTATTTAAAATCACAGACACTATCCCAGTTATTACAACTCTTTTATCTTATATTGTCAAACTACATACTAAAAGAACCAAAATGAGAATCAATTACTGAAAAGAATAAAAACCACAGTAGACATACTAAATACAGGTCCTGAAAGGGTGGAGCTTACTTATCCTTAGCATGTGTGTTTGCATGTGCGTGTGCGTGTACATGTGCGTGTGCGTGTGCATGTGTGTGTATGTGTTCTGCTTTTGTTATGCTTACCTTTGTTTAAATTACCATTTTCCTTCAAGAATCTCAAAATATTTCCCTAGGAATTGTCTTTGAGCAGGTTTTCCTAAAAGGCTCCCTTTCTGTGCTGAGAATATAGGTCAGGTCCTCTATCCCATGACACAAAAAGGCCTTGATTCCAGACCTGTCCTCTCGGGAAGCCCTTGGCAATCACACCACCTGAGTGTCTCCATTGGGAACCAGTCTTTGGATTCTGACTCTGGCGGAGGTTGTTGGCACAGGGGGAAGTACCCCCAGAGCAATACTGTGGAGCATCCCAGAGCCCCCCTCCCATAAGCAGTGAATGCCAGCCACGGTGCTCTGACCGACCGTGTACACTTGAGATGGGCACAGCCTGGGCTCAGGGAGTAGCTCTGCTCTGTCAGCTTGGATGCCACTCAAGCTGTCACAGGGGTTACATAAACCCTGGGTGATACCTACGTGGTATCTACCTTTCTCGATTTTTTCTGTGTTAGACATGGCCGTGCAGTCCGCTGCATCCTGGAGCGGGGAGAAGACATGTTAATAACCGCGGGCCGCCACCCTTACCTTGGGAAGTACAAAGTGAGTAGAAGGGAGGGAGGATTCGTGTTGTATGTTTACTCATGTTGTAACCTTCCCTAAGTGCAGAGGCAGCACCTGGCTACTCTGTAATGGGGAATAATAATGAGCAAACTACTAGTAACTGGGCTTCTGTTTAACTTTCTATTTCTTGTGCTAATTGCTTGGTTACTGGCTGGTAGCATTGGGACTTTGCTGCTTAGCCCATAGATGACAATTTGTGAAAAGTGCTGGCTGGTACTGGCTGATCCAGAGGGAATAACTGGAAAAAAATATGAGTATATAAGTCCATGAAAGTAGATCTGATAAGTAGACTATTCCCACCTATAAAAAGAGGTAAAAATAGAATGATTCCTATAACAACAGTGTTATGTGAAATTATAATGATTTGCCAACAGGTTCTTCATTTTTAGGTATATCAGGGTATTTTTGTAGAACTGTCCCAGAAAATTTTCCATAGCAGAAAATAATTATGATTTTGCTTTATAAGGAAGAAGTTTATTTGTCCATTTTTAAATCAGGTTGTTTGTTGTTTTGCTGTTGTGTTGAATTATTTCTTTATACATCCTGAATGTTAACCCTTTAACTGATATATGACTGACAAATATTTTATCCCACTCTCTGGGTTGTCTTTTCACCCTGTTCATTGTGTCCTTTGATATATAGAATTTTTAAATTTTGTTGTCGTCCAGTTTATCCATTTTTTCTTTTGCTGCCTCTGCTTTTGGCGTCATATCCAAGCAATCATTACTGAATCCAATGTCAGGAAGCTTTTCACAAGTGACAGAGCACACTTAGACTCGGCCCCCCACACGCGTGTCAGAGGCCAAGTCTCTTTCCGCAGGCGGGGTTCATGAAGGACGGCAGAATCCTGGCCCTGGATATGGAGCACTATGGCAATGGAGGCGCCTCCCTGGACGAGTCATTATTTGTAAGTGTTTTAAGGAGCAAGTTCACATTCTGGAAAGTGTTATATAAAACGGTTTAATCTAGAAATTTTCCAATAGCCACATATATTTCATTATGAAAGCATAAAGACCCTCATTGCAGGGACAGCCACATGATATTGGTGCCCCACTGTGAGCCTGAAGATATTGGCTAAGTCTGCACCTGTGTGCCATCTCCGTGTTTCCTGTACGCCCAGCTCTTTCCCCAGGTGCAAGCATTAGACCTCAGCCCTACTGACACGTGGGACTGGATAATTCTTTGTGGGGGAGCCTGTCCTGTGCATTGTAGGATGCTTAGCGGTATTTTGGTCTCTACCCAGCAGATTTCAGTGGCACAGCTACACTCCAGTCCTAGCAACCAAAGATGTCTCCAGACACGGCCAAGTGTCCCAGGGGGAAAGAGGGCCAAATTGCCCCTCATTGAGAACCAATGTGTTCAACCAAATGCCCAAACATTTTTTTCCTGTTTTCTAGGATATGATTTATATTCAGTACATTCTATGGATTCAGTGGTTAGGGCCTATGCATGCTTCACAGACTTCTGGAAATGTTTGAAACCTGGAAAAAAAATGCATCTGCTCTACTAGTAAAATATGAAAATAAAAAATGATTTCAAAGAAAAATTAACCCAATCCCTAAATATTATCTTGCAGCAAAGATGCATTTAAGTTGAGCTCTGGGTCTGTTTGAACATGTTTGATTTTGATGGAGAGGGGGCTGGACATTTCTGGCCTGCTTTTGGTCTGAGCTCTCAGGATGGTACAACAGGGACAGAGGATGAGGTCTCATCACATCAACTCTGGGTTTCCCCAGGTGCTGGAAATGGGACTCCTGAAGTTGGATAATGCTTACAAGTTCCCCAACCTGCGTTGCCGAGGGTGGGCGTGCAGAACCAACCTGCCATCCAACACGGCTTTGCGTGGGTTCGGCTTCCCGCAGGCAGGGCTGATCACCGAAGCCTGCATCACTGATGTGGCAGCCAAGTGTGGCTTGTCCCCTGAGAAGGTAAGACTAAATTAGTCCCACATACAAAAGATACTGACTTTTCAAGGTAGGAGGGCCACTGGGGGTCATTCATGCTGAGGAGTACGAGGCCTGTTGGTGCTAAGTGATTTGCCCTGGGTAACCCAACTCACCGGGGACCCCAAGTTCAGTGATCCTTGTTCCACTCAGGGTGCTTCTCAAAAATCCTGGGCACAGGGCAAAGGGGGTAGAGAATGGGAGACATCTGTAATACTGTCAACAATAAATAAAAATTTATTTAAAAATCTATTAAAAATTTATAAAAAGATTAATTTAAAAATTTATTAAAAAATTTATGCCGAAACCGGTTTGGCTCAGTGGATAGAGCGTCGGCCTGCGGACTGAAAGGTCCCAGGTTCGATTCCGGTCAAGGGCATGTACCTGGGTTGCGGGCACATCCCCGGTGGGGGATGTGCAGGAGGCAGCTGGTCGATGTTTCTCTCTCATCGATGTTTCTGACTCTCTATCTCTCTCCCTTCCTCTCTGTAAAAAATCAATAAAATATATTTAAAAAAAAATTTATAAAAATCCTGTACTCATTTTTCTTGGTTATAAAATGGGGAATTCAGAAGGTTAATCACTACTGTATCTTCCAGGCATAAGGCCCAAAATTCTATCAGAAGTTTTAATACAACAAGGAAATCTCCTTTAAAACATATCATATTTCTGATGTATTATTGCAACCATTTTCTAACCAAGAGCATAAAATAAACCCTGGGGCCCAGGAGATATTGAAGAGTGAGCATTGGATTCTAACTCATTCAGTGAGAAGTCTCCGTTGGTTGGGGTGTAATTGCTACCGACAGGTTCTGTCACCCCTCTTTCCTCGCTCCTTCAGCGTCTCAGGCAGCTGTCACCGAGTTCCCGTCCCTCCATCCACAATGGTCTCCTTTCAGTTCTTCAAGTCTCAGTCTCAACTCTGTCATTAACAGCTCTGTTCCCTTCCCTGCAACTCTTGCCCCCAGGGTCCTGGCGTGGAGTTAGGTGGGGGACTCGGTGCTCCCTGCCCCTTCTCCCTGTGTCTTATGCTGCAGTGTTGGGGCAGGAGGAAGGAAGGACCAGGAAAACAGGCAGCATCTGCCCGTGGGACTGCTCCCTGCGAGCTCTCTGTCCTCTCCTTGGTTAGATGCAGCCACTTCTCAAGTGTCTAGTATCTGAGTAGAAGAGACTGTTATACGTTGGGAAAGGCTTTAATAAGGCGTACATTGAACTCAGTTTGAGCCTTACAGGAGGAGCCGATTTTGACTAGGAGGACAGTGGATGGAAGAGTCTATCTGCCAAGTCTCCTCACCCCTATTTTTTTCCATCTCCTTCCCTTTTATAGGTCCGAATGATAAACATGTACAAGGAAATTGATCAAACACACTACAAACAAGAGATTAATGCCAAGAACCTGATCCAGTGTTGGAGAGAATGTATGGCCATGTCTTCCTACTCCCTGAGGAAAGCAGCTGTGGAAAAATTCAACTCGGAGAATTTCTGGAAGAAGAAGGGGCTGGCCATGGTCCCCGTGAAGTTTCCTATCGGCCTTGGCTCCCGGGCTGCTGGCCAGGTCAGTTCTCCAAACAGACAGATGAAAAGGTGTTCGGGAAAGTTTCTTTGGAGGTGAATTAGCCATATGGCTGCAATATATGCTTGCTAAACATCACCAAAGTTGGGCTCAAGTGCCGGGAGCCGGTCCATGCTTGCTGTTTCAAGGGACCTGGCATATATGGCATACTGTTCTTAATATGTTTGCTCACCTTCTTGGCACTATGTGTTTTAACCAAGGTCTCTGATAAAGGTTGTTTCCCCAGGTAGGGATTTTCCCCTGAAGTTAGGGAGGGAATATAACCTCTTAACTAAGTGCCAGGCAGGTAATTAATCACTTTAACTACGAACAATCATGCTTAAGCTACATAATCTTTACTCCCTGGAATGGAGATAAGAAACGCCCTAACCTTTGAAATAGAGATTGATAGGATTGGAATCAACTGGTATAAATACAGATGTAAGAAGACAGAACGGAGAGAGACAGAAATTGGCACAGAACCTACACAGAACGTTCTCTAGAGACAGAAGAACTTCGCTGGAGAGAAGATAGCAAAAGATCCTGGACAGAAACTGGCCTCAGAACCTAGCGAGAGAACATGGGAAAAGATCCTGGACTGAACCTGACTACAGAAATTGGCAAGAGAACCTGACTAGAACCTGGTGACTGAACCTGGCTGGAGAACCTGGACAGAACCTGGCTGGAGAACCTAGCGAGGGAACATGGCTATAGAGCCTGGCTGGAGAACCTGGAGAACCTAGCAAGAGAACATGGACACAGAACCTGGCTGGAGATCCTAGCCAGAACTTCGCTGGAGATCCAGACCAGAACTTGGCTGGAGATCCTGGCTAGAGATCCTGGCTAGGCTGCTGATCAACTGAACACTGTCTCCGTGTCATTCCTTCTTCGCCAACTCCGTCCACGCCTTTGGGGACCCCTGGACCTGCTGGGGTTGGACCCCAGCACTAAAGCACACTGGCTTTTCTCTAGAGGAGACCAGAGCCTCTTTGCCCACATCCCCAGGGTTGGTGACAAGCATCCCTCCTGGGAAATTGGGAGACCCAGTTTCTACTCCTGGCCGTAGTATGAAGCAGCTGAGTCAACTCACTCGGCCCCAGATTGCTCCAATATAAAATCAAAGGTGGGACCAATGACTGCCAAGACTCTTCATTCAGCTCCTCTGTGATTCAGTGTCTCTGGACTGTGAAGTAGAAACAGGCAGCTGCAAGGCTGAGGGGTAAACTAAATGATGAGTAGATCATTTAAAGAATTTTTAGAACACAATTTTAGGAATTTACTCACTTCATAGCCATTGAAAGTGTGAAGAAGAAGACTAAAAATCTATTCTTATAGTTTAATTTCTTTTATTGATTAAATAAACTCCCTGCTTGGTTGCTAAATCCCACTTACTATTACCATCTCTCCCTTCTTGAATGCAACTTACTGAAGAAGGACTGGTCTCCTTGCTCATTGTATAGCTATGATGTGGGACCCTATTAAATACACACACACACACACACACACACACACTCTAGAGGCCCGGTGCATGAAATTTCTGCACTGGGGTGGGAGGGCCTCAGCCCAGCCTGCACTCTCTCCAATCTGGGACCCCTTTGGGGGATGTCCGCCTGCCAGTTTAGGCCCGATCCTGGGGATCGGGCGTAAACTGGCAGTAGGACATCCCTCTCACAATCTGGGACCGCTGGCTCCTAGCTGCTCACCTGCCTGCCAGCCTGATCACCTCTAACCGCCCCTCCTGCTGGCCTGGTCGCCCCAACAGCCTGCTGTTCAGTCATTTGGTCGTCCCTCACTAACCCCCTTGCCGGCCTTGTCACCCCATGCAGCCTGCTGTTTGGTCATTACTGTTAATGTGATGGTGTCCCAGAAAATTTGCATATTCTCCTCTATTATTAGCATATATATATATATATATATATATATATATATATATATGAATATCATGGCAGAGCCTCAATACAATTGTCACCCCTTTGCAGTATTCACACCTTTGGCTGAGGCCTGATGAAGATGTGGCAGATGTGCTGACAGAATACTAATAAATGGGGGTGGGGCTGTGAGGGGCACTAGTGTGTAGGCTGGGAGGCCAGGGAGTAGAGGAGGCCAAGAGAAGTGGGCGGGAAGGGCCTTCCTTCATCTCCACAGTCATCCATTCACCTGCCCATCCTGGTTCAGCTTCGGGGTAATCATTAGAACGTTTCATGCAGTTTTGATTGTAGCTGGATTCGCCCGGAGGAGGAATGTGACATGACAAGGGGTGATCTTATTACAGCCGAACCGTCTCTTGTCTGTTTGTGATGACAAAAACCAACACAGAGTGGTTTAGTCATCTGCACCCAATTTACCCAGATGAGAGGGACAGTCGAGAGGATGAGGTTGAGGAATAAAGACAAAAACAAGGTTATTCAAAAGAAAGGAAAGGGGGAAAGTGCCACTAGAAAAGGAGTAGCGAGCAGGGAGTCTTGGTACACAGTTTTGGGGAAACTGATACGCCGGTAGCTGGCAGCCAGTCTGGACTGCTGTCCTGGTGCAGGCTGGCTGGGGTCCCAGGACAACAGCTGCCTTGTTTGTGGGTTGTAGGGAGAGCCGTGAGCTGTAGGCTGTGGTAGGCATGGCAGCTGTCTCTGCTTAATGGTTGCCATCACTTAACATCTGGCCTCTGGTGGACCAGGTCTGTCTCATTTCCCTCATCAGGAATTTCTCAAAAAATTAGTTTTAAAAAATAATGAGATGGCTCAGCACCCACTACGTTTATAAGTTCTTTTAGTTTTTATCGCATTCAACCCTCAGATCAACCTATAAGATTTGTAGCCTTATCTCAGGGATGAGAAATGGAGGCCCCAGAGCTTAAACAACTTGCGCGGGTCCCACAGCTGCTGAGAGGAGGGCTCGGGGCCAGAAGCAGGGCTTTCTCGGCCTTTTCATGGTAACTGAGGTGGGATTCAGCTCAGCTGGGAAGAAACCAGACAGCAGCCCCCAGTACAACTTCATTCTCAAAGGCCCCTGAGAAGCTGGCCCCGCCACCAGGCCTTCCCCCACCCGCCGGAAGCTAACCAGCGCCCATGTTTAAAACACTAGCTTAGGGCTGGCTCACAGCATCGGGAGCAGCCAAGCTGCTTCCCCGTGCCAGATGCTGAAAGGCTACTCTGACGCCAACCGAGCAGGAGGGAACTAGAAGTGATGTTCGAGCCCCTTCTGTGTGTAAGGCCCGAGGCTGAATGATTTGTAATTTCCCACTTGACTGAACCCCTGTCTGTTGGGTAGGTGTGATCGTATTTTATAAACTGCGCCCATCGAGGTTCGCTCTCTGGCCCAAGGACATGCAGTCAGTGAGTGACAGAGCAGGGATCGGACTCCAGGACTGGGGGAGAGGGGACACAGGGATGCCTTTATCATTCCACGCCGCCTCCCTGAGCAGAAGTCGCCCTGTGCTCCCCACAGCGGAGGGGCCAAGCACACCTCACCTGCATCATATTTCATTCCGAACCGTGAACACCAAAGGACACACGGTAGCTAAGTAAGCTCTGTCTTCCCAGTGTCCTGGAATGGAGCCTGGCGCAGAGTAGGAACTCACATGTTTGAATGGCTCAGACATTTGGGGATCTGTGGGACCAAACCAAGCGTCTCACCAACACCGGCAGTCACTGCTCGAAGATTTAAATGTCACCGACGCAGTCCCCCGTTTATCCTGCAGAGCCGTCTGTTCTAGCTCTCCAGTTGTGCCGATTGCGTGGGTGAAGCTCCGTGGAATTGTCTTTTGTGGGGCTCACAGTGAGCCATCCAGTGGCGCCATTTCACGGAACCAAATTTGACATTTGAAACAGCTCCAGGAGACTGCAGCGGCACATGGAACCAGGAACTTGGCAGCCCCTGATCGGAACGCTGCCCTGGGCCCGTGGGCAGAGCGCCGCTGCCAGCAGGCCACACAGTGTGAGAGAGGCGCCACCCGCTGCCATTGTCCCTCAGCCTCAGGCGCCAGCTGCGAACTTCACTCGCCACATCTGACATGCCAGCGGAGCCAAGGACACGAAACACGGAGCCCACAAGCTCAAGAAGCAGATAGCGTGGCTGTGCTGTTGCAAATTCACTTATCAAACCTTTACTGGGTGCTCGCTGGGCGTGAGAGGCTGTGCTGAATTCCAAGGGATGCCCCAGGTTCTTCTTTCAAGGGCTCACGTTCTAGCAGAGCACAGGGAGGCGCCATAGAAGGGAGGCCAGAGCAGCCACTGCCGCAGCACCAGCTGGCACCCCATGCACGCCCCCAGGGCAGCCAGCTCTGGGCTCTCTGTAGAGGAAGCCACGCCTTGTCTTTATTATTTTGAGAATAAATGGCCAGGAGCAGAAAACAGTGTTGCCAGGGACGGTGTGTCAACAGACAGTACAGCACACCCTGCTGCATCTTCCCAAGGCCCTGGTCTGGTTATTATGGCACCATGCCTTCCTGAAGGCTCTGAAATTCTCCCCTGGGCTGGGAAGGTATGTGCCTTTGTCCTCAGAGAAAGGGTAGCCCGGGTCCCTATTTCCCCATACTTCCCTAGTTTGCACTGGGACCAGGTGACTAGAGTGTCTTATTTGGAATAGTAGAGGCTTCTGCTTGCCATTTGCTGGAGTAATGCGGGCCTTTGGACACCAATAAAGAGGCAGTTCTCCACGTGTGGCCTGTGGCTGGCAGGTGGCTACGGAGGCCCTCCCGGGGCAGAGAATGGGCCCAGGAATGCAGTCCTTTCCTTTGATGTATCTGGTGATTGACATGTGAGTCTGCCGACTTTGGCTTAGGGGTTGTTTAGAAGTCATCTCAGTGAGTCAGAAAGCCTTACTCAGATTTTAGCTTTATTAGATGGAAGTTAGCTTGTTACAGAATTTTCTGAAGGCCCGCCTTTACAAATCCTAGATAACTGTGCCACTCTGACCGAAGCTTAGAGGCTAAGACACCCACCGATAGAGCTCTACGGTACCCCGGCAGCTGCAGCCCACACCAGTGGAGCCGCTGCAGGGGGTGCCTCACAGGCCTTGCTGAAGCACAGCGCGAGGGGCCTTTCTTAAAACCGTGCGCGTTAATATTGCTCTTACACTGGAGACGCAGCCTGAGAATGCTGCCCTGTTTCTGCAGTTTCCTGCGCCATCTCCATACTCCCTGGTTTAGCACGAGCGGACTTGCAAGACGGCATATTCTAGTTAATTATAAAACATGTTTAGCTTAGAGTTGGGATGTTTCCGATTGCAGCCGCGTTTAATTCTGTGAGCAGTTTGGTTCCTTCTGGATCACCGCGGGGAGCTATACAGCTAGATAAGATCACTTCCAGGTTCCCTTTCAACTGAAGCTCCGAAATGCTGTGCCAAGAAGAGTTAGAGTGGGCTTAGCTCACTTTGCAGTGAGAAAATTATCTGTTTCATCTTACTTGGATTTTCATGTTTGCTTCTCTATAGCAACCTACAACTGTGGGACTATGTGTTCACATAAATAATAATTCTCCCTCTTCCTCTATCTACATTTAACTTTGCTTGTTAAAACTGACAACCCCTCCCCCAAACCTATATCATCGCCCCACCCATGTTGGGGGATCCTTAAAAGGTACCAGTCAGTAACCTCAAATGTCCCACTGAGGACATAGTAGCTCAAGGAGCAGGGTCTTGCCCCAGACTCGAAGCTACCCAGCAACACTCTGGGCTCTCGTGGCTGACCATGGGGGGCCCCAGCGTGGCCCTGGCTTTGCTCAGTGCTCTCAGGGTGACGCGAAAAGTGCCCAGGAAAAGTGTCTATGTATATTTTGGCCGGTGATGGAAGGGAAGGGATCATTTCCAGGGAAAATGTTTTCATTGACAAGACATATGATAATATCAGTCAAAAGATCATGGAAGCTGATTGTATTTTTTTTGCTTAGGCTGCTGCCCTGGTTCACATTTATCTAGACGGGTCTGTGCTGGTAACTCACGGAGGAATTGAAATGGGGCAGGGGGTCCACACGAAAATGATTCAGGTAAGGACACAGATCACTGGGTGAAGTGGGGTGTCCCACTGAGACAGAAACCGCGGGTGCACATTCTCGGTTCCAAAGTCAAAAGGAGAGGGGACTTTAGCTTTGTCCACTCCCGCGATGAAGCTACAAGCAGAGACTGGGTTAGCCATCCAGTTTGTAACAGACCCTCTTACAAGGAGGTGGCAGAAGAGTCTTGAGTTGTCTCATTGCTGAACAAGGCTCTGTGGTATTTGGCCGCTTTCCTTTGGACATAAGAACAAGTGAGGTGTCTTGTTTAAACCTTTGCTGGAAAAATGGAAAGATGCGTAAATTCTGATGTGCCACACGATTTCTGGCTTTTTCATAGTAAGGACTCTTAAAAAACGGATACTATAAATCACATGTGATATTTCTAATCAAACTTTACCAGTTTTCTCATGGCTCCCTTACTTTAGATTAATTTTTAGGTACTGTTTCGATTTTGCTAATCATACCAGTAATAACAGAGGTTGTAAGACATTTGTAAGAGGCAAATAATTCTTTTTTAGAAGATCCTACACAATTCCATCATTTAGCAATAATTACTGTTTTTGAGCCCTTTCCCATCTTGATTTTTCAAAAAAAAAATATTTTTCATTGATTTCAGAAAGGAAGGGAAAGGGAGAGAGAGGGAAATATTAATGCTGAGAGAAAATAATTGATCGGCTGCTTCCTGCACACCGCACACTGGGGCTTCAGCCCACACCTGGACATGTGCCCCGACCAGGAATTGAATTGTGACCTCCTGGTTCATAGGTCGATGCTCAACCACTGAGCTACTCCGGCTGGGCTTGACTTTTTTCTTTTTCCAAAAATTGCCAACGTGCTGTGTATAGGCTTTTGTACCCTGGTTTTTCACCTGTTCTTCCACAGTGTGAGCCCTGCTTCCTGGCATTAGAAGCCTTTGCCCTCATGACTTGTAATGGTTGCATGGGGTTATCTATATAATTTATTGAACCTTCCCTGATGGGTGAACATTTCCGTGAATATTTTTACATAAGCCTGTGATCAAGTCAGTGACTGTTTTCTTAGAATAGGTTCTCAGAAATGGAATTACTGGTCACAGAGTGTGCCTTAAATCATTGGGCACATATTACTAACTTGTTTTCCAGAATGTAGCCATCTCATTACACCACTAACCAACATTATATGCTATGGGCTGTTTTAAAATTGTAGATAAATAGATAGGTGAAGATTGTACCTCATTATTGCTTTAATTTGCATTTTTTTCTGAGTAGAGAAATGTTGACTGTGCATTTTCTCTCATATAATCAGTCACTTGAGAACTGTCTGGTCATATCTTTGCCTATTTGGGAGGTGAGACTTTGGTGTTTTCTTCAATGGGCCACCAGATCTTTATGTCTGAGCTGATGCATTTCATGTAGACGATCTTTTGAAAGTCAGTGGTATAGCAGGACTCCCTGTGACCATGGCCTTGTCACAGCTATGAGCAAATTCTATTCAGCTATCCTGCTTGCAGGGAAGAGGAGAATTTTAAATGAGCCGCAGTTAGTAATATGATTTTGCCTCCGAGCACTAGAAACAAAGGAAGAACACAGCAGCCAGCTAAGTCCTGAGCAGGCCAGCAGCCCTGGCACCATCTCCTTTGAGATCGCGTTGGTGCTGCTGCTTTAAGGAGGCCACTGTTCCTTCTCAGAAGTGCTCTTTCCTGCAGCCTCTCTGGGAATGTGGGGAGGGCATCGCCACTCTGAGAAGGTCGGCTCTCCTACAGTTTTACAGAGTGCAGCGTTGGAGAGCCCTCACCGGTGTTGATTTCATGATGACAAAGACATAAAGCACTTCTTCCTACCGCGGCCTTGCTTCCTCTTCCTGACGCCATTGCACATGAGACAGTCAGGGACTAAGAACATGTGCACAGGACTTGGGGTCCAGACTAGCCCCGGGTTTTCGTACGGAGGAACTTTGTGCGGCTGGAAGAATCTGTGCTTCTGCCCACCGGTCCCCAGTGGGCGAATCAGGGCTTCCCGCTGGTGCTACCCTGTGGGCACGAGCATGGGCCTGTGACTCACCAAAGTATTTGGAGAAAAACAAAACAACTCTCTTCTAAAATCCAGGTGGCCAGTCGTGAGTTAAGGATGCCACTGTCCAATGTCCACCTGCGTGGGACAAGCACAGAAACCGTCCCCAATGCGAACGTCTCCGGGGGCTCCGTGGTGGCGGATCTCAACGGGCTGGCAGTAAAGGTAAGGTCATTGCTGTGCCATCCAGATCATTAGCTCCATCAGGACCAACACACGGGTGGCACTCAGAAGATGTTAGGAATTAATCCAGCTCTTATTCCCTCCCCACACCCTCTCGGTGGGAAGTCCTTCCCCGTCTCAGTGGTGCAGCACGAGGCGCTCTGAGCTGGAAACGCCACCTCTTCTCCTCGCTCACTCCTGACATCTCACTGGTGTTCAGGTCATTTCCATTCTACGCAAAAACGTCTCTGTGGAGACATCCCTACCGCCCTGATTTGCTAACATGGCTGCTGGGTTCAGACCTCAGCCCCGGCCCCGGCCACTGCGGGCTCTTTCTGCGCCCCAGTTACATTGCCTTCCACCTGGTTTCATGCTGCCACAGAGTAAACCTGACCAGGCTGTGCTTAAAAACAGTGATGGGTGGTTCGCCAGCAGTTTTTCTGTGAAGTCCTGACTTCGCGTGGCTCCCAGCCTAGGCTGTCACACGTCAGCCCACCCCCGGGAGACCTGTCACATCACCTCTTACAAGATGGGTCTCTTCCTTCTCTGTGTTCCTTGGGCCTCTTAAATAAGCCTGTGTAAGGGCACATGTCATGCGGTGTTGATATTGGTGTTTGCGTGGAATTATGATTATAATTTTAACTAAAAAATAATCCCTAGGACGCTTGCCAAACTCTCCTAAAGCGCCTGGAACCCATCATCAGCAAGAATCCTCGAGGCACTTGGAAGGACTGGGTGAGAATCACTTTGTGTTTTATGTTAGAATGAAAGAGGGGGGAGTGAAAGGGATATGTATGAACTGAATATCAGTAGAAAGAGCATTTTAAGAGATGCTGTAGTTATGTAGGGTAAGCAGAGGCCCTTGGGCTCTTGGCACAGGGAAATCATATCACAAGATGATGGAAGAACTTACATCTGAGAAAATCTATCAGAGAAAAAGATGGTTTTTGTCTAGAACTCTTTTAAAATGCTTTAATATTTTTTTTATTTTTGTTTTAAATATCTTTACTGAGGTATAATTGACCTACAATAAACTGCACACATTTAAAGTGTACAACTTGATAAGTTTTGATATATGTGTACATATATGTAACCATCACCACAGTTGAGAGTGAACATATTTATCACCCGCAAAAGATGGGAAGTGTTCGTTTGTGCTCCATTCTCACTTATCCCTTCCTCCCATGCGCCCCCCCCACCATCCCCAAACATATTGATCTGCTTTTTGTCACTAGAGATCAATTTGCTTTGCCTACAGTTTTATAAAAATGAAATCATATAGTATAAACTTTTTTACAGTATAATGATTTGACATTTATATAACTTACAAAATGATTATCTTGATAAATTCAGTACTCATCTGACACCACACATAGTGATTACAAAATTACCGGCGGTACTTCCTATCAGAACTCCTACTTTAAGCAAGAATTAAGGTGTTTTCTAGATAATAGCTTTAAATCCGTTTGTTCTCCTTCTTTGGGTTCCACTGTTCCTAAAATGGGAAGAAAACACTTCCAAGTTCTCCTTCTATAAAACTAAAAACCATGTGAACACTTATTTAGAAATAGGAAAGCAAGCCATTGGCTATATACTCAACCAATAGTTGAAATGGAATGGAAATATTTAACTGCTTCCTTTGATCTACGTGTGATGTAGTTGGAAGAGAAAACACCCATTCAACCAGCAAATTTTTCAGAGTAATAGGTTCTAAAGCACCAGATGACATGGAATGGATATCAATAAAGGCTTGGAGTGTGTGCCATGATGACGGCTCTAGCATGCCACATTAGAAGCATGGGTCTGGAGGAAATAATGTTTGGGAAGTCTTACTTAGAAATGGTTTCTTCTATTCCATAGAGTTAGGACTCGCTCTATAATTCATATTTATGGGAGCACTCAGTCCCTTTGGGGAATATTTATTCTGCCCTCTTGCCTGTGCTGCCTGGTCCCAGAAGGCTGAGGAGTCTGGTTGGAGAAACGCCATCGCACTGCGAAGAGATGAAGGGCAAGAGGCTCAGTCCTCCACCACTGGGCAGTGCTGCCATTCAGCCCACTTTCTGCTGTATGGTTGCACTTCTCCTATTTTCTTTCTCAGACTTGGGGACTTGGACCTAACCCCCCATTTTCCCATCTATTAGTCATCTGTGTGCGCTGCAAAGTCAGGAGAACGTTTGCTTCAAATGGTACAATTTAGCACAAGATTACCTCTCTCCTATGACTGTTAGGGACATATATGATGTTAAAATGAAACATGCAACCACCCATTGTTTCCTGAAATGTTCTGTGTTAATAGGCTTAGTCTTTCCAGATGACTGAGCGAGAGTCTTTATGAGCAGAAGATGTGCTGCCCAGCACAGTCCAGGCTGTACATGTAGCATGCCGTGGCATCACTGATGACAGTGACATACATTGAACAGGTGCTGGGACCACAACCAGTGAACCACACATGCAGGCGGAGGAGGAGGATGCCGAGAGGAATAAATTAATGTTGGTTCTTCCTAGTTATGACCCCTGAGAGCTTTATGTAGCATACTGCAGTTAAAATGGAAGTTTCCAGTGATTCTGATTGAAACACCCTTATTGTGTCCCGACCCCCTCTTTTCACAGGCGCAGGCGGCTTTCGACGAAAGCATCAGCCTCTCGGCCACCGGGTACTTCAGGTAACCCGTCCTTTCTGTCTCGGCTCTCGGAAGAGGGAGGGGCATCTGGAGGAAGCGTTTCGCTTCTGCTTGCAGCTGTGGCACCAACTGTACCTTCTAGTGACCCACTGTAATCAAGAACATTTAGCTGCCACTTAATCCAAATGTCCAGAAAGGCTGTTGTTGGGGGAAATAGGCCCACAAATAAAATACAGCTGAATCGATGGTTCGGATCCTACTGGGTAGTTCTAGAGGGTTGTCTGGGGCTAGTGAAGGGCACTGACAGGAACCTACAGCAGTGGCTGACCCTTTGTTGAAAACTCAGTATATTCCTTTAGTTCAAAAACAAAGGTGAAAAAAAATGCAATCAAATCCATAATAAGATAAATAGCATTGACACTTTCCAGCTTGGCAAAAGATCAGAAATGTGACAATAACTATATATTATCAAGATGTGGAAAAAGTGGAACTTACGTGCTTTGGAAAACAATTTATCTGATTATTCAAATGGAGAGTGGAAGCCATCAGAGAGCAGGCTGACCTGATTTGGGCGCCTTGCCAGTTGTCCTGGGAGTCCCAGGCACTGTCTGGCTGTGGAGAACAAGCACTGGAAGCATTTTTAATGGCCACCTTCAGGTTGGGGAAGCAGGAGAAAAGGGTAGGGAGTCCTGGAAAGCTGCTGGCTCTTATTCTCTTTCACCAGACATTCACTTGGTGTCCTTAAAGATAGGTTGAAGGTGGTCATTCATTTGGTGTCCTTAAAAATGGGTTGATGGTGGTATCCTAGAAGATGGGTGGAAGGGGGACATGCATTTGGTGTCCTTAAAGATGAGTTGATGGTGGGAGATTGGAGTATTCTCAAAGCAAGAGAGAAATAGCCTAGGTGCCTTATCCCTCACACAGGAGGCTAAATCCTGGGGCCAGAAAGACAAATAAGCAGGTCAGTGTGAACCTTTGAAGTAGTGTGTTGTGTAAGAAGCAGGTGGAATTCCCCAATCTGATGACAGTAGGATTATCTGAGCCAATATTAGCTCAAAGCAATGGGGTAGATAAACATACAGTCAGCAGTTAACTTCCAGGCTTGTGGAGTCATTGGTAGGGAACAATTGGATGTTTTTATCAGGCAAAACAAATTTAGGAGAAAGTAAATACTGATTTATGCAACATATTTATTGCATGTATGTGCAGGCACATCATTGCACATGTCTACTCATCTGGTTTGCAGGACATACAAATCGAGCTCAGCTCTAATAACAACACTCCTCAAGCATTCTCTTTCCTCCAGGGGTTACGAGTCAAACATGAACTGGGAGACAGGCGAAGGCCATCCCTTCGAATACTTTGTTTATGGAGCCGCCTGTTCCGAGGTTGAAATAGACTGCCTGACAGGCGCTCATAAGGTCAGTACCGATGGGGAGGGTCTCCAGGCTGCATGCTGGATGCACCTCAATCCCACATACCCCTCTACTGAGCACCACGGAAGCACCAGGAATTTGGCCTAAAGACAAGTCTCTGTATTATCAGAGGAAAATAGAAGCCCAGCAGTTCCCTTGGTGCTATGATGGCTCCCATGGAAAACAACAAGTGGCCTCTCTTCTTTACTTCCCTGGCCCTTTAATGGACTAAGGAAAGAAGCCACTTCAAGAAGGAACACAGCCTACAGGGGGCTTCCATGTAGACTGTGGGGACAACTGGCAACGGTGACCACTTTGGTGAAATGCCATCATATGGGTGCCAAGTCATAAGCACCCATACTCTGCTAACAAGACAGAAGCCACAGTCTTTTATAGCCTGATATTGAGGTGACATACGATTACTTCTGCCATATCCTATTGGTCACATAAACCAATCCTGGTAAAATGTCGGAAGGAACCACAAGAAGGCTTCATCCTTATGATACCAAGGTGTGGGGGTCATTTAGGGCCATCTTGAAGGCTGGCAGCCACAACCTAAAGCCACTCTCTCCAGCCCTGTAAGTCCTGTAACTCCACAGCTTTGAAAGTAAAAGCCTCACTCACATGGCAGACTTGAGAGCACCCCCCTTCCCCTCCGATGGGGGCCACTGGTCTCATGGACGGCCAGCCTTACTGCGTGATGTCAAAGAGAACTTTACACTTCGTTGTGTCTTTAAATAAGAGAGACGAGGGCCTGATGTTTTATTATAGTGGAACATTCCAGATCACTGATTTTCATAAGAAAAATGTCAGATGAAAGTCCCTCTTCAAAGAAGGACACTCTTGGGTTTCCTTCGTCCCATTAATAGTTATGAGTAGAATCTGTTTGCCATTGCCATTATGAAACCACTATGTCCCATCAGAGGCGGTGCAGGCTCGCCGGAGAGCCCAGGTGTGCCAGCAGCCCGGCTCCTCCTTGGTAGGTTACTGGAGAATTTTTAGTCACCAAGTTTCAATGTTAGATTTACTGTCTCTTCAGCTCTAAAAATGAAAAATCTAGAACAGCAGCTAATCACTGAAGGATTTTTTTTGCTGATGCCCCCTGAGTTCTGTGATTCGGGAAGCAGCCAGCAGCCAGTTGGGTGCTGGGTTGTATAGCCACCACAAAGTTTCGCAATGAGGACCACGAGGGCCATAGAGGTTTTCTGTTTTCTGTGTCGTGTCTCATGTCATGCACTGGATTGAACTCAGTATGTTACATCACTCAGCTGGAATCAAAGCCAAGTCAATATTTTCCTCTCCTGTTGTTTCCAATAAAAATAATCAGTGTTTAAGCGGGTGAAGAGTATTTGTAGAACTCAGAAATTCATACATAATACACGTGGTAACATACAATGTTGCCTCTTCCTTCTGAAGTATAATGTGGCCCAAAGAAAGGTTCTATAGCCACGCCACCCTGACAGGACTCTCTCTCAGCATTCCCTCCCTGTGCTGTGTTTGTCACAGTAAGCATTCTAACTTTTTTTTTTAATTACTAGAACATCAGGACAGACATCGTCATGGATGTTGGCTGCAGTATTAATCCAGCCCTTGACATAGGCCAGGTATGTGGAACTGACTTGCCTCGCTTCCTGTGTGTAAAAGCCAAGGCTGCTATGGAATCTTCAGGGGAAACATCCCACCTAACTTATTCATCATCTCCCCTTTCTACCCCGGAGTCAGAATCTTTATATTCAGACCAGCCACACAACTCATATCCCTTACTGTTTAAAAAGGGAAGGAAACAAAGGTGTTTTAGGTCATGTTTGAAGAAACGTGCAGCCTGGGACTGGGCAGCTTGAACGAGGGAGGGCTAAGCTTGGAGGGGACAGAACGAGCCCCACATTGGGGGTGGAGGTAAAGTAGGGTGCTCAGTGCTGAGCCTCGGCCTACAACAGGCTTGGCCTTCGAGGAGTTTGGAGCTGGGCCGGGATAACAAGTGTCACATAACTGCAGCAGTAGTGACGGAGAGGCAGCCTATGCTGCCCCCAGATGTTTTTTATTTAAATTTACAGTAACTGACAAGATTGAAAAATCACAAGCTGTTTTCCATCAACATTGAAATGTCCAGCACATCTAAGGGCTGGAGCGTTTCAAAGCTGTTGGGGAAGCTTGAAGAACACAGTTCAAACCCTCGATGGTACAAATGGGGAAACTGAGTCCAAGGGTGTGAGGCTGGCCAGCTCGTGAGCAAGAATGTTAGGAGGGGTGATTTGGTTCCAGAGGCCCGAGAGCCTTTCCTACTGGGCTGAGAAGAGTTTCATCTGAAAGAAAACATGAGAGAATTGAACCTCCAGGCTTCCTGAGGCCTCTTCCAGGGCCCTTGACAGGCTAACGTCAGGCTGAGATTTGAACTCAAGGCCTTTGACGTTGAACTTAGAGCTCATAAGGTGTTTAAAAGGCTTTTAGGCAAACTTTTATGTAAACTTCATAGACATTTTCCAAGACATACTGAATACCCCCGCTTGCACTGTATTTTAAAAAATCAGACAAACAGCATGAAGTTGAAATGCTACTGTTGACTGCATTTTCTCATATATGGAAATTCTACTTTTTATTTTATATTTTTGGTCTCAGATCGAAGGTGCATTTATTCAAGGCATGGGACTCTACACAATCGAGGAACTGAATTATTCTCCTCAGGGTGTCCTGTACACTCGCGGTCCAGACCAATACAAAATCCCCACCATCTGTGACATCCCCACAGAGTTTCATGTTTCCTTTTTGCCTCCATCTCAAGACTCAAATACCCTGTATTCATCTAAGGTAAGTTATGCTCCATGAATAAATGCATGCTGATGAGATACTCGTGCAGGGAGGGAAGGGCTGCATTCATCTTTTGGTTATTTGGAGTTCTTACCAAGATTGTAGAAAAAAGGCCTTATTAAGCATTTTAATTATAAAATAATTTAACATAATTCTTTTTAAATATGCCAAATCTTGAACCTAACGCAAACTACTGTTGTCATCGGGTTGCATCTGAATTTTCACTTTGTGATCATCATCTTCATGCCCATATCTCCTTTCTCCATTTGGGATCATTTCCTTAGACTGGAATCCCAAGAATGGGAATATTAAGATTAAATAGTAAATTGCTTTTTTTAAAGGAAAAAGTTACAGATTTAATATTTTATACATGCACACATGTACCTGTAGACAGAGACAGAGACAGAGAGAGAGAGAGAGAGAGAGAGAGAGAGAGAGAGAGCGAGAGAGAATCTAGTTCACTTGTCCCCTTGCAGGGCCTGGGAGAGTCTGGCATATTCCTGGGCTGCTCAGTGTTCTTCGCCATCCATGACGCGGTGAGAGCAGCGCGACAGGAGAGAGGCCTGCGTGGACCGTTGAAGCTCAGTAGCCCACTGACCCCAGAGAAGATTCGAATGGCCTGTGAAGATAAGTTCACAAAAATGGTATGCTCTGCTCATCAGTTTCTGAATTTTTGTCCCCTGTCTTGTGGTCAGGTGTTATTAGCCCACCATGGCGGTTTTCCGTGGAAGAAAAGGTGACAGGAATCCCAAGGGCACTTGTGCGGGAGAGAGCAGCATGGCCTTGAAGTGCATTTTCCAACAGCCTGGCCCTGTTACTAGGAAGGGGACCCAGCCCTGAGCGGGTCTGCCTGGGGCCAGCTGCTGGTGTGTGGGTTCTTGACTTTGTGCAGGAAAGATTTCATAGCATGAGTCCTGAGGCTCAGTTCTGCACTTCTTGAAAAAAGGTTTCTTTTTTATCATCAGTTATGTTCCTCCCTTCTTTTGTTTTTTCCCAGGACACATTGGTCCAGGATAGAAGTTTAGGTGCTGTGCCCTGAGCCTCAGAACCCAGGCCAAGACTATGGGCCACTCCAGCAGCCGCTCTATCTCAGTCCACCCCACCCAGGCAACTGGGCGTGTACAATCTGAGTTGCACACACTCAACGGGCCTTTTCCCAGCCCCCAGTAGCAGGAATCCTGCCTACATCCACACCCCTGCTGAGCAAACATCTGAGCTCTCCTTGGTCATTTTCAGTGATGGGATTTTTAATTGTGGGAGGAATTCCCAGTGACCTTTCTGACTATAAACAAGTTATTCCTTGTTTATCCCTATATTGATGGGAGAGCCCCATATCTCTTCACATGCTGGCTCTTTGTGGCACCCCTTACTGGTACAGCTCTTCCTGACCCCATTAGTCACCTCTTTTCTCTGGAGAAACACAGACTGATTCCACTTTTCATTTGTCCCTCTTCAAAATGGGAGGAAAACTCCCGTAGATGCTCTATCCCCACCTCCCCCCTGCCGACCCTGAGTCCTCTCCTGGATTCCTCCACATTTCTCAGCTGCCATTGCCAGACCTCTCATTGTCCTGGTTGCCCTCGGGTGGTCTTTATCCTATTGTATATGCTGCTGTATTTCACCTGTCACAAATGTTTTCCAAATGCAAACGTGCACATTTGTCCTTTTATTCTAGATTCCAAGAGACAAACCTGGATCCTATGTTCCTTGGAATATACCCATATGACCAAGTACAGAATTTGGGAGAAAATCGGGTGACTCTTCCAATATAACAATCTGCCCAGTTTCTATGCTCTATGCTCGGTCTGAAAGACAAAGCCCCACCATTCAGACATCATTCCACAGTGTTGCTTTTATATGATGCTGACTTCAAACATTCCATTTAGATTTTGATAGATATGCTTAAGCAATTTAGAAATCATATTTTAAATGGTGTAAACACTAGCTGGCTTCCTCTAAGATATTCCCCATCACTCTGCCCCTGAAGCCTTCCGGCTGAATGGAATAGAAGGTAATGACTTGTATGTGATTCACATCTGGCTTATATGCAACCGAAATTATACTGTCTAGTGAAAGGACGTTTTCTAAATGATTTTATTAGTAGTATACGCTGTAAAGGATATTCACTTTTTACTTTATACGCTTTGTATGTCTTAGTTTCTAAAAATATGCAATAGTTTTGTCATTTAAAGCAAATTAATAAACAGACCCATTTAACACCTAGAAACAGCACCTGAATTCATTACGTCTCCATGGTTTAGTTCCATTTCATTGCCTAAAGGTCTTTGTTGCTGACTGCAGGAAATTTTATTCCAGGGGATCCCCTCAGGGCAGGGAGAAGTGTGCATTGTGTAAAAATGAGGTTGAGATTGAAATTTCAAATTGGTTGAAGGGAGGAGGAAACTGGAGTTAGCAGAGGAAGGTGGGGACATGAGAGGGTCAAGAGCATAGAGGCAGGATGTGACTGGAGGAACACACTCAGAGCACAAGCGAAAATCACCTCCCACCTGGGGGGCTGCCTCAACCAGCTCTCCCTCCTCCCGGGAGATCTCAGCTAGTCTCTCAGCTGGACACAGCAACAGTGCTGTCTATAGGACAACTGTCGGCCAATTGTTGTAGCATAGTGTGTAGTCTGAGAAGTCAAATGAAGTTGTTTTCTTTGTGAATGGAAGAATGGTAAATTTTCCGCATTGTTATTTCTACATTTATGTAGAGAAAACAACCACAGTAGAAAGTAGGTGTTCAAGTGACCAGTGTGTGAGCTGGGGATTTGCTCTGATTGTGATAAAGCCATATCAATTTGTATTTATAGTTCTCTGGGGGAAAAGAGGGAGACAAGAAAGACCAAGAATGAGAGAGCAGGAGAACGGATACAGGAGAGAGAATCTACTCGTGAAAGGTATTAGGATTCCTCATGGAAAGCACTTGGTTATGTTGAGCCTTCAGACTACATTTTGTAATTGCGTTTGTATTCATCTAAGTGTTAGGCATCACCTTCTTATTATGATTTTCTTCATCTCTCTCTTCTCCCCCATTCCCTTCCTCCCCTCTGTCTCCTTGAACCACTACCGACACCACACACAAACACACATAAGTATAAAACCTTCAGGTTATTTGCAAATAATTACAAAATTTTGACCAGCAAGAATAGAAGGGAAATCATACCGGAAAGCTAGGAATACATTTCATAGTTAGTTTACATTTTTATATGTTGCTCCTTTAAGCAGAGATTCTTAAATTACTTAACAGAATGGACAAAATAATTTTCTGGTCCTACCTTTGTTTTGAGTTCATGAATGGGATGTGCTCCTGCTTTTCACTGTCCTTGAACCTGCACCTGAAGGGCAACCCTGTATCAGTGTTTTCAGCTCCACAACCAAGGGGAAGAGTTAGTTACGGTTGAAACCGAGCCCACGCCCCCACCAGGCTGTGCAAAGAAATAGAAGCTCCACGTATATAATGTACCCAAGATCACTCAGCATTAGAAAGACCCTGCTTTTCATCTGTCTGCTCCCCAGGTTGCATTCTTTCCTCTGTGACATGTGTCCTCTCCTAAGGAGGTAGCGAGTCTTCTAGAATCCTTTCACCAACAGGAAGAGGGGTGGGTGGTGCCAGTGTGTTCCTGTGGGTGCTGAAATAATGCCATTTACCTACGGCTGCGAACGTCTTGTTTTCTTAACTTTGCAAATATGAGTCAAGAACAAAGAACATGTTTTGCAGGTAGCAGTGAGAATTAAAACTCTTTTATTCAACTGTGTGAACTCAAGATTTTTTAAGTTTATAACTATTCAATATTTCACAACCTTTTATGATTTACCCAAAACCAGTGCTGTATTAGAATATCAATTCTTGCTGGTTTATCTTCTGAAGCAAAGCCAAACATTTGTCCTGCTGAAATAAAACAAAATACAATACAGTATTACATCATTTTATAATTGCGAAGGGTGATGTTTGATCAACTCAGGCAAACAAGATCAGCAAACATATCTTCAATGACTCTTAGCTATTCAGAAAGAACGGGCTACAGGAAAACTGCCTCAGTCGATAGGATCGTTTCCTCTGCACAAATCATTGAGAGGAATTCAGGCCCTGAAATATATTTATTGTTCTACCTGCAGGAAAACTATATCCTTTTGTTTGTTTAGGAAAGCAAAGCAAATAATAAACTCTGGAAACTTTGCAATCTTTCTGGCATTTGCACAACTTTTTTCTCTGTCACACTTCATTGCAAAGATTTTGATTTAGCTCCTGTGCACAAAGACACGAAAAGGGGACAATTCACATTTATCTTGGTTCCTATAATAAAATGAGAAAAGCAAGGCTGCATTGTCTGTGTTTGGTCTGTGTAAATGGGCATGCTGCTAATTCTAGCCAGAAAAAAATACTTTTGTGATGTGGCTATTTTGGTGTGTTATGTAACAGTCTTTAATCAAGACTATCTATGTTGAATATTCCCCATACTAAAAGTTATAAACACTTTTTGGGTAAGGATTGTGTCTTGTTCTAAAAATACCTCCACACCAGAGGAATTGGTGTGCCATAAAGGTTGCTGGCAGACCACTGGGCCAGAGGCAGGGGGGGGGGGGGAGGAGGAGGGGGGAAGGCAGTAACATCATAGGCCGATGTGTCCTTTTGCCCCATGAAGCCTCTCACACCATCAGATGCACGCAGCTGGGTATGTTAGACTCAGGATTGAGTTTGTACAGGATTTTTTAACTCATGGACTAAAGATGCACAAGTTAAAAATGTCCCAAAGTGAAGGAAACTACTGCTAACGCTCCTCATTAGAACGGGAAAAGAGAAGTAGAAAAGCTGGAGCTTTCTTGGTGGACAGAAGACTTTTCAATAAATCCCTACAATTCAAATCCTCTCCTTCCCCTCCCTCCCTCTCAAGTGGTAGAACAAAATAAAAGCAGGTGATCTCATTGTGGTCTTGGTTGAATCTAAGCTGTGCCTTTCAAGTCAAGCCCTGTATCAACTGTGAGCACTTCCTCTCCCAAATACCTCAATGCAATCTCTTCCCAGAAAGCTTCCCTTGGCATCGTCAATGGGAACCAATCACAGCACTTCCCATTGAGACCTCACAGGCCTGTGCTCCCTTTAGCTGCACCAATCAGAAGCCTGCATTCATTTCTGAGAGCTTCCTACCCCTCAGTTTGCAGGCCGGGTCCTCTGTGCTCTTTGCTTTCAGGAAAGGATTGCTGAAGGCCGCATCGCCCAGTGCAGGTCCTGCGTCCCAGGTGTGGTGATGAGCATCTCCACTCTCCTAGGAAACCAGAGAGCAGTTCATGGGAAGCTTGGGTGGTGAGTCATGAACCGCTTACACTGTGGAGTGAGGATTGTCTTTAACAAGAGAAGTGGGGATACTTGAATATTTCCCTCCAAGGAATTAAGCCAAAGGGCTTGACAAACATTGATTTGTGGATCTTTCTGGTCTATGCCAGCAGTATTGGCAAATATTATCCAACCCTATGTAGTGGGAGGGGAAACTGAGGCAGCTACCCAGAAAATAAAGTGAATTTTCCATATGACTGTTACATTCTTGGCACCACATAATTGTTTGTAATCATCATATTGAAAAGGTATGTGGGGGTAGCAGATGCTTATGGAAATAGTCATTGCATGGGTGTCTTGATGCAATTGCAATGCTATTGGAATGATGTTTGGAAATATTAGGACTTTAAAACATCTTTTAATTATGTACTTAGCCAAAAGAAGCAATGACCTTTTGGTTTGTTTGTATTTTTCGTTGTGGCTGTTGCTGCTACAGTACTATTAATGCTCATAAAATCATAGACTCTTAGAAATGGGGAAAAAGTCACTTACGACTCATACATTTGCAGTCATTTGAAACGCCTGAAGACTTTTAAAGTGATGTTTTCCCTTCTTGTCCTTTTAGAAAATCTTAACTTCATACTAAATTTTACAATGCATTCTATCCTTTCCAGATACTTTTTAACTTTTATTCTATTATTTGAAAATCTGATTAAACATTGCCTTCTTTCTGTAGGTCATTGATTAAAATGTTGAGTAGAATGAGCCAAGTGGAGAACTATGAGCAAATGAATCAATACCGTTAACATCAAGCTGTTGTTCAGTCAAGCACCAGCTCTTCTGTGGTATCAGACTTTTACCTTCTCCATTCCCTTCACAGAGGGGGTACAGACACTGTCAAGTGCCTTGTGAAGTCCCCGCCTACTGTATCACTGACGCTGATTAGTGTCTCAGTACAGAAATCTTTTCTCAAAAAGAAAAGGGGGTTGGTTTTCTTGAGTACCCAGACTCCTCTTGGGGACCAGTGCTCTAGGCCCTCTCATCAATAATTGATTCCAGGATAGATCCAGAAAGTTGCCTGAGAACAGAGTTGACCTCATCTGAGTCCATCTTTTTGAAAATTGGGATCAGTGGTTGCCTGTCTTCAGTATTCTAGCACGGCTCTGGTTTTCTGCGATGTCTCAAAAAGATGACTGATCATGGCTTCACGATCTCATTGACAAATCATTTCCAGGTCATGGGACATAATCATTTCAAGGTCATGGGACATAATGCACCACAATCGATCTGACCACGTGAACAAATCTAAAAAGGCTACATGTTCTCTTAGAAATCTCCCAGTATCTTGGCCTTCAGGTCTTTCTGATGCTTTTAGTTTACCGAGCACACCTTTAGTGAGAAATATGGAAGCAAAAATTAGGATAAGATGGTTCTGCCTTCTCTCTGGCCTTTGTTAGTATTACTCTACGGCCACTGAGCAGTATATTTGTTCTCTTTCTGATACATCTTATTATGGTTATAGTATTTTCCACAAAATACATCTCTCTCCAGTGCTTCAGCCAACTTGACACTGCTCCATGCGCCACGTCTGCCTTCAACAGTTTGTTGCATTGCTTCCATCATTTGTTCATATGCTTTATCTTTGCTGATCAGAGAGCAATCTACTTACAGCCCCCCAACTCCTTATTTCTTCTGTATTTATATTTACATTCTCCAAATTTCATTTCTGTGCACCTTTTTACAGTTTCTGGGAAGTGGGAGAGAGTCAATTATTGCTCTGTGCTTTCTGAAATTGGCTGTTCATAAGACTAAAGCCCTAAGTAAAAAACATCCGGCATTTTCCTTCTTTTCTTGTTATGAATCTAAAGTTGTTCTCCCCAAACATTCAACATTCAATGACTTCCATTTCGCAGACTTTGCGGGTAGCTTGACAGCCATTCCCCTCATTTATTCCTCTCACTTGTGAGCCATGCAGGAACTTTTAAGCCCCTGTTCTTTAGAATCTCTCAAGCCTAGGTAACCAAAGCATCCCTTCCCAGCTATGTCCTTTCCTGTTCCAGGTTTGTAATTAGCTTTAGGGAAGCCCCATCCATACCTGTTGTGAGACCAAGTGACCTGTGTTGTTGAAACCCCCATAGACACTAAATGTTGGTTGAACTGGTAGGGTAGGGATGGCCGTATGAAGACATCCCATATTGGGGCTGCAGAGGATGCTGTAAGTGGTGTTCAGAGGAACACTAGATTCAAGAGCCAGAAATAGAAGTCTCAGCATTTTGCCAAAAACTGAGGAGCTAAAGGCAGATATCAAAAGCCAAGTAAGGCCAAGGGTCAAAGGTCAGGGGGGAAAAAAAGCACAAACACAGACACAGTGAGAAAAGCAGTGAATCTATACAATTACCTTCAGCAAGCACCGTGGCGCATGGTGTGATGTATGAGAGAGTCATGGGTAAACTTCTGTTTGTTTCTCTTTAAGCTCTCACTCAAATGGCCTCTACCCCCTTCTTTCCTGTGAGGTTCCTGGACTTCCACTCAAGTTTATATTTTAGGCTCATATGGTCTCTGCCTCCTTTGTTAGTTTGCTCTTCAGCATTGCCAGATGTGAGACCCTTTAGTGGGTCTCATCCCTTTGGGTTTTGGTGGTCTCTATTAGACAATAGTAGCATCACTGCACCAAAATTGCAAGTCCTCTTTATCACCCACAGTCTGTGCTTTAATATCTAGGCATTGCCATAACAGCTAACTGTTGCTATGTATGAGGCACCATATACTGTGGTAGGTACTCTGTACCAATTGTGCAGATGATGAAACTGAAGTACAGAGTGATTAGGTTACTGCCTAAGATCACATCACTAGCAAGTGGAAGAGTCAGGATTTGAACCCAGATCATCTGTTGCAGAACCCATGTTCTTAGCCATCTTGGCTGAATCTGTTTATTTTCTTGAGATCACGTACATTGTTATTTTTCTTAGAGAATTATCAGGACCTCTTTTATTATTATCACACACACACACACACACAATTGTCTTTCATTGCATATTTTGGAGTATTATCCATGTAAGAGTCAGTCTTCTAATTTACTTATTCATTTCTCAAGTTCATTCCTGAGCCCTGCTATAAGTTTTAGTTGAGTGTCAGTGTGTTACGAGCAGTATGACTATGGTTCTTACCCTTAGGGCGAATCAGTCCAAACCAGGGGTTCTAATTTAGAGCCAATTAATGCCTATAAGGGGCCCACAAGTATTTACATGTGATTTTGAGTGTATACTCAGAATTGTCAGTTCTCAAAGACTTTATGACTCCTTCTTATAAAGCTGAGAATCACTGGTCTGAAGAGACACAGAAATAATTATAACAGAGTGACATTCTGAACAGATCAAGGAGCCATGCCCCCAAGCATCCTCTCTCACCCTTTTTGAGAGATAATCCCTTTGTGTCAGTCCTTCCAATGTTATGAGATTTTTTAAATACAGTGTAATGATTGTCAAGAACTGTAAAGAGTCGGAGATTCACCCTACTTACAAGCAAACATCTTAGCCTGACACAGTTTGATGGATGCTAACAGAAGACATAAGACACTTGGGTCAGATACAAAAACATTATTGTTTACAGCAATAACGTGGCTAGAGTGATAGAATTTATGGCAGCTTCTCGAGCCCCAGTTCCCACGAAGCTAAGAGCAGAGGGCCAGTAGACACCTGGATGTGCAATGGGTTGTGCTGCAGGACAGGCATCCTAAGATCAGGGAACTCGGATCTTTTTAATGGGTGGTAAGCTCCCCTTTGACATTATCTTTATTATATTCGACAGTAAGAATTCTTGATCATTCTTCCACAGGGTGGCACTGTCTTCATCTTCCAAGGCTGGTCTCTATACCAACATCGTTGACAAGACCTTCTGGAACTAGAGCAGTCAGTCGTTCTGCTCATAAGATGCGCTCATCTCTGGCTCGTGGCTTGTTCCTCCTGTAGGGTTTCCTCTGTCCTTTGTCCTTTCTCTGCCCTGACTTCTTGTTCTGCACCCTTCCCCAGACTGCACCCCAGAAATGTTCTCTAAATGTCTTCTCAAGACACCGGCTCAATCTAGAAAAGTGACTAGATTTTGTCTATGATTCTTTTTTGGAGGAGAAAGGAGAGAGACATGCCAAGGGCAGAAGGGTCCTGTGGGTTGAGACACTGTATGTATGTCAACCCGGGTTCTGTACGCGGCCATGCTGAGTACAGGCCCATTGTGGAGAGTAGGGGAAGTCTCAGCCCCGGGAATATGAAACCACTGACAGCTGCTGAGCCAGCAACTTTGGGATTAAACAGCAAAGCCTCACACCCATTATGTGCAATTGGTTTTCAAGAAAAGCCCAATATTGTGCGGTACAGACTCAGAGGTTTACTGCTTTGCCCATCTCAATGAGGGTAAGCAGATATTTTTCTCAGAAACACAGACAGGTAGCACCTTAATGGCTTCTTTGAAGGTGAAGGTTACAGAACAGCGTATTCTAAGTGAAAATGGATTGGGCCATCTTCCTAACCTCGAGCTTTGCGGTAGGGAAATTCAGAGAAGAGACTATTTCTCACACTGTCATTTCAGCAGCACATTTGCGGAGTCGCCGCCAAAGTGAGACATTTTGTGAAACAAATGCCTGTGTCCCCTCTGAATGTGATTCCATCTTTGATCAGTACTAATGGTCTATGGGGAAGCGAGGGGAAGCCATTTCCATCTCTCATGTTGTGTGGAATCAATAGCTTCTAAGCAATCTGTAACACCCATAGAGCATTGCTTTCAGACTCTCTTCTTCACACTGTGTCCAATAACCACCCCCCAAATAAAACCTATGGCAAGTAAGTAAGAAAGAATATATGGAGTCATTGATTCCAAAAAAGACAATCTTTTTCCCGCAAAGATATGACTTACGAACTGCTGAAGTTTTATACCCAGAGAGATCTGGACCCCTAAGTTATTAAAAAGAATGTGGAAAAGTGAGAAAAAGTTTAGATGATTTTGAAAGGGGGTGTGCAAGGAAATATGTCTAAAAGAAAGATTAAAGAATGGAGACTAGAGAGCTTTGTAAATAAAATTGACATGAATAATCCATGGAAAACATTTGTTTTGGTACCTAGCAGTTATAAATATTAGTATTACTATTTACCTGAGCTGGAGAAGTAAGACAAATTGCAATAAGATTTACTTATTTATTCAGTCACTTTTAAATGCATTCATTATTTATTTGAAAACATGCGTTTTATAGAATCTAGGTACCTTCCATTGTCACCTATAATTCATTTTCAGTTTACTCATGAGTTTAAAGGCTATGTAGTCAGAACACCTGGTCAAATAAGCACTGAGAAAAGGCCTGAGCCAGATTCCCAGACTGTGATGAACAGGGCGGGTGAGGGTGGGGAAGCGCGGTGTCACAGATTCAATAGGAGGGAGAATCCTTCCAGGGAGCCAATCCCCGGGTCGGGTCGCAGGGGCAGCCGGGTGGGTATTGCCCTAACTCAGGAGGCTTCAGGGCCTCCAGGGCCCCCAGGCCTTTCAGTCCTCGCGGGGCAGCCTGCTCTCCACTCCTCTCTCTGGAGGGTTGTTTGGGGGATTAAGTGCCTTATGAATGGGAAGCACTGGATTGTGGTGGACAATCAGGAAACTGTAGTTGTGGTTAATGATTAGAGGCCATGTAAAGCTGTGTTTTACAAGCACAGCCTCCACTGTCAGAGTGCATGGCTTCAGATTCTGACTCTGCTCTTCTTTAGCTATATAATTTGATAAATTACTTAACTTTTCTAAGCTTCTGTTTCCTTATCTGTAAAAGAATATTATGATCATGAGGATTAAATTAGGTCATGTTTATAGAGTAGAAAACAACAGGCCACGCATACACTGAGTGCTCAATAAAACCTCTACTACAGTTAACACAGCCACTGCCCCTGGTACTGCCACTGCTGCCATCGTTATTAATATTACTAGAGGTCCAGTGCATGAATTTGTGCACCACTGGGTCCCTCGGCCCGGCCTGCAGGATGGGGCCGAAACCAGCTCTCTGGCATCCCCTGAGGAGTCCTGGATTGTGAGAGGGCACAGGCTAGGCTGAGGGACCCCCAGTGCACAATCGGGACAGGGAGGGATCAAGGGAGGGCTCCAGGGTGTGTCCAGCCCATCTCGCTCAGTCCCGATTAACCAGACCCCAGCAGCAAGCTAACCTACTGGTCAGAGCATCTGCCCCCTGGTGGTCAGTGCACGTCATAGTGAGGAGTTGAGTGGCCTTAGCATATCATTCACATATTATGCTTTGATTGGTTGAACAGTCAACCAGACAACCAGACACTTAACATATTAGGTTTTTATTATATAGGATCATTATCCTTATTATTACCTCTCATGGCATTTTACAACTCCAGAATTCCCTAATTTTGCCATCCTATACTCTCCCTTAGAGTCCATCTTGTTGCCAAATGAATAGGGCAGGGAAATGTTGCTTGGATCAAGAAGAAAACAAGCCTGACTTCCAAACTAGTGCAAGTCTTCCCTTTCTCTCCTCTCTTATCTGCAGCTTTTCATATTTGGTCTCAGTGCATCCTATTGATTATCCTGATGGACCTGACCAACAGAGTTGGGACCCAGAGCAGAGTCCCAGTGACCTGAGGCCTAAGACAGAGTTGGGAGTAGACCCCTGCAAACCACATTTGATGCTTCTGACATCAGCAGAAATATAACCAAGAATGAGCTCTAGGATGGCAGTTTGAATGCATAAAAAATAATGTTGCAGAAGATCTAATAAAGTGCTCAATCTAACCATTACTCGTTCTTCGGCCTAGTTATCCCTGCACCTCCTCCCTGCAGAGTGCCGACTAATCAAGTTTAGTTCGTGTTAGAACTGGAGACTCAGTGGTGAATCTCCCTGGAACTGTAACAGCCAAGAGATAGGGTTGGATTCCACAGTTCTTTGGGCCAGCTCTGTCTTAGCCATTTTTTATTTGGTCTGAGATCTGCTTTCCTGTAATTCTCATATATATGGGCTAATACTGGGCAAATCTATGCCTCATCGATGAGACAGCCTTTCTCACAGGTGCAGCCAGCTCTCATCCCCACTCACCCTCCTTTCTAACTAAGTTATTCTCATGAGCGTTCTTCACTTCATGTCTTACTCATTCCCGAGATTCCAGGTAAGCTGTCCATCAATGATGCCCTAACCTTTTCTCCTTCTGCTCTCTCTTGACCCTTTCTTCCTTCGCACACCTGATCCTGAGTCCACTGTAACCCCACTCTTACTCCACTGAACCAGTCTCTCTTCTGACTTCCATATGTATGGTATTGGTAGCACCACCGTTTGTTTTTCCTCCCCCATAACCAGGGCCTGGGAATTGTAACATGCACCAGCCCTCATGCTCACTGACTGCTTTTCCTCTGCAGTCACACTGTGCTGGTCCAGTCCGTCTTTTTTCACACTGAGATGTTGGCAACAAGGTCTTTTTCCTCTAACACCTCCCCATACAACCCAACCATGTCAGGGTTCCCCAATTTCCCAGAAGGCAGCAATCAAGAGATGGGAGACCTAATGGTGTCTCAAATCTGTCTTGCTCACTGTACTAGGTTAAGGGTTGTGAGTGGTTGGGGTGCATGTATGTGGAAATGCTGGCAGAGTGAGTTTTAATTGGAACTTGGGCATTTATGGTAAGGGGTGCCAGCACTGAATCTTCCTGGACAACAGACCCTTCACTTCTGGTTATGTTCCAGTCCTTTAGTTGGGGTGTGGGGGGCAGATTTTGGTTGTGTGTGTGGGTGACTTTGGTTCCATTCCAGGAGCAACTGGAGGTCAAAGTTCTGTCCTCTGCATATGCTGGGGCTGTATGACATCCCATTTTGGTCTGTTGTCTCCAAGGAGTAACTCAGTATGTTATTAAACAGGACAGGTCCATTTTGAGCTGATTCTGTGGTTACACGACGTGAAATGATTTATTGGAAATTTCACCAAAAGTTCCGCCCTTTGAATGGCTCCCACAAAGAACAAAATAGTCTTCCATATAATATTTTTACAAGGGCATCATAAAATTTAATTTCAAACAAATTAAACAATTCCGTTTCCTTGAGAAATGGTTCTCTTATTTATTATTAACCAGCAGAAGTTGCTTAAACCATGCTTTTCCCAGATGCATGAGCCATTTCGGGCTGAGAGGACTCTGGGCAGGGAGCCTGGTGCCCCCAGGTTCATGGTCTTGTTTACATTAACTATCTGTATCATCATGACCAGGTCACTTGCCCTCTTTGGGCCTTATTATTTTCTTCTATAAAACAAGACCATTCCCTGCACCGAGAGGTCACTGGTTCGATTCCAAGTCAGGACAACATGCCCAGGTTGCAGGCTAAATCCCCAGTGCGGGGCGTGCAAAAGTCAACCAATCAATGTTCCTCTTTCTCCTCCCTTCCTCGCTCTCTAAAATCAATAAAAACATATTAAAAACAAAAAACAAGACCAGTGGTTCTCAGGTTTACTCATGTGAAGGAGCAATGAGAAGTCAATAATCAGAAATACCATATTCTTTGGGGAACACTATATTAAACTGATAAGAACAGATACTATACTTGATCTTAGCCAAAAGGCCTAGAAGCGATAGGGGGAACACTATAGAATAGTGGCAAATTTCGTTAAAATGGAAGAAAGAGGAACAATATGACTACGTTATATGATCCCTGCACGAGGTTAGAAATGGGAACACAGAAGTCCATGAAAAAAAGAGAGAAAGCATAGTCAACTATTTGCAAATTACCCTCATAAATATGTACTTACTACTTGTCCATTCCATCTTAGGGTCGGCCATCACTTGTGCCACTAGTTTTAGACAAATGGATGGGAGGAAAACTTTAATGAAATTCTGCCCATTAACTACTTCTGCTAGGGAGAAAAGTCCAATTTTCAACTGTGGAACCCCTGTGAAATCCCTCAACCTTGCTTGAGAAACAACAATGGTCTGTGAGAGGGAGGTCCCCACTGGCTCTTAAAAGTCTCAGATTCTATGCTTTTACCATATTTCTGTGGTTCAGTAAAACAGCCAGCCTTACCTCACAGAAATATGGCCTTAGAGCCAAAAGGACTTCTGGTCAAATCCCTAATTTGCAGATAAAGTCAGGCCTAGAGAGGTTCTGAGTTTTCCTAAATTCACCTGGCTTCTCAGTGACCAGACTGGGCTTAGAACCTGGGCCTCTTGCTCCCTGGTGTACTAACTCAGTGTTTTTCTGCTCTGTAATCTTGCCCAACGATAAATAACACACACACACACCCCAGTGCACATATAGTTAATTCTCTGTCAGTGTTCTATCATCATTTGTAACTTAGCCAACAATTATTTCTCCACTTGAGAAATTTCATCCCTGGCACGTAAGATCCTGTTTGTTTATAAGTTCAGATTTAATTAAAAGCTACTTTGTTGTTGTTTTTAAGTTAGAAGAGGAGGAAAAATAACTGTGCCGAGCAGTGAATTTAATTGTGAATTGATGAGGCCACTGTTCTATAAGTATCTCTCTTTGTTTTGTTATCCGTGGTGGGTTCCACTCAACGCCACTCAGTTTGTGAGCTTTAATGAAGCCCACAGTTTTGTTTTTTGTTTTTTTTTTCTTTTAATTAAATCTTTATTGTTCAGATTATTACATTTGTTCCTCTTTTTTCCCCCCCCATAACTCCCCTCCTCCCAGTTCCCGCCCTACCCTCCGCCCTCACTCCCCACCCACTGTCCTCATCCATAGGTGCACAATTTTGGTCCAGTCTCTTCCCGCATCTCCCACACCCCTATCCCCCCCAAGAATAGTCAGTCCATTCCCTTTCTATGTCCCTGATTCTATTATAATCAACAGTTCATTCTGTTCATCAGATTATTTATTCACTTGATTCTTAGATTCACTTGTTGATAGATGCATATTTGTTGTTCATAATTTGTATCTTTACCTTTTTCTTCCTCTTCCTCTTCTTAAAGGATACCTTTCAGCATTTCATATAATCCTGGTTTGGTGGTGATGAACTCCTTTAGCTTTTCCTTATCTGTGAAGCACTTTATCTGACCTTCAATTCTGAATGATAGCTTTGCTGGATAAAGTAATCTTGGTTGTAGGTTCTTGGTATTCATCACTTTGAATATTTCTTGCCACTCCCTTCTGGCCTGCAAAGTTTCTGTTGAGAAATCAGCTGACAGTCGTATGGGTATTCCCTTGTAGGTAACTGAGTTTCTTTCTCTTGCTGTTTTTAAGATTCTCTCTTTATCTTTTGCTCTTGGCATTTTAATGATGATGTGTCTTGGTGTGGTCCTCTTTGGATTCCTTTTGTTTGGGGTTCTCCGCGCTTCTTGGACCTGTAAGTCCATTTCTTTCACCAGGTGGGGGAAGTTTTCTGTCATTATTTCTTCAAATAGGTTTTCAATATCTTGCTCTCTCTCATCTTCTGGCACCCCTATAATTCTGATGTTGGTACGCTTGAAGCTGTCCCAGAGGCTCCTTACACTATCCTCGCATTTTTGGATTCTTTTTTCATTTTGCTTTTCCGGTTGGGTGTTTTTTGCTTCCTCGCATTTCAAATCATTGACTTGATTCTTGCGCTCCTCTGGTCTGCTGTCGGGAGTCTGTATAATATTCGTTATTTCAGTCTGTGTATGCTTAATTTCTAGGTGGTTCCCCAATATAACATCGAGGGTCTCATTAGTTTTCTTGTAGATCTCATTAAGTTTATCGGCGGCTTCTAAACAGTTCTTGAGAGACCTTAAAAGTGTGGTTCTGAACTCTATATCTTCCATTGACAATTTTGTCCTGTTTCTTTGTCTCCGCATTTTGTTATGCTTTCTTGGTGCACCCCCTAGTGGTCTTTGTGCGCAGTCTTATAGTTAAACCTTGATTGCTGTAGCTAATACCAGGGAGGGTTTGACCTCCAGGCCAAGTGGCTATCAAGCCCACAGTTTTTGTCACTGACTTCAGTTTTAAGTTTGCATTTATCTAGTGCAGAGAATGGTGGAAGATCCCCAAAACGAATTTCTGATTTTTCATAGAGAGAGAACTACCTGGATCACCCTAAGAACCCTAAATGACCTCTGGGACTGAAAATGAAGGACCCCAAAGCTCCTCTTGCAGTGGGGAGCACTTGTGTTGGTGATAGTCACAGTTCCTACTCCTTATATTGAAAATGGAAATCAGTGAAAGCAGACGTCATAGCATACACTCACAAAACAAAGCACAGACCTGGCGATTCAAACTCACCCTTCGCCCAACTCACTGCCAGTTTGCTACAGCATTAGTATCTCTGGCTCCTAAAGACCCACGTAGCCTCTTATTCCAACTCTAGAATGAAGTTGACAATAAGCCTCGCTTATCATAGTTTTATTTCACTTTGCTTATTAGGCCAATAATAATCACTTCCAGGCATCATGTTAGTTGCAACACAAAATCTAGCTGCCTGCTTTCCTATTGATGATCATTCTCATAAATAATTCCAAAGTTTAACAAAGTTTCCTATCCAATTACTTATCTCTCCTGCAAGGATTTTGAATTATTTATAGTGACTAACACAAAAGAAGGCCTATTCTCCTTCACCATGTCAAGGTCCCTATGTTGCAGATGGTTCTGCTAAAGAAAATTAAGACTCTCTGACACTAAGCAAATCCCTGGATTGTGAGGATGGAGGAAATCTATTTTGCAATGTAATGTGAACCCCATCTGATCTTCCGAAAAGATATTTCGTAAGTTCAGAAAATCCTGGTAAAAATTGTACATCCTTTCTTGAGACTCAATTTTTTTTGCACATAGCTGGGGCTCAACAAATGTTTGTTGATTTATCCAGAAATGTATTCATCTATCTCTAGCCACCATCATTCAAGGAGGGCTTAGTCTGTTTCTTGCCTCCAGCATCCAATGAGAGCAGCTCCCACATTCTCAGTTAAATAGCTCGCGGCATTTTCAGGCATTTTCACAGGCTGGAGCTGTCACCAGGTATTCCTTCCGTTTTCTTTTCTCCAACCCAGCAGAACCAATTTCAGTGGCTGTCCCAAAGGCACCCAACAAGGAGAGGTATGACTTATTTTTTCCCCTCCAAGTTTTTCTATCAACATTACTCTGAAAAGTACAGGTGAAATAAAATCATGTAAAACACCCATTTGTTTATTAATTTGATAGTCATTAAGCCTTGATCATGTGTCAGGCACTGGGCTATATGCTGGTAAATCAAGACCGCTGAAAAATACATGATTTCTTCCCTAGGAACTGTGGAAAATGTAGTTGTATACAAAGATAATTATAGAGTGATATGGTATGTGCTATGTGACATTAATATTTTCCTTTATCAGTGGAATCTGCCTTCACAATCTAAGGTATGTTTTCAAAATTATACTGTTTTTGGATTATCCCAGTTATAGTGATATTTGTTAGGTCGCCGGAGGAGGAACGAGGTCAGAGTGGTGAGGGATTACGAATTTATTCTATTCAATCATCCGCACACAAGGTGGCTGAGCCTGGATGGCTCCAGCACCCAGTGATGGGAGTCAGCGGCTTTTAAAGGACTTTTGGCGGGCTTTTTTCTGGGCGGAGACTTCTTTATGCATACCCGGAGGGGAGATAATGGAGCGTAGTCACCACAAGTGAATGTGGTCTCAGCAAAGGGAATGTCCGTAGTGAAATGACCTGAAAAGCCAGTTCCCAGGGGAAAAGCATTGATTCAATTGCTCTGTCAAAGCTAACAGTATTTACATTTTAGTTAAGGAGGATTTGGGGATTTTTAAGGGAGGAAAAGACAAAACTACCCATTTAAGATGCTGTACATGTTAGTTGTAAAATTGTAAGCACTCAGTAAAGTAATGTTACTTACGTTCTTCACATTATTTCCCTGTATTTTCTATATACAAATCTCTTTGACTTTGATGGTAAGAAAATAATCATTTTGCAATTGTTTGATAAGAGCATGAGCAATGTCCGCCTCTTCTGTCATTCCAGCAGCCTTTCATGTAACTCAAAAATTGCAGTTCACAAAACCTCTTCTGTTGGGGTTGCCGATTCCACCTAAAATTTCTTTCTTTTCTATTAATTTGGTTTTTAAAATCTTTATTGTTGAGAGTATTACAGCTGTCTCTCCCCTTTTTTTTCCCATTGCCCCCTCCACCCAGTTCCCACCTCACCCCAGGCCTTCACCACTCTATTGTTTGTATCCATGGGGGCAATGCATGTATACATGTAAATTCTTTGGTTAATCTCTCCCCCACCCCCAACTTCCCTCTGTTCCATGATTCTGGTCCTATTTTATTTGTCAGTTCATTTTGTTCATTGGATTCCTCCAATGCCTCTGGTTCTATTTTATTTGTCAGTTCATTTTGTTCATTGGATTCCACATGTAAGTGAGATCACGTGATATTTGTCTTTCTCTGACTCGCTTATGATTTCAATGCTGCTCACTCAACTTCATGGTTCTGGCTCTTTATCTGAGAGATTAATTAATGCTTTCAATATTTATTTATTTACTTTGCCTTTGAACTTAGATTATGTCATAGCAAACATCCTTTGAAATCTTACGTAAATATCTGTTTCATAAGCTCAAAGGGCAGAGACCTCTATACCCAAGTGTTCAATGTCAAATCATAGTTGTATTAAAACAAGTCAGATACATTTACTAGTATGTTCCAAGTTCATAGTACAATGTAAAAATCCGCCGGAAGTGGATGTGTAAACAGTTATCTTCTTTATAAATAAATCCGTAGACTCCTGAGCTGGGATACCTGCTCTAAATTAGCCTATTTGGTAAGCAAAATAGAACCTTATTGAAGAAAATTCTGCCCCAAATTGAATTCATCAGTCACATCTATTTAAGCAGATTAAAATGAACCTAGTCAGATTGCTTTAGTTCCAAGGAGTACTAAAAGGAAACCTTATTTAAAATGAGAATTGCATAGTTTTTTTCAGATTCTTTTCACAAGAGCCTTAATTTTCTGTCCAACTTCTCAAAATTAAAGCATGAGCTCCCTCTGCTGAGTGAATTAATGTGTCGCGATGACACAGAATCCAAAACATTTGGACATTGCTTATTTTGCCGTTATGTTCTTAGAAATGTAAACAATTATGAACTACAAAAAAATTCTTTCTTTTTTAACAACTCATGACCATAATATGGGGTAGAATGGAAAGGTAGGTAAAAAAATAATTTATAAGGTAAAGATTCTTATGAAAGTAAGATTCATCTCACATATGACTTTTTTAAAAAGTTCATCTACTTACATCAGTGGTTCTCAACCTTCCTAATGTCATGACCCTTTAATACAGTTCCTCATGTTGTGGTGACCCCCAACCATAAAATTATTTTCGTTGCTGCTTCATAACTGTAATTTTGCTACTGTTATGAATCGTAATGTAAATATCTGATATGCAGGGTGTATTTTCATTGTTACAAATTGAACATAATTAAAGCATAGTGATTAATCACAAAAACAATATGTAATTATATATGTGTTTTCCGATGGTCTTAGGCGACCCCTGTGAAAGGGTCATTCAACCCCCAAAGGGGTCGCGACCCACAGGTTGAGAACCGCTGACTTACTTGGTTCACAAAAGTCTTTCCAGCTGCTGCAGCCTCAGACAGACCCATGGACCACACCCTCATGAAACCAAACAGAACAATGCCAGGGCTGACCTCAGGACCTGATACAATGATGAGCTGCTCCCTACTCTGGCCCCAAACAAAAGTAGAGCCCAGGACCCCAACTCCTTTAGCCACCATTGTTGAAGAAGACCGAAGAAACCCAAGCGACACTTAGAGAAATGGAGTTACACAGCTTTATTACGCCGGCGGTCTCAGAGGAGTTGCCTCCAAAGTCTGAGCAAACCAATGTGGTAGAAGCTCTTCTTTTATCCCCTTTTGGTTTCTTTTGTGCCTCAAATATGGATGGCATGGTGGTTGAGCATCGCCCTATGAACCAGGAGGTCACAAGTTCCATTCCAGGTCAGGGCGCATGCCGGGGTTACAGACTTGATCCCCTGTGTGTGGCGTGCAGGAGGCGGCAGATAACGATTCTCTCTCATCGTTGATGTTTCTATCTCTCCCTCTCCCTTCCTCTCTGAAATCAATACAGAGATATTAAAAGAAGAAAAGGTAAAAAGAAAAAGGTATGATCCTCCCTGTAAACGAATCTGCGACGCTGAAGGAGCACAGGTTAAATTTGATAAAATCCACTCCCACCTTCAGCTGAGCTGGCGTAGGACTGACTTCTTTAGTGGGAGCTGAGCACCAGTGCCTGAATGACACCCCCTTCACTGGTGGAAACTGGATACAAATCCTGAAATCGAATAACATTCTTAAGGTTTCTAAATAAAATATTTAGGGTTAGTGGGAGCCCACCAGCAGGGGGCAGCAGAGGCCTCTGTTCTGCCTCCATGGATTTTATGCTCCAGTTTTACGAAGGCGGCTTTTTCTCTGACCAGTTTCCGAGGTCTCAGAAGGCAGCAGGAAGACAGATGTGTTATCCGTGCTTGTCATCTCCTTAGTCACAATGAGTCATGAGGCTGGGCTGGTGAGGTGGTACCTCCGGGGCCTTCTCTCCAGACCAAACCACCCGCATCCCACGTGGTGAGATTCCTGCTGTGCCACCCATCAGAGCCCAGTGGGAGACAGGCTCCGTTCCTGGGTTGTTACTGAGTTGGGCAGACCTCTCCACAAGAAGCTGGCATTTAAAGCACTGGCGCTCGCATCTGGATTTTTTCTTTTTTCTTCTTTTAAAATATTTTTTTTTATTGATTTCAGAGAGGAAGGGAGAGGGAGAAGAGATAGAAACATCAACAATGAAAGAGAATCGTTGATCAGCTGCCTCCTGCACGCCTCCCACTGGGAATTGAGCTGCAACCCGGGCATGTGCCCTGGCTGGGAATCAAATTGTGACCTCCTGGTTCATAGGGCGATGCTGGGCCACACCGGCTGGGCTGGACTTTTCACTGAACATCTTTTTCAAGAGTCAATAAGTTAGGCAAAGGAGAGGAACGAAACTAGGGAACTGTCAGAAGTTCTCAGCTGCATTCCTAAGCAATATCAGCAACCATCGTGTTATCTGCGTGGCTTTGGGTTTGGAAATGAGGAGAAGGTGCGAGGAGAAGATGAAAGATCAAATCAGAGGCTGAGTGCAGAGGCCGTCAGCTCCCTTCCCTGCCCACCAGGGACACTGGTCTCCCGCCCACTCCCACACCAGCTGGCTGCCTCCAGGCTCTTTCTCATGCTGCGCCTCTTTGTTTCCGTGGCCCTCTCATCCTCCTCTGGGTCACACCTTTCAGACCTTCCTGCCTTTCTTAGTCAACCACTGAGCTACACTGGCCGAGCGGAAGAGGATTTCTTTCCTTTTCTTCTCTATATATTTGTATTGATTTCAGAGAGGAAGGGAGAGGGAGAGAGAGATAGAACCATCACTGATGAGAAAGAATCATGGATTGGCTGCCTCCTGCACACCCCCCATTGTGGATGGAGCCCACAACCCGGACATGTGCCCTGATGGGGAATCAAACCGTGACCTCCTGGTCCATAGGTCAATGCTCAACCACTGAGCCACACCGGCTGGGCTGAAGGTGATTTCTAAAGTCCCTTTTCATCATGAGATTTTTTTGAACACAAAGGCAGTTTTGATTGATGATGAGACTTCTATAGAACTTGGGTGCAATCTACTCATCTTCATTCTTGTCATGGAAATTAGTGAAGAGATAGACCATCCAGAACATCAGACTCAGAGAGGCGGGGAGGGTTTTACGAAGGACCTTGGTTCCTTGGCCAAAAAATAAGAACTAGTGCCATAGCCGATGACTTCCAACCACTGTCCCATGGCCACGGGCTGAACATGGCCACTGTAGACCATGAAGACATTTGAGAGTCTGAATAGGAAGGTGAGATGAGCACAGGCTCCCTGGGTGAACCTGGCGGTACAGTGTGGATTGAAGTGGGAAGAGAGTGTTCCCTGGAAATCAGGTTGACGGTCACTACAGTCTGCCAGGGTCACAGCTGAAGTGCACGCTTCTAGGTGCTCTGCAAAGTCAGTTCTGGCCCCAGGCGGTTTCATTATAAAAGCAGATTAGCTCTCAGGTAAGAACATCTCATGCTTTGCTCTTATCTGATGGAGTTGCTGCTATGTCAGTAATAACCAGTAGCCAGTTCTTGGGAGTGTGGGCAGGTAGGGAAATGGAGCCAAAGGTGACAGCGCTTTATTGTACTTGCGCACAGTTAATTATCATGTGGGCAGTCGTAGTCACCTGTGGAAAGTGTGTCACGTTATCATGCCTCTTGAAACTCACTATCCCATGATCTGGAAGAAACTATTAGCGACACCTAGTAAAACACAGTACATTCTTGTTTTGAATATATTAAAATGAAGTTCCTCTAAAAATAAGACTCTTGCCTGCTTGCTGAGCTTAACAGGGAAGTGCACTTTGGAGAAGAGAAACATTAAGGGGCAACGCAAGACAAAGGATTTTAAAAAGGGACATATATGTGTCAAGCCAAGAGGCAGCATTTACATGGGTAATTCCTTTCCAGTCTTGACTTTGGTACATGTTGATGCATTTCTAAATGAGATGTCTTTTTTTTTTTTTTTTTTAGTAGCTGTGGAACCCAGATATGAGAGAGAATGTTTCATCAAAGGCTGAACATCAAGATCGAGGCGCAGGTCAAGGGCTGTACCTTGGTTGTGGGCTTGATCCCCAGTAGGGGATGTGCAGGAGGCGGCTGATCAGTGTTTCTTTCTCATTGATGTTTCCAACTCTCTGTCCCTCTCTCTTCCTCTCTGTAAAATCAATAATATATATATTTTTAAAAGATAGAGGTGTCGCCCAGTCCCAATTTTTACCAGTGTTCCCCAAAGGTCCTCCCTCTTCCTCTCAGATAATGACTGCCTCCTATTTCATAAATAATAATAATATTAATAATAATAATTGAGGCCATCCATTAGCAATTGCTCCAAACACCATCTCTACCCCTCACCCCCACCACATGCATAATTTCAGAAGGTGAGGGCTCCTCCCTCCTTGCCAGGGACAATCTGCACCAGCTCCTTTGGTTCCACTCGCTCTCTACAAGTGTCCCTTCTGTGCTCCGTACCTTTAACTTGCATCTCTTTACTGCCTCATTCTGATCAGCCCATAAACTCAAGTCTGTTCCACCCATAACAAGAGACCCTCCCTGGATTCTGCTCCCTCCTCTAGCTGTTGCTTCTCCCTCCTTTCCCCTCTGAGACAATTGCCTGCCCTCTCTGCCTCCTTACTTCCCATTGATGCCTCAACTGCCTGCTTCTGACCAAGTGACCAGTGGCCTCTGGTTCTCTAATCTGAGAGACACTTTTCTGCTCTCTCTGGACGACCCTGCTGCTGTCCACAGGCCACTTGGCCCTTGCAGCCTGACTCCCCTGGCCTCTGACACTGCTCTCGAGTTTCTCCTTCTGCCTCCTTGCACCTTCTTCAATGCCTCTCTGGGCACGTCCAACTCTGCCTGGTTCTGTTATTCTTTTGAGAGTCAAAAGGTGTGGGCCCTTCTTCCAGGTAAAAAGGGCACACATCCTGTATAAACCGTACTGCCAGCTGCCACAACAGCCCTGAGGTCTTAGTGGATTAGCACAACCATAGTCCATTTCTTCCTTTTGTTCTTTTTTAAAATATATTTTTATTGATTTCAGAGAGGAAGGGAGAGATAGAAACATCAGTGATGTGGGGATCGAGCCCACAACCCAGACATGTGCCCTGTGCAGGAATTGAACCGTGACCTCCTAGTTCATACATCGACACTCAACCACTGAGCCAAACCAGCTAGGGCGAGGGTCAATTTCTTGATTGGACAAAGTGCAGTGCGGCTGTCCTCCTAGCCTCCTCTCCTCTCGCGTTACTCAGGGACCCACCTTCTGCCCGGCTGTGCTCAGGCAACACCGTTCATACCTGTTTCCAGTGTTTATTACACACACAGCTCTGTGTGCATCATGCCCGACCCAGGCCCCTTCTGCTCTGCCTAGATGACTCTCACTTCTTACAGACACCATCTATGTATCATCGTGTCTCCACAGAAGTTGCTCCCACCACCCCTCACTGCGAGGAACCCCTCCAGCTCTCCCTGCCTCAGATCCATGCGTGACTCAGCTGAGCATCTTGGCTGGTCGGCCCGAGTCTGCTTAGGGAAGCGGCAGGAATCGTGTCCTGATTGATGTCTCAGTGAAACACGGACCTTGGGCTGAGCAGAAACGGACAACATAGAAAGAAAAGGTGACTTCTTGCTTTACAGTTTCTCTCCTCCTGCCATCGCCACCTCTCACCTGCCGCCCTCGGCCATTTCCAGCCTCCCTTCCCCACCAGCTCCTGCTCCTACTCCTGCCCCCACCTTCCCAGGTCAGCCTCAGACCCAGGCTTATCTTCATGGCACATGGGCGCTGTGCTCAGCCTTGCCCCTGACTCAGGATCATGTTTATTGTTTCCCTTGGGCTGGCTTCATGAGCGATGGGAAACTACGCAGCAGCCACTGAATGTCACACCCATGGAGGCCGCACACCAGATGATTCTGAACTGGCATCTGACTCCAAAAACGACTGCTTCCGGTGCTTTGCGGTGATAAATGCAAGGTTGGTTTCTTCTCAGAAGGCCCGTGGCGTGTAACAACTCTCTCCCACTTTGCATGGGATGTCAGCCGTGATCAGGGATGACTCAAATTGGCCTCCGGGTTGCCACCACCCTCTGCCGGTGAGGCAAGAGGACCAGCTGGGCTGCTCTGCAGCTTGGAGGGCAACCCAGCCCTCACTTTCCCTTTGCTACACTCTAGTCATGGAGGGCCCCTTTGACAAATGCTTTGGGTTCCCCCCAAAAGAACTTCTACATGTCCTAGCCGGTTTGGCTCAGTGGATAGAGCGTCAGCCTGCAGACTGAAGGGTCCCAGGTTCCATTCCAATCAAGGGCACATGCCCGGGTTGCAGGCTTGATCCTGTAGTAGGGGGCATGCAGGAGGCAGCCGATCAATGATTCTCTCATCATTCCTCTCTCTCTCTCTCACTCTCTCTCTCTCTCTCTCTCCCTTCCTCTCTGAAGTCAATAAAAAATGTATTTTTTTAAAAAAATAAAAAATGTCTACAGGCTTCAATCACCCTTCCTTTCTTCCCTCCCAACTCTCCCACCCTAGGCAAGGCCAGCAGGGATCTGAGCAGGACCCCCTTGGTGTCTGGGAAGAGGCGGAGGTTTGAACCTGTCCCAAGCAATCAATCTCTCCCCTGCTTATGCCAGGAGAGCCACTCACCTGCCCACTTCCAGCATCTCCTCTCCTGCCCGGAACCTGGACCCCATCCTCGGCCCTTGTCCAGGCCCAGTGGCCTTGCAGTGTTTCATGTTCCAAATTCATAGTGAGCCACTCCCACATCCCCTTTCACTCACCATCTGATCTCCTGACAGTAGCGATGAGGACATCACTGGCCTGTTTGACTTTTCCCCACTCTCCCCAGTTCTGCCTATTCTAGAAGCTTCCGAACACATCCTTTTTCTACTTGCTCATCTCATCCGAGGAAGCCCCAGCTGTTATCTTTGCTTCCTAATGAGCCCATGATGAAACCCGCAGCCCACTCCACTCACAGGTGGAATGCTCAGGACCCTTGCTCAGTTTTCTGACAGTTATTTCTTTTAATTCTCAAAACAAATATATTCAGATTTAATAACAAATATGTGCGCTAGCGCCTTGGAAGAGGAGGTTCTGTTCTGACACCCAGAAAACAGTCATTTGTCTGAACTCCACAAAAGGTTGGGAATGACCACACCCATCTCTTCTCCACCTGTGTCAGACTTGCTGTTCTTGATAAATATTAAAATGGAGCCCAGTATTTGGCAGATGCAACTATAACCTGATGAGCTTGACTGGTAAGTTCAACCCACTGCTAGGAAGAAATCAACATGTAATTAACCAAATAGCATGTAAAAGCAATGGCTAAGCTTCTCAAAACAGAGCTTGGGGTGTGAATCCCATCTCTACTTGTTGCAAGGAAATAAAACAGCTTAATGACAACCACATCTCCTATTTGAAGAGAGCATGCCAAGCAGCCATCCTCTTGAGTTAAGCAACATTCCCACCGTGGCCTTGAGCTTGGGAAAAGGAGGATTAAATTGCCTAAACTGGCCATGTGTCTGTCTCAGCAATTCCACTTTGCCACTCAGTGATTTGGAAACATAATCCTAACTTTATACAGATAACTAGAGGCCGGGTACACGAGATTCGTGCACTGGGTGAGGTGTGTGTGTCCCCCAGCCTGACCTGTGCAATGCAGTCCAGGACCACTCGGGGGATGTCCAACTGCCAGCTTAGGCCCACTGCCGTGGATGCAGGAGAGGTTCCCACCACCACCACCGCTGCGTTTGCCAGGCATGAGCCCGGCTACTGGCTGAGCGGCACTCCCCCTGGGGAGTGCACTGACCACCAGGAGGCAGCTCCTGCATTGAACATCTGCCCCCTGGTGGTCAGTGCATATCATAGCAACCAGTCATTCTGCTGTTTGGTCGCTTTGCATATTAGGCTTTTATTATATAGGACTAGAGGCCCAGTGCACAAAAATTTGTGCACTCAGGGGGGAGTAGGAGGTCCCTCTGCCTGGCCTGTGCCCTCTCACAGTCTGGGACCCCTCGGGAGATAACAACCTGCTGACTTAGGCCTGCTCCCGGGTGGCAGAGGGCAGGCCCAATCCCTAGGTGCAGCCCCTGGTTGGGCTCAGAGCAGGGCCGATTGGGGAGTTGGGGTGCCACCCCTGTCATGCACAGAGCAGGGAGGATTGGGAGGTTGCGATGCCACCCTCAGTCACGCTCAGGGTAGGGCCGATTGGGGGGTTGGGGCACCGCCCCCTGTCACACTCAAGGCTGGGTCGATGGGCAGGTTGCGGTGCCACCCCCTGTCATGCACAGAGCAGGGCCAATCAGGGGGTTGGGGAGCTCCCCCCTGCCACTCACAGAGCAGGGCCCATCAGGGGGGTTGGGGCTCTGTACCCTGTCACGCACAGCGCAGGGTCGATCAGGGGGTTGGGGAGCTCCCCAGTGTCACACACAGAGCAGGGCCGATCAGGGGGTTGGGGAGCTCCCCCCTGTCACTCACAGAGTAGGGCCAATAGGGGAGTTGGGGCACCGCCCCCTGTCACACACAGAGCAGGGCCGATCAGGGGGTTGGGGCGCCGCCACTGTCACACTGAGGGCAGGGCCGATGGGGAGGTTATGGCTCTACCCCATCACACACAGAGCAGGGCCCATGGGGCGGGGTTTGGGGTGCCGCACCCTGTCACACACAGAGCAGGGTGGATAGGGAGGTTGTGGACCCACCCCCTGTCACACACAGAGCCTCAGGGTGATCAGGGGGTTTGGGCGCTGCCCCCTGTCACGCTGATCCCGGTGCTGGGAGGCCTCTCGGCTCTGCTGATCCCGGTGCTGGGAGGCATATTACCCTTTTACTAAATAGGATAGAAGCCTGGTGCACGGGTGGGGGCCGGCTGGTTTGCACTGAAGGGTGTCCTGGATCAGGGTGGGGGTCCCCACTGGGGTGCCTGGCCAGCCTGGGTGAGGGGCTGATGGCTGTTTGCAGCTGGTCACACCCCCTTCAGGGTGGGGGTCCCCACTGGGGTGCCTGGCCAGTCTGGGTGAGGGGCTGAGGGCTGTTTTCAGGCTGGCGGATGACTGAAGCTCCCAACTGCTCCTTTTTTCCTTTTTTTCTTTTTCATTCTGGGCCAGCTTTAGCTTTGAGGCTTGGCTCCAGCTCTTAGGCCTCCGCTGCTGAAAACAGGTTTCTGGCCTTTGTTTACCTTCTGTATTTGAAACAATGTTGCAATCCTGCTGGCTGAAGCCTGGCCGACTAAAGCAGGTTTCTGGGGTTTTGTTTAGCTTCTATATTTGTAACATAGTTGCTTAGAGTTGCAGCTCAGAGGCCGGCAAGGCAGGCGGGGAACGTTGGAGTTCTCCATCACTGAAGCAAGCAAGCCTCATGTTCACTTTAAGCTGCCTGGCTGCTGGCCGCTATCTTGGCTGGCAGTTAATTTGCATATCACCCTGATTAGCCAATGGGAAGGGTAGCGGTCATACGCTAATTACTGTTTCTCTTTTATTAGATAGGATTACTTCAGAAGTTTAACTACCCACACTCAAAATTGTGGTTGAAAGTAACCATTAAGCTCCGGGAAGACAATGACTACTTTAGGTGTTTGGTGTGTTTTTTCAAATTTATATACAGGGTAGGAAAAAAGAAGGGTTACAATTGTGAGTACCTGAAACACGGAGTTTATTCTTGTATTATTAACTATTGTATTATTTTCCACATGAGCAACTGTAAACCTACATTTGCCCCACCCTGTATACGTGTATTTATTAACATGCCGAAAGTTGCCTAACTCTGATCTGCCCTTTAGTCACACCGATCTTCCAGAATGTTCTTCCCTACCCCTCACAAAATTTACCCAACTAGAATTCTACTTGCTCAAGACATTCTCCCCTCTGCTCTTGAGAAAAGGTAACCTGAGGTTATGTATTAATGATAGCACCTACCTGGTAAAATAAACGTTTTAATGAAGAATTCCTGAATATCCATGTTTCCCAGTTCAGGAACCTATGACACCACTCATAGGACACATGCTTAGATAAGGGGACCCCAAACACCCTTTATACCTGACCATATACATAGATAGCTATTTAGTATAGCTGTCTTTCAAAGAAAAGTTAAAATATATATGTAGTCAATATTTTGTCCCAATGAAAATATCTTTATTGCTTTTTTGTGATTATATAAATAATATATGCTAATAGTTATTGTTTAAAAAACTTAATACATTAATATAATTTTCTATATTTCTCTATGTATATGTACATGTCTATATAAATTTACACCCTTGGGATCTCTTTGTACTTGCTCCATTTAGTTGTAGACACACTTTAGAAGGCTTTTCCTTTGTCGTTTTGCTTTGTTTTTATGAGGGAAGGAATATTGCCTTCCCCACCCCCAGGTAACCAATGTATGGTGCGCATCCTTCCATTTCTTTCCCCATGTTCATATATGCATCAGTAAACATTCATACATATACGTGGAGTTTTGTGTATAGTATCTTAATGTTCTTGTTTAAGAATGTTCCTCTCACCCTGGCCAATTGGTTGAGTGCCGTCCCATGCACCGAGAGGTGGCTGGTTTGATTCCCAGTCTGGGCACATGCCTGGGTTTCCAGCTTGATCCCCAGTGGAGGGTGCGTGCAGGAGGCAGCCAACAGATCCATGTCTCTCTCTCTCGTCGGTGTTTCTCTTTCTCCCTCTCCCATCCCTTCTCTCTGGGAACAATGGAAACATGTTTTTTGGTGTTTTTTTTTAAAAAAAAAAAAAAAAAGAACGGTCCTCTCATCTATCACTTACTATCATTCTTCACCAAATTGAAATCAACTTAATATTAATTTGGGTGAAAAAGTAGTAGTTTCAAGGGAACTGTAATGAGGTAGGAGGGTGGGGGTGGCATTGTAAAGCCTGTCTATCTCTCCTGGACTCCATTTAGCACATTCTCTCTCTAGACACCTCAGTCATCTCTTCTGAATCAAGAAAGATAAAACCCGAGGCCAGTCAGGCTTTACTAGGCTTCTACTGTGGGACTGACTGATGATGTCATCAAGCAACGTGACCACAAACAAGGGACTTGCTGTTGGAAGGTATGAGTTTGCATACTGGTTCTGTATATTTAATGTCTATGTGACCCTGACAACTGTCCAAGTCTCATCTCAGTTTTCTCATCTGCAAAATGGGAATATTATAATACATCTCACAGAATTGTCATGAGGACTAAACAAGATAATACATGTGAAAGCATTTTTAAGCTATATAGTGTATTCGTGTGGGAAATATAAAGTACAAAGTAATTCTTTTTTAAAAATATATTTTTATTGATTTCAGAGAGGAAGGGAGAGGGAGAGAGAGATAGAAACATCAACGATGAGAGAAAATCATGATCGGCTGCCTCCTGCACGCCCCCCAACTCAGGATCTAGCCTGCAACCCGGGCATGTGCCGTTGACTGGAATCAAACATGGGACCCTTCAGTCTGCAGTCTGACGCTCTATCCACTGAGCCAAACCAGCTAGGGCCAAAGTAATTCTTATGTAAGGGACTAAATTTTATCCAGATTGGTAAGATTAACACAGGGTGTTTCAGTCCTGGGGCAGTCAGTGGTTAAAGGGTAGTGCCATATACTCTCATGACCAAGGCCAGTAATTCCTCTTTCCAAGGCCAGATAAGAGTTGTGCCCCACACAGACTGTACCAGCTTCATCCTATTGGTAGAGTAACACCCTTCCATCTCCTGATCCATGAAAGAATCAAAGGGGAGGCCCTTAGCACCTGTAAACATGTTACTACACATATACTTAGACCTATCACTTTCACTGCTAGGAATTTTTTAACAGCTTTACTGAGATATAATTCACAAATCATAAAATTCACCCATTTAAAGTATACAATTCCAGGGTTTGTAGTATACTCATAAACTTGTACAACCTCACTACAGTCTAATCTTAGAACATTTTTATCACACTCCCCCCACCAAGAAAAACCCTAAATCCACTATCACTTTTAGGAATTTAACCGATGGACATCCAAAAAATTTCTTTTTGCCAAAATACATATGCAAAGATGTTTACTGTGGGAAGATATTTATATAAAAATGAAAAAAATAAATCCACACAAGGTGTTCCTTATTTGGGAGCTTTAATAAAGTGTGATGCATCTATATGATGGCCTACTAGGCAGTTGTTAAAATGAATGAGGTATACTATATTTATATATGGTGACATGGAAAAATATTAGAAACTGCATAGTTCTATGTGAAATAGGTCACAGGAGCTCCCATAGTCCAGTGTATAATGATAAAAATAACTAAATTATATAGTTGCTACATGCCAACCAGGAGAAAAGTGACATCCAGCTAATGGGTAAGATCTAGATTAGTAGAGGCTTTCCATAACAGCACAAAATGAAGTTTCTAGAAAGACATTAATAACTAAGACTTGGTATAAAAATCAAAACGTTGAGCAAACCTGATGTATACTTGTGATAGTGTGAGAGATGTAAACATAAATTGAGCAGGCAAATAATTACATAGGCCCTACTTTTTCTATGTTTGAAATGACTGCAGGGATAAACCACTTAAGGTCCAGAGTGTTCACAGTTCCTGGGATTTTAGTTCTGTATGAAACTAAACATACACAAGTATTGTGCTGTGTATTTTGGCACCTAATCTTTCTAAATCTCTTATATATTGATGTGATTCTGGCATGAGAATAGATTTAAAGACATAACTCAATATTGCATGAATTCAAGAAAAGTCATTTGGTACAAATGATAAACACATTTGAAATGCTGAACAGTAAGAATCTTTTGCAAAAAAAAAAAAATAGGTTGATCATAACTAAACATAGAGGTTGCAATTCTGTCAAGCTTGTTGAAAACTACTTTTCAACACTCCTACAGAAGCCTCATTAGACTTATTCACCAACTCAACATGTTGGCTAATTGTATTATGAATTAGATCCTATCTCAAATTCCACTCCCACGGCAATGGCATCACTGAATGCTACAGCTGTTTTTATGGCCACTGGAGTCTTTGGAATGCAGCTGCCTTTTAGGGCAGTACTTCTCCAAATAGAGAAGTTGCTTGCTGTTCAAAGCTCCATGCTGATTTTGTCTTATGAATGTACTGAATCTTCATATTTTATTCCATTTTTGATTAACACTGGGGCAACAAGCACCAGCACTCTCCCAAGGCCTGCAACACAATATATGGCAATACAGCCACCAGGTTCTGCAGGAAACTTACTTTTTACAAGACTTAACCAGTCATCAAAAATCTGGTTGAATGGTGCTGCACCATCATCAAAAGGCCAGTCAAAGCATGGATGCCTTCTTTCTCCACAAAAGTAGTGTCCTTATCCATTGACGCGGAAAAAGCATTTAACAAAATCCAATCCTTTCTTGATAAAAACTCTCAGCAAGGTGGGAATAGAAGGATCATACCTCAACATAATAAAAGCCTTATATGACAAACCCATAGCCAACATCATACTCAATGGGCAAAAACTAAAACCATTTCCCCTAAGAACAGGAACAAGACAGGGATGCCCACTCTTACGACTCCTGTTCGACATAGTACTGGCAGTACTAGCCATTGCAATCAGACAAGAAGAAGAAATAAAAGGCATCCAAATTGGAAAAGAAGAAGTAAAACTGTCATTCGCAGATGACATGCTATTGTACATAGAAAACCCCAAAGACTCCATCAAAAAACTACTGGACTTAATAAATGAATTTGGCAATGTAGCAGGATACAAAATTAACACCCAGAAGTCTATGGCTTAGAAAATACCAATAATGAACTCTCAGAAAGAGAAATTAAAAAAGCAATCCCGGAGACCGCGCCATCTTGGGTAGCTGTTGCCGGAGTCCAGAGATCAGCTTCTAACCTGGAAACAGGGGATCTCAAGCAGCGTGACTGTGTGAACTCAGAGGAGCTCTGCTTCTTCTCACAGAAAGGTTAGACTTCCCCTAAAGGTGCAGTTTGCAGTTCGGGTTGGAGAGAGGACCAAGCTCGTGCGCGCGCGGGGCGAAATCTGCGCCCCACAGAGTTCGCGGCCATTGGGACCAGCGTGACCCGCGAGTGGGGAAGGGGCCCCACAAGGCTGCTGGCAGAAGGGAACGCTAAAAATAAGCCCATAGCTGGACTGGATGTAAAAAAGCAGCCTTGGACTTTGCCAGTGTCCCGGCTGCTTGGTGCCAGGGGCGAGTGGGCGCGCGGAGACTGTGCGCAGACCTGGAAGGTGGTGGCTTGCGAATTCACACAGAGTATCAGGTTCTTGTTACAGCTCCCCTTAGATCCGTGCATTTGATTATTAAACCCAGTGCATGGGATTCCCCAGTTGGGGTCATTCGCAGAGCCTGTAGGGGAAAGTTCTTTTGGGGGAGCCTGGGAAACAGAGCGGACAGTAACCATTAAAAGAACCAGCTCTGGGCAGGGGACTTTCCCAAATCAGTTTCAAGTACCATAGAGGAAAAAAAAACCTACTGATAGAGAGGACTTATAACCTCGGAGGTCAATCCAGACACACTGCCACCCAGAGGCAGAGCCATGAACTGGCTCTTCTGTGATCACAAATAAAGGTAGTCTGGTAAACAAATACAACCTGCCTTAAAATCAGGACTGTGGTTTACGGCACGGAGGGACAGTGTATCACAGGGAAATTCAACACTCTCCTGAATGCCTGGCAGGACTAAGGCGTGCCAAAAAGAACAGAAGATCTGAAGCACCTTCACTACCGCATATTTTTATATATTTTTTTAATTCTTTTTTCACCATTTCATTAAGAACCTATTTTAATTTTTTTTTATCACTTGATTTTACCTTTTTAACTACCACACTTTTTTAACCAGTATTATTGCTATCATTATACCATTTTTTCAAGTGTCATTTTATTTTTTATTTTTTTTTATTTTTCTTTATTTTATTTTGGGATTAGTGTTCTACACTCTATTTTCATCGTTCCTTTAGCATCATTTCTCTCTATCTCACATTTACCATTAAGCCAAAACTCTCTTCCTCACTTTTCCCCTTTTGCTGTCCTGTTTCTCTTACCCTATTCCTGCTTTAGATTTTCCCTATTCCTTCTTTTCACCCACTGTCTAAATTTCACCCTACTTATATATCTACTTTCCAATCCCTTGCTCTAAATCCATATACACGTCTCTCTTATCTTTCTTCACTATCCAATTTTTTTTTTCTCTCTCTCTCTGTCGTTTTGCCAGTGTTTGCTTGATTTTGAGTATATTAGGTTTTTTAATGCTTGTTTGGGAGATTGTTTTGTTTTTTATTTTAATTTTTCTGTTTTGCTTATTTTTTCTTTCTCTGGTTATTTTTGTGCTTCTGTTTTCCCTTGCCTTGCTTGATATTAGTGGTTGTTTGTAGTTTGCATTAATCTCCAGGGATCTGCTGCTGGAATTCATTGAGATTAGTTGCGGTTCTCTTAGAGTTTTCTCCCCATACAAATAGCCTCTTCCCCTCTTATTTTTTTTGTCTGTTTGTTTTTTTCTTCTCTCCCTTTTCCCCATCTCATTTTGGCACTCCTTTTTGTTTTTTCTTTTTCTCTTTAATCTTTTTCTCTTTTTTCTTCTTTATCCCCTAATTCTCTTCGCTCGGGTGGTCACCTTTATTTGGGGTTATTAATATCGTGAATACATTTTGCTCAGTGCCTTGTACGTTGTGCCTTGTTGTGTTGTATTTTGTGCCTTTAAATCAATGCAGCAGAGAGAGAACTACATAACCAAACACCTGGAGAAGAGAGATCATGGTGAAACAAAGAATCAACCCACATATGAAAGAAAAACAGGCATCATCAGAAAAGAAAGTAAACGAAATGGAGGCAATGGAGGCAAGCAACCTGTCAGAGAAAGAATTCAGAGAAATGGCCATAAGGTGGATGAAAAAAATGGAAGACAAATTCAACAATATATGTAGGAACCAAGAGGAAATGAAGAACCAAGAGGAAATGAAGAAAAACCAAGAAGAAATGAAAAATGACATCACTGCTATAAAGAACTCAATAGAAAGCATCAACAGTAGACTAGAAGAAGCAGAGGACCGCATCAACGAGCTAGAAGACAAGGTAGAAAAAAATACCCAAACAGAACAGCTTCTAGAAAAAAAAATTAAAAAGCAGGAGGAGAGCCTAAGAGAACTCTGGGACAACGCTAAAAGAAACAACATCCGAATAATAGGGGTGTCAGAAGGAGAGGAAGCTGAGCAAGGAATAGAAAACCTGTTTGAAAAAATAGTAACAGAAAATTTCCCTGATATAGGGAAGAAAAAACTCACACAAATCCAAGAAGCTCACAGAGTCCCAAACAAAATGAACCTGAAAAGACCAACACCAAGGCACATAATAATTAAATTGGCAAACGCCAACGACAAAGCAAGAATCTTAAAGGCAGCCAGAGAGAGACAGAAAGTTACCTACAAAGGATCCCCCATCAGACTAGCGACTGATTTCTCAACAGAAACACATCAGACAAGAAGGGAATGGAATGAAATATACGAAGTCATGCAAAGGAAGGGTCTGAATCCAAGAATACTATACCCAGCGAGGCTATCAATCAAAATTGAGGGTCAAATCAGGAGCTTCACAGACAAAAATGGTCTACGGGAGTTTATTACAACCAAGCCAGCAATGCAAGAAATGCTAAAGGGTCTTCTGTAAATAGAAAAAATAAGAAACAAAGAATGAATGCAGCGGTAAAGAACAAAAATAGCAACTAACAAGTTTCTATCAATAATAACTTTAAATGTAAATGGATTAAATTCCCCAGTCAAAAGGCATAGGGTAACTGAGTGGATAAGAAAACATGACCCATATATCTGCTGTCTACAGGAAACCCACCTCAGAAAAAGAGATGCACACAGACTGATGGTGAAGGGATGGAGAAAGGTTTTTCAGGCCAATGGAAGTGAAAAAAAAAGCCGGGGTAGCAATACTTATATCTGACAAATTAGATCTCAAAGTAAAGGACATAAAAAGAGATCAAGAAGGCCACTTCATAATACTAAAGGGAGCAGTCCAACAAGAAGAAATAACTCTGGTAAATATATATGCACCCAATATAGGAGCACCCAAATACGTAAGAAATCTTCTGGAGAAGATCAAGGGAGAGATTGACAGCAATACAATCATAGTAGGGGACCTTAACACCCCATTATCACCACTGGACAAATCCTCTAAACAGAAACTCAGCAAAGAAACATCAATCCTAAATGACTCACTAGATCAGATGGAATTAATTGACATCTTCAGAACATTTCACCCCAAAGCCACAGAATATACATTCTCCTCAAGTGCACATTTGTCATCTTCAAAAATAGACCATATATTGGGTCACAGACAAAGTCTCTTCAAATTCAAGAAAATTGAAATCATATCAAGCATCTTCTCTGACCACAAAGGCATAAAACTGGAAATCATCTACAACAAAAACAATCCAGAAAAATCAAACACATGGAGACTAAATAGCATGCTATTAAACAACGACTGGGTTACCAGTGAGATCAAAGAAGAAATAAAAAGCATGATGGCAACAAATGACAATGAAAACACAACATTCCAAAACCTATGGGACACAGCAAAAGCAGTCTTGAGAGGGAAGTTCATAGCTCTACAAGCCTACTGCAAGAAACAAGAAACAATGAGAATAAATTACCTAACTCTACAACTTGAAGAGTTAGAAAGAGAGCAACAAGAAAAGCCCACTGTAAGCAGAAGGAAGGAAATAACAAAGATCACAGCGGAGATAAATGACATAGAGACCAAAAAAACAATACAAAAGATCAACAAAACCAAGAGCTGGTTCTTTGAAAGGATAAACAAGATTGATACACCTCTAGCCAGGCTCACCAAGAAACAAAGAGAGAGGACCCAAATAAACAAAATCAGAAATGAAAGAGGAGAAATAACAACAGACCCCATAGAAATACAAAGGATTGTTAGAAAATACTATGAACAACTCTACTCCAACACACTAGACAACCTGGAGGAAATGGACATATTCCTAGAAAAATACAACCTTCCAAAACTTAACCAAGAAGAATCTAAAAATCTCAATAGGCCAATAACTATGGAGGAAATCGAAGCAGTATTCAAAAAGCTTCCAGCAAACAAAAGCCCAGGGCCAAATGGCTTCATAGGGGAGTTTTACCAAACATTCAAGGAAGACCTAAAACCTATCCTCCTCAGACTATGTCAAAAGATCCAAGAGGAAGGAAGACTTTCCAGCTCATTGTATGAAGCCAACATCACCCTAATCCCAAAACCAGATAAAGACAATACAATGAAAGAGAATTATAGGCCAATATCCCTCATGAACATAGATGCCAAAATCCTCAACAAAATCCTAGCAAATCGGATCCAGCAGTACATCAAAAAGATCATACACCATGACCAAGTAGGATTTATCCCAGGGATGCAAGGATGGTACAATATCCGCAAATCAATAAATGTGATACATCACACAAAAAAATTGAGAGAAAAAAACCACAGAGTCATATCAATTGATGCGGAAAAAGCATTTGACAAAATCCAACACCCTTTCTTGATAGGAATTGAGGGATCATACCTAAACATAATAAAAGCCATATATGACAAACCCGCAGCCAACATCCTACTCAATGGGCAAAAACTAAAACCATTCCCCCTAAAAACAGGAACAAGACAGGGATGCCCCCTCTCACCACTCCTGTTCAACATAGTACTGGAAGTACTATGCAATCAGAAGTAGTATTGCAATCAGACAAGAAGAAGAAATAAAAGGCATCCAGATTGGAAAAGAAGAAGTAAAACTGTCCTTATTTGCAGATGACATGATACTGTACATACAGAACCCTAAAGACTCCATCAAAAAATTATTAGACTTAATAAATGAATTCGGCAATGTAGCAGGATACAAAATTAATGCTAAGAAATCCATGGCATTTCTTTACACCAATAGTGAACTTACAGAAAGTGAAACTACAGAAGCAATCCCATTTACCATTGCACCAAAAAAATTAAAATACCTAGGAATAAACTTAACTAAGGAGGTAAAAGACCTATACACAGAAAACTACAGGACACTGAAAAAAGAGATAGAGGAAGACATAAACAGATGGAAGAATATACCGTGTTCATGAATTGGTAGAATCAACATCATCAAAATGTCCATACTACCCAAAGCAATTTATAGATTCGATGCAATCCCCATTAAATTACCAACGACATATTTCACAAATCTAGAACAAACGTTCCAAAAATTCATCTGGAATAAAAAAAGACCCCGAATAGCTGCAGCAATCCTGAGAAAGAACAAAGTAGGTGGGATCGCAATGCCAGATATCAAACTGTATTACAAAGCCACTGTTCTTAAAACAGCTTGGTACTGGCACAAGAACAGACATACAGATCAATGGAATAGAATAGAGACCCCAGAAATCGACCCAAACCACTATGCCCAATTAATATTCGACAAAGGAGGCAAGAGCATACAATGGAGTCAAGACAGTCTCTTCAATAAGTGGTGTTGGGAAAATTGGACAGATACATGCAAAAAGATGAAACTAGACCACCAACTCACACCATACACAAAAATAAACTCAAAATGGATAAAAGACTTAAGCGTAAGACGGGAAACCATAAAAATACTAGAGGAATCCACAGGCAGCGAAATCGCAAACATATGCCGAAGGAATTTCTTCTCTGATAATGCTCCTAGGGCAATGGAAACTAAAGAGAAAATAAACAAATGGGACTACGTCAAAATAAAAAGCTTTTGCACAGCAAAGGAAACAATCAACAAAACAACAAGAAGACCCACTACATGGGAGAACATATTTGCTAATGATACCACCGATAAGGGTTTAATTCCCAACATTTACAGGGATCTCATGAAACTTAACAAAAGGAAGATAAACAATCCAATAAAAAAAATGGGCAACGGACCTAGATAGACACTTTTCTAAAGAGGACATACAGAAGGCCGAAAGACATATGAAAACATGCTCAAAGTCACTAATTATACGAGAGATGCAAATCAAAATGACAATGCGTTAATCATCTCACACCTTTCATTATGGCTATCATCAACAAATCAACAAACAACAAGTGTTGGGGAGGATGTGGAGAAAAAGGAACCCCTCTGCACTGCTGGTGGGAATGCAGACTGGTGCAGCCACTGTGGAGAACAGAATGGAGCTACCTCAAAAAACTAAAAATGGAACTGCCATTTGACCCAGTGATCCCACTACTAGGAATATATCCCAAGAAACCAGAAACGCCAATCAGAAAGGATATATGCACCCCTATGTTCATAGCAGCACAATTCACCATAGCTAAGATTTGGAAACAGCCTAAGTGCCCATCAGCAGATGAATGGATTAGAAAACTGTGGTACATCTACACAATGGAATACTATGCTGTGGTAAAAAAAAAAAAAAAAAAGGAACTCTTGCCTTTTGCAACAGCATGGATGGAACTGGAGAGCATTATGCTAAGTGAAATAAGCCAGTCAGAGAAAGATAAATACCACATGATCTCACTCATTTGTGGATTATAGAGAACAACATAGACTGATGAAAAGGGACAGACCCAAAGACTGAGAAACAGCGATCAGGCTATCAATCCCCTGAAGGAAAGTAGGGGAGGGCGGGGGTAAGGGGAAGAGATCAATCGAAGGACTTGTATACATGTATATAAGCCAAACCAATGGACATGGACTACAGGGAGATGGGAGCATGAGTGTGCGGGGTTGGGGGTGGGGGGGGGAAAGGGGAGGTTGGGGGTTAATGGGGGGCATGAGGACACATTTGTAATACCTTAACTAATAATAAAAAAATAAAAAAAAAATAAATTATGACTGACAGAAAAAGAAAAAAAAAGCAATCCCATTTATCATTACAACAACAAAAAATAAGATACCTAGGAATAAACTTAACCAAGGAGATAAAGGACCTGTATTCAGAAAATTTCAGGACACTGAAAAAAGAGATAGAGGAAGACATGAACAAATGAAAGAATATACCATGTTCATGGATTGGTAGAATCAACATCATTAAAATGCCCATACTACCCAAAGCAATCTATAAATTCACGCAATCCCCATTAAAATACCAATGGCATACTTCAAAGACCTAGAACAAATTCTCCAAAAATTCATCTGTAATTAAAAAAAAGACCCTGACTAGCTGCAGCAATCTTGAGAAAGAAGAACAATGTTGGAGGGATCACAATACCAGATATCAAGCTGTATTACAAAGCCATTGTTCTCAAAACTGCCTGGTACTGGCACAAGAACAGACCAACAGACCAGTGAAACAGAACAGAGAACCCAGAAATCGACACAAGCCATTATGCTCAATTAATATTTGTCAAAGGAGGCAAGAGCATACAATGGAGTCAAGACAGTCTCTTCAATAAATGATGTTGGGAAAACTGGACAGATAATTGCAAAAAAATGAAACTAGACCACCCACTTATACCATAAACAAAAATAAACTTAAAATGGATAAAGGACTTAAACGTAAGATGGGAAACCATAAAAATCTTAGAAGAAGCCATAGGCAGTAAAATAGCAGGCATTTGACATAGCAATATCTTTACCGATACAGCGCCTAGGACAATGGAAACTAAGGAAAAAATAAACAAATGGGACTACATCAAAATATAAAAAGCTTCTGCACAGCAAAAGAAACCATCAACAAAACAACAAGAACGCCCAGTGCATGGGAGAACATATTTACCAATGTTATCCTGATAAGGGGTTAATCTCCAAAATTTACAGTGAACTCATACAACTTAACAAAAGGAAGATAAACAATCCAACCAAAAAAATGGGCAAAGGACCTAAATAGACACTTTTCGAAAGAGGACATTCAGAAAGCCAAGAGGCATATGAAAACATGCTCAAAGTCACTAATCATCCAAGAGATGCAAATCAAAACAACAATGAGGTACCATCTCACACCTCTAAGAATGGCTATCATCAACAAGTCAACAAATGACAAGTGCTGGAGAGGATTCAGAGAAAAAGGAACCCTTGTGCACTGCTGGTGGGAATGCAGACTGGTGCAGCCACTGTGGAAAACAGGATGGTGTTTCCTCAAAAAATTAAAAATGGAACTGCCATTTGACCCAGTAATACCACTTCTAGGAATATATCCCAAGAAAACAGAAACACCAATCAGAAAGGATGTATGCACCCCTATGTTCATTGCAGCACAATTTACAATAGCTAAGATTTGGAAACAGCCTAAATGCCCATCAGCAGATGTGTGGATTAGAAAACTGTGGTATATCTACACAATGATATACTACGCTGCTATAAAAAAGAAGGCATTCTTACTATTTGCAACAGCATGGATAGAACTGGAGAGTATTATGCTAAGTGAAATAAGCCAGTCAGTGAAAGAAAAATACCTCATGATCTCACTTATTTATGGATAATAAAGAACATTATAAACTGATGAACGAAAATAGATACAGAGGCAGAGAAGCATCAAACAGACTGTCAAACTACAGCAGGAAGGCTGAGAAAGGTTGGGGAGGGAGGTAAGAGATCAACCAAAGGACTTGTACTAGTATGCATGCATATAAGCATAACCAATGGATATAAGACACTGGGGGGGGGGGGTGAGGAGAGGGCATGTGCCGGGGGGTAGGGGAAGCTGGGGGAAGGTCTATGGGAAAAAAGAGGAAACATATGTACTACTATTTTTAATACTTTAAACAATAAAATTAAATTAAAAAAATAAAACACTTTAGTATAAAAACAAACACACGCAAACGAGTAGTGTCCTAAGTTGCTTCACATACTCTTACTATTGTGGTAACTCCATTCTTCTTACGTTCCGCTATGAATTTGTTTGAGGTCACAGTGGTTGGGATGTGTGTAATAAGAAATCTCATGTTCTTGTATGTAACTTCCACAGGAGCTGGGCAGTTCATGAGAGCCATGATCATTTAGTTAAAAAACACTCAATAGGGTGATGAAAGAATTTTAAAATTGAATACAGAAATGATGCACAGAAACTGAGCCCACTTCAAGTCTACCCCACTGGACATCCTCGGTGCTGCGAGTGCAGCTGGGAGTAATGGGAAACGAGATGAGCCTCCTAACGAGCAGCAGCAGTTCCTCCACCTGGTCATACTGAGGCCATAGGAAGGAAGGGCACTGCGGGCCCCCATCCAGGCCTGAACTCGCGTAAAATGCTCCGCAGATGCCGGTCAACACTTCTATGTCCAGGGGAACCACTCACTTGGGGGCTTCTTGGTGGAGTAGTAATGGATTTCTACAGTCCACTCACCTGCACAGAGGGCATGCTGTGCCTGGCAATAATTTCCACTGCCCTCCAGAAACTCCATAAATGTGTGACTACAGGTAAGAACACTACAGAAAGAACCATGCTGACTCACTGTATGTTGTGGCCTAGTCATACAACTGGTCCTGACAGCAGTGGTGGAGGAAGCCGCAGGGCAGGGGGAGGCAGTGTGTGTGGGTGGGTGGCAGGGGGAGGGGGTCGGGGGGCGGTGGCAGCTTTGCAGAAGGCAGCAGGGGCACCAGACTCTTGAGAAACAGAGTATGGAAGGAGGAGCTGGGGAATGAATGCAAAGGAGAGAAGAAGTAAAGATGAGATCCAGTAGGGGGTCGACAGACTTTTTCAGTAAAAGACCCAGAGAGTAAATATCTTAAGTCCTTGCGGACCATAAGATTTCGACTGTGACCACTCAGCCCTGCTGTGGCAGCTGGAAACCAGCCAGAATCAATACCTAAATGAATGTTTGTGGCTGGGTTCAAATAAAACTTTAAGGACACTGGGGAAAGTTTCATGAGTTTTAATAGTATACTATTTTATTGATTGATGGTTTGGTTAGTTTAAAAATAACAATAGCCTATTTAAAACTTGATTTTTAAAAAATATATTTTATTGATTTTTTACAGAGAGGAAGGGAGAGGGATAGAAAGTTAGAAACATCAATGAGAGAGAAACATCAATCAGCTGCCTCCTGTACACCCCCTACTGGGGATGTGCCCGCATCCAAGGTACATGCCCTTGACTGGAATCAAACCTTGGACCCTTGAGTCGGCAGGCTGACGCTCTATCCACTGAGCCAAACTGGTCAGGGCTAAAACTTGTTTTTTTTAAAATATATATTTTTATTGATTTTATAAGAGAGGAAGGAAGAGGGAAAGTGAGATAGAAACATCAATGATGAGAATCATTGATTAGCTGCCTCCTGCACGCCCCACACTGGGGATCAAGCCCACAACCCGGGCATGTGCCCTAATTGGGAATCGAACCGTGACCTCCGGATTCATAGTCGATGCTCAACCACTGAGCCACGCCAGTCAGGCAAAACTCGATTTTTATTTATTAGTCCCTGGCTTTCAACACATTTCCCTGAAAAGCCATTCTGGGCTTCAAAGGGGAGGGGCAAGGATGCTGAGTTGGCTCACTCCTGGCAAAGGAGGAGACAGGGTGCTGCCAAGAGCCCTTTGAAGTGCTGGCAGACGGGGCGGGCAGACAGCCCTGGTTGGTGCTCCTGTCTGCTGATGTGTGGCTATATATCACCTGCTGAAGCTTGGGCTTTTCTAAGACGGATAGGCAGCCAGGTGTTGGCTCTCACTGACCTGCTCTACTGGAAGAAAACCTCCTCCTGGGGTGGAGGCCCTGCTTTCTGGCACGATGCCTTCTCTCCCAAGTTCTGATGAGCTGATTTTCTTTGTGAATGGAAGAAAGGTAAGTTTACACAATGATTAATATGAATTTTTGCACACCAGAGACAAAGCCAAGCTAGTTTCTTTTCACTATGATACCACTCCTTAATTAACCTCTGCCTTCTGTCTTTGTTAAGTCATACGTACTGGTCTGAACTTGAGCATGGGTCATTCATTCAAGGTTTAGGGCAAAATTATGAAAGCATGGCGGCTTTTGCTTGCTCTGAACTTTTCTTTTGGACAGTAAGGAGCTCCCGTTTGTATTTGTTGGATTACAATGGGAGTGAATTCTGACCCAGGTTATGAAAAACTAGATGAGCTCTACTGGAGTTCACCGATGTTATTGCAACAGAAGGTACATATGACATTAAGGATGCTAATAGCAAAGAATGGTTTTGTTTTGCCTTCATACATACACTCAGCTGGTCAATTATCCCAGAAACTGAAGCAGCTCTCCTGAGCCACGGGGCAGGGAGGCTGCTGTGTCCACTGGGGAAGAGGTGCGGCAACTCAAATCTCCGTTGTCCTCAGGCCTGTACTTGAATGAGCAAAATGAATAAATAAAATGTTTGAGGTGCTTTGGGACAATTAGGTGGGAAAAAACTTATAAAATATTAAAACAGAAAATTGTTTTGAAAAGTCATTTGGTGTTAATGATTTTGCTTCCTACGCCTCGTTGTGCTGCATTACTGATGTTCTTCCCTAAAAGGGGAGACACAGCTTTAATCATGGCAAACATTCTTGGAGTGTTGCCTGTCAAATAGCAGGGAAACAACATTTTTAGGAAACCCATGAACTAAAGAACAAAGAGTGAAAGAGAAAGCAAAGAACCAAGAAAAAAAATCTGGGTTTAGCAATACTGCTTACCAATTGGACAGGATCTTGCATGACCTGAAGCCAACTGGCATGTCAGAAGAATAATTGCTGAGTGGACAATTCACAGGCATTCAAAAGCTAAGAACTTTTCTGAGTTCAAGGAAAACGGGGCTTTGTTGCTTTGCCTTTGTTGGTAAATAAAACCATTTATTCTTCAATAACACATTCAAATGAGTATTCCCTCTCCAGGTCTCCCAATCTTTTGAATTCATAGCTGATAGTTTGGTATTTTTCCCTTTCTCTGTTTTACAAATTTCTAAGACAAGTTGTAGATGGCAAATAAAAGGGGGGAAATATATGCAACTCTTTGAAGAAATTAGGTTTGCTGTTATTTTTGTGGTTGATCTTCTTCCCTTTAGACCCAGGAGCGCAGAGTTGAGCAAAGCACATTCCTCCACCAATGGCACATCCTCATCACAGTCTGGACAAGGCTCTTCATTTGCTTTATATTATTTTCTTTTTTCTTCTTATTTCTTATCTTCTCTTTATTTCCTTCTCCCAGATGCATTCACTCTTGTGCATTATAAACATACATCCTTGTCATATACTTTCAATATAGTCATTTAGAAAGATAGACGTATCCTTAAAATATATGCAGTTGATCCTTGAACAATACAGGTTTGAACTGCGCTGGTCCACCTATATGTCCTTTTTCCCCCCAATGTATTGTCCTTATGATTTTCTTAATCACATTTTCTCTAGCTTACTTTATTGTTAGAATACAATAGAAATATATATCCTATATAATAAAGAGGTAATATGCAAATTAACCCTCATGCCTTCACAAGATGGCTGCCTACAACCAGGCCGGCAGGGGGGTTAATGAGGGACGACCAAATGACTGAACAAGCAGGCTGTGTGGGGTGACCAGGCTGGCAGGGGGGGGCAGTTTAGGGTGACCAGGCCAGCGGAGGGGGGGGGCAGTTAGGGGTGACCAGGCTGGTGGCAGGTGCAGTTGGGGGCGATTAGGCCGGCAGGGGGGGCAGTTAGGGGAGACCAGGCTAGCAGAGGGGGGCAGTTGCAGGTGACCAGGCTGGCAGGGGGGGCAGTTGGGGGCAAACAGGCAGGCAGGCAGGTGAGCAATTAGGAGCCAGCAATCCAGGACTGTGAGGGGGATGTCCAACTGCCAGTTTAGACCCAATTCCAGGGATTGGGCCTAAAGTGGCAGTTGGACATCCCCCAAAGGGGTCCCAGATTGGGGAGGGTGCAGGCTGGGCTGAGGGAACACACCTCCCCTGCATGAATTTCATGCACCAGGCCTCTAGTGTATATGTAACATACAAACTATGTGTTAATTGACTGCTTATGTTATTGGTAAGGCTTCTAGTCAACAGTAGCCTATTAATAGTTAAGTTATGGAGGAGTCAGAAGTTATATATGAATTTTCAACTGTGCAGGGGGATCAGTCCCCTAATCCCACATTGTTCAAGGTTCAACTGTACAGTGTTTGGCTTTGCATGAGTGTATTTATATTCTTACGTTACCCAAGTGAAATTATGATTTACTTCACAAGACATATACATCTCCTTCTATTTCTTTTGTGACTCAAAAGAGATCTATCCATGTTGCCCTTTGAACACCTGGCTCATTATTTCTGCATGTAGAGTTCTCCAGGCTGTGGACATCCTGCTTATCCAGTCCCCCAGTGATAGACACATGGAATGCTTCCAATTCCCCACTACATGCAGTGAACACCCTACCATGTATTTTCTTACCAACACTGGCAGGAAAATCTCTAAGTGAAATTAAGGCATGCCAATGTCTCAGGTCCTGCCAGGTGGCTTTCCAGGAATCCTGCACAAGTTACATTTTCCCACAGTTCATTGCATGATAAAGGCTGCCTTCTTGCCAATATAAATATATGATTTGCTAATCTATGATGTGCCAAGACTTGATACAATCAAACTTGCTAAAGTGTGTTAATCTGATGGGTGTAAAATGTTCTTTCATCATGGTTCTCCCTTGCTTATCTCTAGATCTTGGTAAAGTTGCTCCTTTATTCATATACTTAGTAAAAAGAAATCATTTCCTATGTGTCTATAAAGTACCAGAGGAAACAGAAGGTACGAGTACAATTTTTTTAAATTAAATCTTTATTGTTCAGATTATTACAGTTGTTCCTCTTTTTTCCCCCAAAGCTCCCCTCCACCCGGTTCCCACACCACCTTCTGCCCTTACTCCCCTCCCACTGTCCTCATCCATAGGTGTACAATTTTTTTCCAGTCTCTTCACGCACCCCCCACACCTCTTTCCCCCCGAGAATTGTCAGTCCACTCCCTTTCTATGCCCCTGATTCTATTGTATTCACCAGTTTATTCTGTTCATCAGATTATTTATTCACTTGATTTTTAGATTTACTTGTTGATAGATATGTATTTACGAGTACAATTTTATGAGTGCAACTGACGGTATGACCAGAATTTTTCATATGATTATGGAAATATTTATTTATTTTTAAAATATATTCTTATTGATTTCAGAGAGAAAGTGAGGGGGGGGAGGGAGAGAGAGAGAGAGAGAGAGAGAGAGAGAGAGAGAGAGAGAGAGAGAAAGAGAGAGAGAGAGAGAGAGAGAGAGAGAGAGAGAGAGAGAAACATCAATGATGAGAGAAAATCATTGATTGCTTGCTTCCTGCACTCCCCCTACTGGGGATGGAGCCTACAACCCAGGCATGTGCCCTGACCAGAATGGAACCGTGACCTCCTGGTTCATAGGTCAATACTCAAGCACTGAGCCACTATGACAGGGCTGAAATATTTATTTTAAATGGCTGGGAGTGCTATGTACTTGAGATGTCAGAATTGCAGTTAGCATCCTTTCATTAAATTCCCAACGTCTAATCTTGTTTTCTCCTACTTCGTTTGGGCTTTGATCCTCCCATGTCATAATGGGTACTGAGCTTATCTCTGGCTCTTCAGATCCTCTGAGGACACAGAAGGAAGCTTGGAAATACGAGACATTTATTAAAAATACTGTGGCTTGTTGTTGTTTTCCTGGGATGATAAAAATACAAGCACTTTTAGTAGAATAATGTCCTCAGTGCTACCATTCCAGGTGACTTTCTCTCCAGTTCTCGCTAATGTTGCCTGACTGTACCTAACCAGGGAGCTGCTTGGGCAGGGAGGGCAGACAGCTTTCATCGCATGTGTCAGCTTTGACCTATTGGCGGTAACAGCTTGAAATGCAACGTGAGAGACAGAACAGAGATTGATGCTCCCTCTGCTCTTCCCTGCATTTCACTGGGGAAGGATGGAGAAGACAGGGGTGTCTCCCCTAAAGACACTCCCTTATGATCTTATGACTCCCTTAGAAAATCTTCTCCAGCTAACCTGTTCTGTGGCTTTCTGTAGCCACTAGGTAACTTGATCAATTTTGGAACCTGTGTATCCATTACCCTAGATAATTCTAAGGAAAAACAACCCAGAATTTATACTTGTCATCTGTATTACAAAATCCAGAGACATGAAAATAATGCTCCTTCATTTTTTCAAAATTCTGGTTCCAAGTATTGTGTTTCCTTTGCTGTTGTTTAGTCTTTGGACGTCATCACCTGTCAGAAACATGCCCCTAAACAGCAGGTAGACGTGCCACACGTTCTGGTGTTCTCTCCCTAAAGTCCTCCTCTCGTTCCACACCGTAGGTCGTAGAGAAGAGCGCCGATCCTGAAATGAACCTGCTGTTCTACCTGAGGAAAGTCCGTATCCTTATGTGTCGCTGTAATCCGTCTGGATTGGGCGGGAAACAGTGAGCATGTTAAGACTTCTGAAGAAAGTCGCCTTGTGTTTGTTCTAGGTCAGTAACCTGGTGTCCAATTTGTAGCGTCTAGATGGAGTTCAGAGAACGCATCCAGAAGTGACAGATGTGTACTTTATTTGTTGTATTTTTCATCTGAGCACACACCCAGGGAACCACGAGGGTCCACTGGGAACAGCTTTGGAAAACAATTTCATGACTCCTGAGGCCCATGGTCACCCGGATGGCAGCTTCATGTTCAGGCGTGTGAAGGTGAAAACGCCCGGTCAATTGCTCAGTGCAGCATGTCCCTGACAATGGTTTCCCACAAGCACATTTCATTGACTTGTCGCGTATGCCTTTTCGTAAACCTTATTGAAGAAAACAAGGTTTTATAAACATTTCAAAATTCCGAAGTCGAGCTAATGCCCTCCCAGACCTCCACCTGGATCTAGAGCTTCCTTCACCTCTCACTCCTCCCAGGCCTCCAGTAGAACTTCCATAAAGATTCAAAAAGCATTTCTTGGTCTGGGGGGCAACTATAAAGGGGGTAGCACGAGGGCATGATGATGGCCCTATATCTGTCTGTCTGCCTCCCAACATACACACCCCAATACACGACTTTATTTCTCCCTGTTCTTCCCTTGCCAAAGTTATCCAATAAATGATGTGTGCCGGATGCCACTTTTTCTATTGAACCCCTTGCAATATAGTTTCCCACCCCATCATTTTACTCCTCTCGTCAATATAATCTGTCCCTATTCCACTCATATTCCAGGAACTGTACAGGTGACTGGACTATCACCACCACCCCACCACCCAAGCCTTCCATTTTCCCAGCAAACTCCTATTCAACCCTTGTCTCTTCCTTCCCTCCCAAGCCCGATGTGAGTGCCCTATGACACTTGCTGTCACCCCTTCACTGGCTGCCTCCCTAACTAGGCTGAGGGCAGAGGCTGTGTCTTCCATATTGCCCCTGGTGCTTGGTAAAATTTGTGAGCTGCAAGAATGGCAGGAAGTGTTAGGGCTTCCATGGTGGGACAGTGAACACATCGCATTTTCCTGTTCTGTGCTATAGCCAGGATCTCACGGAGATCAAGCTGCCTTAAAATGGCACACTCTCCTCGCCCCAAGTAGCTGTGGGCCATTCACTCTCCTGGTGCATTACCTGGCCTTGCAGATTAGGTTGCTTTGAACCAGGCCAGGAGGTGTGGAGGGAGAAGATAAGCAAGAGATCCAAGAACTCACCCCAGCAAATGTGGGCTGGGCAGCTGGGATGAACGGGTTCACTCCGGGGGAGGCTGTGACCTTGGGAAGGAGTGAAATAGTGAAAGAAAGATGGGATGGCTCCCCCACATTTGATTTCTTGTGTGACTGGGTCCCATTCTTGCAACGACACCTGAGTCAGGCCCCGAGGCAGCAGCAAATTGGGGTTTTGTGGGAGCCTGAAGTTTTTATAATATTGGAGACCTGCCTTCAGGAAAAAAATATAAAATTAGCAATGTAAATTAGGTACAAGGCCTTGGAAGGGGCCATGGGAGTCCTGTGAAAAGTACAGTAGGCCAGTGCTAATGTAGGCACATGGGGTGCTGACTCTGGCAGAAAATTCAGTATTTGTGCTTATCCATGAATATTCATGCAAATCACCCACTTGAGAAACAAGTTAAAAATTAGCCTCTGGCCCAGTGGGTGTGGCTCAGTGGTTGAGCATCTACCCAGGAGCCAAGAGGTCACCTGTAGATTCCCAGTCAGGGCACATGCCCATTTGGGGATTCAATCCCCAATAGGGGGCGTGCAGGAGGCAGCTAATCAATGATTTTCATCACTGATGTTTCTTGTTCTCTCTCCCTCTCCTTTCCTCTCTCTCTAAAAATCAATGAAAACATATTTTTAAAATAATAAGCCTCTGCCTCCATCCCTGAAATATTGGCTCTGTAATCAGAGGTTGGGGCCTGGAAGTCTCAGGTGAAACACATTTACTTAGAATGACTTCTTTATGTCGTTAGGCACCAGGAAGAATGAACAGAAGAGGACACTGGGGAGATGGGATTGGGGGGCTGGGGTAATTCTGCCTAGAGCGGCTTCCGGCCATGTTTCCTCGGGAGTCCGTGCATTTTCAGCTTGCTCCTAATACAGATGAATTTCTTCATTTAGGAGGTCTAGAGAAAGCCCAGAGACGTCTGTAGTGAATTTAGAAGTGATACAAAGGGAAGTGGTAGGGTGTGCTGACCAACAGTGAGATTCTGACGCTGTGTAAATGGGAGATGGCAGAGCCAGTGAGGGAGGATTTGGCCTGTTGTTTGCTTTTGTGTGTTTGTTTTCCTGGAATAATGAGTGGGATAGGGGCAGATATATTGGCTAGAGGAAAATCATACAATAATTAATAAATAATGATACAAGAATAAACTCTGTGTTTCATGTACTCACCACTGTAGGCCTGCTTTTGCCCACTCCCTGTTTTTCACCTGGCAACCTACTTAATGATGAGCTTTAGGATGAACTGACAGCATATGGAAGGAACTGTTTGAGGCAGGCACCTCTGGTGGGGGTGGAAGAAGGAAGCATCAAACTAGCTGTTTGGTGACCGAAGGACAATGCAGCTGGTTGCACCAACTTTTTGCTTTTTCACTCAAGGCAATGTTAACACTTGCATCACAAAGCTGTTTCACTCCAGGGGTGTACTGACCCAGCCCAGAATTACATCTCTTTGTGCAGCTGCCTCTAAGATGAAGTTAGTCTCTACCTCTACCCAAGCCACGTATGATCTCCACCCATGAAATCCTTCTTAAACCTCAACCAGAAAAGGTCCCAAGCCAATTCTAGCAGATTCTTACAGAACGTAACGCAGGGGGGTTACGTAAGTTATTTGTTCTCCCTCTGTGGAAATATGCAAATGTTTGACAGAGGAAAAGTACACAGTGGTTGTTGACATGACTAGCTCAGGAACCATGGTTATTAAATTAATAGTCCCTCCTCCTTAAGAAGGTAAAAGCATTGCATTGCTGAGTCTGAGAAAGGCAAGTTTCCCAGGGGGATTTTTCTAAGTTTTGCATACTCACCACCTCCACAGCAATAATGGAACTTGAGTCCAGAGTCCATTGTCCACAACGCCGGATTTAACAGGCTTTTCCCTTCCTCATTTGGACACACACCCTGATCTAACAGGCATGAGGCTCTCTGTAGCCTTCATGTACCCCACGTAGTGGGACTATCCAGATGGTGCACTGTAGAAATGGCTCTGTGTTGAGTTGCAAAGTGTTGCCCTAGTCCCTTTGGGAGTGCCATCTCAATATCTTCCAAAATATGAAAAAATTTGCATTTAGAAATGCATGTGAGAAAGAAAGAAAACTCCTTCTCACTTTTATCAATGAGCTCCTTTCCATGCAAAAGTGGAACTCTGAGCAAGGAACTCACGGGAACATGTTACTTGTCGGCGTCTGAGGAAAAAGAGTGTCAAAAGCACAGGGGCCCAGCCTGGGTGGCTCAGTGGTTGAGTGTTGATTCATGAACCAGGAGGTTATGGTTCGATTCCCAGTCAGTGCACATGCCTGGGTTTCAGGCTCAGTCCCCCGTAGAGAGCGAGCAGTAGGATCAACTATTTTCTCTCATTGTTGACGCTTTTATCCCTCTCTCCCTCTCCCTTCCTCTCTTTAGAATCAATAAAAACATATTTAAACAACAAAAGCAAGGGGGCCTGGGCCCCTCTTTTCCTTGACTCGCTTCTTTCCAGTCCACCTCGCAGGCACCAAGTACGGCTGTGGGAGTGGAGGCTGTGGCTCCTGCACTGTCATGGTGTCAAGATATGACCCCAAGACCAAGAAGATCCGGTATCCTTTGTGTTGGCCAGGGCCATGCTTGGGTACATCTGGGAAGGATGTGGAGCCTCCCACTGCTGTCCATATTCACTCCTCTCCTCTCCACAGGTGCCTATGGCACTCACACAGCTCTGGGCCTGCTCTCCCTGCAGCTTCCTAAGTTCCAGATCTTTCCCATGGACTTTCTTCCCATCAGATTATATTTAATTGGGCTAGTGTGCAACCAGAATATTTGTATTTTTAAAAGCTTTGCATGGCTGGGAATCACTAGACTTAACTAACCCATGGTGGTTTATATAAGTTAATATATCATCTTATGATTAGTACAAAGTTTTCTTTTCCCTAGAATGAGGGGGGGGAAATAGAGAATTGAGGGTCTCTGGGAGGCCCTACACAAAACGCTTCCTTATTCTATTTTTCCATTTCTTTTTAATATCCTACACCAGCCACATGTAGGTTCTTTCTTGAACACTTCCAGAAATTTATGGTTTTATATCTAGAGTTCTCTGTATTCTCACGGAAATACAGTTTCGTGATTCTCCTGGACCGACATTAGTCCCTGAATTATGCTACCCATCCCTATGATTCCCAGGTGTTCTCTTTACACAATTCTATCACAGTCATTATCCAGTTACCGCGTGCCTGGTGCCCATCTGTTCTCTGTATGGGGTTGCTGTCACCACGGTAGAAGGTATAGGAAGCATCAAAACCAGGATTCACCCCGTGCAGGTAAGAGTGTACTCTGATTGGGACCAGGTGTTGGTATAGGTACCCCACATAGTCCCATGTACTCTAAATAGGTCACCAGCTGTGAAATCCTTTGTGTTTTTAAATTTGAACTTTGTTAGATTCCATGCTTCGTAGCTAGGGATCTTTTCAAAAATTGGTGTATAAACCAAGATTTCTTCATTAATTTTAATACATCTTACTTAGCTTCTCAGCCCCATCTTTGCCCTAAACTAAAACAAGGACACTTCAGTCTTATGAGAAAAGAAAATGAGACAGAAAATCAGAAGTTTATAGAAGATAACTGGTTGTCTACCACATTCAAAATACTGAACTCTGAATGAGAGGCTAATTTGTGTACAAATACTCCCCACACTCACCAAATGTCTCAGGAGAAACTGAGCGGCCAGGTGGCAATAAAACACAGCTAAAATGACAAGGTGTTTACTAAAGTTTACAGGACTTTTTGAAGAAATGGCAATGCTATTTTCATATAGTAGCATAGGAACTGCTGCAGAAGTTGTTTTAAAAGCAGTGTATAGAAAGAAAATTGTAAATAGCCATATTTTCCCTTGACTTTCTTTCCCTTCAGAAACTGTGCTTGGATCATAGAGGCTAAGAGGGTCCTCTGACAGTTGTTACCATTGATGGGTATTTGGTTATAGTGCATGTATTTCAACCATAATCTTAATGACTTTTTGATCTTATTAAGATCCTACCTCATACCTGACTCATCACCTTAACACTCATGGAAGCACCTAATGCTGCAGCCTATCAGATTTCTTTCTCTCCAGTCATCTTTCAAAATCACACTTGACAATCAATACTACATTAGTTTCAGGTGTAAAACATAGTGGTTTGGCATTAATATAACTTATGAAGTGATCCCCCTGGTAAGTCTGGTACCAGCTGGCACCATACAGTTATTATAATATTATTGACTATATTCCCTATGATGTACTTTACATCCCCATGACCATTTTGTATCTGCCAGTTTGTACTTCTTAATTCCTTCCCCATTTTCACCCAGTCCCCCAACCCCCGCTCCCATCTGGCAACTATCAGTTTGTTCTCTGTATTCATGAGTCAGCTTCTGTTTTATTTGTCTGTTTATTTTGTTCTTTAGATTTCACATAGAAGTGAGAACATATGGTATTTGTCTTTTTCTGTCTGACTTTTTTCACTTAGCATAATACCCTCTACGTTCATCTGTTGTCCAAATGGTAAGATTGTATCGTTTTTTAAGGCCAAGTAATATTCCACTGTACCACGGCCTTTTAAAAAAATTTTAAATCTTTATTGCTGAGATTATTACAGATGTCCCTCTTTCCCCTGCCCCCGCCCCCTCCACCTGGTTCCCATCTGCCACAGGCCTTTGCCATCCTATTGTCTGTGTCCATATGTCATGCATATCTGCATATAAGATCTTTGTTTAATCACTTCCTACCCCCAACTCCCCTTCCCTCTGAGAATCGTCAGTCTGTTCCATTTTCATGCCTCTGATTCTATTTTATTCACAAGTTTATTCTGTTCATTAGATTTCTTATTTATTTTGATTTTTAAATTCACTTGTTTGTAGATATGTATTTGTTGTTCCTAATTTTTATCTTTACCTTTTTCTTCTTCTTCCTCTTCATAAAGAATACCTTACAGCATTTCATGTAATACTGGTTTGGTGGTGATGATCTCCTTTAGCTTTTTCTTGTCTGTGAACCTCTTTATCTGACCTTCAATTTTAAATGATAGCTTTGCTGGATAAAGTAATCTTGGTTGTTAGGTCCTTGCTATTCATCACTTTGAATATTTCTTGCCACTCCCTTCTGGCCTGTTTCTATTGTGAAATCAGCTGACAGTCATATGAACGGTCCCTTGTAGGTAACTAACTGCTTTTCTCTTGCTGCTTTTAAAATTCTCTCTTTGTCTTTAGCCCTTGGCATTTTAATGATGATGTTCTTGGAGTGGTCCTCTTTGGGTTCTTCTTGTCTGGTACTCTCTGTGCTTCCTGGACTTGTAAGTTTATTTCTTTCACCAGGTAGGGGAAGTTTCCTGTCATTATTTCTTCAAGTAGGTTTTCAATATCTTGCTTTCTCTCTTCTTCTAGCACACCCTTAATGTGAATGTTAGTATGCTTGAAGTTGTCCCACAGGCTCCTTACATTATCTTTATATTTTTGGATTCTTTTTTCTTTTTGCTCTTCTTGTTGAGTGTTTTTTGCTTCCTTATATTTCAAATCGTTGGTTTGATTCTCAGACTGCTCTACTCTACCGTTGAATCCCTGTATATTATTCTTTATATCAGACAGTGTATGCTTAATTTCTGACTGGTCCTTTTCCATTTTTTTTTTTTACTTAGCATATGAGACTTTTATTATATAGGATTTTTACTCCCTATACGGATCCTTTCCCATTTTTTTGGGCATTCTCATTAAGATCCTTGAAAGTCTCACTAAGTCCATTGGAGGTTTCTAGAAGATTCTTGAGTAACCTTATAACCATAGTTTTGAACTCTATATCCAGTAGTTTGTTTCTTCCATGTGTTTCATTTGTGACATCTTTCTTTGTCTCCACATTTTGGCTGTTTCTCTGCGTTTGTTTCTATGTATTGGGTAGAGCTGCTATGTCTCCTTGAGTTGGTAGAGTGACCTTGTGTAGCAAGTGTTCTATAGGGCCCAGTGGCTCAGCCTCTCCAGTCACGTGAGCTGGGATATCTAGGTGCAGTTTCGTTGTCGTTGAGACTTGATTGCTGTTGGTGTCACTGGAAGGAATTGACCTCCAGGCCAATTGGCTGTGAGGATCAGCTGCAACTGCAGTGGGAGAGTTGCTGTTCAGGAGACACCCTTCGGAGCAGGACTTGCTGCAGTGGGGCTTTGGTGCTCACTGAATCTGCCCTTGAGTGTGTTGCTTATGGATGTGTAGAGCTGTAATCTGGTATAGGCTGACACTAACCACTGGGTACAGTGGCTCTTGGGCCTCCAGGGAGGTGCAAAGTCAGCCACTGCCTGGGGCCACCCAGCAGGAGCTACAGAGAAATCTGCAGATTTCTTCTCTTTGTATCAGATTTGGAAGTGCCCAGACAAGGCCCAGCTGTGAAGCAAGGCAGGCTGGTGCTGGTGCCAGGTTTTGGGACTTTTATTAATAGGTTTGGGGCTTCCTCACTCAGCTGCAGCTTGTTTGAGATTTTAACAGAGCAAGGACAGGCAATTCATATGTAAAAGCTGCTGCTTGCAGCTTGAGTGGGGTTGTAAATTGGATAAGGCAGGGTCTTAGGGAATCACCAGGGTGGAGCAAACAGAAATGGCTGCCATCAGTCCTGACTCAGAGGTCCTAGCACAGGAACAATGATCCCTGGAGCACCTCCATATGGGAGAAAGCCATCCTGAGTTCCTGTCCTGATACCAGACAATCCAGTTCCTCCTGGTATGAGTCTGTGTTCCCCAGAGCCTCGCCCTGGTGCTGGAGCTCAGAGGAAGCAAGACCTTGTAAGTTCAGTTTGTGGTGCTGGCCTTTTAAGAGGATCAGCTGGGTCTCCATCAGCCTCTGTGTCACTGAGCCCCAATCCGCACTGGTTTTTACAGCCTGTAATTTTTACTGCCTGTAGGAATTTCTCTTCCCAACTCTGGAATCCTGGGCTGGGGGACTGGTGTGGGGCTGGGACCCCTTGCTCCTCTGGGTGGCTTCTGCAGAGACGATTAAAAAAGTGGCCCATGTGGGTGCCAGACCAGCTCCTTCTGCGCCTCTGCACCTCCTACCAGTCTCAGTGTGCTTTCTTCTTTACTTCTCTAGTTGTAGGACTTCCATTCGGCCAGCTTTCCAGCGGTTCTGGATAATAGTTATTCTGTATTTTAGTTGTAATTTTGATGTGCTGTGGAAGGCGATGAGTATAGGCGTTTACCTAAGGCCACTATCTTCCTACTTTGCATATATTGATTCTGTACAATCTTTTATGCACTAGTTCATTGATGGACTCTCGCGTTGTGTCCATATCTTGGCTATTGTAAATATTGCTGCAATGAACATAGGGCTGCATATATTTTTTCAAATTAGCATGTCATGTTATAAATGCAGTCTTCATTTCAGTAATTGTATTTTTAACTGATTCTTTTTTTATGTTTCCTGATTGCCATTCTTATGTTTCTTATCTCTTTGTTGAAGTTCTCACTAAATTCATCCACTCTTCCCCTAATTTCATGGAATATTCTTATAACCAGTGTTTTAAACTCTGCATTTGGTAGATTACTTATCACCATTTGTTGAGCTCTTTTTCTGAAGTTTTGTCCCATTCTTACATTGGGGACATTTTTATTTGTTTCCCCAGCCATTTTGGCTGCTTCTTTGTGTTTGTTTCTGTTTTAGGTGAATCTTTTACACCTCCTGGTCTTGGCAGAGTTAGGTGTCCTGTGGGTCCCAGCGAGGCATTCTCCTTCATCACCCGAGTGGGTTGTATGTGCCCTCCTTTTATAGTTGAGCTTTTGTTGCTGTGGCAATGTCAGTGGGACAAATTGACCCCATTTTAACTGTCTGTGAGGAGTGTCTGTGACTACAGCAGACAAGCTGTTTTTCAGGGGCTGATTCCATGGAGTGGTTTTGCTTTAGCAAGATTCTAGTGCCTGCACTGGCCACCCTTTGGGTCTGTTGTTTGTGTAGCTAATTGATTGATGTTCCAGTGTGGTCTAAAACCAGGTATGATGGTTCTGGGACCTCTTGGGAGGCTCTCTGGTGCAGACCAAGTCACTTGCTGTACCTGGCCCAAGGCCACCAGCTAGAAGCCACAAAGTGATCTGCAGATGGTTGCCACCTGTGCTGGACCTGGAGGTGCCTGGGAAAGGCTAGGCTGCAAACCGAGGCCAGCTGCCACTTGTGCCAGAGGTCTGAGGCATGCTGGGGCCAGATGCTACTTGTCTAGAGTTCGCGTATCTCTAAGAAATTTTAGGAAATCCACAGGGTAGGCCGAGACCTGTCACTTTAAAGAGGTTTCAGGCTTGTGCATAGTTGGGTAGGGCAGGTTCTTAGTAAATCACTAGGGCGGGGTGAACAGTGTTAGTCAAATTAATTGGAGGCTCAGATTTGCCAGTACCTGTACTAGCAGGCCGGGCAGGAGAAGGGCTGAACTTAGGAACAATGGTGTCCGCCAGATGGCTATGTCGGGGGAGAGCTCAACCAAGGAACAATGGTGTGCATTCTGGCGTTTCTGTCCAAGAGAGAGCCACCCTTCCAGCTCTCACCTGAAGCCAGATGATTCAGGTGCCCTTATGTCCCTGGCATTTTTCAAGCTGCTGTCCCTTTGCTGGAACTTGGAACAAATGTTTGTGGGTAAGAAAATCTGCGCTCAGGCACTTTAAAAGAATGCCTGGGTCTCCAGCTTTCTCCGTCTCACTCAGACAGAAGCCCTGCTGATTTTCACAGCCAAGTATTGTAAGGACTCCTTTTCCTGGCAACTGGTGCTCTGGATATGAGGTTGGGATCCCTTGCTCCCTCCACAGCCGAGGTACCCCACCCTGTTCTTAACCATCATAGGTGGGTGTGGGATCAGCCTGTTTTGTGTCTTTGCCTCTCCCTCCAGTCCCTATGTGGCCACTTCTTTAAACCCTTAGTTGTAGGAATTCCATTCAGCTAGTCTTCAGTGGTTTTCAGTGATGGTTGTTTTATAATTTGATTGTCATTTTGATGGGGTCATGGGAGAAGCCAAGCACAGCATTTACCTACTTCACCATCTTGACCAGAGGTCTCTCTCAATATGCTAGATTTGTTCAGTAGTGCCCTGGAATAGCCTCATATTGGCTTGTGAGAGCTGATTGTTAAATTTGGGGGAATTTTGTGAGCCATTCTTTAAACACAGCCATTATTAACAATGAAACTATACAAACTTAAAATTAAATAAGTAATGATAAAAAAACTTAATAAATATCATCACTCATCATCTGCTAATTATTTTACTACATTTTACTGTTGCCTATACCCTTAAGATTATTTGTCTATTATATCTACTTGGTGGAAATGCCATAGAATGGTATGCCACTATACATCTCTCCCCAGATCCACATTCAATGACATCACACTGGAAGCCTGACACCAGCCCAATTGGAAATATTTGCACAACTAAAATTGGTAGAAACTACAAATCAGGGCTTTTTCCCCAGAAACCATGTTGTTAAGATTGACCACCACATTTACAGCCAGTTGATATGCCACATCTGAAACCACACAGCCACATCTCCCTTTAGCTTTAGAACAATGTCTGTCCTTTTTTTTAATGGTTACATATGCCATTGTTGCATTAACATAATTATTTTTTTAATTACACTTGATATTCAATAGTATATCAGTTTCAGGTGTACAGCATAGTGGTTAGACATTTATTTAACTTCCAAAGTTCCCCCCAAGATGATGAAGTAAGTAAATATTATGTTGACTTCTCCCCAATAAGCCTAGTACCCACCTACTACCATATATAATTATTAAAATATTATCGAATATCTGTCCTTTAAGTTTAGCCATAGTTGAACTATGTGGCTTTCATCTCACGGGGCGTGCTGCTTGAAAAATGTTGAGCCAGTTGGTTGAACACCATGCAAGAGACACATGGGACAAAGTCACACAGAGGAACCCAGAGTCATGTCTCCCATCTACATCTTCATGGCATAGATTCTTTGTATAGAGTGGAAGAAGTAAATTGTTATTTCTCACTCTCTTTTATTTCCTGTCCAGGATAAGGAAACCAAAGGCTTAATGTGTAAATATTGTACCCTTTCCTCCCAGGAAAGACTTGCCAAGTGTCATGGCACACAGTGTGGCTTCTGCAGCCCAGGGATGGCGATGTCCATCTACACGCTGCTGAGGAACCACCCAGAGCCGACCCCTGAGCAAATAATGGAAGCTCTTGGAGGTGAGCCTTCCTGGCCTTCTGCAGGCAAGACCTGAGATAGGAATTGGCCAAGTAACTAGAGAAGGAGGTCTCAGCCATGGAGAGAAGTTGTGGCACAGCTTTGGGCTTCCTCTTTACTACCTCTCTTTACCCAAGTCCTTTCCAGGAAGTGCTGCCTTCAATTTGTCATTCAAGAGGCCAAGAATTGGGGCTATATTGGTTTTATCACAAAACTTTCTCCCTTAATAGAGCCCATTGTCCTTCTGCAAAGCCATTCAGATGGGCTGTTTATAACACTTTCAATAGAATCTTTTCTAAAAGTGGAAATCTGGGTAGTATGGAAGAACAAGATTTTGTTGTTTATTTTTAAATTAATCTGTTAGGATCATTCATGAATTCTATTATATTAATTATACAAAGAGAATAGGCTTTCACATACTTTATAGTTTTACGTTCTGGTTGGGTTCATTATAAGATCAAAGAGGTCATAGAATGCAATTACTTATCATAATAAGCTTGGTGATGAATTCAACTTTCTATAACAAATAGCTGTCAAGTTTAAGTGAACAAACACAATTTTCTACAAAAAAAAAAAAAGAGAGCATGTCATGTTATCAAATGTAGTCTTCTGTAACAAACATACCTAGTTTCAAAGTAACTGGTCACTAGTTCTTAGGAGAAAGCTGTAGGAGCAAATCTCTGAATATTATAAGAAAGCTCTTGGTCCCTTTCAATAAAAAAACCTAGACAGAAATTCAGTTTTATGATGAAAAGATGTAGACTAAAACACAGTAAAAATTCAATATAAATTTTATGGTAACTGATATGGAAATATCCTCTAGTTACTAGAGCAGCCGTGGGCAAACTACGGCCCGCGGGCCAGATCCGGCCCATTTGAAATGAATAAAACTAAAAAAAAAAGACCGTACCTTTTTATGTAATTATGTTTACTTTGAATTTATATTAGTTCACACAAACACTCCATCCATGCTTTTGTTCCGGCCCTCCGGTCCAGTTTAAGAACCCATTGTGGCCCTCGAGTCAAAAAGTTTGCCCACCCCTGTCCTAGAGTCTAGTAGTTTTCCTTGTCTCTCAACAACTTCTTTACTCAAAATTTTTCAGTTTCTCACTAAGTACTAAAACTTTGACCTATGGTTTCAATTATAATTTTAACCAAACCTGAATAGATTTGAACAATTGATAATTGTTCAATGAAATAACCCACACTAATGAAGTATATAGAGTTTGGAAAAATCAGATATATTGTGGTTTTTCTTGCCTTTTTTTTTTTTTTTTTAGTATACACTGTTTTATAGCAATGAATTATTTCCTCCCAGATTCTATGCCTGTAATTCACATAGCGGCCACTATGAGACTATGCTGTAAAGTCTGGTACAAGATCTATTTTTGAAGAACATCTCTGTTCCAAAGAGCGATTTTGCTGGTTTGGGAAGCAAAACAGAATTTAGTTACTATTATAACTTTCCACTGAAAACAAGAAGTACAAATATGCAGTATATTTCTATATCATTTGTTAAACATTGATCTCTTCTTAATCAGGTAATTTGTGTCGCTGTACTGGATACCGACCAATTATAGAAAGTGGAAATACTTTCTGCGTGGTAAGTTAAAATAAAGAATATATATAAAATTTTTTTCAGCTGATTTAATTGTTTCTTAATCTATATTTCATTTTCTTCAGCAAAGTTTGCATCTATTGAAAAGCAAAATTATTAAAAGCTCAGTATACCCTCTATGCCATGTATGTAAGCTTTGAAGGAACATGTATGAAAGAGAATTAATGAACAGGAAGGGAAGACACAGAGGAGGCTTAAGAAGACTGAGCCTGGAAAGACATGATGAGTGCATGGAGTTGCAGTAACTGACCAGCGCAGTATCCTATGATCCTAAAGAGGAGACATACTTCTGACGAGGTCTCAGGGAGGTGTTTTTCCAGCACCCATTTTTTATGGCAAAAATTAATTATATAAAGTTTCGATTGACCAAAACAACTCGAGGTATACAAGTTAATTCCAAATTCTAAATATTTTTTAAAAGAAATTACTTTTAGGCCAGTAATGAAGAATTCAAAAAGCTTTTACAAACTACAGCCTGGCTTATTTTAAATCCTGAGTAAAATACTATTTAAATTGAACCATATGAATTACCAATATTCCACCATTCTTGACCCATGAAAACAACAACTTCATATGATTCAACCCAATGCTATGTAATTATGTCCCTGGAGATGAAATCTATAGAAAGATGGGCATTTTGTTTCACTCATTCTGGGTCCCCACATTCAGACATTTACAGTCAGTTCCTTTATTGTGCATAGCGTTGTCACAAAATCCAAATCCCTTCTTAACTCAATAGGAAATTACTTACTCAAGTCCTCCCCAGAGACTTGAGTAAAAATATAAGCCACCACTTTAACTCTTCCCAGTGTCAAAAACTGTGTGCACATATTGCATATTTAATCTAACAACCCTCTTTGGAACATGTTTTATTTTCTTAACTTAACAAACTCAACCCAGCTAGCATGTGCTAAAGCAGGAGCGAGAACCCAGGCCTCCTTGTCTCCATGTATGAAGGCAAACTAGTGGCCTGTGAACAGCCACAGACGCAGGCCGTGTCTGTACATGACAAGGGCAGACAGGAATGAAATGATTCACCTGAGAGTTGCAGTCCCTGACCAGTGGACTCAGCCCCAAGACACTCGTTTGGTTCTGCACAAAAGGTCCTGAAAATTAAGGTCAAATGGTCTGGGACTTAAATTATCCAAATAATTCAGAATAGCTACACTAACATGCAGATAAACTGAGGTGTTCCATTTCTTTAGATGTGTGTGTAGCAGGTCTTCAAGGCAGTCTGCCTTCCCATGAGTTCATTAAAGATCCACGCTGTCTGACCCTTTCAAGGAAAAAGAGCCTTTTTGTTTTGTTTTGTTTAAGTTAACACCTTACAGCTACACTCCATTTACCTCACGTTTTAGTGGGAAGCCTTAACTGCTGACCAAGCATTCCTCTAACTCTCTTCATCCTCGCCTGAGACTTGAGTGAGACCATTAACAAGACCCTATCATGAGCGTGGTGCGCGTTCCTGCCATTTCTCTAGCTGTTCAGTGAATGAATACCTTGTTCCCCACCCCAGCCCATTACAGAGTCCTAGAGGGCAAGGACACACTCTATGACCTCCTCCTGGGGGGGCCTGGGCACTGCCTGGTACTCGGGTTAGAATTTAAAGAATCAACCAATGATTTTGTTTTAAACTGCGTTCCTTCCGAAGGCATCACCTGTTTGTCAGATGAAAGGATCGGGAAAATGTTGCATGGATCAAGAAGAAGGGTCTTTTGTGAGTCGGCAGGAAAAGGTAAGTATCTGGTGTTCCGCTGCAGTTGGATTTGACTAAAAAATACCCATGTAAATACAAATGTATTCACGTTATCTACTCTTTCCAGTGAATTCAGGGCGTAAACAGCCTTCAAAAGTCCCCCAAATGGGCAGGCCCCTGACTTTCATGAGGCCAGTCACCACAAAAGGCTGTCCTCTGTCAAAAGCGTTGTAACTTTCTGTGCTAATCTGGGTTTACCCACCCCCAATCAGGCGACGCAAGCAGTGGTGCATCTTTATGCTCATGGCAAATATGTATCAGCAAATAACGTGTGAGACCCAGCACAGAAGCTTATAACCCAACTCCTGACACCCAAAGAGCCAGCCCCGAGCTCAGTTAAGCTGCCAGGGGCACCATCATTGTCTTCTGAATGTGGGGAGAATCCTACTGGGGGCACCCTGGGCTCTGGCACCCACCTTTAGTGTCTGAGGTGTCAGAGGATCAGGCCCTAACTCTGAAGTCCCACAGTTAGAGACTCCTGTGCATGTCCCAGTAACTCTGAAGTTCCACTTGCATTTTGTTTTGTTTTATCGAGATATGTACCAAACTGTATAATGAAGACGAATTCCAGCCCTTGGATCCATCCCAGGAACCTATATTCCCTCCTGAACTGATAGTAAGACACTTTACTTTTGTTATTTCATAACATAATGTGCTATAGTAAGCCTCTTTGTATTATCCTGTGGAATTACCGAGCTTTAGACAGTAGAAGCTGGAACTGTGTCCACTATAATAACCCCTTTCCAGGAACTTGTTCAGCCCCACTGTAAATAATTTGAAGCAGATAGTTTAGAGGCGTGGGGCTGCCAGGACCTCAGAGATGCTTTGGTCCCACCTCCTTCGTTGAAGGGTCTGAGCTCAGAGCTTGTAGGTAACGTACCCAAAGTCACACAGCTACTCTGTGAGATACGTTTAAGGCATTTTGTGAAACCGGCCCAGTAAAATTCAAATGATACTTATTATGATGGAATTAAGTTATTCTTACAGTTAACCTCTGTGATTTCAACTCAGGTGGGAGAGAGAGCGAATAATATAAACCGTGTGATAGGCCCATCATTCTACTCCACGACTGTGGCCGGGAGAGAGCATGAGATGAGGGATATGGTTCTACAGGCTTCTGAGAGTCTCAGTCCCTGCACACCCCTCAGAGTGTGAGAAATTGGACACGCCTTGTATTTAAAGATGATATGCACACATATTGATATAGATATACACATGTGCATATATACATTGTAACAACATCCACATACACTATACCTGGTGGATGATTTAAGGGATGTTTTTCAAGGATAACTTTGCCTATAAGCAATTTTTATCCTACAAAAAAAAACCCTAATCCCAAAGATGAGGCCCCTCTGAGTCACTCTTGGGACAGAACTAGAGTGAGAAGCCGGGCCCTTTAGACACTCATCATACCATGCGGCCTCCTCTTCATAGAGTCTGCTCTACTCCATATGCAGGCATTGACGGACAGATACCTATTCAATGCAGTGGTGCCCACACAAAACTTACAAATCCGGTCTCAGACAAAGCCACCCTTTCCTGCTCCCTAGAACTTAGGTCTCATCAGAAAACTAGAATGGCCAGCAGGCCGTTCGGGCACCAGGACAGTGTACATACTCCCGGCATGCAGCCCAGCAGCCCTACCTGAAAGCCTGTGGGCTTTGCTTCTCTGCAGAGGATGGCGGAAGATCCAAGCAAGAGAAGGCTGATGTTTCAAGGGGAAAGGACTGCCTGGATTACCCCTGTGGCCCTGAACGACCTCCTGGAGCTGAAAGCCAAGTACCCCAAGGCCCCCCTTGTCATGGGGAACACTGCAGTGGGTGGGTGTTTTAAAGTCTGTTCTTTAGGTAACCCAAACACTGTGTCTCTCTTTAAACTCCTCATAAATGCAATTCATCTTTACTAGTGGATGCCTCTGCCTTTAGAATGCTTTGTTGCTTTCTTTTGCAAATGTCTTTTTTGTCACCATTTTCCCTCTTGATTTTCTGTAAGCAACATCTATTAGCACTCATTGACTTCCTTTCCTAATTGCTTTAAATGCTTTTCTCCTTGAGGACCCGGCATTAAATTCAAAGATGAATTCCATCCAGTTTTCATATCTCCATTTGGGCTTCCAGAACTGCATTTTGTGGACAGCACCGACAATGGTATGCACCTTCTTTTTCAAATAATATGTAATGATTGGCTGTTGGTGGACTATTCATTATATACAATGGGCTGATTTGAGCACTTCATAGAATAACTGACCTCATTCATTCATTCAAAAAATGTTTATTGAGCATCTACTCTGTGTTTTCCGTGAGCTTTTTCAAACTAACCCACTCCACTCAGCTGTGTCACTGAGGACTGCATTGTCAAGGGAGCCATAATGGCGGTAAGATGGCACGTAGTTCAGCCAGGTATGGGAAGAGTCACTGAATAAGAAGACTTAAGACATTGGCTGGCCGGTAGGAAAGCGTCTTGCTAGACATCATTTTTTTTCTTTCTTTTTTTTTCCCTTTACCCAAAGATATGTTTTTATTTTATTTTTTAAATATTCTTATATGTTTTTATTTATTTTAGAGAGAGAGAGAGAGAGAGAAACACAGGCCAGGACAGGGAATCTAACCCAAAACTTAGCTATGTGTCCTGACCGGGATTCAAACCCACAACCTGTTGGTGTACGGGACAATGCTCCTAACCCATGGTCGGCAAACCGCAGCTCGCGAGCCACATGCGGCTCTTTGGCCCCTTGAGTCTGGCTCTTCCACAAAATACCACATGCGCACATACAGTGCGATTGAAACCTCGTGGCCCATGCGCAGAAGTCGGTATTTTGTGGAAGAGCAACACTCAAGGGGCCAAAGAGCCGCATGTGGCTCACGAGCCACAGTTTGCCGACTACTGCTAACCAACTGAGCTCACTAGACATTACTTTCTGATTCACAAATCTGTTTAAGGCTCATCTACACCCACACACACACACTCACACACACACACACTCACAAACTAGACTATAAAATGTGAACGTTTAGCTGTGAACAATAACCTTATTTATTTTACGTTCTTTTAACAATTTAGCAAGTGCTTTCATATCTCATTTCTCTTTATCCTCACAACAACCCCTGGAGGTATACATAGCAGGCAGCCTTGGGATTTCTGTTCTCCCAAAGCATTTGTAGAGTTAAAGGCTAAAATACCTTCCCAACTTCGCACAGCTATCAATCGGTTAAGTCGGGACTAGATCCCATGTCTCCTTACTCTTAGTCAAGTACTCCTTTGCATGATGCACCAAATAAGGCTGTCTGAGGAACATATCCCACTGTCCACTAACCGAAACTCAGCATCTGAATGGAGAACAGGCTTCAGGAGCTAAAAATGCTACATAAAATAGGGTTCTCCCCAGTGAGTAAACAGCAATCAAATGGAAAATTGACTGCTTCCCTTCTGACCTGCTAATCTGAAGTCAGTCTGCCCATTAATTCTTTTCACCTTTTACACTCCCAGGAAGAGGTGGAGCAGGGGGAAGCCAGGCTGGTGCAGGGAAGGGGAGGGGGGGTTGGAAGGAAGATTATGGAAGTACTTGGTGAGGGGGGACGGGCAAGGGTTGGGGAGGTAGAGCGTACAGAATCAAAGCCAATGTTTCTCAATCTTTTTATTGCTGCCTCTCAGAGGGGCAATAGAACTTTTTTCTCTAATCATCTCTCCATGAAATTTTAAAACCACAGACGATGTATCTTTTTATGTACAGTTTGTATATCAGAGCTTTATACATAAAAAGGAAAAGGTTATTTTCACCCCCTTGGGGGCAGTATTGCCCCCCTTAAGAATACATAAACTAGCCCTGACCAGTTTGGCTCAGTGGATTGAGCTTAGGTCTGCGGACTGAAGGGTCCCAGGTTCGATCCCGGTCAAGGGCATGTACCTTGGTTGCGGGCACATTCTCAGTAGGGGGTGTGTAGGAGGCAGCTGAATCGATGTTTCTCTCTCATTGATGTTTCTAACTCTCTATCCCTCTCCCTTCCTCTCTGTAAAAAAAATCAATAAAATATATTTTTTAAAAAGAATACATAGACTAGATGACATCACTACTCAAAGCATCCCCTGTGAGTTCACCTGCAGGAAACCGACCTGAGGCACAGGTGGGTGTCTATTCTCCTTCTGACAAGGGGACAGTAGGAAGCAACGGCTCTGGAAGGAAGGCAAGCGGGCAACGCGAACGTGCACATCAAGTCCCACTCGGGCTGCTGAGCTTTTAAGAACCTTATAAAATCTTGGCTGCAAATTTTATATTTGATCAATACATTCCGGAAAACACTAAAGTAGAAATAAACTAATAAATTTCAAATATCTGTGGTTGACGTATATTAGCGTATATGCATATATGACTGTACACGTGACTGAGAAAAAGAATTTGGTACCTAATATCTGGGAATAATGCAAACTGCCAGAAATGAGCTTCATCTTTGGTTCTTGTCATTCTCAGTTAATGAGAAAAGGGAAGATCTATTCGAAAGGTGGCTTCCATGCAGCCCAGGTGTCTTTTTCCTTTAAGGTTTCATGCCAGTGTTTTACTTTCAGGGGTGACAATCGGGGCGGGCTACAGCCTCGCCCAGCTGAATGATGCCTTAGCTTTTATTGTTTCGGAGCAACCAAAGGAGAAGACTAAGACCTACCGTGCCCTCCGGACGCACCTGAGGACGCTTGCCGGAGTCCAGATCAGGAGTATGGCGGTAGGTTCTCTAGTGTCATAGGAAATGGGCCGTAGGTACAGTCAGCCATACCGTTCTGTTCAGTTGAGCAAACATCACTCTGAAGAGGAAACCCAACAAGTCAGTGTTGAATAAAGCTCTGCAACATGAGTGTGAGTGTATGTGTGTATATGTGCATGCACATGCGTGTGCCCAAACTGAGAGAGCTCACATTGTGTGCATGTGTGTGCCCAGAGTGAGAAGCAGCATATTATGTAACAAGATTATGCTCCTGGAATCTGAAGGTGCCCAAATTCTAATCTCAGCCTGTCACCTGTGAGTGGTATGATCCTGGAGAAACCACTTTAAACCACTGTTTCTCCATTGTAAAAATTAAGCCCGGCCAGCATGGCTCAGTGGTTGAGCGCCAACCTATGAACCAGGAGGTCACAGTTGGATTCCTGGTCAGGTCACATGCCCAGGCATCGGGCTTGATCCCCAGTAGGGGGCATGCAGATGTCAGCTGATCAATGATTCTCTCTCATCATTGATGTTTCTATCCCTCTCTCCCTCTCCCTTCCTCTCTGAACTTAAAAATAAAAATTAAGGTTCAACCCAATGGACTGTCTCTAAGATCCTGTCTGGTTCTAACAGTCTGTGAAAGGTGTCTTATCCAAGGTTTAGATAGAGCCTGCCTTTCTGAAATACTCTTTTATGGATGGTTCTCCTGTTAGAGCTTTGCGATGAGGTCAGTTTCCAAACATGTGTATCCCAAATGTCAATTCTTGGACATCCCAGTTATCTAGTTTATCAAGGTTTCCTATTATCTAAAATTTAAGAGAAATTTGGTTCAAACCACTACCCATTGCACACATGGTGAGTAGCTCAGTGGGGCTGGGTGGGGGGGCACATTTTTCCTAGTTGTCTCTGGCTCCATTTCTGTTGATTCTCAAAATCCACCATATGTTTTCATCTTGGGCATCTTCTATCCCTTTTCCTGGATCCTGTTTTCCTCTCAGCATCTTGCCTTCTTAGCTCCCTTCAAATGTCCTCCTTATTGACAGTTTGGGCACAGCAGCACCACAAACATTTAGAAAATGAGTTCCATTTCCCGGTTCTTTAGAGTTTCTGCAGGCTGCAGTCTGCATCTTCCCCTGTGTTACAGAACATTCACTCTAGGGCCAGTTCTCAAAGACAGCTGTCTCCTCGTTACACATGGGAAAGGCTTATTTTCTCAGGCAATGAGTCTGAATGGAGTCAGGGGTCGGAACCTTCCCCATATGTTGTCTGAATCTACTTCACTGCCCCAAAGCTCTGCCAGATCTTTCTACGAAGCAGAGAATTAAAAGCTTACACAAGATCCCTGCATGCATAATTGCTTTTCTGTTAAATAGCTAAGAGTAGCTAAAAAAGAAGTGTCTCCTTTATTTATTTAGACTTTAGGAGGACATGTGGTGAGCAGGCCGAATTTTTCTGACCTAAATCCAATTTTAGCAGCAGGAAATGCTACCATCAATCTGATATCTAAAGGTAAGAGAGCAATTTTAAGCATTCTGTTTTATAATTATCAATGTCAGGTAGCTCCTTCCATGAGCTATGACCTGGGAACCCAAGCATATCCAACTTAGACTTACCAAATACATATAGGTGACAGCTACATTCCCTCAAATATAAGGATGAAGCAGAGATCAGTTATCCTGTTCTCTAGGTATTCTGTATCTCGTAGATAAGTTACTGCACCAGATAATTTTTCTTAACTGTTTGGTCACATTCATGCACAGTCCAAAAGCAGTTATCAAAAAATGTCTGAGGTGCATCTCTGTGGTTTCAACCTTTTATGGCATATTCGATTTCAGAGTTTCATAAAGGTGGAAATTTTCTTCTAGGACTTTTCATTTTAAACAAAATCAACTTTGTGGGGCACATGACTCATTACTTCTCTCTTTATTCACAACCGGTGTAATCCTTGCCAAGGGAAAATGATTGTACTTAAGGAAATACAAGCAGTGCATATTATTCATAGAACTATTGTTGTGACCCTCTTTGATTAAAATCACATTTAAAAAATATGGTGGATCAAATAAGAAAGCAGGGCAAACTGCTTAAAGAAAGGAAGCTATATCCGAGGCACCCACCTCTGCCACTAGTCCCGCCTCCAGCACTTCGGACAGGTCATCTAACCTATCGGAACCTCTGGACCTCAGGTGTCCCATGTGTGAAATGCATTCTCCCCATTTCCCATTGGTGAAGCTGGGTTGTTTCTGTATAGCCTTTCAGCTTATCTGGCCCAACCTTTCATTCCAACAATGAGGAACCGGAAGCCCCAAAGGTTCTGGGACTTCCCTAAGGAGATACAGCGTGGAACCTGGAGCTAGAACCCACATTGTCTGGCCCCCAGCCTGCACTCTCTGTCTTTTCACCCGATACATCACCTCTGCCCCTGGCTGGATATTCTCCAATTGAATATGTGCATTCTAATCAAGGTCATTTCTCTGATAGAAGGAGAACGGCAGATTCCTTTAGACGGCCATTTCCTTGAGAGAGCGCCTGAAGCTGACCTTAAGTCAGAAGAGATTGTGTTATCTGTTTATATTCCCCACTCTACACAGGTAAGGACTCCTGACCTGCTGCCCACCCAGGGGCACCCTGAACCCTGTGCAGGAGCCATAGACAGACTCCCAGGGATAGTGCCATCTCCTTTCCCAACCAGCAGCTGCAGGGAGACGATTGGGCTGTGCTCAGGAAGGGCCAGATTCTCCATGACCATTTCATGTGCTTTCCTATCAGGCCCATCTTGAGCTTTTGTGGACCTTAGACATTTTTGCCTTCATGAGTCTCTGTTCATAAAAAATCAAATCAATGACCATCCTATATAATAAAAGCATAATATGCTCATTAGACTGGACGTCCTTCCGGACAAAGCTGGGGCTGCCGGGGAAGCCTGGGTTCCAGGTGCCAGAGGAAAGCTGGTGCCGGCAGCCGGGGGAAGGAAGGCCTACTCTTGCACGAATGCGTTGGGCCTCTAGTGTTATTACAACGATGAATATAACCCAGTGTTCCATATTCATTGTTACTATATTCATTTTTTCTTTTGTTTTTAAAAGAAATTAAAAGGAAAACATATCTGTGGGCCTTCTCTCTGCAAAAAGGAGAGCTTTTGTGTGAGCAGCTGAATTTTTGGTTTTAGATAAATATGCATTTTAGCCAAACCGAGGCAAACTATCGCCAATATCACCTCCCATAAGTTCCTGGTGAACTGAAAGTCCATTACCATAAAAGACTTTCAAGTCATCCAACATTTGTTAACCAAATACTTTAAATAAAATTTAAAGCCAGGCATGGGGCTAAATCAAGGAGACACCACGCTGATGTATAAGACACAGTGTCCTGTCTTCCAAGGTCTGTAAATCTCAGAGGAAGGACTTGAGATAGGAAACAGGACATGAGTGGACAAAAAGCTGGGGTGGTTCCTGTGATGAGGAGAGTCCTCCCCTGTGTTGTTCAAAAGGGAAGGGAAGCATAGGTCAGTGGAGAGAAGGGGGTGGTCATTTCAGGTGGGAGAACAGCATGAGGATGGGGGTTGGGGTGAATGGCAGCTGGAGGAGCCCCGTGAAATGAGAATGGATGGGAGCTGGGGCCCCATATCTATTGCTTCATCAAGGAGTTGATAGATGTTCTAGCAGACAACCACCTCAGAAGACTTTCAAGCAAGGTAAAATCTTAGTGAAAAGTGGTATTTTAAAAATATCAATCCACTGGAAAGATCGAGGAAAAACTGGTTGGAGGGTAGACTGAAGGTTGAATGAATAGTTAGGAGGCTAATGCAACAGTTCAGGTGGGAGAAGGTAATGAGGGTGGTGGCAGCAGGAATGGAAAGTGCCCCCAGTCAGTACAGTAGAGTAAATGTGACATGTGTCTCCAGCACTTCCTTATTACCTTTGCTTTCCAAATCAAAAATGTTTTATCCTTGACAGGGTCCATGGTGGTAGGGTTAGCTTCTCCCCCACCCCCACCAAGATACTGGCCACACAAAGAGATGTTCTCCCATTTTGTCACTCTAATATTTAACACTAATCATGAAATTTAACCTAAAATGACAAATTTAAACCTGAAAAACACTGGAAGCCATTTAGTGCTGTGGTTTTGAAGCTTTTTTTTTTTTTAACAGTAGAATTCTTTCTGCAAATGAAATTTACATAGAACACCAAACTAGTTAACAGTGAAGATTTGATAGTTTGCTCTGAGAGACACCCCACCTCGGGATTCTCCCCTCATCCCTTGAGGCACCATCTGATCAAACCCAACCTTCTCCTTTTAAAGAAAATTAAGACCCAAACAGTTTAAGTCATTTGCCCTAAGCCAAGTGAAGTGACTTGGAGTTGAAAGTAGATCAGCATAGACTCTGAAGCCAGACGGCTTGCGTTTGAACCCCAGCTCTGCCACTTCCTGTGTGACCTTGTGTAAGTTACTTAACCTCTCAGTTTCCTCATCAGTACATTGGAAATGAGTACAGTCACTGTGAGGATTAAATATTACCATACTGTTAGGTAAGACACACAGGCCAGTGCTCACATACCGTCAGCTCAACAGTTAACAACAGTGAGAATTCCAGTCCATTAGCAGGGTCCTTTTTATTATTAATAATCACCTAAGTGCCCTGTTTGTCACACAGTAGAGACAAGCACGAACCTTTCTGAGTGTTTTCTTTTTCTGCCATGGTCGGCAAACCGCGGCTCGCGAGCCACATGCGGCTCTTTGGCTCCTTGAGTGTGGCTCTTCCACAAAATACCATGTGCGGGCGCGCACATACAGTGCGATTGAAACTTTGTGGCCCATGTGCAGAAGTCAGTATTTGGTGGAAGAGACAGTATTTTATGGAAGAGCCACACTCAAGGGGCCAAAGAGCCGCATGTGGCTCGCAAGCCACGATTTGCAGAGCCGCAGTTTGCCGACCACTAGATTAAAGGAATTACATATGTGTCCTTATTCCTCCAGTGGCACTTTGTGTCGGGACTGCGGCTGGCCCAACGCCAGGAGAATGCCTTTGCCATTGTCAATGCCGGGATGAGTGTGAAGTTTGAAGATGGCACAGACACAATCAAGGACCTTAAAATATTCTATGGGCGTGTTGGCCCCACTGTGGTCTCTGCAAACCAAACCTGCAAGCAGCTCATCGGGAGGTAGGTCACAGCATGTCTGGAACATAGAACCCAGGCCTTCCTATTTTACTGAAAGTAGCACTTAGAGATTTTTTTCTGATTATAAAATATAGCTATATATTCATTTAAAAAATTTAATTGCTGTCAAAAAAATAGGATAAGGAAAATAAAAGTCACCCCAAAACCAACATATTTCAAGGTACAGTAATTTTTGTTGTTGTTTCTGTAATAAGATTACTGCACAAATTAATAAAAGTAGATATAACCTTCAAATTTTCTCTTTTAATTAACCTACACAGTAAGTAAACATTTCCAATACTGTGTCCTAAGATATCTGAAAATTTCCTTAAACCACATAAAGAAGATGAAATATTCTAAAAGGTTAAATGGCCTTCCTCTCGTCACTCTCAATACAGAAAACAGATTGATGGCTGCACCAGGTGGTGGGGGGTGGGAGGCGCGTGAAGGAGGGCACAAATGGAAGAAGGGGGTAGAAAAGTACAAACTTCCAGCTATAAAATGAATAATTCACGGGAATTTAATGTATAGCATGGTGACGATCCTATATAATAAAAGCCTAATATGCTAAGTGTCCGGTTGTCCGGTCAACCAATCAAAGCATAATATGCTAATGATATGCTAAGGCCACTCAACTGCTCGCTATGACCTACACTGGCCATCAAGGGGCAGACAGTCGACCAGTCGCTATGATGTGCACTGATCACCAGGGGGGAGATGCTCCAACCAGATAGTCATCTGGTTGACCAGTCACTATGACGTGCACTGGCCACCAGGGGGGAGATGCTCCAACTGGTAGGTTAGCTTGCTGCTGGGGTCCAGCCGATTGGGACTGAGTGAGATGGGCCAGACGCACCCTGGAGCCTTCCCACAGTCCCTACCCAGCTGGCCAACTTCCCAAATCCCTCCCTGGCCCCAATCATGCACCAGAGGGGTCCCTCGCCCTGGTTTGCAGCCTCTTGCAATCCGGGACCCCTCAGGGGATGTCAGAGAGCCGGTTTCATTCTGATCACACAGGCCAGGCTGAGGGATCCCACTGGTGCACGAATTCATGCACCCAGCCTCTAGTCGTTAATAATACTGTAATTTGTATTTAAACGTTGTTAAGAATGTAGATCTTTAAAATTCTCATCACACTCTGGCCGGGTGGCTCGGTTGGTTGAAGCATCATCCCATACACCAAAAGGCTCTGGGCTCAATTCATACCTAGATTGAGGGTTCAATCCCCAGTTGGGGCACATTCAGGAGGCAACAGATCGATGTTTCTCCCTCACATCGATGTTTCTCTCACTGCATCAGATTCTAAATAAAGCAGGTGAAATATTTATGGATATGTTGTGTCGACTTCAAAGATGGATACAGATTGCTCCCCATCTTCCCTTGTTCTATCAGTTTAGTATGTCTTCGCCTCATCTGTGGAATGTTTGCATTCTTCCCTACTAGGCAATGGGATGACCACATGCTGAGCGATGCATGCCGATTGGTCCTGCATGAGATTTACATTCCGCCAGGTGCTGAGGGTGGCATGGTAGAATATAAGCGAACCCTCATGATCAGCCTTCTCTTCAAATTCTACCTCAAAGTGAGGCGAGGACTGAATAAAATGGTAAACGACTTCTCTGAGTCTCTGGGCGCCTTGACATTCTGAGTGGGGGTTTGCACATGAAGGACATTCCCTGCATGGTTTTGATATCCATCAAGGGCACTGAGTATGGGCCCTTCTCGCTCTTCTTTGTTCCTCTCCTTCTCTTCTCCTTCACTATTGGGCTGAGAAGGGGACAATCTTGGTAATCTATTTGCCCTATAATTTGTATAACAAATACTAATATGCATGCAAGTTGACCTGCTGTCACAAAAAACCTTCAGTAAGTAAATCATAACATCTTTCCCTATTTTAAAGAAAAAGATTTTTAATAACCCAACTTTAATATTTAGAAAATGTGAATAAGCCAGAAAAGAGGAAAAAAGCATTTATAATCCTATCACCATAGCTAGCCACTATTAATATTTTGGTATGTATCCTTCTAAAACCTTCTTTATGGATGTGTATGTATATATGCCACATATATACACCAATAGAACTGGTTGCTTATTTCACTTTGTAATGTAAACATCTCTCAGTGTCATTAACTATTTTTCAGTGACATTATGACATAAGTTTACATGTCATGTTTATGGAAAGATGTACCATTATTTGGTCTATTCCTTATTTTTAGACATTTAGATTGTTTCTAATTTTTTATTAACTTTTTTTTCCTTTTCTAGCCTAGTTTAAAACGACTTCCACAGCAGTTTCTCAAAATATGGCCCATAACTGAGTGTCCTCTTAATAACTCATGAACTGACTCAGAAATGGCAGATAAATGACTATACCCACATTTCTTTTATGCCCAAGAATTTTACTCTCTTAGTTCAGCTAGCCTTTTTATTATTATTTTATTAACATTATTTATTATTAGTATTATCATATCCTATTATGTTTTATCATATACCCTTTATGTGTTTTATCATATTTCAGTATATTAATATGTAATCAGTATATATCTAATATATTATTGTATGTAATCTATTAAATATATGTTTTTATTTTATATCTATTATATATTATCATATATTCTCTAAAATATTACATGTTCTATTATGTTATATATTCTATCATAGAAGAATTCAAAATTCAGAGAAGCAAAATTTTTAAAAATCAACTCTAATCCAGTAATCCTACAATTAACATATGAATACATACTTTTATATTTTTTAATTGAAAAAATGGAATCATACTGTACACAAGTTTTTTCACTTAATTGTATTTCATGAGCATTTTTCAATGTCAATAAGTACACTTCTACAAAATTATTTTTAAAGACTGCAGAATACTGTATCTTATGGATATACCATAATTTGTATAGCCATTTCCTTGTTCTTGGGTGTTTAGTTTAATTCTAGTTTCTTCACTGGCACAAATAGTCTGTAATTGGGCACCATTGTAGATAACTCACAAGTCATCTTTGCGTACTCCCTCAGTTGTTTCTTTGAGGTACATGCCCAGGAGGTTGGCTTGGATTTGAAAGTACAGATCCATTTAGAAGTCTATACATACTTCCACTCGTTCAAAAAGGAGACCTGGTCATGAAGGGAGTTCTTCCCTTCCTGGAAAAAGCATTCACTTTTCTGTGCACATAAGTAGATGTAGTATTCTTCAAATAACTGCTACCAGCCTAGGGAACTTGAAGCTCAGGGCTCTCCCCGCAGAACTGGCATCTAATATCTGAAATACTTCTACACGTGTTTCCAAGCTAGTCACTCAGATTGTAAAATTGAATGTCAAGTAATCTTCTTTCTAGGATCCCCAGAAGTTTCCTGACATCCCAGAAAATTTCATGAGTGCTGTAGACAATTTCCCCATAGGAACACCCCGAGGACTTCAGATGTTCCAGGTTGGTGGGTAGGGTTTTTGCTTTCTAATAGGCTTAGTCATTCAGATGTATGCATTACGCATGTGTTTCCCCCTTTTCAATAGCCATATTTTGTGTTACATGTAAAGATAAAGTCTACTGAAACCAGCTGATGTGACCCATTGTCACCCACACACAACTTGCTTGGTTTAGCGTTTGTTTTTACTCAAGACTACACAAGGAATTTGATTTTGAATCTCCCTTCATTACTATTTCCAGCTTTTTTACTTACAATTTCCTCCTTTCCTTGGCCACTGTTGGTCCTTTTTTTAAAACCTCACTCAACATATTTACTGCTTCTAGGAAGTCCTCCCTGCTTTATAAGAGTCACCCCGAATCTCCCAGGAAACTCTGTGTTTTCCTAACACCATATTAGCTGTGTAAATTATTCTTTATTACTCTATGAAATTGATCACATTATGTCAATGTATGTGTTCTGATTCCTCAACAAGGTTGTAGAATCCTTGAGGACAGGAACAATGTCATCTTGTGTGTGGGAGGGGTCGGGGAGAGGAGTTGGTTAGAGCCTCTAACCAAGAATATATTCCTTGCCATAATACTCAGTGGATATTTATTAACTCTGACTCATAGCTAGAGATAACCAGTTGCCCGTAGTTTTCTTTGACTTGTAAGTAATCCAAATATAACACACCCAATGTTCAGTGCATGAGAATGTCTGGCAGTAAAATAACAGGCTTTTTTCATGAACAGTGTGTGAATCCCCACCAACCTCCTCAAGATCCAGTCGGCCACCCCATGATGCACCAGTCAGCCATTAAACATGCCACTGGGGAAGCCGTGTACGTTGATGACATGCCCCCTGTCGCCCAAGAACTCTTCCTGGCGGTAGTTACCAGCACCAGAGCTCATGCAAAGATCATGTAAGGAAATAAAAGCTGTCCCTATAAAAGTTACTGAAATGCATTAATAATTTTATACTTAAACTGAGAGCTTACTGTATATGTAAGTCAATTAAAAGTATTTCCTCTTCTGGATGGGAATCATTCATTTTTAAAGCATAGTTATGAAAAAGCCTATGGCCAAGAGTCAGAATACCAATGTATTGTCCATGATGTAGTTATGAGGCCCATTGCACTTTTCCCCAGTGTTGGCGGAATCATGTATAACGTACCCTGAACTTAGCCCTGCAACTCTAGTGTGTACTTTTACATGTTCTCTCCTAGAGCAATTGATGTTTCAGAAGCCCTGGCACTTCCCGGTGTTGTTGATGTGATAACAGCAGAGGATGTCCCGGGAGATAATAACCATAATGGAGAGGTTCTCTATGCACAGAACGAGGTGTGTGATTTGTATGTGGCTTAGGATTCAAATACTTTGTGGAAAATACCATATCACAAAGACTTTCAGAGAACCAAGGACTCCACCTCATTTTAAATTGTGGACTCTTGAGATTCTCATAAAAACCATAATCGTGCTTAAGGAAGACTTCTAAAAAAAACTCATCAAAATCCCAGAAGCAATAAAAGCATTGGCCATTAAGAGAATCAACAGAACTTCAGGAATTTCAGGATTGCTGGATCCCCGCGAGTGATTTCGTAACAGTGAGCAGTGCAGCTGAGGACAGTCCTAGGCCAGACATAATCAAGTTCTGCATCCAATTCTGAACCCCCTAAGTCCCACTCAAGCCATTGTTTTAAATGTATTCTCATAGGCAGGAAATAATCTTGCTTTTGTTCACAAGAACCCAGGGGGTAAATGTAAGAATTTGGGAACAGTAAATCCTTTTTGTGATTCTATGTTTCAACCAATTACATTGAACATGCGACTTTTCTGCAGGTAATTTGCGTGGGTCAGATCGTCTGCACCGTGGCTGCTGATACCTATGTCCATGCAAAAGACGCCGCTAAGAAAGTGAAGATCGCTTATGAAGACATAGAACCTCGGATTATCACAATAGAGGTATTTGAGCTGCTTTGTTTCTCCAAGAATGACTAGGGTGATGTACTTGTGGCAGAATCCAATCCTCAGAGTCACAGAATAGTACAACCTGGGCTTCATCTAGGCTTTACTCAGTGTCATCTCCAAGTTGAGACATGATACTGAGACTTTTTCTGCCTGGAGACGCGTTCCTTCCTGTGTCCACGTCTCCTCGAAAGGCCTCTTGCCAATGCCTGTCCTGAGAATATAGACAAGCAGCACCAGAGGAAGGTCCTTATGCCCTCACATACAAAACAAGTCCGTGAGAAAGTCCAGAGCACTGTGACACTCAGAGCAGGTTACCATTGACTGAGTGACAGCTTGGGTCCTCTCAATCTCCGTGCCTACTTCCTACTTTAAGCACAAGTTCTGGAGATAGAAAACTCAGATGCATATTCTGACTCTGCCATTTAACAGGCTGTTAAATGGAAGGTTTGACAAGTTCCTTAAATGCATCGTATCTCAACCTCTTCCTCTGTGAAATGGGAACTATGAAAGTTCCTACATCAAAAGGTCATCATGAAGCTTAAATGAGAGAATCCAAATAAAGTGCTTTAAAAAAGCACCTGGGACATGGGGTGCTTTGAATACATGTTAGCTGTGATTTCATTTTAGTTGTTGTTAATGAGGGCAAGAACATGTTCATGGTGCTTATATCCCTGGTGCCCAGCCAAGCCCTAAACCCATAGTAGGTACTCAATAAATGTGTGTGATGGAGGGCTAGATGAATAAGCAATATGAAACCTGGCCAGTAGGGTACAGTGTTCACAATCCTCTTTGATTCTTTCCTGTTTTTCCAAACAGATGCCAAGTTCAAGTATTTCCAGTTATCTTTTAAATGCCTCTTAGATGTGCCCCTTTTTTCTCTTCTCACTTTCACCCCTTCCCACCCTCCAGCCCAGTCCTCACCACCTTATTGTCAGATTTACTACAATAACCACTTTATCTCAAAATATCTACCTACCATGTTAATTTTCTAAGCCACAAAGTTCATCAGATCACTTTTTCTTACAAAAACAAAAAAAACACAATGTCCCCTTAGATAAGGTTCTTAGTATAAAACTCAAGGTCTTTCATAGTCCAAACTCACTCTATCTTTCAAGTTCATCCAACTGCTTATTTATCTACCTATTTGTTTATTTTTAGAGAGAAAGAAGAAGAGAAAGAGAGAGAAAAAACAAAGAGACATTGATTTGTTGTTCCACTTATTTATGCATTCGTTGTTTGATTCTTCTATGTGCCCTGAATAGGGACTGAACCCGAAACCAATGCTCTAACCAACTGAGCTACCTGGCCATGGCAGAACTGCTTCTTTTTTTAAGAAATATGTTTTTATTGGAGAGAGAGAGAGAGAGAGAGAGAGAGAGAGAGAGAGAGAGAGAGAGAACATCGATTGGCTGCCTCCTGCATGCCCCCTAATGGGGATTGAGCGTGCAACCCCAGGCATGTGCCCTGACAGGGAATCGAACCAGTAACCTATCAGTGCACTAGACAACTCTCAACCAACTGAGCCACACTGACCAGGGCTCAGCTACTTCTTGATAAAAAACTCCCCAGCCAATCTAGCCTTGTTCTCTTTTTGGTCCCTCAGCTGGGTTTCAACCTCTGTTGCTTCATGAGGTGCTCCTAACTTCAAATGATTTTCAGTCTCTTCTCTGTCTGCCCTAATCCTATCCAATTCAGCACCTGAGGTCACCTACACAGGCCATCCCTGAGCATCCCCAGCCCCAGCAGGCTCCTCCTCCTGGCCTCTCTTTGATCTATTATCTTCCCCCTCATCACAAAGTTGGCCCCTAACACCAAACTGCCTACTGTCAGCAAACCAGAGGGTAGGACTGTGTTTTATATATCCTTCTTGCCCCCAGCTCTTCCTCCCAGTGCTGAACAGAACTACTAGTAAGTAGTCACCAATGCCTGCAATCCTTTGTAACCCATTTATCTTGGTGTGTGAAGATCAAATAGAGCAGGAGCATGGGATTTTGCTGGGGTTTGAATGGCTTATTAGAATGTAAAAAATAAAAACAAGAATCTTATTTTTTGTTGTTGTTATTTCTTTTTCCCCTGCAGCAAGCCCTAGAGCACAATTCATTTTTTTCTGATGAGAAGAAAATTGAGCAAGGAAATGTAGAGCAAGCCTTTAAACATGTTGATCAAATCATTGAAGGTAAGTGGTCTTGGCCAGAAAAGTGAAGCTTCTGAAGATAAAGACTACATCGGCCATTGGTTTGAGTGCCGGGGTCCAGCCCCAGCAGGTCCAGGGGTCCCCAAAGGTGTGGACAGATTTGGCGAAGAAAAAAGGACACGGAGACAGTGTTCAGTTGATCAGCAGCCTAGCCAGGATCTCCAGCCAAGTTCTGGTCTGGATCTCCAGAGAGGTTCTGCTTAGGATCTCCAGCCAGGTTCTGTCCAGGTTCTCCAGCCAGGTTCAGTAGCCATGTTCCCTCGCTAGGTTCTCCAGGTTCTCCAGCCAGGTTCAGTCACCAGGTTCTAGTCAGGTTCTCTTGCCAATTTCTGTAGTCAGGTTCAGTCCAGGATCTTTTGTTATGTTCTCTCGCTAGGTTCTGTCTCTAGGTTCTGAGGCCAGTTTCTGTCCAGGATCTTTTGCCATGTTCTCTCCAGCGAAGTTCTTCTGTCTCTAGAGAAGGTTCTGTGTAGGTTCTGTGCCTAGGTTCTGTCTCTCTCTGTCTGTTGCTGTCTTGTTACATCTGTATTTATACCAGTTGATTCAATCCTATCAATCTCTATTACAAAGGTTAGGGAGTTTCTTATCTCCATTCCAGGGAGTAAAGATTATGTAGCTTAAGCATGATTGTTCGTAGTTAAAATGATTAATTACCGGCCTGGCACTTAGTTAAGAGGTTTTATTCCCTCCCTAACTTCAGGGGAAAATCCCTACCTGGGGATTCAACCTTTCTCGGAGAGGTGACCTTGGTTAAAACACAGCGCCAAGAAGGTGAGCAAACATATTAAGAACCATATGCCATATATGCCAGGTCCCTTGAAACAGCAAGGATGGACCAGCTCCCGACATTTGAGAAATACTGAAATTCTAAGGCAGAGCTTCTCAACCCTAATGTGATACTTAAACTGCAATTTAAAATGCACAAATAAGTCCCGGCCGGTGTTGTTCAGTGGTTGAGCGCCGACCTATGAACCAGGAGGTTATGGTTCAATTCCCAGTCAGAGCACGTGCCCTGGTTGCAGGCTCAATCCCCTGTGTGGGGTGTGCAGGAAGCAGCCCTTCAATGATTCTCTCATCATCAATGTTTCTATTTCTCTCTCCCTCTGCCTTCCTTTCTGAAATCAATAAAAATATATTTAAAATAAATAAAATGCACAAATAATCTTACAGTCTGATGAAGTTTTACATATGCAGCAATCTGTGTAAATACGACCCACATCGAGATATAGGGCCTTTCCAGCGCCCCAGAAAGCTTCCTTGTGCCCCGCCCCCTCCAGGTCAGCAACCTTCTGAAAGGTCTTTTTCTAGCTGTGGTCACTGTAGATGAGTTCACCTGTTTTGCACTTCATATAAACGGAAACTAGAGTGTAACTTTTTCTGTGTTTATCTCTTTTCATCAACATTATGTGTGGGAGGTTCACCGTGTTGGTGCATAGATCAGTAGTTCTTTTTCATTGTTCCGGAGCATTCTATTGTATAGATATTCCACAATTTATGTTTCTGTTCTACTGTTCATGGACAGTTCAGTTGGTTTCAACTTGGGACTATTATGAATAATGTTTCTAAACACACTATTGTGGTCCAAAAGGAGATGCCATAACAAGTGTAACCAAAAGTAACCTCACAGGGTGATCTGATCATAAATTCCTCACATGGTGAGTAGTTACAGTCCAGGCATATAACACTTAGGAAAAAGTGTTATCTTTGCCTTAAGCAAGCCCTATTCTTTACTTCTGTGCATCTAGATCAGCGGTTCTCAACCTGTGGGTCGCGACCCCTTTGAGGGTCGAACGACCCTTTCACACTGACCAGGGCTCAGCTGCTAATCTAGCCTAAGACCATCGGAAAACACATATATAATTACATATTGTGTTTGTGATGAATCACTATGCTTTAATTATGTTCAATTTGTAACAATGAAATTGGGGGTCACCACAACATGAGGAACTGTATTAAAGGGTCGAGGCATTAGGAAGGTTGAGAACCACTGATCTAGATAAACACAAACTATGGCAACACCATGCTAAGCATATCACATGTATTATATTATTTAATAATGACAAAAACCCTGAGAAATGAGTATTCTAAAACCTATTTTAAGCTCCCAAGTATTTTCTTTTTTTTCTTTTTCTTTTTCTTTTTTTTTTAAATTAAATCTTTATTGTTCAGATTATTACATTGTTCCTCTTTTTTCTCCCCATAACTCCCCTCCTCCCAGTTCCCGCCCCACCCTCCGCCCTCATTCCCCACCCACTGTCCTCATCCATAGGTGCACGATATTTGTCCAGTCTCTTCCCGCATCTCCCACACCCCTTTCCCCCACAAGAATAGTCAGTCCATTCCCTTTCTATGTCCCTGATTCTATTTTGATCACCAGATTATTTATTCACTTGATTCTTAGATTCACTTGTTGATAGATGCATGTTTGTTGTTCATAATTTGTATCTTTACCTTTTTCTTCTTCTTCCTCTTCTTAAAGGATACCTTTCAGCATTTCATATAATACTGGTTTGGTGGTGATGAACTCCTTTAGCTTTTCCTTATCTGTGAAGCTCTTTATCTGACCTTCAGTTCTGAATGATAGCTTTGCTGGATAAAGTAATCTTGGTTGTAGGTTCTTAGTATTCATCACTTTGAATATTTCTTGCCATTCCCTTCTGGCCTGCAAAGTTTCTGTTGAGAAATCAGCTGACAGTCGTATGGGTATTCCCTTGTAGGTAACTGAGTTTCTTTCTCTTGCTGCTTTTAAGATTCTCTCTTTGTCTTTTGCTCTTGGCATTTTAATTATGATATGTCTTGGTGTGGTCCTCTTTGGATTCCTTTTGTTTGGGGTTCTCTGCGCTTCCTGGACCTGTAAGTCCATTTCTTTCACTAGGTGGGGGAAGTTTTCTGTCATTATTTCTTCAAATAGGTTTTCAATATCTTGCTCTCTCTCATCTTCTGGCACCCCTTTAATTCTGATGTTGGTACGCTTGAAGCTGTCCCAGAGGCTCCTTACACTATCTTCGTATTTTCGGATTCTTTTTTCATTTTGCTTTTCTGGTTGGGTGTTTTTTGCTTCTTCGCATTTCAGATCTTTGCCTTGATTCTTGCACTCCTCTCGTCTGCTGTTGGGAGTCTGTATAGTATTTGTTATTTCAGTCCGTGTATGCTTAATTTCTAATTGGTTCTTTATCATAACATCGAGGGTCTCATTAGATTTCTTGAGGATCTCACTACATTTATCGACGGCTTCTAGACAGTTCTTAAGAGACCTTAAAGGTGTGGTTCTGAACTCAATATCCTCCATTGACAGTTTTGTCCTGTTTTTTTGTCTCCGCATTTTTTATGCTTTCTTGGTGCACCCCCTAGTGGTCTTTGTGCGCAGTCTTGTTGTAGTTAAGCCTTGATTGTTGTCGGCAATAGTGGGGGTGATTTGACCTCCAGGCTAACTGGCTATGAGAGTCCGCTGTGTCTGCAGTGGGAGAGTTTCTGTGCTGGATCTCTAGGACGGTGCTAATCTAGCCTTTGCCTGAGGCTATCTGGCAAATGGCTCTGCGCAGGGCTTGAGCGGGGTGGGTCCCCGGGGATCTACAGGGTGGGCCGGAGCAAGCAGTTATGGCTGCTCTCAATTCTGTCCCTAGGGGCTCTGCCTCACAGAGTCCCAGCAACCGCTGCAAACCTCGGAGAGAAAGCTGCCTTCGAGTTCCGAGTTCCGACCGAAGCCAGACAGTCCCGCTTCTCCCGTTTGAGTCTAGGTCCCTAGAGACTCGCCCGGATCTGGAGCTCAGAGTCTGAAACTCCCTCCCGATTGAAAACAACAACCGCGCCATCCGCCTCCAGCCCGCTCCGCGTGCACTCCGCACCTTAGTATTTCACTTCAGCACTGTGCCTCCTCTGAGTCTGGGTATGATATTCTCTTTCCTCCTAGTTGTAGAATTTCCACTCAGCCAGCCTTCCTGTGGTTCTGGATGATGTCCGTTCCATCTTTTAGTTGTTTTTTGAAGTGGTTGTTCGAGGCAGCAATCTCCGGCGTTAACCTATGTCGCCATCTTGGTTTCTCCCCGTATTTTCTGCTTACGATTTAATATTCAAGCAGAACAACTCTGAGAAGAAACATATACTGGTAGCTCCATTTTACAGATAAAGAAACTGAGGCTTAGACAAGGTAGGTAATTGACTGAGACCTCATATTCCGTTTATAATAGAGCCAGGACTGGAGCCCAAGACTAGATGACCCACAGGTCCTTGCTCTTAATCACAGTGATATATTTTCTTTTCATTTTTATACTCACCCTAAGAGCAACAGAGTCACAGGTGCTAGCCCTTTGTCATTTAGGATTTTGGCCATTATGGGAGTCCAAATTTTAGCACAAATGGAAAATTTGAAATATGAAGGAAATTTGGAATTTGGGTGGAAATGACTAAGAATTACAGAGTATACCAACATAGAGAAAGGGTGCAGTTAGAATGTGGATCCTAGAGTCAGATTGCCTGGGCTTGCATCCCACCTCTGTTATTTACCGGCTGTGTGGCCTTGGGCAACTTACTTAACTTTTTCTTATCTCAGTTTTCTAATATACCTGCTTCACAGGATTGGTATGATGATTAAAGGAATTCATTATCTGTAATTTGCTATGCCTGAGAGCAATACCTAGCATATGTAAAAATGATGTCGTTGCTTGAATTTAGATGAAAGTCAGTATATGGTATGCTAAAAACAAAGGTTTTGGGGGAGAGCTTTTTGGGAGGACTAACATTCTATTGTCCCAAGAAATAATTTCCAAAAATTCTTTGACTCTTGGAAAAGCAATTCACTTATTTTAACTACACAGGAATGTTTTGGCTGGTTTCAAAGTAAATTTTAGCTAGAGCCAAATGCCTTTCTTGGCACAGCCTACAAAATGATAAGGATGTTTTAACCAAGCCCAAAATCTCAGATAAACCAGTAAGAAACGGCCGTAAAACTGCTGGGAACAGGTCTGCCATTTTATTTATTTATTTACTAGAGGCCCCATGCACGAAATTCATGCAAGGGGCTCTGAGGGCTGGGGGCCAGCCGGGGATTCATCTGGAAGGATGTCCAGTCTAATTAGCATATTACACTTTTATTATTATAGATTTACTTATTTATTTATTTTAAAATATATTTTTATTGATTTCAGAGAGGAAGGGAGAGGGAGAGATAGAAGCATCAATGATGAGAGAGACTCATTGATCGGCTGCCTCCTGCACACCCCCCCTACTGGGGATCAAGCCCGCAACCCCGGCATGTGCCCTTGACTAGAATCAAACCTGGGACCCTCCAGTCCACAGACCGATGCTCTATCCACTGAGCCAAACCAGCTAGAGCCAGTTCTACCATTTTAAACCTTCGTGTCCTTTGGCAAGCTGCTTATCCTCAGTGTGACTCAATTATTCTAATGTTACCTAATTGAGGTGCGTATTATTACCCACACTTTACAGATCAAGGACTGACTGAGGCTTTAATAACATGGCCAAACTCACTGAGCAAAGAGATGACAGAGACTGGATATGTGGCCAGGTTTGGATGTGCACTCAAGTCCAACACATCATAGATCTCACCACCCACTAGTCAGACAAGGAACCGAGCCCAAGAGAAGGGGACTGAATTAGCCCTGGTCACCCAGCTGGCTGGGCACAGTGAAGGTTAATGAGGAAAAGTGGTTTAAGCAAATGTATAAAGTCCAGTTCTCCATAAGCTGAAGTGACCTGCCCTTTATAAACCAAACCCCACTGAGAGCCTCCAGGGAGGGACTTTCAGGCAAACACTGTCCTGTGTTCATGCTTCACAGGTGAGATCCACGTGGAAGGACAGGAGCATTTTTACATGGAAACACAAACTATCCTGGCTATCCCAAAAGAAGAAGATAAAGAAATGGTGTTACACCTTGGAACGCAGTTTCCCAACCACGTGCAGGTAACAGAATATCTTTGGAAATTGAGACTCCAGATGACTGTGGTGTGAGGCCCATACAACCAGGCAATCCTCTTTGGAGGCATTTTGATTGTTTCCACTCCCCATCTCAGATTCCCTGCACACTTGACGCGAGCTAGCGTCCCTAATGGAGGAGGTGGGCAGAAATTTCCCTAAATGAGGAAAAGTGGGCGGACCTTTTAAAGAGATCAGAAACTTTTGCTCCCTTCCAAAATATAGGGCAAAGTTCCCCTTTCCCTAATAACAATTGATGGTGTAAAATGTACATGTGTATTTACATTTTCCTCATGGTTGATGGATGCTGGTTCTCTCTCTATAAACGTTCTTGCGTCTTTGTGGTGCACGTGTACATTGATCTCATTTCCAAGACATTTCAGCCCAGCTCAGTAGCATGTGAATTCCAGTCCTGCTCTAGCATCTGAGTTATACAGCATGGCCACCAGCACATGCAAGCAAAGAAAATCCCCTGACCTTCCCTTCTTCTGAAATGCAGAGTTTTAGGTCTGAGCACATTGCTAGGCACAGGGGAATACTTAAATAATGACACGGGGAGGAGCAATTACAAGCATCCCTGAAGGGAAAAGCTGGGGGCTTCCTGGAAGAGAGCACAGTGAGTTGGTATCTTGAGGTCTTAAAGGGGTGGGTAGGCTCAACGGGAGGAGGAAACTACCAAATGCCATTCGAGTCGAAATGAAAGGGCAGGGGACTGAAGCTGGGCTGGGGTGTGCCGCAGTGTCCAGAGGTGCACGTGTGGAACTGGGCAGAAGGTTGTGGGGATGTGTGCTTTGCCCCTAGCAGCTATGTGACCTCCCACAAGTCACTGGGCATCAATATCTTTTTGTGTAAATTGAGGAAGGTGGCAAAGATGACCTCTGAGGTCTCTTTTTGTAGACAATATGTGTCTCTGGGCTCTGAATGGATAATGTATAAGGAAGGTCACAATGAATATTATAATTTTTTATATTTTTTAATTCATTTCAGAGAGGAAGGGAAAGGGAGAGAGATAGAAATATCAAAGATGAGAATCATTGATTGGCTGCCTCCTGCATAGCCCCCATTAGGGATCGAGCCTGCAATCCAGGCATGTGTCCTTGACCGGAATCAAACCTGGGACCCTTCAGTCCACGGGCCGATACTCTATCCACTGAGCCACACCAGCTAGGGTGGTCAGCATTCATATCTACCTGGGATACAGTGAATCAGCTCCATAACAGCAGGCATTTCCCAGGGCACTAATACTCACAGCTTACCGCCCAGAGCCTGGGGCAGTATCAAAAGCAGGCTCAGCAAGGACTTGGACGGACATTTCTCCAAAGAAAGTCTATGAATGACTAATAAGCACGTGAATAGATGTTGAGCATCATTAGTAGGAAATTCAATTCAAAACCCACAGCAATACCGCATCACACCCCCTAGAACAGCTATACTTAAAAGGACAGACAGTAGCAAGTGTTAGCGAGGATGCAGGAAATTAGAACCTTCACCCATTGCTGGTGGCCATGAGAAATGGCACTTTGGAAACAGCTTGGCGGTCTCTCGGGATGTTAAAAATAGGGTGACCACATCACCCAGCAGTTCCACAACTAGGTATCTACCCAAGAGAAATGAAAACACATGTCCCCACAAAACTTGTACATGAATGTTCATAGCAGCATTTCCACAGTGGGCAAGAGTAGAAATAATGCCATAGCCCATCAGCTAATAAAGGGATAAAATATGTCATATATCAATTCAATAGAATATTAATCAGCCATAAAAAAGAATGGAGTTGCCCTGGCTCGGTCGCTCAGTAGGTTGGAGCATCGCTCTATATACTGAAAAGGTTGCCAGTTCAATTCTGGTTTGGGCACGTATGTTAGGCAACTGATGGATGTTTCTCTCTCTCATCAATGTTTCTCTCTCTCTTTCTCTCCCTTCCTCTTTCTCTAAAATCAATAAAAGCACATCCTTAGGTAAAAATTTTTTAAAATAAAGAATGGAGTACTGGTACATGCTACAACATGGATGAACTTTGGAAACATAATGTGAAGTGAAAGAAGCCAGTCACAAAAGGCCACCCTTGTATTATTCCATGTATATGAAATGTTCTAAACAGGCAAATCTGTCGAGACAGAAAGCAGATTAGTAGTTGCCTAGTGGTGGGGCATTCAAGGGAGTTGAGGTTAGGGGGAGCTCAGAAGTGGCTGCTTAATAGATACAAGGTTTCTTTGGGGATACTTAAAAATACTCCAAAATTGGATTGTGATGATGGTTTCACAGTTCTGTAAATGCTGTATGTGTTGAATTACTGATTGTCTTTTCCTATGCAGAGGGGAAGCACATGGATGAGGAAATGTCCTATTAAATCGCACTATGTGACATCAGGGGTTTATCTCTTTCAGGAATTTGTGGCTGCAGCACTTAACATCCCAAAGAGTAGAGTTGCCTGCCACATGAAAAGAACCGGAGGAGCATTTGGGGGGAAAGTGACCAAGCCCTCCCTGCTGGGAGCTGTCAGTGCTGTGGCCGCCAACAAGTAAGAGTCGCAGTGCCAGCTATTAATGTCAGAACTCCTAGCTGGACAGGTGCCACCCACGTCCTTCCAGCCCTGCACCCACCCCAGGGTTCATTCCATTCGTCACAGGCTGTCACTTCCAAGGGATGTGGTTAGCCTGAGGGTGAAGGGACACTGCTCTACCCACTCTCCAACCGTCAGGGTCACCATAGGCAAGGCGCCTCAGTGTACTCTCCGATAAAGTGGAGAAAGTAGTATCTACCTGGTTCACAAGATAGTTGTGTGGAATAAATGCAATCACTATAGATGTTGACTGGTTGCCCAGACATAACTACATATTACTTCTTCATGAAGTGCATTGACTTTCTTTAAATGTTTGTTTTAAATTGTTAAATAGCCCTAGCCGGTTTGGTTGAGTGAATAGAACATGGGCCTGCGGACCAAAGAGTCCTGGGTTCAATTCTGATCAAGGGCATGTATCTCGGTTGCAGGCTCTTCCCTGGCCCCAGACCCTGGTCCTGGCACGTGCAGGATGCAACTAATCAATGTGCTTCTCTCACATCGATATTTCTCTCTGTCTTTCCTTCTCTCTTCCACTCTCTCTAAAAAAAAAAAATCGATGAAAAATATCCTTAGGTGAGAATTTTAAAAAATATAAATATGATATAATATAATATAATATAATATAATATAATATAATATAATATAATTAATATAATATAATTATTATAATTAATATAATATAATATAGTTCTATCTAATAAAAGAGAAACATGGTAATTACCATACCTCCACTACCCTTCCCATTGGCTAATCAGGGCGATATGCAAATTAACTGCCAGCCAAGATGGCGGCCGGCAGCCGGACAGCTTGAAGTGAACATGAGGTTTGCTTGCTTCAGTGACGGAGGAAGCCAACATTCCCCGCCTGCTGCTGCCGGCCTCTGAGCTTGCAGTTTGAAACATTGTTACAAATATAGAAGCTAAACAAAACCCCAGAAACCTGCTCTCAGCCAGCCAGGATCTCAGAGCTGCAGTTGAAACAGTGTTTTGATTATAGAACCCAAACAAACCAGATACCTGCTTTCAGCAGCCAAGGCCTCAGAGCTGGAGCCAAGCCTCAGAGCTAAAGCTGGCCCAGAATTTAAAAAAAAAGAAAAAAAGGAGAGGCTGGGAGCTTCAGTCACCCGCCAGACAGAAAACAGCCCTCAGCCTCTCACCCAGACTGACCAGGCACCCCAGTGGGGACCCTCACCCTGAAAGGTGTGTGACCAGCTGCAAACAGCCATCAGCCCCTCACCCAGGCTGGCCAGTCCCCCAAGCGGGACCCCCACCCTGATCCAGGACACCCTTCAGGGCAAACCAGCCGGCCCCACCCGTGCACCAGGCCTCTATCCTATATAGTAAAAGGGTAATATGCCTCCCAGCACCGGGATCAGCGTGACAGGGGGCAGCGCCCAAACCCCCTGATCGCCCTGCGGCTCTCTGTGTGACGGGGGGGGGGGGGGGGGGGCCACAACCTCCTTATCCGCCCTGCACTGTTCGTGACAGGGGAAGGCGCCGCAACCCCCTGATCAGCCCTGCTCTGTGCCTGATAGGGGGGAGCTCCCCAAACCCCTGATCACCCTGCGGCTCTGTGTGTGACAGGGTGCGGCGCCCCAACACCCCCCCACAGGCCCTGCTCTGTGTGTGATGGGGTACAGTCATAACTTCCCCATCAGCCCTGCCCTGAGTGTGACAGTGGCGGCGCCCCAACCCCCTGATCGGCCCTGCTCTGTGGGTGACAGGAGGCGGTGCCCCAACTCCCCTATCGGCCCTACTCTGTGAGTGACAGAGGGGAGCTCCTCAACCCCCTGATCGGCCCTGCTCTGTGCGTGACAGGGTGTGGCGCCGCAACCTCCCCATCGACCCTGCCTTGAGTGTGACAGGGGGCGGTGCTCCAACCCCCCAATCGGCCCTACCCTGAGCTTGACTGAGGGTGGCAATGCAACCTCCCGATCTGCCCTGCTCTGTGCATGACAGGGGGCGGCGCCCCAACTCCCCAATCGGCCCTGCTCTGAGCCCGACCAGGGGCTGCACCTAGGATTGGGCCTGACCTCTGCCAACCAGGAGCAGGCCTAAGCCAGCAGGTCGTTATCTCCCGAGGGGTCCCAGACTGTGAGAGGGCACAGGCCGGGCTGAGGGACTGCCCCCCTCACCCCCGAGTGCACAAATTTTTGTGCACCGGGCCTCTAGTATAATATAATATAATATAATATAATATAATATAATATAATATAATATAATATAATATAATATAATATAATTAATATAATATATTGTTAAAAATAAATCAAGCTAAGGTGGCTGAATGGAGGGCAGGTCAAAGCCCCAACCTTACAATGGACACATTTTGTGATGAAACACAGCAGGGTCGGCTGCTGCCTGGGAAAGTTCACTTAGCCCAACATCATCCAGATGGGATAACCAGACACATTAGGAGCGGGAATAGCCACGACTTTTTGCAAACATCTTATGTACCAGAGTTTAATAAGTATGTTCAGGACAAACGTAAATTACCCCAGGCTATCGCTGCGAAGAGAAACACTGAACATCACAGTTCACTGGCACTTTCCAACCATAGCAAAGCCTGTCTTGTGAGCAGAGGTGCAAGCTCAGGGAGCATCCCCTCTGAAGCCAGCGGGGTCCTCCACGGGCACCTTATGATGGGGAGTCTGCATGAAAGGGGGGCAGAACTCAATGGAGTATTGATTGGTTCTCAATCCTTTCAGCCTCAGCATTCCCCTTTGGCAAGTGTTTTTTTTTTATTAGTTAAGGTATTACAAATGTGTCCTCATCCCCCCCATTAACCCCCAACCCCAGCACCCCCCCCCCACACACACACACACATGCTCCCATCCCCCTGTTGTCCATGTCCATTGGTTTGGCTTATATACGTGTATACAAGTCCTTCGGTTGATCTCTTCCCCTTACCCCCGCCCTCCCCTACTTTCCTTCTGGGGATTGATAGCCTGATTGCTGTTTCTCAGTTTTTGGATCTGTCCCTTTTCATCAGTCTATCTATGTTGTTCTCTATAATCCACAAATGAGTGAGATCATGTGGTATTTATCTTTCTCTGACTGGCTTATTTCACTTAGCATAATGCTCTCCAGTTCCATCCATGCTGTTGCAAAAGGCAAGAGTTCCTTCTTTTTTACCGCAGTGTAGTATTCCATTGTGTAGATGTACCACAGTTTTCTAATCCACTCATCTGCTGATGGGCACTTAGGCTGTTTCCAAATCTTAGCTATGGTGAATTGTGCTGCTATGAACATAGGGGTGCATATATCCTTTCTGATTGGCGTTTCTGGTTTCTTGGGATATGTTCTTAGTAGTGGGATCACTGGGTCAAATGGGAGTTCCATTTTTAGTTTTTTGAGGTAGCTCCATACTGTTCTCCACAGTGGCTGCACCAGTCTGCATTCCCACCAGCAGTGCAGAAGGGTTCCTTTTTCTCCACATCCTCTCCAACACTTGTTGTTTGTTGATTTGTTGATGATAGCCATTCTGACAGGTGTGAGATGATAACACATTGTTGTTTTGATTTGCATCTCTTGTATAATTGGTGACTTTGAGCATGTTTTCATATGTCTTTCGGCCTTCTGTATGTCCTCTTTAGAAAAGTGTCTAACTATGTCCATTGCCCATTTTTTTATTGGATTGTTTATCTTCCTTTTGTTAAGTTTCATGAGATCCCTGTAAATGTTGGAGATTAAACCCTTATCGGTGGTATCATTGGCAAATATGTTCTCCCATGTAGTGGGTCTTCTTGTTATTTTGTTGATGGTTTCCTTTGCTGTGCAAAAGCTTTTTATTTTGATGTAGTCCCATTTGTTTATTTTCTCTTTAGTTTCCATTGCCCTAGGAGCATTATCAGAGAAGAAATTCCATCGGCATGTTTGCAATTTCGCTGCCTGTGGATTCCTCTAGTATTTTTATGGTTTCCCCTCTTACATTTAAGTCTTTTATCCATTTTGAGTTTATTTTTGTGTATGATGTGAGTTGGTGGTCTAGTTACATCTTTTTGCATGTATCTGTCCAATTTTCCCAACACCATTTATTGAAGAGACTGTCTTGACTCCATTGTATGCTCTTGCCTCCTTTGTCGAAAGGAGGTGTTAAAATATGTGATAAAAAAAAGAATGGAGTACTGGTACTACATGTGGCAGGTGTTAAAATCCCCTACTATGATTGTATTGCTGTCAATCTCTCCCTTGATGTCCTCCAGAAGATTTCTTACGTATTTGGTGCTCCTATATTGGGTGCATATATATTTACCAGAGTTATTTCTTCTTGTTGGACTGCTCCCTTTAATATTATGAAGTGGCCTTCTTTATCTCTTTTTATGTCCTTCACTTTGAGATCTAATTTGTCAGATATAAGTATTGCTACGCCGGCTTTTTTTTCACTTCCATTCGCCTGAAAAACCTTTTCCCATCCGTTCACCATCAGTCTGTGTGCATCTTTTTTTCTGAGGTGGGTTTCCTGTAGACAGCAGATATATGGGTCATGTTTTCTTATCCACTCAGTTACCCTATGCCTTTTGACTGGGGCATTTAATCCTTTTACATTTGAAGTTATTATTGATAGAAACTTGTTAGTCGCCATTTTGTTCTTTACCGCTGTGTTCCTTCTTTGTTTCCTATTTTTTCTTTTTACAGCAGACCCTTTAGCATTTCTTGCATTGCTCGTTTGGTGGTAATAAACTCCCGTAGACCATTTTTGTCTGTGAAGCTCCTGATTTGACCCTCAATTTTGATTGAGAGCCTTGCTGGGTACAGTATTCTTGGATTCAGACCCTTCCTTTGCATGACTTTGTATATTTCATTCCATTCCCTTCTTGCCTGATGTGTTTCTGTTGAAAAATCAGTCGCTAGTCTGATGGGGGATTCTTTGTAGATAACTTTCTGTCTCTCTCTGGCTGCTTTTAAGATTCTTGCTTTGTTGTTGGTGTTTGCCAATTTAATTATAATGTGCCTTGGTGTTGGTCTTTTCAGGTTCATTTTGTTTGGGACTCTGTGAGCTTCTTGGATTGTGTGAGTTTTTTCTTCCCTATATCAGGGAAATTTTCTGTTATTATTTTTTCAAACAGGTTTTCTATTCCCTGCTCAGCTTCCTCTCCTTCTGGCACCCCTATTATTTGGATGTTGTTTCGTTTTGTGTTGTCCCAGAATTCTCTTAGGCTCTCCTCCAGCTTTTTAATTTTTTTTTCTAGAAGCTGTTCTGTTTGGGTATTTTTTCCAACCTTGTCTTCTAGCTCGCTGATGCGGTCCTCTGCTTCTTCTAGTCTACTGTTGATGCTTTCTATTGAGTTCTTTATAGCAGTGATGTCATTTTTCATTTCTTCTTGGTTTTTCTTCATTTCCTCTTGCTTCTTACACATATTGTTGAATTTGTCTTCCATTCTTTTCATCCACCTTATGGCCATTTCTCTGAATTCTTTCTCTGACAGGTTGCTTGCCTCCATTGCCTCCATTTCGTTTACTTTCTTTTCTGATGATGCCTGTTTTTCTTTCATATGTGGGTTGGTTCTTTGTTTCACCATGATCTCTCTTCTCCAGGTGTTTAGTTATGTAGTTCTCTCTCTGCTGCATTGATTTAAAGGCACAAAATACAACACAATAAGGCACAACGTACAAGGCACTGAACACAAATGTATTCACGACATTAATAACCCCAAATAAAGGTGACCACCCGAGCAAAGAGAATTAGGGGATAAAGAAGAAAAAAGAGAAAAAGATTAAAGAGAAAAAGAAAAAACAAAAAAGAGTGCAGAAATGAGATTGGGAAAAGGGAGAGAGAAAAAAAGTAAGAGAGAGAATGAAATAGAGGTGGGGAAGAGACTATTTATATGAGGAGAAAACTCTAATAGAACCACTACTAATTCCAACGAATTCCAGCAACAAATCCCTGGAGATAGATGAATGCAAACTACAAACAACCGCTAATATCAAGTAAGGCAAGGGAAAACAAAAGCACAAAAATAACTGGAGAAAGAGAGAAAAAAAGCAAAACAGAAAAATGAAAATAAAAAAACAAAACAATCTCACAAACAAGCATAAAAAACCAATATACTCAAAATCAAGCAAACACTAGCAAAACGACAGAGAGAGAGAAAATAAAAATTGGATAGTGAAGAAAGATAAGAGAAAGGTGTATATGGATTTAGAGCAAGGGATTGGAAAGTAGATATATAAGTAGGGTGAAATTTAGACAGTGGGTTAAAATAAGGAATAGGGAAGTCTAAAGCAGGAATATGGTAAGAGAAACAGGACAACAAAAGGCGGAAAGTGAGGAAGAGAGTTTTGGCTTAAGGGTAAAGTTGAGATAGAGAGCAATGATGCTAAAGGAACAATGAAAATAGAGTGTAGAACACTAATCCCAAAATAAAATAAAGAAAAAAATAAAATGACACTTTAAAAAATGGTAAAATGATAGCAATAATAGTGCTTAAAAATAAAAATGTAGTAATTAAAAGGTAAAATCAGGTGATGAAAAAAATAAAAATAAATAAATAAATAGGTTCTTAATTAAAAGGTGAAAAAAGAATTTAAAAAAATAAAATAAAATAAAAATGTGCAGTAGTGAAGGTGCTTCAGATCTTCTACTCTTCTTTTTGGCATGCCTTAGTCCTGCCACGTATTCAGGAGAGTGTTGACTTTCCCTGCGATACACTGTTCCTCCATGTTGTAAACCACAGTCCTGATTTTAAGGCAGGCTGTATTTGTTACCCAGCCTGCCTTTATTTGTATTTACAGAAGAGTCAGTTCATGGCTCTGCCTCTGGGTGGCAGTGTGTCTTGATTGACCTCCAAGGCTATAAGTCCTCTCTATACAGTAGGGTTTATTTTCTCTATTGTACTTGAAACTGGTTTGGGAAAGGCCACTGCCCAGAGCTGGTTCTTTAATCGTTACTCCCCACTCTGTTTCCCAGGCTCCCCCAAAACAACTTTCCCCATAGGCTCTGCGAGTGACCCCAACTGGGAAATCCCATGCACTGGGTTTAATAATCAAATGCACAGGTCTAAAGGGAAGTGTAAAAACAAGAGCCTGAGAAGTTGTGCGAATTCGCAAGCCTCCACCTTCCAAGTCTGCGCGCAGTCTCCATGCTCCCACTCGCCCCTGGCACCAAGCAGCTGGCAGACTGGCAAAATCCGAGGCTGCTTTTTTATATCCAGTCCAGCTATGGGCTTATTTTTAGCGTTCCCTTCCGCCAGCAGCCCTGGGAGAGCCCTTCCACACTCGCGGGTCACGCTGGCTCCAAAGGCCGCGGACTCTGTGGGGCGCAGATCCCCCCCCCACCCCGCCCCCTGCGCACGCATGTGCACGCGCGGTCCTCTCTCCAACCTGAATAGCAAACCGCACCTTTAGGGGAAGTCTAACCTTTCTGTGAGAAGAAGCAGTGCTCGTCTGAGTTCATGCAGTCGCGCTGCTTGAGATCCCTTGTTTCCAGGTTAGTAGCCAATCTCTGGATGCCGGTAACAGCCACTCAAGATGACGCGGTCTCCACGGCTGAGCTGGTGCACCGGGAGAGATTTCAGCCGCAGCCTCCAACTGTCCCCTTTTTCCAGGAGTTCGCTGTCTTTCCCAGCTGCAGACTGTCTCTCAGCTGAATATCTTCTGCCTATTCGGGCTGTATGTTACCTGTTTCAGCTGCTCACCCTTATCTGCTCTGGGACAAGGCACAGGACACGTCCATCTATACCTCCGCCATTTTCTCCCCCCTCTCTTTGGCAAGTGTTTTAATGCCCCTTTTAATATCCAAAGTGAACATCATCATAATATAACCTACTAATTCACACAATTGCAAAATCCTCATACAATGCCTTAATGTCATATAAAAAAGAAATAAAAGGAAAGTAACATCTACACTAGTAAAAGACAAAGATGCTAATTGACCATACCTTTGCTACGCCAATGAGCCAATCAGAAGAGTATGCAAATTAACCCAACAACAATGGCCATTAAATTTGCAAACTGCAGGTGGAGCGGGACAGTGCAATCCGCCGCCCATCCCACCGCCATCTGCCATCCACCACCCGGGCCTGCCGTGTGCAACCCGGGGTGGTGGGGTGGCGGGGCAAGCAGCAGTGCAATCCGCCGCCCCGCCCCGGCAACCCAGTGCGGGATCCGGGCCTGCTATCTGGGACCCAGCACTGGATCTGGGCCTGCCATCTGCTACCCATGGAGGCGGGGCAAGCACTGCGGGACCGGGCTTGCCATCTGCCGCCCAGGGAGTGGGCCTAAGCTAGCAAGTGGTTATCTCCCAAGGGGTCCCAACTGTGAGAGGGCACAGGTGGTGCTGAGGGACACACCCCCTCTCCACTGCCAGTGCACAAACTTTGGCTTTGGCTCAGTGGAGAGAGTGTCCACTGTGTGCACAGGGCCTCTAGTAAGTAAATAATGTATTATTTCAACATCAAAACTCTCAGACATGACTAAATCAGGATAACATTAATAGGAGTTTTTATTTTTGTGTTTGTTTGTTTTGTTATGTTTTAATGTCCCCACAAACTTCCAAAATGTTGTTTAAGGTATGTTACTGCCCCCATGGAAAACCACTAAGTTAGGTTATGTCCAGTCCCCTTTCGCCAGCTCATGTTTCTACACCTTTATGAAGCACCCAGCGTATTAACAGAGTCATTTCCTACAGGACTGGCCGCCCAATCCGGTTTGTTCTAGAACGTGGTGATGACATGCTGATAACTGCTGGCCGCCACCCACTCCTCGGAAAATACAAAGTGAGTGAGAGAAAAATTTTAGGAGACTGCTGAAAATATTGTCCAGGGACAACCAATCAATCATAAAACAACTACTAAATTCCATGCTGACTGCAAGGGGTATTTGGATGCTACCCAAACCCAATCAGAACTTTCTGTTGGGATCCCATGGTTGCCCTGGGCACCATCCTCAGGGTTCCTCTGATGACTATCACATCAAATCATGTTCATAAGCTGGGTATGGACTGACACATGCAGTTGGATGCGTTTGTGTACAGCAGGATCTGGTTGTAAAGAACTGCTGAGAAAATGGTTTTGTCATATCACTTTGCAGATTGGATTCATGAACAACGGTGTGATCAAAGCTGCCGACGTTCAATATTATATCAATGGTGGATGCACCCCTGATGAGTCTGAGTTGGTAAATAAGGACTGACTATGCCCTCCCCCTAGGTTACCCGTTGAGTTGTTGTGCTACACTTTATTTGCATGGATATTTGTCATACAAATTAGACAAAATTCTGTGAAGGGTTTGTGTTAGAGATAGAATTTGATAACCGATTTTGAATGTTTGATAGATGTGAAGTTCGGTTTTGTTTTCATTCAGGTGATAGAGTTCGTTGTGCTGAAATCTGAAAATGCATATCATATTCCTAACTACCGGTGCCGGGGTAGGGCTTGCAAAACAAACTTGCCATCCAACACTGCCTTTCGAGGATTTGGCTTTCCCGAGGTTTCAGTGGTAGTTGAAGCTTACATAACTGCTGTGGCATCTCAATGTAACTTACTCCCTGAAGAGGTAGGTAATCAATCAGAATCCCCTTACAAAACTCTGCCATCAATGGTTCAAATATATATTGAGCACCTACATACAGCATTACATTAGCTTGTAAGATTCAATGAAAGTATATAGTCTATGTATCAGTAAGCTTTTACTGTGCAACAAGTCAATCAAAACTTAGTGGATTAAGCCCTAGTTGCTTTGCCTCAGTGGAGAGAGTGTCCACTTGTGGACTGAAGGGTCCCAGGTCCGATTCTGGCCAAGGACACATGCCTGGGTTGCAGGCTCAATCCCCAGTGGGGGGCGTGCAAGAAACAGCCGATCAATGATTCTCTCTCATCATTGATGTTTCTATGTCTCGCTTCCTCTCTGAAATCAATAAACATATATATATATATATATATATATATATATATATATATATATATTTAAAACTTAGTGGATTAAGACAACAAATAGTATTTCTTCTGATTCTGTGGGTCAGCTGCTAGGTAGCTCTTCTGGTCTGGCTCAGCTTAACTGGAGTTTTATGGTCCAAGATAGATTCACTTCCTCATCTGGTGGTCATTGACTGATTAGTCTAAATATCACAGCTGGGAAGGCTCATCTCTGCTCCACAGGGTCTCTCATCCTCCAGGAGGTTAGCCCAGATCAGTTCTCATTGTGGTTCATAGATTTTCCAGGAGAAGTAAGAACATGATGCAAGCACTTTTCATGTCTCTGCCTGCATTACATATGTGTTGTCCCGCTGTCCAAAGCTGGTCATATGGCCAATCCCACAGTCAGTGTGAAACCACCCAACGGCATGACTAGGGAGATTGGCATCATCACAGCCATTTGTGCAAACATCCTACCATAGTTCAGATTCGGAGGAGCAGATTTGAGAACAGGTAAGAATAAAGAAACATTGTGCAGAAGTAAAAGAATTTTGAGTCAGAAGAAATTTGTCTCACCACTAACGAAACTTGTCATAGGGCTCATAATACACCTACTATTTCTCAGGGTTATTGTAAAGTTGTTGAGATCATACACTTAGTCTGCAGCTCGGAAGATATGATGTGTTCAACAGTAGTTTCTATTGTTATTATGATTATTGTTATTATCATTATGTTTATATGTTTACATTTGTCCTTACATATTTATATCCATTTAAATAGTTGTTTCTTTTTTAGAAAGACTTTCTTCATGTCAGGTACATAACAAAAACACATGTTTCACAAATGGGATAGCATGTATGCTTGAGATGCTTTTTTCTTGTCTTTCAGGTTAAAGAAATAAACATGTATAAGGGAATTAGCAAAACAGCCTATAAGCAGGCATTTAATCCAGAGGCCTTGCAAAGATGCTGGAAAGAGTGCCTGGAGAAATCGTCATTTTATGCCAGGAAAAGGGATGCTGAGGGATTTAACAACAATAATTATTGGAAGAAAAGGGGCCTTGCTGTGGTCCCCATGAAATATACCATTGGCATGCCTCAGGCCTACTACAATCAGGTGAGGTTCGGAGAAATGAGTCTTGAGGTATGGGGTCAACCTTCAATCCATGTAAGAATTGGAGGGAACAGACTCTGATTTAGAAATTATTTCCCGGAGTCCACTAGTCACTAGTGTTAATAAATGGGTTCCTCCCTTTCTCTAGGAAGCGTGCTTGGTATTTCTTTGCTCTTCTGTAACATATGGTTCCCTGAATCGGGAAGCTACCGCGTTTTGGCTTTGTTTAGCCTCTGGTGAGTGGATGGGGTTTGAGGCCCAGGGGCACAGGACAGGCCTCTGGAAGGCGCCCGCTGCTGATTTTAGCAGAATTGAACCTGGGGGATCTCCAGGTGCTCCTGGACCTCAGCCCAGGACCCGGCTGGCATCTGGAGAAAGTGGATGAACACCTCTGAACCTGTTGACAGAATCTGTAAGGTAGGGGTCCCAGTCAGTCAGGCCTACTCCAAGTTAGTAGAAGGGGGAGCTTGATCACCTCCCCAGAAGTCATAGGACTTCATCAGGTAATCAGGAATCAGGACTCTGGAGGTGAGTGAATTCAGATTCTATCAAGGAATTATGGGTTCACTCTTCTGTTTCTTTCCTTGTGTGGGACTAGCCAATTTGCTACCAAGAAGGTGGGGGGGGGGGGGGGCTGGACGCAGCCTTAACTCCTCCGATAGGCTCTCACCAAGATGTCAGTCGAGAATTCTGGTCTGGGGCATGGGTGCCGGGAGAGTGGCCCCATGCCCATCTGGGGAGGTGGGCATTATCTGCTCAACTTCAGTCTGGGCTAGTCTATTGAGAGAATGTGAGTATGGATGTTTGTCTTGGCATAATTATCTGTGATTAACTGGTCTGTGTGAAAGCAAAAGCTACTTTGATTTTCTGTTTGCTCATCTGGTTAAAACATTTGATTTGCTGAGGGCTGAACCCATGGTGGTCTGCGAAGGTCTCGGGCAGCACTGTTGAGTTGGTTTTCTTGGAAACATTTGCTCTCTGTCACGGGAGGAATCAGCCCACTTAGTGAGGATTTCTGTCTATGTTTGTGTATTAGGGACTTATCCTGTATCTGAAGGAATGGTTTCTAGATGGTATTCACCGTCTCTGGGACTTCCAGGAGGGAAGTCAAAACTCGAGTGGCAAAGGGTTCGAGGCTGGTCTGACTTTTAAAAAAAGGTAGAAGAGAAGCATGCCTAGTCAGTTTTCTACTACCTCTGTTCAGGGACTTGTTCCGTATCTCTGCACAATTGAAACTGATTTGGTGGTATTTTGTAGTATAAATGTGGTACTCGCCGGTGTAAAAATGTTTTTAGATTGTTTCTGTTTTGTTTTGTTTTCTTTAAAACAAAAAAAAACTTCTAAACCTCTCCTGAGTTTCTGTGGCGATTCAAAGTTTTTAATGGGGAATGTTATCTGTCTTTATTGTTTAAATATGTGTCTTTATTGTTTAAAATTGTTTAGCTGCCTTAACCGGTTTGGCTAAGTGGATAGAGCGTTGGCCTGCGGACAGAAAGGTCCCAGGTTCGATTCTGGTCAAGGGCATGTACCTTGGTTGCGGGCACATCCCCATTAGGAGGTGTGCAGGAGGCCCACAGATGGTGGGCATGGAGATGAGCCGCCATTCCTTGCTCTACAGCAAGTATGTCAAACTCAAAGGCTAACACTGGCCAAATAAACAAGGTTTAAGTTTATGTGGGCCACAAAAAAACAAACGCTTCAATTTTCATAGGTTTGTTTCAATAGAGACATGCTGAATACAAAGGGCTGAAATAAATGAGTAGTCATTAACATAAAATAATAGAACATTTTAATAAAAATTAGTATTTTTCTTGAATATTAACTTACCAGACACTGAATAACTGTACAGATTAATAAGCATAACGCAAATAAACCTATTTTTCTTGTTCTCCAAAAGCAAAATATTTCCTGTTGCGCACACCAAACAAGTCAGTCCAAGACTAAAGACGTGGCCATTGCCGCTAGTATTAGTGGAGAGAAATGGTGTGCCTGCATGGAAGACGCATAAGGGAAATGCATGCAACACAATGATAGTAATCAGTCAGCGGACGTTGTAGTTCGTTATTAATAATTATGTATAACAGGATATTGTAAAAATTAAGTTACGAAATTTTTATTAAAACATTTCTTACATACCGTTATATTGGCTGGGCCACAAAAATATTCATTGTGGGCTACATGTGGCCCGCGGGCTGCAAGTTTGACATGCTTTCTAAGTTTGGAGGGTGTTAAAGAGGTTGTCTGTAGCCACCAATAATAGCTTTCTTCTCCAGTATAAACAATGAGAAATTGATTCAATGAAGCAAACTGTTCATCTGGTAACCTCAGCTAAACTCAGGCAACATTTGGTTTTTCAAAATGGTATTATAATTATTCCCTGACAGGCCCCCGCTCTCGTCCACATCTACACTGATGGCTCTGTCTTGGTGGCTCATGGTGGCTGTGAAATTGGACAAGGCCTTTACACCAAAATGATCCAGGTGAGATAAGCATCCATGTTTTCCACTGTGGAAGACTATCACACTGTACAGGCAGTTTAACAACTTCTTTCTTGTTGAGCAGGAGAAATACCATCACACTAAATGCACAGGTCATTTTGGTATCAGGAACACATGAATGCAGGAGACTGATGGAAGTGGGTATTAGAACTGAGAAAATACGTAATATTATTCTTCCTGCATACTAAAGAACCAGGTCCCATCAAGGTCTTCTGGAAAATGTGATTCCAGTTTTCTAAGACAAAGTATTTTTCGGCTTTAAGGCAACTGCTCAAAGCTAGATTGTGTTAACGCAAATCTTCATTAGAAATGAATGTGTTTAATAAGATGAGAAATTATGTTCTTATTATTCACAGTCTCCTTAGCAACACCAATGATGAGCCATTATGTGTGCTAATTCAAAGCAATCTTCCTAATACTATTGTTGAAAGAGGAAGAGATTATTTTCAATAGGAAATTTTCCCTTTTTGAAATATTAAATAAGATTTTGTTGAATATGAAATTTCAATAAACAATATGAGTAGCCCGATCGGTGTGACTCAGTGGTTGAGTGTCCACCCATGAACCAGGAGGTCTCAGTTCAATTCTTGGTTGCGGCACACGCCCAGGTATCAGGCTAGATTCCCAGTAGGGGGAGAAGGGGACCAGTCAATTGATGATTCTCTCTCATCATTGATGTTTCTATCTCTTTCTTACTCTCCCTTCCTCTCTCTGAAATCAATTTTAAAAACATATAAAAACAATGTGAATGGGTGGGGGCAAAGCTTTTATCTTTTTAAAAAATATATACTTTTTATTGATTTCAGAAAAGAAAGGAGAAGGAGAGATAGGAACATCAACGATGAGAAAGAAGTGTTGATCCACTGCCCCCTACTGAGGATGGAGCCTGCAACCCAGGCATGAGCCCTGACTGAGAATTGAACCAGGGACCCTTCAGTCCTCAGGCCAATGCTCTATCCACTGAACCAAACAGGGGAGGGCCAAAGCTTTTCTCTTAATGAGAAATAGAAGATATTTTCTTTAAGGAAATACTATTACTTAATAGTGTGCTTGGAATTAGAAAATCACAAAAATCCACAGAGCCTTCTTTGAACATATCTTGCTTCTTTAAAACAAAACCCTTACACCTACAAAATGTCTGTGGAACAAACACAATCTGCTAAATGCATGTAAGCCACGAGGAGAAGATGAAGGTAAACCAATAAGACAGAGACCTCAGTCTGGCCTATGTGAGTCCTACTGAACTGATGTCTTAGAATGACCATATGGCACATGGCTTCCATGAAACCGGTATAAAAGAAAGCACATGGTATGGATCTTTTATAGTGTCACTGAAAATCTTCACTCAGAATCTACATGTCAGACCCAAGATGCTATCTTAAATATTTGTCCCTAAAGGATTGCCAGGTTTTATACTCAGTTCAAAAAAAATTAGCCCGGCTGGCATCGCTCCGTAGTTGAGCATTGACCTATGAACCAGGAGGTCATAGGCACCTGCCGGGGGTTGCAGGCTCGATCCCCAGTGCAGGGCATGCAGGAGGCAATCAATCAGTGTTTCTCTCTCATCACTGATGTTTCTATCTCTTTCTCCCTCTTCCTTCCTCCCTGAAATCAATAAAAATATATATATTTTTTTAAATTAAAAACTCTTAACTTGGGGGGAGGAAGCCTTAGAGTCAATGATATCAATAGTGTTTTTCATTTGCTTCTGGCAGGTGGCTAGCCGGGAACTGAACATCCCTGTCTCCTATATCCACCTGTCGGAAACCAGCACAGTCACCGTGCCCAATGCCTCCTTAACAGCAGCGTCCATGGGGACAGACATCTACGGGAGAGCGGTGCAGGTGACTTTTCTTTCATATCTCAGTCACCCAATGACAGTGCTGGAAATAACTTTGCCCCACCCCCTCTTTTATGGGAACTGAAACTGAAGCCTAGAAAGGTCAAGCAGGTGGTTTTAGGTGCTCTGCTAAGAGGTTGCGAGACTTCGAGTGGTTGAAGCTCCCTCTGTGAGCCTCTTCTTCCCTCCCCTTGAGGGAAATCTACCTATAATTTTTCTAATCAACCTAAGATCATTAAAAACTCATCGATCACTTTTATTTTCATAAACCATCTCATTCAATAATTAAAATGTTCAGTCCAAAATTCCAAAATGTACTTCAAATTGCAGTGTCTCTACTACTTAACAGTTTGGGCCCACAGGTAGAAAAGGGGTGGGGCTGGCTTCTCTGATTTCCCTTCCTGCACCCCCGCCCCCCATAAGCTTCCTAGCCTACATTTCAGACACTTGTAAAGTCCAAGAAAAAGAGGGCACAGAGGATAGAGGCAGAACACTCTAGGCTGGCCTTGGTGTGACCTGGCCTTGTTATACCTGACTCCTTCCCTTGTGGATGCCATTGGGAGCTCCTTATAGAGTCCCTTCTGCAGCGATAACAAGGTCAGTGCCTCATCTATGGTTTTAGCCACTTGTGACCTGCTCCAGCCCCACCCTAAGCCCCAGGCCTCCTCCAGCCTTTTTCTGCTGAGGCACATTATCCCTTGTAGGAAGCCCTTACAGATGGGGTTCTTTTAAAAAGTGGCGATTAGAGGGTGCCAAGAGTCAGGAGGAGGAGCAAATGGGGAGTTATTGCTTCATGGTTATAGAGTTTCTGTTTGGAGTGATGAAAAATATTGGAAATAGTAGTGATAGTTGCATGCACCAAAAAAAAAAAAAAAAAAAAATACATCTATACTAATAAAAGGGTACTATGCTAATTAGACCAAACATCTTCCAGATGACCCTCCAGACAAAGCCATAGTGGTGGGGCCAAGGCAGAGGTGGTTAGGGGCAATCAGGCAGGCAGTGGAGAGTAGTAGGGGGATCAGGTCAGTAGGCAGGTGAGTGGTTAGGAGCCAGTAGTCTCAGATAGCAAGAGGGATGTCCGACTGCTGGTTTAAGCCCAATCCTGCCCACAGGGATCAGGCCTAAACCAGCAGTCAGACATCCCCCAAGGGATCCTGGCTTGGAGAGGGTGCAGGCAGGGCTTAGGGACTCCTCCCCATGTGTGAATTTCATGCACCGGGCCTCTAGTATAAGAATAACATTGTTTTAAAGTCCATGGGTAAAGTTCAGTTGACAATAGAAACCTTCTTCTAGGACTATGTAAATATTTCCAGGCACATTTGAGACAAAATAAAGTTCTTTATCTGAAGTCTAAAAAATATAGGAATTCTAGAAGGGAGCCTTTCCACACACTGGCTTCCATTGTCTAGTTTGGGCAGAGCAGTGTCCAGCAAATGCGGAGAAGGCCAGGAGTGGCAACTTGTCACCTGGTCGCTCTTCAGACCGCCTGCAGCTCTTCAATGGGCTCCCTGGTGGGTTGATTACCAAGAGTTTTGGAGGCTCATTAAGGCTTCTCAAGGCTCTAGGCCAGTGATGGTGAACCTTTTGAGCTCGGCGTGTCAGCATTTTGAAAAACCCTAACTTAACTCTGGTGCCGTGTCACATATAGAAATTTTTTGATATTTGCAACCATAGTAAAACAAAGACTTATATTTTTTATATTTATTTTATGTATTTAAATTCCATTTAACAAAGAAAAATCAACCAAAAAAATGAGTTTGCGTGTCACCTCTGACACGCATGTCATAGGTTCGCCATCACTGCTCTAGGTCCTCTGTCAACCATCACTTTAGACTTTCAGAGGAAACATATGGCAAAAGCTGAGGCCCCGTTGGCTGCAAAGACAACAGTGGCTCCAACCTGGATGTAAATAGACTGCCCATCGTGAGGAAGGTGAATCTGTTCATTTCAGAACCCCAGAATTCTTTTTAAATCCCAAGTCATTTCTATGGGAGTAAAGTGTAGGAAATGGCTAGAAAAGAAAAAAGACTTGTGAAAAAATCTTGAATAATTCTACATTATTAAATGCAACACTTAATGGATTAAGTAAATCAATAAGCATTAGTACATTCATGTCTACAGAAATAGAGATAAGCTACCTATTAAATGCCACAAAGCAAAGAAAGCAGCAAGTAGAAAAAACTGATCCCATTTTGGTTTTATCTTCATCATGCATTCTTAAACAGGAATGGTTAAATATAGAAAATGCAATAAAATTGAAAAAATTTACCTCAGGCAGCACCCACACCACAGGTTCCACCCCGATGCATGTCCCTTTGACGCCCATGCAGGGAGTCACAGTACAGTGTCTCCCCCAGAGATGGCCCAGGACTCCCGGGGCTGCTGCGAGCTGCCTTTCACCCATAGTCTTGTGTGCAGCAGTAGAGACGGGTCGGTAGGCCCCCAACTCTAGAGGGCACTCATCAAGCTCTCTGAGTGGCTCTGGAGTGTCTCCTGCTGGGTTTGTGATGGAGAAAGCCCTTTCTGCCACTCTATTGGGAAGATGGAGATCCCAGCACACCAACCTGCTGCAGCACAATCCTCTCCCTCACTCCAACCTTCCAGCCTCTTCAGCTCCAACCCTGTGATACCACTGAGGCAGGTGAGGAACAGTTTGTGGCCACTTTCTCGGCAAGACCTGCTTAGGAGGCAGAGCACCCCCATTTGGTTTAAGGGGCTATTTGCCAGCTATTGTGCCAGTCTCCTCCTTTTGAGTCCTTAGCCTAAACTTAGTCAGATACTGAATGACAAATTCTTAGGTATAATAAACAAAGAAAAAAGAATAAGAAGAAGGAAACATAATGGCAGGTGTCATAAATTGAAATAAAGGAAGTTATAGAAAGAGAAAGTGCAAGTGTCAGGGCGGCCTTGGGCCGCCAGGAAACCAGGCTGGGCACTGGTTGGTGACCCTTGAGACTGGTCCGAAGGCAGCAGGGACAGGAGCCCTCCGTGTAGGGACTTGGAGCAGAGGGAGCTCACTTACTGTGCTTGAGGAGCTGCAAGGAGTCAGGATGGCTGGAGCAGAGGGAGACAAAGGGAGGGAGGTGGATGAAAATGTTAGGTCTCTGGGGTGAGGTTGGGGTATAAATGCTCATTGTTCAAGCTGGGTAAGTGGTGTAAGAGGAAATATTGTACTATTCTCTCCACCTTTCTGTATTTTGAAATCTTCTCTAATGCAGAGAAAGCCAGAAAAAATCGTATCTGGCACTTTGAGCTCCAACTAGGGGGAGGTGACTCTACTAAGAAATATACCGTGAACAAATTCTCCACACACCAAAAGGAGTTCAGATGTCACAAAAGAATGGCAAACGGTCTCTGCTACACCTCAGCCTGTTAAAGGGAAAACTTACGTTAGCGGAGCATTCGACTGTTAGACATAAAGTTATGCACATGAGTGTATGGTCAGGTCACAAGAAGAAGGCCATCTGATAGTTGGACAGGCAGGAACTGTGTGACTTGGGTTTGCCTTGGGTGTGTTACTCTTTTGGAAGGCATGCATTTGTAATGAGGTCAGTGATTGAAGACTGAATGAATGAGCAAAGATAGATTAATGAATGCAGGGATCTCCTGGATGCATAAGAAGCCAGAGACCATTTCCCAGAGAGGGGGTGAGAGAACAGAAGGAACAGACACCAACAGAGGTCCTGAGGGCTATTCTGAGTCTGAGAAGAATAAGTAAAGGCACACGTGTAAGCAGATTTGTATTTGAATTAAGAGAGGAAGCCATAGCCCAGCCCATATGGCTCATGGTTGAGCATTGGTCTATGAACTAGAGCAAGCATGCAAAGTCACAGCCAGCGAAGTACGTGTGCTGTAGTGGTGGAGACTCTTTCCACCCTCCAAGCAGCAATTCAGCTTCAGGAAAACATTATCCATCAACTAAATTAATGTTATTTCAAATTTTATTGGTATATAGATTAGTCTGCACACTTTGTCATTTTGGCTTTTGCTTTGTAGACATAAAAGAGCTATAACTCTAAGGCAGCTCTACCTAGCTTTATGTTAACATGTATTTAAACAACATTATAATAAAAAATAATTTGAACACTGCAGGACACACAAGAATATTTGTTTCTTTCAAAGGGGTTCCAGTCATTGTTCAAGTTTGAGAAACTCTTCCTAGAGGACTCAGAAGCAGGTTTACAAACTGACATCTGCATTTGAATTGATTTGAATATTGAATATTTTGCTACTCCCTGTGCCTTTCATTTCCCATGACATTTCAAATACTTATTTTTAGAATGCTTGCCAAATTCTTATGGCCCGTCTCCAGCCCGTCATCAGGAAAAACCCCAAGGGAAGCTGGGAGGACTGGGTGAGTGGTCCGCATTGTCCTGCCCAGAGAAGGCAAATGCATCCGGATAGGTAGGTAAAGCCCTCAGAGCGTGGCTGGTTGGCGGTGCCCACTCAAGAACCAAAGCATTTATTAGCGCTCACTTCTGCTTTTCTGAGAGTGAGAGAGAGTCCGTGTTCATCCCATGGCTTCACTGAAGAGCCTCGTTTCTCACCGCTCTACCGTAGAACTCACCTGACAACGGCCTAGCACTACCATAGAACACACCTGGCACGGTGCCCTGCGCTGCCACTGCCCCTCTGGGCACAGGCTCCCCCTCCCAGCCTCAGGGCCTGGGTTTCCCACCAGACCAATGGAGATCACGGCAGTCTTAATAGCAAAAGGTTACTCTGTTTTTAATACTAATTATTACAATTCTCATCATTACTATTATTTCCAGCTATAACCAGTTTACTCCAGCAGGGAAGCTGATGTAATAAAATACGGAGACAGCCAATCAAATAACATGGGAAAAAGCACGGTAAAAATACATACACACATACATACTACATACACACATGCACATGCAGACACTTATGTACACATGTGTTTGTATATGTGTATGTACATATACACCTACCTGTGTACACACGTATTGCATAAGTACATGAATATGGCCTAGTCTCTCCCTCTAATTTAAAAAGCCAAAAAGCGTGAGAAAATAATAAACTTCACACTGTGCGACTCTAAAGGGTCCCAGGGCACAGCTAGCAGCTGCCTGTAGGCACCGCCCATGGGAAGCCCGGCCTGTGCTCATTATACACCACGTCAGTCTCGCTGGGGGTGAAGGCGCAGAGGGTGCTGCAAACGGGAGGCGGCAGGCCCAGCACAGGATTTTCCCTGCTGTCCCCGCACTTACGTTTCTTCGTGTCAATCATCTCTCTCAGATTGCAAAAGCCTACGAAGAATCCATCAGCCTGTCCTCCACGGGATATTTCAGGTAAAGGACGCTTCTACGTTGGTTGGGATTACACTTGGGCAGGGATGGCGTGGGCGCATCATGAACAGATACCTGCTGAGCACTGGCGCGCAGCCATTCCCGGTGTCAGCCTTCAGTCATGGGCCTGGGGAGGTGGGAGGAGACCTAGGGGAGGCCCAGGGACCCTTGGAGCCACCGCCCTTTCTCAGCCAGAGGGACACACCCTGTGACCTGGCACAGTCACTGCCTGATGGAAAGGAGGGCTCAGACACCCATGGGCCTTCTTCCCGTGTCTGTGCAGGACCCGTGGAGGAGAAGGTCAGAGAGGCCTTCGGTCCTGGGTGGCGCTCTGTTCATCCCCGGGACCCACAGTGCCACCCGGGATCAGACCACGAGGCGGGAAGGAGCCATTCTTGCCCTCGGGTTTCTCTTCGCAGAGACTACCAGACCTATATGGACTGGGAGAAGGAGGAAGGGGAGCCTTACCCATATTTTGTTTACGGAGCAGCCTGTTCTGAGGTGGAAGTCGACTGTCTGACTGGGGCTCACAAGGTAGAGATGGGGGTGGGTGCTCCCACCTTCACAGAGTGAGCGTTTCTATGTACGCATTTTCTGTGTGTGGATGCTAATCACCCTGACCCTGCCAGTGGGGAACCGGGGACAGGGAGGCAGTTGTAGTGAAGATCTATGTTTAAATAACATTTTCCATCCTGTATGTTCTCGTGGTGCAGCTCCTTCGGACGGACATCTTCATGGACGCGGCTTTCAGCATCAACCCAGCCCTGGACATTGGGCAGGTGCGTGGTACCAGACCGCCCCGCGGGGACTTTTGGCCCATTCCATTCAGCACATTATTTCCCAGAGTTCTCCAAATGCTTATACCTGCTACAAGTACTCTGCAATATATGTCATATATTACACACACACAAATAGACAAAACATTGAAAGAAAAGTCAAGAAAAAGTTAGCAGTGGTTGTCTTTATGTGGCAGAAATACGTGTGATTTATCCTGCTTTATAATTCTCCAGGCCTTCTAATCTGTCTTCAACAAACATTAACTTTTATAATTAGGGAATATTATATAAATGCATAAAAATAAAGCCCCATTTGTATTCATATGTATATTGAATTTAAGTAGACTAAACAATTTAGAGAAATATAAGGGGAAAAGAAACGCTTAAAAACAATTTTTCTCTGGCGGAATTTCTGATTTATATCTCCCAAGTAAGTAAATTAACACACCCAAAATCTTTTTCAGCTTTAAGTTAAAGCCTTTCCTGCTGTTGGTGTAGCTTTGTTCCCCTGTCCGCCCCCCCCCCCCACCCCATCCCCTGCGTAGCCTTGTTACTCAAAGTGGGGCCAACAGGCCAGCCACATCAGCGCACCCCTGACCTGCCAACCAGGCCCCCGCCTAGACCTGAGTAGCAGGTTGAGCAGCTTGGCTTCAAACCCAACAGACAGACCTGTGGTTTCATCTGCCATCAGCTTCCTGTCTTCCTGAGTCCTAAGGAGCTGGCTGACCGAGATTGGCCAATAGGCTTTCTGAGGGACAATTTAATTGGTCCCTCAGTGTTTCTCAAAGTGCGGTCCTCCCACTCGGCAACGATAGCACCTACAGTGTTTATTGGAAATGTGGGTCGCTGTGCCTACCCAGGCCCACTTCTCCAACAAAAGTTTGCTGGGCGGGGACGTATAATCTACCCATTTAACTTGCACCTGAAATTCATCCCAAGTCTGTAAAGTTTGACAACCACAGCTGACCTCAGGCCCCACCTCTCCTTCACCTTCCTATCCACTCCTACCAGCTTGTTCCTGCCTCTTTATTGCTTAAGCAAAGGCCAAAATGGAAATGTTAGGATCAGAAAAAACCTACCTTTTCCCACTGGGAAAGGGAAGAAAAAGCTAAAAATGTGTTAGACTGGAACTCTTGGACTTTAATCTTTTCCTTTAGGGACAAGCATTTGGAAATATCCAAATTTAGCATTTACATTTGTTTACTTTATTCTGTAATTTTACAATTCAATAGAATGCAACATGTAACTCTCCTTCAATTTTTTAACCTTGAGGCAGATAACTCCTTTAAAGGTGACTATGAACCTTTTTTTCTCAGAGCATAATAGTTTGTTGAAAAGCAGAACTCAAATGGCTTTTAATAAAACATATTTAATTTGATAAAATATATTTCTTTCAACAGACCTTGTTTAAGTTTGATCTGCTCTCCATCATAATTTATAAAAGGAAGCAAAAAAAAAATCCAGATAGTATAATAAATACTGTGCCCCAGTTCCATTTGCTTAGTTCACATTCCTTTAACGTTAGCTCTTTTTCATATAGTTCAACAAACATTTTTTGAGAATGTATGTACCAGGCACTATGCTAAGAACAGAACACAAGAAGGCCAGACCTCATAATGCTTATAAACCAGTGAGAGCTAGAGGAGAGAGAGAGAGAGAGAGAGAGAGAGAGAGAGAGAGAGAGAGATAGGAGTTTGCCAAGTGGACAGGCTGAGGTGGGGAGCAGTAAAGAGAAAAACTGCCCTTACAAAGAATTGGAGGATGGAACCAATCTGGTGGGCTTGGAGAATCCCCCAGAACTTGACAAGTGTTGAGTCCCTGGAATGTGAGGTACCTGGGCAAGAAGAGCTAAGGCTGGGGCCAGGCAGGATGGCAAGCACCAGATGCCTTTGTAAGTTCACTGCAATGCTTTCAAGAATGACTTACTGTGGTTCAGAGCTCCATTTGCAATCACATTGGGATATATTTTCAACCAAAGCCATGTACTTATAAACTATGACATTTTTGCCTGTAGATTGAAGGAGCGTTTATCCAAGGCATGGGATTCTATACCATAGAAGAACTGAAATACTCCCCAGAAGGCGTGCTTTATTCTCGGGGTCCTGATGACTACAAAATCCCCACCATCACAGAAATACCAGAAGAGTTCTATGTTACTTTGGTGCGGTCCCGAAATCCCATAGCCATCTACTCATCCAAGGTAAGAACTCAACACCTCTATTTGTTTGCTAGCGCTGCTGTAACAAAATACCAGTTGGGGTGGCTTAAGCAAAAGAGATATATTTACTCACGGTTCTGGAGGCTAGAAGTGTGAGATCAAGGCTTGATTTATTCGAAGACTTCTCTTTGGCTTGCAGATGGCCATTCTCATTGTGTCCTCACATGATCATCTTTCTATATGGCACATGTCAGATGTCTCTCTCTCTCTCTCTCTCTCTCATCTTAATTTCTTTTTCTTATAAGCACATCCTAAAGACCTCATTTTAACTAAATTACCTCTCTAAAGACCTTATCTCCAATTACAGTCACACACTGAGTACTAGCGGTTAAAGACTTCAACATATAAATTGGAGGGGAGCACAGTTCAGCCCATAATAACCTGCTCCTTCTAGAAATAATGAAATAGTCCCCTGAATTTGCTTTCTTCTTGGAATTGCAGGTCCCAAAGGGAGATGGGGGAGGGGAGAGCAAACGCATGGCAGAGTGGTACTCACTGCCTTCAGAATCCCAAGTGGAGTCTTCACTCTTGAGAGAGATCATGAAATATATTTAAATAAAACAAGAAGTCAAACATCTTGGTTCATGAGGCTAAGTGCCACCGGGAGGTAAAGCTGAAGTTGTAGGTTAATTTCCCCAGCCCAGAGCCTTCTTTTCTGCACCCTTCCTACATGTCCTCCAGACTCGGTTCTTTCTTGTTCGCACCGCCTCTGCCCACCCTCTCCCCAGGTCAGAAAGGGCTTTCAAACAAGTTTCTCACTGAGGGCGATTTGCTCTGAGGTGTTAATAGCCACTGATATAAGATGTGTTGACGCACACGCTCCATGGCCGTGGGGTCTAACTGGCCCATGTAGACTTGCAGCAAAGATTCTCAAACACATGTACAAAAGCACAACTTCTCCAACTTAAGTGCCATTCTGAACCCACAACTGGCCAGACTCATGGCAACTTTAACCTCAGGTTTTCAGGAACCTACCTCTGTTTCTTAGGAGTAGGTCAGAGTTGGGAGGAAGGTGAGACATTCGATATGAATAGCCCCTCTCTCCACTTCTGCACCAGACTGTGGCCAGGGCTATCTCTAAAGACTGTCCTGACACAACCCTGCCTCTTGGGGTCTAGCCCCCTCCCTGCCAGTTGTGCTCCAAATAGGGCACAGGACCTCTCTGCTCTCGCCCCCTCCTCCTCACCTCACAGGAAACCCCTTCTTCTTCCAACTCCACCTTTTCCTCCACATTTGCCTAAGAGTAAAAGCCACAGCCTGGGGTAGTCTTGATCTGCTTTGGGCCCTTTGTCCCATCTCTCTACTAAGGCCCTGGACACAGACCAAGGACCAGACTCCTTTAAAGAAAGAAAGAAAGAAGGAAAACCAGTACAAGAAGCACTGGAGGGTTATTCAAAATACAATGTTCATTCACACTGTTCATTCAAGAGCATCCAGCACTCGCCAGGGAAGTGCGCACAAAGGCTTCAACGTCCACTCTTCAGAGGCAACACCTCACTGTCTTTCAAGCTCAGCTACAAAGATTGTGGTTCTTTTGCTGTGGGTTTGAATTAAACACACACGGCCTAGAGCAGCGATTTTCAGCCACGGCGCACCGGGTGAAAAGCGCGGGTCTAGCGGCCAAATTGAAGGACTCCAGAGGGCACCAGGGGCTTTGGTCTTCTTGCCCTGGGCAGGGGAACAGGTGTCCTTAGCTGCCCTGCTATCCTGATGTCCTGGAGCATTTTCATTATCTACTCCCCCCAGACACCAATCGGCGTGGGGGGGTGGGTTCTGGCAATTCAGAGGCACCCCACTCTGAGGGTTAGGAAGCCAGAGGAGGTGAGTGTGCGGGAGAGTGTGCGAGTGCACGTGCGTGTCAACGCAGACTAGCAGTCCTGAAGGAGCCATGCCTTTCTGACGGCCTCCTGCCCTCCTTCTCAGGGACTGGGTGAGGCTGCAATGTTCATGGGAAACTCCGTGCTTTTCGCCATACATGATGCAGTGGCTGCTGCCCGAAGAGAGAGGGGCTTGACCAACACCTTCGTCCTAAACAGCCCAGGGACGCCTGAGGAGATTCGGATGGCTTGTGCGGATCAGTTCACCGACATGGTAAGGGTGGCCAGGAGGGGCCCCTGCTGGGACCCCTCCCCCGCGGCTTTCAGGTTCTCGGGATGAACGTGGTCTCTGTGACAGAATTCTCGGGCAGGTTCGACTTTTCCAATGGAAATTCTCTTCTTTCCTCCACTTGCTGCTTCCTATATGCTCCAAAGCAGCCATCAGGACCCAGGCTGCTTCCATGGTCCTGCTTCCCTACCCCCTCCAGGTCCTGAGAGGGTGGCTTTCGGTCTCCTGGTTATGGGTGCTGGCTGCTCCCCAGCAGTCGTGACTGCTCCAGGCCTGATAGGAGGACAGAGACAAAGGCTAGGTGGACACGCCAGCAGAATTCTGACCTCTTTTTTATTTTTGTGGCTCTGAATTTCAGCTTTTATTTTACTGCAGAGATTAAACAGATTTTCTTCTTGACCCATTTAATACGTTCTTTTGTTTTGTTTTTTACTTTTCAATTACAGTTGGCATTCAATATTATATTAGTTTCAGGTGTACTGTTTAGTGGTGAGACATTTAAATAACTTGTGAAGTGATCCCCCCATACCTCTCATACCCAACTGATGCCATGCATCAGTTATTATAATATTATTGACTATACTCCCTATATTGTACTTTACATCCCCATGACTATTTTGTAACTATTTTGTCAATTTATACTTCTTAATCCCTTCACCTTTTTCACCCAGCACCCAGGCCTCCTTTCACCTGACAGTCATCAGTATGTTCTCCGTTTCTGTTTTGTTTGTTCAGTATAACAACATTGTATTAATAAGCATCTACCTTTATTTTATCTTTTTCAGATCCCCAGAGATGACCCTTCAACATTTACACCTTGGTCCATCCGTGTGTCTTAATCTTATCTTTTCTTTATAAAATGAAAGGGTTGATCATTACCCTTAAAATTTTCAAACCAGAGCAATATATATGGTATTTCCCAAATGTCAATGATAATTTTAGCTTTTTTATTTTTTAATCCTCACCTGAGGATATGTTTTGTTGATTTTTGGAAAGAGGGGGAAGGGAAAGAGAGAGAGAAATATTGATGTGAGAAAGAAATATTGAACAGTTTCCTCCCATACATGCCCCAACTGGGAATTGAACCCACAACCTTTTTGATGTATGGGACAACGCTTCAGCCAGCTTAGCCACCCGGCCAGGGCAATTTTAGCATTTTTTAATTACTCTCTATAGTTTTGGTCACTGCATGATCATGTTTTAGGCTGCAAATTTTCACTAAAAGGTATAATAAAGAATCAAAATTCTTCTTTTCATTTGCATTATCCTGAAGATATACAGCATCATGGGGGTTCCATCTTAGTCCATGTCTTGTCCTAACAGAATACCATAGACTGGGTGATTTATTAAAAAAAACACACAAATATTTGTTTCTCACGGTTCTAAAGACCAGGAAGTCCAAGATCAAGGTGCCAGCAGACTTGGTGTCTGGTGAGCTCCTGCTTCCTGGTTCACAGACTGCTATCTTCTCACTGTGTCCTAATTGGGAAGAAGGGACACGGGTGCTAAGCCCATAGATGAGGGCTTTGTCCTCATTATCTAGTCGCCTCCCAAAGGCCCCACCTCCTGATACCATCACCTTGGGGATTAGGAGGTAACATATGAATTTGGGGAGGACACAGACATTCGGTCCGCAGCATTCCATGCCTACCCATCCCACCCCACAAATTCATGTTCTCATATGCAGGCAAATTGCTCTCCAACTGTGAACCTGTGATGTCAAACGTGTTATGTGCTTCCTAAATGTATGGTGGGACAGGCATGAGCTACACAGTCCCATTCCCAAGGAGAAATAGGAGTTTCATTCCCAAGGAGAAATAGGAGAGAGGAAAGGGATGGCAAGCCCCATGGATGTTCCATTTCTGAAGACTTGAAAATACTCCCCTTTGGCTAGGTGGTCTACCCTCCAGGCCTGGTCCTCATACTCTCCCAGACTCAGGGCAGGAAGGAGTTAGTTGACTCATGTGGCACTCCTGAGTGTGCACACCAATGTCAACCTTTCTCCATCCCCAGTCACACCCCGAAGGACCAACCTCTCCTCCAGATTCCAGGCACTGGAGAGGACCCCACACACACAGCCTGAGGCCTCACTGGTCCCCAGCTTCCCATAAGCCCAGCTGCCACCTGGCTCAGCAGAGACTGAATGGTTGGAGCTGGGAGGGGAGGGAAGAGGCCTTGTAGTCGATAAGGTTGAGAATGGAGGGTCTGGACAATGGGCATTTAATGACCCATCAAGGGCCCTAAAAAGTGCCCCACTCCTGGTCACCTGTGCTCCATCTTCGGCTTTTGAAGAGCTCACAGCAGAGGGCAGCACACCAGGGACACGGGAGTGTGGCCAGTACTTTTCCATTGGCATCAGCAAGCAGGATTTTTTACCATGTTTTTTTCCAGAAATAGGTTTGTTTTGGTTGCGGGGGAGGGCAGTGTCCTTTCCAATATTAATTCCGTCATTGGGTAAAAGGGTTCTTTGATGTAACCAATTCATGAGACCTTTCTTACAACAAATATACAAATGCCTGAGTCAGGAGGTGGGAGTTTCTCTCACACACCAGAACAATCCATTTAAAGGTGAAGAAATTTGGTCTTGCCTTTTCCTGAAAGAAAAAAAAATCAGTGGTTGTTTTTCTCCATTGTCTGACATAAGATCGGAGGGGAACCCTCTGCAGAGACAGCAGCCTGTCTTGGCGCTGCGGTCAGCCCTTGGGTCACTCTGCACTGAATGATTGTTAGACTGAGTTCCCAGAGCCCTGGGGTTTCTGAAGGAGAGAAAGCCACAGGACTTCAGCCTCACCCCCAGCCAGCTCAACTAGCCTTGCTGTTGAATTTGTTCACACTGCATAAGGTTTCATGCAAACAAGTTCCCCTGGTGGAAACAAGTTTGAAAACACTCTTGATAAATCAGTCAAGGTCAGTTTTCAGTCTCCCAGAAAGTAGCAGATCTGATTCCCTTAATCCGAAGCACTTTCATACTTGATAACTCTAATCCCATAATCCAATTATACATTACCCGCTTGCATTTTCTGTTGGCGCTGGAGGACTCCTTCCTATAAATACTGGGACATACCATGAACTGTGGTTTTGTTGGCAGCATCCCTACTCCTGTAAGTGGGAAGCCTGTGATCTTTACGTGCACGGCTTCCCTCTTTTAAAGAGCAGAGTGAGATGGTGAAGAGATTGTGGACCCTTAAAAACAATGCCTGGGTCACTTCCCCCCAAGTGCAAGCAGCCATAGGAAGGGCCTTTGCCTCCACTCCCTCCTTCCCCAGCCTGCCCTGCCTCCATTCCCAATTCCCACAGAATCAACTCCTACTCATCTTGCAGGCCTAGCAGTCCCTTCCTCAGGCCTTTCCTGATCCCTTTCCCCAAAACAAAGCTCCTCTCCCTGGTCTATGCTCTCACAATGGTAAATATTCTAACTCAGGTTAATTTTCTCTCTCTTATTAACCATCAACTCCTTGGAGGAAGAACTCTTGTTGATCTTGCTTTTCACTGTGCCTCTACCACTTAGCATACTGCATGGCGCAAGCTGGGCGCTCAGTGTCTACTGGGTAAATGAATGAGTGAATGAACGATGCCTTCTTCATTTAAAGTATTTTTAGATAATCAGCCAGCATTTATTAACTCCTGCAAAGAGCAAGCTGCCATTCATGTGAGGGATACAAGTAGCTCTTCTAACCTCCAGAAGCATATTACTCAATTGGGGAAATGAGACACAAGCATTGAAAAGATAACCAACTGTTAGTGGCAGATAAGAGACTGGTTTCCTGGTTCCTGGTTTATTAACTGAAAAGTACAGAAGTGATTGTTTGGATCCGCAAGTGTGTTTTGAATTGAAAGAAGGGTAGAAGGGAGCTTTTTGGTGGTAGGTTAAAAGGGAGGAAGGAGGGCAGGAGGGCAATCACAGCAGGACAGGAGCAGTGCTGTTATTTTTGCAGACAGGGAAGAGCTTCTCAGACATTCAACCAATACTTATTGGGCATGTGCTCTGTGGTCAGCACCATTCTAGGCCCAGGGATACAGTGACGTCCCTGCCCTTATGGCGCTTACATTCTAGCAGAGAAGGCGAATGAGGTGAACAAAACTCCAGGTCAGGCAGTGATGAGAGCTCTGGAGAAAATGAAGTGGGTGGTAGAAGAGAGCAGGACGGAGGTGAGACTTCAGACTGGAAGATCAAGGAAGGGCTCAGACCCAAATAACAAGATGGCACCAGCCACGCCAAAGTCTGAGAAAACAGAAGTTAAGGCAGAAAATATAACTTGCACCAAGGCCTTGGGACAGGAAAGAAATGAGCACATTCAGGAAGCAGGGAAAGAGTCAGTGTGGCCGAGATTATGAACAAGAGAGACAGCGGTTGAAGATGTGCTGAGAGAAGGGAGTGCGGCCAGTCCCGAAGGGCCTCCATGGAGAGCTTAAGGGGTTTTGTTAGGTGTGTTGGGAGGCCAGTGGAAGGTTTCAAGTAGAAGAAGGGTTGAGGCAGAAGAATGATGAGAAGAGTAGTTGGGCTAGAGCAGAAGATTGTTTTTGAAGAGCAAAAGAGCCTGAGGCCAGCAATAGGGACAGATCTTGGAGCGCTTTGCACACTGGGCCTAGGAATTTGGTCCTCATGTTCTAGGCCTCAGAGAGGTACTGAGCTACTTGTAGCAGAAGTAGCATGATCAAAAAATCTGACCTGTGACCCTACCTTATTCACATTGTCACCTCCAACTTCTCTCATAACCCTGTTGTGGATTTATTCATGGATAATAGAGACCATTATAAACTTTTGAACAATAATAGATACAGAGGCAGAGCTGCCTCAAACAGATTGTCAAACTGCATCGGGAACGCCGGGGAGGGTAGGCGGCAGGAGGGAGGGGGGTAAGAAATCAACCAAAGGACTTGTATGCATGCATATAAGCGTAACCAATGGACATAAGACACTGGGGGGTAGGGGAGGCCAGAGGACTATCAATGGTGGGGGGGGGAGGAAGGACACATATGTAATACCCTTTGTAATACTTTAAGCAATAATAAATAAATAAATAAATAAATAAATAAATAAATAAATAAATAAATCTTTTATGAATTTGAAGAGAAAAAAAAAGAAAATTGAAGAAAATTAGACCCTTTTCTGTTTGTTCTCACTTAATAATCATCTTAAAAGCCAGCCAGTACAAAGTACATTTTTTAAAACCCACAGAACTGGACATTTTAGCATCATAGAATATTTTCGTGCACTACAGGATACCTGCAATCCTTATAAGAAAATAGAATATAATTTCCATACTTTTTGTTAGCTCTTTTTTAAAATTAAAAATTGGGTATTCATTATTCTGTGACTATTTTTGCCTACACGTTCTTCTGAGCTTTGTGGCAGTTTGGGTGCTGGGATATGAAATAATTTGCTCCTGTGTGTCGTCTATAAAATTTCTTGAGACATATACCATGCTTGGCAGTGACCTCCTCTCTTAAGGCATATCATCATGGAATCATAACAAAAGGGTTGTGTGAGTTCCACGGAGACAGTTAGGCAGTATAAAAACTCTCTGCTTTCAGGCTCTGATGACCTCTTGGGGCCAGAAACATTATAAAAAAGAATAAAATGCAGACTCAAATGAGCAGAAGATTCAAGGATTTCAAAAAAGACATTATCTCTGGTGCCTTCAATGGAAGTTCATGTCAAATAATACTTGATCTTATAAAAATATGACCTTTTTAGAAGCACTGTTATATTCAGAAGTCAAATAATGCTTCTTTTCATTCAAACCTGGGTTGAATATTATGCACCATTGATTTTCTCCTGTTAATCTGTTAATTTAATTATTAGCCCAGCCTAGGGAAAGTTAGAAGATGGGAGGAAAAGTATTCTTTTTTTTTTCTTTTTTCTTTTTTTTTCTTCTTGTTTTTCTAGCTTTAACAGAGAGTGGAAGGAGAGAAAATAGTAAAATGGGTGGGTTGGGAGTTTGACAACTAATTTAAGCACAAGGTTCATATGGAAAGCCCTTTCCTAATCTTCACCCCAGGTACCCACATTTTCCCAATTGTTCTTTAGCACCACAACCCTTACCCCAAACAGATCTTAGAATAAGTACCTGAAAAGAAGCTGCTGTTTGCAAAAGGGAGAAGCTTTTCCGCATCCTTATACCTTATCACTGAGCCCCTTATACCTGCCCCTGAGGGGGTTCTTCAGGGCACAACTCCCAATCCTCAGTGTAACTCCAGGCCCTCCTTTGATAGATGAGGAAGCTGAGAAGCAAAGGGAAAGTGTACTTGACCAAGGTCTCTAAACTGGCTGGTGGCCAAGCCACAGTCTCCTGCTTCCAAATCAGAGCTCCTTTGTTCCTGCCATTCTCCTCCCTCAAGGCCCACCCCATGGCCTGTGCGGTTGGCTATTGGAACGGGCCAGACCACTCAGTTTGGATCCTGTCTGTAAATTAGAGCCAGATTCTGCAATCTGAGAAACAAACCCACGCCTTCCTAGGGGCCTCTTAAAATTAAAGTGTGAGTGCCCTCTAGTGGCCCTCCAGGGATGTTTCCCAGGATTCTCAACCTTTTCCTAAGGCCCAAGAGTGAAGGACACCGGTGGGGGGCAGGGGTAGCCACATGCGCTCCCCCACCCCACCAGCACCCCAGAAAATAAATTCCTGTGACGGCATATGTTTGCTCCAATGTTGCATGCTACCCTATATCATGTGCATGTTTAGCTCACTATACCTTTTCCCCCTCAAAATCTTTAGCACAGTAAGTGCTCCAGAAAGTCACCGCATCTTTATCCCATAGACGCAGGAACTCCGAGAAGCATGAGTTAAAACAGAACCCATACTCTGAGACTCAAACCAAGTTAAAGGTCTTCAACTCCACTGAAATACAAGCTAGGTTTTATAACCAAAGATGGAATGCAGCATGAATATAAGTACAGTACAGAGAATTCTCTCCGTATAGTGGTGTCTTGCTTAGCACAAAGTAGTGGGGGGTGTGAGCAATGGAAATGGCCAAACAAAAAGTCCCTGTGGATTGTCTGGCCCTGCAATGCCATCAGATGTAACCCCCTTAATTACAAAACATCTTTCTATAGCTTCACTGCGGTTACTCAGGAGGAGGTCATGGAGAGCTCTAGTAGGGTCTGCTACCTGCTAGATGTTCCCGTCATTCCTTCTCTCTAGCTTCTAGTCCCTTGCATTTGTTCAAACAAGAATGTAGACCAGCCCTCGCTGGTTTGGCTCAGTGGCTAGAGCGTTGGCCTGCAGACTGAAGGGTCCTGGTCTCTATTCCAGTCAAGGGCACAGGCCCTGGTTGCCGGCTCGATCCCCAGTAGGGGGCATGCAGGAGGCAGCCGATCAATGATTCTCTGTCATCATTTATCTCTCTCTCTCTCTCTCTCTCTCTCTCTCTCTCTCTCTCTGAAATCAGTAAAAATATATTTAAAAATTAAAAAGAATGTAGCCCAGCTCAGATGTCCTAACCCTGGTGCACAGGAGAAGTACCTCGGAGCCTTTGAAAAAGCCCCAGGCCCAGAGATTCTAATGAAGTTGCTCTAGAAGGGGCACCTGTGCTGTTTTCGAGTTCCCGGTGATTCTCTGTGCAGCCAGCATGGAGAGCCGTGTGCTAGACGAGCACTCAGGCCCTGGCGTCATGCTGACCATTCAGCGGCTCCTCCCAGGTCCCCTGTAAAAACAACTTGCTTTCCAGGACTCACCATAGGCACCGGCTGCAGCCTGGCCCAGGTGAAGGACATCTTGCCTGAGAGGGTGTCCGAGCTCCCAGAGGAGAAAACGCAGACCTTCTGAGCCCTCCTGAAGCACCTGAAGAGCCTGGCGGGCCAGCAGATCCGGAACATGGTGGTAAGTCCTCCGGCCCCACCATCGGGCACACGGCACCTCTGCTCAATCCCACTGAAATGCTGAAATCGGCATTGGCAGAACCTGTATGCAGAAGGGTCTCGGCAGGTGAAACGACAGGCACGATGAACAGATATGTAGTTAACAAACATTCCTTAATAACATGTAAAGGAGGGTTCTAAGTCAGCTTGAGTCAAATGGCCTAGTTGCACGGTGGGTAGGAAGAGGACTTCGTGGTTTTGATGATTTTATGAGAAGACTGTCAAAGAACCCAATTCCGCCTCAGGCTGCATTAACGGAAGGATGGTGCCTAAAATAAGGAGGGCGGCCTGCTCTGCTCCAGATGTTAGACCACAGCTGGAGTATAATGCTCAGACCTGGCCAACACAGCTTAAGGTCAGGTTCTTTATGGCCACAGGAGAGAGCACTGCATGCTCCCTCTCCTACATACCCCAAACGGTGTGTCAGAAACCCTCGGGGCATGGAGAATTGGGGAAGGAGCACCTGTTTCCTTTGAAAAAGCTCTTCAAGTGATTTCAAAATCCCAGTCAAGAACCCTGACACTCTGGAGCCTGGCGCGGAGATGGTGCAGGAGAGAGAGGGGCTGGCTATCGCATCAGGAAGAGGATGGTGCGGGTGGGACCGCCGGAGGGACCATGAGCACTGCTTTCAAATATGTATGGGCTCCAGAGGTCAATGGGTTCACTTCCTATGATCAAGATGATAGAAGTATGACCGATAGGAGACCGATTTCAACTCAGTGGAAGCGAAAACTTGAAAATCAAGCTGTCCACAGAGGAATTGGGGTTCCCTGTCCTCACCAGCATAACCGCCCAAACCGCAGCCACGCGGGTGGTCACTGTGGAATCCGTCACTAGGAGGGGTGGAGGGTACTGAGTTGAATGGCCAGTCGGTGCCCTCCCAAGTTCTGAGACGCTACAGGCTCAACCCACTCTGCGTGGAGTCTTCCAAAAGGGGGGGAAGGCACCCACTGTCGCTGGTATGGGTGCCCCGCACCTGGGCATGCTCTTGTGAATTCTGCAAGGTGGACACGGCTGGGTTGGGTGGGGGAGGGGGGTGGTTCAGAACTGGCCACTGAGCCTCGCTACTGGGTTTGAATCCCCCTTCTACCTGGGAGACCTCGGTCAGACTTCACAAGTTCTCTGTGCCCAGTGTCTTCATCTGTAGAATGAATCTGTAGGAACGACATCCATCTCATTGGACTGTTGTGAGGATGAGTAGATGTGTGTGGAAAGGAGGACAGCAGGTAGCCACACCAAAAGCTCCAGGAGTGTGGGTTACCATCCATTCCTCTCCAGGCAGCATGGACTCCCAGGCAGTGTGAACGGAGCGCCCTGCCCCCCGGGCCCTTTCGCATAAGCAGGTGCCTGCGGGCAGAGGGCATGAGGGTGGACTGGCCCAGGATGTAACTCTCTCCTCAGTCCTTAGGGGGACATATCATCAGTCGGCACTGCTACTTGGATCTGAACCCAATCCTGGCTGTGGGCAACGCTACCCTCAATCTGATATCCACAGGTGAGCTTCCCCAGAGCACTCCCCACAGCACCTAAGGATTCTCTGTCCTTTTTTAAAGGCTCCTCTTTAAGTTGGAGCCTGTGTCCTGGCTCTCAGTGCAGCACAGGAAGCGCAGGCGCCTGCAGGAAGGCCCTACCCCACATGCACAGACACCCCCCCTGGAACACAGCCTGTCTGATTGCCAAACGGGCCGCTCCCCAGGGCCTCTAACTCCCCCTCCCCATTCCTTCTCTCCTCCTTCATGCACAGCCCATCACATCCCCACTCCGCCTGTCCACCCCGCTCAGCCCATCCATTATTTACCCCTCCGTGCGCTGACACGGGCCCAGGCGCTGGGGGTCAGGGGGAGCAATCCAGCTGCCCCATGTGAACTTCAGGGGTGTGTCCAACCAGGAGTTCTATCCCAGGCCACATCCCTGGTCGGTGGGAACCCAGAGTGTAGGGAGAGCCTTGGGGCAGGGGAACAGCTCTCAGGTCCCCATCAGCTTTGCATGGGGCCCACGGAGGGGCTTCACCCCTGACAGCCCTCAGCCCTTTGGAGAAAATAAACCAATGGGACTACATCAAAATAAAAAAGCTTCTGCACAGCAAAAGAAACCATCAACAAAACAACAAAAAAGCCCAGTGCATGGGAGAACATATTTACCAATGTTATCTCTGATAAGGGGTTAATCTCCAAAATTTACAGTGAACTCACACAACTTAACAAAAGGAAGATAAACAATCCAACCAAAAAATGGGCAAAGGACCTAAATAGACACTTTTCAAAAGAGAACATTCAGAAAGCCAAGAAGCATATGAAAACATGCTCAAAGTCACTAATCATCCGAGAGATGCAATCAAAACAATAATGAGGTACCACCTCTAAGAATTGCTATCATCAACAGTCAACAAACAACAAGTGCTGGAGAGGATTCAGAGAAAAAGGAACCCTTGTGCACTGCTGGTGGGAATGCAGACTGGTGCAACCACTGTGGAAAACAGTATGGTATTTCCTCAAAATATTAAAAATGGAACTACCATTTGACCCACTAATACCACTTCTAGGAATATATCCCAAGAAAACAGAAACACCAGTTAGAAAGGATTTATACACCCCTATGTTCATTGCAGCACAATTTACAATAGCTAAGATTTGGAAACAGTCTAAATGTCCATCAGCAGATGTGTGGATTAGAAAACTGTGGTACATCTACACAATGAAATACTGCACTGCTATAAAAAAGAAGGAATTCTTACGATTTGCAACAGCATGGATGGAACTGGAGAGTATTATGCTAAGTGAAATAAGCCAGTCAATGAAGGAAAAATACCACATGATCTCACTCATCCTATCTAATAATAGACAAACAGAGTAATTGACTGTACCTTTGCTACGCTTCCCATTGGCTAATCAGCGAGATATTAGAATTAACCGCCAACAAAGATGGCGGTTAATTTGCATATGAAGGTGCGAAGCAGCAGAGTGAAGACTGAAGGCGGCTCCGGCTGGAGCAGCGAAGGTTTTGAAGGTGGCTCAGGCTGGAGCAGCGATCAAAGCAGCTCTGGCAGGAGCAACCATTAAAGCGGCTTCGGCTGGAGCCACGATCAAAGCGGCCCCAGCCAGAGCAGCAAAGGCTTTGAAGGCGGCTCTGGCTGGAGCAAAGGCCTGGGTCCCCGGGCCGAAGGAAAACTGGTGCAGGCAGCCAGGGGAAGGGAAGGCCTATTGCACGAATCTTTTCGTGCAACAGGCCTCTAGTTTATGGATAATTAAGACCATTATAAACTGGTGAGCAAAAATAGATACAGAGGCAGAGAAGCATCGAACAGACTGTCAAACTAGAGTGGGAAGGCTGGGAAAGGTTGGGGAGGGAGGTAAGAGATCAACCAAAGGACTTGTACTAGTATGCATGCATATAAGCACAACCAATGGACATAAGACACTGGGGGGGGGGGGGGAGGAGAGGGCATGTGCCGGGGGGGAAGGGGAGCCTGGGGGAAGGTCAATGGGAAAAAAGAGGAGACATATGTACTACTATTTGTAATACTTTAAACAATAAAATTAAATTAAAAAAATAAAACACTTTAGTATAAAAACAAACAAACAAACAAAAAAACGAGTAGTGTCCTAAGTTGCTTCACATACTCTTACTATTGTGGTAACTCCATTCTTCTTAAGTTCCGCTATGAATTTGTTTGAGGTCACAGTGGTTGGGTTGTGTGTAATAAGAAATCTCATGTTCTTGTATGTAACTTCCACAGGAGCTGGGCAGTTCATGAGAGCCATGATCATTTAGTTAAAAAACACTCAATAGGGTGATGAAAGAATTTTAAAATTGAATACAGAAATGATGCACAGAAACTGAGCCCACTTCAAGTCTACCCCACTGGACATCCTCGGTGCTGCGAGTGCAGCTGGGAGTAATGGGAAACGAGATGAGCCTCCTAACGAGCAGCAGCAGTTCTTCGACCTGGTCATACTGAGGCCATAGGAAGGAAGGGCACTGCGGGCCCCCATCCAGGCCTGAACTCGTGTAAAATGCTCCGCAGATGCCGGTCAACACTTCTATGTCCAGGGGAACCACTCACTTGGGGGCTTCTTGGTGGAGTAGTAATGGATTTCTACAGTCCACTCACCTGCACAGAGGGCACGCTGTGCCTGGCAATAATCTCCACTGCCCTCCAGAAACTCCATAAATGTGTGACTACAGGTAAGAACACTACAGAAAGAACCATGTTGACTCACTGAAGGTTGTGGCCTAGTCATACAACCGGTCCTGAGAGCGGTGGTGGAAGCAGCCGCAGCGCAGGGAGAGGCAGTGTGTGTGTGTGTGGGTGGGTGGGTGTCGGGGGGAGGGGGACAGGAGGGGGGGGTGGTGGGAACTTTGCAGAAGGCGGCAGGGGCACCAGACTCTTGAGACACAGAGTATGGAAGGAGAAACCAGGGAATGAATGCAAAGGAGAGAAGAAGTAAAGATGAGATCCAGTAGGGGGTCGACAGACTTTTTCTGTAAAAGACCCAGAGAGTAAATATCTTAACTCCTTGCGGACCATAAGATCTTGACTGTGACCACTCAGCCCTGCTGTGGCAGCTGGAAACCAGCCAGAATCAATACCTAAATGAATGTTTGTGGCTGGGTTCCAATAAAACTTTAAGGACACTGGGGAAAGTTTCATGAGTTTTAATAGTATACTATTTTATTGATTGATGGTTTGGTTAGTTTAAAAATAACAATAGCCTATTTAAAACTTGATATTTTAAAAAATATATTTTTATTGATTTTATAAGAGAGGAAGGAAGAGGGAAAGTGAGATAGAAACATCAATGATGAGAATCACTGATTAGCTGCCTCCTGCATGCCCCACACTGGGGATCAAGCCCACAACCCGGGCATGTGCCCTAATTGGGAATTGAACCCTGACCTCCGGATTCATAGGTCGATGCTCAACCACTGAGCCACGCCAGTCAGGCAAAACTCGATTTTTATTTATTAGTCCCCGGCTTTCAACACATTTCCCTACAAAGCCATTCTGGGCTTCAAAGGGGACGGGCAAGGATGCTGAGTTGGCTCACTCCTGGCAAAGGAGGAGACAGGGTGCTGCCAAGAGCCCTTTGAAGTGCTGGCAGACGGGGCGGGCAGACAGCCCTGGTTGGTGCTCCTGTCTGCTGATGTGTGGCTATAAATCACCTGCTGAAGCTTGGGCTTTTCCAATACGGATAGGCATCCGGGTGTTGGCTCTCTGACCTGCTCTACTGGAAGAAAAACCTCCTCCTGGGGCCCTGCTTTCTGGCACGATGCCTTCTCTCCCAAGTTCTGATGAGCTGATTTTCTTTGTGAATGGAAGAAAGGTAAGTTTACACAATGATTAATATGAATTTTTTCACACCAGAGACAAAGCCAAACTAGTTTTTTTCACTATGATACCACTCCTTAATTAACCTCTGCCTTCTACTTTGTCAAGTCATATGTACTGGTCTGAACTTGAGCATGGGTCATTCATTCAAGGTTTACTGCAAAATTATGAAAGCATGGGGGCTTTTGCTTGCTCTGAACTTTTCTTTTGGACAGTAAGGAGCTCCCGTTTGTATTTGTTGGATTACAATGGGAGTGAATTCTGACCCAGGTTATGAAAAACTAGATGAGCTCTACTGGAGTTCACCAATGCTATTGCAACAGAAGGTACATATGACATTAAGGATGCTAATCACAAAGAATGATTTTGTTTTGCCTTCATACATCACTCAGCTGGTCAATTAGCCCAGAAACTGAAGCAGCTCTCCTGAGCCACGGGGCAGGGAGGCTGCTGTGTCCACTGGGGAAGAGGTGCGGCAACTCAAATCTCCGTTGTCCTCAGGCCTGTACTTGAATGAGCAAAATGAATAAATAAAATGTTTGAGGTGCTTTGGGACAATTAGGTGGGAAAAAACTTATAAAATATTAAAACAGAAAATTGTTTTGAAAAGTCATTTGGTGTTAATGATTTTGCTTCCCACGCCTCGTTGTGCTGCATTACTGATGTTCTTCCCTAAAAGGGGAGACACAGCTTTAATCATGGCAAACATTCTTGGAGTGTTGCCTGTCAAATAGCAGGGAAACAACATTTTTAGGAAACCCATGAACTAAAGAACAAAGAGTGAAAGAGAAAGCAAAGAACCAAGAAAAAATCTGGGTTTAGCAATACTGCTTACCAATTGGTCAGGATCTTGCATGACCTGAAGCCAACTGGCATGTCAGGAGAATAATTGCTGAGTGGACAATTCACAGGCATTCAAAAGCTAAGAACTTTTTTGAGTTCATGGAAAACGGAGCTTTGTTGCTTTGCCTTTGCTGGTAAATAAAACCATTTATTCTTTAATAACACATTAGAATGAGTATTCCCTCTCCAGGTCTCCCAAGCTTTTGAATTCATAGCTGATAGTTTGGTATTTTTCCCTTTCTCTGTCTTACAAATTTCTAAGACAAGTTGTAGATGGCATATAAAAGGGGGGAAATATATACAACTCTTTGAAGAAATTGGGTTTGCTGTTATTTTTGTGATTGGTCTTCTTCCCTTTAGACCGAGGGGCACAGAGTTGAGCAAAGCACATTCCTTCACCAATGGCACATCCTCATCACAGTCTGGACAAGGCTCTTCGTTTGCTTTATATTATTTTCTTTTTCTTCTTATTTCTTATCTTCTCTTTATTTCCTTCTCCCAGATGCATTCACTCTTGTGCATTATAAACATACATCCTTGTCATATACTTTCAATATAGTCATTTAGAAAGATAGACGTATCCTTAAAAGATATGCAGTTGATCCTTGAACAATACAGGTTTGAACTGCGCTGGTCCACCTATATGTCCTTTTTTCCCCCAATGTATTGTCCTTATGATTTTCTTAATCACATTTTCTCTAGCTTACTTTATTGTTAGAATACAATAGAAATATATATCCTATATAATAAAGAGGTAATATGCAAATTAACCCTCATGCCTTCACAAGATGGCTGCCTACAACCAGGCCAGCAGGGGGGTTAGTGAGGGACAACCAAATGACTGAACAATCAGGCTGCATGGGGTTACCAGGCTGGCAGGGGAGGCAGTTGGGGGTGACCAGGCCTGCAAGGGGGAGGGAGCAGTTAGGGGTGACCAGGCTGGCAGAGGGGTGTAGTTGGGGGCAACCTGGCTGGTGGGGGGGGGGCAGTAAGAGGTGACCAGGCCAGCAGGGGGGCAGTTAGGGGTGACCAGGCTGGTGGGGGGTGCAGTTGGGGCAACCAGGCTAGCAGGGGGGGGGGGGTAGTTAGGGGCAACCAGGCTAGCAGAGGGGGCAGTTGCAGGTGACCAGGCTGGCAGGGGGGGGCAGTAAGGGGTTACCAGGCCAACAAGGGGGAGGCAGTAAGGGGTGACCAGGCCAGTAGGGAGGGGGCAGTTGGGGGCAACCTGGCCAGCAGCAGGGGGCACTTAGGGCTGACCAGGCCAGCATGGGGGGGGGGGCAGTTAGGGGCGATCAGGCCAGCACACAGAGGCAGTGAGGGGCAATCAGGCCAGCAGGAGGTAGGGGCAGTTAAGGGCAACCAGGCAGGCAGGCAGGTGAGCAATTAGGAGCCAGCAATCCAGGACTGTGAGAGGGATGTCCGACTGCCAGTTGATTGGGCCTAAACTGGCAGTCGGACATCCCCTGAGGGGTCCCAGATTGGGGATGTTGCAGCCTGGGCTGAGGGAACCCCCCCGCCCCGCCCCGCAAGAATTTTATGCACCAGGCCTCTAGTGTATATATAACATACAAACTATGTGTTAATTGACTGCTTATGTTATTGGTAAGGCTTCTAGTCAACAGTAGCCTATTAATAGTTAAGTTTTGGAGGAGTCAGAAGTTATATATGAATTTTCAACTGTGCAGGGGGATCAGTCCCCTAATCCCACATTGTTCAAGGTTTAACTGTACAGTGTTTGGCTTTGCATGAGTGTATTTATATTCTTACATTACCCAAGTGAAATTATGATTTACTTCACAGGATGTATACATCTCCGTCTATTTCTTTTGTGACTCAAAAGAGATCTATCCATGTTGCCCTTTGAACACCTGGCTCATTATTTCTGCATGTAGAGTTCTCCAGGCTGTGAACATCCTGCTTATCCAGTCCCCCAGTGATAGACACACGGGATGCTTCCAATTCCCCACTACAAACATTGAACACCCTACCATTATTTCCTTACCAACACTGGCAGGAAAATCTCTAAGTGAAATTAAGGCATGCCAATGTCTCAGGTCCTGCCAGGTGGCTTTCCAGAAATCCTGCACAAGTTACATTTTCCCACAGTTCATTGCATGATAAAGGCTGCCTTCTTGCCAATACAAATATATGATTTGCTAATCTATGATGTGCCAAGACTTGATACAATCAAACTTGCTAAAGTGTGTTAATCTGATGGGTGTAAAATGTTCTTTCATTGCAGTTCTCCCTTGCTTATCTCTAGATCTTGGTAAAGTTGCTCCTTTATTCATATACTTAGTAAAAAGAAATCATTTCCTATGTGTCTCTAAAGTACCAGAGGAAACAGAAGGTATGAGTACAATTTTCTGAGTGCAACTTATGGTATGACCAGAATTTTTCATATGATTATGGAAATATTTATTTATTTTTTAAATATATTCTTATTGATTTCAGAGAAGAAGGGGGAGAGAGAGAGAGAGAGAGAGAGAGAGAGAGAGAGAGAGAGAGAGAGAGAAACATCAATGATGAGAGAAAATCATTGATTGGCTTCTTCCTGCACTCCCCCTACTGGGGATGGAGCCTACAACCCAGGCATGTGCCCTGACCAGAATGGAACCGTGACCTTCTGGTTCACAGGTCAATACTCAACCACTGAGCCACTATGGCAGGGCTGAAATATTTATTTTAAATGGCTGGGAGTGCTATGTATTTGAGATGTCAGAGTTGCAGTTAGCATCCTTTCATTAAGTTCCCAACATCTAATCTTGTTTTCTCCTACTTGGTTTGGGCCTTGATCCTCCCGTGTTATAATGGGTGCTGATCTCTCTGGCTCTTCAGATCCTCTGAGGACACAGAAGAAAGCTTGGAAATACGAGGCATTTATTAAAAATAATGTAGTTTGTTGTTGTTTTTCCTGGGATGATAAAAATACAAATACTTTTAGTAGAATAACGTCCTCTTTTTTGTATTGCTCAGTGCTACTGTAACCATCCAGGGAGCTGCTTGGGCAGGGAGGGCAGACAGCTTTCATCGCATGTGTCAGCTTTGACCTATTGGCAGTAACAGCCTGGAATGCAATGTGAGAGACAGAACAGAGATTGATGCTCCCTCCTGCTCTTCCTTAACCTGGTGGCACCTGCATTTCACTGGGGAAGGATGGAGAAGACAGGGGTGTCTCCCTTAAACACACTCCCTTGTGATCTTATGACTACCTTAGAAAATCTTTTCCAGCTAACCTGTTCTGTGGCTTTCTGTAGCCACTAGGTAACTTGATCAATTTTGGAACCTGTGTATCCATTACCCTAAATAACTCTAAGGAAAAACAACCCAGAATTTATACTTGTCATATGTATTACAAAATCCAGAGACATGAAAATAATGCTCCTTCATTATTTCAAAATTCTGGTTCCAAGTATTGTGTTTCCTTTGCTGTTGTTTAGTCTTTGGACGTCATCACCTGTCAGAAACATGCCCCTAAACAGCAGGTGGACGTGCCACACGTTCTGGTGTTCTCTCCCTAAAGTCCTCCTCTCGTTCCACACCGTAGGTCGTAGAGAAGAGCGCCGATCCTGAAATGAACCTGCTGTTCTACCTGAGGAAAGTCCGTATCCTTATGTGTCGCTGTAATCCGTCTGGATTGGGCGGGAAACAGTGAGCATGTTAAGACTTCTGAAGAAAGTCGCCTTGTGTTTGTTCTAGGTCAGTAACTTGGTGTCCAATTTGTAGCGTCTAGATGGAGTTCAGAGAACGCATCCAGAAGTGACAGATGTGTACTTTATTTGTTGTATTTTTCATCTGAGCACACACCCAGGGAACCACGAGGGTCCACTGGGAACAGCTTTGGAAAACAATTTCATGACTCCTGAGGCCCATGGTCACCCGGATGGTGGCTTCATGTTCAGGCGTGTGAAGGTGAAAACGCCCGGTCAATTGCTCAGTGCAGCATGTCCCTGACAATGGTTTCCCACAAGCACATTTCATTGACTTGTCGCGTATGCCTTTTCGTAAACCTTATTGAAGAAAACAAGGTTTTATAAACATTTCAAAATTCCAAAGTCTGGCTGATGCCCTCCCAGACCTCCACCTGGATCTAGAGCTTCCTTCACCTCTCACTCCTCCCAGGCCTCCAGTAGAACTTCCATAAAGATTCAAAAAGCATTTCTTGGTCTGGGGGGCAACTATAAAGGGGGTAGCACGAGGGCATGATGATGGCCCTATATCTGTCTGTCTGCCTCCCAACATACACACCCCAATACACGACTTTATTTCTCCCTGTTCTTCCCTTGCCAAAGTTATCTAATAAATGATGTGTGCCGGATGCCACCTTTTCTTTTTCTTTTTTTTAAAGGAGATTTTTTAAAATATATTTTTTATTAATTTTTCACAGAGAGGAAGGGAGAGGGATAGAGAGTTAGAAACACTGATGAGAGAGAAACATCAATCAGCTGCCTCCTGCACACTCCCTACTGGGGATGTGCCCTCAACCCAGGTACATGCCCTTGACCGGAATTGAACCTGGGACCCTTGAGTCTGCAGGCCAATGCTCTATCCACTGAGTCAAACCGGTTAGGGTCCACCTTTTCTATTGAACTCCTTGCAATATAGTTTCCTACCCCATCATTTTACTCCTCTCGTCAATATAATCTGTCCCTATTCCACTCGTATTCCAGGAACTGTACAGGTGACTGGACTATCACTACCACCCCACCCCCAAGCCTACCATTTGCCCAGCAAACTCCTATTCAACCCTTGTCTCTTCCTTCCCTCCCAAGCCCGACGTGAGTGCCCTATGACACTTGCTGTCACCCCTTCACTGGCTGCCTCCCTAACTAGGCTGAGGGCAGAGGCTGTGTCTTCCATCTTGCCCCTGGTGCTTGGTAAAATCTGTGAGCTGCAAGAATGGCAGGAAGTGTTAGGGCTTCCATGGTGGGACAGTGAACACATCGCATTTTCCTGTTCTGCACTACAGCCAGGATCTCACGGAGATCAAGCTCCCTTAAAATGGCACACTCTCCTCGCCCCAAGTACCTGTGGGCCATTCGCTCTCCTGGTGCATTACCTGGCCTTGCAGATTAGGTTGCTTTGAACCAGGCCAGGAGGTGTGGAGAGAGAAGACAAGCAAGAGATCCAAGAACTCACCCCAGCAGATGTGGGCTGGGCAGCTGGGATGAACGGGTTCACTCCGGGGGAGGCTGTGACCTTGGGAAGGAGTGAAATAGTGAAAGAAAGATGGGATGGCTCCCCCACATTTGGTTTCTTGTGTGACTGGGTCCCATTCTGGCAATGACACCTAAGTCAGGACCCAAGGCAGCAACAAATTGGGATTTTGTGGGAGCCTGAAGTTTTTATAGTATTGGAGACCTGCCTTCAGGAAAAAAATATAAAATTAGCAATATAAATTAGGTACAGGGCCTTGGAAGGAGCCATGGGACTCCTGTGAAAAGTGCAGTAGGCCAGTGCTAATGTAGGCACATGGGGTGCTGATTCTGGCAGAAAATCCAGTATTTGTGCTTATCCATGAATATTCATGCAAATCACCCACTTGAGAAACAAGGTAAAAATTAGCCTCTGGCCCAGTGGGTGTGGCTCAGTGGTTGAGCATCTACCCAGGAGCCAAGAGGTCACCTGTAGATTCCGGGTCAGGGCACATGCCCATTTGGGGGCGCAATCCCCAATAGGGGGCATGCAGGAGGCAGCTGATCAATGATTTTCATCACTGATGTTTCTTGTTCTCTCTCCCTCTCCTTTCCTCTCTCTCTAAAAATCAATAAAAACATATTTTTAAAATAATAAGCCTCTGCCTCCATCCCAGAAATATTGGCTCTGTAATCAGAGGTTGGGGCCTGGAAGTCTCAGGTGAAACACATTTACTTAGAATGACTTCTTTTTTTTTTTAAATATATTTTATTGATTTTTTACAGAGAGGAAGGGAGAGAGATAGAGAGTTAGAAACATCGATGAGAGAGAAACATCGATCAGCCGCCTCCTGCATATCTCCCACTGGGGATATGCCCGCAACCCAGGCACATGCCCCTGACCGGAATTGAACCCGGGACCCCTCAGTCCACTGAGCCAAACCGGTTTTGGCTAGAATGACTTCTTTATGTCGTTAGGCACCAGGAAGAATGAACAGAAGAGGACACTGGAGAGATGGGATTGGGAGGCTGGGGTAATCCTGCCTAGAGCGGCTTCCGGCCATGTTTCCTTGGGAGTCCGTGCATTTTCAGCTTGCTCCTAATACAGATGAATTTCTTCACTTAGGAGTTCTAGAGAAAGCCCAGAGAAGTCTGTAGTGAATTTAGAAGTGATACAAAGGGAAGTGGTAGGGTGCGCTGACCAACAGTGAGATTCTGACGCTGTGTAAATGGGAGATGGCAGAGCCAGTGAGGGAGGATTTGGCCTGTTGTTTGCTTTTGTGTGTTTGTTTTCCTGGACTAATGAGTGGGATAGGGGCAGATATATTGGCTAGAGGAAAATCATACAATAATTAATAAATAATGATACAAGAATAAACTCTGTGTTTCATGTATTCACCACTGTAGGCCTAATTTTTCCCACCCCCTGTATTTCATCTGGCAACCTACTTAATGATGAGCTTTAGGATGAACTGACAACATATGGAAGGAACTGTTTGAGGCAGGCACCTCTGGTGGGGGTGGAAGAAGGAAGCATCAAACTAGCTGTTTGGTGACCGAAGGACAACGCAGCTGGTTGCACCAACTTTTTGCTTTTTCACTCAAGGCAATGTTAACACATGCATCACAAAGCTGTTTCACTCCAGGGGTGTACTGACCCAGCCCAGAATTACATCTCTTTGTGCAGCCGCCTCTAAGATGAAGTTAGTCTCTACCTCTACCCAAGCCACGTATGATCTCCACCCATGAAATCCTTCTTAAACCTCAACCAGAAAAGGTCCCAAGCCAATTCTAGCAGATTCTTACAGAACGTAACGCAGGGGGGTTACGTAAGTTATTTGTTCTCCCTCTGTGGAAATATGCAAATGTTTGACAGAGGAAAAGTACACAGTGGTTGTTGACATGACTAGCTCAGGAACCATGGTTATTAAATTAATAGTCCCTCCTCCTTAAGAAGGTAAAAGCATTGCATTGCTGAGTCTGAGAAAGGCAAGTTTCCCAGGGGGAATTTTCTAAGTTTTGCATACACACCACCTCCACAGCAATAACGTAACCTGAGCCCAGAGTCCATTGTCCACAACTCTGGATTTTTTTTATATATATTTTATTGATTTTTTACAGAGAGGAAGGGAGAGGGATAGAGAGTTAGAAACATCGATGAGAGAGAAACATCGACCAGCCGCCTCCTGCACACCTCCTACTGGGGATGTGCCCACAACCGAGGTACGTGCCCTTGACCGAAATCGAACCTGGGACCTTTCAGTCTGCAGGCCGACGCTCTATCCACTGAGCCAAACCGGTTTTTCCCTTCCTCATTTGGACGCACACCCTGATCTAACAGGCATGAGGCTCTCTGTAGCCTTCATGTATCCAGATGGTGCGCTGTAGAAATGGTAATGTGTTGAGTTGGGAAGTATTGCCCTAGTCCTTTGGGAGTGCCATCTTATTATCTTCCAAAATATGAAAAAATTTGCATTTAGAAATGCATTTGAGAAAGAAAGAAAACTCCTTCTCACTTTTATCAATGAGCTCCTTTCCAGGCAAAAGTGGAACTCTGAGCCAGGAACTCACGGGAACATGTTACTTGTCGGCGTCCGAGCAAAAAGAGTGTCAAAAGCACAGGGGCCCAGCCTGGGTGGCTCAGTGGTTGAGTGTTGATTCATGAACCAGGAGGTTATGGTTCGATTCCCAGTCAGGGCACATGCCTGGGTTTCAGGCTCAGTCCCCCGTAGAGAGCGAGCAGGGGGATCAACGATTTTCCCTCATTGTTGACGCTTTTATCTCTCTCTCCCTCTCTCTTCCTCTCTTTAGAATCAATAAAAACATATTTAAACAACAAAAGCAAGGGGGCCTGGGCCCCTCTTTTCCTTGACTCGCTTCTTTCCAGTCCACCTCGCAGGCACCAAGTACGGCTGTGGGAGTGGAGGCTGTGGCTCCTGCACTGTCATGGTGTCAAGATATGACCCCAAGACCAAGAAGATCCGGTATCCTTTGTGTTGGCCAGGGCCATGCTTGGGTACATCTGGGAAGGATGTGGAGCCTCCCACTGCTGTCCATATTCACTCCTCTCCTCTCCCCAAGTGCCTATGGCACTCACACAGCTCTGGGCCTGCTCTCCCTGCAGCTTCCTAAGTTCCAGATCTTTCCCATGGACTTTCTTCCCATCAGATTATATTTAATTGGGCTAGTGTGCAACCAGAATATCTGTATTTTTAAAAGCTTTGCATGGCTGGGAATCACTGGGCTTAACTAACCCATGGTGGTTTATATAAGTCAATATGTCATCTTATGATCAGTAAAAAGTTTTTTTTCCCCTAGAATGAGGGGGGAAAATAGAGAATTGAGGGTCTCTGGGAGGCCCTACACAAAACGCTTCCTTATTCTATTTTTCCATTTCTTTTTAATATCCTACACCAGCCACATGTAGGTTCTTTCTTGAACACTTCCAGAAATTTATGGTTTTATATCTAGAGTTCTCTGTATTCTCACGGAAATACAGTTTCGTGATTCTCCTGGATGGACATTAGTCCCTGAATTATGTTACCCATCCCTATGATTCCCAGGTGTTCTCTTTACACAATTCTATCACAGTCATTATCCAGTTACCGCGTGCCTGGTGCCCATCTGTTCTCTGTATGGGGTTGCTGTCACCACGGTAGAAGGTATAGGAAGCATCAAAACCAGGATTCACCCCGTGCAGGTAAGAGTGTACTCTGATTGGGACCAGGTGTTGGTATAGGTACCCCACATAGTCCCATGTACTCTAAATAGGTCACCAGCTGTGAAATCCTTTGTGTTTTTAAATTTGAACTTTGTTAGATTCCATGCTTCGTAGCTAGGGATCTTTTCAAAAATTGGTGTATAAACCAAGATTTCTTCATTAATTTTAATACATCTTACTTAGCTTCTCAGCCCCATCTTTGCCCTAAACTAAAACAAGGACAGTTCAGTCTTATGAGAAAAGAAAATGAGACAGAAAATCAGAAGTTTATAGAAGATAACTGGTTGTCTACCACATTCAAAATACTGAACTCTGAATGAGAGGCTAATTTGTGTACAAATACTCCCCACACTCACCAAATGTCTCAGGAGAAACTGAGCGGCCAGGTGGCAATAAAACACAGCTAAAATGACAAGGTGTTTACTAAAGTTTACAGGACTTTTTGAAGAAATGGCAATGCTATTTTCATATACTAGCATAGGAACTGCTGCAGAAGTTGTTTTAAAAGCAGTGTATAGAAAGAAAATTGTAAATAGCCATATTTTCCCTTGACTTTCTTTCCCTTCAGAAACTGTGCTTGGAGCATAGAGGCTAAGAGGGTCCTCTGACACTTGTTACCATTGATGGGTATTTGGTTATAGTGCATGTATTTCAACCATAATCTTAATGACTTTTTGATCTTATTAAGATCCTACCTCATACCTGACTCATCACCTTAACACTCATGGAAGCACCTAATGCTGCAGCCTATCAGATTTCTTTCTCTCCAGTCATCTTTCAAAATCACACTTGACAATCAATACTACATTAGTTTCAGGTGTAAAACATAGTGGTTTGGCATTAATATAACTTATGAAGTGATCCCCCTGGTAAGTCTGGTACCAGCTGGCACCATACAGTTATTATAATATTATTGACTATATTCCCTATGATGTACTTTACATCCCCATGACCATTTTGTATCTGCCAGTTTGTACTTCTTAATTCCTTCCCCATTTTCACCCAGTCCCCCAACCCCCGCTCCCATCTGGCAACTATCAGTTTGTTCTCTGTATTCATGAGTCAGCTTCTGTTTTATTTGTCTGTTTATTTTGTTCTTTAGATTTCACATAGAAGTGAGAACATATGGTATTTGTCTTTTTCTGTCTGACTTTTTTCACTTAGCATAATACCCTCTACGTTCATCTGTTGTCCAAATGGTAAGATTGTATCGTTTTTTAAGGCCAAGTAATATTCCACTGTACCATGGCCTTTTAAAAAAATTTTAAATCTTTATTGCTGAGATTATTACAGATGTCCCTCTTTCCCCTGCCCCCGCCCCCTCCACCTGGTTCCCATCTGCCACAGGCCTTCGCCATCCTATTGTCTGTGTCCATAGGTGATGCATATCTGCATATAAGATCTTTGTTTAATCACTTCCTACCCCCAACTCCCCTTCCCTCTGAGAATCGTCAGTCTGTTCCATTTTCATGCCTCTGATTCTATTTTATTCACAAGTTTATTCTGTTCATTAGATTTCTTATTTATTTTGATTTTTAAATTCACTTGTTTGTAGATATGTATTTGTTGTTCCTAATTTTTATCTTTACCTTTTTCTTCTTCTTCCTCTTCATAAAGAATACCTTACAGCATTTCATGTAATACTGGTTTGGTGGTGATGATCTCCTTTAGCTTTTTCTTGTCTGTGAACCTCTTTATCTGACCTTCAATTTTAAATGATAGCTTTGCTGGATAAAGTAATCTTGGTTGTTAGGTCCTTGCTATTCATCACTTTGAATATTTCTTGCCACTCCCTTCTGGCCTGTTTCTATTGTGAAATCAGCTGACAGTCATATGAACGGTCCCTTGTAGGTAACTAACTGCTTTTCTCTTGCTGCTTTTAAAATTCTCTCTTTGTCTTTAGCCCTTGGCATTTTAATGATGATGTTCTTGGAGTGGTCCTCTTTGGGTTCTTCTTGTCTGGTACTCTCTGTGCTTCCTGGACTTGTAAGTTTATTTCTTTCACCAGGTAGGGGAAGTTTCCTGTCATTATTTCTTCAAGTAGGTTTTCAATATCTTGCTTTCTCTCTTCTTCTAGCACACCCTTAATGTGAATGTTAGTATGCTTGAAGTTGTCCCACAGGCTCCTTACATTATCTTTATATTTTTGGATTCTTTTTTCTTTTTGCTCTTCTTGTTGAGTGTTTTTTGCTTCCTTATATTTCAAATCGTTGGTTTGATTCTCAGACTGCTCTACTCTACCGTTGAATCCCTGTATATTATTCTTTATATCAGACAGTGTATGCTTAATTTCTGACTGGTCCTTTTCCATTTTTTTTTTTTACTTAGCATATGAGACTTTTATTATATAGGATTTTTACTCCCTATACGGATCCTTTCCCATTTTTTTGGGCATTCTCATTAAGATCCTTGAAAGTCTCACTAAGTCCATTGGAGGTTTCTAGAAGATTCTTGAGTAACCTTATAACCATAGTTTTGAACTCTATATCCAGTAGTTTGTTTCTTCCATGTGTTTCATTTGTGACATCTTTCTTTGTCTCCACATTTTGGCTGTTTCTCTGCGTTTGTTTCTATGTATTGGGTAGAGCTGCTATGTCTCCTTGAGTTGGTAGAGTGACCTTGTGTAGCAAGTGTTCTATAGGGCCCAGTGGCTCAGCCTCTCCAGTCACCTGAGCTGGGATATCTAGGTGCAGTTTTGTTGTAGTTGAGACTTGATTGCTGTTGGTGTCACTGGGAGGAATTGACCTCCAGGCCAATTGGCTGTGAGGATCAGCTGCAACTGCAGTGGGAGAGTTGCTGTTCAGGAGACACCCTTCGGAGCAGGACTTGCTGCAGTGGGGCTTTGGTGCTCACTGAATCTGCCCTTGAGTGTGTTGCTTATGGATGTGTAGAGCTGTAATCTGGTATAGGCTGACACTAACCACTGGGTACAGTGGCTCTTGGGCCTCCAGGGAGGTGCAAAGTCAGCCACTGCCTGGGGCCACCCAGCAGGAGGTACAGAGAAATCTGCAGATTTCTTCTCTTTGTATCAGATTTGGAAGTGCCCAGACAAGGCCCAGCTGTGAAGCAAGGCAGGCTGGTGCTGGTGCCAGGTTTTGGGACTTTTATTAATAGGTTTGGGGCTTCCTCACTCAGCTGCAGCTTGTTTGAGATTTTAACAGAGCAAGGACAGGCAATTCATATGTAAAAGCCGCTGCTTGCAGCTTGAGTGGGGTTGTAAATTGAATAAGGCAGGGTCTTAGGGAATCACCAGGGTGGAGCAAACAGAAATGGCTGCCATCAGTCCTGACTCAGAGGTCCTAGCACAGGAACAATGATCCCTGGAGCACCTCCATATGGGAGAAAGCCATCCTGAGTTCCTGTCCTGATACCAGACAATCCAGTTCCTCCTGGTATGAGTCTGTGTTCCCCAGAGCCTCGCCCTGGTGCTGGAGCTCAGAGGAAGCAAGACCTTGTAAGTTCAGTTTGTGGTGCTGGCCTTTTAAGAGGATCAGCTGGGTCTCCATCAGCCTCTGTGTCACTGAGCCCCAATCCGCACTGGTTTTTACAGCCTGTAATTTTTACTGCCTGTAGGAATTTCTCTTCCCAACTCTGGAATCCTGGGCTGGGGGACTGGTGTGGGGCTGGGACCCCTTGCTCCTCTGGGTGGCTTCTGCAGAGACGATTAAAAAAGTGGCCCATGTGGGTGCCAGACCAGCTCCTTCTGCGCCTCTGCACCTCCTACCAGTCTCAGTGTGCTTTCTTCTTTACTTCTCTAGTTGTAGGACTTCCATTCAGCCAGCTTTCCAGCGGTTCTGGATAATAGTTATTCTGTATTTTAGTTGTAATTTTGATGTGCTGTGGAAGGCGATGAGTATAGGCGTTTACCTAAGGCCACTATCTTCCTACTTTGCATATATTGATTCTGTACAATCTTTTATGCACTAGTTCATTGATGGACTCTCGCGTTGTGTCCATATCTTGGCTATTGTAAATATTGGTGCAATGAACATAGGGCTGCATATATTTTTTCAAATTAGCATGTCATGTTATAAATGCAGTCTTCATTTCAGTAATTGTATTTTTAACTGATTCTTTTTTTATGTTTCCTGATTGCCATTCTTATGTTTCTTATCTCTTTGTTGAAGTTCTCACTAAATTCATCCACTCTTCCCCTAATTTCATGGAATATTCTTATAACCAGTGTTTTAAACTCTGCATTTGGTAGATTAATTATCTCCATTTGTTGAGCTCTTTTTCTGAAGTTTTGTCCCATTCTTACATTGGGGACATTTTTATTTGTTTCCCCAGCCATTTTGGCTGCTTCTTTGTGTTTGTTTCTGTTTTAGGTGAATCTTTTACACCTCCTGGTCTTGGCAGAGTTAGGTGTCCTGTGGGTCCCAGCGAGGCATTCTCCTTCATCACCCGAGTGGGTTGTATGTGCCCTCCTTTTATAGTTGAGCTTTTGTTGCTGTGGCAATGTCAGTGGGACAAATTGACCCCATGTTAACTGTCTGTGAGGAGTGTCTGTGACTACAGCAGACAAGCTGTTTTTCAGGGGCTGATTCCATGGAGTGGTTTTGCTTTAGCAAGATTCTAGTGCCTGCACTGGCCACCCTTTGGGTCTGTTGTTTGTGTAGCTAATTGATTGATGTTCCAGTGTGGTCTAAAACCAGGTATGATGGTTCTGGGACCTCTTGGGAGGCTCTCTGGTGCAGACCAAGTCACTTGCTGTACCTGGCCCAAGGCCACCAGCTAGAAGCCACAAAGTGATCTGCAGATGGTTGCCACCTGTGCTGGACCTGGAGGTGCCTGGGAAAGGCTAGGCTGCAAACCGAGGCCAGCTGCCACTTGTGCCAGAGGTCTGAGGCATGCTGGGGCCAGATGCTACTTGTCTAGAGTTCGCGTATCTCTAAGAAATTTTAGGAAATCCACAGGGTAGGCCGAGACCTGTCACTTTAAAGAGGTTTCAGGCTTGTGCATAGTTGGGTAGGGCAGGTTCTTAGTAAATCACTAGGGCGGGGTGAACAGTGTTAGTCAAATTAATTGGAGGCTCAGATTTGCCAGTACCTGTACTAGCAGGCCGGGCAGGAGAAGGGCTGAACTTAGGAACAATGGTGTCCGCCAGATGGCTATGTCGGGGGAGAGCTCAACCAAGGAACAATGGTGTGCATTCTGGTGTTTCTGTCCAAGAGAGAGCCACCCTTCCAGCTCTCACCTGAAGCCAGATGATTCAGGTGTCCTTAGGTCCCTGGCATTTTTCAAGCTGCTGTCCCTTTGCAGGAACTTGGAACAAATGTTTGTGGGTAAGAAAATCTGCGCTCAGGCACTTTAAAAGGATGCCTGGGTCTCCAGCTTTCTCCGTCTCACTCAGACAGAAGCCCTGCTGATTTTCACAGCCAAGTATTGTAAGGACTCCTTTTCCTGGCAACTGGTGCTCTGGATATGAGGTTGGGATCCCTTGCTCCCTCCACAGCCGAGGTACCCCACCCTGTTCTTAACCATCAAAGGTGGGTGTGGGATCAGCCTGTTTTGTGTCTTTGCCTCTCCCTCCAGTCCCTATGTGGCCACTTCTTTAAACCCTTAGTTGTAGGAATTCCATTCAGCTAGTCTTCAGTGGTTTTCAGTGATGGTTGTTTTATAATTTGATTGTCATTTTGATGGGGTTATGGGAGAAGCCAAGCACAGCATTTACCTACTTCACCATCTTGACCAGAGGTCTCTCTCAATATGCTAGATTTGTTCAGTAGTGCCCTGGAATAGCCTCATATTGGCTTGTGAGAGCTGATTGTTAAATTTGGGGGAATTTTGTGAGCCATTCTTTAAACACAGCCATTATTAACAATGAAACTATACAAACTTAAAATTAAATAAGTAATGATAAAAAAACTTAATAAATATTATCACTCATCATCTGCTAATTATTTTACTACATTTTACTGTTGCCTATACCCTTAAGATTATTTGTCTATTATATCTACTTGGTGGAAATGCCATAGAATGGTATGCCACTATACATCTCTCCCCAGATCCACATTCAATGACATCACACTGGAAGCCTGACACCAGCCCAATTGGAAATATTTGCACAACTAAAATTGGTAGAAACTACAAATCAGGGCTTTTTCCCCAGAAACCATGTTGTTAAGATTGACCACCACTTTTACAGCCAGTTGATATGCCACATCTGAAACCACACAGCCACATCTCTCTTTAGCTTTAGAACAATGTCTGTCCTTTTTTTTAATGGTTACATATGCCATTGTTGCATTAACATAATTATTTTTTTCAATTACACTTGATATTCCATAGTATGTCAGTTTCATGTGTACAGCGTAGTGGTTAGACATTTATTTAACTTCCAAGGTTCCCCCCAAGATGATGAAGTAAGTAAATATTATGTTGACTTCTCCCCAATCCGTCTAGTACCCACCTACTACCATATATAATTATTAAAATATTATCGAATATCTGTCCTTTAAGTTTAGCCATAGTTGAACTATGTGGCTTTCATCTCAGGGGGTGTGCTGCTTGAAAAATGTTGAGCAGTTGGTTGAACACCATGCAAGTGACACATGGGACAAAGTCACACAGAGGAACCCAGAGTCATGTCTCCCATCTACATCTTCATGGCATAGATTCTTTGTATAGAGTGGATGAAGTAAATTGTTATTTCTCACTCTCTTTTATTTCCTGTCCAGGATAAGGAAACCAAAGTTTTAATGCATAAATAATGTACCCTTTCCTCCCAGGAAAGACTTGCCAAGTGCCATGGCACACAGTGTGGCTTCTGCAGCCCAGGGATGGCGATGTCCATCTACACGCTGCTGAGGAACCACCCAGAGCCGACCCCTGAGCAAATAATGGAAGCTCTTGGAGGTGAGCCTTCCTGGCCTTCTGCAGGCAAGACCTGAGATAGGAATTGGCCAAGTAACTAGAGAAGGAGGTCTCAGCCATGGAGAGAAGTTGTGGCACAGCTTTGGGCTTCCTCTTTACTACCTCTCTTTACCCAAGTCCTTTCCAGGAAGTGCTGCCTTCAATTTGTCATTCAAGAGGCCAAGAATTGGGGCTATATTGGTTTTATCACAAAACTTTCTCCCTTAATAGAGCCCATTGTCCTTCTGCAAAGCCATTCAGATGGGCTGTTTATAACACTTTCAATAGAATCTTTTCTAAAAGTGGAAATCTGGGTAGTATGGAAGAACAAGATTTTGTTGTTTATTTTTAAATTAATCTGTTAGGATCATTCATGAATTCTATTATATTAATTATACAAAGAGAATAGGCTTTCACATACTTTATAGTTTTATGTTCTGGTTGGGTTCATTATAAGATCAAAGAGGTCATAGATAGCAATTACGTATCATAATAAGCTTAGTGATGAATTCAATTTTCTATATCAAGTAGCTGTCAAGTTTAAGTGAACAAACACAATTTTCTACAAAAAAAAAAAAGAGAGCATGTCATGTTATCAAATGTAGTCTTCTGTAACAAACATACCTAGTTTCAAAGTAACTGGTCACTAGTTCTTAGGAGAAAGCTGTAGGAGCAAATCTCTGAATATTATAAGAAAGCTCTTGGTCCCTTTCAATAAAAAGACCTAGACAGAAATTCAGTTTTATGATGAAAAGATGTAGACTAAAACCAAGTAAAAATTCAACATAAATTTTATGGTAACTGACATGGAAATCTCCTCTAGTTACTAGAGTCTAGTAGTTTTCCTTGTCTCTCAACAACTTCTTTACTCAAAATTTTTCAGTTTCTCACTAGGTACTAAAACTTTGGCCTATGGTTTCAATTATAATTTTAACCAAATCTGAATAGATTTGAATGATTGATAATCTTTGTTCAAAGAAATAATCCACACTAATGAAGTATATAGAGTTTGGAAAAATCAGATATATTGTGGTTTTTCTTGCTTTTTTTTTTTTTTTAGTATACACTGTTTTATAGCAATGAATTATTTCCTCCCAGATTCTATGCCTGTAATTCACATAGCGGCCACTATGAGACTATGCTGTAAAGTCTGGTACAAGATCTATTTTTGAAGAACATCTCTGTTCCAAAGAGCGATTTTGCTGGTTTGGGAAGCAAAACAGAATTTAGTTACTATTATAACTTTCCACTGAAAACAAGAAGTACAAATATGCAGTATATTTCTATATCATTTGCTAAACATTGATCTCTTCTTAATCAGGTAATTTGTGTCGCTGTACTGGATACCGACCAATTATAGAAAGTGGAAATACTTTCTGCATGGTAAGTTAAAATAAAGAATATGTATAAAATTTTTTTCAGCTGATTTAATTGTTTCTTAATCTATATTTCATTTTCTTCAATAGAGTTTGCATCTATTGAAAAGCAAAATTATTAAAAGCTCAGTATATCCTCTATGCCATGTATGTAAGCTTTGAAGGAACATGTATGAAAGAGAATTAATGAACAGGAAGGGAAGACACTGAGGAGGCTTAAGAAGACTGAGCCTGGAAAGACATGATGAGTGCATGGAGTTGCAGTAACTGACCAGCGCAGTATCCTATGATCCTAAAGAGGAGACATACTTCTGACGAGGTCTCAGGGAGGTGTTTTTCCAGCACCCATTTTTTATGGCAAAAATTAATTATATAAAGTTTCGATTGACCAAAACAACTCAAGGTATACAAGTTAATTCCAAATTCTAAATATTTTTTAAAAGAAACTACATTTAGGCCAGTAATGAAGAATTCAAAAAGCTTTTACAAACTACAGCCTTGCTTATTTTAAATCCTGAGTAAAATACTATTTAAATTGAACCATATGAATTGCCAATATTCCACCATTCTTGACCCATGAAAATAACAACTTCATATGATTCAACCCAATGCTATGTAATTATTTCCCTGGAGATGAAATCTATAGAAAGATGGGCATTTTGTTTCACTCATTCTGGGTCCCCACATTCAGACATTTACAGTCAGTTTTTTTATTGTGCATAGCGTTGTCACAAAATCCAAATCCCTTCCTAACTCCGTAGGAAATTACTTACTCAAGTCCTCCCCAGAGACTTGAGTAAAAATATAAGCCACCACTTTAGCTCTTCCCAGTGTCAAAAACTGTGCGCACCTATTGCATATTTAATCTACCAAACCTCTTTGGAACATGTTTCATTTTCCGAATTTAACAAACAACCCAGCTAGCATTTGCTAAAGCAGGAGCGAGAACCCAGGCCTCCTTGCCTCCATGTATGAAGGCCAACTAGTGGCCTGTGAACAGCCACAGACGCAGGCCGTGTCTGTACATGACAAGGGCAGACAGGAATGAAATGATTCACCTGAGAGTTGCAGTCCCTGACGGGTGGACTCAGCCCCAAGACACTCATTTGGTTCTGCACAAAAGGTCCTGAAAATTAAGGTCAAATGGTCTGGGACTTAAATTATCCAAATAATTCAGAATAGCTACACTAACATGCAGATAAACTGAGGTGTTCCATTTCTTTAGATGTGTGTGTAGCAGGTCTTCAAGGCAGTCTGCCTTCCCATGAGTTCATTAAAGATCCACGCTGTCTGACCCTTTCAAGGAAAAAGAGCCTTTTTGTTTTGTTTTGTTTTGTTTTAACACCTTACAGCTACACTCCATTTACCTCACGTTTTAGTGGGAAGCCTTAACTGCTGACCAAGCATTTGTCTAACTCTCTTCATCCTCCCCTGAGACTTGAGTGAGACCATTAACAAGACCCTATCATGAGCGTGGTGCGCGTTCCTGCCATTTCTCTAGCTGTTCAGTGAATGAATACCTTGTTCCCCACCCCAGCCCATTACAGAGTCCTTGAGGGCAAGGACACACTCTATGACCTCTTTCTGTGGGGCCCGGGCACTGCCTGGTACTCGGGTTAGAATTTAAAGAATCAACCAATGATTTTGTTGTAAACTGCGTTCCTTCCGAAGGCATCACCTGTTTGTCAGATGAAAGGATCGGGAAAATGTTGCATGGATCAAGAAGAAGGGTCTTTTGTGAGTCGGCAGGAAAAGGTAAGTATCTGGTGTTCCGCTGCAGTTGGATTTGATTGAAAAATACCCACGTAAATCCAAATGTATTCACGTTATCTACTCTTTTCAGTGAATTCAGGGCGTAAACAGCCTTCAAAAGTCCCCCAAATGGGCAGGCCCCTGACTTTCATGAGGCCAGTCACCACAAAAGGCTGTCCTCTGTCAAAAGCGTTGTAACTTTCTGTGCTAATCTGGGTTTACCCATCCCCTCACCCCCCATCAGGTGACATAAGCAGTGGTGGTGCATCTTTATGCTCATGGCAAATACATATCTGCAAATAACACTTGAGACCCAGCACAGAAGCTTAAAACGCAACTCTTGACCCCAAAGAGCCAGCCCAGAGCTCAGTAAAGCTGCCAGGGGCACCGTCATGGTCCTCCGAAGGTGGGGAGAATCCCACTGGGGACACCCTGGGCCCTGGCACCCACCTTTAGTGTCTGAGGTGTCAGAGGGTCAGGCCCTAACTCTGAAGTCCCACAGTTAGAGACTTCTGTGCATCTCCCAGTTACTCTGAAGTTCCACTTGTATTTTGTTTTGTTTTGTCGAGATATGTACCAAACTGTATAATGAAGAAGAATTCCAGCCCTTGGATCCATCCCAGGAACCTATATTCCCTCCCGAACTGATAGTAAGACACTTTACTTTTATTTCATAACATAATGTGGTATAAGCCTTTTGTATTATCCTGTGGAATTAATGAGCTTTAGACAGTAGAAGCTGGAACTGTGTCCACTATAATAACCCCTTTCCAGGAACTTGTTCAGCTCCACTGTAAATAATTTGAAGCAGATAGTTTAGAGGCATGGGGCTGCCAGGACCTCAGAGATGCTTTGGTCCCATCCCCTTAACTGAAGGGTCTGAGCTCAGAGCTTGTAGGTGACGTACCCAAAGTCACACAACTACTCTGTGAGATACGTTTAAGGCATTTTGTAAAACCGGCCCAGTAAAATTCAAATGATACTTATTATGATGGAATTAAGTTATTCTTACAGTTAACCTCTGTGATTTCAACTCAGGTGGGAGAGAGAGCGAGTAATATAAACCGTGTGATAGGCCCATCATTCTACTCCACGACTGTGCCCGGGAGAGAGCATGAGATGAGGGATATGGTTCTACAGGCTTCTGAGAGCCTCAGTCCCTGCACACCCCTCAGAGTGTGAGAACTTGAACACGCCTCATATTTAAAGATTATATGCACACATATTGATATAGATATGCACATGTGCATATATACATTATAACAACTTCCACATACACTATACCTGGTGGATGATTTAAGGGATGTTTTTCAAGGGTAACTTTGCCTATAAACAATTTTTATCCTACAAAAAAAAAAAAAAACCTAATCCCAAAGATGAGGCCCCTCTGAGTCACTCTTGGGACAGAACTAGAGTGAGAAGCCGGGCCCTTTAGACACTCATCACACCATGCAGCCTCCTCTTCACACACTGACTTCACAAACAGAGTCTGCTCTACTCCATATGCAGGCATTGACGGACAGACATCTATTATGATGTTTAATGCAGTGGTGCCCACACAAAACTTACAAATCTGGTCTCAAACAAAGCCACCCTTTCCTGCTCCCTAGAACTTAGGTCTCATCAGAAAACTAGAATGGCCAGCGGGCCGTTCGGGCACCCAGGACAGTGTATATACTCCTGGCATGCAGCCCAGCAGCCTTACCTGAAAGCCTGTGGGCTTTGCTTCTCTGCAGAGGATGGCGGAAGATCCAAGCAAGAGAAGGCTGATGTTTCAAGGGGAAAGGACCGCCTGGATTACCCCTGTGGCCCTGAACGACCTCCTGGAGCTGAAAGTCAAGTACCCCAACGCCCCCCTTGTCATGGGGAACACTGCAGTGGGTGGGTGTTTTAAAGTCTGTTCTTTAGGTAACCCAAACACTGTGTCTCTCTTTAAACTCCTCATAAAATGCAATTCATCTTTACTAGTGGATGCCTCTGCCTCTAGAATGCTTTGTTGCTTTCTTTTGCAAATGTCTTTTTTGTCACCATTTTCCCTCTTGATTTTCTGTAAGCAGCATCTATTAGCACTCATTGACTTCCTTTCCTAATTGCTTTAAATGCTTTTCTCCTTGAGGACCCGGCATTAAATTCAAAGATGAATTCCATCCAGTTTTCATATCTCCATTTGGGCTTCCAGAACTGCATTTTGTGGACAGCACGGACAATGGTATGCACCTTCTTTTTCAAATAATATGTAATGATTGGCTGTTGGTGGACTGTTCATTATATACAATGGGCTGATTTGAGCACTTCATAGAATATCTGACCTCGTTTATTCATTCAAAAAATGTTTATTGAGCATCTACTCTGTGTTTTCCGTGAGCTTTTTCAAACTAACCCACTCCACTCAGCTGTGTCACTGAGGACTGCATTGTCAAGGGAGCCATAATGGCGGTAAGATGGCACGTAGTTCAGCCAGGTATGGGAAGAGTCACTGAATAAGAAGACTTAAGACATTGGCTGGCCGGTAGGAAAGCGTCTTGCTAGACATCATTTTTTTTCTTTTTTTTTCTTCACCCGAATATATGTTTTTATTTTATTTTTTTAAATATATTTTATTGATCTTCCACAGAGAGGAAGGGAGAGAGACAGAGAGCCAGAAACATCGATGAGAGAGAAACATCGACTAGCCGCCTCCTGCACACCTCCCACTGGGGATGCGCCCGCAACCCAGATACATGCCCCTGACCAGAATCGAACCCGGGACCCCCCAGTCCACAGGCCGACGCTCCATCCACTGAGCCAAACCAGCTTCGGCTTTTATTTTATTTTTAAAATATTCTTATATGTTTCTATTTATTTCAGAGAGAGAAAGGAAGAGGGAGCTATAGAAACACCAATGAGACAGGATCACTAATTAGCTGCCTCCTGCATGCCCCCTACTGGGGATCAAGCCTGCAACCCAAGCATGTGAATCAAACCGTGATCTCCTGGTTCATAGATTGACACTCAACCTCTGAGCCACACTGCCGGGCTGTTTTTATTTAATTTTGGAGAGAGAGAAACACACGCCCAGGGAATCTAACCCAAAACTTAGCTATGTGCCCTGACCAGGATTTGAACCCATAACCTGTTGGTGTACGGGACAATGCTCTAACCACCGAGCCCGCTAGACATTACTTTCTGATTCACAAATCTGTTTAAGGCTCATACACACACACACACACACACACACACACACACACACACACACACAATCTAGACTACAAAATTTGAACGTTTAGCTGTGAACAATAACCTTATTTATTTTGCATTCTTTTCACAATTTATGCAAGTGCTTTCATTCCTCATTTCTCTTTATCCTCACGACAGCCCTGGGAGGTATACATAGCAGGCAGCCTTGGGATCTCTGTTCTCCCAAAGCATTTGTAGAGTTAAAGGCTGAAATACCTTCCCAACTTAGTACAGCTATCACTTAGTAAAGTCAGGACTAGATCCCATCTCTTCTTACTTTTAATCAAGTACTCCTTTGCATGATGCACCAAATAAGGCTGTCTGAGGAACATATCCCACCGTCCACTAACCGAAACTCAGCATCTGAATGGAGAACAGGCTATAGGAGCTAAACATGCTACATAAAATAGGGTTCTCCCCAGTGAGTAAACAGCAATCAAACGGAAAATTGACTACTTCCCTTCTGACCTGCTAATCTGAAGTCAGTCTGCCCATTAATTCTTTTCAGCTTTTACACTCCCAGGAAGAGGTGGAGCAGGGGGAAGCCAGGCTGGTGCGGGGGGGGGGGGGGGGGGTTGGAAGAAAGATTATGGAAGTACTTGGTGAGGGGGTGGGCAAGGGTTGGGGAGGTAGAGCCTACAGAATCAAAACCAATGTTTCTCAGTCTCTTTATTGCTGCCTCTCAGAGGGGCAATAGAACATTTTTCTGTAATCATCTCTCCATGAAATTTTAAGACCACAGACAATGTATCTTTTTATGTACAGTATGTATATCAGAGCTTTATACATAAAAAGGAAAAGGTTTTTTTCACCCCCTTGGGGGCAGTATTGACCCCCTTAAGAATACCTCCTACTGGTTTGGCTCAGTGGATAGAGCATCATCCTGTGGACTCAAGGGTCCCAGGTTCGATCCCGGTCAAGGGCATGTACCTTGGTTGCGGGCACATTCTATGTAGGGGGTGTGTAGGAGGCAGCTGAATCAATGTTTCTCTCTCATTGATGTTTCTAACTCTCTATCCCTCTCCCTTCCTCTCTGTAAAAAAAATCAATAAAATATATTTTTTAAAAAGAATACATAAAGTAGATGACATCACTACTCAAAGCATCCCCTGTGAGTTCACCTGCAGGAAACCGACCTGAGGCACAGGTGGGTGTCTATTCTCCTTCTGACAAGGGGACAGTAGGAAGCAACGGCTCTGGAAGGAAGGCAAGCGGGCAACGCGAACATGCACGTCATGTCCCACTTGGGCTGCTGAGCTTTTAAGAACCTTATAAAATCTTGGCTGCAAATTTTATATTTGATCAATACATTCCAGAAAACACTAAATTAGAAATAAACTAATAAATTTCAAATATCTGTGGTTGACGTATATTAGCGTATATGGCATATATGACTGTACACGTGACTGAGAAAAAGAATTTGGAACCTAATATCTGGGAATAATGCAAACTGCCAGAAATGAGCTTCATCTTTGGTTCCTGTCATTCTCAGTTAATGAGAAAAGGGAAGATCTATTCGAAAGGTGGCTTCCATGCAGCCCAGGTGTCTTTTTCCTTTAAGGTTTCATGCCAGTGTTTTACTTTCAGGGGTGACAATCGGGGCGGGCTACAGCCTCGCCCAGCTGAATGATGCCTTAGCTTTTATTGTTTCGGAGCACCCAAAGGAGAAGACTAAGACCTACCGTGCCCTCCGGACGCACCTGAGGACGCTTGCCGGAGTCCAGATCAGGAGTATGGCGGTAGGTTCTCTAGTGTCATAGGAAATGGGCCGTAGGTACACTCAGCCATACGGTTCTGTTCAGTTGAGCAAACATCACTCTGAAGAGGAAACCCAACAAGTCAGTGTTGAATAAAGCTCTGCAACATGAGTGTGAGTGTGTGTGTATGTATGTGCACGCAGGTGCGTGCGCCCAAAGTGAGAGGGCTCACATTGTGTGCATGTGTGTGCCCAGAGTGAGAAGCAGCATATTATGTAACAAGACTATGCTCCTGGAATCTGAAGGGGCCCAAATTCTAATCTCAGCCTGTCACCTGTGAGTGGTATGATCCTGGAGAAACCACTTTAAACCACTGTTTCTCCATTGTAAAAATTAAGCCCGGCCAGCATGGCTCAGTGGTTGAGCACCAACCTATGAACCAGGAGGTCATAGTTCGATTCCTGGTCAGAGCACATGCCTGGGTTTCGGGCTTGATCCTCAGTAGGCAGATGGCAGCTGATTAATGATTCTCTCTCATCATTGATGTTTCTATTCCTTTCTCCCTCTTCCTTCCTAACTGAAATTAAAAGTAAAAAGTTAAGGTTCAACCCAATGGACTGTCTCTAAGATCCTGTCTGGTTCTAACAGTCTGTGAAAGGTGTCTTACCCAAAGTTTAGTAAACAAGAGCCTGCCTTTCTGAAATACTCTTTTATGGATGGTTCTCCTCTTAGAGCTTTGCGATGAGGTCAGTTTCCAAACATGTGTATCCCAAATGTCAATTCCTGGACGTCCCCAGTTATCTAGTTTATCAAGGTTTCCTATTATCTAAAACTTAAGAGAAATTTGGTTCAAACCACTACCCATTGCACACATGGTGAGTAGCTCAGTGGGGCTGGGTGGGGGGACACATTTTCCTAGTTTTCTCTGGCTCCATTTCTGTTGATTCTCAAAATCCACCATATGTTTTCACCTTGGGCATCTTCTATCCCTCTTTCTGGACCATGTCTTCCTCTCACCGTCTTGCCTTCTTAGCTCCCTTCAAATGTCCTCCTTATTGACAGTTTGGGCACAGCAGCACCACAAACATTTAGAAAATGAGTTCCATTTCCCGGTTCTTTAGAGTTTCCGCAGGCTGCAGGCTGCATCTTCCCCTGTGTTACAGAACACTCACTCTAGGGCCAGTTCTCAAAGACAGCTGTCTCCTCGTTACACATGGGAAAGGCTTATTTTCTCAGGCAATGAGTCTGAATGGAGTCAGGGGTCAGAACCTTCCCCATATGTTGTCTGAATCTACTTCACTGCCCCAAAGCTCTGCCAGATCTTTCTATGAAGCAGAGAATTAAAAGCTTACACAAGATCCCTGCATGCATAATTGCTTTTCTGTTAAATAAGAGTAGCTAAAAAAGAAGTGTCTCCTTTATTTATTTAGACTTTAGGAGGACATGTGGTGAGCAGGCCGAATTTTTCTGACCTAAATCCAATTTTAGCAGCAGGAAATGCTACCATCAATCTGATATCTAAAGGTAAGAGAGCAATTTTAAGCATTCTGTTTTATAATTATCACTGTCAAGTAGCTCCTTCCATGAGCTATGACCTGGGAACCCAAGCATATCCAACTTAGACTTACCAAATACATATAGGTGATAGCTACATTCCCTCAAACATAAGGATGAAGCAGAGATCAGTTATCCTGTTCTCTAGATATTCTGTATCTCGTAGATAAGTTACTGCACCAGATAATTTTTCTTAACTGTTTGGTCACATTCATGCACAGTCCAAAAGCAGTTATCAAAAAATGTCTGAGGTGCATCTCTGTGGTTTCAACCTTTTATGGCATATTCGATTTCAGAGTTTCATAAAGGTGGAATTTTTCTTCTAGGACTTTTCATTTTAAACAAAATCAACTTTGTGGGGCACATGACTCATTACTTCTCTCTTTATTCACAACCGGTTTAATCCTTGCCGAGGGAAAATGATTGTACTTAAGGAAATACAAGCAGTGCATATTATTCATAGAACTATTGTTGTGACCCTATCTTTGATTAAAATCACATTTAAAAAATATGGTGGATCAAATAAGAAAGCAGGGCAAACTGCTTAAAGAAAGGAAGCTATATCCGAGGCACCCCACCTCTGCCACTAGTCCCGCCTCCAGCACTTCGGACAGGTCATCTAACCTATCGGAACCTCTGGACCTCAGGTGTCCCATGTGTGAAATACATTCTCCCCATTTCCCATTGGTGAAGCTGGGTTGTTTCTGTATAGCCTTTCAGCTTATCTGGCCCAACCTTTCATTCCAACAATGAGGAACCGGAAGCCCCAAAGGTTCTGGGACTTCCCTAAGGAGACACAGCATGGAACCTGGAGCTAGAACCCACATTGTCTGGCCCCCAGCCTGCACTCTCTGTCTTTTCACCCGATACATCACCTCTGCCCCTGGCTGGATATTCTCCAATTGAATATGTGCATTCTAATCAAGGTCATTTCTCTGATAGAAGGAGAACGGCAGATTCCTTTAGACGGCCATTTCCTTGAGAGAGCGCCTGAAGCTGACCTTAAGTCAGAAGAGATTGTGTTATCTGTTTATATTCCCCACTCTACACAGGTAAGGACTCCTGACCAGCTGCCTGCCCAGGGGCATCCTGCTCACCCTGAACCCTGTGCAGGAGCCACAGACAGACTCCCAGGGATAGTGCCATCTCCTTTCCCAACCAGCAGCTGCAGGGAGACGATTGGGCTGTGCTCAGGAAGGGCCAGATTCTCCATGACCATTTCATGTGCTTTCCTATCAGACCCATCTTGAGCTTTTGTGGACCTTAGACATTTTTGCCTTCATGAGTCTCTGTTCATAAAAAATCAAATCAATGACCATCCTATATAATAAAAGCATAATATGCTCATTAGACTGGACGTCCTTCCGGACGAAGCTGGGGCTGCCAGGGAAGCCCGGGTCCCAGGTGCCAGAGGAAAGCTGGTGTCGGCAGCCAGGGGAAGGAAGGCCTACTCTTGCACGAATGCATTGAGCCTCTAGTGTTATTACAAAGATGAATATAACCCAGTGTTCCATATTCATTGTTACTATATTCATTTTTTCTTTTGTTTTTAAAATAAATTAAAAGGAAAACATATCTGTGGGCCTTCTCTCTGCAAGAAGGAGAGCTTTTGTGTGAGCAGCTGAATTTTTAGTTTCAGATAAATATGCATTTTGGCCAACACCGAGGCAAACTATTGCCAATATCACCTCCCTTAAGTTCCTGGTGAACTGGAAGTTCATTACTATAAAAGACTTCCAAGTCAACCAACATTTGTTAACCAAATACTTTAAATAAAATTTAAAGCCAGGCATTGGGCTAAATCAAGGAGACACCACGCTGATGTATAAGACACAGTGTCCTTTCTACCAAGGTCTGTAAATCTCAGAGGAATGGCTTGAGATAGGAAACAGGACATGAGTGGACAAAAAGCTGGGGTGGTTCCTGTGTAACTGAGAGTCCTCCCCTGTGTTATTCAAAAGGGAAGGGAAGCATAGGTCAGTGGAGAGAAGAGGGTGGTCATTCCAGGTGAGAGGACAGCATGAGGATGTGGGTTCACATGAATAGCAGCTGGAGGAGCCCCATAAAATGAGACTGGATGGGAGCTGGGGCCCCACATCTATTGCTTCATCAAGGAGTTGGTACATGTTCTAGCAGACAACCACCTCAGAAGACTTTCAAGCAAGGTAAAATCTTAATGAAAAGTGGTATTTTAAGAATATCAATCCACTGGAAAGATTGAGGAAAAATTGGTTGGAGGGTAGACTGAAGGTTGAATGAATAGTTAGGAGGCTAATGCAACAATTCAGGTGGGAGAAGGTAATGAGGGTGGTGGCAGCAGGAATGGAAAGTCCCCCCAGTCAGTACAGTAGAGTAAATGTGACAAGTATCTCCAGCACTTCCTTATCACCTTTGCTTTCCAAATCAAAAATGTTTTATCCTTGACAGGGTCCGTGGTGGTAGGGTTAGCTTCTCCCCCACCCCCACCAAGATACTGGCCACACAAAGAGATGTTCTCCCATTTTGTCACTCTAATATTTAACGCTAATCATGAAATTTAACCTAAAATGACAAATTTAAACCTGAAAAACACTGGAAGCCATTTAGTGCTGTAGTTTTCAAGCTTTTATTTTTTTTTTTAGCAGTAGAATTCTTTCTGCAAATGAAATTTACATAGAACACCAAACTAGTTAAAAGTGAAGGTTTGGTAGTTTGCTCTGAGAGACACCCCACCTCTGGATCCTCCCCTCATCCCTTGAGGCACCATCTGATCAAACCCAACCTTCTCCTTTTAAAGAAAATTAAGACCCAAACAGTTTAAGTCATTTGCCCAAAGCCAAGTGAGGTGACTTGGAGTTGAAAGTAGATCAGCATAGACTCTGAAGCCAGACGGCTTGGGTTTGAACCCCAGCTCTGCCACTTACTGTGTGACCTTGTGTAAGTTACTTAACCTCTCAGTTTCCTCATCAGTACATTGGAAATGAGTACAGTTACTGTGAGGATTAAATATTACCATACTAGTAGGTAAAACACACGGGCCATTGCTCACATACCGTCAGCTCAACAGTTAACAACAGTGAGAATTCCAGTCCATTAGCAGGGTCCTTTTTATTATTAATAATCACCTAACTGCCCTGCTTGTCACACAGTAGAGACAAGCACGAACCTTTCTGAGTGTAATCTTTTTCTGCCGTGGTCGGCAAACCGTGGCTCGCGAGCCACATGCGGCTCTTTGGCTCCTTGAGTGTGGCTCTTCCACAAAATACCAAAACGTGCGGGCGCGCACGTACAGTGCGATTGAAACTTTGTGGCCCATGTGCAGAAGTCAGTATTTTGTGGAAGAGCCGGTATTTTATGGAAGAGCCACACTCAAGGGGCCAAAGAGCCGCATGTGGCTCGCAAGCCGCGATTTGCAGAGCCGCAGTTTGCTGACCACTAGATTAAGGTATTACATATGTGTCCTTATTCCTCTAGTGGCACTTTGTGTCGGGACTGCGGCTGGCCCAGCGCCAGGAGAATGCCTTTGCCATTGTCAATGCCGGGATGAGTGTGAAGTTTGAAGATGGCACAGACACAATCAAGGATCTTAAAATATTCTATGGGCGTGTTGGCCCCACTGTGGTCTCTGCAAACCAAACCTGCAAGCAGCTCATCGGGAGGTAGGTCACAGCATGTCCGGAACATAGAACCCAGGCCTTCCTATTTTACTGAAAGTAGCACTTGGAGGTTTTTTTTCTGATTATAAAATATAGCTATATATTCATTTAAAAAATTTAATTGCTGTCAAAAAAATAGGATAAGGAAAATGAAAGTCACCCCAAAACCAACATATTTCAAGGTACAGTAATTTTTGTTGTTGTTTCTGTAATAAGATTACTGCACAAATTAATAAAAGTAGATATAACCTTCAAATTTTCCCTTTAAATTAACCTACACAGTAAGTAAACATTTCCAATACTGTGTTCTAAGATATCTGAAAATTTCCTTAAACCACATAAAGAAGATGAAATATTCCAAAAGGTTAAATGGCCTTCCTCTCGTCTCTCTCAATACGGAGAACAGATTGATGGCTACACCAGATGGTGGGGGGGTGGTGGTGAAAGAGGGCACAAATGGAAGAAGGGGGTTGAAAAGTACAAACTTCCAGCTATAAAATGAATAATTCACGGGAATTTAATGTATAGCATGGTGACGATCCTATGTAATAAAAGCCTAATATGCTAAGTGTCCGGTTGTCTGGTGAACCAATCAAAGCATAATATGCTAATGATATGCTAAGGCCACTCAACTGCTCCCTATGACGTACACTGGCCATCAGGGGGAAGACAGTCAACCAGTCACTATGATGTGCACTGATCACCAGGTGGCAGATAGTCATCTGGTTGACCAATCACTATGACGTGCACTGGCCACCAGGGGGGAGATGCTCCAACCAGTAGGTTAGCTTGCTGCTGGGGTCCAGCCAATTGGGACTGAGTGAGATGGGCCAGACGCACCCTGGAGCCTTCCCACAGTCCCTACCCAGCTGGCCAACTTCCCGAATCCCTCCCTGGCCCCAATCATGCACCAGTGGGGTCCCTCGCCCTGGCTTGCAGCCTCTTGCAATACGGGACCCCTCGGGGGATGTCAGAGAGCTGGTTTCAGCCTGATCACGCAGGCCAGGCTGAGGCACCTCACTGGTGCACGAATTCATGCACCAGGCCTCTAGTAGTTAATAATACTGTAATTTGTATTTAAACGTTGTTAAGAGAGTAGATCTTTAAAATTCTCATCACACTCTGGCCGGGTGGCTCGGTTGGTTGAAGCATCATCCCATACACCAAAAGGCTCTGGGCTCGATTCCCAGTCAGGGTACATACCTAGATTGTGGGTTCAATCCCCAGTTGGGGCACATTCAGGAGGCAACTGATCGATGTTTCTCCCTCACATCGATGTTTCTCTCACTGCATCAGATTCTAAATAAAGCAGGTGAAATATTTATGGATATGTTGTGTCGACTTCAAAGATGGATACAGATTGCTCCCCATCTTCCCTTGTTCTATCAGTTTAGTATGTCTTCGCCTCATCTGTGGAATGTTTGCATTCTTCCCTACTAGGCAATGGGATGACCACATGCTGAGCGATGCATGCCGATTGGTCCTGCATGAGATTTACATTCCGCCAGGAGCTGAGGGTGGCATGGTAGAATATAAGCGAACCCTCATGATCAGCTTACTCTTCAAATTCTACCTCAAAGTGAGGCGAGGACTGAATAAAATGGTAAATGACTTCTCTGAGTCTCTGGGCACCTTGACATTCTGAGTGGGGGTCTGAACATGAAGGACTTTCCCTGAAAGGTTTTGATATCCATCAATGGCACTGAGTATGGGGCCCTTCTCGCTCTTCTTTGTTCCTCTCCTTCCCTTCTCCTTCACTATTGGGCTGAGAAGGGGACAATCTTGGTAATCTATTTGCCCTATAATTTGTATAACAAATACTAATATGCATGCAAGTTGACCTGCTGTCACAAAAAACCTTCAGTTAGTAAATCATAACATCTTTCCCTATTTTTTAATAAAAAAATTTTAATAACCCAACTTTAATATTTAGAAAATGTGAATAAGCCAGAAAAGAGGAAAAAGCATTTGTAATCCTATCACCATAGCTAGCCACTATTAATATTTTGGTATGTATCCTTCTAAAACCTTCTTTATGGATGTGTATGTATATATGCCACATATATACACCAATAGAACTGGTTGCTTATTTCACTTTGTAATGTAAACATCTCTCAGTGTCATTAAATATTTTTCAGTGACATTATGACATAAGTTTGCATGTCATGTTTATGGAGAAATGTACCAATATTTGGTCTATTCTTTATTTTTAGACATTTAGATTGTTTCTAATTTTTTAACTTTTTTTTTGTTTTCTAGCCTAGTTTAAAATGACTTCCACAGCAGTTTCTCAAAATATGGCCCATAACTGAGTGTCCTCTTAATAACTCATGAACTGACTCAAAAATGTCAGATACATGACTATATCCACATTTCTTTTATGCCTGAAAATTTTACTCTCTTAGTTCAGTTAGCCTTTATACTATTATTTTATTAACATTATTTATTATTAGTATTATCATATCCTATTATGTTTTATTATATACCCTATTAGGTGTTATATCATATTTCAGTATATTAATATGTAATCAGTATATATCTAATATATTACTGTATGTAATCTATTAAATATATGTTTTTATTTTCTATCTATTATATATTATCATATATTCTCTAAAATATTACATGTTCTATTATGTTACATATTCTTTTTTATTGTATTATTGCTTAAAGTATTACAAAGATTATTACATATGTCTCCTTTTTTCCCGCCTTTAAAAATCCTCCAGCCTCCCCTACCCCCCAGTGTCTTATGTCCATTGGTTATGTTTACATGCATGCATACAAGTCCTTCGGTTGATCTCTTACCCTCTCCTCCTGTCCCCCAACCCTCCCCGGCTTTCCTGCTGCAGTTTGACAATCACTTTGAGGCAGCTCTGCCTCTGTATCTATTATTGTTCATAAGTTTATAATGGTCTTTATTATCCATGAGTGAGTGAGATCATGTGGTGTTTTTCCTTCATTGACTGGCTTATTTCACTTAGCATAATGCTCTCCAGTTCCATCCATGCTGCTGCAAATGGTAAGAGTTCCTTCTTTTTTGGAACAGCATAGTATTCCATCGTGTAGATGTACCACAGTTTTCTACTCCATTCATCCACTGATGGGCACTTAGGCTGTTTCCAGATCTTAGCTATGGTGAATTGTGCTGCTATGAACATAGGGGTGCATATATCCTTTCTGACTGGTGTTTCTGGTTTCTTGGGATATATTCCTAGAAGTGGGATCACAGGGTCAAATGGGAGTTCCATTTTTAGTTTTTTGAGGAAACTCCATACTGTCTTCCATAGTGGCTGCACCAGTCTGCATTCCCACCAGCAGTGCACGAGTGTTCCTTTTTCTCCACATCCTCTCCAGCACTTGTCGTTTGTTGATTTGTTGATGATAGCCAGTCTGACAGGTGTGAGATGTTACCTCATTGTTGTTTTGATTTGCATCTCTCGGATGATTAGTGACTTTGAGCATGTTTTCATATGTCTCTTGGCTTTCTGAATGTCCTCTTTTGAAAGGTATCTATTTAGGTCCTTTGCCCATTTTTTGATTGGATTGTTTATCTTCCTTTTGTTAAGTTGTATGAGTTCCCTATAAATTTTGGAGATTAGGCCCTTATCAGATATGACATTGGCAAATATGTTTTTACATGCAGTGGGCTTTCTTGTTGTTTTGTTGATGGTTTCTTTTGCTGTGCAGAAGCTTTTTATTTTGATGTAGTCCCATTTGTTCATTTTCTCTTTAGTTTCAAGTGCCCTAGGAGCTATATCAGTGAAGAAATTGCTTCGGCATATGTCTCAGATTTTGTTGCCTTGGATTCTTCTAGAATTTTTATGGTTTCTCGTTGTACATTTAAGTCCTTTATCCATTTTGAGTTTATTTTTGTGTATGGTGTAAGTTGGTGGTCTAGTTTCATTTTCTTGCATATATCTGTCCAATTTTCCCAACACCATTTATTGAAGAGACTATCTTGGCTCCATTGTATGTTCTTGCCTCCTTTGTCAAATATTAATTGAGCATATTGGTTCGGGCCAATTTCTGGGCTCTCTATTCTATTCCATTGATCCATATGTCTGTTCTTGTGCCAGTACCAGGCAGTTTTGAGAACAGTGTCTTTTTAATACAGCATGATATCTGGTATTGAGATCCCACCGACTTTGTTCTTTCTCAGGATTGCTGCAGCTATTCGGGGTCATTTTTTATTCCAGATGAATTTTTGGAGAGTTCATTCTAGATCTGTGAAATATGCCGTTGATATTTTAATGGGAAGTGCGTTGAATTTATAGATTGCTTTGGGTAGTATGGACATTTTAATGATGTTGATTCTACCAATCCATGAACACGGTATGTTCTTCCATCTGTTTATGTCTTCCCCTATCTCTTTTTTCAACATCCTGTAGTTTTCTGAGTAGAGGTCTTTTACCTCTTTAGTTAAGTTTATTCCTAGGTAGCTTAATTTTTTTGGTATGATGGTAAATGGGATTGTTTTTTAGTCTCTCTTTCTGAAAGTTCACTATTGGTGTATAGAAATGCCTTAGATTTCTTGGGGTTAATTTTGTATCCTGCTACATTTCCCAATTCATGTATTAAGTCTAGTAGTTTTTTGATGGAGTCTTTAGGGTTTTGTATGTATAATATCATGTCATCTGCAAATAAGGACAGTTTTCTTCCTCTTTTCCAATTTGGATGCCTTTTCTTTCTTCTTCTTGTCTAATTGCAATGGCTAATACTTCTAGTACTATGTTGAACAGAAGTGGTGAGAGTGAGCATCCCTGTCTTGTTCCTGTTCTTAGGGGAAATGGTGTTAGTTTTTGTCCATTGAGTATGATGTTGGCTGTGGGCTTGTCATATATGGCTTTTATTATGTTGAGGTATGATCCTTCTATTCCCACCTTGCTGAGAGTTTTTATCAAAAATGGGTGTTGGATTTTGTCAAATGCTTTTTCTGCATCAATTGATATGACTATGTGGTTTTTTTCTTTCAATTTGTTTATGTGATGTATCACGTTTATTGATTTGCGGATGTTGTTCCATCCTTGCATCCCTGGGATAAATCCTACTTGGTCATGGTGTATGATCTTTTTGATGTACTGCTGGATCCGATTTGCTAGGATTTTGTTGAGGATTTTGGCATCTATGTTCATGAGGGATATTGGCCTGTAATTCTCTTTCATTGTGTTGTCTTTAACTGGTTTTGGTATTAGGGTGTTGCTGGCTTCATAGAATGAGCTTGGAAGTGTTCCTTCCTCTTGGATTTTTTGTAGTAGTCTGAGGAGGATAGGTTTTAGTTCTTCCTTGAATGTTTGGTAAAACTCCCCTGTGAAGCCGTCTGGTCCTAGGCTTTTGTTTGCTGGAAGTTTTTTGATGACTGTTTCAGTTTCTTCCATAGTTATTGGCCTATTGAGATTTTTAGATTCTTCCTGATTGAGTTTTGGACTGTTTTTTTTTTCTAAGAATATGTCCATTTCCTCCAGGTTGTCTAATTTGTTGGAGTAGAGTTGTCCATAGTATTGTTTAACAATCATTTGTATTTCTATGGGGTCTGTTGTTCTTTCGCCTCTATCATTTCTGATTTTGTTTATTTGGGTCCTCTCTCTTTGCTTCTTGGTGAGCCTGGCTAGAGGTTTGTCAATCTTGTTTATCCTTTCAAAGAACCAGCTCTTGGTTTCATTGATTTTCTGTATTGTTTTTTTGGTCTCTATGTCATTTATTTCTGCTCTAATCTTTATTATCTCCTTCTTTGTGCTCACTCTGGGCTTTTCTTGTTGCTCACTTTCTAATTCTTTGAGTTGTAGAGTTAGATGATTTACTATCATTTTTTCTTGTTTTTTGAGATAGGCCTGTAGAGCTATAAACTTCCCTCTCAGGATTGCTTTCATTGTGTCCCATAGGTTTTGGATTGTTATGTTTTCATTGTCAATAGTTTCCAGGATGTTTTTAATTTCTTCTTTGATCTCATTGGTAACCCAATCAATATTTAATAATATGCTTTTCAGCTTCGAAGTGTTTGAGTATTTTGGGTTGTTTTTATTGTAGTTTATTTCTAATATTATGCCATCATGGTCTGAGAAGATGCTTGGTATGATTTCAATCTTCTTGAATTTGGGGAGACTTTGTTTGTGACCCAATATGTGGTCGATTTTTGAAGATGTACCATGAGCACTTGAAAAGAACGTATATTTTGTGGCTTTGGGGTGAAGTGTTCTGAAGATGTCAATTAAGTCCATCTGATCTAGTGAGTCATTTAGGATTGCTGTATCTTTGCTGATTGTTTGTCTAGAGGATTTATCCAGTGATGTCAGTGGTGTATTAAAGTCTCCTACTATGATTGTATTGTTGTCGATCTCTCCTTTGATATCTTCCAGGAGTTTTTTTTTTTTATGTATTTGGGTACTCCTGCATTGGGTGCATATATGTTTATCAGGGTTACATCTTCTTGTTGTATTGATCCCTTTAGTATTATGAAGTGGCCTTCCTTATCTCTTGTTATAGCCTTCACTTTGAGGTCTATTTTGTCTGATATAAGTATTGCTACCCCAGCTTTTTTTTCATTTCCATTTGCCTGAAAGATATTTTTCCATCCCTTCACTTTCAGTCTGTGTGAGTCCCATCTTCTGAGGTGAGTCTCTTGTAGACAGCAAATGTATGGATCATGTTTTTTTATCCATTCAGCCACTCAATGTCTTTTGTTTGGAGCATTTAGTCCGTTTACATTTAAAGTTATTATTGAAAGGTACTTGTTTGTAGCCATTTCTTTTTTTGTGTGGCTGTTTTCTTTCTGAGCTTTTTATTTCTTCTTTTTACACCAGTCCCTTTAGCATTTCTTGGATTGCTGGCTTGGTGGTGATAAACTCCCTTAGCCTTTTTTTGTCTGTGAAGCTTCTTATTTCCCCTTCAATTTTGAATGATAGCCTTGCTGGATAGAGTATTCTTGGATTCAGTCCTTTGCTTTGCATCACTTTGTAAATTTCTGTCCATTCTTTTCTGGCCTGATGTGTTTCTGTTGAGAAATCATTTGATAATCTAATGGGAGATCCCATTAGATGTAACTTTCCGTCTCTCTCTTGCAGTCTGTAAGATTCTCTCTTTGTCCTGAACATTTGCCATGGTGATTATGATGTGTCTTGGTGTGGGTCTTTTTGGGTTCACCTTGTTTGGGACTCTCTGTGCTTGTGTGATTCTTTTCTTCCCCACCTCTGGGAAGTTTTCTGATATTATTTCTTCAAATAGGTTTTCTAAGTCTTGTTCCTCTTCCTGTTGTTCTGGCACCCCTATTATTCGTATGTTGTTTTGTTTCATGTTGTCCCATAGCTCCCTTAGGCTCTCCTCCTGTCTTTTAATTTTTTTCTCCAATTGCTGTTCAGTTTGGGTGTGTTTTGTTTCCCTGTCTTCTAATTCGCTAATTTGGTCCTCCGCTTCTCCTAGTCTACTGTTGAAACTTTCAATGGTGTTTTTTACTTCAGCTATATCACTCTTCATTTTTTCTTGGTTCTTACATAATTTATTGATTTTTTCATCTGTTTCTTCTTGCTTCTTGCATAAGTTGTTGATATTTTCCTCCATCCGGTTTATGCACTCTGGGACCCTTAATCTGAATTCTTTTTCTGTCATGTTGCATGCCTCTGTTTCACTTAGCTGCTTTTCTGGCACGTCCTCCTTTTCTTTCCTTTGGGGGTTTCTTTGTCTACCCATGTTTGATCGTACCGCCATATCTAGATGTTGAGTCATTCAGTGGCTGCTCCTTGGGTGGCAGTGGCTCCTTGGGCTGCAGTTGCTCCTCGGGCAGTTGTGGTAGCAGCTGCTCCTCAGTTGGTAGCAGCTCCTCTGGTGGGTGCTGTTCACAGTTGTGGTGGCTCCTCTGGCTGGTGGGGGGAGCTTCACATACAGCTGCTGTTCCTCAGACAGAGGGTGTGGTGATCAGGAGGCTGCAGTTTCTGGGATAGGGGCGGGCTACACAAGCAGCTGCTACTCCTTCGAATTGTTACTTTTAATCTCTTAAGGAGCCTCAGGGCAAGGTGTTTTCCAATAGGGTGTGTCAACTGTCTTCCCCTCAGACAAGGCAGATGTCTATCTCTGCCATGCAAGGCAGATGTCTATCTCCCCAGGCAAGGCAGATGTCTATGTGGCTGTGTGAGGGAATGACTGGGCCCAGGAGACTTGGGGTGTCTGCCTTCTGAGCTCTGTCCCCCGAGTCCCCAGTGCTGGCTTCTTCTCTCACAGCTCCAGTCCACTTCACCCTCCCTCTGTCAGAGCACAAGATGGGTGGCTCCACAAGGAATGTTTGTGCCTTGGCCCTTTAAGAGGGTGCCTGAACTTTCAGCTGCCACTCCCTGGCAGACAGCACCCCACTGCTTTTCACAGCTTGATGTTATGTGGATACCTTCCTCAGTTTGGTGCTCTCTGCTGGGGAGCCCAGCTCCAGGATTAGATCCCAGAATTCTCAGTGGCACCTCCCCCACTCCACCACCTGCTGAGATATCTCTCTGGGATTTCAGTTCCCCTCTGTGGGTCACATCTCTGCCCCTCCTACCAGTCTCTAAGCCAGCTCCACCTTTGGTCCTTGGGTATCAGGGTTCTCTCCTGTGAGTTTTCCGCTGATTATTCAGGAAGCCTTCTCATATTTCAGTTGTAATTCCAGCTTGTTCCTGGGAGCATGATCATGCAGCATCCTCCTACTCTGCCGCCATTTTTAATCTCCTCTATTATGTTATATATTCTATCATAGAAGAATTCAAAATGCAGAGAAACAAAATTTAAAAAAAAACAACTCTAATCCAGTAATCCTACAATTAACATATGAATACATACTTTTATATTTTTAAATTGAAAAAGTGGAATCATACTGTACACAAGTTTTTTCACATAATTGTATTTCATGAGCATTTTTCAATGTCAATAAGTACACTTCTACAAAATTATTTTTAATGACTGCAGAATACTGTATCTTATGGATATACCATAATTTGTATAGCCATTTCCTTGTTCTTGGGTGTTTAGTTTAATTCTAGTTTCTTCACTGGCACAAATAGTCTGTAATTGGGCACCGTTGTAGATAACTCGCAAGTCATCTTTGCCTACTCCCTCAGTTGTTTCTTTGAGGTACATGCCCAGGAGGTTGGCTTGGATTTGAAAGCACAGATCAATTTAGAAGTATATACATACTTCCACTCGTTCAAAAAGGAGAACTGGTCATGAAGGGAGTTCTTCCCTTCCTGGAAAAAGCATTCACTTTTCTGTGCACATAAGTAGATGTAGTGATTCTTCAAATAACTGCTACCAGCCTAGGGAACTTGAAGCTCAGGGCTCTCCCCGCAGAACTGGCATCTAATATCTGAAATACTTCTACAAATGTTTCCAAGCTAGTCACTCAGATTGTAAAATTGAATGTCAAGTAATCTTCTTTCTAGGATCCCCAGAAGTTTCCTGACATCCCAGAAAATTTCATGAGTGCTGTAGACAATTTCCCCATAGGAACACCCAGAGGACTTCAGATGTTCCAGGTTGGTGGGTAGGGTTTTTGCTTTCTAATAGGCTTACTCATTCAGATGTATGAGTTACGCATGTATTTCCCCCTTTTCAATAACCATATTTTGTGTTACATGTTAAGATAAAGTCTACTGAAACCTGCTGATGTGACCCAGTGTCACCCACACACAACTTGCTTGTTTTAGCGTTTATGTTTTCATTCAAGACTACACAAGGAATTTGATTTTGAATCTCTCTTCTTTACTATTTCCAGCTTTTTTACTTAAAATTTTCTCCTTTTCTTGGCCACTGTTGGTCCTTTTTTTAAAACCTCACTCAACATATTTACTGCTTCTAGGATGTTCTCTCTGCTTTATAAGAGCCACCCCGAATCTCCCAGGAAACTGTGTTTTCCTTACACCATATTAGCTGTGTAAATTATGCTTTATTACTCTATGAAATTGATCACATTATGTAAATGTATGTGTTCTGATTCCTCAACAAGGTTGTAGAATCCTTGAGGGCAGGAACAATGTCATCTTGTGTGTGGGAGGGGTCGGGGGGAGGAGTTGGTTAGAGCCTCTAACCAAGAATATATTCCTTGCCATAATACTCAGTGGATATTTATTAACTCTGACTCATAGCTAGAGATAACCAGTTGCCCGTAGTTTTCTTTGACTTGTAAGTAATCCAAATATAACAGACCCAATGTTCAGTGCATGAGAATGTCTGGCAGTAAAATAACAGGCTTTTTTCATGAACAGTGTGTGAATCCCCACCAACCTCCTCAAGATCCAGTCGGCCACCCCATGATGCACCAGTCAGCCATTAAACATGCCACTGGGGAAGCCGTGTACGTTGATGACATGCCCCCTGTCGCCCAAGAACTCTTCCTGGCGGTAGTTACCAGCACCAGAGCTCATGCAAAGATCATGTAAGGAAATAAAATCTGTCTCTATAAAAGTTACTGAAATGCATTAATAATTTTATACTTAGACTGAGAGCTTACTGTATATGTAAGTCAATTAAAAGTATTTCCTCTTCTGGATGGGAATCATTCATTTTTAAAGCATAGTTATGAAAAAGCCTATGGCCAAGAGTCAGAATACCAATGTATTGTCCATGATGTAGTTATGAGGCCCATTGCACTTTTCCCCAGTGTTGGCGGAATCATGTATAACGTACCCTGAACTTACCCCTGCAACTCTAATGTGTACTTTTACATGTTCTCTCCTAGAGCAATTGATGTTTCAGAAGCCCTGGCACTTCCCGGTGTTGTTGATGTGATAACAGCAGAGGATGTCCCGGGAGATAATAACCATAATGGAGAGGTTCTCTATGCACAGAACGAGGTGTGTAATTTGTATGTGGCTTAGGATTCAAATACTTTGTGGAAAATGCCATATCACAAAGACTTTCAGAGAACCAAGGACTCCACCTCGTTTTCAATTGTGGACTCTCTTGAGATTCTCATTAAAACCATAATTGTGCTCAAGGAAGACTTCTTAAAAAAAAATTCATAAAAGTCCCAGAAGCGCCCTGACCGGTTTGGCTCAGTGGATGGAGCGTCGGCCTGTGGACTCGGGGGTCCCGGGTTCGATTCCAGTCAGGGGCATGTGCCTTGGTTGCGGACACATCCCCGGTGGGGGGTGTGCAGGAGGCGGCTGGTCGATGTTTCTCTCTCATCGATGTTTCTGGCTCTCTGTTCCTCTCCCTTCCTGTCTGTGGAAAGTCAATAAAATATATTAAAAAAAAAAAAAAGTCCCAGAATCAATAAAAGCATCGGCCATTATGAGAACCAACAGAACTTTCGGAATTTCAGGATGGCTGGATCCCCGCGAGTGATTTCGTAACAGTGAGGAATGCAGCTGAGGACAGTCCTAGGCCAGACATAATCAAGTTCTGCATCCAATTCTGAACCCCCTAAGTCCCACTCAAGCCATTGTTTTAAATGTATCCCCATAGGCAGGAAATAATCTTTCTTTTGTTCACAAGAACCCCGGGGATAAATGTAAGAACCTGGGAACAGTAAATCCTTTTTGTGATTCTATGTTTCAACCAATTACATTGAACATGCGACTTTTCTGCAGGTAATTTGCGTGGGTCAGATCGTCTGCACCGTGGCTGCTGATACCTATGTCCATGCGAAAGACGCCGCTAGGAAAGTGAGGATCGCTTATGAAGACATAGAACCTCGGATTATCACAATAGAGGTATTTGAGCTGCTTTGTTTCTCCAAGAATGACTAGGGTGATGTACTTGTGGCAGAATCCAATCCTCAGAGTCACAGAATAGTACAACCTGGGCTTCATCTATGCTTTACTCAGTGTCATCTCCAAGTTGAGACATGATACTGAGAATTTTCCTGCCTGGAGACCCATTCCTTCCTGTGTCCATGTCTCCTCGAAAGGCCTCTTGCCAATGCCTGGCCTGAGAATATAGACAAGCAGCACCAGAGGAAGGTCCTTATGCCCTCACATACAAAAGGAGTCTGTGAGAAAGTCCAGAGCACTGTGACACTCAGAGCAGGTTACCATTGACTGAGTGACAGCTTGGGTCCTCTCGATCTCCGTGCCTACTTCCTACTTTACGCACAAGTTCTGGAGATAGAAAACTCAGATGCATATTCTGACTCTGCCATTTAACAGGCTGTTAAATGGAAGGTTTGACAAGTTCCTTAAATGCATCATATCTCAACCTCTTCCTCTGTGAAATGGGAACTATGGAAGTTCCTACATCAAAAGGTCATCATGAAGCTTAAATGAGAGAATCCAAATAAAGTGCTTTAAAAAAGCACCTGGGACATGGGGTGCTTTGAATACATGTTAGCTGTGATTTCATTTTAGTTGTTGTTAATGAGGGCAAGAACATGTTCATGGTGCTTATATCCCTGGTGCCCAGCCAAGCCCTAAACCCATAGTAGGTACGCAATAAATGTGTGTGATGGAGGGCTAGATGCATAAGCAATATGAAACCTGGCCAGTAGGGTACAGTGTTCCCAATCCTCTTTGATTCTCTCCTGTTTTTCCAAACAGATGCCAAGTTCAAGTATTTTCCAGTTATCTTTTAAATGCCTCTTAGATGTGCCCCTTTTTTTCTCTTCTCACTTTCACCCCTTCCCACCCTCCAGCCCAGTCCTCACCACCTTATTGTCAGATTTACTACAATAACCACTTTATCTCAAAATATCTACCTACCATGTTAATTTTCTAAACCACAAAGTTCATCAGATCACTTTTTATTACAAAAACAAAAAAACACAATGTCCCCTTAGATAAGGTTCTCAGTATAAAACTCAAGGTCTTTCATAGTCCCACCTCACTCTATCTTTCAAGTTCATCCAACTGCTTATTTATCTATTATTTGTTTATTTTTATACAGAGAGCGGAAAAACAAAGAGACATTGATTTGTTGTTCCACTTATTTATGCATTCGTTGTTTGATCCTTGTATGTGCCCTGAATGGGGACTGAACCCGAAACCAACGCTCTAACCAACTGAGCTACCTGGCCATGGCAGAACTGCTCCTTTTTTTAAGAAATATGTTTTTACTGATGAGAGAGAGAGAGAGAGAGAGAGAGAGAGAGAGAGAGAGAGAGAGAGAGAGAGAGAAAGAGAGAGAGAAACATCGATTGGCTGCCTCCTGCATGCCCCCTAATGGGGATTGAGCGTGCAACCCCAGGCATGTGCCCTGACAGGGAATCGAACCAGTAACCTATCAGTGCACTAGACGACACTCAACCAACTGAGCCACACTGACCAGGGCTCAGCTTCTTCTTGATAGAAAACTCCCCAGCCAATCTAGCCTTGTTCTCATTTTGGTCCCTCAGCTGGGTTTCAACCTCTGCTGCTTTATGAGGTGCTCCTAACTTCAAATGATTTTCAGTCTCTTCTCTGTCTGCCCTAATCCTATCCAATTCAGCACCTGAGGTCACCTACACAGGCCATCCCTGAGCATCCCCAGCCCAGCAGGCGCCTCCTCCTGGCCTCTCTTTGATCTATTATCTTCTCCCTCATCACAAAGTTGCCCCTAACACCAAACTGCCTACTGTCAGCAAACCAGAGGGTAGGATTGTGTTTTATATATCCTTCTTCCCCCCAGCTCTTCCTCCCAGTGCTGAACAGAACTACTAGTAAGTAGTCACCAATGCCTGCAATTCATTGTAACCCAATTGTCTTGGTGTGTGAAGATCAAATAGAGCAGAGCATGGAATTTTGCTGGGGTTTGAATGGCTTATTAGAATGTAAAAAAATAAAATAAAAACAAGAATCTTATTTTTTGTTGTTGTTATTTCTTTTTCCCCTGCAGCAAGCCCTAGAGCACAATTCATTTCTTTCTGATGAGAAGAAAATTGAGCAGGGAAATGTAGAGCAAGCCTTTAAAGATGTTGATCAAATCATTGAAGGTAAGTGGTCTTGGCCAGAAAAGTGAAGCTTCTGAAAATAAAGACTACATCGGCCATTGGTTTGAGAAATACTGAAATTCTAAGGCAGAGCTCCTCAACCCTAATGTGATACTTAAACTGCAATTTAAAATGCACAAATAAGTCCTGGCCGGTGTTGTTCAGTGGTTGAGCACCAACCTATGAACCAGGAGGTTATGGTTCAATTCCCAGCCAGAGCACGTGCCACGGTTGCAGGTTCAATCCTCTGTGTGGGACTTGCAGGAGACAGTCCTTCAATGATTCTCTCATCATTGATGTTTCTATCTCTCTCTCCCCCTGCCTTCCTTTCTGAAATCAATAAAAATATATTTAAAATAAATAAAATGCACAAATAATCTTACAGTCTGATGAAGTTTTACATATGCAGCAATCTGTGTAAATACTACCCACATCGAGATATAGGGCCTTTCCAGCGCCCCAGAAAGCTTCCTTGTGCCCCGCCCCCTCCAGGTCAGCAACCTTCTGAAAGGTCTTTTTCTAGCTGTGGTCACTGTAGATGAGTTCACCTGTTTTGCACTTCATATAAACGGAAACTAGAGTGTAACTTTTTCTGTGTTTACCTCTTTTCATCAACATTATGTGTGGGAAGTTCACCGTATTGGTGCATAGATCAGTAGTTCTTTTTCATTGTTCCGGAGCATTCTATTGTATAGATATTCCACAATTTATGTTTCTGTTCTACTGTTCATGGACAGTTCAGTTGGTTTCAGCTTGGGACTATTATGAATAATGTTTCTAAACACACTATTGTGGTCCAAAAGGAGATGCCATAACAAGTGTAACCAAAAGTAACCTCACAGGGTGATCTGATCATAAATTCCTCACATGGTGAGTAGTTACAGTCCAGGCATATAACATCCTTAGGAAAAAATGTTATCTTTGCCTTAAGCAAGCCCTATTCTTTACTTCTGTGCATCTAGATCAGCGGTTCTCAACCTGTGGGTCGCGACCCCTTTGAGGGTCGAACGACCCTTTCACACTGACCAGGGCTCAGCTGCTAATCTAGTCTAAGACCATCGGAAAACACATATATAATTACATATTGTTTTTGTGATTAATCACTATGCTTTAATTATGTTCAATTTGTAACAATGAAATTGGGGGTCACCACAACATGAAGAACTGCACTAAAGGGTCGCGGCTTTAGGAAGGTTGAGAACCACTGATCTAGATAAACACAAACTATGGCAACACCATGCTAAGCATATCACATGTATTATATTATTTAATAATGACAAAAACTCTGAGAAATGAGTATTCTAAAAACTATTTTAAGCTCCCAAGTATTTTCTGCTTACAATTTAATATTCAAGCAGAACAATTCTGAGAAGGAACATATACTGGTAGCTCCATTTTACAGATAAAGAAACTGATGCTTAGAAAAGTTAGGTAATTGACTGAGACCTCATATTCCGTTTATAATAGAGCCAGGACTGGAGCCCAAGACTACATGACCCACAGGTCCTTGCTCTTAATCACAGTGATATATTTTCTTTTCATTTTTATACTCACCCTAAGAGCAACAGAGTCTCAGGTGCTAGCCCTTTGTCATTTAGGATTTTGGCCATTATGGGAGTCCAAATTTTAGCACAAATGGAAAATTTGAAATATGAAGGGAATTTGGAATTTGGGTGGAAATGACTAAGAATTACAGAGTATACCAACATAGAGAAAGGGTGCAGTTAGAATGTGGATCCTAGAGTCAGATTGCCTGGGCTTGCATCCCACCTCTGTTATTTACCGGCTGTGTGGCCTTGGGCAACTTACTTAACTTTTTCTTACCTCAGTTTTCTAATATACCTGCTTCACAGGATTGGTATGATGATTAAAGGAATTCATTATCTGTAATTTGCTATGCCTGAGAGCAATACCTAGCATATGTAAAAATGATGTCGTTGCTTGAATTTAGATGAAAGTCAGTATATGGTATGCTAAAAACAAAGGTTTTGGGGGAGGGCTTTTTGGGAGGACTCACATTCTATTGTCCCAAGAAATAATTTCCAAAAATTCTTTGACTCTTGGAAAAGCAATTCACTTATTTTAACTACACAGGAATGTTTTGGCTGGTTTCAAAGTAAATTTTAGCTAGAGCCAAATGCCTGTCTTGGCACAGCCTACAAAATGATAAGGATGTTTTAACCAAGCCCAAAATCTCAGATAAACCAGTAAGAAACGGCCGTAAAACTGCTGGGAACAGGTCTGCCATTTTATTTATTTATTTACTAGAGGCCCCATGCACGAAATTCATGCAAGGGGCTCTGAGGGCTGGGGGGAAGCCGGGGATTCATCCGGAAGGATGTCCAGTCTAATTAGCATATTACACTTTTATTATTATAGATTTACTTATTTATTTATTTTAAAATATATTTTTATTTATTTCAGAGAGGAAGGGAGAGGGAGAGATAGAAGCATCAATGATGAGAGAGACTCATTGATCGGCTGCCTCCTGCACACCCCCCTGCTGGGGATTAAGCCCGCAACCCGGGCATGTGCCCTTGACTAGAATCAAACCTGGGACCCTTCAGTCCACACGCCGATGCTCTATCCACTGAGCCAAACCAGCTAGAGCCAGTTCTACCATTTTAAACCTTCGTGTCCTTTGGCAAGCTGCTTACCCTCAGTGTGACTCAATTATTCTAATGTTACCTAATTGAGGTGCGTATTATTACCCACACTTTACAGATCAAGGACTGACTGAGGCTTTAATACATAGCCAAACTCACTGAGCAAAGAGATGACAGAAACTGGATATGTGGCCAGGTTCGGCTGTGCACTCAAGTCCAACACATCATGGATCTCACCACCCACTAGACAGACAAGGAACCGAGCCCAAGAGAAGGGGACTGAATTAGCCCTGGTCACCCAGCTGGCTGGGCACAGTGAAGGTTAATGAGGAAAAGTGGTTTAAGCAAATGTATAAAGTCCAGTTCTCCATAAGCTGAAGTGACCTGCCCTTTATAAACCAAACCCCACTGAGAGCCTCCAGGGAGGGACTTTCAGGCAAACATTGTCCTGTGTTCATGCTTCACAGGTGAGATCCACGTGGAAGGACAGGAGCATTTTTACATGGAAACACAAACTATCCTGGCTATCCCAAAAGAAGAAGATAAAGAAATGGTGTTACACCTTGGAACGCAGTTTCCCAACCACGTGCAGGTAACAGGATATCTTTGGAAATTGAGACTCCAGATGACTGTGGCGTGAGGCCCATACAACCAGGCATTCCTCTTTGGAGGCGTTTTGATTGTTCCCACTCCCCGTCTCAGACTCCCTGCACACTTGACTCGAGCTAGCGTCCATAATGGAGGAGGTGGGCAGAAATTTCCCTAAATGAGGAAAAGTGGGCAGACCTTTTAAAGAGATCAGAAACTTTTGCTCCCTTCCAAAATATAGGGCAAAGTTCCCCTTTCCCTAATAACAATTGATGGTGTAAAATGTACATGTGTATTTACATTTTCCTCATGGTTGATGGATGCTGGTTCTCTCTCTATAAACGTTCTTGCGTCTTTCTGGTTCACGTGTACATTGGTCATATTTCCAAGATATTTCAGCCCAGCTCAGTAGTATGTGAATTCCAGTCCTGCTCTAGCAGCTGAGTTATATAGCATGGCCACCACCACCACCACCCCTATGCAAGCAAAGAAAATCCCCTGACCTTCCTTTCTTCTGACATGCAGAGTTGTAGGTCCGAGCACAGTGCTAGGCACAGGGGAATACTTAAATAATGACACGGGGAGGAGCAATTACAAGCATCCCTGAAGGGAAAAGCTGGGGGCTTCCTGGAAGAGAGCACAGTGAGTTGGTATCTTGAGGTCTTAAAGGAGTGGGTAGGCTCAACGAGAGGAGGAAACTACCAAATGCCATTCGAGGCGAAATGAAAGGGCAGGGGACTGAAGCTGGGCTGGGGTGTGCCGCAGTGTCCAGAGGTGCACGTGTGGAACTGGGCAGAAGGGTGTGGGGATGTGTGATTTGCCCCTAGCAGCTATGTGACCTCCCACAAGTCACTGGGAATCAATATCTTTTTGTGTAAATTGAGGAAGGTGACAAAGATGACCTCTGAGGTCTCTTTTTGTAGACAGTATGTGTCTCTGGGCTCTGAATGGATAATGTGTAAGGTCACGAGGAATATTATAATTTTTTATATTTTTTAATTCATTTCAGGGAGGAAGGGAAAGGGAGAGAGATAGAAATATCAATGATGAGAATCATTGATTGGCTGCCTCCTGCATGGCCCCCATTAGGGATCAAGCCTGCAATCCAGGCATGTGTCCTTGACCGGAATCGAACCTGGGACCCTTCAGTCTACAGGCTGATACTCTATCCACTGAGCCACACCAGCTAGGGCGGTCAGCATTCCTATCTACCTGGGATACAGGGAGTCAGCTCCATAACTGCAGGCATTTCCCAGGGCACTAGTACTCACAGCTCACCGCCCAGAGCCTGGGGCAGTATCAAAAGCAGGCTCAGCAAGGACTTGGACGGACATTTCTCCAAAGAAAGTCTATGAATGACTAATAAGCACGTGAAAAGATGTTGAGCATCATTAGTAGGAAATTCAATTCAAAACCCACAGCAATACCGCATCACACCCCCTAGAACAGCTATACTTAAAAGGACAGACAGTAGCAAGTGTTAGCGAGGATGCAGGAAATTAGAACCTTCACCCATTGCTGGTGGCCATGAGAAATGGCACTTTGGAAAACAGCTTGGCGGTCTCTCGGGATGTTAAAAATAGGGTGACCACATCACCCAGCAGTTCCACAACTAGGTACCTACCCAAGGGAAATGAAAACACATGTCCCCACAAAACTTGTACATGAATGTTCATAGCAGCATTTTCACAGTAGGCAAAAGTAGAAACAATGCCATAGCCCATCAGCTAATAAAGGGATAAAATATGTGATATATCAATTCAATAGAATATTTTTTAATATATTTTTTATTGATTATTACATATGTGTCCTTATCCCCAAGTTACCCCCTACCCCCCCGCTCATGCCCTCAACCCCCTGTTGTCCATGTCCATTGGTTATGCCTATATGCTTGCATATAAGTCCTTTGGTTGATCTTTCCCCTTACCCCACCCTCCCCTACCTTCCCTCCAAGGCCCGACAGTCTAATCAATGCCTCTCCGTCTCTGGATCAGTCCTTCTTCATCAGTTTATGTTGTTCATTATATTCCACAAATGAGGAGATCATGTGGTATTTATCCGCTCTCCAGTTCCATCCATGCTGTGGCAAATGGTAAGAGTTCCTTTCTTCTTCCTCTTCTTAAAGAATACCTTTCAGCATTTCATATAATGCTGGTTTGGCGGTGATGAACTCCTTTAGGTTTTTCTTATCTGTGAAGCTCTTTATCTGACCTTCTATTCTGAATGATAGCTTTGCTGGATAAAGTAATCTTGGTTGTAGGTTCTTGGCATTCATCACTTTGAATATTTCTTGCCGCTCTCTTCTGGCCTGCATGGTTTCTGTTGAGAAATCAGCTGACAGTCGTATGGGTACTCCCTTGTAGGTAACTGACTTTCTTTCTCTTGCTGCTTTTAAGATTCTCTTTGTCTTTTGTTCTTGGCATTTTAATTATGATGTGTCTTGGTGTGGTCCTCTTTGGATTCCTTTTGTTTGGGGTTCTCTGCGCTTCCTGGACTTGTAAGTCTATTTCTTTCACCAGGTAGGGGAAGTTTTCTGTCATTATTTCTTCAAATAGGTTTTCAATATCTTGCCCTCTCTCTTCTTCTGGTACCCCTATAATTCTGATGTTGGTATGCTTGAAGTTGTCCCAGAGGCTCCTTACACTATCTTCATATTTTTGGAATCTTTTTTCTTTTTTCTTTTTCAGTTGGGTATTTTTTGTTTCTTTGTATTTCGAATCTTTGACTTGATTCTTGGGATCCTCTTGTCTGCTGTTGGATCTCTGTATATTATTCTTTATTTCAGTCAGTGTATGCTTAATTTCTAATTGGTCTTTTTTCATATCCTCCAGGGTCTCACTAAATTTATCGGCGGTTTCCATAAAATTCTTGAAAAACCTTATAAACGTGGTTTTGAACTCTATATCCAGTCATTTCCTTTCCTCCATTTCTTTCATTTGTGACCTGTTTCTTTGTCTCCACATTTTTTATGCTTCCCTGTGTTGGTAGAGTGGTTTTGTGTGCTAGGTGTCCTGTAGGGCCCAATGGCTCAGCCTCCCCAGTTACCTGAGGTGGACACTCTTGGTGCACCCCTTTGTGGGCTCTGTGCACAGTCTTGTTGTAGTTATGCCTTGATTGTTGTAGGATCACTGGGAGGAATTGACCTCCAGGCCAATTGGCAGTGAGAATCAGCTTTGTCTGCAGTGGGAGAACTTCTGTGCTGAAGACACCCTTCTGGGGCAAGACTTGCTTCAGTGGGGCTTTGGTGCTCACTTGAGTCTGCCCCCTGAGTGTGTTCCTTATGGATCTGAGGAGTTGTAATCCGGATGGTCCCCCTCTGACAACTGGGTACACTGGCTCTTGGATCTAAGGAGGTGCTAATTTAGCCTCGGCCTGAGGTTACCCAGCAGGAGCTACGAAGAGAACTGCAGATTCCCCTTCCTTTTTTGGAGTTTGGAGGTGCCCTGATGAGGCCCAGCTATGAAGCAAGCTTCTGTGGGGCCTTGGGCCTTCTCTTGGAAGTTCTGGGTCAGTCTGGCCCAGCTGCAATTTTTTAGGTAATTTTCAGGTTGCAAAGGGGCGGGGCATTCATATGCAAAAGCCTCTGCTGAAGCCTGGGTGGGGTGGGGTCTCAGGGAATCAAAGGGCCGAGCAAGCTGCTATGGCAGATCCTCAGCCCTGCCCTAAGGGGCCGCGCGTCTCAATGTCTGGATAATTGCTGCAAGTACCTCTGAGGGAAAGCCGCCCTCAAGTTCAGAGTTCTGCCTGCTGCCAGACAGTCCAGTTTCTCCCTGTATGAGTCCTGGGTCCCCAGAGGCTTCCCGGAACCAGAGTTCAAAGCAGTCCGGAGCTTGCGACTCCCTCCCGATTCAAAAAGACAGCCGCATCCTCAGGTGCCAGCCCCTTTCTGCGCGCGCGAGCCTCCGTACCTCGGCACTTTACTTCCGCAGCTCCTCTGGCTCTCAGTGTGCTTTTCTTTCCTTCTAGTTGTAGAATTTCCACTCAGCCAGCCTTCCAGTAGTTCTGGATGATGTCCGTTTTGTCTTTTCGTTGTATTTTTGAAGTTGTTGTGGGAGGCAGCAATTTCCCGGTATTTACCTATGCCGCCATCTTAGTTTTTTCAATTCAATGGAATATTATTCAGCCATAAAAAAAATGGAGTTGCCCTGGCTGGGTTCCTCAGTAGGTTGGAGCATCGTTCTATATACTGAAAAGGTTGCTGGTTCGATTCCCGTTTTGGCACGTATGGGAGGCAACTGATGGATGTTTCTCTTTCTCATCAATGTTTCTCTCTCTCTTTCTCTTCCTTCCTCTTTCTCTAAAATCAATAAAAGTACATCCTTGGGTAAAAAATTTAAAAAAAAAAAAAGAATGGAGTACTGATACATGCTACAACATGGATGAACCTTGGAAACATAATGTGAAGTGAAAGAAGCCAGTCACAAAAGGCCACCCTTATATTATTCCATGTATATGAAATGTTCTAAACAGGCGAATCTGTAGAGACAGAAAGCAGATTAGTAGTTGCCTAGTGGTGGGGCATTCGAGGGAGTTGAGGTTAGGGGGAGTTTGGAAGTGGCTGCTTAATAGATACAAGGTTTCTTTGGGGATACTTAAAATATTCTAAAATTGGATTGTGATGATGGTTTCACAGTTCTGTAAATGCTGTATGTGTTGAATTACTGATTGTCTTTTCCTATGCAGAGGGGAAGTACATGGATGAGGAAATGTCCTATTAAATCGCACTTTGTGACGTCAGAGGTTTGTCTCTTTCAGGAATTTGTGGCTACAGCACTTAACATCCCAAGGAATAGAGTCGCCTGCCACATGAAAAGAACCGGAGGAGCATTTGGGGGGAAATCGACCAAGCCCTCCCTGCTGGGAGCTGTCAGTGCTGTGGCCGCCAACAAGTAAGAGTCGCAGTGCCAGCTATTAATGTCAGAACTCCTAGCTGGACAGGTGCCACCCACGTCCTTCCAGTCCTGCACCCACCCCAGGGTTCATTCCATTCGTCACAGGCTGTCACTTCCAAGGGATGTGGTTAGCCTGAGGGTGAAGGGACACTGCTCTACCCACTCTCCAACTGTCAGGATCACCATAGGCAAGGCGCCTCAGTATACTCCCCGGTAAAGTGGAGAAAGTAGTATCTACCTGGTTCACAAGATAGTTGTGTGGAATAAATGCAATCACTATAGATGTTGACTGGTTGCCCACACATAACTATATATTACTTCCTCATGAACTGCATTGACTTTCAATCATTAAAATGTTTGTTTTAAATTGTTAAAATAGCCCTAGCCAGTTTGGTTCAGTGAATAGAGCATGGGCCTGCAGACCAAAGAGTCCTGGGTTCAATTCTGATCAAGGGCACGTACCTCGGTTGCAGGCTCTTCCCTGGCCCCAGACCCTGGTCCTGGCACGTGCAGGAGGCAACTAATCGATGTGTTTCTCTCACATCGATATTTCTCTCTGTCTTTCCTTCTCTTATCCACTCTCTCTAAAAAGAAATCAATGGTGCTGAAACCGGTTTGGCTCAGTGGATAGAGCTTCGGCCTGTGGACTGAAGGGTCCCAGGTTCGATTCCGGTCCAGGGCATGTACCTGGGTTTCGGGCACATCCCCAGGGGGAGATGTGCAGGAGGCGGCTGATAATTGTTTCTCTCTCATCGATGTTTCTAACTCTCTCTCTCTCTCTCCCTTCCTCTCTGTAAAAAATCAATAAAAAAATACATTTTTTTTTAATATATTTTATTGTTTTTTTACAGAGAGGAAGGGAGAGAGACATAGAGAGTTAGAAACATCCATGGGAGAGAAACATCGATCAGCCGCCTCCTGCACACTCCTACTGGGGATGTGCCCGCAACCCAGGTACATGCCCTTGACCGGAATCGAACCTGGGACTCTTCAGTCCGCATGCCGACGCTCTATCCACTGAGCCAAACCGGTTTTGGCTAAATATATATTTTTTAAAAATCAATGGAAAATATCTTCAGGTGAGGATTTTAAAAAATATAAATATAATTAATATAATATAATATAATATAATATAATATAATATAATATAATATATTGTTAAAATAAATCAAGCTATGGTGGCTGAATGGAGGGCAGGTCAAAGCCCCAACCTTACAAGGGAAACATTTTGTGATGAAACACAGCAGGGTCGGCTGCTGCCTGGGAATGTTCACTTAGCCCGACATCATCCAGATGGGATAACCAGACACATTAGGAGTGGGAATAGCCATGACTTTTTGCGAACCTCTTGCGTATCAGAGTTCATTAAGTATGTTCAGGATAAACGTCACTTACCCCAGGCTATCGCTGCAAAGAGAAACACTGAACATCACAGTTCACTGGCGCTTTCCAACCATAACAAAGCCTGTCCTGTGAGCAGAGGTGCAGGCACGGGGAGCATCCCCTCTGAAGCCAGCTGGGTCCTCCACGGGCACCTTATGATGGGGAGTCTGCATGAAAGGGGGGCAGAACTCAACAGAGTATTGATTGGTTCTCAATCCTTTCAACCTCAGCATTCCCCTCTGGCAAGTGTTTTAATGCCCATTTTAATATCCAAAATGAACATCATCATAACATAACCTACTAATTCACACAATTGCAAAATCCTCATACAATGTCTTAATGTCATATAAAAAAGAAATAAAAGGAAAGTAACATAAGTAAATAATGTATTATTTCAACATCAAAATTCTCAGACATGACTAAATCAGGATAACATTAATAGGAGTTTTTATTTTTGTGTTTGTTTGTTTTGTTATGTTTTAATGTCCCCACAAACTTCCAAAATGTTGTTTAAGGTATGTTACTGCCCCCATGGAAAACCACTAAGTTAGGTTATGTCCAGTCCCCTTTCGCCAGCTCCATGTTTCTACACCTTTATGAAGCACCCAGCGTATTAACAGAGTCATTTCCTACAGGACTGGCCGCCCAATCCGGTTTGTTCTAGAACGTGGTGATGACATGCTGATAACTGCTGGCCGCCACCCACTCCTCGGAAAATACAAAGTGAGTGAGAGAAAAATTTTAGGAGACTGCTGAAAATATTGTCCAGGGACAACCAATCAATCATAAAACAACTACTAAATTCCATGCTGACTGCAAGGGGTATTTGGATGCTACCCAAACCCAATCAGAACTTTCTGTTGGGATCCCATGGTTGCCCTGGGCACCATCCTCAGGGTTCCTCTGATGACTGTCACATCAAATCATGTTCATAAGCTGGGTATGGACTGACACATGCAGTTGGATGCGTTTGTGTACAGCAGGATCTGGTTGTAAAGAACTGCTGAGAAAATGGTTTTGTCATATCACTTTGCAGATTGGATTCATGAACAACGGTGTGATCAAAGCTGCCGACGTTCAATATTATATCAATGGTGGATGCACCCCTGATGAGTCTGAGTTGGTAAATAAGGACTGACTATGCCCTCCCCATAGGTTACCCGTTGAGTTGTTGTGCTACACTTTATTTGCATGGATATTTGTCATACAAATTAGACAAAATTCTGTGAAGGGTTTGTGTTAGAGATAGAATTTGATAACCGATTTTGAATGTTTGATAGATGTGAAGTTCGGTTTTGTTTTCATTCAGGTGATAGAGTTCGTTGTGCTGAAATCTGAAAATGCATATCATATTCCTAACTACCGGTGCCGGGGTAGGGCTTGCAAAACAAACTTGCCATCCAACACTGCCTTTCGAGGATTTGGCTTTCCCGAGGTTTCAGTGGTAGTTGAAGCTTACATAACTGCTGTGGCATCTCAATGTAACTTACTCCCTGAAGAGGTAGGTAATCAGTCAGAATCCCCTTACAAAACTCTGCCATCAATGGTTCAAATATATAGTGAGCACCTACATACAGCATTACATTAGCTTGTAAGATTCAATGAAAGTATATAGTCTATGTATCAGTAAGCTTTTACTGTGCAACAAGTCAATCAAAACTTAGTGGATTAAGCCCTAGTTGCTTTGCCTCAGTGGAGAGAGTGTCCACTTGTGGACTGAAGGGTCCCAGGTCCGATTCTGGCCAAGGACACATGCCTGGTTTGCAGGATCGATCCCCAGTGGGGGAGCGTGCAAGAAACAGCCGATCAATGATTCTCTCTCATCATTGATGTTTCTATCTCTCGCTTCCTCTCTGAAATCAATAAACATAAATATATTTTTTAAAACTTAGTGGATTAAGACAACAAATAGTATTTCTTCTGATTCTGTGGGTCAGCTGCTAGGTAGCTCTTCTGGTCTGGCTCAGCTTAACTGGAGTTTTATGGTCCAAGATAGATTCACTTCCTCATCTGGTGGTCATTGACTGATTAGTCTAAATATCGCAGCTGGGAAGGCTCGTCTCTGCTCCACAGGGTCTCTCATCCTCCAGGAGGTTAGCCCAGATCAGTTCTCATTGTGGTTCATAGATTTTCCAGGAGAAGTAAGAACATGATGCAAGCACTTTTCAAGTCTCTGCCTGCATTACAAATGTGTTGTTCCGCTGTCCAAAGCTGGTCATATGGCCAATCCCACAGTCAGTGTGAAACCACCCAACGGCATGACTAGGGAGACTGGCGTCATCACAGCCATTTGTGCAAACATCCCACCATAGTTCAGATTCAGAGGAGCAGATCTGAGAACAGGTAAGAATAAAGAAACATTGTGTAGAAGTAAAAGAATTTTGAGTCAGGAGAAATTTGTCTCACCACTAACGAAACTTGTCATAGGGCTCATAATACACCTACTATTTCTCAGGGTTATTGTAAAGTTGTTAAGATCATACACTTAGCTGAAACCGGTTTGGCTCAGTGGATAGAGCATCGGCCTGCGGACTGAAAGGTCCCAGGTTCGATTCCGGTCAAGGGCATGTACCTGGGTTGCGGGCACATCCCCAGTGGGAGATGTGCAGGAGGCAGCTGATCGATGTTTCTCTCTCATCGATGTTTCTAACTCTCTATCTCTCTCCCTTCTTCTCTGTAAAAAATCAATAAAATATATTAAAAAAAAGATCATACACTTAGTCTGCAGCTCGGAAGATATGATGTGTTCAACAGTAGTTTCTATTGTTATTATGATTATTATTATCATTATGTTTATACGTTTACATTTGTACTTACATATTTATATCCATTTAAATAGTTGTTTCTTTTTTAGAAAGACTTTCTTCATGTCAGGTATATAACAAAAACACATGTTTCACAAATGGGATAGCATGTATGCTTGAGATGCTTTTTTCTTGTCTTTCAGGTTAAAGAAATAAACATGTATAAGGGAATTAGCAAAACAGCCTACAAGCAGACATTTAATCCAGAGGCCTTACAAAGATGCTGGAAAGAGTGTCTGGAGAAATCTTCATTTTATGCCAGGAAAAAGGATGCTGAGGGATTTAACAACAATAATTATTGGAAGAAAAGGGGCCTTGCTGTGGTCCCCATGAAATATACCATTGGCATTCCTCATGCCTACTACAATCAGGTGAGGTTGGGAGAAATGAGTCTTGAGGTATGGGGTCAAACTTCAAGTCCATGTAAGAATTGGAGGGAACAAGAGGATCCCTTTCCCTCTTTCCTAACTTCTTAGTGATAGTAGTAGGGTCATTTGAAGACAGAGCTTTCAAAACACTGAAAACAGACAGAGCTACTCCATTCTCACAGAAACCTGGAGTCACCATACTGGACTCCATCACTACATAGGGTCACCATACTGGGCTTCACGATTACACGGAGTCACCATACGGGGCTCCATGACTAGACAAGGTCTCCATACTGGGCTTCATGATTACATGGAGTCACCATACGGGGCTCCATGACTAGACAAGGTCACCATACTGGACTTCGTGATTACACGGAGTCACCATACGGGGCTCCATGACTAGACAAGGTCTCCATACTGGGCTTCATGATTACACGGAGTCACCATACGGGGCTCCATGACTAGACAAGGTCACCATACTGGGCTTCTTGATTACACGGAGTCACCATACGGGGCTCCATGACTACTGTGCCTTCTTTTCAGTTTTCCCTTAAACAGTTTTTTGTGGGGTTCTGTTTCTGATTCTGATTCTGTTATTTATTTATTTACTAATTTATTTTCTTATTTATCTATTTGCTTTTTTCTTTGTTTCTACCCCCATCAACCTCTGACATATCCCCATAACCAAACCCACACAAAGAAAAGAATACAGGTCCCCGCATGGTTTCAATGAAGGACGCCCCAATCCCCTCTGTCCACTCCCCTCCTCAGAGTCCACTCACAGGTAGGAAGCAAAATGAGAAGGAGGGAGGGGAGCAGATGATTAATCCTTCTCCCCAGGGGATATTTCTGAAGCCGGAATAACACACAGACCGTCTTTGAAGGGAATAATTCAGTGGACTCGCAACAGTTGCTTAAATTACCGATTTTAATGTTATTTAACTGTGTATGATGACAAAGACTAAGCTTCTTATAGTTCCTATGCCTGTATAAAACACAAGTGAATTTGGGAATTAAATGAAGTACTACTGTAAATGCCAGTGATATTCAAAATAGTTACATTAACTTAACATGGTGGGCGATGTTGCTTTTCCAAAACTAAATCCTCACTCAGCTCTGGCTGCTGCTGCATTTCAAGTCGTTCTGAAGTCTTAATCGTAAATGTCTGTGTAGGGTGTGATGACTTGCCATCTCACCTCTTGTCTCAAATATGCCCCATCAATTACAGTCGTCCTGCTTGGTGCTTATACAATCATCAACATAAAATCTAACACGGGCTCTGAAAGCATGTGGCAATACCATTGACTATGGTCATCATTACTCTTGTTAGATGGTCATGAAATGAAAATACAAAGTTTTACAGTTCCTGTATAGACCTTAATGGTCCTGATACTACAGTCTTAAACCAGGAGACTGGCGTAGCTAAATTAGTTGAATATATATATATATATGTATATATATCTTACCCAAGGATATGGGTATAGGTTTTTTATTGATTTTAGGGAAAGGAAGGGAAGCAAGAAAGAAACATTAATCAGTTGCCTCCCGTACTTGCCCTGACCAGGAATTGAACCTGCAATCTTTTTGGTGTACAAGATCATGTTTCAACCAACTGAGCCACCCAGCCAGGGCTAAATTAGTTGATATTTTGAATTTGTAGTGGTAGGGTCACAGGCATCAACATGAGGATAGAGGTCCCAAGGTGAGAGATGCAGGGTTCTGGGCCATGTGCATGGGCATATGGTGGGAAATGCTAAAGAAAAATTCTAATGTCTGTAGAACCACCCAACATAGCCCAGCCTCCTCCTTCCCTCCCTTCTCAGTCAGGTTCCTGGAGCCACATGTCCAGCCCCAGAGAAGAACAACAGCATTTAGCCTGAAGGAGGCAGCACAGCATGGGTGTGGAGGATGCTGGGCTCAAGTTAGAAGTTGTGGGTTCCATTCCTGAACTTACAAACTAGGCACCAGTTTTGGCCAAGCCTCTCCTTTAGGCTTCTATTCCTTCACATGAAAAGTGAAAAGTTTGGACTAAACCTATAGATCCCAAACCTGACCAATCATCAAAATCACCTGGGAGTTTTAAAAAACAAGCGTGGAGGAGGGAGGGAAGTTAATCTGGCTTCCACCTCCAACCTTCAACTGAATTGGAATTTCCTGAATGGGGCCACACCCCTCCCCCACCATCATTCTCAAGGTCAGCAGCATCTGGAAGCTATTAAAGCATCTCAAAGGTCTTCCAGCTCCCCTAGTAGCCAGTGGAAGCTTTGCTGGGAAGTTGACTTGTACTGGTTCCATTTGCTTTAAAATCAATTGTTATGTTCAAGGGGAAAGAATAATAAAATATTGTACAGGTGGTGCTTTGGAGAGGTTGCTTCCAAGGCAGCCACACAAGGCCTCCAACAGGCCCGCAGATGGTGGGCGTGGAGATGAGCCGCCATTCCTTGCTCGACAGCAAGCATGTCAAACTCAAAGGCTAACACTGGCCAAATAAACAAGGTTTAAGTTTATGTGGGCCACAAAAAAACAAAAGCTTCAATTTTCATAGGTTTGTTTCGATAGAGACATGCTGAATACAAAGGGCTGAAATAAATGAGTAATTGTTAACATAAAATAATAGAACATTTTAATAAAAATTAATCTTTTTCTTGATTATTAACTTATCAGACATCGAATAACTGTACAAATTAATAAGCATAACGCAAATAAACCTATTTTTCTTGTTCTCCAAAAGCAAAATATTTCCTGTTGCGCACACCAAACAAGTCAGGCCAAGACTAATGACGTGGCCATTGCCGCTAGTATTAGTGGAGAGAAATGGTGTGCCTGCATGGAAGACGCATAAGGGAAATGCATGCAACATGATTATAGTAATCAGTCAGCGGACGTTGTAGTTCCTTATTGATAATTATGTATAACAGGATATTGTAAAAATTAAGTTACAAAATTTTTATTAAAACGTTTCTTACATACCGTTATATTGGCTGGGACGCAAAAATATTCGTTGTGGGCCACATGTGGCCCGCAGGCGGCAAGTTTGACATGCTTTCTAAGTTTGGAGGGTGTTAAAGGGGTTGTCTGTAGCCACTAATAATAGCTTTCTTCTCCAGTATAAACAATGAGAGATTGACTCAATGAAGCAAACTGTTTGTCTGGTAACTTCAGCTAAACTCAGGCAACATTTGGTTTTTCAAAATGGGATTATAATTATTCCCCGACAGGCCGCCGCTCTCGTCCACATCTACACTGATGGCTCTGTCTTGGTGGCTCATGGTGGCTGTGAACTTGGACAAGGCCTTTACACCAAAATGATCCAGGTGAGATAAGCATCCATGTTTTCCACTGTGGAAGACTATCACACTGTACAGGCAGTTTAACAACTTCTTTCTTGTTGAGCAGGAGAAATACCATCACACTAAAAGCACAGGTCAATTATAACGTTCATTTTGGTATCAGGAACACATGAATGCAGGAGACTGATGGAAGTGGGTATTAGAATTGAGAAAATATGTAATACTATTCTTCCTGCATACTAAAGAACCAGGTCCCATCAAGGTCTTCTGGAAAATGTGATTCCAGTTTTCAAAGATAAAGTATTTTTCAGCTTTAAGGCAAATGCTCAAAGCTACATTGTGTTAATGCAGATCTTCATTAGAAATGAATGTGTTTAATAAGATGAGAAATTATGTTCTTATTATTCACAGTCTCCTTAGCAACACCAATGATGGGCCATTATGTGTGCTAATTCAAAGCAATCTTCCTAATACTATTGTTGAAAGAGGAAGAGATTATTTTCAATAGGAAATTTTCCCTTTTTGAAATATTAAATAAGATTTTGTTGCATATGAAATTTGAATAAACAATGTGAGTAGCCCGATCGGTGTGACTCAGTGGTTGAGTGTCCACCCATGAACCAGGAGGTCTCAGTTCGATTCTTGGTTGCGGCACACGCCCAGGTATCGGGCTAGATTCCCAGTAGGGGGAGAAGGGGACCAGTCAATTGATGGTTCTCTCTCATCATTGATGTTTCTATCTCTTTCTTACTCTCCCTTCCTCTCTCTGAAATCAATTAAAAAAACATATAAAAACAATGTGAGTGGGTGGGGGCAAAGCTTTTATCTTTTTAAAAAATATATACTTTTTATTGATTTCAGAAAAGAAAGGAGAAGGAAAGATAGGAACATCAATGATGAGAGAGAAGCATTGATCGACTGCCCCCTACTGGGGATGGAGCCTGCAACCCAGGCATGAGCCCTGACTGAGAATTGAACCAGGGACCCTTCAGTCCTCAGGCCAACGCTCTATCCACTGAACCAAACCGGCGAGGGCCAAAGCTTTTCTCTTAATGAGAAATAGAAGATATTTTCTTTAAGGAAATACTATTACTTAATAGTGTGCTTGGAATTAGAAAATCACAAAAATCCGCAGAGCCTTCTTTGAACATATCTTGCTTCTTTAAAACAAAACCCTTACACCTACAAAATGGGACAAACACAATCTGCTAAATGCATGTAAGCCACGAGGAGAAGATGAAGGTAAACCAATAAGACAGAGACCTCAGTCTGGCCTGTGTGAGTCCTACTGAACTGATGTCTTAGAATGACCATATGGCACATGGCTTCCATGAAACCGGTATAAAAGAAAGCACATGGTATGGATCTTTTATAGTGTCACTGAAAATCTTCACTCAGAATCTACATGTCAGACCCAAGATGCTATCTTAAATATTTGTCCCTAAAGGATTGCCAGAATTTATACTCAGTTCAAAAAAAATTAGCCCAACTGGCATCGCTCCATGGTTGAGCATTGACCTATGAACCAGGAGGTCACAGGCACCTGCCGGGGGTTGCAGGCTCGATCCCCAGTGCAGGGCATGCAGGAGGCAATCAATCAGTGTTTCTCTCTCATCACTGATGTTTCTATCTCTTTCTCCCTCTTCCTTCCTCCCTGAAATCAATAAAAATATATATATTTTTTAAATTAAAAACTCTTAACTTGGGGGGAGGAAGCCTTAGAGTCAATGATATCAATAGTGTTTTTCATTTGCTTCTGGCAGGTGGCTAGCCGGGAACTGAACATCCCTGTCTCCTATATCCACCTGTCGGAAACCAGCACAGTCACCGTGCCCAATGCCTCCGTAACAGCAGCGTCCATGGGGACAGACATCAACGGGAGAGCGGTGCAGGTGACTTTTCTTTCATTTCTCAGTCACCCAATGACAGTGCTGGAAATAACCTTGCCCCACCCCCTCTTTATGGGAAACTGAAGCCTAGAAAGGTCAAGCAGGTGGTTTTAGGTGCTCCGCTAAGAGGTTGCGAGACTTCGAGTGGTTGAAGCTCCCTCTGTGGGCCTCTTCTTCCCTCCCCTTGAGGGAAATCTACCTATAATTTCTCTAATCAACCTAAGATCATTAAAAACTCATGGATCACTTTTATTTGCATAAAGCATCTCATTCAATAATTAAAATGTTCAGTCCAAAATTCCAAAATCTACTTCAAATTGCAGTGTCTCTACTACTTAACAGTTTGGGCCCACAGGTAGAAAAGGGGTGGGGCTGGCTTCTCTGATTTTCCTTCCTGCACCCCCGCCCCCCATAAGCTTCCTAGCCTACATTTCAGACCCTGTAAAGTCCAAGAAAAAGAGGGTACAGAGGATAGAGGAAGAACACTCTAGGCTGGCCTTGGTGTGACCTGGCCTTGTTATACCTGACTCCTTCCCTTGTGGATGCCATTGGGAGCTCCTTATAGAGTCCCTTCTGCAGTGATAACAAGGTCAGTGCCTCATCTATGGTTTTAGCCACTTGCTCCAGCCCCACCCTAAGCCCCAGGCCTCCTCCAGCCTTTTTCTGCTGAGGCACCTTATCCCTTGTAGGAAGCCCTTACAGATGGGGTTCTTTTAAAAAGTGGCGATTAGAGGGTGCCAAGAGTCAGGAGGAGGAGCAAATGGGGAGTTATTGCTTCATGGTTATAGAGTTTCTGTTTGGAGTGATGAAAAAATATTGGAAATAGTAGTGATAGTGGCATGCACCAAAAAAAAAAAAAAATACATCTATACTAATAAAAGGGTACTATGCTAATTAGACCGAACATCTTCCAGATGACCCTCCAGATGTCCTTCCAGACAAAGCCATGGTGGTGGAGCCAAGGCAGAGGTGGTTAGAGGCGATCAGGCAGGCTGGGGAGAGTAGTAGGGGAATCAGACCAGTAGGCAGGGGAGTGGTTAGGAGCCAGTGGTCTCAGATTGCAAGAGGGATGTCCGACTGCTGGTTTAGGCCCAATCCTGCCCACAGGGATCAGGCCTAAACCAGCAGTCAGACATCCCCCAAGGGATCCTGGCTTGGAGAAGGTGCAGGCGGGGCTGAGGGACCCATCCAATGCATGAATTTCATGCACCAGGCCTCTAGTATAAGAATAACATTGTTTTAAAGTCCATGGGTAAAGTTCAGCTGACAACAGAAACCTTCCTCTAGGACTGTGTAAATATTGCCAGGCACATTTGAGACAAAATAAAGTTCTTTATCTGAAGTCTAAAAATACAGGAAGTCTAAAAGGGAGCTTTTCCACACACTGGCTTCCATTGTCTAGTTTGGGCAGAGCGGTGTCCAGCAAATGCAGAGAGCGCTCCTTAGAAGGCCAGGAGTGGCAACTTGTCACCTGGTCACCCTTCAGACTGCCTGCAGCTCTTCAATGGGCTCCCTGGTGGGTTGATTACCAAGAGTTTTGGAGGCTCACTAAGGCTTCTCGAGGCTCTAGGTCCTTTGTCAACCATCACTTTAGACTTTCAGAGGAAACATATGGCAAAAGCTGAGGCCCCGTTGGCTGCAAAGACAACAGTGATCCAACCTTAATGTAAATACACTGCCCATTGTGAGGAAGGTGAATCTGTTCATTTCAGAACCCCAGAATTCTTTTTAAATCCCAAGTCATTTCTATGGGAGTAAAGTGTAGGAAATGGCTAGAAAAGAAAAAGACTTGTAGAAAAAATCTTAAATAATTCTAAGTTAAATGCAACACTAAATGGATTAAGTAAATCAATAAGCATTAGTACATTTATGTCTACAGAAATAGAGATAGGCTACCTATTAAATGCCACAAAGCAAAGAAAGCAGCAAGTAGGAAAAACTGATCCCATTTTGGTTTTATCTTCATCATGCATTCTTAAACAGGAATGGTTTAATATAGAAAATGCAATAAAATTGAAAAAATTTAACTCAGGCAGCACCCACACCACAGGTTCCACCCCGATGCATGTCCTTTGAAGGCCATGCAGGGAGTCACAGTACAGCGTCTCCCCAGAGATGGCCCAGGACTCCCGGGGCTGCTGCGAGCTGCCTTTCGCCCACAGTCTGGTGTACAGCAGTAGAGACGGGTCGGTAGGCCCCCAACTCTAGAGGGCACTCATCAAGCTCTCTGAGTGGCTGTGGAGTGTCTCCTGCTGGGTTTGCGATGGAGAAAGCCCTTTCTGCCACTCCATCCTGGGAAGATGGAGATCCCAGCACACCAACCTGCTGCAGTGCATTCCTCTCCCTCACTCCAACCTTCCAGCCTCTTCAGCTCCAACCCTGTGATACCACTGAGGCGGGTGAGGAACAGTTTGTGGCCACTTTCTCGGCAAGACCTGCTTAGGAGGCAGAGCACCCCCATTTGGTTTAAGGGGCTATTTGCCAGCTATTGTGCCAGTCTCCTCCTTTTGAGTCCTTAGCCTAAACTTAGTCAGGTAATGAATAACAAATTATTAGGTATAATAAATAAAGAAAAAAGAATAAAAACAAGGAAACATAATGGCAGGTGTCATGAATTGAAATAAAGGAAGTTATAGAAAGAGAAAGTGCAAGTGTCAGAGCGGCCTTGGGCAGCCAGGAAACCAGGCTGGGCACTGGTTGGTGAGCCTTGAGCCTGGTCCGAAGGCAGCAGGGACGGGAGCCCTCCGTGTAGGGACTTGGAGCAGAGGGAGCTCACTTACTGTGCTTGTGGAGCTACAAGGAGTCAGGATGGCTGGAGCAGAGGTAGCCAAGGAGAAGGAGGTGGATGAAAATGTTAGGTCTCTGGGGTGAGGTTGGGGTATAAATGCTCATTGTTAAAGCTGGGTAAGTGGTGTAAGAGGAAATATTGTACTATTCTCTCCACCTTTGTGTATTTTGAAATCTTCTCTAATGCAAAGAAAGCCAGAAAAAATCGTATCTGGCACTTTGAGCTCCAATAGGGGGAGGTGGCTCTACTAAGAAATATACGGTGAATAAATTCTCCACACACCAAAAGGAGTTCAGATGTCACAAAAGAATGGCAAGCGGTCTCTGCTACACCTCAGCCTGTTAAAGGGAAAACTTTCGTTAGCGGAGCATTCGACTGTTGGGCATAAAGTTATGCACAAGAGTGTATGGTCAGGTCACAAGAGAAAGGCCATCTGATAGTTGGACAGGCAGGAACTGTGCGACTTGGGTTTGCCTTGGGTGTGTTACTCTTTTGGAAGGCATGCATTTGCAATGAGGTCAGTGATTGAAGACTGAATGAACCAGCAAAGATAGATTAATGAATGCAGGGATCTCCTGGATGCATAAGAAGCCAGAGACCATTTCCCAGAGAGGGGATGCGAGAACAGAAGGAATAGAAACCAACAGAGGGCCTGAGGGCTATTCTGAGTCTGAGAAGAATAAGTAAAGGCACACGTGTAAGCAGATTTGTATTTGAATTAAGAGAGGAAGCCATAGCCCAGCCCATATGGCTCATGGTTGAGCATCGGTCTATGAACTAGAGCAAGCATGTCAAACTCACAGCCGGCGAAGTACGTGTGCTGTAGTGGTGGAGATTCTTTCCACCCTCCAAGCAGCAATTCAGCTTCAGGAAAACATTATCCATCAACTAAATTAATGTTATTTCAAATTTTATTGGTATATAGATTAGTCTGCACACTTTGTCATTTTGGCTTTTGCTTTGTAGACATAAAAGAGCTATAACTCTAAGGCAGCTCTACCTAGCTTTATGTTAACATGTATTTAAACAACATTATAATAAAAAATAATTTGAACACTGCAGGACACACAAGAATATTTGTTTCTTTCAAAGGGGTTCCATACATTGTTCAAGTTTGAGAAAGTCTGCCTAGGAGACTCAGAAGCAGGTTTACAAACTGACATCTGCATTTGAATTGATTTGAATATTGAATATTTTGCTACTCCCTGTGCCTTTCATTTCCCATGACATTTCAAATACTTATTTTTAGAATGCTTGCCAAATTCTTATGGCCCGTCTCCAGCCCGTCATCAGGAAAAACCCCAAGGGAAGCTGGGAGGACTGGGTGAGTGGTCCACATTGTCCTGCCCAGAGAAGGCAAATGCATCCGGATAGGTAGGTAAAGCCCTCAGAGCGTGGCTGGTTGGCGGTGCCCACTCAAGAACAAAGCATTTATTAGCACTCACTTCTGCTTTTCTGAGAGTGAGAGAGAGTCCGTGTTCATCCCATGGCTTCACTGAAGAGCCTCGTTTCTCACCTCTCTACAGTAGAACACACCTGACAACGGCCTAGCGCTACCGTAGAACACACCTGGCACGGTGCCCTGCGCTGTCACTGCCCCTCTGGGCACAGGCTCCCCCTCCCAGCCTCAGGGCCTGGGTTTCCCACCAGAGCAATGGAGATCACGGCAGTCTTAATAGCAAAAGGTTACTCTGTTTTTAATACTAATTATTACAATTCTCATCATTACTATTATTTCCAGCTATAACCAGTTTACTCCAGTGGGGAAGCTGATGTAATAAAATACGGAGACAGCCAATCAAATAACATGGGGAAAAGCACGGTAAAAATACATACACACATACATACTACATACATACATACATACATGCAGACTCTTATGTACACATGTGTTTGTATATGTGTATGTACATATATACCTACCTGTGTACACACGTATTGCATAAGTACATGAATATGGCCTAGTCTCTCCCTCTCTCTAATTTAAAAAGCCAAAAAGGATGAAAAAATAATAAACTTCACACTGTGCGACTCTAAAGGGTCCCAGGGCACAGCTAGCAGCTGCCTGTAGGCACCGCCCATGGGAAGCCCGGCCTGTGCTCATTATACACCACGTCAGTCTCGCTGGGGGTGAAGGCACAGAGGGTGCTGCAAACGGGAGGCGGCAGGCCCAGCACAGGATTTTCCCTGCTGTCCCCGCACTTACGTTTCTTCGTGTCAATCATCTCTCTCAGATTGCAAAAGCCTACGAAGAATCCATCAGCCTGTCCTCCACAGGATATTTCAGGTAAAGGACGCTTCTACGTTGGTTGGGATTACACTTGGGCAGGGATGGCGTGGGCGCATCATGAACAGATACCTGCTGAGCACTGGCGAGCAGCCATGCGTGGTGTCAGCCTTCAGTCATGGGCCTGGGGAGGTGGAAGGAGACCGAGGGGAGGGCAGGGACCCTCAGAGCCACCGCCCTTTCTTAGCCAGAGGGACACACCCTGTGACCTGGCACAGTCACTGCCTGATGGAAAGGAGGGCTCATACGCCCATGGGCCTTCTTCCCGTGTCTGTGCAGGACACGAGTAGGAGAAGGTCAGAGAGACCTTCGGTCCTGGGTGGCGCTCTGTTCATCCCCGGGACCCACAGTGCCACCCGGGATCAGACCACGAGGCGGGAAGGAGCCATTCTTGCCCTCGGGTTTCTCTTCGCAGAGACTACCAGACCTATATGGACTGGGAGAAGGAGGAAGGGGAGCCTTTCCCATATTTTGTTTACGGAGCAGCCTGTTCTGAGGTGGAAGTCGACTGTCTGACTGGGGCTCACAAGGTAGAGAGGGGGGTGGGTGCTCCCACCTTCACAGAGTGAGCATTTCTATGGATGCATTTTCTGTGTGTGGATGCTAATCACCCTGACCCTGCCAGTGGGGAACCGGGGACAGGGAGGCAGTTGTAGTGAAGATCTATGTTTAAATAACATTTTCCATCCTGTATGTTCTCGTGGTGCAGCTCCTTCGGACGGACATCTTCATGGACGCGGCTTTCAGCATCAACCCAGCCCTGGACATTGGGCAGGTGCGTGGTACCAGACCGCCCTGCTGGGACTTTTGGTCCATTCCATTCAGCACATTATTTCCCAGAGTTCTCCAAATGCTTATACCTGCTACAAGTACTCTGCAATATATGTCATATATTACACACACACAAATAGATAAAACATTGAAAGAAAAGTCAAGAAAAAGTTAGCAGTGGTTGTCTTTATGTGGCAGAAATATGTGTGATTTATCCTGCTTTATAATTCTCCAGGCCTTCTAATCTTTCTTCAACAAACATTAATGTTTATAATTAGGGAATATTATATAAATGCATAATAATAAAGCCCCATTTGTATTCATATGTATATTGAATTTAAGTAGACTGAACAGTTTAGAGAAATATAAGGGGAAAAGAAACGCTTAAAAACAATTTTTCTCTGGCGGAATTTCTGATTTATATCTCCCAAGTAAGTAAATTAACACACCCAAAATCTTTTTCAGCTTTAAGTTAAAGCCTTTCCTGCTATTGGTGTAGCTTTGTTTCCCCACGTCCTCCCCATCCCCCTCATCCCCTCCGTAGCCTTGTTACTCAAAGTGGGGCCAAAAGGCCAGCCACATCAGCGCACCCCCGACCTGCCAACCAGGCCCCCGCCTAGACCTGAGTAGCAGGTTGAGCAGCTTGGCTTCAAACCCAGCAGACAGACCTGTGGTTTCATCTGCCATCAGCTTCCTGTCTTCCTGAGTCCTAAGGAGCTGGCTGACCGAGATTGGCCAATGGGCTTTCTGAGGGACAATTTAATTGGTCCCTCAGTGTTTCTCAAAGTGCGGTCCTCCCACTCGGCAACGAAAGCACCTACAGTGTTTATTGGAAATGTGGGTCCCTGTGCCCACCCAGGCCCACTTCTCCAACAAAAGGTTCCTGGTCGAGGACGTATAATTTACCCATTTAACCTGCACCTGAAATTCATCCCAAGTCTGTAAAGTTTGACAACCACAGCTGACCTCAGGCCCCACCTCTCCTTCACCTTCCTATCCACTCCTACCAGCTTGTTCCTGCCTCTTTATTGCTTAAGCAAAGGCCAAAATGGAAATGTTATGATCAGGAAAACCCTCCTTTTCCCCATTGGGAAAGGGAAGAAAAAACCAAAAATGTGTTAGACTGGAACTCTTGGACTTTAATCTTTTCCTTTAGGGACAAGCATTTGGAAATATCCAAATTTAGCATTTACATTTGTTTACTTTATTCTGTAATTTTACAATTCAATAGAATGCAACATGTAACTCTCCTTCAATTTTTTTTATTAAAAAAATTTTATTGAGTTTTTACAGAGAGGAAAGGAGAGAGATAGAGAGTTAGAAACATCGATGAGAGAGAAACATGGAACAGCTGCCTCCTGCACACTCCCCACTGGGGATGTGCCCGCAACCAAGGTACATGCCCTTGACCGGAATCGAACCTGGGACCTTTCAGTCCACAGGCCCACGCTCTATCCGCTGAGCCAAACCGGTTTCGCCGCTCCTTCAATTTTTTAACCTTCAGGCAGATAACCCCTTTAAAGGGGACTATGAACCTTTTTTTCTCAGAGCATAATAGTTTGTAGATAAGCAGAACTCAAATGGCTTTTAATAAAACATATTTAATTTAATACAATATATTTCTTTCAACCCACCTTGTTTAAGTTTGATCTACACTCCATCATAATTTTAAAAAGGAAGCAAAAAAATCCAGATAGTATAATAAATACTGTGCACCGGTTCCATTTACTTATTCACATTCCTTTAATGTTAGCTCTTTTTCATATAGTTTAACAAACATTTTTTGAAAATATATGTACCGGGCACTATGCTAAGAACAGAACACAAGAAGGCCAGAACTCATAATGCTTATAAACCAGTGAGAGCCGGAGTGAAGAGAGAGAGAGAAAGAGAGGAGAGAGAGAGAGAGAGAGAGAGAGAGAGAGAGAGAGAGAGAGAGAGAGAGAAATAAGAGTTTGCCAAGTGGACAGGCTGAGGTGGGGAGCAGTAAAGAGAGAAACTGCCCTTACAAAGAATTGGAGGATGGAACCAATCTGGTGGGCTTGGAGAATCCCCCAGAACTTGACAAGTGTTGAGTCTCTGGAATGTGAGGTACCTGGGGAAGAAGAGCTAAGGCTGGGGCCAGGCAGGTTGGCAAGCACCAGATGCTGAAAGACCCTTTGTAAGTTCACTGCAATGCTTTCAAGAATGACTTACTATGGTCCAGAGCTCCATTTGCAATCACATTGGGATATATTTTCAACCAACATCAGGTACTTATAAACTGTGACATTTTTGCCTGTAGATTGAAGGAGCGTTTATCCAAGGCATGGGATTCTATACCACAGAAGAACTGAAATACTCCCCGGAAGGTGTGCTTTATTCTCGGGGTCCTGATGACTACCAAATCCCCACCGTCACAGAAATACCAGAAGAATTCTATGTTACTTTGGTGCGGTCCCGAAATCCCATAGCCATCTACTCATCCAAGGTAAGAACTCAACACCTCTATTCATTTGCTAGCGCTGCTGTAACAAAATACCAATTGGGTGGCTTAGGCAACAGAGATATATTTACTCACGGTTCTGGAGGCTGGAAGTGTGAGATCAAGGCTTGATTTATTCGAAGACTTCTCTTTGGCTTGCAGATGGCCATTCTCATTGTTTCCTCACATGATCATCTTTCTATATGGCACAAGTCGGATGCCTCTCTCTCTCTCTCTCTCTCTCTCTCTCTCTCTCTCTCTCTCTCTCATTTTAATTTCTTTTTCTTATAAGCACATCCTAAAGACCTCGTTTTAACTAAGACCTTATCTCCAATTACAGTCACATACTGAGTACTAGCGGTTAAGGCCTTCAACATATAAATTGGAGGGGAGCACAGTTCAGCCCATAATAACCTGCTCCTTCATGAAATAATGAGAGTCCCCTGAATATGCTTTCTTCTTGGAATTGCAGGTCCCAAAGGGAGATGGGGGAGGGGAGAGCAAACGCATGGCAGAGTGGTACTCACTGCCTTCAGAACCCCAAGTGGAGTCTTCACTCTTGAGAGAGATCATGAAATATATTTAAATAAAACAAGAAGTCAAACATCTTGGTTCATGAGGCTAAGTGCCACCGGGAGGGAAAGCTGAAGTTGTAGGTTAATTTCCCCAGCCCAGAGCCTTCTTCTCTGCACCCTTCCCACATGTCCTCCAGACTCGGTTCTTTCTTGTTCGCACCGCCTCTGCCCACCCTCTCCCCAGGTCAGAAAGGGCTTTCAAACAAGTTTCTCACTGAGGGCGATTTGCTCTGAGGTGTTAATAGCCACTGATATAAGATGTGTTGGCGCACACGCTCCATGGCCGTGGGGTCTAACTGGCCCATGTAGACTTGCAGCAAAGATTCTCAAACACATGCCCAACTTCTCCAACTTAAGTGCCATTCTGAGCCCATATCTGGCCAGACACATGGCAACTTTAACCTCAGGTTTTCAGGAACCTACCTCTGTTTCTTAGGAGTAGGTCAGAGTTGGGAGGAAGGTGAGACATTCGATATGAATAGCCCCTCTCTCCACTTCTGCACCAGACTGTGGCCAGGGCTATCTCTAAAGACTGTCCTGACACAACCCTGCCTCTTGGGGTCTAGCCCCCTCCCTGCCAGTTGTGCTCCAAATAGGGCACAGGACCTCTCTGCTCTCGCCCCCTCCTCCTCACCTCACAGGAAACACCTTCTCCTGCCAGCTCTACCTTTTCCTCCACATTTGCCTCAGGTAGTCTTTATCTGCTTTAGGCCCTTTGTCCCATCTCTCTACTAAGGCCCTGGACACAGACCAAGGACCAGACTCCTTCAAAGAAAGAAAGAAGGAAAACCAGTACAAGAAGCACTGGAGGGTTATTCAAAATACAATGTTCATTCACACTGTTCATTCAAGAGCATCCAGCACTCGCCAGGGAAGTGCGCACAAAGAAGGCTTCAACGTCCACTCTTCAGAGGCAACACCTCACTGTCTTTCAAGCTCAGCTACAAAGATTGTGGTTCTTTTGCTGTGGGTTTGAATTAAACACGCACGGCCTAGAGCAGCGATTTTCAGCCACGGCGCACCGGGTGAAAAGCGCGGGTCTAGCGGCCAAATTGAAGGACTCCAGAGGGCACCAGGGCTTTGGTCTTCTTGCCCTGGGCAGGGGAACAGGTGTCCTTAGCTGCCCTGCTATCCTGATGTCCTGGAGCATTTTCATTATCTACTCCCCCCAGACACCAATCGGCGTGGGGGGGTGGGTTCTGGCAATTCAGAGGCACCCCACTCTGAGGGTTAGGAAGCCAGAGGAGGTGAGTGTGCGGGAGAGTGTGCGAGTGCATGTGCGTGTCAACGCAGACTAGCAGTCCTGAAGGAGCCATGCCTTTCTGACGGCCTCCTGCCCTCCTTCTCAGGGACTGGGTGAGGCTGCAATGTTCATGGGAAACTCCGTGCTTTTCGCCATACATGATGCAGTGGCTGCTGCCCGAAGAGAGAGGGGCTTGACCAACACCTTCGTCCTAAACAGCCCAGGGACGCCTGAGGAGATTCGGATGGCTTGTGCGGATCAGTTCACCAACATGGTAAGGGTGGCGAGGAGGGGCCCCTGCTGGGACCCCTCCCCCACGGCTTTCAGGTTCTCAGGATGAACGTGGTCTCTGTGACAGAATTCTCGGGCAGGTTCGACTTTTCCAATGGAAATTCTCTTCTTTCCTCCACTTGCTGCTTCCTATATGCTCCAAAGCAGCCATCAGGACCCAGGCTGCTTCCAATGTCCTGCTTCCCTACCCATTCCAGGTCCTGAGAGGGTGGCTTTCGGTCTCCTGGTTATGGATGCTGGCTGCTCCCCAGCAGTCGTGACTGCTCCAGGCCTGATAGGAGGACAGAGACAAAGGCTAGGTGGACATGCCAGCAGAATTCTGACCTCTTTTTTATTTTTGTGGCTCTGAATTTCAGCTTTTATTTTACTGCAGAGATTAAACAGATTTTCTTCTTGACCCATTTAATACGTTCTTTTGTTTTGTTTTTTACTTTTCAATTACAGTTGACATTCAATATTATATTAGTTTCAGGTGTACTGTTTAGTGGTGAGACATTTAAATAACTTGTGAAGTGATCCCCCCATACCTCTCATACCCAACTGATGCCATACATCAGTTATTATAATATTATTGACTATACTCCCTATATTGTACTTTACATCCCCATGACTATTTTGTAACTGTCAATTTATACTTCTTAATCCCTTCACCTTTTTCACCCAGCACCCAGGCCTCCTTTCACCTGACAGTCATCAGTTTGTTCTCGTTTCTGTTTTGTTTGTTCAGTATAACAACATTGTATTAATAAGCATCTACCTTTATTTTATCTTTTTCAGATCCCCAGAGATGACCCTTCAACATTTACACCTTGGTCCATCCGTGTGTCTTAATCTTATCTTTTCTTTATAAAATGAAAGGGTTGATCATTACCCTTAAAATTTTCAAACCAGAGCAATATATATGGTATTTCCCAAATGTCAATGATAATTTTAGCTTTTTTATTTTTTAATCCTCACCTGAGGATATGTTTTGTTGATTTTTGGAAAGAGGGGGAAGGGAAAGAGAGAGAGAAATATTGATGTGAGAAAGAAATATTGAACAGTTTCCTCCCATACATGCCCCAACTGGGAATTGAACCCACAACCTTTTTGATGTATGGGACAACGCTTCAGCCAGCTTAGCCACCCGGTCAGGGCAATTTTAGCATTTTTTAATTACTCTCTATAGTTTTGGTCACTGCATGATCATGTTTTAGGCTGCAAATTTTCACTAAAAGGTATAATAAAGAATCAAAATTCTTCTTTTCATTTGCATTATCCTGAAGATATACAGCATCATGGGGGTTCTATCTTAGTCCATGTCTTGTCCTAACAGAATACCATAGACTGGGTGATTTATAAAAAAAAACACACAAATATTTGTTTCTCACGGTTCTAAAGACCAGGAAGTCCAAGATCAAGGTGCCAGCAGACTTGGTGTCTGGTGAGCTCCTGCTTCCTGGTTCACAGACTGCTATCTTCTCACTGTGTCCTAATTGGGAAGAAGGGACACGGGTGCTAAGCCCATAGATGAGGGCTTTGTCCTCATTATCTAGTCGCCTCCCAAAGGCCCCACCTCCTGATACCATCACCTTGGGGATTAGGAGGTAACATATGAATTTGGGGAGGACACAGACATTCGGTCCGCAGCATTCCATGCCTACCCACCCCACCCCACAAATTCATGTTCTCATATGCAGGCAAATTGCTCTCCAACTGTGAACCTGTGATGTCAAACGTGTTATGTGCTTCCTAAATGTATGGTGGGACAGGCATGAGCTACACAGTCCCATTCCCAAGGAGAAATAGGAGTTTCATTCCCAAGGAGAAATAGGAGAGAGGAAAGGGATGGCAAGCCCCATGGATGTTCCATTTCTGAAGACTTGAAAATACTCCCCTTTGGCTAGGTGGTCTACCCTCCAGGCCTGGTCCTCATACTCTCCCAGACTCAGGGCAGGAAGGAGTTAGTTGACTCATGTGGCACTCCTGAGTGTGCACACCAATGTCAACCTTTCTCCATCCCCAGTCACACCCCGAAGGACCAACCTCTCCTCCAGATTCCAGGCACTGGAGAGGACCCCACACACACAGCCTGAGGCCTCACTGGTCCCCAGCTTCCCATAAGCCCAGCTGCCACCTGGCTCAGCAGAGACTGAATGGTTGGAGCTGGGAGGGGAGGGAAGAGGCCTTGTAGTCGATAAGGTTGAGAATGGAGGGTCTGGACAATGGGCATTTAATGACCCATCAAGGGCCCTAAAAAGTGCCCCACTCCTGGTCACCTGTGCTCCATCTTCGGCTTTTGAAGAGCTCACAGCAGAGGGCAGCACACCAGGGACACGGGAGTGTGGCCAGTACTTTTCCATTGGCATCAGCAAGCAGGATTTTTTACCATGTTTTTTTCCAGAAATAGGTTTGTTTTGGTTGCGGGGGAGGGCAGTGTCCTTTCCAATATTAATTCCGTCATTGGGTAAAAGGGTTCTTTGATGTAACCAATTCATGAGACCTTTCTTACAACAAATATACAAATGCCTGAGTCAGGAGGTGGGAGTTTCTCTCACACACCAGAACAATCCATTTAAAGGTGAAGAAATTTGGTCTTGCCTTTTCCTGAAAGAAAAAAAAATCAGTGGTTGTTTTTCTCCATTGTCTGACATAAGATCGGAGGGGAACCCTCTGCAGAGACAGCAGCCTGTCTTGGCTCTGCGGTCAGCCCTTGGGTCACTCTGCACTGAATGATTGTTAAACTGAGTTCCCAGAGCCCTGGGGTTTCTGAAGGAGAGAAAGCCACAGGACTTCAGCCTCACCCCCAGCCAGCTCAACTAGCCTTGCTGTTGAATTTGTTCACACTGCATAAGGTTTCATGCAAACAAGTTCCCCTGGTGGAAACAAGTTGGAAAACACTCTTGATAAATCAGTCAAGGTCAGTTTTCAGTCTCCCAGAAAGTAGCAGATCTGATTCCCTTAATCCGAAGCACTTTCATACTTGATAACTCTAATCCCATAATCCAATTATACATTACCCGCTTGCATTTTCTGTTGGCGCTGGAGGACTCCTTCCTATAAATACTGGGACACACCATGAACTGTGGTTTTGTTGGCAGCATCCCTACTCCTGTAAGTGGGAAGCCTGTGATCTTTACGTGCACGGCTTCCCTCTTTTAAAGAGCAGAGTGAGATGGTGAAGAGATTGTGGACCCTTAAAAACAATGCCTGGGTCACTTCCCCCCAAGTGCAAGCAGCCATAGGAAGGGCCTTTGCCTCCACTCCCTCCTTCCCCAGCCTGCCCTGCCTCCATTCCCAATTCCCACAGAATCAACTCCTACTCATCTTGCAGGCCTAGCAGTCCCTTCCTCAGGCCTTCCCTGATCCCTTTCCCCAAAACAAAGCTCCTCTCCCTGGTCTATGCTCTCACAATGGTAAATATTCTAACTCAGGTTAATTTTCTCTCTCTTATTAACCATCAACTCCTTGGAGGAAGAACTCTTGTTGATCTTGCTTTTCACTGTGCCTCTACCACTTAGCATACTGCATGGCGCAAGCTGGGCGCTCAGTGTCTACTGGGTAAATGAATGAGTGAATGAACGATGCCTTCTTCATTTAAAGTATTTTTAGATAATCAGCCAGCATTTATTAACTCCTGCAAAGAGCAAGCTGCCATTCATGTGAGGGATACAAGTAGCTCTTCTAACCTCCAGAAGCATATTACTCAATTGGGGAAATGAGACACAAGCATTGAAAAGATAACCAACTGTTAATGGCAGATAAGAGACTGGTTTCCTGGTTCCTGGTTTATTAACTGAAAAGTACAGAAGTGATTGTTTGGATCCGCAAGTGTGTTTTGAATTGAAAGAAGGGTAGAAGGGAGCTTTTTGGTGGTAGGTTAAAAGGGAGGAAGGAGGGCAGGAGGGCAATCACAGCAGGACTGGAACAGGGCTGTTATTTTTGCAGACAGGGAAGAGCTTCTCAGACACTCAACCAATACTTATTGGGCATGTGCTCTGTGGTCGGCACCATTCTCGGCCCAGGGATACAGTGACGTCCCTGCCCTTGTGGCGCTTACATTCTAGCAGAGAAGGCGAATGAGGTGAACAAAACTCCAGGTCAGGCAGTGATGAGAGCTCTGGAGAAAATGAAGTGGGTGGTAGAAGAGAGCAGGACGGAGGTGAGACTTCAGACTGGAAGATCAAGGAAGGGCTCAGACCCAAATAACAAGATGGCACCAGCCACGCCAAAGTCTGAGAAAACAGAAGTTAAGGCAGAAAATATAACTTGCACCAAGGCCTTGGGACAGGAAAGAAATGAGCACATTCAGGAAGCAGGGAAAGGGCCAGTGTGGCCGAGATTATGAACAAGAGAGACAGCGGTTGAAGATGTGCTGAGAGAAGGGAGTGCGGCCAGTCCCGAGGGGCCTCCATGGAGAGCTTAAGGGGTTTTGTTAGGTGTGTTGGGAGGCCAGTGGAAGGTTTCAAGTAGAAGAAGGGTTGAGGCAGAGGAATGATGAGAAGAGTAGTTGGGCTAGAGCAGAAGATTGTTTTTGAAGAGCAAAAGAGCCTGAGGCCAGCAATAGGGACAGATCTTGGAGCGCTTTGCACACTGGGCCTAGGAATTTGGTCCTCATGTTCTAGGCCTCAGAGAGGTACTGAGCTACTTGTAGCAGAAGTAGCGTGATCAAAAAATCTGACCTGTGACCCTACCTTATTCACATTGTCACCTCCAACTTCTCTCATAACCCTGTTGTGGATTTATTCATGGATAATAGAGACCATTATAAACTTTTGAACAATAATAGATACAGAGGCAGAGCTGCCTCAAACAGATTGTCAAACTGCATCGGGAACGCCGGGGAGGGTAGGCGGCAGGAGGGAGGGGGGTAAGAAATCAACCAAAGGACTTGTATGCATGCATATAAGCGTAACCAATGGACATAAGACACTGGGGGGTAGGGGAGGCCAGAGGACTATCAATGGTGGGGGGGGGGGGGGGAAGGACACATATGTAATACCCTTTGTAATACTTTAAGCAATAATAAATAAATAAATAAATAAATAAATAAATAAATCTTTTATGAATTTGAAGAGAAAAAAAAAGAAAATTGAAGAAAATTAGACCCTTTTCTGTTTGTTCTCACTTAATAATCATCTTAAAAGCCAGCCAGTACAAAGTACATTTTTTAAAACCCACAGAGCTGGACATTTTAGCATCATAGAATATTTTCGTGCACTACAGGATACCTGCAATCCTTATAAGAAAATAGAATATAATTTCCATACTTTTTGTTAGCTCTTTTTTAAAATTAAAAATTGGGTATTCATTATTCTGTGACTATTTTTGCCTACACGTTCTTCTGAGCTTTGTGGCAGTTTGGGTGCTGGGATATGAAATAATTTGCTCCTGTGTGTCGTCTATAAAATTTCTTGAGACATATACCATGCTTGGCAGTGACCTCCTCTCTTAAGGCATATCATCATGGAATCATAACAAAAGGGTTGTGTGAGTTCCACGGAGACAGTTAGGCAGTATAAAAACTCTCTGCTTTCAGGCTCTGATGACCTCTTGGGGCCAGAAACATTATAAAAAAGAATTAAATGCAGACTCAAATGAGCAGAAGATTCAAGGATTTCAAAAAAGACATTATCTCTGGTGCCTTCAATGGAAGTTCATGTCAAATAATACTTGATCTTATAAAAATATGACCTTTTTAGAAGCACTGTTATATTCAGAAGTCAAATAATGCTTCTTTTCATTCAAACCTGGGTTGAATATTATGCACCATTGATTTTCTCCTATTAATCTGTTAATTTAATTATTAGCCCAGCCTAGGGAAAGTTAGAAGATGGGAAAGTTAGAAGATGGGAGGAAAAGTATTCTTTTTTTTTTCTTTTTTCTTTTTTTTTCTTCTTGTTTTTCTAGCTTTAACAGAGAGTGGAAGGAGAGAAAATAGTAAAATGGGTGGGTTGGGAGTTTGACAACTAATTTAAGCACAAGGTTCATATGGAAAGCCCTTTCCTAATCTTCACCCCAGGTACCCACATTTTCCCAACTGTTCTTTAGCACCACAACCCTTACCCCAAACAGATCTTAGAATAAGTACCTGAAAAGAAGCTGCTGTTTGCAAAAGGGAGAAGCTTTTCCGCATCCTTATACCTTATCACTGAGCCTCTTATACCTGCCCCTGAGGGGACTCTTCAGGGCACAACTCCCAATCCTCAGTGTAACTCCAGGCCCTCCTTTGATAGATGAGGAAGCTGAGAAGCAAAGGGAAAGTGCACTTGACC